>NC_072402.2:94374375-95820000 GCF_028858775.2 Pan troglodytes | reverse complement strand
ACTTCAGCCAGTGATAAAGGTCAATATCATCAGTGATAAGTCATTTTGATAGTATGTTCTTTTAATATGATGCAGGAAAGATGACAGTTTACCCTTTGATGTTTCCACCTAAGCTCACAACCTCAGTTTAATCAAGAGAAACACACCAGGCAAATTCCATAGAGATTTGTAGAGAGATGTTCTACCAAATACCTCTCTAGTACTCCTCAAAACTGCCAAGGTTATCAACAACCAAGAAAGTCTGTGTAAATGTCACAGCCAAGAGGAGCCTGAAGAGACAGGACAACTACATGTAATGTGGTATCCTGGGTGGGATTCTGGAACAACAACAACAACAAAACATTAGGTAAAACTAAAAAAAGTTGAATAAATTGTGGAATTTACTTACTAAAAAGGCATCAATTGTAATAAAACTATCATACTAATGTAAAATATGAAAAACAGGAGAAACCCGGTGTGGCATCTGTAAGAGCTCTCTGTATTATCTTTGCAACTGTTCTAAAAATAAAGTTTATTTAAAAAATAATGTGGAACTTGGAACCAACCCAAATGCCCATCAATGATAGACTGGATAAAGAAAATGTGACACATATACGCCATGGAATACTATGCAGCCACATAAAAGGATGAGTTTATGTCCTTCACAGGGACATGGATGAAGCTGGAAACCATCATTCTCAGCAAATTAACACAGGAACAGAAAACCAAACACCGCATGTTCTCACTCGTAAGTGGGAGTTGAGCAATGAGAACACATGGACACAGGGAGGGGAACATCACACACTGGGGCCTGTTGGGGGGTGGGGGGTTAGGGGAGGGATAGCATTAGGAGAAATATCTAATGTAGATGACAGGTTGATGGGTGCAGGAAACCACCATGGCATGTATATACCTATGTAACAAACCTGTGCATTCTATACATGTATCCTAGTACTTAAAGTATAATAAATTAAAATAATGTGGAAGAATGAGAAGTGTTATAGAATAAATATGCTTAACCATAAGTTAATAATTATTGAAGCTGCATATAAATACACGGGTCCACTATAATATTCTGTTTACTCATATGCATATTTAACATTTTTATACTAAGATGTTAAAAAGTAAATCAGCAATTTAAAAACTCACCAGAAGAAAAGTTATTCATAATATTTATTCTATTTTCATTGAAAATAGATCCTACTTTCTTCCCATATTTATGAGAACCTCACTTAATCACTGGCAATTTGTTGGACCTGGAATAGAACTTTAACTGCAGTGATTATATAATTTATTGTCCAGAATGGGACACTTTGGAGACTGAAAGGAATGCTATTATATAATTACATTCGGACAACGATAGTCAGCTGGGAGTAATCTGGGTAAAATCAGGTTATCCTGTTTTTTATTCTTTTTTTTTTTTTGACCTAACATGTCCTCTATCTGTGTACTGCTTCCTTCCCCCATCTCCATCTAGGAAAAGGCAATGTTTACATAGATGACAACAGTGAATTTGGGGTTTCTAGAGCCCTGAACTAAGATTAAAGCTAGACTGCTGCCGACTGTTTTCTTTTATCACCAAGAAAGACTTGGAAGTTTAACATAGAAATTAAAGGTGACAGCCTCAGTATGCGGTGGTAAAAAAAGAAGAGAGAACTCGTTAAGACATGCTTCTCCCACCCTCAAACCCTAACACAAAGCAATTCTAGCAACAAATAAGCAGCCAGAATTCAGTGGAGGTTACGGGTCTGGGTCTGTACCAAGTGGGTGAAGGGAGAATGTGGACAAAGGGTAACCTCGGGTGGTGGTGTAATGGCAAAAAGGGCTTCACAGCCCTTTGGGATAGCAATTCCATGAAATGCAATCTAAGTTGGCTTGGTATGTGTTATCATTTTAACAGAAGTTTAACTTTGGAAATTGTTTCAATCTGAACTACTATTGATGTAAAAGCCACATTTCTATACATGTCTGTAAGCATCTTCAGAACAGTACTGCATCTTATGGAGCTTCATTTTTTTAACCACCTTTCACAATGCCCTCAACATTTTAAAGCTCATTGATGTTCATGGAGATGAATAGTTACATGTACATTTCAAAACCTAGAAAAACCCACTATGGAAGATTTTGTCACTGATTTGCAAAAAATGTACTGCACTAAAGTGTACAGTTTGTAAGGTCTTAGTTGGCTCAGACCACCTGTATCTGCCTTGCGTGTACAGTGGAATCCTCAGTCTTACCCCATCTAAAATATTCTATTATGTTTCTCACTAATCCAGCAATGTTCTTTTATTGATGAAGCTGTCAGAAGAGAGGAAAATTCCAGGGTGAAAAGATTAAGGAAAAGAGAAAATAAGAATAGAAAATGGCTGACAGATGAGAAGAAATGGCTTGAAATACCTGTTGGAAATTTCTATCTGATGACACAAACAGTCCATTACCACGGCTTCATAAATTCACATCATAATCTATCTCTCTTCAGTTTTCCTCTTTCCCTGTTGCTTTATAATACATAAAATAATCTAGAGAGAACTGCAGAAAATAAAAATTAAAATGCAAACTTATTCCCAACAAGCTTTCTTTTTCTTGTAGATGTTTGCATCACTTTTTAAAATATTTCCCATGGTTTTACTTCATTCATATTAGAACCTAAGCTCTTCAAGAAGACAGTAACTTTTTATTATTTTACTATCATAGACATCAATTAAATATCAGCACATAAGGCTACTGACATTTAATTATCTAAGATTTTTTTTTGAGAAAGTCTTTATTTACCAAGATTTTCAATGACCTTCTGTGTCAAACTCTGGGCTCTTCTTCATCATTGATACTTGCCTTTCTGAGATATTCAATATCATTAAACACCCTCTCCTTCAGGTAGCAGGCTGTTCCATTTTACCATTCTTCCTGCTTGTTCTTCACCTTTTATTTTTTGTCTTTAAAAGAAAAGATTATGTTCTTTCTCCTTCATAAAAATATGTTCCAGCCATACTGAATTACTTCCTGGGCTTTGTGCCCACTGTGCTACCTCATGCCTTCCTGCCTCTCCCTTTACTTCTCCTGACACCTGAAACACCTGCCAACCCCTCTTTGCCAAGTGAATGTTCCTCAATGACTCAGCTGAGATCTGCATTTTTGATGTATTTCCTAATCTTTCCAGGCTAAGACAAGTAAGTTGTTTTGTTCTGTACTCGTCCAATATGCTCTTTAGGTCACTTATTTCATTGTATCGAAAGGATTAATTTTCTTAACTATCTCATTAGATTGTGAGCAGTTTGAGGTCAGGAATTGTGTCTTATTAATCTGAAATGTGTCTAACACATAGAAGGCATAATAAACACATCATTAGTGCTAAGTCAATAAAGATGTGTGCATTATTGTCTAACCATAAAAAATCAGAATTCATTATTCTCTACTATAGAAATCTGTTCACCTTATGTGAGCATCATTTTATTCTCGCTGTTATATTTAGGCTTTTGCTGAAACATGCTCCCAGCCCCAAGAAGTCATTCCTCTACCACTTCAGAAGTTGTGGCAGCTATTATATATTTTCAGCCTTGAAAATAGTAAGCTCTATATTTGGATTTGTTGGAAGGAATTAAAGACTGTGCCTTTGGACAAGATAAGGATTTCATTCATTACCCATCATTCCAGAGATACCCCCTGGGTGCTTTCACTTCTATCAGCCTGGTCAGGCTGACATCTGTTGCTTTGTCTCCCAAGACTTCTCTTGAAACTGTGTTAAATTGGATTGAAATATTTCAATTACTTTTCTATATGTAAATTCCATCCACTATGATGAATTAATTATAACATGAAATCCATGAAATTGTACTATTTTGATCTGAGTTCCTTACTGATTATTATGTGTCCTAATTATCTTTAATATTATGTGTCCTAATTAAGGCTTTTTTCAGGAGGGTTTTGTAACATTGTTGGAACTGTAGGTGAGACCATCAGGGAGTCTAAACTCACGGAATTCATTCTTATCATTTAGTTATTTGCTTTTTCTGAGATCTTCAAGAGAATAAAACACTTGTCCTCTCTGGCTGTGTGCTATTCCAAGCAGGGATATAAAAGTTTTTATGGATTGCATTGTGTCTCCTCAAAAATCATCACTGAAGTCCTAACCCTCAGTACTTTAGAATGTGACCCCATTTAATGATAAGGTCTTGACAGAGGTTAGCAAGTTAAAATGAGGTCACTCAGTGGGCCCTGATCCAATTTGACTGATGTCCTTGTAAAAAAGAGAAACTTGGAGAAAGATAGACACACAGGGAGATGGCCATGTGAAGATGAAGTCAGTGATCAATGTGATGCATCTATAAGCCAAGGAATGCCAAAGACTGGCAGAAAATCACCCTCTGGTGAAGTCAACTTCTGGGGGACAAGGCATAGAACAGATTTTTCCTCACAGCCCTTGGAAGGCATTAACCCTTCTCTCACCTTAATCTTGGACTTCTAGCCTCCAGAACTGTGAAATAATAAATTTCTGTTGCTTAAGCCACTCAGTTTGTAGCACTTTGTTATGCAGCCTTAGGAAACTCTTCCAGACCCCTGCTTAAGTACTGTCCCCACAGACCTTTGTGCGATAAGCTATGGCCAGGTGTGCTCATGAAGACACTGGGTAGACATGCATGAGTTTCTAGTCACTACAGAGTAGATGCAGACAAAGAAGTATTGAAAATTGGAATGTAAAGAGGGTGGGGGAAACAGAGAGAGAGAAAGGGCATAAGTGCTGTCACAGTAGGGATTTCCACCAAGTGCCGGTGCAGGAAGAATGTCATGGCTCAAAACCCAAACATAAGGCCCCAGTGATGTCAGCGATTTTGTTTATGAGTAACAGGTCTGTTTATTCATTCAGTATTTATTTATTGAGTGCCTAAAATGTGTCAAGCACTGTTACAGACACTGGGTACTTAGCAATTTTTAAAAAGCATAGAAAAATTCCTGTCTTCAAGGAGTTTACATTCTGGGAAAGAAATAGATAATAACTGAAGACATAAGCAAAATGTGTTACATATCACATGGAGAAAGCTAAAGCAGGAAAGAGCAGGGAGGATAGTGTGTGCATCTGGAGTTGTTTCATTTTGGTCAGTGGTCATACAAGACTACAGATACAAGATGCTATTTTAAGAAAGACCTGATACACGCAAGGAAGGAAGACATGCAGAGTCCAAGGGAAAGTATACTAGGCAGAAACAACATCAAGGAAAGGGGCTCTGAAGTAAGAGCAGGATTGACATGTCTTAAGAACAGAATAGAAAGAAAGCCAGTGCAGCTGGGACAGAGTGAGCATGGGGAGGGGTCCTAAGGGATGAGGCCATAGGGGAAAGTCTTGTGGGGCATGCTAGTGCTTTTGATTTTTAGCCAGTATGAACTGGAAAGCCACTGCATTTTGTAAGCGCATTAGAGACCATCTGACTAGCAGGATTGCTCAGATTGCTATGCTGAGAAGAGACTGAAGGCAGCAGGGGTAAAGGCAGAAGACTGGTTAGGAGGGAGAACATGGTAGCTTTGACAAGGAAGGCGGTGGTGAGATTGGTAGACAGAGTTGATTCTGAATTTAAATTTAAAGTGGAACTAACATGATATACTGACAGAGTAGAGAGGACACAAAGATGGGTCCAAGGTCTTTTTGTTTCTTGGCCCGAGGAAACTGGAAAGCTTGTATTATCATTTTCAGGTATAAGAAAGACAGTAAGAGTAGTATGTTTTGGAAAGAAGATCAGGAGTTGAATTTGGATGTAGAATTATCTTTCCCTGTTTGAATTCATTCCGTTCCTAGATTTGTGTGACTGAAGGTTAAATAGTAAGAGTTGGGATAAATAGAAAAATCTGTAGTAAGATCCCACTGTCTTAGATATTTAAGTAAAGATGCTGAATAGTTAGCCGAATAGTGGGACATATGATTCTGGACTCTAAGAGGAGAGGTCTGGACTAGTGAGAGAAATTTGCAAAGTATACAAATCTAAGTAGTATTTATAACTGTGAGAGCAGATAAGATCAATAAGTGAGTGAGTATAGACTTGAAAGAAAAACTATCCAAGCACCAAGTCCTGAAGCTCTCCAAAAATATAAGGATGGGAAGATGAGGTAGAAGCTGAAAAGAAACAAAGCGAGTGGCCAATAAGGTAGAAAACCAGGAGAGTGTGATTTCTGAAGCCAAGTAAGTAAGAAAGAAATGCTCAAATGTGCCAAATAATGCTTACATGGCTGATAAAAGGAAATCTCATTTGACAACACATAGAATATGGGTCAGCTGTGAAGGAGAAAGCTGTGAAGTATATTGAAAGTTGGATTAAATCAAGAATGTGGTTGTTTACTGGGACAAAGCAAGAGAGAGACAAAGGAGTTGACAGTGCATAGAAAAGAATGATTACAACTGATCGTGAAAAACCAACCAGAGAAGGAGGGAAGCAAGGGTATGAAAGGGGAGAGAAAGAGTGAAAAGGTGGGAGGATCAATGGATTGTAGATCCCTATGTGGATAAGGTATTTCTGAAATTCCATCATGTCAGGGAGAAAACTAGAAAAATCATAACAAGTCTAAGGAATAACCATAGAGTAAGTGGCTCAGGGAATGGAAGAAAAGATCACTAGAGAGAGGAATTCAAGGAATTGAGAGACTATGGTATTAGAAGAAATAGCTGCATGGACATTAAAATCACCAAGAATTAAAACAGCGTGGTCTTGGAGAGAGTGACGGTGAGTCTTTAAGAAACAAGGAGAAGTGCTTGAAAGGTTGATCACTGAGGGCAACAAAGACGGTAGTGGGGCTCATGAAGATGAAATGAGATGCAAAGCTAGGGGTTGAGGTGTGCATGGAGAAGAGTCTGAATTGTTTGCAATAGGAATGGGAGGCAAGGAGGACTGTTAACTTACCTCCAAGCCCAGCAGTAAAGTGCTTGAGGAAGAGAAAAAGCCCTCACTTGAGGGGACCACAAAGGAAGTGTTGTCTTCGTTTTTTTTTTTTTTAATATTTAAGGCATTTTAATAGCACTTTATTTTATTTTATTATTATTATACTTTAAGTTTTAGGGTACATGTGCACAATGTGCAGGTTAGTTACATATGTATACATGTGCCATGCTGGTGTGCTGCACCCATTAACTCGTCATTTAGCATTAGGTATATCTCCTAATGCTATCCCTCCCCCCTCCCCCGACCCCACAACAGTCCCCAGAGTGTGATGTTCCCCTTCCTGTGTCCATGTGTTCTCATTGTTCAATTCCCACCTATGAGTGAGAACATGTGGTGTTTGGTTTTTTGTCCTTGAGATAGTTTACTGAGAATGATGATTTCCATCTTCATCCATGTCCCTACAAAGACATGAACTCATCATTTTTTATGGCTGCATAGTATTCCATGGTGTATATGTGCCACATTTTCTTAATCCAGTCTATCACTGTTGGACATTTGGGTTGGTTCCAAGTCTTTGCTATTGTGAATAGTGCCGCAATAAACATACGTGTGCATGTGTCTTTATAGCAGCATGATTTATAATCCTTTGGGTATATACCCAGTAATGGGATGGCTGGGTCAAATGGTATTTCTAGTTCTAGATCCCTGAGGAATCGCCACACTGACTTCCACAATGGTTGAACTAGTTTACAGTCCCACCAACAGTGTAAAAGTATTCCTATTTCTCCACATCCTCTCCAGCACCTGTTGTTTCCTGACTTTTTAATGACTGGCCTTCTAACTGGTGTGAAATGGTATCTCATTGTGGTTTTGATTTGCATTTCTCTGATGGCCAGTGATGGTGAGCATTTTTTCATGTGTTTTTTGGCTGCATAAATGTCTTCTTTTGAGAAGTGTCTGTTCATGTGCTTTGCCCACTTTTAGATGGGGTTGTTTGTTTTTTTTCTTGTAAATTTGTTTGAGTTCATTGTAGATTCTGAATATTAGCCCTTTGTCAGATGAGTAGGTTCTGAAAATTGTCTCCCATTCTGTAGGTTGCCTGTTCACTCTGATGGTAGTTTCTTTTGCTGTGCAGAAGCTCTTGAGTTTAATTAGATCCCATTTGTCAGTTTTTGCTTTTGTTGCCATTGCTTTTGGTGTTTTAGACTTGAAGTCCTTGCCCATGCCTATGTCCTGAATGGTATTGCCTAAGTTTTCTTCTAGGATTTTTATGGTTTTAGGTCTAACCTTTAAGTCTTTAATCCATCTTGAATTAATTTTTGTATAAGGTGTAAGGAAGGGATCCAGTTTCAGCTTTCTACATATGGCTAGCCAGTTTTCCCAGCACCATTTATTAAATAGGGAATCGTTTCCCCATTTCTTGTTTTTCTCAGGTTTGTCAAAGATCAGATAGTTGTAGATATGTGGCATTATTTCTGAGGGATCTGTTCTGTTCCATTGGTCCATATCTCTGTTTTGGTACCAGTACCATGCTGTTTTGGTTACTGTAGCCTTGTAGTATAGTTTGAAGTCAGGTAGCGTGATGCCTCCAGCTTTGTTCTTTTGGCTTAGGATTGACTTGGCGACGCGAGCTCTTTTTTGGTTCCATATGAACTTTAAAGTTTTTTCCAATTCTGTGAAGAAAGTCATTGGTAGCTTGATGGGGATGGCATTGAATCTATAAATTCCCTTGGGCAATATGGCCATTTTCACGATATTGATTCTTCCTACCCATGAGCATGGAATGTTCTTCCATTTCTTTGTATCCTCTTTTATTTCACTGAGCAGTGGTTTGTAGTTCTCCTTGAAGAGGTCCTTCACATACCTTGTAAGTTGGATTCCTAGGTATTTTATTCTCTTTGAAGCAATTGTGAATGGGAGTTCACTCATGATTTGGCTCTCTGTTTGTCTGTTATTGGTGTATAAGAATGCTTGTGATTTTTGCACATTGATTTTTTATCCTGAGACTTTGCTGAAGTTGCTTATCAGCTGAAGGAGATTTTGGGCTGAGACGATGGGGTTTTCTAGATATACAATCATGTCATCTGCCAACAGGGCCAATTTGACTTCCTCTTTTCCTAATTGAATACCCTTTATTTCCTTCTCCTGCCTAATTGCCCTGGCCAGAACTTCCAACACTATGTTGAATAGGAGTGGTGAGAGAGGGCATCCCTGTCTTGTGCCAGTTTTCAAAGGGAATGCTTCCAGTTTTTGCCCATTCAGTATGATATTGGCTGTGGATTTGTCATAGATAGCTCTTATTATTTTGAGATACATCCCATCAATACCTAATTTATTGAGAGTTTTTAGCATGAAGCGTTATTCAATTTTGTCAAAGGCCTTTTCTGCATCTCTTGAGATAATCATGTGGTTTTTGTCTTTGGTTCTGTTTATATGCTGGGTTACATTTATTGATTTGCATATATTGAACCAGCCTTGCATCCCAGGGATGAAGCCCACTTGATCATGATGGATAAGCTTTTTGATGTGCTGCTGGATTCGGTTTGCCAGTATTTTATGGAGGATTTTTGCATCAATGTTCATCAAGGATATTGGTCTAACATTCTCTTTTTTGGTTGTCTCTCTGCCCGGCTTTGATATCAGGATGATGCTGACCTCATAAAATGAGTTTGGGAGGATTCCCTCTTTTTCTATCAATTGGAATAGTTTCAGAAGGAATGGTACCAGTTCCTCCTTGTACCTCTAGTAGAATTCGGCTGTGAATCCATCTGGTCCTGGACTCTTTTTGGTTGGTAAGCTATTGATTATTGCCACAATTTCAGAGCCTGTTATTGGTCTATTCAGAGATTCAACTTCTTCCTGGTTTAGTCTTGGGAGGGCGTCTGTGTCGAGGAATTTACCCATTTCTTCTAGATTTTCTAGTTTATTTGCGTAGAGGTGTTTGTAGTATTCTCTGATGGTAGTTTGTATTTCTGTGGGATCGGTGGTGATATCCCCTTTATCATTTTTTATTGCATCTATTTGATTCTTCTCTCTTTTCTTCTTTATTAGTCTTGCTAGCGGTCTATCAGTTTTGTTGATCATTTCAAAAAACCAGCTCCTGGATTCATTAATTTTTTGAAAGGTTTTTTGTGTCTCTACTGCCTTCAGTTCTGCTCTGATTTTAGTTATTTTTTGCCTTCTGCTAGCTTTTGAATGTGTTTGCTCTTGCTTTTCTAGTTCTTTTAATTGTGATGTTAGGGTGCCAATTTTGGATCTTTCGTGCTTTCCCTTGTGGGCATTTAGTGCTATAAATTTCCCTCTAGACACGGCTTTGAATGTGTCCCAGAGATTCTGGTGTGTTGTGTCTTTGTTCTCGTTGGTTTCAAAGAACATCTTTATTTCTGCCTTCATTTCATTATGTACCCAGTAGTCATTCAGGAGCAGGTTGTTCAGTTTCCATGTAGTTGAGTGGTTTTGAGTGAGTTTCTTAATCCTGATTTCTAGTTTGATTGCACTGTGGTCTGAGAGACAGTTTGTTATAATTTCTGTTCTTTTACATTTGCTGAGGAGAGCTTTACTTCCAACTATGTGGTCAATTTTGGAATAGGTGTGGTGTGGTGCTGAAAAAAATATATATTCTGTTGATTTGGGGTGGAGAGTTCTGTAGATGTCTATTAGGTCCACTTGGTGCAGAGCCGAGTTCAATTCCTGAGTATCCTTGTTAACTTTCTGTCTCATTGATCTGTCTAATGTTGACAGTGGGGTGTTAAAGTCTCCCATTATTATTGTGTGGGAGTCTAAGTCTCTTTGTAGGTCACTCAGGACTTGCTTTATGAATCTGGGTGCTCCTGTATTGGGTGCATATATATTTAGGATAGTTAGCTCTTCTTGTTGAATTGATCCCTTTACCATTATGTAATGGCCTTCTTTGTCTCTTTTGATCTTTGTTGGTTTAAAGTCTGTTTTATCAGAGACTAGGATTGCAACCCCTGCCTTTTTTTGTTTTCCGTTTGCTTGGTAGATCTTCCTCCATCCTTTTATTTTGAGCCTATGTGTGTCTCTGCATGTGAGATGGGTTTCCTGAATACAATACACTGATGGGTCTTGACTCTTTATCCAATTTGCCAGTCTGTGTCTTTTAATTGGAGCATTTAGTCCATTTACATTTAAAGTTAATATTGTTATGTGTGAATTTGATCCTGTCATTATGATGTTAGCTGGTTATTTTGCTCGTTAGTTGATGTAGTTTCTTCCTAGCCTCGATGGTCTTTACAATTTAGCATGATTTTGCAGTGGCTGGTTCCAGTTGTTCCTTTCCATGTTTAGTGCTTCCTTCAGGAGCTCTTTTAGGGCAGGCCTGGTGGTGGCAAAATGTCTCAGCATTTGCTTGTCTCCTTCACTTATGAAGCTTAGTTTGGCTGGATATGAAATTCTGGGTTGAAAATTCTTTTAAGGATGTTGAATATTGGCCCCCACTCTCTTCTGGCTTGTAGAGTTTCTGCTGGGAGATCAGCCGTTAGTCTGATGGGCTTCCCTTTCTGGGTAACCTGACCTTTCTCTCTGGCTGCCCTTAACATTTTTTCCTTCATTTAAACTTTGGTGAATCTGACAATTATGTGTCTTGGAGTTGCTCTTTTCGAGGAGTATCTTTGTCGTGTTTTCTGTATTTCGTAAATCTGAATGTTGGCCTGCCTTGCTAGATTGGGGAAGTTCTCCTGCATAATATCTTGCAGAGTGTTTTCCAGCTTGGTTCCATTCTCCCTGTCACTTTCAGGTACACCAATCAGAAGTAGATTTGGTCTTTTCACTAGTCCTATATTTCTTGGAGGCTTTGTTCATTTCTTTTTATTCTTTTTTCTCTAAACTTCCCTTCTCGCTTCATTTCATTCATTTCATCTTCTATCACTGATACCCTTTCTTCCAGTTGATCGCATCGGCTCATGAGGCTTCTGCATTCTTCACGTAGTTCTTGAGCCTTGGCTTTCAGCTCCATCAGCTCCTTTAAGCCCTTCTCTGTATTGGTTATTCTAGTTATACATTCGTCTAAATTTTTTTCAAAGTTTTTAACTTCTTTGCCTTTGTTTGAATTTCCTCCTGTAGCTCGGAGTAGTTTGATCATTTGAAGCCTTCTTCTCTCAGCTCCTCAAAGTCATTTTCTGTCCAGCTTTGTTCCGTTGCTGGTGAGGAGCTGCGTTCCTTTGGAGGAGGAGAGGCGCTCTGCTTTTCAGATTTTCCAGTTTTTCTGCTCTGTTTTTTCCCATCTTTGTGGTTTTATCTACCTTTGGTCTTTGATGATGGTGATGTACAGATGAGTTTTTGTTGTGGATGTCCTTTCTGTTTGTTAGTTTTCCTTCTAACAGATAGGACCCTCAGCTGCAGGTCTGTTGGAGTTTGCTAGAGGTCCACTCCCGACCCTGTTTGCCTGGGTATCCATGGCGGTTGCTGCAGAACAACGGATTTTCATCAACCGCAAATGCTGCTGTCTGATCATTCCTCTGGAAGTTTTGTCTCAGAGGAGTACCCGGCCGTCTGAGGTGTCAGTCTGCCCTTACTGGGGGGTGCCTCCCAGTTAGGCTGCTCGGGGGTCAGGGGTCAAGGACCCACTTGAGGAGGCAGTCTGTCGGTTCTCAGATCTCCAGCTGCGTACTGGGAGAACTACTGCTCCAGGAAGTCTTGTCTTTAAGGGAGGCCCCATTTTCATTTAGAGCCAGATAGTAAAGTGAGCAGTTGAAGGATTTGAGAGTATAGGATATTTTGCTGATGAATTTTTCCCTTTAAATTCCAGAGAGTATAATAGAAGGGTTTCAGGAATCAGGAAGGGAATATACAAAAATTATGGAAATTAGACAGTGAAGGATGACCTGGGACACCTGGGTTTCTGTGACTGACAAAAACATAAATAAAGAATATGATAAAATAAGTCCTGATGGTTCCAAGGCATATCAAAGTGGAATATCTATTAGTGTTGTTTGGGGGAAGGTTGGAAGTCTTGCCAGGAGTTCTGGGGTTCTTGCGAGACTCCTGCTGATGAATGCATATAGGAAGGGAGAAGTGCCGTCTCCCTCTGAGCATGCAAGTTCCTGATGCTTCTCTGGCGGATCATTAGACTGCTTTAATATCTGTCAATAGATGGAAGCTTGTAGATCAGAAGGACCTAAAATGTACAAGGTTCTTATCTGACCTTTAGAAATGGAGGCCAGCATGCTAGTGCAGGTTGTTTCTAGGCAGTGATATGACCCCTCTAAGAAGCAGTAGAAAGAACTGCCTTTCAGCTCTGGCAGATTTCACACCCACTTGGGCCACTGAACCAACTGAATATGTCTCTAAATGATACAGAAGCAACCTGCTGTGGGTTTGGCTTTACTCAGGAGTATAATTTTCATATATATATGTATATATGTGTGTGTATATATATGTGCATGTGTGTGTGTGTATATATATATATATGTACGTATGTATTTTTTGTGCTCAATTAAGTTTGTGAGAAGAAGCCAATATGTTCTGTGAGGCTCATTTTCTTCCAGTCTTCTAATCTTGTCCCACTTCTCTATAACTAAGGCCCAGGATACTATGGTTATAACTTCATCTTTAATATGTAGTGTTCTTAGCTCTGTTGTGACAGAGACACACCCAAGTACCCTGACAATTCCCTCTGGCTTTTGTACCTAATACATACATTTAGGTCATGTCTCAAACATAACACAGAAAATCAAACAGCAGATACATAGGTATTTCAAAGTAGGGCATTTTCTAATTAATTACCTAAATCGAGTCCCAGTTGGAGTGCAAATGGTAAAGAGACAGCATTTCTTTTATAGAGGAGGCTGCTGACAGAAGACCCAGTGAAAACTACTAAAGTCACTGCATAGTTTGTTCTTTTTCTTTAGGGAACACTGGTAAAATTTCAAGGCAATTCAAGAGAAAAACGTATCAATTACTGTGTAAATCCCATTGAGCACCTCAGGTTTTGCAGCATTTCATATTATTTTTATTTGGGAGTAGCAAATTTATACAATTTCTGACTATTGCTTAATGATTACAAGACTCTATACTGTGCCAAAACATCATCTATCAATTCGCAAGCTGCCTAGTTAACTAGTGTGCCTCCTGCTGAAATTGTAACTCCAGATTAATGTCAAACCCTTGCAACTTACAAAGTGTCTGCATATCCAAGCCAGAAAAGACACAGTTTTCAAAATCTAGAAAAGACATCCCCTCCACATTTGCTTGAAAAATATAGATTAAGATTTTTCCCTACAATGAGAATGTAAGAGTTTGGGAACTCCCGAATTTCTTCCGTTATGGAATAGCTTACATTTCTCTTTGTAACACTTGCTTTCAGGCCCATGTCCTAGGTGACCTCTCTTCCTAGGACTGCTTATGCTGCCCCTCACTGATAGCTGGGTTTTCCTTTTCTTAATTTGAGTTAGACTTATGATTATGTATGGTCACCTGATTGAGCTATCTGGCTCTGCAGCTGAGCTCCCATGTTCATTCCTAAATGTCTTTCACTGGCAAACAGTCCTGAGACCTGAGATATGTGGGGTGAATTTTGGTGGCCTTGTAGCTTTCAAGTAACAGTATTTCCAACTGCCGTACTGAACCAGCCCAGTGTCCAGGATACTCCATTTTCAAATTCCCTAATGTGGTCAAATTGTGTAATTTCTGTAAATGTTTGTTTTTACATCTGTAATATGGAGAGAACAATACTTACTTCATGGGGTTGCTGGAATGCTAACATTAGTCCACACCAAAAGAGAATCTTTATATTCTATTGATGCTTTAGATGCACGACATGCAATCACTTTTATGAACAAATTTTCCAGCATCACCTGCTGCTTTGTATGACTTTTGCATTGGACTGCCAACTGAAATAATGTTGCAATTGTCTCTTCACTGAATTTGACATCATGGTATTTAAAGACTAACTGAATTGCATTTGATATGACTACAACCCCTCAACCTTTAATGTTTATACAAATATACTAGGCATCTTGTTAAATGCAGGTTTGGATTCAGTAAAGTCCAAGATGGGGCCCAAGATTCTACATTTCTTACAAGCTTCAAGATGATGGTGATGCTATGGATTACATTTTGACTATCAGGACTTTAGATAACTGGTTCTCAACATTGTCAATTCATCTGGGGAGCTTTCAAAACTCAATATTCAGGCTAAATGCCAAAGCGATTAAATCAAAGTCCTACCCTCCTTGCCTTCCTAACTTACTTCTTTTATTAATTCAGGAAATATATACTGAGTGTCTACTATCACTAAATACTATATAAATAATAGTGACTAATAAAAAAGATTGCTTTCACAAAAATAGAAAAGGAGTTTCAAGAAGAAAATTGAGTATATATTCAGAAATATGCTAATATCCTAAAAGTTACCTTAGGTTGATAAGAATCCTGATACAGAGTGCTTACTTTATACCAGGCACATTGCAGGGGCCAGTTTATCTCATTTTGAGAGGGATAGTATTTCACCATTTTGAGATGAGGTTCAAAAAAAGTCGTTCGAATTTAAACATCTGGAAGGAGACAGATGTGGAAGAGAGAATTGTGCCTCTCTTAGTTTACAGGCCCTTTTCTTTCTACCACATCTATTCTCAGGTGTTCCCATGCTACCTATATAAGGACTGTACATCTGTAGTATGGGCTCAGGTCATTGGATGCAATTAAATACAATTTAGGAGGGCATGTAATTTATATTTCACACACACACTTTCAAGAGCTATAAGCTATCACTTACTGAATTTCAAAGGGGTCTGATTTATTTATAATTGATTATGTTAGTGAGGGTAGGTTAACTGCTATTAAAATTATATCAAAAATATCACCAGTTTAATGCACCGTAATTCACGCAACCATCTTAAGGCGATGTTCTTTGTCTTAGCAGCTGTCCTTGTAGTAGTGACTAAGGTATGCAAGCTCCTGTGGCTCTGCCTTCCCATAGGTCATTTGAGTTCTCTCTGAGGTAGATGGGCAAAGTGCATGGAGGATCTCACGTAGGAAGTTTTGTGGGAGATAACTGTGTGTCATGCATTACTTCCACCCACATCCCAATGGCTAAAATGCATGTGCATGGCTCTATCTAACTGCAAGGGAGCCTGGAAAATGTAGTCTACCTGGGTACTAAAAAGAAAAAGAGAAAAAAGATTTTTTTCAACTAAAATAAAATATAAAATGCAGATATAATTGTTTAGTTCACATGTGTGGAACAACACTTGCCATGACTTTTTCTTTCTTTTACTATTTCTGGTTCTTTTAAAAATTACTCATTAATATTTTCCAAATGAGATACTACCACTTCGTGTCATTGACAAGGGAAGGGTAAATGCTCAGAGAGTAGGAGAAATGCACCTCTGAACACGCCTGCTTTAATTGCCTTGTTTCTGAGACTCTAAGTTTAGTGAAACCACACCATCCCCTCACTCTTAAGTAGAATTCTGTGCATGCCATTCTTTACCAGGGTAAGATATACCTTTATATTTCTTCATTCCATTCTCATCATTTTATGCTAGAAACACAGGAAGTCTGAATTCAAATGTCAACGTACCAGATACAAGATATCATATTAACTTTGATTCAGGTGCTGTTAAAGAATAATACATTCTATGATGAGCATTTAAATTTTTTATGTAAGTATCTATTTTGGACGCCTTTTTAATTGACTGTTCTTTGAGGTAATAAAATTTTAATATATAAGCTGTCACTTATCTTGCAGCTTTTCAAATTCTTTAAATTTTTCCTACATTAGGAAAAAAGTCTTCAAAGCTTACTATGCCTTTAACACAACTTACCAATAACTACTGACTATTTAAGAGAGAAAAGGTACTGGATTGGGCTGTCTACAGATAGCAACAGCAGGAATAATGAGAGAAGAACAGTAGGCAAGATCAGAAGTGGGTTTAAGTTAGCCGGAAGCAAGTGAACCCAGTATAGACCTCCTGTTTAATATTCTAAACTAGAACCACAAAGCCTTAAATCTGGAGGCTATGCTCTATTTACATGAGCCAGTTATAAACCCCACGCCTTTTTGTGATCATTACATCTTGTTACAGGTTTGCTCAGGTTTTCTGAGGCAGTTCCTCAAAATCAGATAGCCTTTAGGATTTGGTAAAACCTCACGATGGTCATCCTGGAAAGTGGCACCACTTTGGAATATAGGCCATCTGGAGTGGTTTTTCCCAACCCTCTGAATAAGGCAGTCAATGTATGTGACAATTTGGTCAACACCCTGTCAGCAATAAATAGCTGCATCCATATGGTTTCTTATGCCCAGTTTACATTGTGCTTAAGCCAGGCTTTGAATCCCTTCCAATTCCAACCACATGAGAGAAAACGCATTAACAAACACATGAAAGAGACCTGTTTTCACTTTGTCCATTTTCATTAAGATTGGAAAACCCGTAATCTTCCCATTCAAGAGCTCATTTGCTAAATGAATGATGACTGTGGAGCATGTTGTTTGGACACATGTATAATTTTCCTTTTACTTGCTTGAATCTCTACACGCACTCCGTCTATTATTATTTTTAAGATAAATTTAGAACAGCAAATACAGTCACAGTCATGCATATCACATAATGATGTTTTGGTCAACAACAAACCGTGTATATGGTGATTGCCCCATAATATTATTTCCAAGCTGAAAAATTTCAAATCCCTAGTGATGTCATAGCTATTATAATGTCATAGCATAATGCATTACTAACATATTTGTGGTGATGCTGGTGTAAAAAAATCTGTACCACTGGTTGTATGAAAGTATAGCATATACAATTATGTACAGCATGAAATACTTGATAATGATAATATTGATTTATTAATTTATTACTTTTTTATCATTTTATTTATTTAATATATATTATTATTTATTTACATTTTTAAAGATGAGTTATTTCTCTGTCACCCTGGCTGGAGTGCAGTGGTATGATCATGGCTCACTGTAGCCTTGAATTCCTGGATTCAAATGATCCTCCTGCCTGAGCCTCCTGAGTAGTTGAGACTGTAGACAAGCACTACCACGCATAGCTAATTTATTTATTTGTTTGTTTGTTTTGATAGAGACAGGCTCTCCCTATGTTGTCCAGGCTGGTCTTAAATATTTGGCCTCAAGCTATCCTCCTACATCAGCCTCCCAAACTGCTGGAATTACAGGCAGGAGTCACTGTACCTAGCTTATCTTTTTTTGTTTTTAAGAATGTATTTCTTCTACTTAGAAAAAAAGAAGGTTAATTGTAAATCAGGCTTTGA
The DNA here is from genome assembly GCF_028858775.2 of Pan troglodytes. NCBI lineage: Eukaryota > Metazoa > Chordata > Mammalia > Primates > Hominidae > Pan > Pan troglodytes. The sequence goes on along the minus strand of NC_072402.2, from coordinate 95,801,920 downwards.
CAGATCCTTCAGGGGGTATTTCAGAAGAAGACATTGTTACTATAGAAGATGAAAGCTTCATGCCTATTATCGTCCCTGAAGACCTTCCAGTGGGACAAGATGTAGAAGTGGGAGATAGTGATATTTGTGTTCCTGGCCATATGTAGGCCTAGGCTAATATGCATTCTTGTGTCTTTGTTATTTTTTTTTTAAGTTTAAAAAGTTTAAAAAAGCCTAAAAAATATAAAAAATGTATATACAGCTGTACAATGTGTTTGTGCCTTAAGCTAAGTGTACTGCAAAAGAGACAAAAGGTTTAAAAAATTAAAATGTTTATAAAGTCAAAAAATTATAGTAATATAAGGTTAATTCACTATTGAAGAAAGACTTTTTTTTAAAAAAAAGAATTAGTGTTAGCTAAGTGTACATTGTTTATGTCTACAGTAGTATACAGTAATGTTCTAGGCCTTCACATTCACTCACCACTCACTCACTAAGACCCAGAGCAACTTCCGGTTTTGCAAGCTCCATTCACGGTAAATGCCCTATACAGGTATACTATTTTCAAAATCTCTTATATTATGTTTTTACTCTATCTTTTCTATGTTTAGATATGATTAGATACACAAATACTAACACTGGGTTACAATTACCTACAGTATTCAGTACAGTAATATGCTATACAGGTTTGTAGCTTAGAAGCAAGGGACTATATCATATAGCCTAGGTGTGTAATAGGCTATACCATTTAGGTATGTGTAAGTACATTCTATGATGTGTGCACAATGATAAAGTATTCTAATGATACGTTTCTAAAAATATCCTTAAGGTTAGGTGATACATGACTATAACAGCTATTTTGAGAACTACCGTGTACATCTAGGCAGCTGGTGCTGTATGATGGACAAGAGCCTGTAATTATTGCCTTAGCAGACCTGGGTTGTGAGTCCAGTTCTGCCATCTAGGAGCTTCATTACTTAGGACTGGGTGATTTAAGCTCTCTGTGAAGTGAAGGGATATGAGAAGACCTCCTTTGGAGTATGTGGAAAGGATTAAGTGTGATGGTGCATCTTGTTTTAGTCTATTTTTCTGCTGCTTTAACAGAATAACACAGACTGGGAAATTTAGAAAGAAAAGAGGTTTATTTGCCTTATGGTTCTGGAGGCTGGGACATTCAAGAACATGTGTTGGCATCTTGAGAGAGTCAACCCATTCACTAATGGTGAAAGGGTGGAAGGCAAAAGAGAGCTTGCTTTTATAACAAAGCCACTCACACAGTAACTAACCCACTTCCTCGATAATGTGATTAATCCATCATGAGAGTAGAGCCTTCATGACCTAATCACTTTTTTAAGCCCCACCTCTTAATATTGTTACAAGGATAATTGCATTTCAACATGAGTTTTAGAGAGGACATTCAAACCACAGCACATGGGAAGTACTCAGTCCAGTGAATGGCTGCTGGCAGGTGTTCATCACAGCTATTATTAACATCACCATATGCCAGCACTTAACAAAAGAACTTACCTTCATTCTCTACTGACACACACAATAGAAAGTGAGTTTTTAAACACTATATTGTAGAGGAAGAAATTGAAACTCAGGGTTGAGCTACATAGGTATGATGCAGAAAAGTCATGCCATTTTCAAGCTACTCTATCCTAATGTAGGATGTGTTGAATGACAGCTCTAAAGATATGAAACACGGTTTTCCAAAATAACTACTGACCTAATACATAAGTTGAAAGTAACGAAGCAGAAATGAACGGACATCTTTTTTTTTTTTTTTTTTTTTTTTTTTTTTTTAGTAGCTAGCTATCTTGTTTGCAATGTGTGCCCTATCTCAAGTATGCAGAGGGAGGAGAAGATGCTGTTATCAAAAATGAAAAGATTTAGTGCTGTTCTCACCTTCTAATGACTTTCCTGTGATTGGTGGACATCAAATAATGAAGAAAATATCAACACAAGTTGTGAAAATTCATTCATTTATTTACTTACACATTAACTTACTAATTCATTAAGCATTTATTGAGCACCTACTTGTCAAAAAACATATTGAAAAAAATATGTTGATAAAAACCCTATAATTCTTATCTTGGAGGAGCCCACAGTCTAGTTCAATAAAAAAGTTATAAGAGCTATATGTGAATTTCCTTCTTATTTGTATTTTTAAATTTATGTTTATGAGACTGATGCTGGGAACATTTAACGTGATAAGGCAGTGCAATCAAAGTTATAGGCATGGGCTTGGGAGTTAATCAGACCCTGGTTTGAGTCCTTGATCAATCTCATACTAATAGTATGACAAAATACCGTTTTCTTATCTGTAAAATCAGAATTTTAATTCTTATATTAGAGGTTTTTTAAAAAAAAATTCTTTTTGGTTTTGGGTGCATATGCAGGATGTACAGGTTTGTTACACAGTTAAATGTGTGCCATGGTGGCTGCTGCACCTATCAAACCATCACCTAGGTATTAAGCCCAGCATGCATTAGCTATTTTTTCTAATGCTCTCCCTCTCTCCACCCTACCCCCTCAACAGGCCCCAGTGTGTACTGTTCCCCTCCCTGTGTCCATGTGTTCTCGTTGTTTAGCTCCCACTTATAAGTGAGAACATCTGGTGTTTGGTTTTCTGTTTCTGCATTAGTTTGCCGAGGATAACGGCTTCCAGCTCCATCCACATCCTTACAAAAGACATGATCTTGATCCTTTTTATGGCTGCATAGTATTTCATGGTGTATATATACCACATTTTCTTTATCCAGTCTATCATTAATGGGCATTTGGGTTGATTCTGTCTTTGCTATTGTGAACAGTGATGCAATTAAAATACACATGCATGTATCTTTGTAATGGAATGGTTTGTATTCCCTTTGGGTATATAACCAGTAATGGGATTGCTGGATCAAATGGTGTTTCTGGTTCTAGACCTTTAAGGAATGACCACACTGTCTTCCACAATGGTTGAACTAGTTTATACTCCCACCAACAGTGTAAAAGTGCTCCTATTTCTCCACAACCTTGCCCACATCTGTTATTTCTTGACTTTTTAATAATCGCCATTCAGACTGGCATGAGATGATATCTCATGGTTTTGATTTTCATTTCTCTAATGATCACTGATGTTAAGCTTTTTTTCTACATTTGTTGGCTGCATGAATGTCTTCTTTTGATAAGTGTCTGTTCATGTCCTTTGCCCACTTTTTAATGGGGTTGTTTGTTTTTTTCACTTGCAAATTTGTTTAAGTTCCTTGTAGATTATGGATATTAGACCTTTGTCAGATGGATAGACTGCAAAAATATTCTCCCATTCTGTAGGTTGCCTGTTCACTCTGATAATAGTTTCTTTTGCAGTGCAGAAGCTCTGTAGTTCAATTACATCCCATTTGTCAATTTTTGCATTTGTTGCAATTGCTTTTGGTGATTTCATCATGAAGTCTTTGCCCATGCCTATGTCCTGAATGGTATTGCCTAAATTTTCTTCTATGGCTTTTATAGTTTTGGGTTTTAAATTTAAGTCTTTAATGCATCTTGAGTTACTTTTTGTGTATTGTGTATGGAAGGGGTTCAGTTTCAATTTTCTGCAGATGGCTAGCCATTTCTCCCAGCACCATTTATTAAACAGGGAATCATTTTCCCATTGCTTGTTTTTGTCAGATTTGTTAAAAAATCAGATGGTTGTAGATGTGCAGTCTTATTTCTGAGTTCTCTATCCTGTTTTATTGTTGTATGTGTCTGTTTTTGTAACATACTATGCTGTTTTGGTTACTAAAGCCTTTTAGTATAGTTTGAACTTGGGTATTGTGATGCCTCCAGCTTTGTTCTTTTTGCTTAGGATTGTCTTGGCTATTCAAGCTTTATTGGTTCCTTATGAATTTTAAAATAGTTTCTTCTAATTCTGTGAAGAATTTCAATGGTAGTTTAATGGGAATAACATTGAATCTATAAATTACTTTGAGCAGTATGACCATTTTCACGATATTGATTCTTCCTACCTATGAGGATACAATGTTTTTCCATTTGTTTGTCTCCTCTGATTTCCTTGAGCAGCGGTTTGTAGTTCTCCTTAAAGAGGTCCTTTACTTCCCTTGTTGGCTGTCCAAGGTATTTTATTTTCTTTGTAGGAATAGTGAATGGGAGTTCATACATGATTTGCTTCTTTGCTTATCTGTTGTTGGTGTATAGGAATGCTTGTGACTTTTGCCTATTGATTTTGTATCGTAAGACTTTGCTGAAGTTGATTATCAGCTTAAGAAACTCTTGGGCTGAGATGATAGGGTTTTCCAGATATAGGATCATGCCATTTGCAAACAAAGACAATTTGACTTCCTCTCTTCCTATTTAAATACTTTTTATTTCTTTTTCTTGTGTGATTGCCCTGGCCAGAACTTCCAATACTGTATTGAATAGGAGTGGTGAGAGAGGGCATCCTTGTCTTCTGCTGGTTTTCAAAAGAAATGCTTTCAGATTTTGCCCATTCAGTATGATATTGGCTGTGGGTTTGTCATAAATGGCTCTTATTATCTCGATGTATGCTCCCTCAATACCTAGTTCATTGAGAGTTCTTAACATGAAGGGATGTTGAATTTCATTGAAGGCGTTTCTGCATCTACTGAAATAATCATGTGGCTTTTGTCTTTGGTTCCGATTATGTGATAAATTACATTTATTGATTTGCATATATTGAACAAGCCTTGCATTCCAGGGAAAAAGCCAACTTGATTGTGGTGGATAAGCTTTTTGCTGTGCTGCTGGATTCAGTTTGCCAGTATTTTATTGAGAATTTTTGCATCAATGTTCATCAGGGATATTGGTCTGAAGTTTTCTTTTTTTGTTGTTGTGTCTCTGCCAGGTTTTGGTATCAGGATGATGCTGGCCTCATAAAATGAGTTAGGGAAGAGTCCTTTCTTTTCAATTATTTGGAATAGTTTCAGAAGAAAGGATACCAGCTTCTCTTTGTACCTCTGGTAGAATTCAGCTGTAAATTCACCTGAATCTGGCCTTTTTTTGGTTGGTAGGCGATTTATTACTGCCTCAATTTCAGAACTTGTTATTGGTCTGTTCAGGGATTCAACTTCTTCCTGGTTCAGTCTTGGGAGGGTGTATGTGTCCAGGAATTTGTCTATTGCTTCCAGATTTTCCAGTTTGTTTGCATAGAGTTGTTTATATTATTCTCTGATGGTTGTTTGTATTTCTGTGGGGTCTGTGATGATATCCTCTTTATGATTTTTTATTCTGTGTATTTGATTCACCTCTCTTTTCCTCTTTATTAGTCAAGCTAGCGGTCTATTTTATTAATTTTTTCAAAAAAAAAGCTCCTAAATTCATTGATTTTTTGAAGGGTTTTCTGTGTCTATATCTCCTTCAGTTCCACTCTGAGCTTCCTTATTTCTTGTCTTCTGCTAGCCTTGGGGTTTCTTTGCTCTTGGTTCTCTAATTCCTTTAGTTGTGATATTACAACATTGATTGAGATCTTTCTAGCTTTTTGATGTGGACATTTAGTGCTATAAATTTCTCTGAACACTATTTTAGCTGCATCCCACAGACTGGTACATTGTCTCTTTGTTCTCATTAGTTTCAAAAAACTTCTTAATTTCTGCCTCAATTTCATTATTTACCCAGGAGTCATTCTGGAGCAAGTTGTTCAATTTTCATGGAGTTGTATGGTTTTGAGTGAGTTTTTAAATCTTGAGTTCTAATTTGATTGTGCTATGGTATAAGAGATTTTTATTATGATTTCAGTTCTTTTCCATTTGCTGAGGAGTGACTTATTTCCAACTAAGTTATCAGATTTAGAGTAAGTGCCATGTGGCACTGAGAAGACTGTGCATCCTGTTGTTTGGGGTGGAGAGTTCTGTAGCTATCTACCAGGCCCACTTGATCCAGAGCTGAGTTCAAGTTCTGAATATCTTTGTTAATTTTCTGTCTCAATGATGTGTTTAATATTGACAGTTTGGTGTTAAAGTCTCCCACCATTATTGTGTGAGAGTCTAAGCCTCTTTGTAGTTCTCTAAGAACTTGCTTTATGAATCTGGGTGCTCCTGTATTGGGTGGATATATATTTAGGATAGTTAGCTCTTCTTGTTGAATTGACCCCATTAGCATTACATAATGCTCTTCTTTGTCTTTTTTGATCTTTGTTGGTTTAAAGTCTATTTTGTCAGAAACTAAGATTGGAACTTCTGCTTTTTTTCTGTTTTCCATTTGCTTGGTACATTTTTCTTTATCCTTTTATTTTGAGTCTATGTGTGTCTTTGCACATGAGATGGGTCTCTTGAATACAGCACAACAACGAATCTTGATTATCCAGTTTGCCATTCTGTGTCTTTTAATTGGGCATTTAGCCCGTTTACATTTAAGATTAATATTGTCATGTGTGAATTTGATCCTGTCATCATGATGCTAGCTGGTTATTTTGCACACTAGTTGATGCACTTTCTTCATGCTGTCATTGGTTTTTGTACTTTGGTGTGTTTTTGCAGTAGCTGGTACCAGTTTTTCCTTTCCATATTTAGTACTTCCTTCAGAAGCTCTTGTAATGCAGGCCTGGTGGTGATGAACTCCCTCAGCATTTGCTTGTCTGAAAAGGATTTTATTTCTCCTTTGCTTATGAAGCTTAGTTTGGCTAGATATGAAATTCTAGGTTGGAAATTCTTTTCTTTAAGAATGTTGAATATTGCCCCCTGCTGTCCCCCAATCTCTTCTGGTTTGTAGGATATCTGCTGAGTGGTCTGCTGCTAATCTGGTGAGCTTCTCTTTATAGGTGACCTGATTTTTCTCTCTGGCTGCCCTAACTTTTTTTCTTTCATTTTCACCTTAGAAAATCTGGTGATTATGTGTCTTGGGGTTGAGCTTCTCATGGAGTGTCTTGCTGTAGTTCTCTGCATTTCCTGAATTTGAATGTTAGTCTGTCTTTTTTGGTAGGGGAAGTTCTCCTGGATGATATCCTGAGGTAGTATGTTTTCCAACTTGGTTCTATTCTCCCTGTCTTTTTGAGGTACCCCAATCAGTTATAGGTTCTGTCTTTATACATCATCCCATAGTTCTCAGAGGTTTTGTTCATTCCTTTTCATTCCTTTTTCTCTAATCTTGTCTGCCTGCCTCATTTCAGCAAGATAGTCTTCAAGTTCTGATATCCTTTCTTCCACTTGGTCTATTTGGCTATTGATACTTGTGTTTGCATTGTGAAGTTCTCATGTTATGTTTTTCAGCTCTATCAGGTCATTTTAGTATCTCTCAAAACTTGTTATTCCAGTTAACAGCTCCTGTAATGTTTTACCGTGGTTCTTAGCTTCTTTGCATAGGTTAGAACATATTCCTTTAGCACAGTGAAGTTCTTTATTACCCATCTTCTGAAGCCCACTTCTGTCAATTCACCCACCTCAGCCTCAGCCCAGTTCTGTGCCCTGGCTGGAGAAGTTTTTCAATCCTTTTCAGGAAAAGAGACATTCTGGCTTTTTGAGTTTTCAGCATTTTTGTGTTGATTCTTTCTCATCTTCATGAGTTTGTCTACCTTTGATCTTTGATGCTGCTGACCTTTGGGTGGGGTTTTTGTGGGGTCTTTTTTGTTGATGTTGTTGTTGTTGCTCTCTGTTTGTTTTTCTTAGCAGTAAGGCCCATCTTCCATAGGGCTGCTGCAGTTTGCTGGGGGTCCATTTGAGACCTTATTTGCCTGGGTCCCTCCTACACCTGGAATTATCACCAGTGGAGGCTGCAGGACAGCAAAGATGGCAGCCTGGTCCTTTCTCTGAGATCTCTGTGCCAGAGGGGCACCAACCTGATGCTGGCCAGAATACTCCCGTATGAGGTGTCTGGAGACTCTCAGTAGGAGGTCTCACCCAGTCAGGAAGAACAGGATCAGGGACCTGCTTAAATAAGCAGCCTGGCTGCCCCTTTGCAGAGCAGATGTGCTGTGCAGGGGGTAATCCCCCGTGTCTGGGCTATCCTGACTCTCCAGACCTGGTAGGCATAAAAGACTAAGACCGCTGATTCATGATACCGTGGCCACCTTTCCTCCTAGGAGCTCCTCTGAGAGAAATCAGAGTTCTGTCCATAAACCCCTGGCTGGCGATGCTGAGAATCCTGCAGGGAGGCCCTGCCCAGTGAGAAGAAATGGGTCAGGGTCCCACTTAAAGAAGTCTTGCCATGAACTCTCACAGCCGCTAGGCTGCGCTGTGGGGAATTCCTCCCAGACCAAACCACCCGGTCTTGCGGACATTGGCAGCAGGGGAATATGACTGACTGGAGCCGCAGTGATGGCAGCCACCCCTCCCTGTCCCCGAATTCAGTCTTCTTAGGCAGTCCCCAGCCTGCTGCATTGGCTGACAGGAATTCCAAGTCAGTAGGTTTTAGCTTGTGGGGGTCTGTGGGAGTGGGGCCTGCTGAGCAAGGCTGCTTGGCTCCCTGGCTTTAGCCCCATCCCATGGGAGTGGATGAATCTCCTGCCACACCAGAGTTCCTGGAGCCAGAGTATGCAAAAACTTCCGTGTTTCAGTGCCTGCTTGAGTGGCCACCCACCCGAGCAGGCACCATGAGTCTGCAGAGCTGTGTGCTTGGGACCCAGGCCCCGGTGGCATGAGCTCACAGGGGGACCTCCTTATCCAGGGGTTGCAGAGATTCATGGGAAAATCATGGTTTTCATGGCGGGGTAGCACAATCCCTAATCGCCTTGGAGAGGGAGCTCCTTTTGCCCCGTGCAGCTTCCAGGTGGGCCCTCGCTCCACCCTGCTTTTCCTCACTCTCCGTGGGTGCACGCCAATCACCCAGTCAGTCCCAGTGAGAGAACCTGGGTACCTCAATTAAAGATGCAGAATTCACTGACTGTTTTCATTCTTCTCAGTGGGAGCGGCAAACTGGAACTGTTTCTGTTTGGCCATCTTGGCTGTTCCTTTGTGAATTTCCTTCTTTTTAAGGCAATGGCAATTTGAGAATCTTTGTCTTCTTGCAGAAACATGTGTTCTGTATTATAAAAACATGACCCTTCAAAGTGAATATCTTCCTTAAAATTTGGTAAGAATTTATGAATTCATTCACTGTCTCTGTCAGAGTATGATTCAGATAATTATCTTGTATTTCCTTTCTCTAAAGATATTTAATTTAATTAAATTAAACGTAGAATTATCTTTTCATACATGGAGTAATTAGGTAGAAGTTTTAAGGAGCAACTGACCAGTGGGTGTTATTTATTCTTGATTATTTTGATTAAGAACATGGGCCTTGTGGTTCAGCAATTTGGAATTGAAACCTGCTTCTGCCTTTATTAGCTGTGTAATTTTGAGAAAATTACTTGAAGTATAAAAATAGTTAATATTGCCTATTTTTCTAGTGTTATGAAGATTAAGTTGTAAGCACTGAATAATGTTAGATATTATTAGTTATTATTGTTATGTTAGCCAAATCACTTAGCACAAAAAAGTAAAAATGTCCACGGGAACTCAAGAAAACAAGCAACCTCAAGTTGCTTTTTGGAAAAGCACTAACTGTAGAATTCCATTAAAGAATAACTATGTAATGTTGATTACATAAAACCAAATGTAACCCCAAATGTACTTTTATTGTATGATTGCTATCAAAAAAATCAAGTATTGAATAATTTTGCTGATAACTCTTTATGAAATTTATTCCAACTTAGCTCAACAATAATTTATTCATCCTCTAATCTACATAAGAAATTATATTATAGGTTGAAGCATAGATAAACACAAATAAGCCCTGATCTGCCCCCCTCAAACTGTTTAGAGTTCAGGAAGAAGAGGAAAAATGGATTTCTGCAAGTTGCTTCACTAGAGAAAATAATAATAACATGTTACAAAACAGAGAATGGAAAGAAGCTAAGGAGATTTAAGGACAGGAGAGAGAGAGATACATCTTCGAATTAGATCCTCAGTGGTTGGTTATTAGGTTCCTGAGGCAGTTTGCACTGGTTGGAAGGGTTCTGAATCTGTAATGAGTATTGCTCTCTCGATTCTAGCCTTGGTCCCACCAAAAGAGAACTTTGCAGCCCAAAGCAAATTTGCTTACCAACTAGGAATTCACTTCCTCACTTACAGCACAGTCTACTTCCCAGGATAGGTATAATGACAAAATTTTAAAAAAATTTAATATGAAAAAGCTTTAAAATATGTCACAGAATTAAACAAAAGACGGATGCAGTTTTATCACTTTTAAGAAACATTTTTTCTTTAATTTGGGAATTTTAATTTTATTTATTACATGTTTTATTATTAAAAATGAATATTTTATTATATGTCTTTGAAGACAGGCATGTAAATTATTATAAAATATCCTAACTTTGCCTTATAGTGCTTTTTTTTCATTATACTTTAAGTTTTAGGGTACATGTGCACAACATGCATGTTTGTTACATATGTATAAATGTGCCATATTGGTGTGCTGCACCCATTAACTCATCACTTACATTAGGTATATCTCCTAATGCTATCCCTTTCCCCTCCCACCACCCCACAACAGGCCCCGGTGTGTGATGTTCCCCTTCCTCTGTCCATGTGTTCTCATTGTTCAATTCCCACCTATGAGTGAGAACATGAGGTGTTTGGTTTTTTGTCCTTGCGATAGTTTGCTGAGAATGATGGTTTCCATCTTCATCCATGTCCCTACAAAGGACATGAACTCATCATTTTTATGACTGCATAGTATTCCATGGTGTATATGTGCCACATTTTCTTAATCCAGTCTATCACTGTTGGACATTTGGGTTGGTTCCAAGTCTTTGCTATTGTGAATAGTGCCACAATAAACATACGTGTGCATGTATCTTTATAGCAGCATGATTTATAATCCTTTGGGTATATACCCAGTAATGGGATGGCTGGGTCAAATGGTATTTCTAGTTCTAGATCCCTGAGGAATCCCCACACTGACTTCCACAATGGTTGAACTAGTTTACAGTCCCACCAACAGTGTAAAAGTGTTCCTATTTCTCCACATCCTCTCCAGCACCTGTAGTTTCCTGACTTTTTAATGATTGTCATTCTAACTGGTGTGAGATGGTATCTCATTGTGGTTTTGATTTGCATTTCTCTGATGGCCAGTGATCATGAGCATTTTTTCATGTGTCTGTTGGTTGCATAAAAAGTCTTCTTTTTAGAAGTGTCTGTTCATATCCTTTGCCCACTTGTTGATGGGGCTGTTTCATTTTTTGTTGTAAATTTGTTTGAGTTCTTTGTAGATTCTGGATTTTAGCCCTTTGTCAGATGAGTAGATTGCAAAAATTGTCTCCCATTCTGTAGGTTGCCTGTTCGCTCTGATGGTAGTTTTTTGTTTTTGTTTTTGTTTTGCTGTGCAGAAGCTCTTTAGTTTAATTAGATCCCATTTGTTAATTTTGGCTTTTGTTGCCATTGCTTTTGGTGTTTTAGAAATGAAGTCCTTGCCCATGCCTATGTCCTGAATGGTATTGCCTAGGTTTTCTTCTAGGGTTTTTATGGTTTTAGGTCTAACATTTAAGTCTTTAATCCATCTTGAATTAATTTTAGCATAAGGTGTAAGGAAGGGATCCAGTTTCAGCTTTCTACATCTGGCTAGCCAGTTTTCCCAGCACCATTTATTAAATAGGGAATCCTTTCCCCATTGCTTGTTTTTGTCAGGTTTGTCAAAGATCAGAAAGTTGTAGATATGTGGCATTATTTCTGAGGGCTCTGTTCTATTCCATTGGTTTAAATCTCTGTTTTGGTACCAGTACCATGCTGTTTTGGTTATTGTAGACTTATAGTATAGTTTGAAGTCAGGTAGCATGATGACTCCGGCTTTGTTCTTTTAGCTTAAGATTGACTTGGCGATGTGGGCTCTTTTTTGGTTCCGTATGAACTTTAAAGTAGTTTTTTCCAATTATGTGAAGAAAGTCATTGGTAGCTTGATGGGGATGGCATTGAATCTATAAATTCCCTTGGGCAGTATGGCCATTTTCATGATATTGATTCTTCCTACCCACGAGCATGGAATGTTCTTCCATTTGTTTGTATCCTCTTATTTCACTGAGCAGTGGTTTGTAGTTCTCCTTGAAGAGGTCCTTCACGTCCCTTGTAAGTTAGATTCCTAGGTATTTTATTCTCTTTGAAGCAGTTGTGAATGGGAGTTCACTCATGATTTGGCTGTTTGTCTGTTATTGGTGTATAAGAATGCTTGTGATTCTTGCACATTGATTTTATATCCTGAGACTTTGCTGAAGTTGCTTATCAGCTTAAGGAGATTTTGGGCTGAGACAATGGGGTTTTCTAGATATACAATCATGTCACCGGCGAACAGGGACAATTTGACTTCCTCTTTTCCTAATTGAATACCCTTTATTTCCTTCTCTTGCCTGATTGTCCTGGCCAGAACTTCCAAGACTATGTTGAATAGGAGTGGTGAGAGAGGGCATGCATGTCTTGTGCCAGTTTTCAAAGGGAATGCTTCCAGTTTTTGCCCATTCAGTATGACATTGGCTGTGGGTTTGTCATAGATAGCTCTTATTATTTTGAGATACATCCCATCAATACCTAATTTATTGAGAGTTTTTAGCCCGAAGCATTGTTGAATTTTGTCAAAGGCCTTTCCTGCATCTGTTGAGATAATCATGTGGTTTTTGTCTTTGGTTCTGTTTATAGGCTGGATTACATTTATTGATTTGCATATGTTGAACCAGCCTTGCATCCCAGGGATGAAGCCCACTTGATCATGGTGGATAAGCTTTTTGATGTGCTGCTGGATTCGATTTGCCAGTATTTTATTGAGGATTTTTGCATCAATGTTCATCAGGGATATTGGTCTAAAATTCTCTTTTTTTGTTGTCTCTGTCAGGCTTTGGATCAGGATGATGCTGGCCTCCTAAAATGAGATAGGGAGGATTCCCTCTTTTTCTATTGATTGGAATAGTTTCAGAAGGAAGGGTACCAGCTTCTCCTTGTACCTCTGGCAGAATTCAGCTGTGAATCCGTCTGGTCCTGGACTTTTTTTGGTTGGTAAGCTATTAATTATTGCCTCAATTTCACACCCTGTTATTGGTCTATTCAGAGACTGAACTTCTTCCTGGTTTATTCTTGGGAGGGTGTATGTGTCGAGGATTTATCCATTTCTTCTAGATTTTCTAGTTTATTTGCATAGAAGTGTTTATAGTATTCTCTGATGGTAGTTTGTATTTCTGTGGGATTGGTGGTGATATCCCCTTTATCATTTTTTATTGCGTCTATTTGATTCTTCTCTCATTTCTTCTTTATTAGTCTTGCTAGCAGTCTATCAATTTTGTTGCTCTTTTCAAAAAACCAGCTCCTGGATTCATTGATTTTTTTGAAGGGTTTTTTATGTTTCTATTTCCTTCAGTTCTGCTCTGATCTTAGTTATTTCTTGCCTTCTGCTAGCTTTTGAATGTGATTGCTCTTGCTTCTCTAGTTCTTTTAATTGTGATGTTAGGGTGTCAATTTTAGATCTTTCCTGCTTTGTCTTGTGGGCATTTGGTGCTATAAATTTCCTGCTACAACACTGCTTTAAATGTGTCCCAGAGATTCTGGTATGTTGTGTCTTTGTTCTTGTTGGTTTCAAAGAACATCTTTATTTCTGCCTTCATTTCGTTATGTACCCAGTAGTCATTCAGGAGCAGGTTGTTCAGTTTCCATGTAGTTGAGTGGTTTTGACTGAGTTTCTTAATCCTGAGTTCTAGTTTGATTGCACTGTGGTCTGAGAGACAGTTTGTTATAATTTCTGTTCCTTTATATTTGCTGAGGAGTGCTTTACTATGTGGTCAATTTTGGAATAAGTGTGGTGTGGTGCTGAGAAGAATGTATATTCTGTTGATTTGGGGTGGAGAGTTCTGTAGATGTCTGTTATGTCCACTTGGTGCAGAGCTGAGTTCAATTCCTGAATATCCTTTTTAACTTTCTGTCTCGTTGATCTGTCTAGTGTTGACAGTGGGGTGTTAAAGTCTCCCATTATTATTGTGTGGGAGTCTAAGTCTCTTTGTAGGTCTCTAAGGACTTGCTTTATGAATCTGGGTGCTCCTGTATTGGGTGCATATATATTTAGGATAGTTAGCTCTTCTTGTTGAATTGATCCTTTACCATTATGTAATGGCCTTCTTTGTCTCCTTTGATCTTTGTTGGTTTAAAGTCTGTTTTATCAGAGACTAGGATTGCCACCCCTGCCTTTTTTTGTTTTCCATTTGCTTGGTAGATCTTCCTCCATTCCTTTATTTTGAGCCTATGTGTGTCTCTGCACGTGAGATTGGTTTCCTGAATACAGCACGCTGATGGGTCTTGACTGGTTATCCAATTTGCCAGTCTGTGTCTTTTAATTGGAGCATTTGGCCCATTTCCATTTAAGGTTAATATTGTTATGTGTGAATTTGATCCTGTCATTATGATGTTAGCTGGTTATTTTGCTCGTTAGTTGATGCAATTTCTTCCTAGCCTTGATGGTCTTTACAATTTGGCATGTTTTTTGCAGTGGCTGGTACCAGTTGTTCCTTTCCATGTTTAGTGCTTCCTTCAGGAGCTCTTTTAGGGCAGGCCTGGTGGTGACAAAATCTCTCAGCATTTGCTTGTCTGTAAAGTATTTTATTTCTCCTTCACTTAATGAAGCTTAGTTTGGCTGGATATGAAATTCTGGGTTGAAAATTCTTTTTTTTAAGAATGTTGAATATTGGCCCCCCACTGTCTTCTGGCTTGTAGAGTTTCTGCTGAGAGATCAGCCATTAGTCTGATGGTCTTCCTTTTGTGGGTAACCCGACCTTTCTTTCTGGCTGCCCTTAACATTTTTTCCTTCATTTCAACTTTGGTGAATCTGATATATGTGTCTTGGAGTTGCTCTTCTCGAGGAGTATCTTTGTGGCATTCTCTGTATTTCCTGAATCTGAATGTTGGCCTGCCTTGCTAGATTGGGGAAGTTCTCCTGGATAATATACTGCAGAGTGTTTTCCAACTTGGTTCCATTCCCCCTGTCACTTTCAGGTACACCACTCAGACATCAATTTGGTCTTTTCACATAGTCCCATATTTCTTGGAGGCTTTGTTCATTTATTTTTATTCTTTTTTCTCTAAACTCCTCTTCTCACTTCATTTCATTCATTTGATCTTCCATCACTGATAACCTTTCTTCCAGTTGATCAAATCGGTTACTGAAGCTTGTGCATTCGTCATGTAGTTCTCTTGCTGTGGTTTTCAGCTCCATCAGGTCCTTTAAGGACTTCTCTGCCTTGGTTATTCTAGTTAGCCATTCGTCTAATCTTTTTTCAAGGTTTTTAAGTTCTTTGCCATGAGTTTGAACTTCCTCCTTTAGCTCGGAGAAGTTTGATCGTCTGAAGCCTTCTTCTCTCAACTCGTCAAAGTCATTCTCCATCCAGCTTTGTTCCGTTGCTGGTGAGGAATTGCTTTCCTTTGGAGGAGGAGAGGCACTCTGATTTTCAGAATTTTCAGTTTTTATGCTCTGTTTTTTCCCCATCTTTGTGGTTTTATCTACCTTTGGTCTTTGATAATGGTGACGTACAGATGGGGTTTTGGTGTGGATGTCCTTTCTGTTTGTTAGTTTTGTTTCTAACAGTAAGGACCCTCAGCTGCAGGTCTGTTGGAGTTTCCTGGATGTCCACTCCAGACCCTGTTTGCCTGGGTAATGGCAGTGGAGGCTGCAGAACAGTGAATATTGGTGAACAGCAAATGATGCTGCCTGATCGTTCCTCTGGAAGTTTTTTCTCAGAGGAGTACCGGGCCGTGTGAGGTGTCAGTCTGCCCCTACTGGGGGGTGCCTCCCAGTTAGGCTACTCGGGAGTCAGGGACCCACTTGAGGAGGCAGTCTGTCTGTTCTCAGATCTCCAGCTGTGTGCTGGGAGAACCACTACTCTCTTCAAAGCTGTCAGACAGGGACGTTTAAGTCTGCAGAGGTCTCTGCTGCCTTTTGTTTGGCTATGCCCTGCCCCCAGAGGTGGAGTCTACAGAGGCAGGCAGGCCTCCTTGAGCTGCGTTGGGGTCCTCCTAGTTGGAGCTTCTGGGCTGCTTTGTTTACCTACTCAAGCCTAGGCAATGGCGGGCACCCCTCCCCCAGCCTCGCTGCTGCCTTGCAGTTTGATCTCAGACTGCTGTGCTAGCAATGAGCGGGGCTCTGTGGGCATAGGACCCTCCGAGCCAGGCGCGGGATATAATCTCCTGGTGTGCCATTTGCTAAGACCATCAGAAAAGTGCAGTATTAGGGTGGGAGTGACCCGATTTTCCAGGTGCCGTCTGTCACCCCTTTCCTCGTCTAGGAAAGGGAATTCCCTGACCCCTTGCGCTTCCTGGGTGAGGCGATGCCTCGCCCTGCTTCGGCTCACACTCAGTGCAATGCATCCACTGTCCTGCACCCACTATCCGACAATCCCCAGTGAGATGAACCTGGTACCTTAGTTGGAAATGCAGAAATCATTCGTCTTCTGCATCACTCACGCTGGGAGCTATAGACTGGAGCTGTTCCTATTAGGCAATCTTGGAACCGCCCCCCAGATAATCGCCTTATAGTGCTTTCAGGGTAATGTGTGAGAGAACTAGAGCAGTAGTCCCCAACCACTTTAGCACCAGGAATTGGTTTTGCAGAAGACAATTTTTCCACAGACAGTGTGGTGTGGGGAGGATGGTTTCAGAGACTGTTCCACATCAGATCACCAGGCATTAGCTATATTCTCATAAGGAGCGCACAACCTAGGTCCTTTGCATGTGCTGTTCACAATAGGGTTCATGTTCTTATGAGAATCTAATACTGCTGCGGATCTGACAGGAAACAGAGCTCAGCTTTGCTCTCCAGCTGCTCATCTCCTAGTGTGCAGCCTGGTTTCTAACAGGCCATGGACCGACACCATGGCCTGGGGATTGGGGACCCCTTGAACTAGGGATCAGTAAAAAGTAGGAAAACATTTTGGATTTCTTAAAAATGGTGGCTATTTAAATTAATTCATTATTTTTCTCACCCTTAACTCTCCTGTTATTTATTAGACAATGAGTATCTGCTAGGTGCTGTGATACACATAATTTATAAGAAAGGCAGGATTTCTGTCCTTGATGAGCTTAATGTCAAGCTTGGAAGATAGACACAGAATAGGCCGGGTGCAGTGGCTCAAACCTGTAATCCCAGCACTTTGGGAGGCCGAGGTGGTTGGATTACCAGGTCAGGAGTTCTGG
The DNA here is from genome assembly GCF_028858775.2 of Pan troglodytes. Taxonomy (NCBI): domain Eukaryota; kingdom Metazoa; phylum Chordata; class Mammalia; order Primates; family Hominidae; genus Pan; species Pan troglodytes. The sequence continues at coordinate 95,784,812 of NC_072402.2, read as the reverse complement.
ACCAGCCTGGCCAACATGGTGAAATCCCAACTCTACTAAAAATACAAAATTTAGAATTTAGCCAGGCATGGTGGCATGCACCTGTAATCCCAGCTACTCGGGAGCCTGAGGCGGCAGGAGAATTGCTTGAACCCAGGAAGTGGAGGTTGCAATTAGCCAAGATTGCACCACTGCACTCCAGCCTGGGTGACAGAGCAAGACTCCATCACAAATATAAAAAAATAAAAACAAAAGATAGACATAGAATGTTACTTATATGTAAGTATTATGAAGGAAAAGTACAGAGTACAACAGAAGCATGTAGCAGGGAATCTTTTATAACTTAATTTTGGAAGTGACATAACATCACCTCTGCCATATTCTATTGGTCACACTGATCTGGAATCTCCTGGAACAATATACACGGGAACTACCCAAATATATAAACATCAGGAGGTGGAGATCATTGGGGGCCATTTGGAAGCTGGTTATCCAAGGATCCTAGCCTAGATTTGCAATTGTAACATTGTCTTTGCTACTTAGACACAGAAAAATAGCTAGTAAATGTGATAAAATAGTTATATATAAAATTTAAGGACAAAACCAGAGAAATATTACAATCTCAATGCTTTTAAATTATTTGTAAGAAGCTAATCATTTGCTGTGGAAAGCATCCATGAGTGATCTGTGTCCAATGCACGTTCAAGAATTCTTGAATCTAGGCATTAAAACCAAGCAATATGGCAGCAGAGAGCCCTGTTTCCCTTTCCACTCACATGGTTACAGAATCATGAATAAACTCAGACTAATCAAATTCAAAGAAGAACAATGTTAGCAAGGGCTAGTGTAACCAGAGAATCTGCAAACTACAAGTACATTAGAGAAGTTCCAGTAGTTGCCTGTAGGGATGCTGTCCCTAGCACCTCTGCTATGTGAGGATGTCTGTCTTGCTGCAACACTGTATAGCCTGTTCTGCTAAGGAAACAGAGACACTGGTGGGTTTTTTCCACTAATGCTTATCTAATTCTTCATATAACTATCACTTATTTTAGCAGTATATTTTTCCCCTAATGAGAGAATTGTTTAACCCAACAGTCAAAATAAATAACAATTTAATTTCTGCAGTAAACTGCTCTGACATTTGCTACAATAAACAAGAACAAGATTATGTGCTTGCTTTATCATTTTGAAAAGACTGTTATTAAATATTCAATCCTTAGAAATTGTAATTTATATTTATGGAATATTAGAAAGGAGAAATTTTATGTGCTTATTCATAGATATATATTTGTATTTCAAGTAAATGAGGAAAAAGGAACCAGACTAAAATGCATTTTTGTTTCTCTTTGTCTACTTTATGTACCTTATTTTACTACAAATCTGGAGACCTAGAATTCACTACCCAAAGAATTTGCTATGACCTCATTCTTACCAGATTAAGCTAAGAATGGTAAGAGCATGTGAAAATTCAATAAAGATAGTGATCATTTCTTTAATTATGTAAACATTTGAGGATTTTCTTTTACATTTGGGATCAACAAGCTGATAATATTTGTGGACTATTTTTTAAAAATAAGTATTTGTGTGTGTATGCGTTTAATTAATTTTACTTATAAAATGTTTCTATCAGTCCCTTAGCTCAGGGGTTCCCAACCATCAGGCCGCAGACTGGTACCCTCCATGGTCTGTTATAAACCAGGCTACACAGCAGGAAATGAGTGATGGGCGAGCCAGCATTACCACCTAAGCTTCTCCTTCTGTCAGATCAGATCAGCAGCAGCATGAGATTCTCATAGGAGCTTGCACCCTGTATTCCAACTGGGCATGTGAGGGATCTAGATTGTGCACCTATGAGAATATCTGATGATCTGAGGTGGAACACTTTCCAAAACCATTCCCCACAACCCTCCCCCGACCCCGCCCAACAAATCCTTCCCATCCATGGAAAAATTGTCTTCCACGAAACTGGTCTCTGGTGCCAAAAAGGTTGGAGACCACTGCTTAGCTAGTTCTTAAGTGAGACAAATTTGAACACACTGTATAATTAGATTAAAGCAAACATTTCTGAACCCAGCTTTTTTCTTAATTTTACTTTGAGCAACAGGTGATGGTAACTGTGCCTAGTATTTCCTATATTTCATGTTCATGCATGTTTGTCAAGCAAGTGCAATATGTAGCATATCTCCGTAGTGATCCCTGCTTCCTGTGGGAGAGTTAGCTCAAAGTTTATGAATACTTGGAGGATGAGGCAGAGCAGCAATCTTATCAGCTTTAATTTGTCACTCTACAGCTTGCCTCCATATTAAGTCCTCACATCCAGAGATGGTCCATAACTTTGAGATTAGCTAAGCCTATGAGATAATGCATTTTATTTCATTAACCATCTGTGGTGTGCTGCCAGGGATTTATAAATGCTGGTCAATGCTTGTGTTCCCTTAAGGATAATTTTGCAATCAGTCTGCAAAGATGTGAATAGAAACCACCCAGCCCTGAGGAAAGATGACATCCTCACTCAGATAAATAAAGATATAGGGAAAAAATGATGACTAAATAAAATATATGGGATGCTAAGCCAAAGTAGAGAAGACAAACTTCCTAGAAGGAGCCATAGAAAGATAAAATAATGAGAACTTTAAAGACAATCTCGTTCTATTTCTTCACTTTAATGATGAGAAAAAATGTGCTCCAGAAAGAGCTTTTTTTCTTCTTCTTTTTCTTTCTTTCTTTCTTTTTTTTTTTTTTTTCAGGGTCATGGGCTATGTGAGTTGAAGACAACTCTGAGTCTAGTGTTTTTACTGGGAAGCCTTTCTCTCTGGAGCATCTCACAGAGAGGTTACTGCAAGCACACCACACCCCAGCAGTCTGGGAGCCTGTATTCTTTTAAAACAGAACTTAACAAAGGACACAGACACACAAACCCACAAAAAGATTACTGTTAGCAAACAGATGACTGAATCACTGGGTCTTTTCCACTTTTGATTTGAGGGGTATATGATGATTAATGCAGGATGATGTGAGAGGCTGCTTTCTGCACAAAAAAGTCTGGAGCACTAGGGAAAAAGTGGAAAAGGAAAAAAAGCTGATGTTCAAAACCACAGAATCATATGTGACAGAAGGAGCCAGAACCTCTCCAACTAAGGCTCACAGAGCACACCACATAGAGGCTAGCGTGGCTCAGGCTGCCTGTGCCAATCTACTAGGCTGGTACTCTCTGCTCTGAAGGCGGGGGAAGGAAGAGGATTGGAAAGCAGCAAGGTCAGGTGGCTCTGGCACTCTACCTGTAATGCCTTAAACACATCCCAAGGCTTGCATGGACGAAAGATGGGCTTTCTGAGGCTACATGGACTTTAAAGATTGAATACAATTCCAAATGAAGGTACGATTTGCATTTAGCACACATGAATCCCTTTGAAATGTTTCACTGGAGCTGGTGGTAAAAATTTTTGTTTATGAACAAAAATTTTCCAGTTGTCTCTGGATATATTCCTAAGACCCTCTGACTAAACATACACTGCATATATTTGTTTAACATACAATCAGATTGATTCTGTAAAAACTATGTAATGTGATTATATTTGCTTATTAGTAAAAAAAAAACTTCACATCTGTCTGCATGCATCTGTCAGAAATACCTATGGCAATATATTGACAGAGGAAATTCTTTCACTATTTATTATGCATAATGTGGACTTATAATTGCATAAGAACAGAAACAGAAAAGTTGTTGTGAAAATGTACCCCACACTTGGACAATGAATGATTCCCCAGTCCAAGCTTTTAAAGTATTTTACATACAATTCTTAAATAGATTAAAATACAAATATAGATCAAGAAGGATTCACCTGATCTTTGCCTGATCCCAAGCTGGCTTATAAAAACCTCACTTAAATTACAGTTTATCTTCTACTGCGCACCAGAATCCCATAGGCTTCATGTATGGAAAATCTAATTCAGAAGGATCAAACTGGGGTTAGGAATGTATGTTTTAAAAAGCTCTAGATATCTAAGTAATTTGTGATATTTTTAACTTTAAGAACTTCTGACTCACTGCACCATCACTTTCCCCTAACGCAAATCCCAAACATAAAGTTTACTCTCTCATGCTTGAAGAATATGAGAACTGTTCTGATGAACCAAAGCTGTGAAGACATGGGAAAGAGTAGTTATTCCAAAGGGCCAGTATTAGGCTCAGATGTTTAGGTAAAGAGAATTGAGAGTCAGTCCCTCAAGCTAGCATATCAGACTCCTCAAGGGCAGCATTTGTGTCTCATTTGCATCCTCACTTCTGGCACAGAATTTTATGCTGAAAAGGGCTTGATCAATGAAAGCAGCATTCTCACTGGGGAGAGTGGACCATCAACATTTTTTAAGGTCTATGCAACTCAGAGGAGAAGACCAAAAATTAAAAAGAACTAGGGGAAGTATATTAGATATAGATGTCTATTATCTACTTTCATACTGCGTGAGGTTTGGACTAACATTTAAATGATCAAGGACATGGAAGTTGGACAGCTATATTTAGCTCTACTTTAAAAGATCAGTGAGTAGCTCTAGTGTTTATTCCTTGCTTTTCCTCAGAGTGTCATTTATCTGTTTCAAGGGCTATGGAATCTAATATATACATATAATGTAAGATATATATTATATGTGTGTGTATTGATCCCTTTCTCCTAAAATTAATGAGATGAATCTAGCTATTTGTAAAGGATTCATTGATAAGGATGCTGAAAGGAAAGAAACATGGAGGTTAACGGGCCCATTTTGTCATGTAACCATTTTGATGAATAGTGAGAAGGTAGATCCCTGCTGTACTAAAGTCTTTTCTCTTTAAATAAATAATAATGATTTACTTCTATAACCACTGACCTTTTATGCCTTAGGTCTAAGACTTTAAGGGGAGAATAAGGGAGGTACAAGAAGGATACCACCTGAGATAACATGAACTAAGTCTTTATTAACCATAACTTGACATTAGCTGGCAACTCATTTCCTCTAAAATGCAGTATTACAAAGGTTTTACTGTGTGTATACCCATGTCTATATGGTAATGAGATGGGGTTTTTATGTGGTTTATGGAAAGCAGCAATCATTATTTTATAGCCACTTCCCACCCTTTTCCCTATTCTCAGCAGTAAATTCTCTTTCTTTTAATGTTCTCTACATCCCCACCTCAATTTCTAATGTCTCTTAGGTCAACAATGTTCTAAATGTCCAATAAATTCAACTTCAGGTTTCTCTTATTGTTTTTCATCTCTGATCTATCTGAACATACCACTCATTAGGAGTGAGAGCAAGAGAAAAATATATTTTTGTTGAGAGATTTATATATAGCATTTTACAATTTCTATTGCATAGACAGGAAAGTTAAATCATATAATAATAAGATGATTGTTTAGATTACTAAATAGTTCATCTAAAAGGAAAACAGAAAAGAAAGAAACCAACCTATGTTTAAATATTTTAAGAAATTAAAGGTTTTTTTTTTTTTTTTTTTTTACTTAAATTTTAACCAACAAGTTCTTTAGTTAGACAGAAATGGGAAGAAATTGTGGGGTTCAAAGACCATAAGAATACAGCCAGCAGGTTTAGAAAGAAGATTTGTTTGTGGGAAAAAAAGTACAAGTATGTTATCAATTAGAACCATATCATAGCCTTTTTCTGTTGGAAAAAGGAATTATTTTTGGACTATAACATGTTAGTCTCACGGTGTTTCTCCCCTTAGATTTGGAGTTTAAATAATATTTAAAAAAAAAAAAGCTGTCTGGTTTCCCACAATCCACAGGAGGTTTGTGTGTCTGCACTCTTGCTCACACCCTGAAATTCCGTTATATTAGTCTCCTTCCCTCTCTGGGGAGCAGATGATGCCTCTTCATCTTTGCAGAGCTTGCCATCACGTGGTAATGAAACCCACTAAGGAATGCAAGAAAAATTATGAAAAAAAAAGGCTAGGTTAAATGATACTTCAACTGCTAAATCTCAATGATGTCAGCTCCTCAAGAAACATGTGCATATGTGGTTTCCCCCAAGAAATCCTACCTAAACTTCCTATCCTCCTAGTCTCTGATATTTTTGATATTTTCTCAAATGAAAGAATACCACCAAAGCATACAGCATGTACACACTAAATTTTACTTTAAGTACCATATGACATTTACAGAAAGGGCCTTAAAAACACTAAACATCTGTTTGGACATGAAGAGGAAATGACCATTGTGAAATTTCTCAGGAAAATCAGTTTACTGGGAATGACATGGAAGGTGAGGAGCAATTATATTTTCTGTTGCAGCTGCTTAAACACTGGCTAGAAATTAAAACATTGGAATAACTTCTTTGCTTTATGGTCATGATGCAACTCAGTGGTTTTAAACTTGTTACCAAGGACAAGCCAATCCTGAAAACAGGTCCATTTTTCACTAATTCTTTAGAAAAGAAAATGTTTAGCTTTCCCCAGTCTGTCAATCTTGTGGTAAGGAAATGCCACCAGGGTACCTTTTATAAGAATCTGGGCTCAGAAACAGCTGTACAAATCATAAAATAAGTTTTTTCCCCTTTAATCCAACTGGCATTCAAGTCAATGAGCATTTTCAGAAACAAATTATAAAGCAGACTCGCTTTGAAACCCAACCTGAAAAGAGAGACACACACAACCATGACAACCTGTTTACAACTGGATATTCTGATTTTCAACACTGGAAAATGAGGGGAAATTATCTATGATACTGTAAGCAAAGCTCTTCTAGTGTTCTCTACTTGCCTGTAGATGGAGAAGCAAATCAATGCGATAGCCCCAGGTTTCTGGAAGAACGAGAAAAAAATGTCCTTGAGAGATGATACGAAGGATATTATTCTTTCACGAACTAATATTCTCTCCTTATTGGTTTTAAATGAACAAAGGACTTAAATCCCCCAATGGGAAGCTAAATAAAGCCTTCGCAGTACACAGCAATAACAAGTGAATCACTGAAACTAATTTTAACCCCAGAGTGACAGATATGGTAAATTGTTTCCTTCCCCCTTGCACCCTCCCCTCCCTGCACGCAAAATTTCGCTGTTAGATTTCACCACATTAAAATGTAATTTCATCTTATTCAATGCCTGCCTTTGTTACTTCTAAGAGTCTAGCTTCCTTTCTTCCCACACGAGTAGGGAAGAAGGCACAATTTTTTATTATTTATTTTTAAAAACATATGTGATTTTTAAATTTTATTTTATTGTGATGAGAATGCAACATGAGATCTATTCTTTTCACACATTTTTAAGTGTACAGTATATTACTGTTGACAATGGTTACAGCAGATCTCTAGAGCCTGTTTATTTTGCTTCACTGAAACTCTGCACATTTTATTGACAGTGGGCAGAACCATAGCTGCCCTGGTAAGATACTGCATGAGCACTGGCAATTAAATTGGGCAGTGCAATATGTCCCCCACAAGAGTTCTGAAAGCCTGTTGTAAAGATATCTAAGATGGTAGAGTGTGTTTAGGAAAGATCACCTTTCCTGGTTCTCTTCTTTCTCCTGTGAGAAAGACTCTGTCAGCGGAGGAGCTAGACACACAGGCCAAGGAGAGGTTTTTTTTATTTAAGTCGGTGCAATATGTTCTGAGCCTCTCAGCTTGTGCCTTGCACAGAGATTTTGCCCTAAGGAACCCGGCTTCCTGAGTGAGCAGATCTCAGAAAAGCAAACAACAGAGTTCTGTTACAAATAAATTATTATGAAACCATTTCTATGTTTGAACATCTGAAGGGCTCTGTATGGCTTTGTAGAGCAGCAAGATCTAGAGGAAAGGGATGCTGTGGTAATCACCCAGGACTTAACCCAGGGGATTGAAAAATAACCCAGAGTTTGGGCAGTAGAAGACAAGGGGAAGGTTCAGATTGCTAAATTCAAAGCTGTTGAGAAACTAAGTGTTGATGAGAGAACACTCAAATCATTAGGATAAAAAGAATCAGCAAACTCTTTGGTAGAAAGGTAAACAAAGGGAGATGACCCACCTTCCCCTTTCTTCCCTACCCTCAGTTCTCCGTATTCACTTTGAACAGCTGAGTATCATTCAACAGCAATCAACATTTAATGAGTGCGTATTATGAGAGAGGCAAAGAGCACAATCCTAATCACACATGAGCCAGGCACAGAGCAAGATCCTAATCACATAAAGTGAATCAAGACATGGTTCCTAACCATAACACCCATAAAAATTCTTCAATGGAGTGCTGCCCACATGGCTTTGAATCTATCATTGGTTGGATAATTGATGGTGTGGTTTTTTCAAGGCCTAAACTTTCTCAGTGCTCAATGGGCCAACAACTCTGCAAGCCATTTAAACTGTAATCTTTCTGATTAGACCTATAAGTTAAACATCACCGACCACCATTTTACTGACATCAACTAAATTATGAACAATGAAGAAACTTGCCCAAGCTTTGCTGTAAATGGCAGAATTGAGATTTAGATGTTTTTATGACTCAGCACCAATGGCCTGTTAACATGTAAGTGCTGGTGTTCTTCATTTAGGTAGTTTATATAACAGATATTAATAACCTCCTCCTACTATGTTGTTTAAAAAGCATTTTATGCAGAAATGGAAACAAAAGAAAAAATGATCATAAAATACAGGTCTTTCTCGTCAATGAGAATGTTCAAATTGGATACACACTCACTTGAATGTATAAATGCATTGTCTCTCCTTCATCCCCCAAGAGATGTGGCTCTGCATATCTGGTTGCCAGAGAGAGATTGCAGCTGGCTGGAAACATTACACAGCACTGTGAGAGCCTGCAGTGCATTATCACTATTATATTTTCTGATTATGGCAAAGATTAAGCTCGCAGCTTCCTCATATGTTAGATAGTATTAGCAAAGTTCAGCATGAATAAAGAGAATCAATCCAAACAATAATTTAACCCGCTTTTCATGGGTCTGCCAGTTTCCTGTAATCATTAAAAAATTATGTATCACAGATTTCAATTTTGAATGTTATAAACATTTTCATTTCTTTTTACTTTACCCATTTTCCATACAAATTCATTTATATTTTATAAATTAATAAACAAGTTAAAAAACTTTCATGGCTGGGCACGGTGGCTAATGCCTGTAATCCCAGCACTTTGGGAGGCCAAGGTGGGCAGATCACAAGGTCAGGAGATCGAGACCATCCTGGCCAACACGGTGAAACCCTGTCTCTACTAAAAATACAAAAAATTAGCTGGGCATGGTGGTAGGTGCCTGTAGTCCCAGCTACTCAGAAGGCTGAGGCAGGAGAATGGCGTGAATCTGGCAGGTGGAGCTTGCAGTTAGCCGGGATCATGCCACTGCACTCCAGCCTGGGCGACAGAGCGAGACTCTGTCTCAAAAAAAAAAAAACTTTTCACATAACTAATAGCAAAATAAGTTGGTTACATATTTTTAATGTTATTAACATAATAATTTATTTACTTTTGTGATTTGTATAGCTGGTAAACAGATTAGGTACAAAACATGCATATTTTAAGTTCACGTGATCTATTCTAAAATATTGTAAAATATATTATTACATACTGACCTCCTTTTAGGTTTATGAAAATATTCACTTGATACACAGTTATGCATTTATTTTTGGAGGGAAGTAGTTCAGTGGATAACCACCAATGAGTAACTGGGAATAGACATAGCATTTAGATGAGATGGCCTTGTAAGTCACATAATGGAACACTGGCTTTCATCCTTAGCCCTTACAAATGGCAACAGAGGTAAGTGAGAGGTATGAAACATTCATTCATTCAATAAATACTTATTAGGCATTTACTATGAAAGGAGTGTATTCCAAGCGGAAAGAAAAACAACTCTGCAAGGTCTATTTTGTATTATTCAATGATGAGAAACAAAATCAGTGTGGATGAAGTAGAATGTGCTGGGGTACAGCTGCAGCAGATGAAGTCAGATGGTATAGATATGTCAAATCATGTTTGGATGTGTTTGTAGGAATACTGAATTCTATTCTCAGTTAAATGGGAAGCTGATGGAGACTATTCATTAGGGGCATTGCATGACCTCAGAATCCAATACTATCTGGACTTGTTTCTGCTCTTTTGATGAATATCTATAAGCTGGATCTTTACGGGCAATATATATTCTTGACTTCCATGTATAAGAACACCAGTTTAGGGATTATGACTAGGTCCATTAATGGAATATTTAGTGAGAAATATTTGTGAGCCAGAGTTGGGTTGGGGACAGGTTGGAGGAATGTTGGACCAAAAATAAGAAGTAAGCAGATCTTTTGTATTGGCCAAGAATAGATGGATAAGATAGGGAGGAAAAACAAATGACAAACTGGAAGTGGTGAGTTATGATGTCATAGCAGAAATAGAGGGGTGGGAGCATCAAAGATGAGTATGTAACCAATACCAGATGATGTTGGTAGCTTCATGGAGTCCAGGTGAATTTCTCTAGATAATTTCCTGCCACTACAAATAAGGTCTCATACATGACAGAGTCAAAATTTTGTTAAAATTCCGGTAAAGAATTAAATGATCCCATCTATTTGATAGCATCTTTGAGTTTAATGGACTTTAATTTAATTTTATCTTAAAATAATTTTGCCATTTCTCAGTTGAAAAAACAAAATTTAGAGACTTTAAAGCAAAATGAATAGGGACAAATCAGTTATTAAACTCAAATATTTTGACTCTCAACCCTTTGTTGAGAGTTTTAACCTTGTCACTAATTTAAACTTTTAAAAATATGCTGCTTGCATGATTTCAGACCATTTGAATTGGAAGTTCAACATAACATTTCATATATTTTTAGGAGTCATTGAAATGAAATGTTAATTCAGGCTCTAAATATGTAATTTTCTTGTTCATATTTGATAGTAATTAAAAAGAAGATAGCTGCTGATAGTTGGATTCTTTGGGTAATGAATCTGCTACTTAATTGAGTAATGAGATCTTGGACCTTTTGGTGAAGCTTCATTTTTAATACAGACAGGAGCCTAAAATCAAATCTGTGAAATAATTGGATAACTCAAGTTATAATTAAAATCAAGGTATGACAAAAATCATGGGATTGTTTCCTTGCAAATTTGAAATTAAGTAATTAAAGATAAATGCTGACATTTCTGTTTAACCTCAAGTCTGCCTAGTGTGTATTAAGTAAAAAAGAACATCATTATATGTAAAGAACATACAGGGGCCAGGAATGGTGGCTTATACCTTTAATCCTAGCACTTTAGAAGGCTGAGGCAGGCAGATTGCTTGAGCCCAGCTGTTTGAGACCAGCCTGGGTAACATGGTGAAACCCCATCTCTATAAAAAATAGAAAAATTAGCCAGGCATAGTGGCACACCTGTAGTCCCATCTACTTGGGAGGCTGAAGTGGAAAGATAGTGTGAGCCCAGGAGGTGGAGGCTGCAGTGAGCTTTGATCATGCCATGCACTCCAGCCTGGGGGACAGAGCAAAATCCTGTCAAAAAAAAAAAAAAGAAAACGAAAAAGAAAAACAAAAATCATACAAGGAGTTAGTCACTGAAAAATGTCAAAAGTGTCTTGGCAAAGAAGCCAGGATTTTCTTCCCCAGTGATTATGTAAAAATCCAATCAAGCAAGAAGATAGATTCTATTCCTCAATAAAATGCTTGTCAAGAAATGAGTAAAATTCTGTAATTGACATCTTGGAAAAACAACAGATGAGTAGAAAAAGAAGCCAAGATATAGTGCCACTGAGTCACAAGTGGTAATAGATACCTGAGAATATATCAGATTTAACAAAAGTAGCATCTAAATAAAAATTTAGAAGATCTGTATCAATTGGTCTAATCAATGACTGATTCTGCTCCCCCAGGAGACATTTGACAATATCTGGAGAGGTTTTTGTTTGTTTGTTTGTTTTTGTTTCAATTTTCACAAATACGGTGCTATTGGCATATAGTGGGTGGAGCTAGGGATGCTGCTAAATATCCTACAATACATGTTAAAAGTGCCAAGGTTCAGAAGTACTCATCTAAATAAAGATTTTACTATGAAACCACTTGGAGGAGAATCGGTCTTTCCTAAATTAATTGCAATCAAGAAATCAGTGGTGGATGGTGCCATAAACCAGGGCTAAATAATATAGGAGAGTTGGAGGCACTTTGAGTCACCATCACTAAAAGAGAAAATAAAGGAAAAGTCATGGATGTCCACCACAGAGTACTATACAGCAGTTAGAAACAAAAGGTTAGATAGACTCATAGCACTATACAGAAACAGAGCACTGATTTAAACATAAGGAACAGTGGGAAATATCTATCAAAATACTTTTTACAAATATACCAAGTACAATAAGCAGCAAAATACAAATAAAACAACAATGCACATTTTGCAAGAACACAAATAAGCAAAACGATGTGTTAAATTTCTTAGCATCATTGCATGTCTAGAGGGAGAAAATAGAGAACTATGGCAGGAAGATAATTGATCAATTAATCAGTCAATCAAGAGAGAAGCTAATAAAAATAATGTGTTATGCACTGATTTATGATTACTTCAATCCTCTTTACCTTATGCCCAAATACATATTATATATGTATTATATATAATTCTTAGCATATATAATATGCTATTTGTATGCATGCTAGTATATATAATACGCTATACACATAATATAATATATATGCTAAGAATATTGACACTAGGTGTGAATACTTGAAATCAGTACAGACGGTAATCAAATAGAATTTTAATTATTCACATCTGGATTCATGGATTTTTCTCATTAAGGATAGGTATGAGGAATACATTTTTGGGAGAATAACTGCTTCTTAGATTAAGTAATTTTAGAATTCACATGGAAAGGAAGTACACTAAGTTCTGCATAAAAGACAGGAAGTGAATCACGAATTATACAAATCATTATATATTAGTGATTAGTATATGATTAAGTTTCACTTTCTACTGAGGGTGGAAAAGCCAAGAAACATAGAACACATGCTAACTCACTTTTGGAAAAGAGACCTACATCAAAATGTGAATATTAGAATAAAATGCAAGGGAGTTGGAAAAAAAAAAAAGCAAATAATCTACCAGAAACCTGGAAACTGTTTAAAACACCTTATTAGAAGCCCAAGGAAAATATGTGCCAAGGATCAAGAAACCCAGGTGCTCAAACAAAAACCCTGTATGGCTAACTGGCAAAGCAAAAGAGGTCATTGTGGGTGAGGAAAAGGAGATGGCATTTTTTAAAGGTACAATTGGTAAAGGGGACAAAACAAGAAAATCTATTAAGTAAGGTAAATCAGGTGCAAAAAACCCCATAAGACTAGCTAAAAAAAAAAAAAAAAAAAAAAAAAAAGACTTTAAGGAATACTGTGCTTTATATTCCAAAGAAAATAATAAAAGCTTTAAAAAATAAATAAATCAACAGCCAGACATGGTGGCTCATGCCTGTAATCCCAGAACTTTGGGAGGCCGAGGCAGGCAGATCACATGAGGTCAGGAGTTCGAGACCAACCTGACCAACATGGAGAAACCCTGTCTCTACTAAAAATACAAAACTAGCTGGGTGTGGTGGTGCATGCCTGTAATCTTAGCTACTCAGGAGGCTGAGGCAGGAGACTCTCTTGAACCCGGGAGGCAGAGGTTGCAGTGAGCCGAGATCACGACATTGCACACCAGCCTGGGTAAGAAGAGTGAAACGCTATCTTTAAATAAATAAATAAATAAATAAATAAATAAATAAATAAATGGTAGGATGCCAGCTTAAGAATCACCAGGACTATACAATGATGGTAGTTGAAAAGCTGGCCTTTGAAATAGAATTCAACAAATAGAATAAACGGATTCTTTATTTTGATTTTTATTATGAAAAAGTTAGCTAAATATTTAGCTATACATAATTGTAAAAAATAAAAAAACATAATTAATAAAAATACTTTGTAAATCCAAATATTCTCTTCATCAATGGCTTAGAATTAGAAAAGTAATATTTTAAAATTATGGATTTGGGGGCCTACGATTGTATTTTTCATAAGTTTCCATGTGATTTTGATGATTGGTTTGTTTAGGAATCACTGTTCCAGATCTAATAGCAATCTAGAATTTAAATATAAACAATATCATGGCTAAAGTAAGTAATTATTCAGCTCATTTGTCAAGAAACAACATCCAAATCCACATTCTGCTGAACAACTGGAACAAGCTCATAGCTAATGTGATTTGCACCCAGAAAAGACCCTGAAAAGTACAAACTGTTAAAATACACTACCATATCTGACTGTCTGGAATTACAATAAAAGGCAAGATTATTTTACACTTAAATATGCATAGAAATTTAGTGGAAAGGCAATATGATATTCTTTCAAGGGAAATTGTTTCTATTAACTTTAGAATTATTTGACAGATTATTTATATGAGAAACAGTTAATACAATTTATTCAGAATTTAAATTATACAAAATTATGTAATTAAGGGTATTAAAAGCAGTTGATCAGTATGAAGTGGGAAGAACAAATTCTTTAAAGAGGGAATGACTCATAGACAGAAAAACAAAGGCTAGGGAGAGATAGGCTCCTTTCAAAAATGAGAAACAGATACCATGATGTGACAGTGGCCACAGGTGCCCAGATAGTTGGACAAACATTATTCTGGGTGTTTCTGTGAGAGTATTTTTAAATGAGATTAACATTTAAGTCATTAGAGTAAAGCAGATTGCCCTCCATAGTGTGGGTGGGCCTCATCCAATCAGTTGAAGGCCTACATAGAAGAAAAGGCTGACAATTTCTTGAGTGAGAGAATTCTCCTGCCTGATGGTCCTCAAACTGGAACATCAGCTCTTCCTGGTTCTACAGCAGCTTTCCAATTTCAGTCACCAACTGGGACATTGGCTCTGCAGATTTTGGGTTTGCCAACATCTATAATCATGTGAGCCAATTCCTTACCATAAATCACTCTTTCTTTCTATATATTCAATTGGTTTTGTTTCTCTGGAGAACCCTGACTAATACATAAGATTTAACCTACTTGGTGGCCTGCCAAGACCTACCTGAACATCTTCACTATGAAAGAAAGTCAGCAGGGAAACTTCATGACTTTCAAATAGCACTAAATATTTAAAGAAAGTGAAATGTCTGGTGGAGGAGTATAGGCTACAACTGAGTCTTACGTATAAATTGGCATATGAGTAGAAGCTAAGTATCTGAATGAACTAGTATAATAATGCATTTGAAAAATAAAAATTACACACACACACAATACCCACATACGTACTTTCTATACTGCGAGGAAAATGCATTCCTCTTGTAGAATCATTCCTAAGAATATTTTCTGAAAAACATGAGGCCAACAGAACAATAAGGCTTATTATTGAGAATGTAGTTAAAAGGAAAATTAGCTAGTAAGTTTATTCTTATCCTTGAGTAAAATATAATTTATTGAAATTAATGTACTGAATGCAGTTCTGTATGCCATACCTTAAGAAAGAAATAACAGTATAGAAACTGATCCAGAAAAGAACAACCATACAAAGATGAATGGGCTTTTTAAGATATGTGATTTAAAGAGACAAAAACGTAGAGGTAAGGGTAAACGTTGGGTTGGAGGAATCAAAGTTTATAAAATTATAAAAGATGTGAATATGATTAATATTTGTTCATCCAGATCTAGAATATTAGAACTAGAAGTCATCTCATTAAGTATAGAAGAATCATTAAATAAAATAATCAGGATCAATAAATAAAAATAGGTTATAAAACTTAGAGACAGCAAATGTAAATAGCATGGTGCCAATTATTGGGCCACAATGTTCATAATTATGGATTTTCTCAAATGAGAAAAAATGATATTTGTGGATTATAAAGTGAATAAATGCCATTTATATCACATATAGACTTGGAAAACACTTTTTATAAATATTGCATTAAAAAATGGCAATCTGGGCATGGTAGCATGTGCCTGTGGTCCCAGCTACTCTGGAGGTTGAGGTGGGAATGATTCCTTGAACCCAGGAGGTCAAGGCTGTGGAGAGCTATGATCATACCACTGCACTCCAGCCTGGGTGACAGAGTGAGAATCTGCCTCAAAAAGAAAAAAGTAGAAAGAAAGGAAGGAAGATGGAAGGAAGGAAAGAAAGAAAGAAAGAAATGTCAATCCTTGGAAATGAGAAGAAAACAATTTCTCCACGTGTCACTTTTTTTTTCTTCAAAGGTTTTCTATATCCTGAAGGAACTTAAATTTTAAAAGCTGCCATGATAGATACACTATTAAAAACCATATTCAGACCAAAGATGTGAGCTCCTATGTCTGACACCTTATGCATAAATCAATACTTACAGTCCTGTTAGTAAGATACATGCCTGGGATAATAGATATACAAAATGAAAGGCCTTAGATCAGAGCTTGTTTAGCAGGTCATTTAGGTTTATATCTTACTTTCTTCAAGGCATTTATTTACTTTAGGGGATGCTGGGCCACAGAGGTTTCATTGGAATGTGTAAGCCGTTATTACTCAATGTAACTCACATTTGCCTTTCTAAGCATGATGCAATTGCTTCTTCCTTTCCTTCATTTCTAGCTGAAATTATGCAGCTTTAGCAATTGATCTTCAACAGAATCAATAAATTATTCCATCACAACCTCGGAGAACATGTAAATGCTCAAGGAACATTTCATACCTTAGAATAACTTACATTGCGGAGGTAAATTATTAGGTAAACATTTATTCCACTTATTACACACTCAAGTCTGTTCAAAAGATTGTGCTACATGTCTGAAGTGACTTTGACATTGAACTTAAAACAATGACTCTGGTTATTAGCTGATCAGTCTCATTTTATATCACATTCACAATTACTTGTTCAACCTTCAACTGCAGCTGCAACATCAGGCTATTCACAATTTTAATAGTACTACTTGTGACTCCAATCTACTTCACACAGTACTTTGAGATCTGTTTACAATGCAACTTGCACTTTAAAATTAGAATAATTGATAAAGTTCTCATGCCTCCATTTCCTTATCCGTAAGTAAAATTGCCCCCAAAAAGCTGCAAATACTGGACTAGAGTATAAATTATAGAGTTAAAAAGCTAAAAGTATAGAAGTCCACAGAATTTGATTTTCTTAACTGGTAGTTCATGATGGCCTTGGGGATGGGTTGGTGGAAAAGTGATTTCATCCATCTGAATACATTTAGGAGTCATTCAAATGTTTTGTCTAGTAATTAAAAGAGGAAAGAACACCTCACATCTGCAAAAATTAGTTCAAACTACATAATTCTCTGTCTCTTATGTATTTTAAAGTGATAGTCCTACTGCATTAGCTCATTCTCAGATTGCTATAAAGAATTACCTAAGTTTAATTTATGAAGAAGAGAAGTTTAATTGACTCACAATTCCACAGGCTTAACAGGAAGCATGACTGCGAGACCTCGGGAAACTTAGAATCATGGTGGAAGGCAAAGGGGAAACAAGCACCTTCTTCACATCGTAGTGAGAGAGAGAGAGAGAGAAAGAGAAAGTACCACATATTTTTAAACCATCAGATATTGTGAGAACTCACTATCATGAGAACAGCATGGGGGAAATCCACCCCCATGATCTAATCACCTCCCACCTCTGGGTTCCTCCCCAAAACTGGGAGTTACAATTCAACATGAGATTTGCATAGGGACACAGAGCCAAGCCATATCACCTACATTAAATGCTCCAAATAAATTTCATTTGAATTTGATACAGAAGGATAATTTATTCTGATGATATTAAAGACTCAGAAAAAAAAGTTTTTAATGCAACCACTCATTTTTAACATAAGATTTTTTTCTTGGCTGAGATGAAGGATACCAAGAAAATGCCATTTTCTTCCCCCTACTCTATCCGGGAGCTTTTTCTTTGGATTTTCACAAAAGAAAGACTTTTTAAAAATTATTTTTAAAATGAATCAGTGATGCCTTAATTTTATGTGTCATCATCTACATTTCATTTTCAACTTTTGCTGTTTTATCTTCTTCCTTGTTAGGCTCTTTGAATCTGGCTTGGTTGTTCCTGTTCCTGACATTTATGAATAAATAAAAACTACGGAACTCAACAAGTGAGACAATCCTAGAATAATAGATGCATAATGAAGAATCTCACAGAAGTTTCTTTCTAGTGGGCCACCTAACCCTTGCCTCACCCTCACCTAAGTATATAAGTAAAGATGAAGTTTCAGATGAAACCTCTGGTGTACAGAGATTTCATCTAGGAATGTTGCTACAGTGCAAACTGTCATTATCTAGATAAACTCACATATATTTTCCTCAAAATAATGATACTCTCACTTGCTTTCCTTCACAGCCCAGCTGAAACCATTTAGCCTTAGGACTTTGTCTTCAATGGGACATATTGATTATACCATCATATCTCAAGAGACACACATCCACATACCCAAATCATTCCACATCTTAAAATAATTTTCACTGCAGAGAAACATCAATGAGTGTGCATTTGCTCCTCTTATCTGGTGTTTCACATTCAATTCTGTTCAGAAAATATTGATCAGCATGCTTGGATTTGGTTAAGAATATGAATAAATTTAATCAACATATCAGCTGAAAATGCCATGAAAAAAAATCCACACAAAATAGAAATCTACAGGTTAATTAAACACACTCAAAATACATTCATAAAATAAGAACATGGTGGGGGAACAGGGTAAAAGAAACAGATGAACTAAACTGATTTTTCTTGCAAATAGGTATATAACAGAGTGGACTCAAGGTTATCCTGCATAAAATGAATGTGGCAAAAGAGTCCTGCTAATGACTTTCCAATTGCTACACAATAGTTGTTTTCAAATAAAACCAACAAGCTAATTACAGGCATATTACCTGAGGCCACATATTAGGTTGGTGCAAAAGGGATTGCAGTGCTTGCCATTAGAAGTAATTAAAAGTAATGGCGAACACTGCAATTACCTGATAAATCTTGTTTTTCTTAGTGACATTTTTGTACACTCTTGCAACAACTTCTTTGAATGTGAATAGGTTGTATATATGCGAAAATATGTGACTATATAAATATAGAATATGTTATGATCATTGAAAAGCCTGGCTCAAAATACCTATGCCATATTTATTTATCCATGCTTTTATCTCTAAACCCCTTTATTAACATATCTGGCCTCTACCTCTACTATTTTCACAATATTTTTCACTTGTATATATTACTATTGATATGACACATGATACAACATGATTTTATCTGGATTCTTCTATTTATAGCTATTTTTAGCCTCTGTGGACAGCTCCATAGGGAGAATGAACTATTCGTCAACGTCAACCATATTTTACTGAAGATTTTGAAGGTATTCCAATGTGACTGACTACTACGTTTCCTCACATGTGTGCTGCTGTATCTGAGATCACCATGTTTTCAATTATCTCATATGAACCTGTAAGTAAGATAAATCTACTTTTAAAAACATTAGAGATATTGGAACAGTAAGGAAAATATTTTTAATTAAAATATCTGCTACTGGCAACTTTGTCATCTTCCAAATGTAAATATAGAACTTCCATAACCATAAAGTTTGTTGTAAAACTTAGTGATGATCCTTTCATCCAAGGGAGTAGCAAGGTCATGTTAAAATTACCTGGAGAGAGAAATAGAGGTGTGTTCACATTTTTTTTCTTTTTAAAAATTTTTTTTTATTATACTTTAAGTTCTGGGGTACATGTGCTTAATGTGCAGTAAGGTGTGTTCACATTTTAAAACTATTAATAAGAACTCAAGAGGCCCTCCTGCCCCAAATAGACTCTCCTTAAAAACTGTATCTGATATAATTCCACTTATCTGGGAACAGAACCTAAACTATTTTTTCCCCAAGTAAATGCTGCTGTTTCTTATGTCTGCATCTTCCCACACACAACTCTCTGGAATACCCTTTATTTTCTCTCTCTCTGGTAAAGGCCTACTTTCATTTGAGATTCATATTCTCTGAGACATACTCCTTGAGAACATTCTAGGCTTATGAAAGTCCCCTCTCCCATCTCTGTGCTCCCATGACATTTTGCCCCTATGATATCTATCACCCATCACAAAATTGTTATTATTATTACTACTAATATTATTATATGAGACAGGATCTTGCTCTCTTGCCCAGCCTGGAGTGCAGTAGCATGATCATGGCTCACTGCAGACTTGACCTCCTGGGCTCAAGTGTTCTCCCACCTCAGCATCCTAAATGGCTGGGAGTACAGGCGTAGGCCACTACAGCTGACTAATTTCTGTATTTTTTGTAGAGACAGGGTCTCATTCTGTTGCCCAGGCTGCTCTCAAACTCCTAGGCTCAAGCAATCCACCCACCTTGTCCTCCCAAAGTGCTGGGATTATAGGTGTGAGACACCATACCTGACCTGTTTTTAAGTGTTAGATTCTCCTACTACACTAGGTATCTCTGAAGAGAAGAATTAAGCAAGAATAAAATCTTATTCTAAAATCGCTTATCACAGAGGTAGCAAGTTAATGTCAACATAGTCTAAATTCTGATTTGTAGGTATTTTTTTCACTTTTATGGTGTTTTACAAATATTGAAATTTTTGTATGAAGGTACAAATTTCTGGCTCCTCTTGAAAAATCTAAAATCTTACAACACTAGGCCTTCATTCCCACATGATAACATGAGGCTACAGTTGAATAATGGATGTCCATTTTGGACATGGTCCCTGTCTCCAGTTTGTCTCAGTTTTCATCATTCAATTTGTTCTATATCTTGCTTTACTTTCCTTAGTAATACTATATGCCTGCTATAGTATTTAATTGTGTTAGAGATTCCAGGCCTATTCAAAGTAATCTTTAAGGCTATTAGAAAATACATGAAACAATAGAACACAATGATAATAGCAGAAACTGAATTTCATAGCACATAGAGCATTGTGGAAGGCCAGGCCTGTTCCAGGTACAAAAGATGAAAATCTGGGTTGTAATGGGCACAGGCAGAAAGTGGTAGGAGGTTGTTAGACCCTCAAAGGAAGGTGAGGATGACAGAATGCAGAATAGGAAATGTATAAAATTAATTTCACCTTCTTTACAGCTTTGCTTAAGGGCAGGATTAGTGATAAGATTTGAAACTGAATCAGCAAAGCTCACATTAAAACATTCAATGTTGTAAAAGGAAAGATTTGCAGAACAGTACCATATATCTTCCTAGAAGGTCTTTTGTGAAAGATATTCCACTTCTCACAGTATTTTGGCTTTTCTTCACCTCAGTTCATGTATTTCTGTACCTGATAATTTTTGAGTTATGAATTTGAATGATCTTTGTTGCTGAATTTTATTAGGCTCTGTATGTCCAAAATCCCCAGACGTGATGGTCTCATGGATAGTGGGTGCATGTGTGCATATGTGTATATGAGTGTGTGTGTTGTAGGAAAATTGGAATTAAGAGAGAATAGGAAAAGAAGAGTGATAGGAAGGTATAGAAATGGTTAGATGATATATGGTTAATAGATTTAACCAGTTGTTAAATCTAAAAATATATATATATTAAATATGTATTAAATATTGACTATTATGATCACTTTCTCTTATTGTTACCTTCATCCTGTAGATCAGGTAAACAGAACTGATTGTCTTGAAATCTTGAACTTTGAATGCTCAGACTGTTCATGTTCCTCCATGTAATGCTTTAAAAGAAGATTGGTAATAAGGAAAAGGTCTCTGCAATGATAACATAATAGTCACATATTCTAAGCAAGTAATAAAGATGACTATGATTACAGTAATAGAAAATGGTGGGAAGAGAAAATTGCAATACCCAAGAAAGAAGTAGGTTCCTGTCTGTGCCTCCTCAAAAATTTTACTCAATTTTAACAGATAACCAGTTATTACATATTTATCTTTTTTACCACTGTGGTAGGCATTTTGGGAGACATGGAGACAGAATCTCCTTTCTCAAATGGCTTATGTGTAGAAGTGAAATTATTGGTGTTAAGGATATATATCTGTTTAGGTTACAATTGTTAACTAACTCTACATCTATAGCATTACAGTACCATTTTCAAGGTAGAGTGCCCTGCATTTTGCTCCATGCATCAATCACTGTTGCCATCATATATCATTGGGAGATATCCTATCTGTTAGGACATTAGTATAGATTGGAAAGTAGAATGATAGTTACCAGGTGTTGGGGTGGTTGGCTGGGGGGCAGGGGAGAGATGCTGGTCAAAGGATACAAAATTTTAGCTAGGGAAAAGGGTTCAATTCAAGAGATCTATCATACCACATGGTGACCATAGCTAACAATAAATTATATTCTTGAAAAATGCTGAGAGTGGATATAAAATCTTTATATCACAAAAGTCATAATTATGAGAGGTAATGCATGTTAATTAGCTATACTTAGTCTTTCCATAGTGTATACAGACTTCAAAACAACTTGTTGTTTCATTTGTCAATTTAAACAGTTTCATTTGTCAATTTAAAAATTCTAAAAAAAATAAGAAATTTTGGGCCAGGCACAGTGGCTCATGTCTGTGGGAGGCTGAGGCAGGCAGACTGCTTAAGCCCAGCAACTCAGGACTAGCCTGGGCAACATAATGAAACCTTGTCTCTACAAAAAAAAAATACAAAACTTAGCACACGCCGGTAGTCCCAGCTACTCCAGAAGCTAAGCAGGAGACTCGCTTCATCCTGGGAAGTTATGGGTACAGTGAGCCATGATCCTGCCATGTGACAGAGGGATACCCTGTCTTAAATAAATAAATAAATAAATAAATATAAAAAATAAAGATATTTTCCTTTTATTCATAATCTACATATTCCTTTTGTTCAAATCACAAATACATGTTGAATTTTTACCAGAAAAGGAAATTTCTAAATTATGACAAAAATTCATAGAGATGATAAATTAATCACACATCAGGAATTATATTGCTACATGATCCCTAGTTTGGGGGCTAATTGTTTAATCAAGGTGCTGTGGTTTGGCTGTGTCCCCACCCATATCTCATCTTGAACTGTAATCTCCACGTGTCCAGGGAGGGACCTGGTGGGAGGTGATTGGATCGTGGGGGCCATTTCCCCCATGATGATTTAAAAGTGTCAATTTCCCCTGTGCTCTCTCTCTCCTGCCATCTTTTGAAGATGTGCCTTGCTTCCCCTTCACCTCCATTGTAAGTTTCCTGAGGCCTCCCAGCTATGCGGAACTGTGAGTCAATTAAATCTTTCCTTTATACATTACCCAGTCATAGGTAGTATCTTTTTTTTTTTTTTTTTTTTGAGACAGAATCTCGCTCTGTCACCGAGGCTGTAGTGCAGTGGCACGATCTTGGCTCACTGCAACCTCTGCCTTTAATTCCTAGGATTTAACCCTAGTTTGAGTCAAATGTAGAGTAAGAATGTCTAGCAC
This sequence comes from Pan troglodytes, assembly GCF_028858775.2. Taxonomy (NCBI): domain Eukaryota; kingdom Metazoa; phylum Chordata; class Mammalia; order Primates; family Hominidae; genus Pan; species Pan troglodytes. Next base: position 95,761,501 of record NC_072402.2, on the reverse strand, counting down.
CACCTATGGTAGCCCGTCATTGGGATAATTCATCCAACAACCAGGCATTTGGACAATAAAAAATGACTGAAAAATGCCCCTACACTTAAAGGACTCAGTCTCTGGAGGGAGGAGGGGGCGCATAATCACAATTCATTTTTTATTGTCCAAATGCCTGGTTGTTGGATGTTGTAATTCATGTTCATACAAAGTGATGGGATCAAGAAAAAGAGTTGGGGACTTATCCTGCTATGACACAGAAACTGATGAGTTCTTGAATGATCGCAAGAGTTCTCTAGCAGAAGAAATGGTTCTATTTTAGGAAAGATCATGTGCAATGTGCATAGACAAAGGAGGATGCAGTAATCATATTTGTTTTACAAATGAGAAACTGGAGGTAGAGCAGCTAAAATATGACATTGGAGACAGTAAGATGGATAAGGGAGTATTTCAAAAGTCTAGACAAAAGATTTTGATGGTTATTTTCCTATATTCTCTCTCAGTAATAAGGACATTATAATTCATCCAGCCTAACATGATAGCCATCTCAAATCAATTCTGACTTCTACTTTTCTCATGAGTCTGACATTTAATTCATCAAGTACTTTGTCCTGCCTCCTGAAGAAATTTCACTTCTAGCCTTTGTCCTTCTTCATGTCCAATCCATTGACTAAATTCTAACCAGCATAGCCTTGCCAGCAAAGATTATTTATTTAAGAGTTAAGAGTGGCAGTTTGGGGATAGCACCAGGAGATATCAGCTGTGATGGCTTGGAGAAACAGTGTAAACTGGCAGTGTAAACAAGAGCAGGGCATGTATGAGTAGTTGAGAATGGTGAATAGGAGTATGACTAGACAGAAGATAGTAGGGATGACAAGTTTTTTGGGGCACAGTCCCAGTTGGTCTGGTGTCTAGAATGAGACTGGGGCCTAATAAAAAGGAGCGTCTATACAGGAGCTCAAATGGGCTGTACCTTGTCGCATTCCGAGGACAGGCCTGAATTCTGAGACGGGAAAGTGGTAAAAGTATTGTCTACAAAATGCAATGATTCTGCTTATTATTGGAACACAAATGTAATTGTTTTTTATAATAACTCTTATAGCTTTCTTTTACAATATCTACATGAGAAAAGCTTATTTGCTAGAGCTGTCAACTAGAATGAAGTAGACAATCTTCTCTTGATGCAGTCCTCATTCAATTTCTAAACATAGATGTGTTCACCTCCTCAGTCCATACTGACTGTTTAATCTTATTGAGCATTTATGTAATACTTCATTCTTCAACAATCTGAAGAATTGAATAAGTACTAAAGCAGAGCAGCAAGGTTATAATGCAATCCCTTCTATTTAAAAACTGTAAGGATGTTTGAACAATCAAATGAAAAATAGTGAATTATGATGATATCTTAACAATGTGTTGAACAAATAACTCTAGTTCTAAGTAACCACAGGGATAAAATATTGAAAGAAGAAAAACAAGACTGAAATGAACGAATGGCTTTTAGCTTTGCTGAATCCTAGTACTTACAAAGATTAGTCTGGTTTCCAGCCTTTGACTCCCTCATCTCCCTCACCTACCTCACCTATCCATTTCTATCAAGGATTACATTTTGATATTGGGCTCAAAACTAAAGCCTCAGCTTTACCTTTAATTCCTAGGATTTAGCCCTAGTTAAACATGCTTGATAGGTACAAATTTGGTTTTGAGTATGCTTGGTTAAGATGCCTGAAAATAACCTGGTGCCTGACTAACAGGTGAAGATACTCAATAGGAAGCTGGAAATGTGAGTCTTAAATGATTTGGGGGCTGAAGATAACATATTGATACTCATTAGTATAATTATCCATGTCAAAATCCCAGACTTCATTACTTATAAGCAGAAAATAGCTTTATCCTTTCTTTTCACTGCCCCTTAAAACTCTCACAAAGAGCTATTTTCTAACCACTTGGATAACATCTTCAACAGATCCTTCTCTACATAATTCCTTATTATAAAAAATAACTGTGGTCATTTTTTTTATTTTCAAGAAAAGAGGAGCTCTGAGGTTACATGAAAGCCAGGTTTTGAGAATTATCTAGACTCGTCATTGTATTCAGCTTTATGACTTTCCCACAGATATGTAATATTGCAAATAAAATACTTTTCTTATTAACTGTTGGCATAATTAAGGATAATGGTGGGCTGTGAAGTAGCTTGAGCTTTGTATTACTAGCTATTTATTATAATATACTGCTGTTTCCTTTTGTTTTTCTGTCTTGTCACATTCTAGGATCCTAGAAAAATGATTTAATATATAATTATATATTATATATAATTATATATAATATATATTATATATAATTATATATAATATATATTATATATAATTATATATAATATATATTATATATAATTATATATAATATATATTATATATATATATTATATATTATATATATATACTATATATATATTATAATTAATATATATTATAATATATATATTATAATATATATATTATAATATATAATAATATATATTATATATATAGTATATATATATAATTATATATATAATATATATTTGTGAATATATAATTTGAAATCTATAGGCTTACCTATGCATGTTCTAAAACACATTCAAAAACTGCTCATCTAGAAAGTAGATTTGTATAGATATTTTTATTCCTAAATATTGCTGGTTCTCACTTTTGGTGTTCTTAGTGTCTCTTCTTTAAAATGCTTCAGCTACTCTTCACTTTCATTGCTTATAGTAGATTACTTAGGATTATATGAGAATAGTGAATTATATGAAATTATATTCTAACATTTATGAATAGTTTGGCTGTATTTTTTAATCTCACTGTGAAGCTAAATAATGAACATCAAGTAAGGTCGAATAAATCAACAAATATTTTTACAAATAAGTATTGTTTTGGCTTGTTTTCTTTGAATTAAAAATGCTGTAGTTTTATGACATGCCAAGTCATAAGTGCTGTCCAGCCTGTGTGAGCTAGTTTTCCATGGGTGAAGTATCTGTGCTGGCTCCAAACAGCTATGCCAAGGTGGGTTTAGGGTGGCCTAGAACTTAACATGGCCACCTGGCTGCCTTTGCCATGAGGCACCTTCAATTATTAAGAAATGTTGGCTCAATGAATATTTTGATCGTTGTGCCTAGTACACCCTTATCCTCTCTCCTCTTTCTTGTATTTCTGTCCTTATCATCACTTCCCAGGCTCCCTGAACCCCTTCCCTGATCTCTTCATTGACTGCCTGTCTCTTGTTTCCTTCAGATATTCTTATAAAAAAAGTTGTTGCTTAATAAAATTAAAGAATGGTAAAATAGATTATTAAATTTTTTTTAGAGTCTTGAGTGTAGCTATACATTTTTATATGTTAGCAAAGTTTATTTCTGTATTTCATTCAGGTTTCTGTTCAGAAAAAATCCTTCCCTGGTGATCCTATTGTGGTAGACATAAAACTGTGCCACCCAGATCCCATTCCAGGGAAGAATATGCTGCTGAGCTGTTGGAAGTACAATCAGTGGAAAACCTTGGTCTGTCAGCAACTTCAAGGTTTGCCTCCTTTGCAGAAATGGTCCATTCAAAGTCATGCCCTTCCTATAGCAGTCTACATTCAACCACTGAGTGAGGCAGAAATAAAAAAGTGCTGATAATTTTCAACCTACAAGGGCATTAATGAGCAATACCTGCTCCATAGCTCCACAGTGGGTTCTCAGAAGATGTGTCTTGCCTGCAGCACAGCTTGACTCCTTCCACTATTCATTTTTTCTTCTTTTCCTTTTACTTCAGAGGCATTAAAAATGAATAAAAATCTTGAACTCCAGACTCTGTCTCAGTACCTGCTTAGTATTTCACAGAACCTAGAGTGAGATACCTACCTGAAACTATTTCCTGTTACTTCACCTCCTCTTTGTCTAGTATACATGTTTTCATAGCAACTAAGGCAAGGCTGTGTATTTACTTGATTTTTTTGTTTGTTTGTTTTTTGTGTTTTTTTTTTTTTTTTGACGGAGTCTCGCTCTGTCGCTCACTGCAGCCTCTGCCTCCCAGGTTCAAGCAATTCTCCTGCCTCAGCTTCCCAAGTAGCTAGGACTACAGACGTACGCCACCACGCCCAGCTAACTTTTGTATTTTTAGTAGAGACGGGGTTTCACAATGTTGGGCAGGATGGTTTCGATCTCTTGACCTCATGATCTGCCTGCCTCGGCCTTCCAAAGTGCTGGGATTACAGGTGTGAGCCACTGCGCCCGGGCTTATTTGCTTTTTTGTTTGTTCATTTATTGCTCTTTGTGGGCAAGGACTCATCCCTGTTGTTCGTTGTTGTATTTGTATTCCAAGAACATAAATTACTGCCTGGCACATAAAGAGTGTTCCATAATTTCATGTGCGTCCGTGTGAAGAGACCACCAAACAGGCTTTGTGTGAGCAATAAAGCTGTTTATTTCACCTGGGTGCAGGCGGGCTGAGTCTGAAAAGAGAGTCAGTGAAGGGAGATAGAGGTGGGGCATTTTATAGGATTTGGGTAGGTAAAGGAAAAAGGGGGGTTGTTCTGTGGTGGGCAGGAGTGGGGGTCACAATGTGCTCAGTAGGGGAGCTTTTGAGCCAGGATGAGCCAGGAGAAGGAATTTCACAAGATAATGTCAGCAGTTAAGGTAGGAACAGGCCATTTTCACTTCTTTTGTGGTGGAATGTCATCAGTTAAGGCAGGAACCAGCCATCTGGATGTGTACATGCAGGTCACAGGGGATATGATGGCTTAGCTTGGGCTCAGAGGCCTGACATTCCTGTCTTCTTATATTAATAAGAAAAATAAAATGAAATAGTGGTAAAGTGTTGGGGCAGTGAAAATTTTGGGGGGTGGTATGGAGAGATAATGGGTGATGTTTCTCGGGGCTGCTTCGAGCGGGATTAGGGGCGGTGTGGGAACCTGGAGTGGGAGAGATTAAGCTGAAGGAAGATTTTGTGGCAAGGGGTGATATTGTGGGGTTGTTAAAAGAAACATTTGTCATTTAGAATTATTGGTGATGGCCTGGATACAGTTTTGTATGAACTGAAAACTAAACGGAATAAGAGAAGGAGAAAAACAGGTATTAAAGGACTAAGAATTGGGAGGACCTAGGACATCTAATTAGAGAGTGCCTAAGGAGGTTCAGCATAGCCTTGCCCAGCAAAGATTATTTATTTAAGAGTTAAGAGTGGCAGTTTGGGGATAGCACCAGGAGATATCAGCTGTGATGGCTTGGAGAAACAGTGTAAACCGGCAGTGTAAACAAGAGCAGGGCATGTATGAGTAGTTGAGAATGGTGAATAGGAGTATGACTAGACAGAAGATAGTAGGGATGACAAGTTTTTTGGGGCACAGTCCAAGTTGTTCTGGTGTCTGGAATGAGACCGGGGCCTAATAAAAAGGAGCGTCTATACAGGAGCTCAAATGGGCTGTACCTTGTCGCATTCCGAGGACAGGCCTGAATTCTGAGACGGGAAAGTGGTAAAAGTATTGTCCAGTCCTCTTTAAATTGGTGGCTGAGCTTGATGAGGTGTGTGTTTAAAAGACCATTAGTCTGTTCTACCTTTCCTGAAGACTGAGGACTGTAAGGGATATAAAGGTTTCACTGAATACTAAGAGCCTGAAAAAATGCTTGGCTGATTTGGCTAATAAAGGCTGGTCCGTTATCAGACTATATAGAGGTGGGAAGGCCAAACCGAGGAATTATGTCTGACAGAAGGGAAGAAATGACCGCAGTGGACTTCTCAGACCTTGTGGGAAAGGCCTCTACCCATCCAGTGAAAGTGTCTACTTAGACTAAGAGATATTTTAGTTTTCTGACTCAGGGCATATGAGTAAAGTCAATTTGCCAGTCCTGGGCAGGGACAAATCCTCGAGCTTGATGTGTAGGAAAGGGAGGGGGCCTGAACAATCCCTGAGGGTTAGTAGAATAGCAGATGGAACAACTGAGACGTGATCTCCTTGAGGATAGATTTCCACGATGGAAAGGAAATGAGAGGTTCTAAGAGACGGGCTAGCAGCTTGTAACCTACATGGAAGAGGTTATGAAATGACGACAGAATAGAATGGGCCTGTGAGGCTGGAAGGAGATATTTTCCTTGGTCTTAGAACTATTTGCCTTGTGTGGGAAGAGATTGGTAGGTGGAAGTTTCAGCGGGGGAGTAGGTGGGAGTGACCAATGCGAAGGAGAAAAATTGGCTGTGAGGGACAGAAGTTGGGAAGCTAGCTGCTTGTCTAGCCACCTTATCAGCATAAGCGTTGCCTAGAGCAATGGGATCTGATGCCTTTTGATGGCCTTTGCAGTGAATGACTTCAGCTTCCTTTGGAAGTAAAATGGCCTTGAGCAGAGTTTTTATTAAAGAGGCATTAATGATGGAGAACCTTTGCGTAGTGAGGAAACCTCTTTCAGCCTATATAACAGCATGGTGGTGCAGAATATGACAGGCATATTTAGAGTCACTATAAATATTGACGTGTAGTCCTTTTGCAAGAGTGAGGGCTTGAGTTAAGGCAACTAGTTCGGCTTGCTGAGAGGTAGTGGAGGGGGGCAGAGCGGTAGCCTTAATGATAGATGTGGAAGATACTATAGCATAGCCTGCCTTTGCTGGTGAGTGGTGATTAGGCCTGGCGGAGCTGCCATTAATAAACTAAATGTGATCAGGGTGAGGAACAGGAAAGAAGGAAATATGGGGAAATGGGATGAATGTCAGGTGGATCAGAGAGATACAGTCATGAGGGTCAGGTGTGGTATCCAGAATAATGTGGAAGGCCAGATTGAAGTCCGTGCCAGGAACCATGGTAATTGTGGGAGACTCAACGAAGAATGAGTATAGCTGAAGGAGCTGGGGAGCAGAAAGTATGTGCATCAGGTGGGAGGAAGAAAATAGATTTTGGAAGTTATGAGAAATGTAGAGAGTGAGTTGAGCATAGTTTGTGATTTTTAGGGCCTTTAAAAGTATTAAAGCAGCGGCAGCTGATGCACACAGACATGAGGGCTAGGCTAAAACAGTAAGGTCAAGTTGTTTGGATAAAAAGGCTACAGGGTGTGGTCCTGGCTCTTGGGTAAGAATTCTGACCGCACTAACCATGCCTAGGAAGGAAAGGAGTTGTTGTTTTGTAGAAGGGATTGGGGTTTGGGAGATTAGCCGGACACGATCAGCAGGGAGAGCACATTGTTTTTATGAGAATTATGCCCAGATAGGTAACAGATGAGGAAGAAATTTGTGCTTGACGGAAATAATGGGGGCTGTCTGTGAAGCTTTGCAGCAGCACAGCCTAGGTAATTTGCTGAGCTTAATAGGTGTCAGGGTCAGTCCAAGTGAAAACGAAGAGAGGCTGGGATAAAGGGTGCAAAGGAATAGTAAAGAAAGCATGTTTGAGATCTAGAACAGAATAATGGGTTGTGGAGGGAGGTATTGAGGATAGGAGAGTATATGGGTTTGGCACCACGGGGTGGATAGGCAAAACAATTTGGTTGATAAGGCGCAGATCCTGAACTAACCTGTAAGTCTTGTCTAGTTTTTTTTTTTTTTTTTGATTAAGCTATACAAAAAGCATGTGTTTTATTTTAATTATAATGCAAAATAATTATTTTTCTTACACATTTGTCTTTTTTATGATACAAAATTTTCTGCCATTTTTTTCCCTTTCTCTTTCATTATTATTATTTTTTTAAATTACACTTTAAGTTTTAGGGTACATGTGCACATTGTGCAGGTTAGCTTGTCTAGTTTTAGGACAGGTAAAATGCGGGAATTGTAAGGAGAGTTTATAGGTTTTAGAAGCCTATGCTATAGCAGGTGAGTGATAACAGGCTTTAATCCTTTTAAAGCCTGCTGTAGGATGGGATATTGGCATTGAGTGGGGTAAGAGTGATTAGGTTTTAATAGGATGGTAAGGGGTGCATGATCGGTCGCTAAGGAGGGAGTAGAGGTATCTTATACTTGTGGGTTAAGGTGGGGAGATACAAGGGGAGGATGTGAAGGAGGCTTTGAACTGGGGGAAAAGATGGCAATGAGGTGCAGCTGTAGCCTAGGAATAGTCAGGGAAGCAGATAATTTAGTTAAAGTGTCTCAGCCTAATAAGAGAACTGGGCAGGTGGGGATAACTAAAAAGGAGTGCTTAAAAGAGTATTGTCTAAGTTGGCACCAGAGTTGGGGAGTTTTAAGAGGTTTAGAAGCCTGGCCGTCAATACCCACACAGTTATGGAGGCAAAGGAACAAGGCCCTTGAAAAGAAGTTAATGTGGAGTGAGTAGCCTCCGTATTGATTAAGAAGGGGACGGACTTACCCTCCACTGTGAGAGTTACTTAAAGCTTGGCGTCCGTGATGGTCTATGGGGCTTCCAAGGCGAGCGGGCAGCATCAGTCTTCAGCCGCTAAGCTGAGAAGATCTGGGAAGGAGTCAGTCAGAGAGCCTTGGGCCAGAGTTCCAGGGGCTCTGGGAGTGGCTGCCAGGTAAGTTGAACAGTCCAATTTTTAGTGGGGTCCTGCACAGATGGGACACAGCTTAGGAGGAATCCTGGGCTGCAGGCATTCCTTGCCCTGGTGGCCAGATTTCTGTCACTTGTAGCAAGCTCCTGGGGGAGTCGGTTCTGGAGGAATGCCTGGCCGCTGCGGTTCAGGTGTTTGGAAGTTCTTGTGTGCTGGAGATGTGGCTGGGGTTTGTCTTACAGTGGAGGCAAGGAATTGCAACTCAGAAATACGTTGTTACTTGGCTGCCTCTACTCTATTATTGTACACCTTGAAGGTGAGGTTAATTAAGTCCTGTTGTGGGGTTTGAGGGCTGGAATTTAATTTTTGGAGTTTTATTTAATGTCGGGAGCAGATTGGGTAATATAATGTATATTGAGAATAAGATGGCCTTTTGACCTTTTAGGGTCTAGGGCTTCAAAGCTTCTCAGGGTTGCTGCCAAACGAGGCATGAACTGGGCTGGATTTTTATATTTGATGAAAAAGAGCCAAAATGCTTTCTGATTTGGGATAAAGAAAAAGGAGCATTAACCTTGACTATGCCTTTAGCTCCAGCCCCCTTTTTAAGAGGAAATTGCTGGGCAGGTGGGGGAGGGCTACTCACGGAATGAAACTGTAAGTTGGACCCGGTGTGAGTAGGGGAGGTGATAAAAGGATTATAGGGTGGAGGAGTGGAGGCGGAGGAAGAATTGGGACCTAGCTTGGCCTGGCGAGGAGGGGAGAGGTCAGATGGGTCTGTAGAAAAGGAAGATTAGAAAGACTCAGCGACGCTTGGGGTTGGGACTGAGGGGACAGGCGGGAGGGAAAGAAGGAAGATTTGGGATGAGTTGCATTGGGAACAGAGACGAGGGAGGGACCTATGTGTAAAAGAATGCCTGGATGTCAGGCACCTCAGACCGTTTGCCTATTTTACGACAAGAATTATTTAGATCTTGTAGGATGGAAAAATTGAAAGTGCCATTTTCCGGCTATTTGGAACTACTGTCGGGTTTGTATTGGGGTCAAGCGGCATTGCAGAAGAAAATAAGACTCTTAGATTTTAGGTCAGGTGAGAGTTGAAGAGGTTTTAAGTTCTTAAGAACACAGGCTAAGGGAGAAGAAGGAGGAATGGAAGGTGGAAGCTTGCCCATAGTGAAGGAGGCAAGCCCAGAGAAAAGAGAGTAGAGACACGGAGAAGTGGTGAGGGGTTCTTACCCTCCAGAAAAGCGGGAAAGGGGTTGGGGCATGGAAATAAGTGTTTGGGGCGCAGAGATAAGAGGTCGGGGCACGGAAATAAGGGATCGGGGTGCAGAGATAAGAGGTCGGAGTGTGGAAATAAGGGATGGGGCATGGAGATAAGAGGTCAGGGCGTGGAAATAAGGGATTGGGGTATCTCGCCCCCTAGAAAAGCGGGACTTGCCGCTAAGGGTGAAGGAGAAGGGGTTGAGGGGTACTTGCCCCTCCCCCAGAAAAGCGGGACTTGCCGCTAAGGGTGAAGGAGAAGGGGTTGAGGAGTACTTGCCCCTCCCCCAGAAAAGCGGGACTTGCCGCTAAGGGTGAAGGACCAATGTGTGATTTGGATCTTGATGGAAGAAGATAAATTAACTATAGGTTTAGGCAACATTACAGCCAGCATTACATCTGGAAAAGAGCTCCACCTTAAACAGCATCCAGGCCAGTCAAATCACCATCATGCTGGTCTCTTTTATAACACATTCAGTAGTTAATGCTGCTAAATTTTATGTTTCCTAACTGCCTGTCCTAGGTGAATTTGATAGCCCTGAGTCATCCAGTCTCTTGTTTTAAGTCAGAATGGATTCACTTACATCTTATTTGCATAACAAATAATCTTGTATACACTTAGGTGAATACTAAGATGGCAACAACAGCACTCTTATTAATTACTCATGTACAAATGGTACAGAATACGAGGTGCTCAAGAAATGTTATTAAAATTCTTTTTTTTAATATATTTTTATTATACTTTAAGTTCTAGGGTACATGTACACAACGTGCAGTTTTGTTACATATGTATACATGTGCCATGTTGGTGCGCTGCACCCATTAACTCATCATTTACATTAGGTATATCTCCTAATGCTATCCCTCCCCGCTCCTCCCACCCCACAACAGGCCCCAGTGTGTGATGTTCCCCTTCCTGTGTCCAAGTGTTCTCATTGTAAAATTCTTCACATCAAAAGCTGGTAGACAAAATGGCCACATAACCACCTATTTTTTTTAAAGAAACCTTTAAAACTGTGTGTATTTTCTTGTTTAAGGATTTTAATTTAATGTAGTATGCAGTTTCTCATAAATCAGCCTTCCTTTTGTCAGTCCATCTGTATTTTCATTATTTCTGATTAATTTTCTTCTTATTTTCTACTTTGTTAGTCTTTGTTTTCTCTTTCGTCTCTTAGCCTTTTCTCCTACAGCTGGCTTCATGTTTCTTTTGCAGTCTCTTTTTCCCCCTTATTCTTAATTTTTCCTTCCCAAATATGAATAACAGAGTAAAAAAGAGAGAGGTATTAATGAACAGATTGGCAGTGGAGTATCCATGTACAACTTTATTTCATAATATATTTCACGAGATATTTATTTAATTTTATTTTACTGTGCTCTTTTAAAAAGTACTTTTACATTTAAAATAACTGCTATCTTTTTATTTTTGTGTGGGGATGTTTTATACAAAGGGTGGCTGGATGCAATGAGATAAAAGTCCAAGGATAAGGAAGATGAACCGAGATAGAGAGAAGAACAAGCTTACCCCAATGCTTGCTTGCATATGTGCTGTAATATTTTCTGTGAACAAAACAAAACTAACTAAATAATAATTTTAAAATCCCATTACATCTAGCCCTTACTATAAAAAAATTGGATTTTAAAATTTATATTCCCAATTAGACTCTGCTGCTAACTCTCTGTATATCACTGGCTTTCTTCTTCACCACTATTAATGTAAAGTTAATGAAATCTTAGAAATGAAAGAAAATTATCAACTACCCTTATAATCACAATTTACAGGTGAGGAAACTAAGACTAATATTTTAAATATTATAGTAGAAAGATCCAGAACATTGCCTCATCTGATTTACATATTTTCGTAAGATTTTCATAATTATGCAATAGAGTAAAATGGTTAACAACATGATTAATGGAACATTTCTGCCAGGTTTATGTCTCAGCTCTGCCATTTATCAGTTGTGAGACCTTGGGCCAGTAAATGTATCTCTTTATATCCCACTTTCCTTATTTGTAAAATGGAGATGGCAGTTACCATATATGCTGATTTTGATGACCATATAGTAGTTATACTTCTGTAGTAGTCACTATATTCCTGAAATTAGTAAGAGCCCTATACGCGCAGCTATTATTGTTACCTCCAAGCCTACTTCTGCTCATGCAATTCCTCTTTAAGTGAATAAATCAAACCAGAAAAGTTGAATTAACCTATTCCCCTCCCTCCTCTTCAACCCCATATTCACTCATTCCCAACACTGCTCCGTTTCAGAGTCATATAATTTTTCACCTTGATTATCAAAAGCATCTCCATGGCTCTTCTGTGTCTCCTGCTCCATTCTGCTGAAAATGCAGCAATTTTTAAAGGAAAAACTTACCATGCTACTCTTCTGCTTCAGAAACAATGCTAATATTTGTTGAGTAGCTCCAATATGTCCCATACTACATAGTTCTAGTCTTCACTCCTACTCTTACAGTTAAGCATTTTTTACCCGCATTTTACTGAAGAGAGTACTGAGAGCCAGAAATGCCAAGTAAGGTATACAAGGTTACATAACTGGTAAGTCTCAAAGTCACATTTGGAGCTAAGCCTGCTCCCATCCAGAGCTTATGATGTATGCAACAAACAGTTTTCTCATCACCAGCAAGATAAAAATCTAAGCAATCTGGCAGGCAAAAAAAAAAAACCTCTCTAGACTGACTCCTTATTTATCTCTTTGGATATTTTTGTTGTTTTTGGGTTTTGTTTTTATATTTAAGACGGAGTCTCGCTCTGTCATCCAGGCTGGAGTGTAGTGGCATGATCTCGGCCCACTGCAACCTCCTCCTCCTGGGTTCAAGTGATTCTCCTGCCTCAGCCTCCTGAGTAGCTGGGATTACAAGCGTGTGCCACCACACCCAGCTAATTTTTGTATTTTAGTAGAGACAGGGTTTGTCTTGTTGACTAGGCTAGACTCAAACTCCTGACCTCAGGTGATCTGCCCACCTTGGCCTCCCAAAGTGCTGGAATTATAGGCATGAGCCCACCATGCCCAGCCTTCAGATCATTTTTCAAAAGGCCATCCAATGTTCTTGTTATACTGAATTAGCTCTGTACTTACAGCCTTGAATGGGACATTATTTCTCAAGACTCTGTGCCTTAGTTAACACCTGCTACTTTCCCTGTCTGACATTCTCCTCCTCTGCTTTGTCTGCTCAACTTCAGAAATCCATTCTGACCGCCTTGTCAGGGTTATGAACTGTACCTCCATGATCTGTATCAATAGATAGAAAAAGATTGCTAAGTACAAGAGTGGAAAGATAGATGAATTTATATGTTAATCATTATACTTAAAGCATCTCTATTTTTCTCCTGTTCTGTCAAATTTTGAGATTTATTACAATTTCTCATACTGATTATAATTTATAAAATTTAGATTTTTTTCCTTTGAATAGGATAAAACTCTTAGATTGTGGCATAAAAGTTTATGGTTATAATTTTTTTTACTGTTTGTGTCTGTATTAGTCGGTTTTTATACTGCTATAAAGAATGGCCAGAGGCAGGGATTTAGCAAGGAAAGAGGTTTAATTGACACATTTCAGTGTGGCTGGGAGGTCTCAGGACCCTTACAATCAAGGTGGAAGGCAAAGGGAAAGCAAGGCGCCTTCTTCACATGGTGGCAGGAAGGAGGAGTGCCGAGCAAAGGGGAAGAGCTCCTTATAAAACCATCAGATCTCATGAGAACTCACTATCATGAGAACAGCATGGGGGAAACTGCCCCCATAATCCAATTACCTCCATCTGGTCTCTCCCTTGACACATGGGATTTATGGGGATTATAATTCAAGAGGAGATTTGGGTGGGGACACAAAGCCTAATTGATAGCATCTAATATATCTCTTTAGTATTAAATTTTACTTTTCCTTCACTATTTCTTTTTATTTATTGGCTTCATTTATATAATTTCTCTTATCATAAAATGTAAAATCGTTTTTCATCTTATTTTACTATTTGTTATATTCTATTGCTTTTGCTTCCTCTTTGTCATTTTCTTTTTTTGGAGTGCAGTGGCACAATTACATCTCACTCAGTCTCAAGCTCCTGGACTCATCCTCTCAGCCTCTTCTGTACTCTCTCAGCTGGGACTACAGGCACATGCCACTATGCCTGACTAATTTTCAAAAATTTTTTGTAGACACAGGGTCTTGTTATATTGCCCAGGCTGGTCTCAAACTCCTTGCCTTAGGCAATTCTCCTGCCTCAGCCTCCCAAGTGTTAGGATTACAGGTGAACCACTGCACCCAGCTGGAATTAATACTTTAAAAAAGTTTCTTTACCCCTTTCCTGTTAACATAAAAATACTAACTAATTTCAATTTGCTGAAAGTTAGATTTTTATTATTAGATTTTATTTAAATCAGTATTTTCTATTAAATACCTCAAAAATCCCAATTAATCACTTTATTCATGCACACCATTCAATTCAAGAGTAAATATTTAGCATCCCAGGGAATTTTGCCTAATACTAAAAGTTTGCATCCTATCAGTAAGTGGAAAACTGGGCAATTTGCTTTTACTAATTTTGTTTAATATGAAAAATGTAAATAATACTTACACTTCTGGCCAAGGTGAAATTAAAGGAAGTAGATTTAACCTATTACCTGAAACAATTAAAAAAAAACCCAGAAGTAGATTTTAAACAATGGTTTGAAAAGATTGGATGCCAGGAAATAAAGGACAGTGATCTATAAGGCGTAAAAACAGGAGATGAGCTATGTCACTATCCCAGCTTACTACCTGGAGAGAGTTTTCAGAACATGATGAGAAACTCAAGCAAGACCAGAAAGTCTTCCTAAATTGAAGAGACAGAATTGGGAAATTAAGGAGGCCTATGTAGTTAGAATTTGCAGCAGAATACCAGAAAGGAAAGAAATACGCAGAGGTAGAATTTCAGATATCCATAGTTCTCCCTCAAGTCTATCAGCTGAACACTTATAAAGTCATTCATGCGGGAAAATTAATCAAGGCTGGGAAATTAACCTTTGAAAGGATTAGATGGAACTATCTTTAAAACACAAATATATAAATCATTCCTTTTACCACCAGCAAAATTGAAAAACAGTATCAGGCAGCCTTTTTAGAAGGTTTTTACATCAGTAATGACACAAAATCTGCCCTTTTTAAAATGAGGCTTTTCACCTGTTTGGTGTAAGTTAAAAACAAGACCCAAAAGGATAAAACTTTTTCCAAGTTACTTAACTACATCTAAGAATTAAGCTTCAGAATATTTGTAGGAATTACAAATATATCCAAATCAAATAAGATAAGATGCACAGTATCTACAGCACATCTAAAATCACCGGAAGTGAAAAGAAGCAGAAAAATGTAACTCCTCAAGATGAAAAAAATCAACAAATTAAAAGAACCCAGAAACTATTCAGATGATAAAATTAGTAGAAAATAAAATCAAACCAGTTTTTAAAATGACATTCTATATGTTGAAGAAGCAAGAAGGAAGATTGATTGAACATTAGAGATGTAAAATATATAAGAAAGACTCAAATCAAATTTATGGAAATAAAAACTATAATGTCTAAGAAAAAAAACACATATCATATGATACTGAGGGTATATTAGATATTACAGCAGAAGAAATTAATGAGCTTGAAGATATAGCAAGAGAAACATCAAAAGTAAACACAAGGAAAATAAAACTGAACAGAGTATCAGAGAGCTGTGGAATAAGTTTATATGGCCTAATAATATATGTATAACTGGAATACCAAAATAAGACTAAAGGAAAAGATGAAAGCACATACAAATATGTGAAAAAATAAGATCACAACATCTTCCTAATGAACTTCAAGCAGAATAAAGCTAAATAAAACAACGAGGCCCACCATAATCAACTTCAATGAATTATTGATAACAAAAATAAATTTAAATCAGTGAGAGCAAAAAGATACTCCACTCACAAAGAAACAGCAATAAAAAATAACAGCAGAAATTGTTGTCAGAAAGAATGCAAGCCAGGGCATAGTGGAATGACATCTTTAAAACAGTGAAAGAAAAAACATTAACCTAGAATTCCTCAGCCAGCAAAACATAACAACCATTTCTCAGTTAAAAAAAAGTTGAGAGTATTTATAACCACAGTCCTGCATGGCAAGAAAGGTTAAAGACAAAAGGAAGATGATACCTGATAACAATTTGGAACTATAAAAAGGAATTTATATCTCCACAAATTATATGTATGAGTAATATAATGTTTCTTATTTTTTATTCCTCTGAAAGATAACCAAATGTTTGAAATGAAAATAATAAGAATGTATCAAAAGATATATACCATGTTTAAATATATGACATATAAAACTAAGTAAGGCCAAGAGAGATATAATGGATGTATATGGATGTCAGGTTCTCATACATCGTACAATAAAATGATAATAATATTTGAAGCTAGACTGTAATAGTTAAGTATGTACATTATAAACTCTAAAGCAATTACTAAGAATAAAAACAAAGAGATGTAACTAATAAATTAATAGTGGAGTTAAAATTAAATCAATATTAATCAATGTAAAAGTCATAAAGAGAGGAAAAAATCAGATAAGACAAATAGAAGGCAAATTTTAAAATGATGGCATTAAATTCAACCATATCAATAATGACCTAAATGTTAATGGTCTAACTACGTCACTTAAAAAGCAGAGATTGTCTGTGTGTAGTAAAAAATTTCCCTTGTCAAAAAAGAGGTCTGGCCTTTGTCTTGTCTTCTGGAATCTAATCTATGTAATATCTGACAGGAGTGCCTTTGCTTAGGGTGGGGCTTGCCACACTAGACAGTTAGATTGGTGGCTGGCCATGCTAGACAGGCTAACCATGTGATTTAGGATGGGGGTTGGCCACTTCAGAGTAGGGGCTTTTGGTCATGTGGTTCAATTTAAAGGAAGATTGAGTTCAAACACATGGGAAATCAATCAGTTAATCACACCTACATAATAAAGACTCAATAAAATCTCTGAAGGTCAAAACTTCAGTAAACTGCCCTGGTTGGTTGATGTGATAAATATATTGCCATATGAATGAAATTAAACATCTCTTTGAAGTCTATATTACTTCAAATAATATTTAGAGTATTATAACTAATTCTTAACGTCGCATAATCTGAGAAAAAATTCAAACTGATGTGTAATTATTGTGAACTGAAGGTAAGTGACATAGGTCTCCTGGTGGTATAAAAATCACAGGTAGAAATGCTTAGTTTGAATATAATATTAATATAATATTCAATATAATAATCAAATATATTCAATATAATAATACTATTTTGAATTTGAAAATCAAATCAATATAATATTATTTTGAATCTGAAAATCAAAAACAATATTTTAGCACATTTAAATACAAATTTCTGAAAATAAAGCAAAAAAAAAAGCTTTTAAAATTGCAGTAGGTAGAGTAGGTAGACAAAATATACCATTAGTCTCAGTCACAGTCATAGTCCATCGAGAGAATATGAGAGTTATATGCTAATAAAAGAGAAAATGAAATTTGGAAAAACATAGAAACATGCTGTAATGTGTCCAGATGAAAAGATCAGAATAGTGAAGAGATCCCAAGTTCATATTAACAGAAAGAATCGGTAGAAGGAAGATTAAGATTTTCATTCTACAGGAGAAAATAATAGTGATTAGAGAGTGATTTCCAAATATTTGAACAAATGTGATGAGAAAGTGGGAACATATTTGTTTGGAATTTTCATAGCCATAGGCCCTTCTGTGTGCAATTTATGGAAAGAGCTGTTTTCTTGACTCTCAAAATATTGACTTTCATCTTTTCAAAAAACTATACCATGAGGGTCAATTAAAGCATATCTCTAGAGTGGCTCTGGAGTAGGGATGGCAGTGACACCACTGTTATTTAAAAGCTCTGAGCTATGAATCAATCAGTGTAAAGGATTCCAGCGGGTGAAACTTGTTTTCAAGTCTCTTATGGTATCTTCACAGAGCTCAGCCACCAACTGTCTTCCATCTGTGTGATACAGAGAACACAACTATTTGGGCTTGAAGTGAAACCAAAGTGATTTATGTTAGATAGGAGAATTTTCTGACAGTGATATTTATTAAGGCATAGAATGTGTAACCAATGAAACTCTAATCTCTTTTTTGGAGGTTTTCACATGCAGGTCACCTTCTCCTCTTTCGGTGATGGTTTAAATTTTCTTGAAAGCATGAGATGGACATAATGACTTATTCCAAACACAATTCTTTATAAAAGCAGCACTTCATTTACCCAGCTTCATTTAGGAATAAATTACTCTATAAAACAAATGCTGAGGTAAATAGTTTATTTTCAATGCCAATGTAAATGCTGTTGTAATAAATCTTTCCAAAGTTTATTGAAATTACAATCTATTTAAAAATATTTAGAATTATTTTAAAATTATATTCCAAGCTTTTATTAACAGTTCTTAATATCTTAAATATTTTAATGTATTGAATATATTCTGTCAAAGAATTTTTAAACTTTGTTTTTTCATGCATTAAATTATCTTATTGAAACTTAGCCTCAAAATACATTCTTTCTTTCCTACTGGATTCCCTAGAGTCACATCTAACTGCTGGTGATATGGATGTATTTTAGTTTCCACCGCAATTTTTTAAAAATTTGCTTCTGTTGTTTGTTTGTTGGAAAATCTGATAATGTAGATTTTTAGAATTGTCTCTGAAGTAAGAGTAAATAAGAATTGGATGAGGACCTGACACTATTGTTAAAGAATAAAGTTAGGATCATTATCTATTTGAGAATGTCTTTTTTTCTTCTCAATCCTGTTTTTCACTAGCTATTGAACAGTCCTACAGTCCTGCTTAATTACCATTTGATGAATGTTAAATGTTTTAGTTATCTGTAGCTCTGTAACAAATTACCCTCAAAACTTAGCAGTTTAATATAGTACACATTTAATATCTCAGTTTCTGCGGGTCCAGAATCTGGGCACAGATTAATTAGGCCCTATGTATTACAGTCTATTTCTCTCTCTCTCTCTCTCTCTTTTTTTTCTCTCATATCAACTAAATCAGCTTCAATCATCACAGCCTCTTACAAGGCTTCAATAAAGCTTTGGGAGTGTTACCTGAAAGGCTCTACTAAGGAAGAATCCACTTCCAAGATCACTTATGTGATTGCTGACAGAGTTCAGTTCTTCAGGGCTCCTGCAAGGAAGATGTCAATTTATCATTGGCTATTACTGGCCATTGGATACTCTCAGTTCCATGCCTCTCAAATATAGCACCTCCTTCATCAAAGTCAGTAAGAGAGAGCTTCCTACTAAGGCAGAAGTCACAGTCTTTTATAAACTAATCACGGAAGCGATATCCCATCACTTTTGTGCTATTTTGTTCATTAGAAGCAAATCACTAGATCCAGCCTCCACTCAAGGGGAGAAATTAACACAGGGCATGAAGACCGGGAGGTGGGAATAATTGGAAGCGATGTCAGAAACTACCTACTGTAGTTTCTACACCTACCTAATCGCTCAGTCCAGCAGGTATAAAAGTACATTTGTGTTCAACTAAAGTGATTTTTTTCATTGGATTAGTGCATTATCAAGCATATTTATGTGATGTAATAAAATGCATGAGATCCAACTTAACATACATGATTAAATAATAATTTTAAACTGATACAGACTAACCATCTATGTAAGTTTTATTGTTGAGTGAAAACTAATATTTTGGAGTTGAGAGACATTACAGTGTATGTGTTGTATGGATTTGAGCACAATATCAAAGATTTTGTCTTCTTTGAGGCCAAGGATTCAAGGAGGCTTGCCCTGAGGACTGAGCTGCTTGTAGGAGATGAACAGAAGTTTTGAAAACACAACAGCAAGATGGTGAGCAGTGGTGGGAATTACCCAAATAAATGGTAGCAAATTTAGTTTCAACTTAGGTCTCTACTTCTTTAGTTAATATAAAATATAACCTTGCATGTGCCACTTAATGTACTAGACTCAGGAATAAAAGAAAGTGAAAGTGATTTCATTCCTGGAAGTTTGGGTCACGTGATAGGAAAAGATCCACTTCAGTCTCAGAGCCACAGTTATACTGCTTGTGTAGGGAATGTAAGAGTCTGCCTTGGCTAGGCTTAAGGTTTTTTCTTGCATCAAGACTACACTGACTCACATTGGAAACTAAAAAAAAATAGGCTAAATCAGACTAATACCTTCAATGTAACCAGGTGTCCACATTCGTAAGCACAAAAATAGCATGAATAAGCTTTTAGAACCCAAATCTAATTCAGACTCAGACTATTTAAAAGATTTAAGTACAAATTCAAGTGGAAAGAAACTGCTTCATTTTAAAGGTGATAGATGTATCCAGAATAGAAAGACACACCACAGGGCTTTGATCTTATATATGAGTCATCTAGTTTGCATTTCGGTTTCAATTTTTAATTTCAGGGGGAAAATATAAGTGATTCTCACTGGAACTGGAAGACAATTATGCATAGCTCACAGATATTATGTTTGTTGTATCCTAAGTAATTAAATGTTGTAGCTAGCTAGCAGAGAACAAAGAAAAGTAAAATAAGGTCTCTTCAGAATAAAACTATACCCCATTTATTTCATATTATGACTGTGACAATGATGCTAATGATCGCGCATGAGTATGGCTGATAGCTGCTTCCCAATACCACTGTCCCAAACACAAAATTAAATGTTGTCATAGACAGGGTACATTCAAGAGGGCATAGTGCTAAAATATTAAGTACCAACTTACCCACAGGTATTTATTTCTTTAATACTTTTAATTTTCAATTAGCTGATGGAGGATCTAAATTACAGGCTAACAACTGGTGAAATTAGAAACACAATACTTCTAAAAAATATATTTTTGCCAAAGTTTGGCATTTTAGTGTCCCTTATTAATAGGTATACCTCCTTTATTCACAATGGTATGTATGACTGTATTTACCTACTCTTGTCCTCTCCCTTTTTCTGTACTGTCAGCCTTCCTAGAATAGTGATCAACAATCCAACGCACTGCATTCAGCTTCTGTCTACATGACTTGAACAGAAAAAACATCACTCAAATCACTATAGATCTCCCTTTACCTATATCCAGGGACTTTCTTTTTCTATTTAGTTATACTTCCTAGTAGCATCTGGTCCTGCAGATTTCTCTCCACTCTTACTTTTGAAAAAAGAAAAAACACAAAAAAGTTCTTCATTCCAGTTGTCCTGTCAGAGACCCTTCAACCTGTGTATTATTTAGTTAGTTGAGTGAACTCCATAAGTGTACTTTGCACGCTCTTCCATTTTTGTTTTACGTGTCTGTGTAAATGTGTTTTACATTCTCTGAATGTGGAAAATCTCATCTACTTTCAGAGAACAAATCATCTTTATAGCTATAACTCCAGTTTCTATACCTCTGGCTCTAAACTTCTTCCTGAGCTCCAGATCAATATTCTCATCAGCTCACTGAGCAACTGCCTCTAGTGGTCCTAGAGATATGAGAGATTCAACATGTCTGTAATTAAACTCCCTTTCTTTTTAACTGTACTTTTCTTTTAGTATTTCCTATCCAGCATGATATTTTTATCACTGAGCCAGTTGCCTTAACCATCCTTAACTCATTTCTTACGGCTGCCACCCCATACAATCAACAAAGACTGCCTACCTCTCCCACGTCCTCTGTACCTGCATCCCTGCTCACTGCCCCCTGGAGTGTCTTCATCCAAATACTTATCATTTCCCCTAATGGTATCAAAGGAAGTTCTTTCCCAATCTCTCCCTGCTTCATGTCTTTCTCTTCCTTTTTGTCAGAAAAATCTTTTAAAATGTGTGATTTATGTTTGTCCTATGCTGCTTAAAAGCCTAGCTTATTATCTATAGAACAAGTTCAAGGTAGATTATGCTATAAGGTTCTTTGCCTTTCTGACCCCAATTATCTTTTCATATTAGTCTTTTGACAGTTTTCTTCAAGGATATCTTTCTCTGTCTGCATAGATCTCTTTTATTTCCTAAGTATATTATGCAGTATATGCCTTCATACTTTTACATATGCCTGAAGGAATATCTTTTTCCCTCTGCATACCTCTACCAAACTCATATGAGTCTCAAGTCCCATACAAAAGTGGCCCCATGTGTTAGTCCATTCTCATGCTGCTATGAAGAAATACCTGAGACCGGGTAATTTATAAAGAAAAGGGGTTTAATTGACTCACAGTTCCGCATGGCTGCGGAGGCCTCAGAAAACTTACAATCATGGCGGAAGTCATCTCTTCACAGGGCAGCAGGAGAGAGAATGAGTGCCAGTAGGGGAAATGTCAGATGGTTATAAAGCCATCAGATCTTGTGAGAACTCACTATCATGAGAACAACATGGGGGAAACCACCCCTATGATTCAATTACCTCCCACCGGGTCCCTCCCATGACACATGGGGGTTAGATACAATTGAAGATAAGATTTGGGTGGGGACACAGCCAGACCATATCATCCCTCTTCTATGAAAGTTTCTCCAGCTTGAAAGTCAAGATTAATTATTATAATTCATTTCTACCATTTTTATTTGGTACACCCATGTATCAAACAATATCAATTAGATTTTATAATTTATATTTGCAAATAGTTATTTTATCTATTTAGCCATTGTCTACTTATGGACGGAGATCTTTCCATGTCTAGCATGTTATAGTTGAGCAATAAATATTTGTTGAATAAAGAAATGAGTGCTTTTAAGGGTAAAAAGAACTGACTTTTGTAGGTGATGACTACTTTATTTGGTGTTCCCCCTTACTTACTGCTATTAAAGGCTAAGCTACCTTACATAGTCTTATTCATTCCACTGTTAGTAGCTTTTTATGAAGTGCCATTCTAGTGGGTTCTCAATAATCTGTATTTTAACTATTATGTCTCTAAGGTTGAAATTGTAGCTTGTGTAAAAGTGTTGGTTAAATTTTTAAAAATTATTAGAGTTTCTTTTTATACATACATATTGAGCATCAGGACATGTGTGGGTTTTATAAATCAAGAATACATGTCCATAAATTTCCAGTGTAGCCCCTCTGTGAGCTTCCATAGGAGGAACAACTTTGTTACACTAGCACCTTTTCTGACTCTGTAGTCAAATATATGCCTTCTTGGTTATGTTCCTAGATGTTCAGCTGTTGTCCTCAATGTGCTTCTAACCTATTTTCTATGGAAATAAAGGGCTAAAATCTAAGATTAATGTTACATATACGTAGGAAGGTGGAGAATATCTACTTTTACTTCTGCATTTAAGAAATAAATTTTCCTCTCTAAAGAGAAAGGGCTTTAAGAGTTGTAGTTTTCTTTTCCTGGGAATGCAGGACTGTATATAGTCCAGCAGATTCACATAATGGATGATGACAATAAAGCATGACTTACTTTGCTGTATTGTGTCTTAACTCCTTAAAGCTTTTAATTAGTGATGCAGAGAGAAAGACGGAAATGGGTTTCTGCAGTCAGCACAAAACAAATAATGATGAAAAGCCTGCTGTATTGAATAAAAACAGAGTATTTGCATGGGAGGCTCACTCTAGGACTTTGTATCTTGTTACTTAGGGTCTGCTCCAATGGTTTATCTACTTCCCAAAGGATTTCCAGCCTTTTAAATGAGATGATCTATTTGGAAATAAAGACTTATACTGCGTTGCATACAGATGCTGAAAATGAAATTCTGTAGATTCCCAAAAGATCAACTACGAAGTTTCTGAATCAGGAGAGTCTTGCCAATGTTGGTGAATCAAAATCTGGGAACTAAGTTAGCAGCACATCTTTAATTTAGAAAATAATATATGTTAAGAACTTGACTATGAAAATATTACTAGTTGAAGCATTTTATATGTGTCATAAATATATGTAGGAATTTTTAGGGTTACAAATATGTGTATTATATGATGTGATATATTAGATATAGACTGGCAACCCTATTCACTTATTAACCAATTCATCTATTCAGCATGTATCATTTATAAAGTCAGAAAGCTATTGATTGCCTGCTACATACGTGTGATATACATTAACAATATTTAAGTGAATAAGAGCAAATCCCTGACATTGTAGACCTTTCAGTTCAATGGAAGATGAACACGAACAAATAAAGGAAACAAGAGTCTGAGAAGGGTAAGATAGTGAAAGACTGGAACACTATAGAGGCACAAAACAGAATGCCGAACTTAAGACTTGGATGGGTCTAGGAAGCTTTCTTGGAAGAGAAAATGTCTCGTGACGATGGTGGCAAGGAGTTGCATATAAAGAAATATAATAAATTTGAAATATGTTAACTGAGAGGGAGCATGGTAGAAAACTGCAATAATCTAAGTATGGCTACATCAAAACAGAAGAGCAGGAGCTTTATGAGACTCAAGTGAAAGTTTAGTGGTTTTTGAATGTCAGGGAATATAGTTGATCCATAGAGGGATAGGAAAGGGGCAGATTGTGGTCACTTTTAGCAACCCTACTGAGGATATGAGCAGAAATCTCATAAGGAGAAGTTTTTCCCAGTAATTTTTGGCAGACTGGCAGAGTGAGGATATTAGATATGAGGTAGTGGCAGGAACCAAAGTGCAGATATTTGGCTCACTTTTGACTAGTTGGTACGAACTGCAATTTAAAGAGCAAGGAGGGATGTAGTTAGTTGTACTCACTGCATCCTTTTCTTCCTGCCATGCAAACACTAATATTTGTCATCCATCTCACCCTGCCTGTGGGCCCCAGAGGAAGCCCACAGCCCTTCCTCCCAGAGGAAGCCAACTCCCCTCCTATTACAGGAATGGGCACAAGAGGACTAATGATCATATCATCTTTTTGCAAGTAATCAGTTCAGAAATAGGCTTATGATCTAGTTTTGGCCAATGCAGCGTGAAAAGAAGGAATTTGCTCTTCTGGGTGAACTTTCATAGCTATTTTTTGTTTTGATCTGAATGATTTCATGTTTGATTGGTTGCTGCCAACACATTATAAACCTGTGAGTGATGCTGTCACGCAGTATGTAAGGGGGAAACAGTGTAGTGTTGCACTGTCTAATACAGAAGCCACTAGCCCTAAGTGGTTATTAAATTTAAACTTAACTTACTGAGAATTAAATAATATAAAAAATTAGTTTCTAAAAGTCACTTTCACTTTTCCAGTGCCACATGTGGCTAATGGTTAACACTGGATAGTGTTGGAAAAGAACATTTCTATTAGTAGAGAAAGATCTATTGGATGGTGTTGGTCTAGAGAATCACAATGAAACAGCACTGGAAACATAAGATTAAATCAATCCTGAAGCTTGCCCTACCCCTGGACTTTCAGACATGTGAACAAATAAATGCCATTGTTGTTTAAGCCAGTTTGAGCTAAGTGTTCAATTCCTTCTAGCTGGAAGCATCCTAGCTAATTAGAGTTAAGCTGTTTAAACATTGAACATTAAGATATTTTGTGCACCAAATAAGAACATTGATTCCCTTAAATGATGGATGCTGTCATTATAACTAATCCTTCACTCACATTTTTTTGGCCAACTAATAAAGGAATAATTAAATAAATTACAAAGCTCCTTTCACTTATTATTTTATGTTTTTCTCACAAAAAAAAGCCTTTTTTTTTCTGAGATTAACTTATTTGGGTCATTTAAAATAAGATGCAACATTCTTCAAGTTTTACATTAAAAGTCCAGCTGAAGCACCCAAGACAAGATTCTTTGATTTAACAAGACAAAGGTCGGCAACTTTTCAAAGCCACGTAGCCTGATGTGGTTTAACATCAGATGTAACTGTCAACCCTCTTGCACACTATCCCTTCCTATTTGTCATATTTAGGTGCTGGATGGGATTCATTAAAGGGCAATGTAACAATAGGGGGCAATTATATTTTTATCATGAAGCAATCACTTTTCTCGGAAAAGCTCAGGCACCCATCTGAGGCTCCTGCCCTAGGGGGACAGTTTTCTTTTGATAATCTCACCTATTGAACTGTCATGTTCCATTGCTCGATTAATTTAGCCCAGTAGATGGTTCAATAGAAAATGTTCCCTCTATTCAGGTGATTTGATGACTCTCTCTGTTCTTTCAGACTGAACACAGTGAAATTGTGGGCATAAGTTCTTGCAGCTGCACACAAAAGCTCTCAAACCCCTAGCTGCCCGGGGGTGTCCTCCCTGTGGCTCCGGGCTCTAAGGCACATGGAAAGGGAGTGTCTCTGAGTTTTCCTCATCCCTCCTAGAAACAACCAGGCAGCTTTTACTGCAGTCAAGACATTCAAATTAAAGAAATAACTAAAATGTCAGATTTGATATTTGAGCTTTGGCTCTGACTCCAACAAAAAGATAAACGCTTGTATTTGTTACAGAGAGATTGATCTTACCTGCTCTACCCATTGTTCAAAACATTTGTTTCATCTTTTATTAAAACATGTCTTTGAATGCCAATAACGGTAGTTACTGTATTTAGCTCTCACTTTTAAATTGTCCTTTAATAATTAAATTAAACGTAGTAATGTTTGAAGTTTAAAAAATTTCAGAAGAATCCATAGAATAGTAAAAGTCTCCTCACTTCTACCCTATTGCCTTTAATCTCACTCTTTTCTTTCAGATAATCATTATCAAATGGGGTAGATTTACTTCTAGAGATGTTTCTATATGTTCAGATACACATGTGCATACACACAGGTGCATGTTGTGTGCCATTTTACATAAATGAAATCCTACACTATGCATGTTATTCAGCTAGCTTTATTATACTTTTCAAAATGTCTTAAAGATAATTTCATTGTGTACATAGAATACTACTTCATGTAAGGAAGAAAAGCTCCATAGTAGTTTATACCATAGAATCATATGATTTCTTAACCTTTTTATTAGCGATGGCAATATAGATTATTTCCACTTTTTCCCAATATTACAAACAGTGCTGTAAAGAACATCCATGCGCATATGTACACATGCATATATCTGTGATTATGTATAACTCTAAATGTCAGTGGAGTTTCTGTAATCAAAAGTGATTGGAGGGCCAGACAAGATGGCACATGCTTGTAATCCTAGTACTTGGGGAGGCCATCGCAGGAGGAATGCTTGAGGCAGTGAGATTGAGAGTAGCCTGAGGAGCATAGCAAGATTCCTGTCCACAAAATTAAAAAAAAATATTATCCCCAGGCATCGTGGCATGCTCACACCACTGGACTCCAGCCTGGGCTACAGAGCAAGACTCTGTTTCAAAAAAAAAATTAAAAATCCTTTTATGGGCGCAGTGGCTCATGCCTACAATCCTAGCACTTTGAGATGCTGAGGTAGGAGGATCACTTGAGACCAGGAGTCCAAGACCAGCCTGATCAACATAGTGTAACCCCCATCTCCAAAAAAAGTAGTAATTGCACACAATACATTTTGATAAACAATTTGCATTCTGAAACAGATCTAGATACTCATTTCCCACACCTTCGCAACTCTCAGTATTAGCAATTTCTAAATTTTTTTTCTTTGGAAAGCTGATGACCAATAAATACATTTATAATTATTTGATTACCAGTGAAGTTAAGGATGTACTTATATATTTTCTGTAATTTTAAAATCATTCTTCCTGCTTATATTGCCTGCTTATATATTTATACATTTAAAAAATTAGGGTTTTTAAATTAATTTGTGATATCTATGATAGATTTATGATATTTATAATGGATAACAAGTCTTTGTTTTATCTGTGACAGATATTTATTCCTCTTTTTTCCTCTCCGTCTTTTTCTCTCTCTTTAATGTATGCCATCCGTTTCCCTTGTAAAATATTTACAGTTAATTTGTAGGTATCTATTTCAAACTATTATATTTTATATTTTTTGTTTTAATGTTTTTAAATTGACAGATAAAATTGTATATAATTATTATATATAATATGATATTTTGAAGTATCTACACATTGTGGAATGACTAAATCTAGCTAACTGACATAGGCATTACTATATACAGTGATCATTTTTTGTGGTGCAAACACAATATTCACTCTCAGTATTTTTCAAGAATACAATATGTTGTTATTAACTGCAGTCATCAGGTTGCACAATAGATCTGTTAAACTTATTCTTCCTATCCAATGGAAATTTTCTGTCCTTTGACTAACATTTTCCCAGCCCCTGGTAACCAGTATTCTATTCTCTACTTCTACTAAATCAATTTTTTTTAAGTTCCACATATAAGTGAGATCATTTGGTATTTTTCTTTCTGTGCCTGGCTTATTTAACTTAACTTAATGTCCCCTAGGCTCATCTATGTTGTCACAAATGATCATATTTTCCTTCCCTTTTGGCTAAATAGCATTCCACTGTATATATGTAAACACATTTTATGTATCCATTCATCAACCGATGGATGCTTAGGTTGTTTTATTATATATGATGACATTGGCATTGTAGTGCATTGCAATGAACATGGTAGTGCAAATATCTCTTTCACATACTGGTTTCATTTTATTTGAATATAGACTTAGTACTAGGATTCCTGTATTGTATGATAGTTCTATTTTTGTTTTATTTATTTATTTATTTTTGAGATAAGGTATCAGTTTGTCACCCAGGCTGGAGGGTAGTGGCACCATGACGGCTCATCATAGCTTCAACTTCCCAAGCTCAGGTGATCCTCCCACTTCAGCCTCCCAAGTAGCTGAGACTACAAGCACAGGCTGCCATGCCTAGCTAATTTTTGTATTTTTTGTAGAGCTGGGGTTTCACCATGTTGCCCAGGATGGTCTCGATGTCCTGGGCTCAAGAAATCTGCCCACCTCAGTCTCCCAAAGTGTTGGGATTACAGGTGTGAGCCACTGTACCTGGCCTCTATTTATAATTTTTTGAGAAATCTCCATATTTTTCATAATGGCAGTACTAATTTACATTCCCATCAACAGTGTGCAAGTGTTCCCTTCCTTCCACATCTTTACCAACACTCATCTTTTGTTTTTCTGATGATAACAATTCTAACAGGTGGGAGGTAAAATCTCACTGTGATTTTAATTTGCATTTCTCTGATGATTAGTAATGTTGAGTATTTTTTCATATCCAACTATATTTTGGCTTCTGGATTCCTCATTTTAATCAGATTAAACTCTCACCATCTCAAGATAATTAACTGTTAGTCTGTAGGTTATTTTACTAAATTCATGATTTAAATATACATCTTTAAACCATTTGGGGGTATCTTTGCAAATAATGAAAGATAAGGATTAAATAAAATAGGAATTTATTTCTAAATGGATATTAAGTTTTCCTAGGTTTCTTTTTACCCCATTGATTTGAAGTACTGTGTACATCTACCTCACACTAAATTTCCACATATACATTAGTATGTTTCTAAATTTTCTATTTTGATACATAGATATTTGTGCATTTCCCCCCCAGTATATTATTGTTTTAATTGTTCTAGCTTTACGTTACTGCTATATATTTGATTTCTGGTAAAATAGCTCATTCCATTTATTTTTCATTTTTCATAAGTTCTTGACTATTATTAGATATTTTTCCTTCAATGTTTACTTTAGAATTCATCATGAAAATTCCATGATATATTTTGTTAACATTTTGTATTCGCTTCGATGGTTTTATAGAATAATTTGAGAGAAATTGACATCATCAAAATACTGACTCCTTCAATCTAGACACATATTATGACACTCCATTTATTCGTCATCTTTTATGTTCTTCAGCATATTTTTATAAGTTTCAACATACTGGTTTTACAGAGTTCTTTCTTCAAATTTATTCCTATACATTTATTCTGAAACACTCATAGGAATTTCTTTTTATGGGTTCTGACACCAACAGAAACTATCTTACATTTTCCCTTTTACATAGGAAGCAGATGGAATTAACAGACTACTAATCTTTTATATTGTTTTGAGCATGTATTCTGGAATATTAGTTTGTCCTTTACTGACATATATTTTTTAAAGTATTTTTCTCATTATTTATAAATAATTTTTTAATGTTTTATGTGTTGCTGAGGATTTTAAGACAGGTAAATAGGAGAACAAGAATGGGAATGCCCATTACAGCTTTCTGTGTCTGTGTGTGATGTTGTACTGTTAAGCATAGTGCAGGTGTCTGTTTCTGAGAGGATGAAAAGCAACTGATAGGATGCAGATGTAGCAAAATAGGGAGACCTTACAAGCACTGGTAAGTGGAGAAAGTAAGAATCAGCAACTTAACACAATATTATTTATGCAAATTTAAGATACTTTTATGCACACCACCACTAAATATTTCCCAGAGGCACAAAAGAATGCATATGCATAAATATATTAGAATAGTAACCTGTAGAATAAGAGAGAAAATAATGGGACTAGAAAATAGTTTGATCAAGAGGGAACTTTGCTTAGACCAATAATGATAGTGAGCCAAGAACAGAAAAGTCGACTAGATTAATTCATCACTCACCTTTCGAATGTAATCAGGGAGGTAGTGAGGGGACAAAATAAAAATGGATATGTAAATTTTATGACAGGCTTTAAAAAAATAGCCTCATGATACTATACGTTTGGATACATACCCT
The DNA here is from genome assembly GCF_028858775.2 of Pan troglodytes. Taxonomy (NCBI): domain Eukaryota; kingdom Metazoa; phylum Chordata; class Mammalia; order Primates; family Hominidae; genus Pan; species Pan troglodytes. The sequence goes on along the minus strand of NC_072402.2, from coordinate 95,731,307 downwards.
TCTCTGTATTTTGTATATATGTAATCATGTTTAATTATAACCCTGGTTTTATTATGCTCAAAATAAGAAAGTTCTTTGTGCATTTTATGTGTTTTGTAACTGAAGAGCTTAACATCGCTCCCTATGAAGTGAATTCCTATGCTCATATGGAGTTACTGAAGTACAAAAAATAATTTGTTTATTTTTTGCTCACAATTTTTATCATGGACAATTGAGTCACATTACTTCTTAAATCAGAGCAATCTTCATATGTATTGTTAAATACACAAGCCATTCAGGACTCTAAGTATTTATGGAATCCAACACAACTTAGTCCTTGATTTTTACATGTATAACACTCAATGCTAGTTATTTGTAAAGGATATTAGATTAAGCAAAAATGTTGTGAGATCAGATGCACTTATTTAATAGAGTCAATGGAGAGTAAAGTTAGTATATAATGTGTTTGGATATCAGTGGTATGTTTTTAATGATTTTCATTATGTTTGCAGAACAATTTTATTTATCTTTCAAGGGGAAATATTTACATTCTTTTAGAAGATTGAATTCTAGTGATAATTTGACATTACATTTAGCAAGTAGGGGAAAAAGAAATAGTGGTCATAAATGAGGAACAGGGTAAGTGTGAACATGTAAACTGATGACAGGGCAGATGCTGTTGGAAGTGGTGAGAAACAACCCGATCATCCTTCAAAAAAGTGCATTTCCAATATTCTATGTGGGTTATAGTCAAGTGGCATTATTTCCTAAGGGATGAGAAATTTTCAAAGCTATAAAATACTCATACTAATAGTAAAATCAATCTATCTAATAGAGAAAACTTAAAAAACATGCATGTCTCTTAGTAAAAATCTGAGATGATTTTTGTGTTGAAGTCCAATTACTTTCTCAAACATACCTAGGTTCTAGGATTTTTTACTGATGCATCACAAGATTATAGAACTTAAACCTGGAAGTGACTTAGACATCATTTTGTTAGATTTCTTATTTTTGTAAGAACCCCAAACAAACAAACAAAAACACCCCTGAAGTCAAGTTCTAAAACTGAGTATGAACATGGCATGATCCTAAAAGGGGGACATATTGTGAAATATTTAGTGTTGGTGTGCATAGAAGTATCACTAATGGAGACATGATACTGAGAAGTGAAAGGTGCATTTATAATTTCCAAAGCATCAGTGTTTCTATGCTTCAGCTGAAATCACAGTTGGCATAGATATCAAAAAGGAGAAGAAATATCTTAACGGGAAAAGTGTAGAAGAGCTCTTGCTTAAAAACAGTAACAATTGCTTTGGGAGGAATTGATATACCTAACTGCCTTATAGGGCTTCAATAATTAAAATCTACAATAAAAAGATATCAGCCATAATTGGGTATTAAATGTGAATGTAAATCAATTTAAATGGTGATAAATAGCACCTTATATTCTTGGGAACTTATTCCAAGAGTGTCAAACTATATTTTCATTCATCTATTTTATTTGGCAACTGTAACTCGACTTTGATTGCATATATCCCTACCTCAAATCCTAAATAATATATTTTAATTAATCATCCATATTTATAGGTTGGTTTCTGACTTTCCCAAGGTGAGCTTTGCTGCAGTTTTTTTAGTCCTATTCATATACTGAGTCTTGATAAATACATCCTAGAATCATTCTAAGATAATTGGTATTAAAAGGACATCCTGAACCATTTTCATGACATTTGTTAATTTTAGATAAAAATATATTTTTAAAAATTGATTAGGGTAGAGAGGAGAGCAATATAGTAGGAAGCATAGTACATTTAAAATCAGAATATTTGCATGGACGCATTACATATGTTATTTTGCAAAATCATTAATGTTTCCAAATATTTGTCTCCCGTAACAAAATATGGATAGGAATGCTTGCTCAATATGGTAAAAAGGAGAAAATAATTTCATTATTTCATTTTCAATGGCAAACTGATCTTGAGCCAAAATTTTAAGAGTAACTCTTTCTCAAGAAAAAATAAGTAAAATCCGTTGTAAGTTTGTTAATTAATCAAAAACTCATTGGAATGAGTTAGTGCATCTATATTATCATACCCAAATTTTGCCCAAAATAGGAGATTAATGAATTTAACTATACAAAGTGTGAAGTTTTCTTCCTGTCAAAAAATTAATTACCAAAATACAAAGTATGGTAGAGGAAACAATACTTGCAAAGAATATGATTAGAGAAGTCAAAAATTTTTAAAAATAATATCCTTTAAATTTAAGACAAAGTACTCAATGGCATTCAAGATGAAATAAATACAAATTAAAAATACTAGAGCTCATTTATCATCTGTTAGTTTTGCAAAGATCAGTTTGATAACATTTTGTGTTGGTCTCTGACTGAGTGAATAAACACTCATACATTTCTTATAAGCATTCAAACTGTTACAAATTCTCCAAAAGGAAATTGGGCAATGTGTATTAATATTAAGACTATATTTACACTTAACTTTGCATTTCTACTTCTAAGATATTTGAACAAATGTTTACATGGTGACCCATGGCAGTATAGTTTATAATATCAGAAGACTAGAACCAAACATACATCTGATGAAAGGACATTGGTTGGATAAATTATGTTACATTCATACAATGGAATATTATGCAACCATTAAAATAAATACATACTATTTGGAATAATCTTCCAAATATAGTATGTGTAGTATTCTGCTATTTTAAACCATTTATGTTCCCCATTTTTCATTTTTGTAAAATGAATGAATCGTCATAATTTCTGTATGCATAGAATACCTAGGATGTTACAAAAACAAATAAAATATGTTTGTCCCTGAGAGACAGGTGATCACAGTTGAAAGTGAGACATCAATTCATACCTTTTTGTAATGTTTCAATTTTATTTTTACTGTACTCATTTTTTTCTGTCATAAAAATAGTTGATTTTTATACATTGTATTTAAAGTCAGTTCACAGTGATAATAGCCTCAGTAAATAGCATCTACCGAAGATACCTCCACATTTTATAGGAGAGTCTCCAGCTGTTCTTATATTTTTAGTGGCTTTTGAAATTTTAGAGGACTCCTCCATGAATTTTTTTCTAACTCTTGATCCGGTGGATCCTGAGACATTTTAACTTGGAGTTATCCAATAAGAAGTCAGATTTCATTTTTATCTCAAAATAGTCACCTCTACTTTTCTGTCCTCAGTTCTTGGAATCTTCTTTAAAATGTAGATAGCTGAACATGTGTTGTAAGCCTGGAATATCCCACAGTCTTAAACATGAGAAAGGACATGTTAATTTAGTGCTATACTAGACAGTGCAGGCTATCTGGTCACCATTTATTTACACACTTTTTAACAGCCCAAGGAAACAATTAGAACCATTCTGAAATTTGGGTCCACAGCCAATTCATTCATGTAGATGCTTTATATTTTGTATCTGCGTCCCATAGCTTTTTTACTGAACAACTGGCTGGTATTTAACAAACTAATATAAGTAAAATCTCTTAGAGTTGTCTAGAACATAATGAACACTATATAAATAATAGCTAATGTTATTATTTTATCAATAGTAGGATAGTTTATGTAACTTTTAAGAATTTCAATTACTATAATTCTCTGAAGATAATCTAAAAACTCAAGATTTTTGCAATATTTCAAAATACAAGTTGAATGGTCATGTGAGGAAAGTAATCACTCATTTGAAAAAATGAGCAATTTATTTAAAAAATCTTTTAACAGCTATTTTTCTCCACATTCCAACACAACTTTTTACCATGTATGGAAGCTTGGAAGATTTTGAATCTTTAAGAATCAATGTCAGTGCTGCAAACTTGTGTTTACAGTTTCAGTCTGTGAACCTCTGCGGCTGTGATTTTAAAATTACACCAATGTTTACTTCTCTGAAATATAAGAAACAGCCCTTCTACAGGACTGCTTTTATAAACAGTATTGCCTGTAGGTAGTGGGATAAATTATGGCCTAGAATTCTAAGGGGCAGCCCCATCCATCTGAATATGAACTGTTCATGCACGAAGACAGAATTTGGACCAATTCCCAACACAATTGATGACAAAACCTCACAGAGGCTAATCCTCTCCTATTTTAAAATGGATTTGTGCATTTGTTTTTAATTTTGGAAACCCCTCTTCATAGGTATGTAATTTGGATAATAATTTCTTTTTCTTTACTCAATTTATTGGGGGCTTATAATTTATTATTTTTTACTATTTTAACTTTAATTGAATTTTATTTGTTGAAACTTTAAAAAAAACTTATGGATATGTAGTAAGTATATATATTTATGAGGTACATGAGATATTTTGATACAGTTATGCAGTGCATAGCAATCACATCAAGGTAAATGGCGTATCCATCACTTCAAGCATTTATTTCTTTGTGTTAAAAATTTCAATTATACTTTCTGTTATTTAGAAATATACAATAAATTATTGTTGGTTGTAGTCACTCTGTTTTGCTATTAAATACCAGATCTTATTCATTCTATCTAACTATATATTTATAAATGTTAATCAACCCCACTCTTCCCATCCTCAGCTTCCTTTCTCAGACTCTAGTAACCATTATTCCACTCTCTATCTTCATGAGTTTTATTGTTTTAATTTTTAGCTCCTACAGATAAATGAGAACATGCAAAATGTGTCTGACTGTGCCTGGCTTATTTCACTTAACACTATGTCCTCCAGTTCCATCCATATTGTTGCAATTGACAGAATCTTATTTTTTATGGGTGAATAGTAGTCCACTGTGTAAATGTACCACATTTTCATTATCCATTCATGTGTGGATGGACACTTAGGTTGCTTCCAAATCTTGGCTATTGTGAACAGTGCTGCAATAAACATGGGAGTGCATATATCTCTTTGGTATATTGATTTCCTTTCTTGTGAATATTTACTTAGCAGTGGGATTGCTGGATCATATGGTAGCTAAATTTATAGTTTTTTGAGGAACCTCCATACTGTTCTTCATGGTGGCTGTATTTATTTACATTCCCACCAATAATGTATGAGGGTTTCCTTTTCTCCACATGCTTGCCAGCATTTGTTGTTGCCTGTCTTTTGAATAAAAGCCATTTTAGCTGAGGTGAGATAATATCTCCTTGCAGTTTTGATTTGCATTTTTCTGATGATCAGTGATGTTGAGCACTTTTTCATATTTCTGTTTGTCATTTGTATGTATTCTTCTGAATCTACTCAGATCTTTTGCCCATTTTTAGTGGGATTATTAGATTTTTTCCCATAGAGATGTATGACTTCCTTGTATATTGTGGTTATTAACCCGTTGTCAGATGGATAGTTTGCAAATACATTTTTTTCTGTTCTATGCATTGTCTCTTCATTTATTTGATTGTTTCTTTTGCTGTGTAGAAGCTTTTTAACTTGATATGATCCCGTGTGTCCATTTTTGCTTTCATTGCCTGTGCTTCTAGAACACTAATCAAGAAATTTTTTTTCAGTACAATCTCCTAGAGACTTTCTCCAGTGTTTTCCTTTAGTAGTTTCACAGTTTGAGGTCTTAGATGTAAGTCTTTAATTCATTTTGATTTGATTTTTTGAATGTGATGAGAGACAGGGATCCAGTTTCATTCTTTTGCATATGGATATCCAGTTTTCCCAGCACCATTTATTGAAGAGACTGTCCTTTCTCCAATATATGTTTTTGGCACTTTTGTCAAAAATGAGTTTACTTAAGTGTGTGGATTTATTTCTGCTTTCTTTGTTCTGTACCATTGGTATATGTGTCTGTTTTTATGCCAGTATCCGTCACGTTTTGGCTACTATAGCTCTATAATATAATTTGAAATCAGATAATGTGATTTCTCTAGTTCTGTTCTTTTTGCTTAAGATGACTTTAACTATTTTTGCTCTTTTGTGGTCCATGTACATTTTAGGATTTTTTTTTCTATTTTTGTGATGAATGTCATTGGTACTTTCATAGGGATTGCATTGAATCTGTAGCTTGCTTTGGATAGTATCAACATTTTTAATAATATTGATAATTCCAATCCTAAACTTGGAATGTATTTTCGTATTTTGTGTCCTCTTCAATTTCCTGCATCAATGTTTTAATTTTTATTGTCAAGACTCACTTCTTTGGTTAATTCTTAGGTATTTGTGTTTATTTGTAGCTATTGCAAACTGTATAACTTTGTTGGTTTCTTTCTTGCATTGTTCACTGTTGTCATATAGAAATGCTACTGATTTTTGTATGTTGATTTTGTATCCTGCAACTTTGCTGAATTTGTTTATCAGTTCTCATAGTTTTCTGGAGGAGGTTTTTCTGAATATCAGATCATATTGACTGCAAACAAGAATAATTTGGCTTCTTCCTTTCTAAATTAGATGTCCTTTATTTCTTTCTCTCATCTGATTGCTCTAGCTAGGACTTCCAGTACTATGTTGATTACCAGTGGAGAAAATGGGCAACCTTGTCTTTTTCCAGGTGTCAGAAGAAATTTTTTAAGTTTTTTTCCATTCAGTTTGATAACATATTTCTTCTGTACACAGTTTTTAGGGCGCTTTTCTTCATGAAGAGATGTTGAATTTTATGAAATGCTTATTCAGCATTAATTGAAATGATCATGTGGTTTTTGTCCTTTATTCTGTTGAGATGATATATCAAATTGACTGATTTGAGTATATTGGACCATCCTTGCATCCCTGGAATAATCCCACTTGGTTATGATGAATGATCTTTTTAATGGTTATTGAATTTTGTTTGCTAGTGTTTTGTTGAAAATTTTTTGCATCAATGTTCATCAGTTATATTGGCCTGCAGTTTTCTTTTTTTGTGTGTCTTTGTCTGATTTTGGTATCAGAATAATACTGGCATCATAGAATAAGTTTGGAAGTATTCCCTACTCTGTTATTTTTTTGGAAGGGTTTCAGTAGGACTGGTATTGGCTCCTTTTTAAAAATGTTTGGTAGAATTCATCGGTGAAGTTATTGGGTCCTGGGCTTTTCTTAGCTGAGAGACTTTTAAGTATGGTTTTGTACTTAAGTACTTTTAAGTACTCATTACTTGATGTTGGTCTATCTGGGTTTTCTATTTTTTTTATGGTTCAATCTTGGTAGATTGTATGTGTCTAGGACTTTATCCATTTCTGTTAGGTTTTCCAATTTATTTGCATACAGTTGTTCATAGTAGTCTCTAATGATCCTTTGAGTTTCTGGAGTATCCATTATAATATCTCCTTTTTCATATCTGATTTTACTTATTTGTGTCTTGTCTCTTTTCTTAGTCTGGCTACAGATTTGTTGATTTTGTTTATTTTTTTCCAAAAATCAACTTTTCATTTCGTTGATTTTTTTGTATTGTTTTTAGTTTCAATTTTATTTATTTCATTCAGCCTGAATGTCTTAATGTAGTCTTATTTGGGTTAAATCTGCTTGGTATTCTATAACTCTCTCTACGTGAATATTGTTATTTTTCTCTGTGTTTGGAAAGTTCTCTATTATTATCTCTTTGAATAAATGTTCTCTTCTGATCTTTCTACCTCCTTTTTAAGGTCAATAACTTAGATTTTCTCTTTTGAGGCTGTTTTCTAGGTCCTGCAGCAGTGATTTATTCTTTTTTATTGTTTTTTTCTGTCTCCTCTAACTGTGTAGTTTCAAATAGTTTGTCTACAAGCTTACTAATTGTTTCTTCTGCTTAAACAGTTCTGCTGTTGAGAGACTAATGAATTCTTCAGTGTGTTGATTGAATTTTCCAGATCCAGAATTTCTGCTCAATTTAAAAAAAATATTTCTTTGTTAAATTTATCTGATGGGATTCTGAATTCCTTCTCTGTGTTATCTTGAATTTTGTTGAGCTTCCTCAAAACAAATATTTTGAATTCTGTGTCAAAAGGTCACATATCTCTGTCAATCTAGGATTTGTTGCCTTATTTAGTTTGTTTGGTGAGGTCATGTTTTCCTGGATGGTCTTGATGTTTGTGGATGTTTATCAATGTCTGGGCATTGAAGAGTTAAGTATTCACTGTAGGCTTCAGAGTCTGGACTTGTTTGTACCCATCCTTCTTGGGAAGGCTTTCCAAGTATTCAAAGTAAATTGAGAGTTGTAATCTAAATCTTTGGTCGCTGCAGCAACATCTGCCATTAGGCAGCACCCCAAACCCAGTAACACTGTGACTCTTGCAGACTTGTAGACATATAACCGTGGTGTTCTCAAGTAAGATCTGGAATAATTCCTTAAATTACTAGGCAGAGACTATTGTTCTCTTTCTTTACTTTCCCCCAAACAAATGGAGTCTGTTTCTCCATGCTGAGCTGTGAGAGAAGTGACAAAAGCACCCCTATGGCTGCCACCATTGGGACTGTGGTGGGTCAGACCCAAAATCAACACAGCACTGAGTCTTGTCCAAGACCTGTGATGTTCACTGGCTACTGCTGCTATTCACTCATGGCCCAAGATCTCTTCAGTCAGCAGGTGGCAAATCCAGCCAGGCATGTGTCTTTCCCTTCAGGGTGGTGAGTTTCCCCTCCTGGCCAAGGATGGGATCAGAAATGCCATCTAGGAGCCTGGAGTTGGGAACCGTAAGAGTCTGACTGTTGCTCTATTCTACTGTGACTGAGCTGGCACCCAAACCTCAAGACAAAGTTCTTTCCACTCTTTTCTATCCTTTCCTCATGCAGAAGTAGTCTCTCCCTATGGCCACCATAGCTGGGAATGCACTGGGTCCCACCTGAAGCCAGCACAACCATGGGTCTCACCCAGGCCCATAACAAGTACTGCCTGGGTACCGCTGATGCTTATTCAAGGGCTCTTTAATCAGCAGGTGGTGAATCCTGCAGGACTAGGTCTTTCCCTCCAAGGCAGTGGGTTCCCTTCTGGACTAAAGTGTATCTCGAAATGTCATCAAGGAGCTAGGGTCTGGAATGGGGGGTACTCAGGACTCTGCCTGGTGCCCTATCCTACCGTGGCTGAGTGAGTATCTGAGTTGCAAGACAAAGTCCTCTTTACTCTCCTTTTTTTCTCCTGGAGCATAAAGAAGGAGTCTCTCTCCTGGAACTGTGAGCTGCACTACCTGGAGTTGCAGGAGGGGTGATGCAAGCACTCTCTTGGCTGACTCAGCTGATTTCTCACTAGGTCACAAGCACCCCAAGTCCACTCATTCTAAGTTCATCACAGCACCAGGACTTTGCCCAGGAATTCCATTCCTTGTGGCCTAGACCATCTTTCAAGTTTATTTACGACCATAGACTGATTTAGCCCATCATGATGGGGCTAGTTGTAACTCAGGTTCTGACATCTGTGATGGAAGATTCCTCTGTGGTTAGGACTGATCTAAATGCTTCCTCTGTGGGTGCCATCTGAATTCTCCCCCATGTTGCTGTCCGCTGTGACAGGGTAACACTGAATTCCAATGCAAAAGCCCACAATCACTGCACTTGTTCTCTGCCAAAGGCACAGATTCCCTCTGTGCCACATGGTCACTGCTGAGGAGCTGGGGGAGAGGCGTTGTCAGCAATTCAAGACTGTCTTTCCTATCCTCGTCAGTGCCTCTTTCCTTGATAGGATGTTAAAACCAGGTATTGTGATTGCACACTTGAGTTTTGGTTCTTCTGAAGGTGCTTTTTTTTGTGTGGATAGTTCTTCAATTTGGGGTCCCTGTAGTGGGGATGATCATTGGAGGGTTCTATTCAGCCATCTTGCTTCACCCCCTCCTTGGGTGACACTGCATTGATAGTTACTAACAAAGCAAAGTGATGAAAGGACACATAAAATAACAGTTTTTGAAAGCCTTAGCTTATTCTATTTAGTTATAAATTCCTACTAGACATATATTTTCTATGAAATATATTCTTGGTATTATTGAAATAGACATACATATAAAATTAATTATTTTATGGATTGCACAATTACTAAATAATTTTATGTACAATATTCATGTTAAGAACTTAAGAACCACTCCACCAAATCAGTTTTTAATAAAGAAACATCATTACTATCAACAATATTTGAAGGATTTTTGTATTTAACTTTGAAAATAAAAGATCTTGAAACTCTGTAAAGTACCGGTAGCTTTTAGAAAACAAGCTGATGTCACCTCATAGTATCAGTGTCCTATAAAAGTTTAAATAGTCTAATAGGATCTTCTATGAGAGTCAACCTCTTTCAAAGGCCTCAATATTATAGCACACGAGCAAGATGAAGGAGTTACTCTCCCATGGAGACTTTTTTGCAATATGCCAAAGTAAACATCTGTAGATAATGCACGCAAACACACCTAAAACGGCATTTCAAAGGAGCTAAAAGAAATTTAGAGACCAAAGCCACCAATTAGGAAAGGCTTTTTGAAGTATTTCACCACTCCTTGGAGATTAAACATGTAGCAAAATACCCTGGTGTTAGATACCAATGCTAAAACAATACAGGTGGAATTTCTTTTTTTAGTATGTTTACTGTTCTTCAGTGTGCTCTTAGAAGAAAGCCACAGATAATTTCCTTGGCCACAGTATGCATCTTTAATGAATCTTGTAAGTTTGCCTCATAAACACATCTCCAGGATCAGTCTGAATTGTCTGCTTAGAGTAAAGGTACACATTTCACAGACTACCACTTCATAAAAGAACTTTCCCCATCCACAGATATCACAAATGCCCAGGAATGTGATTACAGCTTCATTCTTTGAGACAGTACCAGACATTCCAAGTTATCTAAGGGCAGGACTATATAAAGCAATCTTCCTTGTAAATGTTTATTATGAAGGTACTTTTAAATAATTTTTAAAATCTAAAAATGTGCTACCATATACAATTAACTATTTTCATTTTTCTGAATACTTGTCTAGTAAACATATAACAGTGATGTTTAAATACTGCACTCTTTACCTTTCAGCTTCTTCCAGAATCTTTTTAAAGAGAATTCTCCATTTTGACTTTTAAAAGTATTTCTTCAGACTATTTGCATTACTTTGTATTTCTTTCTAATAATTTGCTTATGAAGCCAATTTTCTACAAATTGAATAAAAATTATTCATTTTTCTTATTCTGAAAAAAGAAATCATTAATGCAAATTAATTATGTACTGATCTTCTTAGATTCAAAATAGAAAAGAAAAATTCTCCATTGTTTAATAAAAAGGCTAGAGATAATTCACAAGTTCCTTTTGTTCTTTACAGGCAGTGACTTTAGCAACAATTAGTGTGGAGCTGTTAGTGAATCTGAACAACTGTCTGATAAATGTATTTTTAATTGTCATTATGTATACAATGATCACATTAGGGGAATTCTTTCATAGTTTTTAAGAAATTGGCTTTGGTAGTTAAAATAAAACATGAAACACATCAGATTCAATAAATAAACCTATATCATATTGTCCATTATATTGTATTTTTTGGATGCACAGTGAATGACACTAAAGGTAGAAGAAGCAACCAAGTTGAATGGGTGAAACTCATAATGTAATTCCACGTAACACAAGTAATGCACATTTAGCTATACATAAGAAAGTTCCTCTAGGAATTTCTATGCACTCTGACTATACTGTTTTCTTTATCCTTCCAAGTCTTTCCACAATTGCAGTAAATTTAGAGTATATTTGTAGGTCATTAAATTCATTTTTTGTAGAGTTATTTCATTATTCCATATTACCTTTTCTAAAGACGGGCGCATTTGTTGTGTCTATCTTTCACATTTTTTGCAAAAGAATTTTAATATAAAATAAAATATAATAGAAAACAAAGACATGCAAACTTTTCTTGTTTATTTTTAACTACGAATTGCTATTTTTCTATTATTGTGTGGTATAATTCTGTATTTTATTTCTTAATGGTTAGGACTTAATGGATGGAAGTCACAGGCTAATTGGAATATAAAGGTGATGAATGGTTGTGATGATAAGGTGAAAGTCAGGCCATAAACAGTATCTTTTTAATTATCACTATCTTCCCTGCAGATTATCCAATTTGGCATGTTGTATTCTCTAATAAAAAGGATATTGCAATAGGAGTCAAGAGACTATTCTTCTGTCAATTTATTGTGAGATCTTACCTGTCTATATGCACGTATTCTCAGGTTTAATGACCTCTTAACAAGAAAATAATAGCTCAATTCCTAAGGTGTCCTAAGAATTAAGCACCTCCAAAGTATGCCAGGTTCTTGGACATATGGTGAAATAAAAAAGGCCAAGTAACCCGTGTAAAAAGAATCAGTAGAAGCAATGTGTCACGCTGTGGATTTCCCTGTCCCTTATGTTGTAGGAGGAAAAGAAAATAGTTTTTTTTTTTTTTAACTAATACCATCCAATTAAACTGTTGAATCATCTGGAAGAGTACTTTGGGAGGTAGAAGATGACAGGTTGTCAGTGAAATATCAAAGTTAAATAATCACATGGATAATTTATCTTATACTCAATTGTTTGTCTTCTGGGACAACTGCTCTTCTGCCAGTGTGTTTATGGTATGGCAACAGAAAATCTGGTTGCTACATTTGTGACTCTCTACACATTCTTATTTTCCATTCATAAAATGGAGCTCTTTATTTATAGTAGAGATTCAATATGTGCTCAGTAAAAGAACACATGAATTATTTGAATCAATCAGTAGTTGGAATGCTTCATAACAGTGAGTGATGAACTTTTTTTTGCTCCAGCTTAATGAACATACCAGAAAGTCTTAAAATGGCCACTAATACTCAAGGTAATTTCCTTCCTTGTTTCTTTCCTTCCTTCATTCTCTCCCTGTTTCCTCCCTGCTTTCCTCTCTTCCTTTATTCTTTTGTTTCTTTCCTTTTATCAAACCTCTTCAAAACTATTTCATCTTAAGAGCCTGGCAGAGATTTGTATGTCACAAGTTTCTAGGACAATGAAGTTCATCTTCTAGGTAAGGCATATGCCATCATGATGGTTAAACAAGGAAACAGATATGCAAGTGAGACAAGATTTTTGAACTAATATGGCTGATGAAATGTTTCTTGGGAGCATAGAAACAACAGGTTATGAAACCTACTGACAAGGCACAAGAGAAATATTCTGCAGGAAAATTAGCAGAGTCTAAGAATTAGCTTTATGATACCATGATATTTCAGAGTAAAAATAGTTCAGCGCCAGTTTTTCAGCTTCATCTTAGCCATATTCTCTCATTCAATATTCCTCAGTTCCTACCATCCATTGAGTTATTCAAACTGACAGGTGTTCTCCAATCCAAGTTTTCCAGTATTTTGTACACCCTGATTATAAGGTTTATGCTTTACCTCACACACATTCATTTTGCAAGTTCAGCTTAAACATCATTTTTTTTCAAAACATGAATTGCTAGTCCTCCTCATTGCTCCAAACCAATCTACATTAGTTCCTCAATATTTTTATAGCATCATATACATATTTATAAAATACCATAATTATAATTACATATTAATTTTTGCAACCTATCTCTGCACTATCTTGTAAAATCCACAAAGGCAGGAACCATATCTATTTTGTTCATTCCCATATCCTCAGTACCTGGCAAAAATTTTCTCACATTGGAGATTGTCTATACATTTATAGGGAAGGAAGAGAAGAAGGGAGGAAATTCCTCATATCACCATATAAACATTCTAAAATAAGTTATATATTTGTCATCGAGTACAGAAAAATAAAGAAAAAATTTGGCTTTAATGTAACCACAGATTATATGGTAAAAACATTTGTGAAACATATGGATCATTTACATAATTAAATAATTGTTATAGTTTCAAGTAAAATTTAGTAATTCCAAGAAAAGAGATGACAAATGCACACTTAAGAGTTGTTCTTAGCTTTCACTCATAGATGCACATTATTTTTTGCTTCTAAAAACAGTTCTCTCAAGGATCCCACCAAAAATGGTGATATTCATACATACAGATTGAACAGAAGATATTTTATTCTTTCTATATTGTTGAGTCAAGAGAACTGGGCTCTAGTTCTAATGCTATCTTCCATGGCTATGTGACTTTGGGCAGGAAAAGTTTACATCCACATCAGTTCTTCCAACAGTATTATAGAATGGCTGAGCTCCTAAGCTTTCAGTTCTACATATTTTTCTTTTTGAAGTTTGTGGTAATGACCCTTTGATATTCTAAGAGACAGTGAAGCATCACAACTTCCTCTACAGCTTATCATTGCAAATCCATCTCCATGGATAAAACTGGGGGGTACACTCACATTTTAAGATGCTATTACAATAGAACCTTGAGAGAGTCAAAGGAGAATTTAGGATCTCCTAATTTATTCCCTTATCTCAGGTGAGGAAATTTAAATCAAAGAAGGTGCATACTTGGCTTCATACACTGAAGGCACAGCAAGCCTGAGACTGGGACATAGGGACATTGACTTCCTTTTCAATGTGATGCTCCATACACAGCCCTACCTGCTATAAATGTTGATGCTCTATTTTTCGCTGTGGACACTTAATTTCTTAAGGTAAAATGAATTGTAGTCTTTTAAAGTCATATGAGTAGAAGGAATTACTATGAAATATCTTTGAAGGGTGAAAAAGAGCATAATGAGTATGTAAAAAGATATTGAAATTAGTAGTAATTATGAAATGCACCCAAATTTATTATACTCGTCACAAAAATTAATTACATAAAGTTGATTAGGTTAAAAGCATAAGTATGTAATTTGTGGATTTAACACTTTTACATTAATCACATAGAATATTAACTACCCATTTATATATTTCTATTTCCATAAGTTGCATATATATGATACATCTAATTATATTTATTGAAACAATTAAATTCTCCTTTTTACCTAAATTACACATATTTAAATGCTACTATAAAAAGGATATTTCTTTTTCATTAGCTTGACTTCCTGAGGTTATTTTGGTTGTGTTTTGAATTTCATTATCATTACACTTTACATATTTATAATGTATTAATGGTTGCTTTCAGTTTCATTAAACTTCATTATATAATTCAAAATTTTAAGTATTATAACTTACAATAGTACATAAGTGTTTTCTGTGAAATACCTCATAATGCTTTCCTATTTATTGCCTTACATTCTTCATCTGTCCCTGTCTTAGCCAAGCAAATAATGTTCCCTATTCTGAATACATTTGAATAAAACAACTCATTAAAATGCGTCTGAATGCTTGAATTTAATGAGCATTATTAGTCTCTATAGTATTCCTAAAAATAATAAAAACAGTCCTCAGAAACTAAAGTGCTGTGGCCTACTTTCAAAGCAACATTAAGTTAGATTCCCATTCTATAAAGCCTGCAGAAATTTTTCTATTTTTCTCCTTAAAAATAAAAGCGGTTTGGATTGATTTGAAAGAATGAATTATCCACTTTCTTGTAAATCGTGCTCCCTGGTGACTGTTCATTGGGAAGTTTGTTATAAACGGGTCAGTAATATGAGGCCCCTACACAAAAGAAAGCAGGGATACCAGTTTTACCCCTGTCCACACAGAAGTCAAATTTTATCTCAACACTTCAGTGTAAAATGCAGGATTTTTCAGAACATAGTTCAAATCACCATTTCTGGGGAAACCATTTTTGACAGATTTCATAGGTCTTTGCTAATTCTGTGTAGCTGTGGTTCCCAGACTTGAGGTTCTCTTTCCAGGTGGTTCTGTTTCTGCACAGGGGGTTGACTTGTGAGGGTTCTCATTGAAGTTTTGTCAGCCTACCTGTAGGAAGAATTTTTTTGACTCTTTTCAAAAAGAAGATAAAAATAACATGCAGAAAATTTGAGAAATTCCAATAAGGTAATCAGAAAGATTATTCTTTCATCTGAATGCTCTTACCTTTAATATAACAAAATGTCATAAAAATATCATACAGACAGCTATCTGAAAATGAGATTGGCCATTCTCTAAAATTGCAAAAGCTATTATATCCAAATGAAATACATAATCAATAGTCAGGATTTTTTGTAAATCTATTTTATATATCCTGCATTTTCAAACTGTGATGTCACAATGGTTGGGAAGTGGGATGTTCCTCTTGCCTATAGGCACTAATAAAAAATGACTACTATTTACTCAACACATAGTATACATTACCTTAAATGAAAATTGTGTTAATTGAAATATTATTTTTAAATTATTGCAACCAAATATTGTTATCATCAATTTACAAACTTAAAAAATTGAGCCTCAGGAACGTTAAATGACTTACCTAAATTCACATTGTTTGTAAATGGTAATGCTGGTATAAATTCATTCGTTTTAATGTTCATTGAATGCATACTCTGAATCAGGCAATGTAGTACACACAGGCTGTATGGTGGTTAAGATATGACAAGGTTCCTACTGTCATGACAGTTACAATGTAATGGGAGAGAGTGACAATAAATATGTCAAAAAGCAATTTGATTTAATGTAAGAAAAATGAATATGAATTTCATTCATTCTAAACAGCTGTAAAGAAAATAAAACATGGAAATGGGATAAGAGTTCCTGGATGTAAGTTAGAAAAGCCTGAAAAACTTTCCTGAGGCAAAAGTGAGCTTCATGGGTTTGAGAGACAGGAAGAAGGTACACTTGGAGCTTAGTGAACAAGGGAGAGATACTCAGCAAGAGCTGTAAAGTCAATGTGTTTCTACATGATCAACTGAATTTGAAAACCTAGGAGTATTGCTTAAACTAACAAAATGCTGTTGCTAGTCATATGTAAAGTTGCTACTGCTGAGTTGGATAGGCATTCTTAATTACTTTTGCAGTAGAGGGATAAGCACAGCCTGCTGCCACAACACACATACTTTAGCTGACTCTGGAACACTTTCCTTTGTGTAAAGCTCACTGTGCCTGCCATTAAAATAAACTGATCCAGAGAAAAGTCAATGTTTCATCCACCAAAGCACGTGACAATGGATATTTTTATTAAAGGAAGAATGGCCAAACTCTCCAAATATGTCACTTTTAAGAATTAAAATTAAAAAACAGTATTAGTAGTTATATTGGGACAAGAGGTGAACAATGTGGATTGTCCCAGGCAAAACAGGATGTGAGAGCACCCTAAGGGAACATATGTTGAAAGTTATTGGGAAGAAAATACATACCTTTGGCCAGGGTGGTGGCTCGTATCTGTAATCCCAGCTACTGGGGAGGCTGAGGCTGGGGGATCCTCTGAGCCCAGGTGTTCAAGGTTACAGTGAGCTATGATGTCATCACTGTACTCCAGCCTGAGTGACAAAGCAAGGCCCTGCCTTTAAAATGGAAAAGCAAAAGCCACAAAACAAAAACATCTCAGAGTAACAAAGATGTCATGCTGTTTAATTTTTATTCAAAAATATTATCTCTTATCTACTAAACTCGTTCTCTTTATAATAAAAGCTTGAACAAAAATCATTAACTGTGTCTGAAGAACTTGTACAAGGAAAACCTCAATGAAAGTGAATACAGAGTCATAATGGTGCTTAAAATCTATCCTACCGTGCTTTAACCCTGGCCATTATCTTTCACCTAAATTCTGCTAAATGTGTCCTGAATACTTCCACTTTTCTCACTCATCCCTCCCCTATCCAGTCTCTCACACTGTCGGTAGCCCAGTGCTGTTTCTCAAAAATTTGCTCATAGCATTTCTTGGTTTGAAATGCTTCAAGAATTCCCCCAATACTTCATTTTTCTCATTTTTTTTTTACTGTTTATTCTAGTTGATTTATTGATAACATTTTATCCTATTTGCTTCTCTCTCTTTCTCCCTCCCATTTTCCCCTCTCCTCCCCCTCTTTCCCTCTGTCTCTCTCTCTCTCTCCTGTTACACACACAACTGTTTTTCAGAACAATGTAAGGGGAAGTTACAAACATTATGGCTCTTTATCCATACTTTTGTGTATATTTCTTTCATTTTTCCATCTTCCATCTCCTGATACTTTCTACAGCCAAACTTACACCTCTCCTCTCTCCACCTACAAACACACATACATCCCTACACTGTAGTCTTGCTATGTGAACCAATAGTAGTGGCATCATCCAAAATTTATTAGAGAAGCAGAATCCAGGGCACAATGCCAATAATCTGGTTGGATACAAAACTTTCAGGAAATTGACATCTCTGTGGTATTTAACATTTTCATTCAAGTTCATAGAATAGCTCTCTGTTTATTCAGGCCACTTTTGCATATGTCTGGTATCTTATATAATTTTGTGACTAAAGTTCTTCAACAAATATTGTTAGACTTATGCTTAGATATTGTTCTTCAACATATATTGTAGATTTATTCCTAGATATTGTGAAATATGTCATTTTTTAAAATAGAACCTCTTTTATTGCTTTTTATAATTGTTGCCATTCTATAAGACTATTATTGATATTTTAAATACTGAGTTTAGGTCAGAATTCAGTAGGATTCTGCAAATAAGAATCTGCATTTAAAAAAAAATCCTCAAAGTTTGAGAAAGCCTGGTAGAAGTTTTAAAGCTCCCCAGGTGATTCTAATGGTCAGCCAAGTTTAAGAAATGCTGCTTTAGGAATACTTGACTCTTACTTAATTGAATTCTTGATTTTTCTTACATTAGGTATTTCATATCTGACATTTCTTCTGCCTGAACCCTCTTTCCCTGTGGCTCTTTAAGGACCCCTTCATGTTGCTGACTCAATCCATCCTCCAGATAGGAGATTCTACTAGGATACTGTTCTTTTTTTTAACTTTTAGGTTCAGGGGTACATGTGCATGTTTGTTGTTTTGGTAAATTGCATATTGCTGGTGTTTGGTGTACAGATTATTTCATCACCAAGGTAATAAACACAGTACCCAATATGTAGTTTTTTGATCCTCATCCTTCTCCTCTCACTTACCAGTAAGTACATGTGGTATTTGGTTTTCTGTTCCTGTGTTGGTTTGTGTAGGATAATGGCCTCCAGCTCCATCCATGTTGCTGCACACAACATGATCTCCTCCTTTTTGATGGTTGCATAGTATTCTATGGTGTATATGTACCACATTTTCTTTATTTGGCCTACTGTTGATGGATATTTAGGTTGATTCTGTGTCTTTGCTATTGTGAATAGTGCTGCGATGAACATATGTGTGCATGTGTCTTTATGGTAGAATGATTTATGTTCCTTTGCGTATATAACCAGTAATGGGATTGCTGGGTTGAACTGTGATTCTGGTTTTTTTTTTCTTTTTGGGGGGGTGTGGGGATGGAGTCTCACTCTCACCCAGCTGGAGTGCAGTGGCACGACCTCAGCTCATCACAACCTCTGCCTCCGGGTTTCAAGTGATTCTCCTGCCTCAGCCTCCCGAGTAGCTGGGATTACAGGCTCCTGCCACCACACCTGGCTAATTTTTGTATTTTTAGTAGAGACAATTTCACCATGTTGGCCAGGCTGGTCTCGAACTCCGGACCTCAGGTGATCCACCCGCCCTGGCATCCCAAAGGGCTGGGATTACAGGCATGAGTCACCGTGTCCAGCCTGTGATTCTGTTTTAAGTTCTTTCAGAAATCACCAAACTGCTTTCCACAATGGCTGAACTAATTTACATTCCCACCTGTAGCATATAAATGTTTTCTTTCTCCACAACTTCGCCAGCATCTGTTATTTTTTGACTTTTTGCTAATAGCCATTCTGACTGGTGTAAGATGGTATTTCATTGTGGTTTGATTTTCATTTCTCTAATGATTTGTGATTTTCAACGTTTGTTTTCATATGCTTGTTGGCCACGTGTATGTCCTCTTTTGAAAAATCTCTTTTCATGTCCGTTGCCTACTTTTTAATTGGGTTATTTGTTTCTTGCTTGTAAATTTTTTTTAAGTTTCTTATAGCTTCTGGGCACTAGACCTCCATCAAATGCATAGTTTGCAAATATTTTCTCTCATTCTGTAGATTGTCTGTTCACTCCAACGATAGTTTATTTTGCTGTGCAGAAGCTCTTTAATTAGGTTCCATTTGTCAATTTTTGTTTTGGTTGCAGTTGCTTCTGGTGACTTTATCATGAAATCTTTGCCAGCTCCTATGTCCAGAATGGTATTTCCTAAGTTTTCTTCCAGAGTTTGTAGTTTTAGATTTTACATTTAAGGCTTTAATTCATCTTGAGGTGATTTTTGTATGTGGTGTAAGGAACGGGTGCAGCTTCAATCTTCTGCATATGGCTAGCCAGTAATCCCAGCATTATTTATTGAATAGGGAGTCTTTTCCTCATTGACTGATTTTGTCAGCTTTGTCAAAGAGCAGATGGTTGTGTGTGTGTGGAATTATTTCTGGGCTCCTCATTCTGTTCCACTGGTCTAGGTGTCTGTTTTGGTACCAGTAACATAATTGTGTAGATTATTTCCGGCTTGACTACTGTTAGTTTTCCTATTAGTCTGTATTTTCTGTATTGTAACTGTCATTACAATTGATTGTAATGATTGCTTTTTAATTTTTACTATGTATTCTTTATTTTTAATTATGAATTGAATAGAAATTAAAATAATTCACCAGAAACCCATGATTTATTTAATATTTAATACATAAAGGTTTTCGTTTGTTACATTTCCTTCATCTCTTTTGTTTCATTTTACCGTTTTCTTTTCCCTAGAATTCATGGCAGCTAAAATTGTTTTGCTTTTAAAACAACGTATAGCTGAAGCATTTTTCTCTCAACCCATTCTTTTCCCTTCATCCTTTCACAAAGGTAACTACTATTCAGATATTAGTTTTTCCCTTCATCTGCATGCATTTTTAATGTTTATGTTAAATGATACACAGCATTGATTTTTAGATTTATGTAATGTTTACTGCTTGTGTCATTTGTCTGTCATTTCAGTTGATATAATATTAATAATATTTATCTATATTTAGATAAAGCATGTAGGTTTGTTCCATTAAAACTGCTATATAGGAATCCATTGTAGAAATGTACCATAATTTAGCCATTTGTTTACTGATGGGCATCTAAATTATCTGTTTGTACATGCAATTCCACAGTGAGATTCTTTGAAAATGTTTGTACTTGTGTGTAGGCATTTTCTGTAGTAAATACACAAAAGGGGAGTCTCTATGGAATTCCTGCATCTTCAGTTTTCCTAAAAAGTATAAGAAGTTGCTCATCAAAAAGCTTGTAGGTATTAAAAGTACCATATGAAAGCATTTCCCCACATTCTTGCCAATATTACTATTATTAAACTTAAAGTTTCTGCATATTTATGAATTTCAATGTATATTTCATTGTCGAATTGATTTGTAGTAGCCTGATTACTTGCAAGGCTGGACATTTTTAATATGCAATGCCCATTCAGTTTTCATTTTTGTATAATTTGCCTGTTCAAATCCTTTGCTCCTTTTTCCATTAGTCTACTTATATCTTACTGATTTGATACATTTGTATATTTTTCATAACTAAATCTTTGTGATGGTAGGAATAGAAAATAATTTTTTATATATGTGGCTTATCTTTAAAAATATTTTTGTTTGTTGGTTTTTGTCACAGAGAAGTTATAGTTTTGATGTTGCAAATTTATAAATTTTCTTCTTTGTGGATTCTAGTTTTTCTTCCTTATTAAAATATTTTTACATTCCAAAAATACAAAGGTAATTTTATGTACATTCTTATTCATATGAATAAGAATTGAAACATACTTTTCACATTTGGCCTTCAATAATTCATACAAAGTATTGAAACATACTTTTCACATTTTGGTCTGAATCCATTAGGAAATATTTTTGTTTATTTTTTGAGACAAAACTCACCTCCATATTTTCTTACATTTATGGAGAGTTAATTTTACCAATTCTATTTACTAAATTATCAATTATTTCCTTCACTATATTTAGTGTTATCTCAGTCCTCTGCCAAGTTTCCTATGTAAATATTGGCATGTTTCCACGATTTGACATTTTATTTCATTGGGTTACTTGCTATGCTTGTGCCTATATGTATATATATGTGTGTGTGTGTGTGTGTGTGTGTGTGTGTGTGTGCGTGTGTGTAGAATGTATCTCTGCTTTCCTCTCACTTCCTTCTGTCTTGCATAACCCATCTCTTCTTCAAATTTATCCTGCAAGTTTGGGTATTTTAGATTATTTTATGTAAATCTTAGACTCATTTTTCATAATAAACGTTGTTCAATACTTGACTTTTAAGAAATTAACAATTTTATGATAGTTATACTTTTTGTACAAGATCATGGGACAGCCTTCTATTTATTTGGGTCATTTTTGCACCTTTCACATGTATTTTATGTGATTAAATTTCTTGAACACATTTTGTCAGCTACTGTAAAGTGTTGTTGCTTTTGAAAATGGGATCTCTTTTTATTACATTTTAGAGTAAGCAGCTACTGTGTAGAAATACTATTGGTATTGGTATAGTAATCTTATAACCAATCCCCTCACCAGATTCTTTTTAGTTCTAAAAGTTTTCACTAGGTTCAATTGATTATCTGCACAAAATAAAAATTTTATCATTTCCTTTTTATTTCTTATAATTGTAATTTAACCTTTGTGTTAACAAGGACATACAACATAATTTTGAATAGATAGGATGATAGCATGCACCTGGCTTCATTATCGTCTTGAGAGAGTGCTCCTAAACTGTACAGTGAAATATGAATTTTGTTGTAGCGTTTTAGTAGATTATCTTCATACAGTAAAGAAAATTTCATTTATATCTAATTTTCTAAGATGTTTAAAATCACAAGTGGGAGTCACATTTTATCAAGTGTTTATATTGCATTGATTGGAATAATCATATTATATTTTTCTCCTCAATCACTGAATGTGGTTAGAGTCAGTTACAGATTTTCTTCTCAAAACTTTACATTTAATAATAAAATATTTAAAATATTCAGAAAACACCAAAATAATATAATAATAATATTAACAGATGGCAGTATTTTGCCATCTTTGCATCATTATGCTTTTCATTTTGTAGAAAAACTATGTCTTATAGATACGTCTTAAGCATCTTTTTCTCTCCCACTTCTCCAGTTCTGAATTCGTGGTGCATCAATTACCAGTGTATTTTATAGTTTCACTTCATGTGTATGTATCCATAAACAATGTATTCGTTTACATAAACCATATACTTTGCCCTGTTTTGACTTATCTTTTCTCTCTCGATATTCTGTTTTATCCACATTTATATATATATACACATACACACATACACTCACTTTTTTCTTTGATTGTTTTATTCTGTATTATTCCATCATGTGTTTAAGCCACTCTTTATTTTCTTTCTGATAACAGTTGAATTATTCTATTTTTCTCCTATTATAAGCAGTACTGCAATAAATAACCTAGCGTAAGTTACCTTATTCACATATGTGAAGTTCTTTTCAAGGATATATCTCTGGATACAGAATTTCCATCATGGAATATAGGCATCTTCAATTTTAACAAGTACTAACTTTATGCTCTCTGAAGTGGGTGTCCCAGTTTTCAGTATTACCACCATTCCACAGCAGCTCTATTTCATCATGTTTATGGCAGTGCCTGTTGCCAACAGATTTAAATTTTGCCAATTTAATGTCTGGGAAATATTATCTCCTTTTCATTTGGATTTCTCTGGCTTCTGTGTAGTGAGGCTTTGTGCTACAAACCCATAGAAGGACTAACTTTTGATTTTAAATGGTAGAGAGATTTTTGCTTTCTCTCTAGGCAAACAGAGATAGACTTTTGTTTAAAAGTTCCCTTCTGAGTGTTCGTCCCATTCCTAGCTTACACTTAGTCTGATGGGATAGCCTTTGGGGACACAGTTGTAAGCTGGGTCACCTTTGAGGCTCACTATCTTGGCTTTCTCCAGCCTGCATATCACATGAGTTCAGCAAAAGTCATCAGGGTCCAGAAGATAGCCCAAAATAGGAGCCCCATTAGGAGAACAGCTGCCTTTTTGATTTCCCACTCTCACTCTGATTTGGGCTTTTGAACATTTCTTAATTTATGTTTATCTTCATTCAATACAATATTTGAAATATTTTTTAAAAAATTACTTGGCATTTTTATTGTTTTCAGTTGGCCAGTTGGAACTAATGGAACTAATTATTTTTTGCCTTTCTTACTAAACTGTAATCTCTGCCAAGAAAGAATCTATAAAACATATTTATTGAATAAATTAATAAGAATGACAATAAAAAAAAAGAAAGAATCTATATCTGCATTATTTGTTATTCTGTCTAGCACCCAACACTTTTCCTGGCATATTATAAATAATCAATAATCATTTGGTGAAAAATATTAAATCAATGGATGAGTAATTGTAGCATGGGAAAAAATAAAATCTGAAATTATTTGTGATGGCTAATACTGAGTGTCAACTTGATTGAATTGAAGGATACAAAGTATTGATCCTGGGTGTGTCTGTGAGGGTATTGCCAAAGACTAACATTTGAATCAGTGGGCTGGGAAAGGCAGACCCACTCTTAGTCTGAGTGGGCAACATCTAATCAGCTGCCAGCATGGCTAGAATATAAAACAGGCAGAAAAATGTGAAAAGACCAGACTGGCCTAGCCTCCCAGGCTACATCTTTCTCCCGTGCTGGATGCTTCCTGTCCTCAAATATCAGACTCCAAGTTCTTCAGTTTTGGGACTCAGACTCGCTCTCCTTGGTCCTCAGCTTGCAGATGGCCTGTTGTGGGACCTTATGATCATGTGAGTTAATACTTTAAAAATTCCCATTTATATACATATACATATATCCATTCCATTAATTCTGTCCCTCTTACAGAACCCTGACTAATACAGATTTTGGTACCAGGAGTGGTTCTAGAGGAACAGAATATTAAGGATGGAGTTCTTTCACTGGTTTTGGGGTTTCTGGAGTTGGCTGCTTAATATGATTAGGTCCCAAAATGGTACGGACTCTACTGCAAATAGTATAGAGAACACTGATAGTCTTTGGCATGAACTGTTTAGAGACTTATGCAAAATCAATGTATTTGACACTTCTGATTCACCGCTCATGAGAGGCAAGGAGTTTGTGACTCTATACGTAATACCTTTGAGCATATGCGGAGAACCAAGGAACATAATGAAGTTACTTGGTTGCTCCTAAGTTCAGTGGACAAAGTGATGAAAGAAAATGATGAACTCAGGGATTCTGTCTCCTGGCTTCAGATGCAGCTACTGAGCCTCAAATCTGCTAAGATTGCCCTAAGTGAGTCTTATCTCCTGTAGAGAAAAAGCTGAAATTGCAGAAAAATAGACACAAGCTCTTGTCATGTGAGTGGCTGATCTGCAAAGAAAGGTGCATGCACAGCCTTGCCAGGTGTCTACTGTTAAAGTGAGGGCATTGATTGTAAAAGAATGGAACCCTGCAACTTGAAATAGGTATGCGTGGAGGACCCTGATAACACTGGGGACACTGAGTTTATAAACTCTGATGGAACTTTTTTCCCAGAAGAAACAACTTCCCCATCCCAGCAGTGGCAACATCCCCTCCCCGATCCATGCTGCCATCAGCCTTTCCACACTTCTCTGAGGAGATAAACCCTGCACTGCCTGAGGCAATGGTGATGGCCTCCCCTGAGGCAGTTGCCAGGCAAGATAATGTTGATTCTCCTCAGGAGCCACCCCCAGCACCCTTGTTTGCTTCTAGACCTATAACTAGACTAAAGTCCCGGTGGGCCCCTAGAGGGGAGGTTGAGTGTGTAACCCACGAGGAGGTATGCTACACTTGAAAAGAACTGCTTGAGTTTTCTAATTTACATAAACAGAAATCTTTAGAACAGGCATAGGAATGGATGTTAAGAGTGTGGGATAATGGTGGAAGGAACATAGAGTTAGATCAGGCTGAATTTATTGATCTAGGCCCACTAAGTAGGAAGGGACTCTGCATTTAATGTTGCAGCTCAGGGAGTTAAAAAACGTTCTAATAGTTTATTTGCTTGGTTAGCTGAAATATAGATTAAAAGATGGCCCACTGTGAGCAAGCTGGAAATGCCTGATCTCCCTTAGTTTAATGTAGAGGAAGGGATCCAAAGGCTTAGGGAGACTGGGGTGGTGGCATGGATTAGTCATTTTAGACCTACTCATCCCAGCTGGGAGAGTCCAGAAGATATACCCTTGACCAATGCCTTGCAAAATAGATTTGTGAGGGTAGCACCTGCATCTTTGAAGAGGCCTGTAATTGCTCCTCTCTGTATGTCAGATCTAACAGTGGGAACCAGAGTCACTCAACTACAAAATTTAAATACAGTTGGAATAATTGGATCCTGAAGGAGAAGAGGCCAAGTGGCGGCACTCAACCCTCAAAGGCAAGGTGGGCATAGCTATCATAATGGAAAGCAGAGGCAAAGCAGCAATCAGAATAGTGTGACTCCTGTAGAACTCTGGCATTGGCTAATTAATCATGGTGTTCCTAGAAGTGAAATTGATAGTATACCTACAGCATTCCTACTTAATTTATATAAGCAGAATACTTCTAGGTCGAATGGACAAAAGACTAATTTGAACTATAAAAATAGAGAATCATGGCCCCTCAATCAATTTCCAGACTTGAGCCAGTTTACAGACCCAGAACCCCTTGAATGAAGGGGAGGCCTTTTCCCCTTGGGGAACGACCCCACTGCGCTACCGACAATTTATGCTGTTAATTTTTTCCCATCTTTCCCCAAGGAGACCTCTGGCCTTTTACCTGGTACTTTGCACTGGGGAAAGGGAAATGATCAGACATTTGGGGGATTACTGGACAGTGGCTCTGAGCTGACGTTGATTCCAGTGACCCAAAATGTCACTGTGGTCCTCCAGTTAAAGTGGGAACTTATGAAGGTCAGGAAGTTAATGAAATTTTAGCTCCGGTTTGACTTACAGTGGGTCCAGTAGGTCCCCAGACTCATCCTGTGGTCATTTCCCCGGTGCTAGAATGCATAATTGGCATAGACATACTTACCAGCTGACAGAACTCCCACACTGGCTCCCTGACTGGTTAGGTGAGGGCTATTATGATGGGAAAGGCCAAATGGAAGCC
Source organism: Pan troglodytes (assembly GCF_028858775.2). Classification (NCBI taxonomy): domain Eukaryota; kingdom Metazoa; phylum Chordata; class Mammalia; order Primates; family Hominidae; genus Pan; species Pan troglodytes. The sequence goes on along the minus strand of NC_072402.2, from coordinate 95,704,492 downwards.
ATTAGAGCTGCCTCTATCTAGAAAAATAGTAAATGAAAAATAATGTCACATCCCTGGAGGGACTGCAGGGATTACTACCACCATCAAGGAATTGAAAGACACAGGGGTGGTGGTTCCCACCACATCCCCATTCAACTCTCCCATTTGGCCTGTGCAGAAGATTTGGCCTTGAAGAATGACAGCGGATTGTCATAAGCTTAACCAAGTGGTGACTTCAGTTGCAGCTGCTGTACCAGATGTGGTTTCATTGCTTGAGAAAATTAACACATCTCCTGGTACCTGGTATGCAGTCCTTGACTTGGCAAATGCCTTTTTCTCCATTCCTGTTCATAAGGCTCACCAGAAGCAATTTGCCTTCAGCTGGCAAAGCCAGCAATTATCTTTACTGTCCTACCTCAAGGGTATATGAACTCTCTGGCTTTGTGTCATAATCTTATTTGGAGAGAACTTGATTGCTTTTTGTTTCTGCAAGATATCACACTGGTCCATTACCTTGATGACATTATGCTAATTGGATTCAGTGAACAAAAAGTAGCAAATACGCTGGACCTATTGGTGAGACATTTGCGTGCCAGAGGATGGGAAATAAATCCGAGGATGGGAAATAAATCTGACTAAAATTCAGGGATGTTCTGCTTCAGTAAAATTTCTAGGGGTCCAGTGGTGTGGGGCCTGCTGAGACATTCCTTCTAAGGTGCAGGATAAGTTGCTGCATTTGGCCCCTCCTACAACCAAGAAAGAAGCACAATGCCTAGTGGGCCTATTTGGATTTTGGAGGCAACACGTTCCCCATTTGGGTGTGTTACTCTGGCTCATTTATTGAATGACTCAAAAGGCTGGCAGTTTTGAGTAGGGTCCAGAACAGAAGGCTCTGCAACAGGTCCAGGCTGCTGTGCAAGCTGCTCTGCAACAGATCCAATGGTGCTTGAGGTGTCAGTGGCAGATAGGGATGCTGTTTGTAGCCTTTGGCAGGCCCCCATCAGTGAATCACAGCAGAGGCCTCAAGAATTTTGGAGCAAGGCCCTGCCATCTTCCGTGGATAACTACTTTCCTTTTGAGAGACAGCTCTTGGCCTATTACTGGGGTTTGGTGGAAACTGAAGGTTTAACTATGGGTCATCAAGTCACTATGTGACCTGAACTGCCTATCATGAACCGGGTGCTTTCTGACCCATCTAGCCATAAAGTGAGGTGTGCACAGCAACATTCCATGATCACATGGAAGTGGTATATATGTGACTGGGCTCAAGCAGGTGCTGAAAGCACAAGTAAGTTGCATGAGGAAGTGGCTCAAATGCCCATGTAAGTTACATGAGGAAGTGGCTCAAATGGAAGTGACTTCACCCCTGCCACCCCAGCCTGCACTGATGGCCTCATGGGGAATTCCCTATGATAAGTTGACAGAGGAAGAGAAGACTAGGCCCTGGTTCACAGATGGTTCTGCACGATATGCAGGCACCAACCGAAAGTGGATAGCTGCAGCACTACAGCCCTTTTCTAGGACACCCCTGAAGGACAGCTGTGAAGGAAAATCTTCCCAGTAGGCAGAAATTCAATCAATGCACCTGGTCGTGCACATTGCATGGAAGGAAAAATGGTCAGATTTACAATTATATACTGATTCATGGGCTGTAGCCAATGGTTTGGCTGGAAAGTCAAGGACTTGGAAGAAGCATGATTGGAAAATTGGTGACAAAGAAATTTGGGGAAGAAGTATGTGGATGGACCTCTTTGACTGGTCAAAAACTGTAAAGATACTTGTATCCCATGTGAGTGCTCACCAGTGGGTGACCTCAGAAGAGGATTTTAATAATGAAGTGGAGAGGATGACTCGTTCTGTGGACACCACTCAGCCTGTTTCCCCAGCCACCCCGTCATTGCCCAATGGGCCATGAACAAAGTGGCCATGGTGGCAGGGATGGAGTTTACTTGTGGGCTCAGCAACATGGATTTCCACTCACCAAGGCTGACCTGGCTATGGCCACTGCTGAGTGCCCAATTTGCCAGCAGCAGAAACCAACATTGAACCCTCAATATGGCACCATTCTTTGGGGTGATCAGGCAGCTACCTAGTGGCGGGTAGATTATATTGGACCTTTTCCATCATGGAAAGGGCAGAGGTTTCTCCTCACTGGAATAGACACTTACTCCAGATATGGGTTTGCCTATCCTACATGTAATGCTTCTGCCAAGACTACCATTTATGGACTCACAGAATGCCTCATCCACCATCATGGTATACCACACAGCATTGCCTCTGACCAAGGCACTCACTTTTCAGCTAAAAAAGTGCAGCAGTGGGCTCATGCTCTTGGAATTCACTGGCCTTACCATGTTCCCCATGATCCTGAAGCAGCTGGAATGGTAGAACACTGGAATGGCCTTTTGAAGTCACAGTTACAATGCCAACTAGGTGACAATACTTTGCAGGACTGGGGCAAACTTCTCCAGAAGATTGTATATGCACTAAATCAGCATCGAATTATGGTACTGTTTTTCCGATAGCCAGGATTCACAGGTCCAGGAATCAAGGGGTGGAAGTAGAAGTGGCAGCACTCACCATCACCCCTAGTGATGCATTAGCAAATTTTTTGCTTCCTGTCCCCGTGAAATTATGTTCTGCTGGCCTAGAGGTCTTAGTTCCAGAGGGAGGAATGCTGCCACCAGTAAACACAACGATACCATTAAACTAGAAGTTAAGATTGTCACCTGGACACTTTGGGCTCCTCATACCTTTAAGTCAACAGGCTAAGAAGGGAGATACCGTGTTGGCTAGGGGGATTGAATAGGACTATCAAGATGAAATCAGTCTACTACTCCACAACAGAGGTAAGGAAGATTATACATGGAATACAGAGATCCATCTGGGTGTCTCTTAGTATTACCATGCCCTGTGATTAAGATCAATGGGAAACTACAACAACCCAACCAAGGCAGGACTACAAATTGCCCAGACCCTTCAGTAATGAAGGTTTCGGTCTCTCCACCAGGAAAAATACCACAACCTGCTGAGGTGCTTGCTGAAGGCAAAGGGAATACAGAATGGGTAGTAGAAGAAGGTAGTCATCAATACCAGCTATGACCACATGACCTGCTGCAGAAACAAGGACTGTAATTGTCATGAGTATTTCCTCCCTCTTTTGTTAGAAACATGTTTGTGCATGTATACACTTGAACTAAGAAAATAAGTTCATTTTATTTCCTCTTTCCTTTATCAGGTAACCTAAGATTTATTGACTTCACATCAGCATTTAACTTTATGTAATCGTATTTGGGTTGGGAATTGGTGTGTTTCCGGCTGTACGAAGGATAGTTGTATTATGTTAAGCGTAATTATGACCTTATCATTTTCTTTATTTAAAGATTATGTATGATCTCAGGAGATGTGTATGGATTCAGGTTGCCAAAGGGTGGACTTGTGATGGTTAATACTGAGTGTCAACTTGATTGGATTGAAGGATGCAAAGTATTGATCTTGGGTGTGTCTGTGAGGGTGTTGCCAAAGGAGATTAACATTTGAATCAGTGGGCTGGGAAAGGCAGACCCACTCTTAGTCTGAGTGAGCACCATCTAATAAGCTGCTAGCGTAGCTAGAATATAAAGCAGGCAGAAAAATGTGAAGAAATTAGACTGGCCTAGCCTCCCAGCCCACATCTTTCTCCTGTGCTGGATGCTTCCTGCCCTCGAACATCAGATTCTAAGTTCTTCAGTTTTTGGATTAAGACTGGCTCTCTTTGGCCCTCAGCTTGCAGACAGCCTATCATGGGACGTTGTGATCATGTGAGTTAATATTTAATAAACTTTGCTATACATATCTCCTATCAGGTCTGTCCCTCTAGAGAACCCTAACTAATACATTATTCGACAATAAATATTGGACAGCTAGATTTATCTGAAACAAAAGTACTTTCCAATAGAAAATTGAGAGGGTTTAGGTCAATAATTCCTATTACTTCTTGATAATTTAGTTTTATTTTTTTTAATTTTATTATTATTATACTTTAAGTTTTAGGGTACGTGTGCACAATGTGCACGTTTGTTACATATGTATATAAGTGCCATGTTAGTGTGCTGCACCCATTAACTTGTCATTTAACATTAGGTATATCTCCTAATGCTATCCCTTCCCCCTCGCCCAATCCCACAACAGTCGCCAGAGTGTGATGTTCCCCTGCCTGTGTCCATGTGTTCTCATTGTTCAATTCCCACCTATGAGTGAGAACACGCGGTGTTTGGTTTTTTGTCCTTGCGATAGTTTGCTGGGAATGATGGTTTCCAGTTTCATCCATGTCCCTACAAAGGACATGAACTCATCATTTTTTATGGCTGCATAGTATTCCATGGTGTATATGTGCCACATTTTCTTAATCCAGTCTATCGTTGTTGGACATTTGGGTTGGTTCCAAGTCTTTGCTATTGTGAATAGCACTGCAATAAACATACGTGTGCATGTGTCTTTATAGCAGCATGATTTATAATCCTCTGGGTATATACCCAGTAATGGGATGGCTGGGTCAAATGGTATTTCTAGTTCTAGATCCTTGAGGAATCCCCACACTGACTTCCACAATGGTTGAACTAGTTTACAGTCCCACCAACAGTGTAAAAGTGTTCCTATTTCTCCACATCCTCTCCAGCACCTGTTGTTTCCTGACTTTTGAATGATCACCATTCTAACTGGTATAAGATGGTATCTCATTGTGGTTTTAATTTGCATTTCTCTGATGGCCAGTGATGATGAGCATTTTCTCATGTGTTTTTTGGCTGCATAAATGTCTTCTTTTGAGAAGTGTCTGTTCATATCCTTCACTCACTTTTTGATGTGGTTGTTTGTTTTTTTCTTGTAAATTTGTTTGAGTTCATTGTAGATTCTGGATATTAGCCTTTTGTCAGATGAGTAGATTGCGAAAATTTTCTCCCATTCTGTAGGTTGCCTGTTCACTCTGATGGTAGTTTGTTTTGCTGTACAGAAGCTCTTGAGTTTAATTAGATCCCATTTGTCAATTTTGGCTTTTGTTGCCATTGCTTTTGGTGTTTTAGACATGAAATCCTTGCCCATGCCTATGTCCTGAATGGTATTGCCTAGGTTTCCTTCTAGGGTTTTTATGGTTTTAGGTCTAACGTTTAAGTCTTTAATCCACCTTGAATTAATTTTTGTATAAGGTGTAAGAAAGGGATCCAGTTTCAGCTTTCTACATCTGGCTGGCCAGTTTTCCCAGCACCATTTATTAAATAGGGAATCCTTTTCCCATTGCTTGTTTTTGTCAGGTTTGTCACAGATCAGATGGTTGTAGATACACAGCATTATTTCTGAGGGCTCTGTTCTGTTCTGTTGATCTATATCTCTGTTTTGGTACCAGTACCATGCTGTTTTGGTTACTGTAACCTTGTAGTATAGTTTGAAGTCAGGTAGCGGGATGCCTCTGGCTTTGTTCTTTTGGCTTAGGATTGACTTGGTGATGCGGGCTCTTTTTTGGTTCCATATGAACTTTAAAGTAGTTTTTTCCAATTCTGTGAAGAAAGTCATTGGTAGCTTGATGGGGATAGCATTGCATCTATAAATTCCCTTGGGCAGTATGGCCATTTTCACAATATTGATTCTTCCTACCCGTGAGCATGGAATGTTCTTCCATTTGTTTGTATCCTCTTTTATTTCATTGAGCAGTGGTTTGTAGTTCTCCTTGAAGAGGTCCTTCACATCCCTTGTAAGTTGGATTCCTAGGTATTTTATTCTCATTGAAGCAATTGTGAATAGTAGTTCACTCACGATTTTGCTCTCTGTTTGTCTCTTATTGGTGTATAAGAATGCTTGTGATTTTTGTACATTGATTTTATATCCTGAGAGTTTGCTGAAGTTGCTTATCAGCTTAAGGAGATTTTGGGCTGAGACAATGGGGTTTTCTAGGTATACAATCATGTCATCTGCAAACAGGGACAATTTGACTTCCTCTTTTCCTAATTGAATACCCTTTGTTTCCTTCTCCTGCCTAATTGCCCTGGCCAGAACTTCCAACACTATGTTGAATAGGAGTGGTGAGAGAGGGCATCCCTGTCTTGTGCCAGTTTTCAAAGGGAATGCTTCCAGTTTTTGCCCATTCAGTATGATATTGGCTGTGGGTGTGTCATAGATAGCTCTTATTATTTTGAGATACATCCCATCAATACCTAATTTATTGAGAGTTTTTGGCATGGAGGGTTGTTGAATTTTGTCAAAGGCCTTTTCTGCATCTATTCAGATAATCATGTGGTTTTTGTCTTTGGTTCTGTTTATATGCTGGATTACATTTATTGATTTGCATATGTTGAACCAGCCTTGCATCCCAGGGATGAAGCCCACTTGATCATGGTGGATAAGCTTTTTGATGTGCTGCTGGATTGGGTTTGCCAGTATTTTATTGAGGATTTTTGCATCAGTGTTCATCAGGGATATTGGTCTAAAATTCCTGTTTTGGTTGTGTCACTTCCAGGCTTTGGTATCAGGATGATGCAGGCCTCATAAAACGAGTTAGGGAGGATTCCCTCTTTTTCTATTGATTGGAATAGTTTCAGAAGGAATGGTAGCAGCTCCTTCTTGTACCTCTGGCAGAATTCAGCTGTGACTCCATCTGGTCCAGGACTTTTTTTGGTTGGTAAGCTATTGATTATTGCCACAATTTCAGAGCCTGTTATTGATCTATTCAGAGATTCAGCTTCTTCCTCGTTTAGTCTTGAGAGGGTGTATGTGTCAAGGAATCTATCCATTTCCTCTAGATTTTCTAGTTTATTTGCGTAGAGGTGTTTATAGTATTCTCTGATGGTAGTTTGTATTTCTTTTGTTGTTGTTGTTGTTGTTGTTGTTGTTTATACTCTTTAATTTAATTGATAGGGGACATAGATCTATTTAAAAACAAAACCAAACAGCTATTTCTGTCTAGATTAAGAGGTGGCCCCGGGTGAGGGATTCGCATTTTGAGTGGCCACTTGTTGTGCGACCTCGATGATCCTGGGTTTGTCTATGATTCTGGCTGTGCAGTTGCCCTTCTCCACAATCCCAATAATCCATGCTTGGTAGCCTTCACCGTATTTGGGGGACTTTATCTCTGCACAGAACCGAGCTGCTTGCTCACGTGGCAGTTTGTATTTCTGTGGGATCCATGGTGATATCCCCTTTATCATTTTTTATTGCATCTATTTGATTCTTCTCTCTTTTCTTCTTTAGTAGTCTTGCTAGCCGTCTATCAATTTTGTTGATCTCTTCAAAAAACCAGCTCCTGGATTCATTAATTTCTGAAGGGTTTTTTGTGTCTCTCTTTCCTTCAGTTCTGCTCTGATTTTAGTTACTTCTTGCCTTGTGCTAGCTTTTGAATGTGTTTGCTCTTGCTTTTCTAGTTCTTTTACTTGTGATGTTAGGGTGTCAATTTGGGATCTTTTCTGCTTTCTCTTGTGGGCATTTAGCGCTATAAATTTCCCTCTACACATTGCTTTTAATGTGTCCCAGAGATTCTGGTATGTTGTGTATTTGTTCTTGTTGGTTTCAAAGAACATCTTTATTTCTGCCTTCATTTCGTTATGTTCCCAGTAGTCATTCAGGAGCAGGTTGTTCAGTTTCCATGTAGTTGAGCGGTTTTTGGGTGAGTTTCTTAATCCTGAATTCTAGTTTGATTGCACTGTGGTCTGAGAGACAGTTTGTTATAATTTCTGTTCTTTTACATTTGCTGAGGAGAGCTTTACTTCCAAGTATGTGGTTAATTTTGGAATAGGTGTGGTGTGGTGCTGAAAAGAATGTATATTCTGTTGATTTGGGGTGGAGAGTTCTGTAGATGTCTATTAGGTCTGCTTGGTGCAGAGCTGAGTTCAATTCCTGGATATCCTTGTTAACTTTCTGTGTTGTTGATCTGTCTAATGTTGACAGTGGGGTGTTAAAGTCTCCCAGTACTATTGTGTGGGAGTCTAAGTCTCTTTGTAAGTCTCTAAGGACTTGCTTTATGAATCTGGGTGCATATATATTTAGGATTATTAGCTCTTCTTGTTGAATTGATCCTTTTACCATTATGTAATGGCTTTGTCTCTTTTGATCTTTGTTGGTTTAAAGTCTGTTTTATCAGAGACTAGGATTGCAACCCCTGCCTCTTTGTTTTCCATTTGCTTGGTAGATCTTCCTCCATCCCTTTATTTTGAGCCTATGTGTGTCTCTGCATGTGAGATGGGTTTCCTGAATACAGCACAGTGATGGGTCTTGACTCTTTCTCCAATTTGCCAGTCTGTGTCTTTTAATTGGAGCATTTAGCCCATTTACATTTAAGGTTAATATTGTTATGTGTGAATTTGATCCTGTCATTATGATGTTAGCTGGTTATTTTGCTCGTTAGTTGATGTAGCTTCTTCCTAGCCTTGATGGTCTTTACCTTTTGGCATGTTTTTGCAGTGGCTGGTACTGGTTGTTCCTTTCCATGTTTAGTGCTTTCTTCAGGAGCTCTTTTAGGGCAGGCCTGGTGGTGACAAAATCTCTCAGCATTTGCTTGTCTGTAAAGTATTTTATTTCTCCTTCACTTATGAAGCTTAGTTTGGGTGGATATGAAATTCTGGTTTGAAAATTCTTTTCTTTAAGAATGTTGAATATTGGCCCCCACTCTCTTCTGGCTTGTAGAGTTTCTGCTGAGAGATCCGCTGTTAGTCTGATGGGCTTCCCTTTGTGGGTAACCCGACCTTTCTCTCTGGCTGCCCTTAAGATTTTTTCCTTCATTTCTACTTTGGTGAATCTGAGAATTATGTGTCTTGGAGTTGCTCTTCTGGAGGAGTATCTTTTTGGGGTTCTCTGTATTTCCTGAATTTGAATGTTGGCCTGCCTTGCTAGATTGGGGAAGTTCTCCTGGATATTATCCTGCAGAGTGTTTTCCAACTTTGTTCCGTTCTCTCCGTCACTTTGAGGTATACCAATCAGACGTAGATTTGGTCTTTTCACGTAGTCCCATATTTCTTGGAGACTTTGTTCGTTTCTTTTTATTCTTCTTTCTCTAAACTTCCCTTCTCACTTCATTTCATTCATTTCGTCTTCCATCACTGATACCCTTTCTTCCAGTTGATCGCATCGGCTCCTGAGGCTTCTGCTTTCTTCACGTAGTTCTCAAGCCTTGGCTTTCAGCTCCATCAGCTCTTTTAAGGACTTCTCTGCATTGGTTATTCTAGGTATCCATTCATCTAATTTTTTTTCAAAGTTTGTAACTGCTTTGCCATTGGTTTGAATTTCCTCCTCTAGCTTGGAGTAGTTTGGTCATCTGAAGCCTTCTTCTCTCAACTCATCAAAGTCATTCTCCGTTCAGCTTTGTTCCTTTGCTGGTGGGGAGCTGCATTCCTTTGAAGGAGGAGAGGCACTCTGCTTTTTAGGGTTTCCAGTTTTTCTGCTTTGTTTTTTCCCCATCTTTTTGTTTTTATCTGTTTTGGTCTTTGATGATGGTGACGTACAGATGGGTTTTTGGCGTGGTTGTCCTTTCTGTTTGTTAGTTTTCCTTCTAACAGACAGGACCTTCAGCTGCAAGTCTGTTGGAGTTTGCTAGAGGTCCACTCCAGACCCTTTTTGCATGGGTATCAGCAGTGGTCGCTGCAGAACAGCGGTGGCTATAGAACAGCGGATATTGGTGATCCGCAAATTCTGTTGCCTGATCGTTCCTCTGGAAGTTTTGTCTCAGAGGAGTACCTGGCCTTGTGAGGTGTCAGTCTGCCCCTACTGAGGGGTGCCTCCCAGTTAGGCTGCTCGGGGGTCAGCGACCCACTTGAGGAGGCAGTCTGCCCATTCTCAGATCTCCAGCTGCATGCTGGGAGAACCACTACTTTCTTCAAAGCTGTCAGACAGGGACATTTAAGTCTGCAAAGGTTACTGCTGCCTTTTGTTTGTCTGTGCCCTGCCCCCAGAGGTGGAGCCTAGAGGCAGGCAGGCCTCCTTGAGCTGTGGTGTGCTCCACCCAGTTTGAGCTTCAGGGCTGCTTTGTTTACCTAATCAAGCCTGGGCAATGGCAGACACCCCTCCCCCAACCTCACTGCCACCTTGCAGTTTGATCTCAGACTGCTGTGCTAGCAATCAGCAAGACTCCGTGGGTGTAGGACCCTCTGAGCCAGGTGTGGGATATAATCTCCTGATATGCCATTTTTTAAGCCCATTGGAAAAGCGCAGTAGTAGGGTGAGAGTGACCCAGTTTTCCAGGTGCCATCTGTCACCCCTTTCTTTGACTAGGAAAGGGAACTCCCTGACCCCTTGCACTTCCCGAGTGAGGCAATGCCTTGCCCTGCTTTGGTTCGCGCACGGGGCACGCACCCACTGACCTGCACCCACTGTCTGGCACTCCCTGGTGAGATGAACCCGATACCTCAGATAGAAATGCAGAAATCACCCATCTTCTGCGTCGCTCACGCTGGGAGCTATAGACGGGAGCTGTTCCTATTCAGCCATCTTGGCTCCACCCGATAATTTGGTTTTCATGAAAAGTATCAGAGTGACATCGAATAAGCATACATTGTTTAAATAGGAGATCAGGGTTTTAAGTCCTACTTCTAGTATTTTTATTTCTGTAATTTGGACTGCTCATTTAATATTTCTGGGTCCCAATTTGTTAATTTCTAAAATTTAAACCTCAAGGTATTATAAGTATTATACATTAAAATAACAGGTTAATTTTACCCCCCAAAATGTAAAGAAAACTGTAATATTATAGTATTTCAAAAAAAAAGTATCTGACCAAAATTTTATGATTTACATTTAGCTTATTTCTACCATAAATACCATGAGAAAATGAGATTCCTAAATGTTTTCCTCTTTGAAATGAGCGATTATCACCATTTCCCTTTTGTGGAAATACTATATTATTTTCATTGATTTTTTCATTTAAAGTTATTTAAAAGTAATTTTACAAGTACAGATATGAGAGTTTGCTATTTTGTAGCACTGATAGAATTTCTGTATAAGCTAAATTAACTCAATGGGAAATAATAGGTTCTGAATTTAAGTGATTTATCTTTTTCTCTGAATAAGAGTGACAAGAAACTGATAATTTATAGCAAAAGAAAATTATGGGACATACCCAGTCCCATAATCATTTCTGTCAAGAATAAAATATAAGTTTATAGAAGCATCAGTTATTGAATAGAACAAAAATGTATTTAAAATCCTACTGCATGTCAAATGACTGCATGATATTAAAGGATTTCTGTGAGGAATTTGCTTTCTGCCCAGAGAAGAAACAGAGCCTGGGGGTAAGCAAATTTAGAATAAAATATAATATAGTAAGGAAAGAATGAGGAAAGTGTCAAAGAGAAATATAATTAAATGAACTGAGGATTAAAAGGTCCACAGATCAGGGCTGGAGCTTGACCATGGGTGGCACCTGAAAAGGCACTCTAGGTATATGGCATTTTAGGCTATACATAATAGGTTGAGAAATTTGTTTGTGGTTAAGATCACGATGGGAAGGAGAGCTACTTTGAGGGAGCAACACCATTTTACCTACAAGGGAAACAAGATTTGAAATACAGGATTCTGACCACATTTTGATAATCAGAGTTGTAAATGGCTTGAAGCACAGAAAACTAGTAATACTATAGTAAAGATGAAGTAGAATGTGTAGAAAACTAGTAATACTATAATAAAGTAAGGTTGGGATTATATTGCTGAGACTTAAGGGAAACCTTTGAGTTCTTTGAATTGGGAAGTAATAAAGCATGAACTGGATTTTAGGAAATTTTATTTGGCTTTTGTCAGAAGGAGAAGTTAAATGGGCCAGAGTAGGCCAGGCCAAAACATAATAAGTTTCTCCTCTTGAGTACTAGCACAGAAAACAGACAAAGTGGGTAGAACAGACACGATAGAGAGAGAAACTACAAAAGTTGGCAACTGATGGATTTTCAGGGTGAGGGAGGAGGAGTGTCAAACATAATTATAAGGTTAGCAGACAAAAGGACGATAACAGGTAAATGGAAATGGGACTGTCAAGAAGATGATTTGCCTTTGGGCAAGGAACACTGGGTGCTGTTTTGATTAGAGCTTAGATAAATTGAAATGACACAAAGTATAGAAATCATAGTTTGGACTTGTGTTACAAGTGTCAAAAGTTACCCCTCTGAGTCTTCTATGCAATAGCAGCTCCATTTTTTAAAAGTGTATAGTTAGCACATAACACTCTAGGAATACAGCTGAGGACCTTCACAGCCCTGAGTCACATGATTGCCAACAAAGCCTAACTCTCCAAGAGGGCTGTCGCTTGAACAAGTTCAGATCAAATCAGTTCAGACTGAAAGCAGAGAGCTGCACAAATCGCAGTGCAAGACAGATATGTCCACTCCACTCAAATCCTTTGTTTCTCATATTATCCCAACAAATTTCAAGTAACTTTTAGAATGTTATCAATGCCTGTGGCTGTATTCAGGTGTAAACATAGAAAATATTGAATAAAATAAATTTAAAACATTTAAACCTAATAGTTTATAGACTTCATCATCCACACCAAAATATTTTATTTTAAATGGTGGTGGTGAAAGTGTCATGACCTTTTATATTAAAAGGTGTGTAATTATACGTGTATTGTTCAAAAACAAAAAACAGCTATGAAAACACTCAGGACTACCTAAGAAACCTTTTTCTCTGTGAAGAAGATAGATACAGAGATAGAGATAGATAAACACACGTACATACCTGTATGATTTTCTCTCAGCAAAACCAAGTTAGGTTGTCAAACAGGAAGCTGCCCTTTTGCAGGCAACATGGAAAGATATGAGATCTCATTATATTAACTACAGGTGGTAAAGAAATACTCTTCCCGGATTACTAGTGTCTCCTAAGATAACTGAAAATCCAGAAGCATATCCTAACAATTTAATTTATTCACTTAAAACATATTCAGGGTTGTCTCATCTCAGAAAACAAAGAACACAGAGCAAGAGTCTTCTTCCTAAGCAGCAATATTCTCGGTATTTATGAAGACAGCTTCCTGTCATAAGCATTTTATCTCTCCCAGAGTTAAAGAATATTTTATCCAATGGGTTAATTAATACTTAGTTTCCCTTCCTTTTGCATATTTTTTCCTACCACTCTCCTTTCCCTGCCATCTGTTTACTTAAGTTGACATTTGTGCTCCTTTTCTTCTGTTCTCCTCTATAATTGTATACTATTTTTAAGTCCATGTGGTACACAGTCCACCTTTTTCAGAACATCTTGTGTCTCTGTTCCTACATCATATTACAGCACTTCCATTAATCAAAGTTGATTCAAATTATAGAGAGGATCAATGTTTCCAAGTCACCATGCCTACAGCTTGGGGTAGCTGCCATTCAGGTGATCACTGATACCTATTAAAATTGTTGGGTAAGTACATCCTAAACAACAAAGGACATGAAATAATTAAATAGCAAGGTCCTTTGTCAAACCCTATTTAAAGGCTTAACATGGAACATGCCATGACAACTGTGTTTCTGTTTAATAGCGATTCCATATTTTTATTAAATAAACATTCTGGAGTTTCTTGTGACTTTTGTTTAGGATAAAAAGTAAAAAATAACTCCCTTTTCTACCTTTGACATTATAGCATAGCAATTCAGGACAATAAGATACTCAGGATATATACACACATATACACACAGAAATTATTCCAGAAATAGCAAATAAATGGCAATAGACATCCTACAGAACACACTGGAGGAATAAACTTTCATCAGCAATAAAATTGATAAAACAGATACAGTTAAAATGAACTTTGAATAAAGTTCATAAGCCAAGCATGGGAGTAAGAACCCTGATTAAAAGTACAAAGTTTCACATAAATTATAAGTGGCCAGAAATAGCACAGGAAAAGAACAATATACAGAACACATGACAACCTGAGAGGAAGAATCCAGATAAAAATAGAGAAAAAGAGTCTTGGCACATCAGGGCTTCTCTGAAAGGCACCAGGATTGATGTCATAACAGCCTGTATCATGGTTGTTTTGAGAGATCTGCTCAGAAGAGCTGAATATTAAAATGTGGACAGATCTCGTCACAACATAGGTTGCGTCATGCTAAACTAACTCCTTACTTTTCTTAATAAAATCTCTATTTAAAAAAGGGAAAATACTTTTAAGCTTGTGGTAGATATCTGGACTGGGTGGCCCATGTCAGTTTACTGCAGTAAAGACTTTTATGCTGAGATCAGATAATACTAGGTAAATTGCACTCAACACAGAATGTTGCTTTAAAAGGTCATAACTCCATCTGAAAGCAATGAACTTATTTCAAATATAGATTACAGGAATATCTAGATCCATGGCACTCAAAATGTTAAATCTGCAGGCCAAGTGAGGTGGCTCACACCTGTAATCCCTAAACTTTGGGAAGCTGAGGCAGGAGGATTGCTTGAGGCCAAGAGTTCCAGAGCAGCCTGGGCACCACAGCAATTCTCTGTCTCTAAAAAAAAATATTAAATTAGCCGAGCATGGTGGCATGGACCTGTAGTCCCAGCTACTCAGGAGGCTGAGGTGGAGGATCACTTGAGCCCAGGACTCCAAGGCTGCGGTAAGCTGTGATTACACCACTGTACTTCAGCCTCGGTGACAGAATGAGACTCTGTCTCTAAAATAAATAAATAAATAAATAGATAATGTTAATTTTTGCAAACAAGAGATTATGTAAAGAGCACTCAAAATTGTTTATATCTTACTTATACATCTAAAATGATATAGATAGCTCAAGAATTTAACACAAAGGCTAGAGATAAATTTATTATTTCCTTCAACCAATATTGATCATTTTGTTACTGACACATTTTAAATTTCATGTCTTCAAATATTATTAGTTTTCTCTCTTCATTAGATGTTTTTCAGTCTCTTTAATTATCTCTTCAAGCAAGTATTCACCTTTTAGTACTTGGAATGTTGTAGTATTATCCAAACATCTCTTTGTTACTGCGCCTGAGCCTGAGCCTGAATGCTGTATCTATTTGCAAGTTTCTCCTAGCCAGCTCATCTATCTCGTCATCTAAGACTCCTCAAATCCTTTGTTAACACTGTTGGGAGTAAATAAATAATCAAATCTACATAGATATTTTGGGTATTGACTTACCCTCCATACTCTACCTACTGGACTAAATAATTCTCTTTTAAATCAAATTAATGAAAGATAATCACATCTCCAACCCCGCCCCCCCCCACCAACTATCTCCAAGTTATTACTTATAGAGCATTAATTCATATCTTTATTTTTTCAACAAATATTTATTCAGCATTTACTAACTAGGTTCTTAAAATTCTCCTAAATACGAGTGAAGGCAAAGAGGGCTGAAATACATCTTGCTCTTGAACAGCTCATAACTGAATATAAAACATCCAAATTTTGCTTAATGAAAATATTGAACCACATCTTTGGTGAAATCGGGAGCTATGGAACTTGTATACCTAATCCAGATGATGATAGCAAAACTGAGTAAAATGAGTAGGAAGGTAGAAATGGAAACCAATACTTGGCCAGATCATTGAAGACCTGAATATACATTTTGTTGAAAAAGAAAATAAGAGAAATCAGATGTATTTTGGAAGATGATGGAATTCAAACTGCAATGGAAAGACTTCACAGTATAGCCTATTGGGGGAGCCAAAGAGAACACTTTCTGTGGTAGGGTAAGATAGGCACAAAGGCAGTGGTTCGGGAAACAGCAATTGTCAATTAGACTAGAAGCGAGCTCTGTGGGTTCTTTATTTTCAAACTTAATTCAGTAATTTTATCAGGAGCAAAAACGGTTTTAAAAAATTTATTATCTCTGTGAGCTGGGTCAGAGGTACAGATCTCAGGAATTAAAAGACTACTCACCTAAATTCTGCACTATCCAATCTTCTCTCTGGAAGGCATTTTTAAAATAATAAAATAAAAATGAGCTTTCTTATTAGTGTGTTTCCTCAAGCTCATCCCATTTCAATTCACACATGAAAAGTCTGTGACCTGGATAGCATACTCTGAGCTATATGAAGCAAACACACACACACACACACACACACAGGAACTGAAAAGAAAAAAAAAAATAGCAGAAAAGCACACATTTCCCCAGACTGCCAATCCAATATTTCTCTTTGGAATCATTGTAGATAATTCTCTGTGGTAAAAGCAATCTGTTTTTGGCCAATAAACAGGAAATAACAAAGTGTGAGTAAGGAAGGCTGTCTTATTAACCACTTTGGGAGAAATAAGCTTTCAGTTTTGCTATTGACAAAAGAACAAATAAAACAAATTAGCATTGTTTCAGAACTATTTCCCACTCTGGACTACCTTGAGATCATAAAGTAAAACTCCAGTTAAAAATTAAAATACTATAGTTAAAAAAAATAAGTTGTAATTACCACTTTAAAAATAAAAATAGCCTTTAATTATTGTTAAATATTTTAATAAACATTACTATTAAACATTTTAAAATCTCAACCTATATAGGTCTACATAGAATACCTGCTCATTTTAGATTATATAAATGTTATTTAACTATTTGTTTTGTAAATACAAATATATGCAAAAATACAATACGTTTTTATGGAAACAATTTGGTAATTTATGGTCAGATATCTTTTATACTTTTCAGTAATATATCAACTGCTTATCCCTTTGAGATTAAATAAGTACCAACTTTTGAAATATTTTTTTTTTCCCTGAAGAGGACTCCTTATAGACACAAAGATTTAAGCTTATTTCCAGAGCTATGATACTTCTATTGTGATACAATAGTGAGATAAAATTACATGCTAGATATTTGGCCTACAAAGGAGCAACTTTATGCCAAAGTATTCATTCAACAATTGTGTTTGCTTAAATTGGTGGGTTTACCAAGCCTCATCAGCATAATGCACACTAAACTCTTGAAAAAGAACTACAATCAAAGCAAAACTAGATTTAATTTTGGCTTTGTTCTCATTTGCCCTCTTTATATAAAATTGAAGGAATAATTCTAAGAGATAATATGAAATAAAGTCTTTAACAATTTGATAAAATCATTGAAATAAAAAGGAAAAGACAAAGTCAAGCCTACTTATTAAGTACAGAAGTGTGGTGTTTGTGTGTGTCTGTGTGTGAATAGATGTGCGTGCAAAAGGTAAAGAATGGAGACAGATTTTTTGTAAGAAAGTATGCTTATACATGAAAATAAAACTAATGAATTATTATTTTTTTGAATAATTTTGTTTCAGACTATACATGTGTTAAACGCAATTTCATAGTGAGGTTAAATTATCTAGAATCTTATGCATAAGTTTATTAACTCAACAAACATTTATTAAGCACCTGTACCAGCCAGACAATCTGAAAGATAGCATATGTGGTCTTTATGATTTAAAAACTCTTATTTTGGCAGGGCCCAGTGGCTCACGCCTGTGGTCCCAGCACTTTGGGAGGCCAAGGCGGGTGGATCACCTGAGATCAGGAGTTCCAGAACAGCCTGACCAACATGGTGAAACCCCATTTCTACTAGAAATACAAAAATTAGCTGGTCGTGGTGGCGGGTGCCTGTAATCCCAGCTATTCGGGAGGCTGAGGCAGGAGAATGGCTTGAACTTGGAAGGCAGAAGTTGCAGTGGGCCAAGATTGCACCACTGCACTCCAGCCTGGGCAAGAAGAGTGAAACTATGTCTCAAAAAAAAAAAAAAAATTTTTAAAAACCTGTTATTTTTATTATTATAATTCTTTTTGGCTATTACTGGTGTAAACACAGTTCACGCTTCTCTCTATATACAATTATGTGTGGTGTCCACACAAATAGTGTGTATAACATATCTCAAATTTTCTGACTTGGATACCAAAACAGGAACTGATTTCTTCATAAAAACATGCCCTTCTCCACCCTCCCCATTCTCTGCTAACCCTCACTACTCAAAATACTTGGTTTAATGGTTTGTCTTTTGTTCTGGGATTAGAATACCTTTGTATTAGAGACTGACAATGAGAATGGAAAAAAACAATGAAGGCTGTAGGGAGGGAAGGATAAACAGGTGGAGAACAGGGACTTTTAAGACAGTGAAACTATTCTATAATGGCAGGTCCATTATGCGGTTGTCAAAACCCATAGAATGTATAACACAAAGAGTAAACCCTAATATAAACTATGGACTTTAGTTAATAAAGGGGAGATCCACTCTCAGTTGCCAGTGTCACCACACTTTCCAGGACAAGATCCACAATTCTACCAAAAGAGACCCAGCAGGACTAGCTTTATGGGCCAGGGAGCTGTGCAGTTAACCCTTTCTTGGTTGAATGCTCTGCTATTGCCAGCTTGAAATTCTTAATAATTTTATCTTTGATCTTGTTTTTTCTAAGTAAAGTCTTTGGGACAATAGAGCATGCAACATGAGCAGGAGAGATGCCAGTAGGCAATAGACACACACAGGCTGAAGCCCACAGGCATGGGGGACAGCAGGCAGCAGGCAGGGGACACCCAGAACAGTTGGCCCAGCTGCCTGTGTGCCTGTGTGTGCCTGCCTTTGCCTGGGGAAGTCCTGGGGAAGGGGATTGTTCCAATGGGACCTACAATAGCAGCACCAGCCACCAGAGATGGCCACAGCCTGGAACAAAAGAGGGCCACTGCCCAGAGGAGCACCATAGGAGCATTGCCTAAGAGAGCACCAGTGTGCTTCATAGGAGGGAACTTGACCATTCATTCTCAAAGTCTTACTTGTGGCATTTGCTCAAATGGAACTAGCTAGTGTGAGGTCTAGGACAAAAACTGTTGGCCCTTAGGGACTAGATTTTGTGAGTAAATTACTACAAAATATAAGGGTAGATATGGATATTACAGCAGAGCATATATCAGAATTAGAATTATTCAAAGTGTTTAGATTCTGTTTTTGAAAGCTGCTTCAACATTGTGAAGCAAATATCACAGGCTAAAGAGAAAGAAATTAAATTTAAAAATTGTTACATTCAGTGGGAAAAAATGCTACATTCATATGATGCTTCAAAATATAATTTAAAATTCATTTTACAAGTAACTTTTTATATAGTTGGAAGATACACCGTAGAATGCATAACCAGGCCTTTTGAATTACATGCAGGCCATGAAGCCACTTTGAGTTTCTCATACAACTTTCATAAGTTACAGATGTCAAAGGAAACATTAAAATGTTATTGTATGAATTTAAATCCAAAATTAAATTCAGACTTATGAAACCAATTTGCATGAAGAGTTAAATCTTTTTAGAAAAATTGCTCATGAGACTAATCAACAACTCTAGATGTTCTAAAGGTGACATAGTCTATAAAATACACCTAGCTGCTCCAGTAAAAATTCCATAATCAGAGAGATTCCCCTAGATATTTAAACATAAAAATTACTTGTGGTCTTACATTTACCAAGAGAATCTGGTGTTGCTTTCAATTATATTAATAAAAAATGAAGTTGTTAAAAGTATAAATTTTGGTGACTGATAAATGAATTTTCAGAAAAGGAAACCAGAACAATCTTAAAATCAGTCAAGATGAATCATTAACAAAGTATTATATTATGTAATAGGTTGACACTAAAAATGTTTTTGCAAGTTTCAACTTTGTGTTGTTATGCATGTATTACCATTACCCCTATTACATATCATAAGATATAAGACATTTTAAAGGAAAGGGCTTTGTCCTTAAGACATTTCTAAAGGAAAAGGTTTCATCCATATTTTGTTATTTTTAACTTCACTCTTTTTTCTTGCTTTTGGACCAAGGAACCTGCATTTTTATTTTGGAAGAGTCCCACAAATTATGTAGTGGTCCCGACCCAGGCATGCCCTCATGAATAATGATAAATTTAAGCATAACCTGAAGCATTAATGTATGAATTTAAATCCAAAATTAAATTCATACTTACATGAAGCATCCCATGTGTCCATGCTTTAGACTAGTTCATTATAAACAGCCTCACTGGTCCTAGGGAAGAGGAGGGGTACTGCTCCTTTCTTCCTTACCCAGGGGCATGTATTCATTCTGCCAGTGTTTGTTGACAGCATACTGTGCCAAACACTATGCTAGCCTGTACGAGATGGGAACAAAATAGGCATAAAGTCCTGTGCTCAGAGAACATTCTGGTGGAAGAGGTAGACAATATACAAGTAAGCAAATAGATATATAGTTTCCAATTATAACTGATGTTATGCAGAACACTAATTATTATAACAGAGAATAAATTGTGGCAAATAATTTAGATAGAAGTGAGGAAAAACCTTTCTAAGGAGAGCTGATATATATGTGAAGCCTACTGCAGGCAGAGGGAACAGTATGTGTGAGAACCCTGAGGCTAGAAAGGGTGTGGCATATTCAAAATCTAAAAGAACCATTGGTAGCTTGAGCTTATTGAAAGGTGGGGAGTACAAGTCAAGGTTAGTTTAAGGATATATGGAGGGGCCACATAATGCAGACCTTGGTAAGCCATGAGACGCATTTGGATCTTGTATGTGCAGTGGAAAGCAATGGAGAGGTTTTAAGCGGAGGAGTGATATTATAATTTTTGTTTTTCAAATGACTCTTGCTGTTGAATTATAGAAGACCTGATTACAGTGGATCCAAAAAAGGCCCAGTTGGGAACATCTTGCCACAACCCCAATGAGAGACACCAATGGTTCAGAGAGGGCAGATAGCAGTGGAATTACAGGGAAGTTATGACTTTTGAGGTGTGTTTCCTGAAATACCATTTGGTATGTAGAGAATTCAAGTGAGAAAGGGACCAAAAGTGGTTCCAGGTTTGCAGACCGAGCATTAAATATTGAACTTATTTAATGGAAAGCAGGCTGGGGTGTGGACTAAGGAACTTAGGTTACCATGTACCACAGTAAAATACCATGCACACAAGGGAACTTTGTGTTGACTTCAATTTCATTTTGCTATGGTCATTGTGCCAGTTTGTATATTGTTAACATCTATGAACTCTCTGACCTTAAAAAATTGGTATTTTTCTTTGTAAAACATTTCTCCCTTCATAAAATTAATATACATGGCATCTCTTATTCTATTTAAATTTCCCAATTATATTGGAAAATCACATTTTTTAAACCACCCCTAATAGCCAGGAAAAATAACAACAACAAAATTCAGGAAGCTGCCCTATTGTTGTTCCCACAAAATTTAATAAAATTAAATACGAGTAAATTAGGCTGCTACTTTAAACTGGTCAAGACTTGACCTGGCACATGGTTCTTTCAAATTCAGTAAAGGAGTAAGTTAATTAGTTTATGCATTTGTAGAGATCTCCTTTATATCAATTAGTTTTTCTTCATTTAGTACAGTTTCTTCTTCATAAAGCTTTCTTCTTAAGAGACAATATATTCTTTATGCCAAGGTTTTGATGAGTCTGTAAATCCATTTTATTAAGTCATATGGTGTAGCTTTACCCATATTCTTTGAGAATTTTTAAAAGGAAAAATTATATTTTTCTCTTAAATACACAATAATCAAGGTTTTTCAGTTTTCATTCCATTCTTCTTTGTCTTTGGTAGAAAAGTTTTATTCAGCCATCCCCAACTAAATGTGTGTTTGTGTTTTTGTGCAGTACTAAAATATTTCTTTGGAATGAAAGAAGAGAGACATTTTTAAATATAATGGGTTTATTCTTATATTTTCTCACTTACTGGGTGAGAAAGTGCTAAAACAAAGCTATACCTCCAGCACATTTTATAAAACTACTTGCCTCACATTTGAAAACTTCCAGCTAAAAATTTGGAAGAGACATGAAAAAAAAAATACATTGTTTTCTTAACAAAGGAAAGAAGATATTATCTTGCAGCAAAATCTGTACCCTGTTTAATATTTTTTTTTCTAGTAAGGGGGATAAAGCTCTTTTTTCATACTAGTTAGGTTTCAATCAGCAAAAAGGACAACGAATACAACCCACAAAAATACTATTAAAATACATCAGTAGTAGTAGTAGTAGTAGTGGTGGTGGTAGTATCATGGGATTTAAAACTCAAAGAAGAGTAAGAACATATATTCCAAAATGATGAATTACTGGCAATCAAGTACAAAACCTGAAATAGGCCTGGTAACTGGTAACCTGGCAAGGAAGGCCTGGATTCCACAGAGAGCTCTAATTTTATTGCCCATTTTCACAAATGAAGAAATGCTCATTTCCTATAGATAGAATCAACATCATTCTTGTTCTGCATTAGTGGTGATTAGAACTAGAGACCCTCTAGGGAACCTGGTGATATTGACTCACTGAATAAAATACGTTTATACGGATAGATACTTTGTGAGCCACGTATTTGAGAGTGTGAAGGAAGTCGGACATAAGGTACAGAAATACAGTGGGAAGTGCTCAAGTGAGAGAAATACAACTGGAAGTGAGACAGGTGAGAGTAGAGTACGGATAAATAAGAAGGGGAGGGAAGAGAAAGGGAGAACTGGGAAAGGAATAAGGGTAAGTGGGGAAGAGGAGAGGTGGGAGGAGATGCAGAGGTATGACTATGGGGATGGGATATGGTAGAGAGAGGAGAAAGGTAATGGGGTGAGAGAAAGCTTAGGAGGAGAGGAAAGAGGTTGAAAGGACAAGGTGTGCACATGATCACTAGACTGTATGCTATAAAGTAATGTTAGCAACAAAGATGGAAAGGAATGAAGACAAGAGACAACTTTTCAAGTTCCGGGGCTCAATCACAACCCTTTATCTCCATTAAGGTGTTTGTAGAGTTTGTAGTTTATACTGGATGAAAAAAAGTTAAGAAACCTTTTTGTATTTGTTTTAAACTCAGAAAGATCCCATAGCCCTTAGCATGGGTGCTGTTATACATGAACACAGTGGAAGTTTAATAAATTGATAAAATAGAAACCTGGCAATGATTGTCTTCATATGGGTTTTGAATTTAACATCAATACAAAGAAAGGTATTAAGCAAAGCTTCTATCCATGACTTTCTGTGAATAACTTATGGTCAATAAATGACATCAACATCTCTTGTTTCATTCTGTGTCACTTATTAATTATATGTAATTATATATACAATTAACATATAAGTGTATATAATCACATAGTGGCATATTTACATATATCATGTATATATAATATATATGTATATGAAAGAAAATGCTTTATTCAAATGTCATCTAATCCAAAAGGCATCTTTTTTAGGATTCAGATGCCTTTAATGAATGCTAAACATATTCTTTGTAATATTGACTATACAACTTTTAAATGCTGGTAAAGGAGTTGTCTCTTTGGGGCCAAATACTTTTCTTATTAATGCTATTCACAAACGTTTAAACACTTTCAATATTCCTAGAAACCTGGCACATTAAATGGAAATTCAAGTTCCATATGAGGGTAAGACTGCAGAAGTTGAATTGTTACAGCCAATGATCACTTTTATACGTTAGGCTCCTTATTCTTTATATTCCATGTGCTGAGCAAATAAAGCATTTGGAGAAATGTGTACTTTTTTACACACAGCCTGATGGGAAAAAAGAGTAGAACAAGGCATGAGTGAAAGAGATTTGCTGTCCCAGGAGAGGCCTTCTGTAAACAAAAGGTATTTGTACTGCAAAGGACTCAGGGCTGAGACCCAGTTCCACTGGGAAACTAGGAAGGCTCATGGGCCAAGGAGCTACTGGAGGTCTGAAGTTGAGAGGTCCCAAATGGTAAGTGCAGGCACTAAGAATGTTTCTAAGAAGCAGCAGCTGGCCACATAAAGAGGGTAAAAATCTATGAACTATAAATATAGACACAGAAGCCAATACTTTTTTTATTATTATACTTTAAATTCTGGTGTACATGTGCAGAACGTGCGAGTTTGTTACATAGGTATACACGTGCCATGGTGGTTTGCTGCACCTATCGACCTGTCATCTACATTAGATATTTGTCCTAATGCTATCCCTCCCCTATCCTCCCACCCCCCGAACAGGCCCCAGTGTGTGATATTCCCCTCCCTGCGTCCATGTGTTCTCATTATTCAACTCCCACTTATGAGTGAGTACATGCAGCGTTTGGCATTCTGTTCTTGTGTCAGTTTGCTGAGAATGATGCTTGCCAGCTTCATCCATGTCCCAGCAAAGGACATTAACTCATCCTTTTATATGGCTGCATAGTAATCCATGGTGTATATATGCCACATTTTTTAAATCCAGTCTATCACTGATGGGCATTTGGGTTGGTTCCAAGTCTTTGCTATTGTGAACAGTGCCGCCATATGCATACATGTGCATGAGTCTTTATAGTAGAATGATTTATAATTCTTTGAGAAATACCCAGTAATGGGATTGCTGGGTCAAATGATATTTCTAGTTCTAGATCATTGAGGAATCACCACACTGTCTTCCACAACGGTTGAACTAATTTACACTCCCAACAGTGTAAAAGCGTTCCTATTTATTCACATCCTCTTCAGCATCTGTTGTTTCCTGACTTTTTAATGATCAACATTCTAACTGGTGTTAGATGGTATCTGAATGTGGTTTTGATTTGCATTTCTCTAATGGCCAGTGATGGTGAGCCTTTTTTCATATGTTTGTTGGCTGCATAAATGTATTCTTTTGAGAAGTGTCTGGTCATATCCTTTGCCCCCTTTTTGATGGGGTTGTTTGTTTTTTTCTTGTAAATTTGTTTAAGTTCTTTGTAGATTCTGGATATTAGCCCTTTGTCAGATGGATAGATTGCAAAAATTTTCTCCCATTCTGCAGGTTGCCTGTTCACTCTGATGGTAGTTTCTTTTGCTGTGCAGAAGCTCTTTGGTTTAATTAGATCCCATTTGTCTATTTTGGCTTCTGTTGACATTGCTTTTGGTGTTTTATTCATGAAGTCTTTTCCCATGCCTATGTCCTGATAGAAATCATATATCTGAATAGAGGAAGAAAGCCAAAGGGAGTAGCAGTAGTAGGGAAGCAAAAAGTTTCTACACATAGAGACTGAACTCTTACTGTTACCTCCCAGGGAGATAACATGGGCATACCACATGTTCTCACTCTCAATTTTGTCATCTATTAAATAGAGATGAAAACTCATGGGGTTATTGGAAGAATTAAATCAGACAACATTTCTGAAGTTGCTTTGCAAACCAGTGAGCTATATACATTTGGCATTTATCTTTAGGTAAATGCAAATTTCTTCATGGTGATGAAAGGATTTATGCCAAAAAGTAAACATTATTTGTTATCCTTCTGAGAGAGAGACAGCTGATTAACTCTTTTTAAATTAAGCTTTTATTTAGAAGTAATTATGGATGTAAAAACTAAGAAATAAGGCAAAGAAACCTCATATACTCTTTATTCCATTTCTCCCAAAAGTAACATCTTTCAAAACTAAGTACAATATAACTATGGGTATATGACAATGACATATTCAAGATACAAAAGTTACATCACCACAAGGATCCATGATTTTCCTCTTTTATAGCCATGTCCACCTCCCCTGTACCACCATGGCCCCTGCCATTCCTGACCTCTGGCAAACACTATTCTCTTTGCTGTTTCTATAATTTGTCATTTAAAAAATGTTTTATAAGTGGACTCCTGGAAGTGGTATTCTTCCCTCAGCATAAATCTCTGGAGATTCATCCAAGTTGTGTGTATCAGTAGTTTCCTCCTTTTTATTGCTGAGTAATATTTCATGATATGGAGGTACCGCAATTGTTTAACCATTCATGTGTTGAAGCATTCCTGGGTGGTTTCCAGGTTTTTGAATTTACCATTAAAGCTGCTATGAATATTTTTGTATAGGTTCTGATGTGAACATAAGTTTTTAATTTCTATGGGATAAATGTACAAGACTGTAAATGTTGCTTATTTGATACATGTTCAGTTTTAGAAAACAAAAACAAAGCTCAATTTTTTCCAGAGTGACTGTACCATTTTACATTTTTTTTTCATTCATGCAGCTGATATTTGTTGAGCACCTATTATGTTCTTTTTTTAATTATTATTACACTTTAAGTTTTATGGTACATGTGCACAATGTGCAGGTTTCTTACACATGTATACATGTGCCATGTTGGTGTGCTGCACTCATTAACTCGTCATTTAACATTAGGTATATCTCCTAATGCTATCCCTCCCCTCTCCCCCCACCCCACAACAGCCCCTGGAGTGTGATGTTCCCCTTCCTGTGTCCATGTGTTCTCATTGTTCAATTCCCACCTATGAGTGAGAACATGTGGTGTTTGGTTTTTTGTCCTTGGGATAGTTTGCTGAGAATGATGGTTACCAGTTTCATCCATGTCCCTACAAAAGACATGAACTCATCATTTTCTATGGCTGCATAGTATTCCATGGTGTATATGTGCCACGTTTTCTTAATCCAGTCTATTGTTGTTGGACATTTGGGTTGGCTCCAAGTCTTTGTTATTGTGAATAGTGCTGCAATAAATATACGTGTGCATGTGTCTTTATAGCAGCATGATTTATAATCCTTTGGGTATATACCCAGTAATGGGATGGCTGGGTCAAATGGTATTTCTAGTTCTAGATCCCTGAGGAATTGCCACACTGACTCCACAATGGTTGAACTAGTTTACAGTCCCACCAACAGTGTAAAAGTGTTCCTATTTCTCCACATCCTCTCCAGCACCTGTTGTTTCCTGACTTTTGAATGATCGCCATTCTAACTGGCATGAGATGGTATCTCATTGTGGTTTTGATGTGCATTTCTCTGATGGCGTGATGATGAGCATTTTTTCATGTGTTTTTTGGCGCATAAATGTCTTCTTTTGAGAAGTGTCTGTTCATGTCCTTCTCCCAATTTTGATGGGGTTGTTTTTTTCTTGTAAATGTGTTTGAGTTCATTGTAGATTCTGGATATTAGCCCTTTGTCAGATGAGTAGGTTGCGAAAATTTTCTCCCATTTTGTAGGTTGCCTGTTCACTCTGATGCTAGTTTCTTTTGCTGTGCAGAAGCTCTTTAGTTTAATGAGATCCCATTTGTCAATTTTGGCTTTTGTTGCCGTAGCTTTTGGTGTTTTAGACATGAAGTCCTTGCCCATGCCTATGTCCTGAATGGTATTGCCTAGGTTTTCTTCTAGGGTTTTTATGGTTTTAGGTCTAACGTTTAAGTCTTTAATCCATCTTGAATTAATTTTAGTATAAGGTGTAAGGAAGGGATCCAGTTTCAGCTTTCTACATATGGCTAGCCAGTTTTCCCAGCACCATTTATTAAATAGGGAATCCTTTCCCCATTGCTTGTTTTTCTCAGGTTTGTCAAAGATCAGATGGTTGTAGATATGCAGCATTACTTCTGAAGGCTCTGTTCTGTTCCATTGATCTATATCTCTGTTTTGGTACCAGTACCATGCTGTTTTGGTTACTGTAGCCTTGTAGTATAGTTTGAAGTCAGGTAGCGGGATGCCTCTGGCTTTGTTCTTTTGGCTTAGGATTGACTTGGCGATACGAGCTCTTTTTTGGTTCCATATGAACTTTAAAGTAGTTTCTTCCAATTCTGTGAAGAAAGTCATTGGTAGCTTGATGGGGATGGCATTGAATCTGTAAATTACCTTGGGCAGTATGGCCATTTTCACGATATTGATTCCTCCTACCCATGAGCAAGCAATGTTCTTCCATTTGTTTGTATCCTCTTTTATTTCATTGAGCAGTGGTTTGTAGTTCTCCTTGAGGAGGTCCTTCACATCCCTTGTAAGTTGGATTCCTAGGTATTTTATTCTCTTTGAAACAATTGTGAATGGGAGTTCACTCATGATTTGGCTCTCTGTTTGTCTGTTATTGGTGTATAAGAATGCTTGTGATTTTTGTACATTGATTTTGTATCCTGAGACATTGCTGAAGTTGCTTATCAGCTTAAGGAGATATTGGGCTGAGACAATGGGGTTTTCTAGATATACAATCATGTCATCTGCAAACAGGGACAATTTGACTTCCTCTTTTCCTAATTGAATACCCTTTGTTTCCTTCTCCTGCCTAATTGCCCTGGCCAGAACTTCCAACACTATGTTGAATAGGAGTGGTGAGAGAGGGCATCCCTGTCTTGTGCCAGTTTTCAAAGGGAATGCTTTCAGTTTTTGCCCATTCAGTATGATATTGGCTGTGGGTTTGTCATAGATAGCTCTTGTTATTTTGAGATACATCCCATCAATACCTAATTTATTGAGAGTTTTTAGCATGAAGGACTGTTGAATTTTGTCAAAGGCCTTTTCTGCATCTATTCAGATAATCATGTGTTTTTGTCTTTGGTTCTGTTTATATGCTGGATTACATTTATTGATTAGCGTATGTTGAACCAGCCTTGCATCCCAGGGATGAAGCCCACTTGATCATGGTGGATAAGTTTTTTGATGTGCTGCTGGATTGGGTTTGCCAGTATTTTATTGAGGATTTTTGCATCAATATTCATCCAGGATATGGGTCTAAAATTCTCTTTTTTGGTTGTGTCTCTGCCAGGCTTTGGTATCAGGAGGATGCTGGCCTCCTAAAATGAGTTAGGGAGGATTCCCTCTTTTTCTATTGATTGGAATAGTTTCAGAAGGAATGGTACCAGCTCCTTCTTGTGCCTCTGGTAGAATTTGGCTGTGAATCCATCTGGTCCTGGACTGTTTTTGGTTGGCAAGCTATTGATTATTGCCACAACTTTGGAGCCTGTTATTGGTCTATTCAGAGATTCAACTTCTTCCTGGTTTAGTCTTGGGAGGGCATATGTGGGGAGGAATTTATCCATTTCTTCTAGATTTTCTAGTTTATTTGCGTAGAGGTGTTGGTAGTATTCTCTGATGGTAGTTTGTATTTCTGTGGGATCGGTGGTGATATCCCCTTTATCTTTTTTTATTGTGTCTATTTGATTCTTCTCTCTTTTCTTCTTTAGTAGTCTTGCTAGCGGTCTATCAATTTTGTTGATCTCTTCAAAAAACCAGCTCCTGGATTCATCAATTTTTTGAAGGGTTTTTTGTGTCTCTATTTCCTTCAGTTCTGCTCTGATTTTAGTTATTTCTTGCCTTCTGTTAGCTTTTGAATGTGTTTGCTCTTGCTTTTCTAGTTCTTTTAATTGTGATGTTAGGGTGTCAATTTTGGATCTTTCCTGCTTTCTCTTGTGGGCATCTAGTGCTATAAATTTCCGTCTACACATTGCTTTGAATGTTTCCCAGAGATTCTGGTATGTTGTGTCTTTGTTCTCGTTGGTTTCAAAGAACATCGTTATTTCTGCCTTCATTTCATTATGTACCCAGTAGTCATTCAGGAGCAGGTTTTTCAGGTTCCATGTAGTTTAGTGGTTTTGAGTGAGTTTCTTAATCCTGAGTTCTAGTTTGATTGCACTGTGGTCTGAGAAACAGTTTGTTATAATTTCTGTTCTTTTACATTTGCTGAGGAGAGCTTTACTTCCAACTATGTGGTCAATTTTGGAATAGGTGTGGTGTGGTGCTGAAAAGAATGTATATTCTGTTGATTTGGGGTGGAGAGTTCTGTAGCTGTCTATTAGTTCTGCTTGGTGCAGAGCTGAGTTCAATTCCTGGGTATCCTTGTTAACTTTCTTTCTCGTTGATCTGTCTAATGTTGACAGTGGGGTGTTAAAGTCTCCCATTATTATCGTGTGGGAGTCTAAGTCTCTTTGTAGGTCACTCAGGACTTGCTTTATGAATCTGGGTGCTCCTGTATTGGGTGCATATATATTTAGGAGAGTTAGCTCGTCTTGTTGAATTGATCCCTTTACCATTATGTAATGGCCTTCTTTGTCTCTTTTGATCTTTGTTGGTTTAAAGTCTGTTTTATCCGAGACTAGGATTGCAACCCCTGCCTCTTTGTTTTCCATTTGCTTGGTAGATCTTCCTCCATCCCTTTATTTTGAGCCTATGTGTGTCTCTGCATGTGAGATGGGTTTCCTGAATACAGCACAGTGATGGGTCTTGACTGTTTATCCAATTTGCCAGTCTGTATCTTTTAATTGGAGCATTTAGCCCATTTACATTTAAGGTTAATATTGTTATGTGTGAATTTGATCCTGTCATTATGATGTTAGCTGGTTATTTTGCTCGTTATTTGATGCAGTTTCTTCCTAGTCTCGATGGTCTTTACATTTTGGCATGTTTTTGCAGTGGCTGGTACTGGTTGTTCATTTCCATGTTTAGTGCTTCCTTCAGGAGCTCTTTTAGGGCACGCCTGGTGGTGACAAAATCTCTCAGCATTTGCTTGTCTGTAAAGGATTTTATTTCTCCTTCACTTATGAAGCTTAGTTTGGGTGGATATGAAATTCTGGTTTGAAAATTCTTTTCTTTAAGAATGTTGAATATTGGCACCCACTGTCTTCTGGCTTGTAGAGTTTCTGCCAAGAGATCCACTGTTAGTCTGATGGGCTTCCCTTTGTGGGTAACCTGACCTTTCTGTCTGGCTGCCCTTAACATTTTTTCCTTCATTTCAACTTTGGTGAATCTTACAATTATGTGTCTTGAAGTTGCTCTTCTCGAGGAGCGTCTTTGTGGCATTCTCTGTATTTCCTGAATCTGAATGTTGGCCTGCCTTGCTAGATTGGGGAAGTTCTCCTGGATAGTATCCTGCAGAGTGTTTTCCAACTTGGTTCCATTCTCCCTGTCACTTTCAAGTACACCAATCAGATATAGATTTGGTCTTTTCACATAGTCCCATATTTCTTGGAGGATTTGTTCGTTTCTTTTTATTCTTTTTTCTCTAAACTTCCCCTCTCGCTTCATTTCATTCATTTCCTCTTCCATCACTGATACCCTTTCTTCCAGTTGATCCCATCGGCTCCTGAGGCTTCTGCATTCTCCACGTAGTTCTCAAGCCTTGGCTTTCAGCTCCATCAGCTCCTTTAAGGACATCTCTGCATTGGTTATTCTAGTTATCCATTCATCTAATTTTTTTTCAAGGTTTCTAACTTCTTTGCCATTGGTTTGAATTTCCTCCTGTAGCTCGGCATTGTTTGATCGTCTGAAGCCTTCTTCTCTCAAGTCGTCAAAGTCATTCTCCGTCCAGCTTTGTTCCATTGCTGGTGAGGAGCTGCGTTCCTTTGGAGGAGTAGAGGCGCTCTGCTTTTTAGAGTTTCCAGTTTTTCTGCTCTGTTTTTTCCCCATCTTTGTGGTTTTATCTACTTTTGGTCTTTGATGATGGTGACGTACATATGGGTTTTTGTGTGAATGTCCTGTCTGTTTGTTAGTTTTCCTTCTAACAGACAGGACCCTCAGCTGCAGGTCTGTTGGAGTTTGCTAGAGGTCCACTGCAGACCCTTTTTGCCTGGGTGTCAGCAGCGGTGGCTGCAGAACAGCGGTGGTTGTAGAACAGTGGATTTTGGTGACCTGCAAATGCTGCTGCCTGATCATTCCTCTCGAAGTTTTGTCTCAGAGGAGTACCCGGCCTTGTGAGGTGTCAGTCTGCGCCTACTGGGGGGTGCCTCCCAGTTAGGCTGCTCGGGGGTCAGGGACCCACTTGAGGAGGCGGTCTGCCCATTCACAGATCTCCAGCTGCGTGCTGGGAGAACCACTGCTCTCTTCAAAGCTGTCAGATAGGGACATTTAAGTCTGCAGAGGTTACTGTTGTCTTTTTGTTTGTCTGTGCCCTGCCCTCCGAGGTGGAGCCTATAGAGGCAGGCAGGCCTCCTTGAGTTGTGGTGGGCTCCACCCAGTTTGAGCTTCTGGGCTGCTTTGTTTACCTAATCAAGCCTGGCCAATGGCAGGCACCCCTCCCCCAGCCTCGCTGCTGCCTTGCAGTTTGATCTCAGACTGCTGTGCTAGCAATCAGTGAGACTCAGTGGGCGTAGGACCCTCCGAGCCAGGTGCAGGATATAATCTCTTGGTGTGCCGTTTTTTAAGCCTGTTGGAAAAGCGCAGTATTAGGGTGGGAGTGACCTGATTTTCCAGGTGCCATCTGTCACCCCTTTCTTTGACTAGGAAAGAGAACTCCCTGACCCCTTGTGCTTCCCGAGTGAGGCAGTGCCTCGCCCTGCTTTGGCTCGCGCACAGTGCGCTGCACCCACTGTCCTGCACCCACTGTCTGGCACTCCCTAGTGAGATGAACCCGGTACCTCAGATGGAAATGCAGAAATCACCCTCTTCTGTGTCGCTCACTCTGGGAGCTGTAGACGGGAGCTGTTCCTATTCGGCCATCTTGGCTCCACCCTCCTACCATTTTACATTCTGATAGCAATGTATAAATGATCTACTTTTTCTGTATCCTTGCCAGGATTTGATACTGTCATTATTTTTTTATTTTAGCCATTCTGATAGCTATGTATTAATAGTTATATCTCACTGTGATTTTACTTTGTATTTCTTCAATGGCTAATGATTTTGAACATCTTTCTGTGTGGTTATTTGCCATTCATATGTCTTATTTAGTGAAATGTCTAGTTATGTCTTTTTCCATTTACTAATTTGATTTCTTTTTAGGGCTGTGTTTTGAAAATTCTTTGTGTGTATAGATATTAGTTCATAGTTGGATATATAGATTTAAAATATTTTCCCCCAGTCTATAGCTTATTTTTTTCCTCCTCTTCACATGGATTATCACAGTTTGTCAGTTGCCAAGTTTGTAATTTTGATTATGTCTAATTTATTAATTAAATGGTTTGTGCTTTTGATGTCAAGCCAAAGAACACTGGTTAGGTCTAGTTTCAAAAAGTTTTCTCTCATTTTTTTTCTAAAAGTTGTGTAGTTATATGCTCCATATTTAAGTCCATGTTTTATTTTGATTTAATTTTTTTATGAGATGTGAGACAGGTCAAGGTTTTTTTTTGTTTTTTTGCCTACAAATATCCAATTACTCAAGCACTAGTTGTTGAAAAGACTATCATTAGTTCATTGAGTTCTTTTTGCACCTTTGTCAAAAATCAGTTTGCCATACTTATGTGGGGCTATTTCAGGATACTCTATTCTGTTTTATTGATCTATGTGTCTATTTATCCACTAATATGGCACTGTCTTGTTCATTGTAGCTATACGGCAGGCCTTAATATCAGATACTGTAATTCCTCCTATGTAACTTTTCTCTTTCAAGATTGTTTTATCTTTCTTAGGGCCTACATCATTCCATATAAAATTTAGGATAAACTTGTCAATGTCTACAAAATCATCTTGCTGAATTTTGATAGAAATACCATTATACCAATATATCAAAATTTCGGATGAATTGACTTCTTTACTGTGTTTACTCTTTCAACTCATGAATATTGAATCTCTCTCTATTTAGCTAGTCTTTGAATTTTTTCATCAGCATTTTGTAATTTTCAGCATACAGGGTTATATTGTCTTAAAATTTATATTTGGAGTATATAAAGTATATAATTTTCTTGGGGCAATTGTAAATTATAAATAATTGTGATTTTGATTTTGGATTCCACATGTGTATTATTAGTATATAGAAATGAAATTGATTCTTGTATATTGATCTTTTATCATATGGCCTTGCTGAACTTTTCAATTCTAGAAAGGTTTTTGCAGTTTTCATGGAATTTTCTACATAGACAATTATTCATCCACAAATAGAGATAGTTTTATTTGTTCTTTTTAAATCTGCATGCTTTTTATTTTTTCTTGCTTTATTGCAGAAGCAGAACTTCCAGTACTATGTTGAAT
Organism: Pan troglodytes; assembly: GCF_028858775.2. Taxonomy (NCBI): domain Eukaryota; kingdom Metazoa; phylum Chordata; class Mammalia; order Primates; family Hominidae; genus Pan; species Pan troglodytes. Next base: position 95,671,052 of record NC_072402.2, on the reverse strand, counting down.
AAAAGTAATAAGAGTGTACATTCTTGTCTTTTGCCCACAGAGTGAAGCGTTTTTAGTCTTTTGCTGTTAAATATAATGTTAGTTGTGGGCTTTTTGTAGATGCTCTTTATCAGTTTGACTAAGTTTCACTCTATTCATAGTTTGCAGATACTTTTTATTATGAGTAAGTTTTAAATTTTGACAAATAACTTTTCTGCATCAGTTGATATAATCATATAAGTTTTTTTCTTAACCTGCTTATATGGTCAGTTATACTGATCAATTTGTTAATGGTGAACCAGCCTTATATACTTGTACTAAATCTATGCATTACTGGATTCAATTTGCTAATATTTTGGTGATAAGTTTTGCTTCTAAGTTTATGACAGATATTGGTCTCTAGTTTTCTTTTTTTTTTTTGTAATGTCTTTGTCTAGTTTTCATATCATGGTATTAGTATTTTCATAAAATAAGTTGTGGAGGGTCCCCTTCACTTCAGTTTTCTGGATGAGATTATTCAAAATTGGAATTAATCTTCTTTAAATATTTGGTAGAATTCTCCATTAAACAATCTGGGCCTGGAGGCTTCTTTCTTGGGAGACTTTTAGTCACCAATTTTTTTGTTTCATTGTTATGGTATTACTGAGGTTGTCTATTTCATCTTCATTGAGTTTTTGTAGTTTGTAGGTTTTGAGAAATTGGTCCATTTCTTCCAGATTGTCAAATTGATGAGCATAAAGTTGTTTGTAGTATGTCCTTATCTTTTTAATGGCCTCAGAGTCTGTTGTAATGTCCCCTGTTTAATTCCTCATGTTAATAATTTATGTCTTCTGTTTATATTTCTCAGTCTTATGAAAGATTTATCAATTTCATTGATTTTTTTGAAGAACCAGCTTTTGTTTTTCAATTTCTGTGTTTTTTTCTATTTTCAATTTTATTGCTTTCTGCTCCTATCGTTTTTATTTCCTTTCTTCTGATTGCCTTGAGTTTATTTTTATATTCTTTTCCTAACTGCTTGAAATAGGAACTTAGATTATCTCCTTTCTTCTGGTTTAAGCAATAGTGCTATAAATTTCCCTCTCAGCACACTTTAGGTACCTCCCACAAAGTTTGATATATTTTGGTAGATGTGGAGGCCTGACTCATACTACTTTGTTCTAGCAGAATTACGATGGAAACTCCGCTCTCACTCGCCCTTCTGATACTAGGGAAAAGTGGGGAAGGAGTGGTGTGCTCATTAGTCCTGCTGCCTGTTACTTCATTTGGCTTCTTGATATTTGGTAGGGGTTGAGGCTCAGCTCTCCACTGGGCCCTGTTAAGACAAAGAAGGAGAAAATGTATCTACTATCCTTCGTCACACCACTCCATTCTGTCTCATTGATACCGGATGGAGGTGAAGGCTCAGATCCCCACTGGGGCCTACTGACACCAGAGTGGATGAAAAATAAGAGAGTCTATGAACTTTGTTCAGGCCACCTTATTCCGTCTTGTTACTGCCAGAGTGATACAGGAGTTCAGCTCCCCAGTGGGCTTCCCTGGCACCACAGTTAGAGAAATAGTGGAGGGTCTTATTAACCCCAACTTGTACCATCTTGTTCAGTCTCAGCGATGTTAGATGAGGTGGAGGCTCAGCCCCACACTCAGCCCCATTGACACCATGGAGGGGAGATGCATGAATTCTAATAGTGGATAGTCTCACATCTCACTCCGCCATCAAGTCTCATTATTGCTGGGTTTTCATGGATGCTCAGATTACAGCTGGATCTCACTGAAACTACTCAAATGGGAGAACTGGGGAACTGCTACTGGTAGGTGGAGAATAGAAGGTCAGTTTCCAGCCATGTCCTACTAAAACCACTGGCTAGGGGATTAGAGGACTACCACCTTCTTCCATGGGGTAGAGTGAAAGTAGGGGATTAACTCCACACTCATCCCCACTGAAACCATGAGGTTTGTGTTAGTTTGTATGTATTTTTTAGGTTTGTGTTTAGCTGCAGTAGGGCAGGTATTGACAAAAAAGGTTTTCTGTCGTTGGGCCATTCTTTTTCCAGTCCTTTGCTACTGAAGACAGGCTTTTCTTGGAGCTTTTCCTGCCTGGGCCTATTGGTAGCTCCAAGTTGTAGGCTTTTTCAGCACCTTGTTCAGGGTATATGAGAGGCAAAAAGGAAACCCAGATAATTCATTATCTTGGGATCCTCAAGTCCTTTTCAGTGTTTACCATGCTTGTTGTCTTATATCCAGGCATCGTAAGTGTGAGTACCAAGGAAAAATAAGGCTACTCCATCATGGTGAAACCAGCTGATTTACTTTTTTTTGAGACAGAGTCTCGCTCTGTCACCCAGGCTGGAGTTCAGTGGCATGATCTCGGCTCACTGCAACCTCTGCCTCCCAGGTTAAAGCGATTCTCCTGCCTCAGCCTCCTGAGTGGCTGGGAGTACAGGTGCCCACCACCACACCCAGCTAATTTTTGTACTTTTAGTAGAGACGGGGTTTCACCATGTTGGTCAGGCTGGTCTCAAACTCCTGACCTTGTGATCCGCCCACCTCAGCCTCCCAAAGTGCTGGGATTACAGGCCTGAGCCACTGCACCCGGCCCAGCTGATTTACTTTTAAGAACCACTTGGCCAACTCTATTTTTATATAAGCCAGTTTATAATCTGCACACAGTATTTTTATTTTATTTTATTTTTGCTTTCTAATCTTTTCACATGTCTCTGATTCTCATGGGCTTTACATGGTCAGTCTGGCTATTGCTTCTAATTCACTCTGTGAATTACAGTTAGTACTTTTGGGCCTTCAATGTTAAGTAGTTCTTGGAATAGTATCTTCTTTATATAGCACCCAAAGCTTTCCTACTAGTTGAAACCTGGAATTACCTTTTCCAAAGCTTTCAAAATATATTTTCAACTATAGATTTATAGTACTGATTTGCCATCATCTTGACTATGCTTATTGTTCTCTTGGTTGGAATCACCTTAGATTAGTAAATTTGAATGTTAAAATGGGTCTATAAAGATAAAGCACATTCATGTGCTACATGTTGTTAATTTAAGAATCTTATCATTATATTTACCATTCTCCTATTTCTAACAAATTATCTATTTAAAAATAGAGAGGAAAATGTAACATCTGGTATAGAAATGTTACAACGATTTTATTTTAAATAAATGAGTAGTTGATCCATGAGGTAGATGGCTACAATTTTTTTGCCTGGTCTTAATTTTTGTACAGGGAATTGTTGAATTTGCCACAAATGCCAAAATTCACCACAGATGCCAAAACTAAAACTATACAGAAAGAAAACAGATAACCTTTAAAAATATTCATTTCAGATGTATAATGAAGGTCAGTATTTCTCTAGTATTGAATGGAATTAAAGTGATGAACACAATGTATTTTGTATGGTTGATATTTTATATTGAACCCCATCGAAATGTCATATTTTTTCCAAGATTCACAAAATGATTCCCTTTACACATACATGATATATTCATTATTTACCATAGCACCTACTATATTTGCAGCTTCACAGAAAAATTATAAAATGTTTATCTTTGAATTTCAGCAGCTGATGAACTCTTTTTAAAATTTTTAAATCTTTTTGTACTTCATCTGAGGGAAGGGGAGCCGATTGGTTGTATAAAAATTATGTCTTCTATCTTCAAGCTCAGTGACTCTCTAACCTGCACGTTTAGAATCCTTTGGGAACTATTAAGACGCACTCAAGCACAGCTGCACTTGCAGAAATTCTGCTATAACATTGAATTCTGGCATGGGTGTTTGTAATGGTTTTCCAGGTGACTTTAGGAGTACCAACTCATCTCTTGCATCTTTGTAGGCATTACAACATCTGTAGTTATCTTCATAAAATGGAAACAGATTGAAATATTGGAATTTAGAAAGTACAGATGTGCCTACTATCGATAAGTTTGACTAAATTAATTGTGTCACAGAAAGGGTTTTTTATTTTAAATAGGGAGAAAATAATTTCAAGTTCAATAAAAAATCCAATGTTAGCACTTATTGGTGCCTATTGGTCCTTGTAATCTGCAAACAAGATAGCTTTTTATTGTAAATAAAGCAATTTATTTTCTTTTCTCTTCTTACCTCCCCCATGCGGGATTTTGATTTAGCGATTCTCATACTGTTTAGATATTCTTTATGTAGCATCAGTCGTCTATTATAGCTTTCCAAGGGTCTGTTAAGAATCCTTGAAACTGATATGTGACTCCGATCCACACAGCTGAGCCCAGTACTGAGTAGCTCATTTCATCTTGTAAGCAAGCACTTTGGAAATCAAGATAGCAAATTAGAGTCAGACATACGTGATCAATATAAGCTTGTGTTCTTCCTCTGTGTAACTGCTTACTTACGTGCAAATCCTTTTGCATCACTAGGTCTACTCTCCTAATTTAGTAAATTGATGTAGCAACCCCTCAGAGATGCTCTTCATATTACCCAATTAAGAAGACAGAATCTCTTGACTACAAATTGATAAATGAATATTATGTAGTGGAACTGTAACTATATCTTTTCTGAGAATTGACCTCTATGATGAAAATTTATTACAAGTATTAAAAAATAGCCGACTTAGATTAGATTATCAATTAAAAAACCCAAGGATCTGCCATATCCAAAGCTGTATAGCATATATAACCATACTGATAAGAAATATGGTATACTAACTCCCTGCTCTCACTAATTTATAATATAACTAAAAAGATAAGAACATGTAAGTAGCAAATAACTAAGGTGAAATATATTTTATGTAATTAATAAGTTGAATTCAATAAAAGATGCATTTTTTTCTATTATTACTGTAACATATTACTACACATTTAGTGGCTTAAAACAACACAAACTTACTGTCTTACAGTTCTGGAAGTCAGAAGTCCAAAATATGTCTCATTGTGCTAAAATCAAGATGTCTATAGGGTTGTGTTTCTTTCTGGAGGCTTTGGAGGACAATGCATTTTCTTTTCTTCACCTGTTTCTGGAGACCACATGCTTATCTTGGACCATGTCCTTGCTTTCTCCATCTTCATAGCGAGCAATATCAGGCTGAGTTCTTCTCATACTTCCATCTCTCTGTCTCTCTCCTCTGTCTCCTTCCTTCCCTTACAAGGGCCTTGAGATTATATTGGGCATACTTGAAAAATGCAGCATAATGTCCTCCTCTTAATGTCAGCTGAGTAGCAACCTTAATTTCATCTGCAATCTGAATTCTCCATTTCCATGTAACCTAACACATTCACAGGTTCTAGCAATTGGGATGTAGGCATATTTGTTGGGAGTAGGGGCTGGGAGGTGTTGGGGAGTCATTTTCCACTTGCCACAGAAGGTATGTAAGCAGAAACATTTGGCTGGAAAGGGAGGTTTATATACACAAAGATAAGAAGATACATCTGAAAAAGCATTTTAGGGTCAAATTGTAGAGGTTTCTGAAAGACAAATGGGGATTTTAAATCTTATCTATAAGGCAATAGAAGACCATCAAAATGCCTGAGGGAAGAGAGAGATGATCCAAGGAAGCAAAGTAAAAAGATAAGTGAAAAGCACTCTACAAGTGAGGTAAGTAGCAAAGACCAGTTGCAGGAAGATCAGTTTTGAGGCTCTGGCTGTGGTTCAGGTGTGAGATGGTAATGCTTTGGGTTAATGTGATGTAAACAAGACTACTCAGAGTCTAGTAGAGAAGACATTGAAACACACATGACTCTGATGTTCCAAACCTGGAAAAGTAGGAAAATTGATGGCACCATTAATGGAAGTGGAATTGAATGTTTTTAAATTTAAAATATATAGTGATATAGTAATTACCAATATAGCACATAAAAAACAATTCTTTAAATATTTTTCATTTATCTCTTGTAACCCAGAAGACTCAAAGTTCCACTGGAAATCAACCACACTCTAGGTAGATTTTAATAAGTACTGACATAAGAAAGAGTGGTAAAACAAAAATGCTCCTTAGGATGTGATGAGCATACCTTATTTCAAAAACTTCTGGGCATTCTTTAATTTTGAAAAAGACATTAGAGATATTTTCTTAAATGGGAGATTTTTTCTGTAGTTTTATTGGCCCTCACCCAGAAAAGAATGAAGTTGAAAAATGTTTTGTACTAATGAGAAAGTGATGAGATTAACAAGACAGCATGAGATTTGTGTGTGCATAACTAAAGATTAAGATGCTAGCAACAGATTGTGTAATTCTTACAAAGGATAAAAAGGAAATTAAAATTAAATAAGAATTCTTCTACCATCTTAATGAGTCTCTTTCCCCATCCTACCCTCATATTTCTTGAATGTCTGCTTCCTTTATATTTAACATAAACTTAACTAACCTTATACAATTCATCAGTGGTTTTGTAATAGCGGATTACAGACTTATTAACAAACTAATGCAGCATTTCACAAGAAACATACTGTTAAAAAATACAATGTTAAAAAGAAATATGTCCAGATCTGACAAAAGAGATGGAGGAGGTGTCCACATGTTCAACACACAGTCTAATGGAGTCACTGAACATTTCAAAACCACCCTTCAGCATTCAAGAGTAGCCTCAGAGTTCTTACAAAGGCACATTCTGAGATGTTTATCCTTTAGGAAGTGCTGACTCCAAGACTCTAACTTAGAGAATTCTGTTTTGACATAATCAGTTCTGGTTGATGTGTTGTTAGATACTATGCAATGAGCCAGATGCACATAATACTATTCATTCTAGCTGACTGGTCTTTGCCAACCTTTGTCACAACCCTGAATACTTGCTTTTGAGCAAGAATAGGCTCAGTGTACTGAATGCTATTGGATCTCAGCATCATAGGGCTGCTATATTCAGTCCTGGAAAAGTAAACATTGGCCAATGCAACTAAAATCTAGGACCTGTCACAATGATTCTTTTTCTTACTGATGTAGCCTGGCTGGAGACAGTGATCAGAAATATAATAATAAAAATCAATAAAATAAAATAGCTTTGTTACACTTGCAGTTTACAGAGGGGTTTATAAATATGCAACATAAATCAAGGAGGGAAGGCTAATTAAGTACGTTCACGGTATAAGCTTAGCTTAGACTGTCCTTTATCTTCCGATTTCTTCCCCATTTCTGTTCTTAGTTATTTCTCTACTGTTTATTAAGGGAAAGCTTGGCTCAATTTCTAGTTTGGGGCAATTATTCCTGCTGTCACTGTTAAGAAATTTGGTAAGTCAGCGTTAACTGTAAGTGATACAAGTTGCCACAATGTAACCAGTTCAAATTATAAAAGTTATATAGCTAATATAGTGAATATTTTAAAACTTTATAACCAATTTTTATCATTAACCTTCTAGAGCAGATGCATGTGCATAATATCTGTCTCATACATCATGAAAATATAAACATATCAACAGATTGAGTGCCTAGGTACAAAAACCTATATTACATAGAACAGGACTATGAAAATCAATGCCATTACAGCATCTCCCCTCCAGGGGGGTACATGCTATTATAGTCAAATGCAAGATCCCTTATACTCAAGAAGTATTTTTTAATTTTCAAAATCTACTGATTATAGAAAATTAAACTGTATGGAAGTTAGACATGTGTCTGCTATAAGTCTTCACAGACCAATTAAAATATCAAGAGCAGTAAGCACTTTTATAGTCATCCCGTGCGCCAGGAACCATTCTAAGTGCTTTACGCATATGAACACACTTAATCCTCACAATGACATTCTGTGGGTGTGATTATTTTCCAATTTATAACCTTTTGAGTTTCTTTGCCCTTGGCTATATTTATGATTGTCGAATCTTCAACTGGCTCTTATTTAGTGGAAGGAACTAATGGAAATGAGTTGTTACTTATTATGAACAATTTTTTTGTGAAGACTTCTTTTATTCAAATCTTGTGGTTCATAAAGTAGAGAGCAAATAATAAAAAAGGTTCTGGGTGGTTAAAAAGTTATGAATCAATGATTACTGTAAAAGTGACTAGGCCCACTTACTTAAAACAGGTTATGTTATCATTTTGCTGCTGATAATCGTTTTGCATGTAAAGACAATGTATGTCAGAAAAAAATGAAAATTGTGTGTGTGTTGGGGGTGGGGTTACCTCTGAGGGAAGAGATGATGAAGTTATCTTAGAGATCCTTGAAAATCATCACCCTGGGATTAGTTCTCCTAACCACACAATTCCCAAGAGCTTGTGAGATCCTGTCCTACAGCACCGGGAGATGGAGATATCAGTCTCATTCTAAGGACCATCTGAAATCGTATAAAAATGCAATTAGTTCATGATGAAGCTGGTAGATAACCACAGATTAGATTCTCATTCCCTCACTTTCTCAAGCTTTTTTTTTTCATACTTTTTCTTTTTCTCTCTCTCTCTTTTTTTTTTATTATACTTTAAGTTTTAGGGTACATGTGCACAACGTGCAGGTTCGTTACATATATATACATATGTGCCATGTTGGTGTGCTGCACCCATTAACTCATCATTTAACATCAGGTATATCTCCTAATGCTATCCCTCCCCACGCCCCACACCTCACAAGAGGCCCCGGTGTGTGATGTTCCCCTTCCTGTGTCCATGTATTCTCATTGCTCAATTCCCATTTATGAGTGAGAACATGAGGTGTTTGGTTTTTTGTCCTTGCGATAGTTTGCTGAGAATGATGGTTTCCAGCTTCATCCATGTCCCTGCAAAGGACATGAACTCATCATTTTTTATGGCTGCATAGTATTCCATGGTGTATATGTGCCACATTTTCTTAATCCAATCTCTCATTGGTGGACATTTGGGTTGGATCCAAGTGTTTGCTATTATGAATAGTGCCGCAGTAAACATACGTGTGCACCTGTCTTTAGAGCAGCATGATTTATAATCCTTTGGGTATATACCCAGTAATGGGATGGCTGGGTTAAATGGTATTTCTAGTTCTAGATCCCTGAGGAATCACCACACTGACTTCCACAATGGTTGAACTAATTTACAGTCCCACCAACAGTGTAAAGTTCCTATTTCTCCACATCCTCTCCAGCACCTATTGTTTCCTGACTTTTGAATGATTGCCATTCTAACTGGTGTGAGATGGTATCTCATTGTGGTTTTGATTTGCATGTCTCTGATGGCCAGTGATGATGAGCATTTTTTCATGTGTCTTTTGGCTGCATAAATGTCTTCTTTTGAGAAGTGTCTGTTCATATCCTTCTCCCACTTTTAGATGGGGTTGTTTGTTTTTCCTTGTAAATGTGTTTGAGTTCATTGTAGATTCTGGATATTAGCCCTTTGTCAGATGAGTAGGTTGCAAAAATTTTCTCCCATTCTGTAGGTTGCCTGTTCACTCTGATGGTAGTTTCTTTTGCTGTGCAGAAGCTCTTTAATTAGATCCCATTTGTCAATTTTGTCTTTTGTTGCCATTGCTTTTGGTGTTTTAGACATGAAGTCCTTGCCCATGCCTATGTCCTGAATGGTATTGCCTAGGTTTTCTTCTAGGGTTTTTATGGTTTTAGGTCTAACATGTATGTCTTTAATCCATCTTGAATTAATTTTTATATAAGGTGTAAGGAAGGGGTCCAGTTTCAGCTTTCTACATATGGCTAGCCAGTTTTCCCAGCACCATTTATTAAATAGGGAATCCTTTCCCCATTGTTTGTTTTTCTCAGGTTTGTCAAAGATCAGATAGTTTTAGATACGCGGCATTATTTCTGAGGGCTCTGTGTTGTTCCATTGGTCTATATCTCTGTTTTGGTACCAGTATCATGCTGTTTTGGTTACTGTAGCCTTGTAGTATAGTTTGAAGTCAGGTAGCGTGATGCCTCCAGCTTTGTTCTTTTGGCTTAGGATTGTCTTGGCCATGCGGGCTCTTTTTTGGTTCCATATGAACTTTAAAGTAGTTTTTTCCAATTCTGTGAAGAAAGTCATTGGTAGCTTGATGGGGATGGCATTGAATCTATAAATTCCCTTGGGCAGTATGACCATTTTAACGATATTGATTCTTCCTACCAATGAGCATGGAATGTTCTTCCATTTCTTTGTATCCTCTTTCATTTCATTGAGCAGTGATTTGTAGTTCCCCTTGAAGAGGTCCTTCACGTTCCTTTTAAGTTGGATTCCTAGGTATTTTATTCTCTTTGAAGCAATTGTAAATGGGATTTCACTCATGATTTGGCTCTCTGTTTGTCTGTTATTGGTGTATAAGAATGCTTGTGATTCTTGCACATTGATTTTATATCCTGAGACTTTGCTGAAGTTGCTTACAAGCTTAAGGAGATTTTGGGCTGAGACGATGGGGTTTTCTAGATATACAATCATGTCATCTGCAAATAGGGACAATTTGACTTCCTCTTTTCCTAATTGAACACCCTTTATTTCCTTCTCCTGCCTAATTGCCCTGGCCAGAACTTCCAACACTATGTTGAATAGGAGTGGTGAGAGAGGGCATCCCTGTCTTGTGCCTGTTTTCAAAGGGAATGCTTCCAGTTTTTCCCATTCAGTATGATATTGGCTGTGGGTTTGTGATAGATAGCTCTTATTATTTTGAGATATGTCCCATCAATGCCTAATTTATTGAGAGTTTTTAGCATGAAGGACTGTTGAATTTTGTCAAAGGCCTTTTCTGCATCTATTGAGATAATCATGTAGTTTTTGTCTTTGGTTCTGTTTATATGCTGGATTACATTTATTGATTTGCGTATGTTGAACCAGCCTGGCATCCCAGGGATGAAGCCCACTTGATGATGGTGGAGAAGCTTTTTGATGTGCTGCTGGATTGGGTTTGCCAGTATTTTATTGAGGATTTTTGCATCAGTGTTCATCAGGGATATTGGTCTAAAATTCTCTTTTTTGGTTGTGTCTCTGCCAGGCTTTGGTATCAGGATGATGCTGGCCTCATAAAATGAGTTAGGGAGGATTCCCTCTTTTTTGATTGATTGGAATAGTTTCAGAAGGAATGGTCCCAGCTCCTCCTTGTACCTCTGGTAGAATTCAGCTGTGAATCCGTCTGGTCCTGGACTTTTTTTTGGTTGGTAAGCTATTAATTATTGCCTCAATTTCAGAGCGTGTTATTGGTCTATTCAGAGATTCAACTTCTTCCTGGTTTAGTCTTGGGAGGGTGTATGTGTCGGGGAATTTATCCATTTCTTCCAGGTTTTCTAGTTTATTTGTGTAGAGGTGTTTATAGTATTCTCTGATGGTAGTTCGTATTTCTGTGGGATCAGTGGTGATAACCCCTTTATCATTTTTTATTGCATCTATTTGATTCTTCTCTCTTTTCTTCTTTATTAGTCTTGCTAGCGGTCTATTAATTTTGTTGATCTTTTCAAAAAACCAGCTCCTGGATTCATTGATTTGTTGAAGGGTTTTTTGTGTCTCTATTTCCTTCTGTTCTGCTCTGATCTATTTCTTGCCTTCTGCTAACTTTTCAATGTGTTTGCTCTTGCTTCTCTAGTTCTTTTAATTGTGATGCTAGTGTGTCAGTTTTAGATTTTTCCTGCTTTCTCTTATGGGCATTTAGTGCTATAAATTTCCCTCTACAGACTGCTTTTAATGTGTCCCAGAGATTCTGGTATGTTGTGTCTTTGTTCTTGTTGGTTTCAAAGAACATCTTTATTTCTGTCTTCATTGCGTTATGTACCCAGTAGTCATTCAGGAGCAGGTTGTTCAGGTTCCATGTAGTTGAGCAGTTTTGAGTGAGTTTCTTAGTCCTGAGTTCTAGTTTGATTGCTCTGTGGTCTGAGAGACAGTTTGTTATAATTTCTGTTCTTTTATATTTGCTGAGGAGTGCTTTACTTCCAACTATGTGGTTGATTTTGGAATAGGTGTGGTGTGGTGCTGGAAAGAATGTATATTCTGTTTATTTGGGGTGGAGAGTTCTGTAGCTGTCTATTAGTTCTGCTTGGTGCAGAGCTGAGTTCAATTCCTGGATATCCTTGTTAACTTTCTGTCTCGTTGATCTGTCTAATGTTGACAGTGGGGTGTTAAAGTCTCCCATTATTATTGTGTGGGAGTCTAAGTCTCTCTTTGTAGGTCTCTAAGGACTTGCTTTATGAATCTGGGTGCTCCTGTATTGGGTGCATATATATTTAGGAGAGTTAGCTCGTCTTGTTGAATTGATCCATTTACCATTATGTAATGGCCTTCTTTGTCTCTTTTGATACTTGTTGGTTTAATGTCTGTTTTATCCGAGACTAGGATTGCAACCCCTGCCTTTTTTTGTTTTCCATTTGCTTGGTAGATCTTCCTCCATCCCTTTATTTTGAGCCTATGTGTCTCTTTGCACGTGAGATGGGTTTCCTGAATACAGCACACTGATGGGTCTTGACTCTTTATCCAATTTGCCAGTCTGTGTCTTTTAATTGGAGCATTTAGCCCATTTACATTTAAGGTTAATATTGTTATGTGTGAATTTGATCCTGTCATTATGATATTAGCTGGTTATTTTGCTCATTAGTTGATGCAGTTTCTTCCTAGCCTTGATGGTCTTTACAATTTGGCATGTTTTTTCAGTGGCTGGCACTGGTTGTTCCTTTCTATGTTTAGTGCTTCCTTCAGGAGCTCTTTTAGGGCAGGCCTGGTGGTGACAAAATCTCTCAGCATTTGCTTGTCTGTAAAGTATTTTATTTCTCCTTCAGTTATGAAGCTTGGTTTGGCTGGATATGAAATTCTGGGTTGAAAATTCTTTTCATTAAGAATGTTGAATATTGGCCCTCACCCTCTTCTGGCTTGTAGTGTTTCTGCTGAGAGATAAGCTGTTAGTCTGATGGGCTTCCCTTTGTGGGTAACCCGACCTTTCTCTCTGGCTGCCCTTAACATTTTTTCCTTCATTTCAACTTTGATGAATCTGACAATTATGTGTCTTGGAGTTGCTCTTCTTGAGGAGTATCTTTGTGGCATTCTCTGTATTTCCTGAATCTGAATGTTGGCCTGCCTTGCTAGATTGGGGAAGTTCTCCTGGATAATATCCTGGAGAGTGTTTTCCAACTTGGTTCCATTCTCCCCTTCACTTTCAGGTACACCAGTTAGACGTCGATTTGGTCTTTTCACATAGTCCCATATTTCTTGGAGACTTTGTTCGTTTCTTTTTATTCTTTTTTCTCTAACCTTCTCTTCTCATTTCATTTCATTCATTTGATCTTCCATTACTGATAGATACCCTTTCTTCCAGTTGATCGAATCGGCTACTGAGGCTTGTGCATTCATCACGTAGTTCTCGTGCAGTGGTTTTCAGCTCCATCAGGTCCTTTAAGGACTTCTCTGCATTGGTTATTCTAGTTAGCCATTCATCTAATCTTTTTTCAAGGTTTTTAACTTCTTTGCCATGGGTTCAGGCTTCCTTCTTTAGCTCAGAGTAGTTTGATCGTCTGAAGCCTTCTTCTCTCAACTCGCCAAAGTCATTCTCCATCCAGCTTTGTTCTGTTGCTGGCGAGGAGCTGCATTCCTTTGGAGGAGGAGAGGCATTCTGATTTTTAGAATTTTCAGTTTTTCTGCTCTGTTTTTTCCCCATCTTTGTGGTTTTATCTACTTTTGGTCTTTGATGATGGTGATGTACAGATGGGGTATTGGTGTGGATGTCCTTTCTGTTTGTTAGTTTTCCTTCTAACAGTCAGGACCCTCAGCTGCAGGTCTGTTGGAGTTTGCCGGACGTCCACTGCAGACCCTGTTTGCCTGGGTATCAGCATTGGAGGCTGCAGAACAGTGGATATTGGTGAACAGCAAATGCTGCCTGATCGTTCCTCTGGAAGTTTTGTCTCAGAGGAGTACATGGCCATGTAAGGTGTCATTCTGTCCCTACTGGGGGGTGCCTCCCAGTTAGGCTACTCGGGGTTCAGGGACCCACTTGAGGATGCCGTCTGTCTGTTCTCAGATCTCAAGCTGCATGCTGGAAGAACCACTACTCTCTTCAAAGCTGTGAGACAGGGACATTCAAGTCTGCAGAGGTTTCTGCTGCCTTTTGTTTGGCTATGCCCTGCCCACAAAGGTGGAGTCTACAGAGGCAGGCAGGCCTCTTTGAGCTGCAGTGGGCTCCACCCAGTTCGAGCTTCCCAGCCGCTTTGTTTATCTACTCAAGCCTCAGCAATGGCCGGCACCCCACCCCTAGCCTTGCTGCTGCCTTGCAGTTTGATCTCAGACTGCTGTGCTAGCAATGAGTGAGGCTCCATGGGTGTAGGACCCTCCAAGCCAGGCACGTGGTATAATCTCCTGGTGTGCCGTTTGCTAAGACCATTGGAAAAGCGCAGTATTAGGGTTGGAGTGACCCAATTTTCCCGGTGCTGTCAGTCACCCCTCTCTTTGGCTAGGAAAGGGAATTCCCCTACCCCTTGTGCTTCCCAGGTGAGGCGATGCCTTGCTCTGCTTCACCTCAGTCTCAGTGCACTGCACCCACTGTGATGCACCCACTGTCTGACAATCCCCAGTGAGATGCACTCGGTACCTCAGTCAGAAATGCAGAAATCATTCGTCTTCTGCATCACTCACAGTGGGAGCTGTAGACTGGAGCTGTTCCTATTCAGCCTTCTTTTCTCCATGCCCCCCTTCTCAAGCTTTTTAAAAAATTATTCTTCCTAGGCGATTCAATTCAAGTTCAAAGACCCAGATAACCTATTCTATCCTGTCTCAAAACTTGCTTTCATGAATAAAGTCTCCAGAGCTGAGTTTAACACACTAAGCTTCTAGGTCTCAGTTATGAGAAAGGGTGAGTCCATTTAAGTCTGCAATTTTCCTTGAAATATTTCCTTTGTCAATTTAACGTTCACCTTCCTTGACCCTCCTCTCATACGAAGTCATGCAGGCATACTTTTATTAGCTATTCCTCAGCTCACATTCCATAAAACTCCTGCATACTTCACTTGCTGTCTGTTGTCCCCCTTCAAATTTGAACAACTTTCTTTCCTTGTATAGACTCATTTCCACATGGAGTTTCACTAAGACCTACTGGAATGAGAAAATAGCCTTAATTGATATATACGCTCAGGCTTTTTATACTGCCAGGTATTATCCAGATGGTATCAGAGATAACAGCATCATAAACTGTAACTTTTAATGATCTCCAGTTTGAAATATGGAAGCAGCCTACAGCCATACCACCCTGAATGTGCCCGATCTCATCTGAGATATGGAAGCGGTGTTTCACGTGGACAAAAATTGCAAGAGATTTTCGCTTAACAAATATTCAATTACATTTAAAATTGATACTTTTGTCATACAGGAAGCAAATGTATTTTCCTTGGAAAGTTAAATAATGTATCCAAAATAGGGAATTTTTTAAAAATCTCAAAAGTTTTTGGGGTACAGGTGGTTTTTGGTTATATGAATAAATTATTTGGCAGTGATTTCTGCAATTTTACTGCACTGATCACCTGAGCATCTATGCCATACCCAGTATGTTGTCTTTTATCCCTCACCTGCCTCACAACCTTCCCTGCCAAGTATCCAAAGTCTATTAAATGTTCCTTATGCATTTGCATCCTCATAGTTAGCTCGCACTTGTAACTGAAAACATACAATATATGGTTTTCCATTCTTGAATTATTTCACTTAGAATAATGGCCTCCATCTCCATCTAAGTTGCTGCAAAAGATATTGTTCCATTCGTTTTTATGGGTGAGTAGCATTCCGTGGTGTATATATACCATTTTATTTATCCACTTGTTGGTTGATGGGCACTTAAGTTGGTTCCGTATCTTTGCAATTGCGAATTCTGCAGCTATAAACATGCATTTACATGTGTCTTTTGCATATATATAATGACTTTCTTTCCTTTAAGTAGATACCAAGTGGTGAGATTGCCAGATCAAATGGTAGCTCTACTTTTAGTTCTTTAAGGAATCTCCATATTGTTTTCCACAGTGGTTGTATTAATTTACATTCCCACCAGCAGTATAAAAGTGTTCCCCTTTCGCCACATTCATGCCAACATATATTGTTTTTTGACTTTTTAATTATGTCCATTCTTGCAGGAGTAAAGTGGTATCTCATTGTGGTTTTAATTTGCATTTCCCTGATGATTAGTGATGTTGAACATTTTTTAATGTGTTCATTGATTTGTTGTCTATCTTCTTTTGAGAAAGGTCTATTCATGTCCTTTGCTCACTTTTTGATGGGACTGCAAAATAGGGAATTTTAAAGAAAACAAAACAAAAATTACACACAAAAAATCATGAGACCTTTTTATTTAAACAAAGAGGAAAGAAGGGAGTGAAAGAATTAGTGAGGAAGGGTAGGAGGGAGGAAGGGAGGAAAGAAGAAAGAAGGTAGGAGGGAAGGAAGGTAGGTTACCATCTGTGTCAAAAATGTAATTTTATGTAATGACTAAAGAGAATCTTCACATCGTATGAGTTACATATTATAAACCTTTCATAATAAGTACAAGGTACAAAGGTAATTATTTAGTTTGTTTATGGATGCTTAATTATGTATTTAATAACTTTTACTTCTTCTGGTCTAAGAAATTATGAAGATAGATAAATACTTATCTTTCTTGCTTCATCTGAACTCACTATGGGTTTACTGTAAATACTTTACTTACTTACTTATGTCCCCTAAGGGAAAATATGAAACAACAACCACTCCCCCCCGCCCACCACGACATACACACACACCACCCAAATATAGTAACAATAATTCAAATTATTTGGACAAATTTGATCCATGTCATGCTGGTACTATGCCTGACTCTACAAACACTGACACTTTTTTTTAAATCTCTAATGAACAAATTTTCTTTAGTCTTTTAATCTATTCAGGTAGTAACAACACTAATATTTTCCTTTCAGGAAAATGAAAACAACAAATGATATGCACTAGCTTGAGGAATTCTTACTCAAGGTTTAATTTTCTTTGACAGTTCAGATTGTTCTCTGTGGTATGAAGCCAGAAACAGCTGATAAAAATGCTTTATATATGCATATGTTCACACACCAACATACATGATTCATCATATTTGAATATGACACACATACACAAATACACACTTATAATGTTCAAATCAGTAATCGATTTAAAGCATCTTAATACCCTATTTCAATATTCTAAAACTCTATCAAGACATATTACAGTAAAATAATCTGGATTTAAACCACATATTATGAGAAGAAATATTTTTATTAATTTTTATTGAAAATATACCAAAACTTTAAATAGATACACAAATGGAATCTTGTGATAACATTTTTGAACTACAGGATACTTTAGTTTGGTAAAAACACTTTTTGTGCCAGCAGCAGAATATACTATACCAATTTCCTCCTTTTTACAAAGATTTCCCTGCTGTATATGGTAAAAAGATCTCAGAAATCCTAGTTCCAAAAGCTTCCCCATGGCTCCAATGTATGATACCGATTTGGTTCCTTCACCTTGGTAATGTTGTTAACCTTTTGGACACCAGTTGAATTCCGAACTGTTTGTTAGAGTCTAGTGACTGGTACTTGGATGGGGTGAGAAATTTTTTTTGTGGGGCAGGAGGTATTTGTTTGTTTTTTTTAAAAAAATCTTTATTTTTTATAAAAAAATGTTAAGGTACAATATGCATATATAATTTACCATTTTTACAATTTTTATGTGTACAGTTTAGTGCTGGTTGGGGAGTTTTATAATGTGGAAATTCTTGGAAGAGTATTTAACTCTGAAACACAGGTCTGAGCTCCATCATACCAATAATTGCGGGAAATCAGGGCTCCAAAGTAAAAATAATGCTGCCACAAATAATTAATTAATTGTATATACGAGCAAGAAAAATGAAACCAGGGAGAAGCCTTGTACCACCTGAATAGTTTTCTTTCCAATATATTTGTAAGGGAAGCATTAAAGAGGAATTAAAAAAAAGAGTGAGATAGATAGATAGATACTTTTTTTTCTATTTTCGTTCACCTGAGCCTTTCAGAGGCTTTTCAGTTTTTAAGATATTTTCTATTAAAAAGAATGGCTGAGAACATAAAAACTTTCTGAACTTCCTTAAGGTAAAAACCATTCAATAGATGAAACAATACAAATTTGAAAAATAAGACATTTTAAAAATTCAAATTTGTAGCAGCACAATTTCAAAAAGAGAAAATTGGAAAAGAAGAAAAAAATCAATAATACTGTTTTTAAAACCGATACTTGGCTTTGTATTTCGAATATCAATGCCATATGGCTACCTTGCTCTGGATCTGGAAAACCTTATGACCAAGGAGTGAAGTTCGAACAATTTGATGAGACATTAGCTTCAAGTTAAGTGCTGCTCACCTCTTCATTGACCATTTCACAGTTCAAAGTCTCAATGGATGAATATTTTTTGTACTTGAACATCATAAAATTGAATTCAGAAAGGGCATTTCTTAATGTATATTTATTAAGCTACTACTGAAACTTGTTAGCCCTAAAAATCAGCATTATTTGAAAGTACAAAATATTTTGCTTTATGTGGTTCCCGGTCATTTCTTTGTCACAATGTCTTTCTTTATTCTTTAATAACTGTTTGTTTCAATTATTTTTAATTAATTTATCACTTCAAAAGAAACATGAAATTGTACACAATTATGTGTTGCCCCTAAAAACAGCATTATTTTAGGAGGATTAAGTTTTTACGATTTCTACAATAAATTGACATTGAAATTCAGGACCAGTTTTGTTTGTTTGTTTACAGATGAGGTCTCACTCTGTTGCTCAGGCTGGAGTTCAGTGGCTATTCACAAGGTGCAATCATGGTGCACTACAGCCTTGAACGTCTCTTCTCAAGTGATCCTCTTGCCTCAGCCTTCCAAGTAGCTGGGACTACACCTGGTAAAAGTAGATTCTTTATTACATCTTTTAATTTATATTTACGCTATCTTCTATTTTTGTATATTGTAGCTACTTACTTAATTTTCTAGAAAATGTTAAGAAATAGGTAATGGATGAACAAATACATCCACTTTTATACAGAGTCTTGTCATGCTAGTCCATCAGTTTTATAGTATTTTACCTCTCAATCAACCAATTAATTGCTTGAATTAACTTAACCACCTGGACTTTAAGACTAGGCAATCTAAAGAATGAGATACACTTTAATAATGCAAAGACATACCTAGAAGAAAATAAGGACACTTCTTTACTATCTGCTTCTAATCTGTTTCAAGAATTAGGTAGTTAATTAATTAGGAGGAAGACAATAGAATTAAGTAAAATTCTAGAGTGGTATTAACGTCCCTTGCATTTAAACTGAAGAGACAGAATGATCTATTACAGAGGTAAAGAGCATGCTTTCTGGAGTCTAACATGTGTCATTCTTAATTCTACAACTTTCTGCCTGTTCAAGTTGTTTTACCTCTCTGAGCCTCATCTACAAAGTGGAAATGCACCTATCTCTTTACACTTTGGTGAATGTAGAATGAAATAATGTACATAAAAGCTCTTAGTAGAGTGCTGAGCACAAAGTAGGTATGTTTATTAAATTACTGACCTGAAAAAAAAATCATTTCTGTAGAAAGGAAAAGTAGGGAGGATAAAAAGTGGAGGAAGTACCTGGCTTCTGATAAACAACATATCTGGCTAAATCTCCCTTTAGATGCCTCATAGGGTCCTGCTTTGCCAGTAGGTGACACTGTCATGTCATTAGGAAGGATTTGCAAAGCCCATTCATGACCAAATGAAACAAATTCCTGGATCAGTTAGTCATGTTCGCCCCGATCACAAAGGGAGCAGAGTCACTTTTTTCTCACGCATGTTCATCACTTCTCCCATTTAAGTTGCTCTCCATCTAAGTTGCTTCTCCCAATTCTGGGTCTCCTATCTCACCAATACCTTCTGACAGAACATCCACTTCTTTTTTCTCATTTTTATCACAGATATCTGAAGCTGAAAATATTTCTGAAAATCAGCAACATTACCTTATTTTTCCTTTAAAATCTGAAGGAAGCAAAACAAAACACAGTAAAAAACTATGGTATCAATGAGAAAAGGAACACTTACTATGCCAATACTTAAAGGAACTTTACGAGAGAAAGTACTTTCTTCTTCTCATGAAGCAAGCCTATTTTATATTTTTAACAACTACCATTTACTAAGAATATACAGCAATGGTGGGAAACACTGGCAACAGCTATGATTGGAATACTTAGCCACATTTTCAGGGTGGGCAGATCATGTAAACCCACCCTGTGCAATGATCTGGACAGTGATGATGATGGGTAAATGGTTTTGAGTGTGTTGTTTGTTCTCCAGAAGTGGCAGGAGATGGGGGTCCCATTTCGTTCAGATAGATAGTCCTGAATGTTCACAGAAAAGGAATCATAGAAAAGAGATCACTGCTGGGGGAAAAAAAGAAGATATTAATTTTATTCTGTAATTTGGGAAATCTTGGTTTAGTATTACTTCTGTTAATACTACAAAAATATACTTTTTTTTTCCATTTAAAAAGATACCCTGACACGTCCATTATTTTTAAAGTGACATTTAATTACAGGGATGCTTAAATAACAGCATCATTGTCAATGAAAACTGGGAAGATTTATGTACAAAATGTTTCTCTTTCTTCACAGATAAACTTTGAAAGATAAACTGCTTTTTAAGTTAAAAGTGATTTTGTATCTACATTTTCTGTGTAAAGCTTAAACTTTTTGCACTTTATATCGTTATATATTTTTTGGTTAAAAGTTAAGATTTGCATATAGACCTACAGTGAAACCCCAATTAATACTACTTTACATAGAGTACTGTCTTCTTTAGTGTTTCTTAAGCTCCAAATTTTGGTTTAAAGTCTAGGAAATTGTTTCCTGGAAAAAAAAAATCTCTAGTTGTTAACTAGTCAATACCCTTTCATTTTTAAAATACATGTTCTGAACTAAAAAGAATAAAATGATTACTGCCAAGTTGGCATTTCAAGTGATGTGGTGGAATCTATAGTCTGAGCCTTCCCATTTACGCCACTGCTATTGGAAACAGCAATGAGAAAAGAATGCACAAAGGGTGTCCTTGGGTTTAAATTAGAAATGATCAAAATGATAGGACTTCTCAGAGAAATGTGGGGTATTAGACAAACGGACAGAAGGGACCATCCCTCCCCAAATTCACTGGGGAGGGACACATATCCTTAGTCAAAGCATACTGAAATAACTTCAGTTATCACTAAAAGCTCTAATTTTTTGTGTCATTGCTAGTCAGTGGTCCTGACACAAAAAAAGATATTTTCATATCTAAAAATAAGGAATATACCAGATAGAAAGCTGGGGCAGGTGTCACCTATTTCCATGTGTCCCCATTCCTAGTTTCTTCTGATTTGTGTGGCTAGACTTAATTAATATGCAAAAACTCATTTAACATTTTAGCATCTCAAAGAGAAGCCATTGAATATCAAACTGATAAGAAATGATAGTATAGTAATCCCCCCTTATCCACAGGGGATACCTTCTAAGATCTCCAGTGGATGCCTGAAACTGCAAGTAGTACCAAACCCTAGATATACTATGTTTTCCCTAAATGTACATACATATGATAAGGTTTAATTTATAAATAAGGTTTAATTTATAACTTAAGCACAGTAAGAGATTAACAATAATATCAAAGAAGAAAATAGAACAATTATAACAATGTACTGTAATTAAAGTTATATAAATGTGTTCTCTCTCAAAATACCTTGTTGTACTGTTCTCCCTATTTTCAGATTGTGCTGACCACAGGTAAGTGAAAACTCAGAAAAGTGAACCCACAGATAAGCGGAGACTCCTCTATATTTGGTCTAAGCCAAGAATCCATTTCCTCTCTGTAAATAAGAGTGGCATATCCTCCTGAAACAGGATCTGAGGTGTAGCAAAATGCAAGGTGTAGGATTTGAAAAGATGGAAGACGTGTTTGCAAATACAAAATGCAATCAAAGTTTCAAATAATGTTGAATTTTAATAATGTTTCTGCTTCCAGTAATTCAAGTAAGTATTCATATCAAAGGAGAATGTATATAGTGAATTACTCCAACATTCAATATTTCCACTAGACTATAGACTCTATTATTATAGAGTATGAATTTTTTTCAAACACAAAAATTGGTGTGCAGTAGATGCTTGATAAACACTCAACAAATAAATACATTTCTGCTTATTTTTTGCAATAATTAAATAGCAGGAACATGTTGTAAATTTGTTTCAAGATTAGTTAACTCTAAGTTTGATAGAGTTTAATGTTAAGAGAAATTACAGAAGGGTTAATAGGCAAACAAAGGTAAGATTTTGTGGTGGAAAAACATTTTTCAGGGGTGGCTATGAGGGAATATATTGGAAAGACCCTACCAAATGAAAAAGCACTTATGCACTTATATAGCATTTAATATGTGCAGGGTCCTTTTCCAAGTTCTATACACTTCTTAAAGATGAAGGAATTGAGAAAGAGAGAGGTTAAGATGCTCAATTTCATATAGCTAGTAACTGGCAGAGATGGGATTTAAACCCAGTCAGTTTGGTTTCAGAATCTGTGTTCTAAGCTACTATGTTTATTCTATGTTTATTTCTCCTTGAAAAAAAAAGTAAGGTTATTACCATATTTTTCATATATAGGGCTGCATTAGTTTCTTTGGGCTGCTGTACAATTGCCACAAACTGGATGGCTTATGACAACAGAAATATAGTCCCTCACTGTTCTAGAGACTAAAAGTCCAAAATCAAGGTGTTGGCAGGGGTATGCTCCTCTGAAAGCTCTAGAAGAATCCTTCCCCTAACTCTGTGTAGTTTCTGGGGTTGCTCATAGTCCTTGGCCTTGCTTGGCTTATAGCTGCATCACTCCAATTTCCATATGCCTTTTGTGTATGTCTTTCTGTGTCTCTCCTTGTGTTATAAGGACACCAGTCACTGGATTTAGGGCCCATTCTAATCCAGTATGACCTCATGCTAACCTGAGTATTTCTGTAAAGGCCTTATTTTCAAATAAGGTCACATTCACTGGTGCTGGGGGTTAGCAATTGGACATGTCTTATAGGGGGCACAATTCAATCCACACAAAGGATCAGCCTTCTGTTAACATTAAGAAAAATGCTTATCATGAAAAACCAGTTACAAAAAATGCTTATCATGAAAAACCAGTTACAGTAACATTAGATTGAATTTAATTTCTTAATCATGTTCCTTTCAAACTATTTAATAAAGTAATGAGGGAATTTACATGCTGGCCTGTAAATTTCTCACCCTAAGCTATTTTTGTGATGCTGGGATAGCAGACAAAAGGCCAGCTTGGAAGACATCTAAACCAGACCTCATACATCTCATTCTGTCACCCTGGCGCCAGGAGGCTTCCTCAAAGGGGAGGGAGAGGCCATTGAATGTTGGCATTGCCACCTTAAAGTGTTAAGAGTATTTTTCTCACAGTTCTCCATAAGTCAGGTTGGTTTTCGGATATTTCCCTTTAGACCACTGAGAAACTAACAACTGCTGGCCAGTAAAGCACCATCACTGCCTCCTTCACAGCTCATATTTCAAAACTTCATTAGAGAGCTGCTGCTGTGTGGACCTGAAGAGGAAAGATCCCTTTCCCCAATAATAACCTTTTAGAGAGATGAGTATACTCCTGGCAGTTAATAGACAACAAATTGAGATTTGCAGTATAACCAAAAAGATAGGTTTCTAAATGGTACCCTATCTTCCTTGAAATAAATTATGTTTGATAATAGAAATCCGTCTTCCAGTTAGCAGGATGGGGCAGCCCACACAGCTAGAATGGTAGTGGGGCTGGAGAAGTAGGATGCTGGGGAAGAAGCATGGCACTCAGAGAAGAGTCTAGAATGGCTCCCAGGAAGCAGGAGTCACAAAGGCCCTAGAAGACTATCCTAGGAGAACATAATGCAGTAAAAGGCCATGCAGATGGCACATTACTTCTTATGTCACCGTCATTGAAAAATAATGGGCACAGCAAAAGAAATGGCATTAAGAGGGTGCTGGCAACATCAATAATGTGAAAGGGAAATTTTACAATATGGGTGTTAAGTTTCTGAAATTTATAAACTCCGAGTTTTTCCTATGAAGGGAGATGTAAGGCACTTGGTAATTATTGCTTATTTTTTAACATTTAGGTCAATGTGGCAGATTATATTTTCCAAACATATGGTAGTAGAGCTGGTGGAATGAGAGAGATTTTTGCAGCGATCTCAGGAAAATACAGTCTGATGTGGTCAGATATTTTCTTCCTTTTTGTGTAAGTACAAGTTATTTCAGCTGCTTAAAATACTCATCCTGTCTTTCCATGTATTGATTTATCTTTACAGCTCATTACTCCTGGTTTTCAATTGTCATTTCATGGTCCCTGAACTTGGAAATTTGATCTTTAAAACTGTCTTATTTCCTACCATAAGAATTTGATCTTCAAGTTTACAGACATTGGTTATGTAAAAATGAATCAACACCTACAGAATTCCAGTGGAAGCTACTCCAAAAAGAGATTGACTAGTGGAACCTAAGATGCTTTTTATATGTGTTGCCACCCTGCCTGCCTGTCAACCTGGAATGGAAAAGCAAGTTGCTTTTATAGGCAGTTTATAATGAGATTGGAAAATGTTAGGGCTCTGGAGCAAGATGCCTGGATTCAAATTCAGGCCCTACACTTACCAGCAATAAAAGTTATTCAGCTTTTCTGTGCCTCTACTGAAACATCTTTAAATGAGAATAACAATGATACCAACAATAGAAGTTATAGTAATAACTTATAGTATAGAAGTTATAGTAATATAAGTAATACACATAAAGTGCTTAGAACAAGTTGTCACAAAGGCAACACACAAGAAATATTACATATTATTCAGAGTACTTTCCCACTGAAAAATTCACTTGAAGCTAGTGAGATGAAGAATTTGGGAATTTAGAAAGTTAAGACGAAAACATAGAAGCAAGATGCCCACATGACATTGGATTAAGTGGTATTTGAGTTACTGCAGGAGAGTGGGAATATGAGGGGTGTTTAATTGGGTTATACAGAAGTAAGTAAAAATTACTTAATGGGAACTACATTTTTATTCCAGACTCTAAATAGGGAAATGACTTTTCCTGCCAAAAGTGGTTTAAAACATATCTTCCATTTTCTCTTCTTTCCCCCACCCCAATAAAATCTGGAGGTGGGCTCTGTCAATTTTCTTCAAAATGCCAACCGAGTTAAGGCAGTGGGCTGACATTCTCTCTTCCTACACTGAAGTATAACTTCTCTGTTCCTTTCGATACTCACATCAGATTCTACTGCATAGTTCATTAAAATTGGTTATAAAGAAGTTCACATTAGAGGATATGAATGAGCTTTCAACAAATCATTTTGAAATCTTGGGTTAAAAAAAGAACATATTGGGTATTGTTATGTAACCAGTTTGAGTTAAACATGGATCAACAGGAAATGACTATAGTTTCTCACAACTCCTTGCTATTAGATCTCCCATCACCAACAGAAAATCATATCAGATCTGAATGTTTTCTGGCCACCTTCATTGTTAAGAAAGTCTCATTTCTTAAATATCCAGTGAAATCTAATACTATAGTTCCAGTCTCATACCCAATCAAGACTTCTCTCACACCTCAGACGCCATTGCTAGAAAACCTGTAACAAAAAGAAGTGGGAAGTGGGGGCCTTTTTACTCTCCATGTTCCAACACTCCTATATTTGCTCTGGTGCTTCTAGGTCATCATTCCTATATTTTCAAGGGTGGAAGGAGGTTGGTGAGAAGAGGAGGTAAAAGGAGAGAAAGTTCTTACTTGACTGGTACTGTTTTAAAGTGGAAATTGTAGCTCTCTGGAAGGCCGGTGCCTAAATATCAATATTCTCTCTTGAAAGTTCTTCAAATATCCCCCACATTCTCCTCTCCAGCTGCTCTCTTCTTGCAAATGTCCCACACAGATCTTGGGGTCACGCCATCCAGGCTCCAGCTTGCCTACATTACTCAACAACCTCTTAATCTAAGGAAAAACTCGTATCTTTTTCCAGCAAACACTGGAAATAAAAGCCATCCCCTATGGAGCCCTCTCTCTTTGTTCTGCTTCTCAGCTAACACCAGACAGCTTTGAGCTATTTCTTTTACAGTGAGAGTCAGGCATTAGTGTTTATACCTCCCCATCCTTCGGATGATTCTCTTGGAGTCCTATTTATTTGGCTTAAGTTGAAGAAGAGCACATTCTCCGCCCCCTGCCCCCTCCAAGAAATGGGAGAGGAAAAAAAAATAGCACTCCAAAATGTTTCTTAAGGAAATCTTCATTCGTCAGTTCTCACCCATTAATTTACTAGCCTCCTTTTATGTATAGGCTGGAGGTGGTGATAGGTTAGATGTTTGGAACCAATTTGGGCCACCTTCCAACAAATTCTGCCTAGATGGTCTAGCACCTTTCTAGAATGTGTGGGCATTTAACACCCACTGTGCTCTGCTTTGGAGCCCCAGCCAGACATCAAAACCAGCAGGAACAGTCTCACTTACTTCCCTGCTACAGTTCTAAAATGGCGGCTGAACTGCCTATTAGGGCCAAGGTTCTGACGCCCTTAGAAGAAACTGGCAGATGAACAGAAAGCTGACCAAATTTGAACTAGGTGTTTATGCATCACATTTATTCTCCGTAACTTTCACTCACCCATTCCACAAGGTTTTATTACTTACATATATTTGGAAAGCACCAGGAGTTATTCTGGACAATTTAAGTAGACGAGACAATCTTTGCTCTTGAAGAAAGATTATTTCAGAGACCCTTTACTGTAATGCAGTGCTTCCAAAATTTATGTATGCCATTAAGAAGGAAGTAAAAGTATAACCTTTGGTGTCTGAGAATATAATCTGAAATAGTGAATATCTTCATTCTTTATACTGGTAAGGTATGAATACCCTGGGGGGTTCATTCTACCTCCAGAGTACACAAAAAGTGATGTTTTAAAGGAATCGATTTTCAGATCTTCATCTCTCTTAAGTGCACAAAAACAAAATTGATCTGCTGAAGAAGGAACATGTAGTTGAGTTCTGCCTCTTTTCCTAACTTTTCTTCTTAAGTTTTCTTCCCCAATTTACATCTTATTTCATGCCTCCTAGATTTTACCATCTTTCATTACTCTAGGAGGTAAAAACCCCAGAACAGCCAAAATGTAGCAATGATTTTCAAAATACTACTTTTGATTTTGAAAAGGTGAATGATTCTGATGAATGGGAAAGAAATGGATTCAGTGTTTTCCAACTATTTGCATATAACAAAAGTTACAGGAGCACATAATTAAGCTGTCAGTTGATAAGTCATTAGTTTTTAGTGATAGATCACTATTTTGCTTTGTATACGTGATTACAAAATAATTTAAAGAATTGAGAGATATTGCTATAACCGCTTTCTTACCTATTTGTGTGAACAAGATTTCTTAAACTTCGCACCTGTAAAAAAAAAAAAAACAGAATGTTGAATACTATATCATTCTAACAAGTAATATAAACTAATTATAAAAGTCCATTCATAAACATATATTCATTTAATACAATTTTACTGTTAATGTTTAATAAATATTAAAGTTAATATTTAATAATATATCCTTCATATATTATTTAATGGTTTTATATTTATATATACTATATTGTATATCTGTGCATGTCCAAAATGTTATTTTCATAAGTTTGCTCATTGCAGCATTATCTGTAAAAGCAAAAATTATCCATGATTAGGAAATTAGTTAAATAAACCCTGGTAAAGCTATGCATGAAATACTATAAAACTATAAAAAGAAAGTAAAAAAGCTGCCTACCTAATAACTGACATGGATTGATATTTAGGATATGTTGCTGTGTCATGATGAACAATAACACCTCCCACCAAGATATCCACATCCTAATCTTCAGAACCTGAGTCTTGCCTTAAGTGACAAAAGGGACTTTGTAAATGTGATTAAATTCAAGCTCTTGAGATGAGGAGGTTATCCTGGATTATCTAGGTGGGCCCTAAATGTAATCTCAAATTGTTTCCATAACAAGGAGCTGAAGGGAGTTTTGAGGGCATAAGAGAAAACAATGGGAAGATGGAAACAAATAATGGAGTGGTTTGGCTACTGGCCAAGGGATGCCAAAGGAGCCTCTAGAATTTGCAAAGGCAATAAATATATTCTTCCTTGGAGCCCCCGGAAAGAACCATCTCTGCAAACCTTGATTTTAGCCTTGTAAAACTGATTTTTGACTTCTGACCTCCTGAAGTGTAAAGTAATTCATGTTGTTCAAGCCACTAAGTTTATGGACACTTGTTACAAGAATAATAGGAAAAAAATACCATTGTTAAAAGAAAAAAAAAGTAAGTTTTGTATACTATGCTTTCTTTTATGAAAGAACAGATAAGGGCAGAAAAGTGTGTATTTATGTTTGCTCAAATATGCCTAAAATTATACCAAAAAAATAAAAATAGCTACCTACAGGAGAAAGGAATAGAAACAAGATTTCTCAATGTTTGCCTTGTTATATTATTTTGGTTTTTGAACCAAGTGAAGGTATAAACTATTAAAAATAAAACAAAAAAATACATAAAATGTAAAGAGGAAAAAGTGGAAGCATTTTATTTTATGTTGGAGGTTGGAAGCTCCTAAGGATTTTAGGATTTAGATACCGTTTTTCTCTCTCAAGAAAGCTTGTTCTTCCCATCATCTATGCAATAATTCCAATTTGAAACTCAAAGATCAGCAATGAAAGCTGAGAGAGAGAGAAA
This sequence comes from Pan troglodytes, assembly GCF_028858775.2. NCBI lineage: Eukaryota > Metazoa > Chordata > Mammalia > Primates > Hominidae > Pan > Pan troglodytes. Next base: position 95,642,483 of record NC_072402.2, on the reverse strand, counting down.
CAAGATTCCAGTGGAATTGATTTGATGACAGACAGACAATTGGGTGATTTGTATATATAATGAGTAAATAAATAGATGAAGAGATATTTTTCATGATTGGAATTGAAATGGCTGTTATTTACTTTTTAACATCTATAGAGCTGACATACTGAAAAAAAATTGGGCTATATAAACTGTAACTTCAATCTTTCCCCCAAATTTGAAAAAATTTAGATCCTTTGTAGAACATAAGACTGGAAATGAGTGATCTAAAATATTCTTTTTTTAAAAAAAAAAAAACAAAAACCTCTCCTGTAGTTTGAGATAAACATGTAATAAATTATTGAGGAGTGATGCACTCTGGTTAGTTATGTAGCCTGGTAAATCAAATTCCACTACCATTTTTAAAAGATAGATACCAACAAAATACAATCAAGATATTTTGAAACACAACCCAGAAAACAGGTGATCATTTGTTGATCATGTGATGTGTGTGTGTGTGTGTGTGTGTGTGTGTGTGTGTGCCCGCGGCATACATATTCAGGCCTAAACAAACACTGCTTCACAGTCCAGAAGACAATCAGAGCCACAAAGTCTGAGGTTGGTCATGAGGAGCATTGGTTTTCTGAGTGCAGCCTATGGATAAAGTAGGAAGACAGCTCTAGTGCAATGGAAAGGACACTGTACCTGAAATCAGAGAAGTGGGTTGGATTGGCTCTGCCACTGCTGTGAATCCCTGGTTAAATTATGGGACTCGAATTCTCATTTTCCTCCAAAAGGACAGTACCACACACTGTGCTATGGACCCATTCTATATCAATAGGCTTTAAAGGCACATTCTAGACCAAAGTGCTAGGCACACAGTAAAGGCACAAAGTAAAGGCACGCAGTGCTAGCTTTAATTTTATCCCCATTGTTACTACTTACTTACTTACAAAACTTTAAATAAAGCTCTATGAACCAGTTTTACCATTTTTATAATGGGGACTAACCACAACTCCTTATCAGGGCTGCTATGAGACTAAAATAAGGTATTATAGCACACACAGCACATAGCACATATAATTATAGTGAGCTGTAATTATACCACATCTCTATGTTGGGTTATTATCCAAATTAAATTAGTACCCAGATGTAAGCACTTTAACACAATATCTAACATGTCATAGATACCAAAAATAAGTACTTATTCAAGATGTTAGAAAGTTAGTGACTCTCCATTAAATGCATATGCTGCATTAGAACTTTAAAGTGGTAAGGTACAGTCTCTTTTCCTTGGGTGATGTCATACAAATATTATTGTCCTCATTTTACAGAGCAAAGCAATACCATATTTACTAAATCACAATAAATAGTTCATGTTGTCTCATGAACAAAAAGAATTCATGGGGACAATGGAATATTTGAAATTGAGTATCAATGTTGTTAGACTTCTCAAATCCATTCACTGCATAAATTTTAGAGTAATCTATGTTAATCACAAAAATAACCCCATTATTTCCATGCTTTAAATGTTTCGACAGTTCCCCTATATCACCTGCATATGAATTACAAACTACTTAGCAAAGGGTGCTGACTCTCTGTTATCTTATTTCCATCACACTGTAATCTCATTTCCATCCATTCTCTGCCTTATATTTTTTGATCTGGTAATTCCTCCTTACTTGAGCTGCCCTTGATGTAGGACTCTTGCTTTCCTTCATGACTTTAGTTAAACTATCGGCTTTGCCTGGACTTCCCTGTCTGCTCCCATCTCCATGCCTTTTTCACTTGCTTAGTTCTTACTCATCCTTTAGAACTTAGCTTACATGTACTCATATCTCTTTTACCTACCTGCTCTCACTCCTTCCTCACCCCATCTCCAATTAGAATGTAAGCATCTCATGGTGGCTGTGATTATTTACCCTCAATTCTCCAATCTCTAACAGCACATAGGAAAGGGGCTTAACCAATCACTGTTGAATTAATATAAAAATGAAGGAACTGAAGCCCAGAAGGTTTATGCAACTTGCCTGTTTCCTATAAGAATAAATGCCTCTATATTGTCTGTAGAGGCTACAGAAAAATAGTAATAGTATGTAAAAATATATGATATATAAATATAATGACTAGATATAAATAACATAACCAGTAATAGTTTCTTTCAATTTAAGTGCTTTCAAATATGAAGGAAAAAGGCATTTACCCTTTAAGAAGCAGGGAACTCTTAAACTAAATTATAAAAGAACACTCATTCCATCTGCATAATTTATTGATCAAAAAATCTGTTGGAATGTAATAGACATGTAAGGACCAAAGTAGTGTTTTCCTAATAGAAAAGAAAAAATATATAAAGAAATATAAGAAACTTGAATTTTATTTCTATCTCTGTATTTGTTAATGTTCCTATTTGTCATGGAAAAGAAGTAGAAAACCCAAGCTGAACAACACAGGAAAATAAATTAAATCAACATTGGCATATTTAAAAAACAAATGGAAAGGAAGCAGCTCTTGCTTGTGCATAGAATGAGATTAGCAGAATACATTACAGACAAGATTCTCTGAAAGAGGGAGTAAAGCCAGCAGCAAAGCAATGAACATCTCTGATCATTTTCAAGTTTCCTAAAGAAACCCTACCAGACTGAAGCATGCACTCAGTCAGTCATGCTTTACTTCTCCAAGTTGGAAGCTAAATTAGTCAGAATAATGAGCAAATTGGTTAAATTTAGTAGCAATTCATAATAGTTGAAATTTATCATCAGAAATGTACTTTTTGTATAATACAACTATTTAACCCAAAATGGCCTCCTATGGAATCCCATGCTGAATTTTCAGGCACCATAGTTTGGTTTGCCACCAAGAAAAATATCAGGGAAGAAGGAGCACTAGATTCAGACTTAAAGAATGACACCAATCTCTATCAATTATCAGACTCATGACTTTATAAAGTGAAAGAAACACCCTCTACTTTTCTCATCTCATAAGGATGAATCAACATGAGGGGCTCAGAAGGCTACCATCACATTTCTTAGAATTAAGAATTGGCTCATTATCATAAAATAAAAGCAAAGCAGACCAGAAAATGGCATGGTGCTATTGTTGGTGGTGTTCCTGTTTGTTTGTTTTAGTTTCATTTGACCCAAATTTTTATTTGCTTGTTACTTGCTATGATGATTTTAAATTATTTTAAATCCAATAATAAGACCAAAGAAGATACAAGAGTCAATTATAAAATGATGTGTGAAAAAAGAGACCAGAATTCATCAGATCATATTCTGCTGCTGTCATTTCTGTCAAAAATAAAATTTAGATGAAAAGGAACAAAAAGAAAGCAATGACAGGAAGATACCATCCAATATAAATAAAGAAATTCTGAAACCAACCAATTCTTCTCAGGGTGTCTCCTGCCCACATGATGATAATGATGCCAAAAGGTGGCAGAATCAATTAATATGATGATAAGATTTTGATCATGATTATTATTTGGAATGATGAAAAGGGGAGAAGTCCCAAAAACCGTAGTTATCATTAGGATTTAAGCTGGAAATAAGAGGGCAATGAAAGGAAGAGGTAGCAGACTTGTTGTCCTTAGATGACCTTATTTAGGTAAGTCATTAGCTATCTGCTATGTGTCATCAAAAGATAAATCTGGTACCGAGGTGTTCAAGTTTCATTTTTTGTTTTGTTTTGTGACGGAGTCTCGCTCTGTTGCCCAGGCTGGAGTGCAGTGGCACAATCTCGGCTCACTGCAAGCTCCGCCTCTGGGGTTCACGCCATTCTCCTGCCTCAGCCTCCTGAGTAACTTGGCACTACAGGCACCCGCAACCACGCCCAACTAATTTTTTTGTATTTTTAGTAGAGACGGGGTTTCACCATGTTATCCAAAATGGTTTCGATCTCCTGACCTCGTGATCCGCCCGCCTTGGCCTCTGAAAGTGCTGGGATTACAGGTGTGAGCCACCGCACCCTGCCTGTGTTCAAGGTGTTCAAGTTTTAAGAAAGAAGAATTTCTGAATATATTGGAGCTTTTCAAAATTGAGATGAGTTAACAGATAGTGTGCTCTCTGCATTGATGATTTTCTGTTGCAAATTTTATTATTGCCTGATAGCATCATAGAGGAACCTGAAGTATTATAAATTTGTTGAATTAAATTATTTGTTACCGCCTATGTTTAATATTAAACTTTTGATATAGATAAAATGGGTTAATGGTCTCTGAGAGCTTGTGTGTGTGTGTGTAGAAGATGAAACAAAGTGAAAACACTTCGAAAGCAATGAGAGGACAGACAATTATTAAATTCTATAAAAATTTGCCTCATGTTATTCATAGTTTAAAATTCTGGTGCAACCATAGAAATTATAAATTATTTTTATGCTATAAGGGAAATAAACAATCGGCATGTGACTAATATGGGAAACCTTGTTGATTAGTTCAAATAACCATAATCCAGGACATGCCCATTCACCTGTTGTTAGCTTATTACTTATATTAATTTTCTACTGCTACTGTAATGAATGGCTATGAATCTAGTGGCATAAAACAATAAAATGCATTCCTTTCAGTTCTAGAGATCAAAGCTCTAAAATCAATTTTACAAGGCTAAAGATCAAGGTGTCAGCACAGCAGTCTTTCTTCTAGACACTCTAATGGACCACCTGCCTTTTCTAGCTTCTAAAGGCTTTGTCACAACTTTATTCATGGCCCCCTTCAAACTTCAAAGCCAGCAACTGTATTACCTCAACCTCTGGTTCCATCATCACATTTCCTTCCTGGATCACTCCACTAAAATAGGATTCTCACTTGGATGATTCAGGATAATTTATCTGGAGACCCTTAGCTTAATCACACCTGGAAAGTCCCCCTTGCCATGTGAAGTAAAAAATATTCACAGGTTCCAGGAATTAGGGTGTAATTTTGGAAGATGATTATTCAGCCCACCACATGACACCATAAACATTATGCTACTTAGGGTACTTAGGGGGTATGCTGATCATAAGCACTGTAAAGAACAGTGGTTTGAGCCATAGGGTTCAGAAGAGGTCCTTAGGGTGTTGCCAAGGGACACAAGGAGGAAGTCAAGAGGGGGATGCTTTTGTCTTGACCAGGGAAATTCTGCTTATATCTATGGTGTTTATTAATCTTCTGCATATGGTTTTATTTTCTTAAAAGGTTTCACTACTCAAAATTTTAAAAAGAAGTTTAAAAAGGTAGCAATTACACTCTCTTAAAATTTTAAATTATTTTCATGTCAGACCACAGGATATTTTCTATTATCAACACTCAGACTTATATCTCTCCTGGTGTATTAAAGTTCCAAAGCCATAATCAGCTTTTCTTGTTCTATAACGATAAAGTTACCAACCAACAAACAAACGCAAATTGGAATTTTTTTAGCCTTTACTGTTCAAACCTTTTAAAAATCACCTTTAGTGTGGTATTTCTTTTACGTTGAATCCATTTCTTTTCTAAAAAAAAATAGTGCTTTATTTAACTTTGTTTTTAATTATTTCTAATAAAATAAATACAATACCAGACCACCACTGGAGACTATATTGTAAATGCCTAGAAAAATCCAATTAAACAATTATTTATTAGGCATTATACATAAGGCATTACACTTAGTACTACATAGGGTATAATTATGGGTAAGGTAAAGCCCTTGACCTCAAGAAGTGTATTCAAGTAGGAAAAATTAGAGGCTACACCTAGAGTTAACTACCCACCTAATAAGGCAAGAGATAATTAATAAGTGCCCCAAACAAAGTCCAATTAAACAAACTTGTGGGCTGGGCATGGTGGCTCACACCTGGAATCCCAGCAGTTTGGAAGGCCAAGATGGACAGATCACTTGAGGTCAGGAGTTTGAGACCAGCCTGGCCAACATGGTGAAACCCTGTCTCTACCAAAAATATAAAAAAATTTAGCCAGGCATGGTGGCGCACACCTGTAATCCCAGCTACTTGGGAGGCTGAGGCAGGAGAATTGCTTGAACCTGGGAGGCAGAGTTTGCGGTGAGCCAAGATCCCACCACTGCACTCCAGCTTGGGCAACAGAGCAAGACCCTGTCTCAAAAAAAAAAAAAGTCTGAAATGGCAGTGACTTTTAATCATGATGGTGGGCAAGTAAGATGCAGAAATTTACCTTTACACACACACACACACACACACACACACACACTCTCTCACTCCCAACATGTGGGCATTTTGGTCATACATTTAAAAACAAAAACACTCAAACTTGAAAGTAGGAAAAGAAATAACCAATGGAGGAACAAAGAGCGATCTCTTACAGCTGAGTGGGAGATTAAGGAATATGATCTACACAGGATAGATAGGATCTATCTATCTATCTATCTATCTATCATCTATCTATCTATCATCTATATCTATCTATTTCAGATTGACTGAAGAATGAATTATGAGAAGCAAAAATAGCAAATAAGTTTGGAAAACTAAATTTAGATCACATTTCATAATGACACTAGAAAAGTCATTTGTTTCTACCCTTAGCATTCAATGAGCTGTTAGAATTGGGATGATAAATACCTTACAGGTATGTCTGTCTCCATTCTTCCCTGTATCTCTGTGCTAGACAGAAGCAGAAATCCAGTGCTCTTTCCCAATGTGTCAGAGTTTAGTCATGGAATCACTCTTGACAGAGGGACCTAGGCAGGCTATGGCATCAATCACTCTGAGTCCATGAAGTAACACTCATCCACTATCGGTGCATAGGTGATTTTTGAGTATGAAATGGAAAGACTGGTGCTTAGCTTAAGAACAGGCAGATATGCATGTTTCAGGAATGGAAAAATCAGAATTGATGGAGGAGACAATTTAAAAAGTAAAAAATATAATTAAAATAATATCTCAGATGAAAAATTTCTAAGGCCCTGAATTTAATTTTAGCTAGGGAGAATTTTGGATGAATTTTCTTAAAGTAAGTGGTCCAATGACTGCTTCAAAATGAATTTATATATATATTTGAGGTATAAACAGCAATAAGGCTGGTCATAATTATTTATTTTTTCCTTGCTATTTTTACAGAATAAACCATGGCTCAAATAATCAAGATGTCTCAAAATGTGTTTCCCACATGATTAAAATATAAAGGCCAGTTTTTTAAAAAATTAGTATAGGAAATGTTTTATTTTTCATCTTCACTACTCCCGAAAGGATTTAAGATGGGTTCAGCGATATATGTCATACAACAAGATAACATAAATTAGAAGCAATTTTTTTAAAAGTTAAACAATGAGTCAGGACATAAATTAGAATTAGAAATAAACCTAATACAAAAAATAGATTCCAATCAAATAAGAAGGAAAAAGTGAAGAATTACTGTTATTTTCATTATAACTATTCAAAATTCAAAAGAGAGAAGAGGAGAACTTGAAGGCAGTAGGAGATCCGAAGAATGGGATGGATATTTCAGATAAAATTATGCTAATGAATTCACAGAATGTTTAAGTTTCTGCTTGGGATGTAAAAAGGACCCCGACTTTAATACGGTATTAAACTAGAGAAATTATAAATTGTTATTTAATTCTTCATTCTACCTGAAAGTCACTGTTGTTAAGTTGGTTTTGTCTTTGGTTGTTTTTGATTTTTTTTTAAAAGATTTTTTGAAGGTGGGTAGGGCAACAGGAGACAGGTGATATGTGTATATGTGTAACTTCTTGCATAAAATTTGCCAAAGATTCATCACTGTATTTGCAAATAAGTAGGAAATTGCTTCCAAAGTTATCAGAAAATTATTCTTCACATATAGAATGTTTGTTTTCATATCAAGACGCCTAAGATCAGAAATGTATATGGATGAATTTGAGTCAGATGCCATTGTGAATACATTTTAATTTCAATATTCAAAAGTAAAAAAGATATAATGCATTACAGTAGGATAAGAGCAATTTTCCCAAATACTAATATGAGAATTCCATAAATGCTAGGTCTTAGTTTCTTAAATATTCACCATATGCCTTCACATTCTAGTGTCCTATATGTATGTATATCCATGTGTCAGTGCTGTATGTACAGGCAATGAAAAAATATAATTTCTTACATACACATAGTACATTTTTAGGCTGTTTTGTTCCCTCTGTGGAGTGGTCAGAAGTCATAACTAAAACATTTTATTTAAGCAATCCTAACAACATATGAACATATATGAGATAAGCATTAATACTTTCCACTTGAGAAAGAGAGTAGAAAAGCAGAAGAATAGTCATACAGAGCTATTTGAAAACCTTTACCCTGGACTCATAGATATTTTTGTCTGCTGTGCCACATAGGTTGTCTGCGTCAATTGCTCTGAGAGCAGCAAAGCCTCTCAGATAAAGAAAACTTATTTCATAGGGGCTCTAAAAATGCATCAGCTTAGTTATTGGAAATGGGATGACAATTCTATCAATTTCTTCAACAGAGTTCACATTTTGCCAAGAATTAAGATGCTCTTGGCCATTTACTTTGTTTTTCCATTTTAAAACCATATTTGCTACCAAGGAAACTTGATCTGCATATCATATTTTTTAAGTTTAATTCACTGGATTAATTTGGATAGCCCAGTTTATGCTGCAGTAATAGAATAATCCTGAAATCTCAGTGACTTATTACAGCAAGTAGTTTCTTTCTTGCTCAAAGGACACATTCCATGTGAATTACTGGGGAAAATCCGTCTTCTACACAACTACTCAGTGACCCAACTTGTCAGAAACTATAGTATCTTGTAGCTGCTCCATTGCCTCATTGGTTTCAATGACAAAGCAGAGGGAAGTTGGAGAGCCACGCACTGGTTCTTAATTGTTTCAAGTCATACTTCTTATTTCCACTCACAACCCATTGGTCAATATTAGTTCCAACGATGCAGGAAATGTGGATTGCATATGGATGGCCAATGAGTAATGACTGTCTCTGCCATAATCACTAAATTTATTTGATAAGCTGAAAATATTCTAAGATTTTTTCAAAATAAAGCCTTTTGATAAGGCTTTTTTTCTGCAAAAGTATAATATTAGGAATTGAAATTCATCCTATGAATTCATTTTTAAGAATCTGTTTCTAGAAGAACTAAAAGAAAACTAGTCATCTTTGAGTGAATTTCTACACTAAGAAAGCAAATTCTCTTCTGAGTTTAGTCCATTGTACCACAATGAATTTTAAGATTTTTGCTGATTTAAATAAATGATAATATCACCAAACTGAGACTTACCAATTTCCCGTTACCAAAGAGTCTTTTTTACAACTGTTCTTATACTCATAGGCTCTTCGCATACCAACAAAAAAGTGTTATATCTTCTCTCTATGTAACTACATACCTATAAGTAACTATATATATAAAACATATACATAATATATCAATACTATTATATAAAACACTATATACATATAAAACTATAAAACTATGATATATATACCATACACCCCTTTTTGGCATCCGTCGGGCATATTACATCATTTAGAATATAATTGCAGCTGATTTTGTTTTTACTACTGACATAATCAAAATAAAATTAAATTCAAATATAGGAGAATAAAAATTATTTAAGTTTTCTATATCCTTAGATACACAATGGATGAAGAACAAAACAACAAGATTTGGGTTTAGAGTTTGTCATCCGATAGTTCATATTTTAGGAAAGAGATGTTTCATTGCTTTCTGAGCAGTGCCACGTCACCCCAGGAGAAAATCAGATTCTGAGGGCTGACTTCTTTTTTCACGTGGCAGAAGAGAAGTGATAATGGATTGCTATCTTTAAAAATGTGGCCACACTGGCTATAGTCATCAGAAATTTCCTAACCTACTTTGACAAGGCTGTTCACCTAGGTCCCTTGCTGAGTAACAGTGTTTCTATCCATGATCTTTGCCAATTATTCCAATGTAATTTTTATTTCATCCAAAATAACTTTACCCAGAGGGGGAAATAAATAGAGTAGTCATTTGAAATTATACAACAATTAGGTAGAAAATTAATGCCTCATCCAGGCTTTTAATCATTCATCTCGCATTCAGTATAATCAAGGTCATTTAGTATTGCTGATGCTTTCCTTTAATGTAATTACTGAAATATCAGGTCCTAGAATGGATGAAGAATTGACTGCCTTCATCAACATTCATCCTAGGGTTTGTAATAGGAAACACTGAAGGCAAAACAGAAGTCTTTTCGGTAAGTAGTATGAATAATAATAAACAGGACTTTCTCTGTTTTTCTATAAGCCCATTAATTGTTTCAAAATATATATTCATCTTATGTCCACAAATGGATGATATTGTGTTTATCATACATTTTTAAGTTAGGTTATATTTAGAAGTATTTAATCATACATTGAAACAACCTCAATGTTCAAAGATAAATTTTAAAAAATGTTGGAATGCAGATGTCATTAAAAATAATGCTTGTTACCTGGATAGTTGTTCACAATAACTTGTAATGTACAAAGATGTGTTATATGACAGTTTCTGTTAATATATATTTGCATATGAAACATACGTACAGTACACAATAAAATGTTTAAAAAGGTATTTTTAATGTTGGTCTAGTTTTATGTTGATCTGTTCTTCGTATATGAGATATAAGGTTAAGGCAGTAATTACTGTACTCTTTGTACAAGGCACTATGGTATTCACTTTATCAAAAAAAATTATTTGATCTTAGCAACTATATTATGAATTGGATGAGATATGGTTATAAAGTATATGTATAAATGAATTAAATACGTATGCCAAGAATGTGTAGTTAATTTGTGAAGAAGTAGAGGTTTGAATCAGATAGTCTTCTTGCTTGGTGCCTGCATGCTTACTACTGTACTATCCCCTGTGGATTAAAATAAACAGTTATTTCTTAGGTAATGAAATTAAAAAAGGTGGAATAAAAGTTGAAAACTGAACATTCTTTTATGAATGAATTCATGTGCTCAAAAGCATATTTAAGGTACCATGTGAAATGATGAATATTGGGACCAAGGGGTAAAACTTCAAAATTCTGTAGATAAGTTTTTCAGTATTGACTTATTCCTGAGGAAACATAAGGTTATATAAATACATTATTTTTGGTTCTTATTTAATGTGTTTATTAAATTAACAGCTAAGCTAATAAATTTTATCATTTTTAAAAATAAATCATTGTAGAAAAAAAGAATTGTGAACTGAGGAAGTGAAAAAGTTTGACATTTTTCTTTTTCGTTTCTTTATCTGATTATGTTGAGAAAAAATACAAGTCATATGAATTACAAAAGTTTTAAAGCCTTCCTGAAATTAGTTATGCTGTTTAAAAAAGGTGGGTGGGGGACCAGGCATGGTGGCTTACACTGTAATTTCAGTACTTTGGGAGACAAGTTGGAGGATTGCTTGAGGCCAGGAGTTTAAGACCAGCCTGAGCAACAGTGTGAGACCCTGTCTTTAAAACAAAAAAGAGGATCACTATTTAGTGACATCTGAGCCTTGGCATAAAGATGCTTTACTATAAATGATACAATAATTACAGAAAATAAAGAGAAAATGCTAAAAGGGACTGAACATTCTAGACAAAATTACCTTGGCATGCATTATAGTCAGCCTAATAGACTAAACTTTTGTAATATTTGGAATAATAATTTATCAAAAACCAATTTAAATGTTTTACCACATGGTAAGAAAAATTTTAATCTGAATGTGAAGACAATAAAGCTAGTAAAAAGTTACTGACTTTCTTTCAATTTTGTATATTTTAAGTGAATTTTTAATAATGTTTTATAATTACACAACAGCATTCAAGTTTAAAAGACTTTATACTCATGTAAATAAGTAAGTTTTCACATAAAAAATATAATTGATAAGATTATGACCTCTTGTGTTACTTATGTCTACCATGAGAGAAAAAATTTAGCCAAAAATTAAATAAAGAAATAAAATAAACAGTACATGCAAGAGAATGCAAATGGAAATCACCTACATATGTAAAGGATGAGGGAGAAATAACTTAAAAGAAATAATTGTATAAAATATATATTAAAAATGCAACATAGGAGTTTTATTGAAAAGGCAGTACAATGTTTATCGAGAGATTGTCCTGTGACTCACAAAATGAGTGTCCTCAAAGACAGTACTTATTAAACTAATTGCTATAGATAAATATAGTGATCTAGACATGGACTGTAATAGTATTATAGTGATAGAGTCAATATCCTTAACTTGATAATAATATCTATGAAAACCTACAGATAACACATTTACTTGTGAATGCTTTTACTACTGAATGCTTTCTCCTTAAGATAAGAAACTAGACAAGGATGTCCATGCTCACTACTCAGATTTAAAATTTTATGGGATATCTTGGGTAGTGCAATAAGCCTGGAAATAAAAAATTTATTCTCTGATGACATGAATATGTATGCAGAGAATCCTAGGGATTATAGAGAAGAAAGTCTACTAGAACTAATAACTGTGTTTAGCAAGGTCATAGGATTTAAAGTCGATATTAAGTATATTTCCATTTACTAGGAGTTAAAATATAAAACATGAATATTAAATATATTTACCATAGAATCTCAAAACATGTAATGGAAATGAAGTAAATTATATTTTTTAAAATTTCTACACCAAAAACAATAAACTATTAATAAGAGAAATTAAATAAGACCTAAGTGGAAAGATGTACCATGTTCATGAATCTACACACTCAGTTATGTAAAGCCATCAGTTTTTGACAAATCCATCTATAGATTCTAAGCAATAGAAACTAAAACCAATAAGCTCTTTATAGGAATTGACAAACTGATTCCAGAATTTATATGGAAAAGCAAGAGACATAAGATAGTCAAAATAATTTGGAAACAGTTAGTTAGAAGACATATCCTGCCTAATTTCAAGACATATACCTTCATCCATTCAGGATGCTATAACAAAAGATCATAGACTGGATGTCTTATAAACAACAGAAACTTATTTCTCTCAGTTTTGGAAGCTGGGCAGACCAAGACCAGCAAATTTTGTCTTTTGAGGACCTGCTTCCTAGTACAGACAACTGTCTTCTCCTTGTGTCCTCACATGGTCAAAGGGACTTTCAAGCCTCTTCTGTAAGGACAGTAATCCCATCCATGAGAGTTCTGCCTTCATGACCTCATCACCACCCAAAGGCTCACCTTCTAGTACCATCATATTGGGAATTAGGTTTCAATATATGAATTTTGGGGGGACACAAACCTTCAGTCTATAGCAACATACTAGAAAATGACCATAATAAAGATAGTGTAATATTGTTTTACAGATAGACATAATGTATGCAAAAGAAATAAAATCAGATTAATATAGTAAATTGATTTTTAACAAAGGTGCCAAGGTAATTAAATGGTGATTTATAGTTTTTACACTAAATTATGCTGAAATAACAAACATCCATATGGGGATAACAAAATGAGCATAGACCACTACCTTATACCATAAGCAAAAACTAACTTGAGCCAGATCATTGGCTAGGCAGCAAAGCAAATAATATACAACTTCTAGAAGTAAACAGAAGAAAAATCTTTTTGACTTTGGGAAAGATATTTTTTTTTATATAGAACACACTAAAAAGTGAAGACCACAAATAAATGTTAGATTTAATTAAAATTTAAACGTTTTGCTCTTGTAAAGATACCATTAAAAAAATAAAACAGTAGCCGGGTACAGTAGCTCACACCTGTAATCCCAGCACTTTGGGAGGCCAAGGCGGGTGGATCACCTGAGGTCAGGAGTTTGAGACCACCCTGGCTAACATGGAGAAACTCCATTTGTACTAAAAATACAAAAAATTAGCTGGGCCTGGTGGTGCGACTGTATGTAATCCCAGCTATTCAGAAGGCTGAGGCAGGAGAACTGCTTGAACCTGGGAGGCAGAGGTTGCAGTGAACCAAGATTACGCATTGCACCCCAGCTTGGGCAAGAAAAGCGAAACTCCATCTCAAATAAATAAATAAAATTTAAAAAATAAAGAAAAATAAATAAAATGGTAAACCACAGACTGGAAGAAAATATAGACATCTGACAAATGAGTCATATTTAAAATATACAAAGAATAATTTAATACTAATTTTAAAAACTCAATTCAAACTTAAAACATTATTTCAGCAGACACTTCATCAAAGAAGATAAGTGAATAAATGATAACATGAAAATGCTCAATATTACTAGTTATCAGGAAAATAAAAATTAAAAACCTTAAGGAGGCACCAACATGTACCCATTAGAATGGCTAAAAAAAAAAAAAAAAAAAAAGACAATACAATGTATTGGCCTGAATGTGGAGTAAGTGAAATTCTTTTATATTGTTCCTGGGAATGTAGATTAGTACAGAGTTTTGTCAAGTGTAGCAGTAAAGGAACTAGTTTTAACTCTAACCTAGATTTTCCAATGTCCAAAATTAGAATAACTACTGGCAACTCTTTGTGAAGTTATTAGTCCATGTTATAAAATTTTGGGAGGGCTTATTTATAGAATTGAAGTCTATATCACGCTTTCTGACAGTAAACTGCATATCATAGTATCTATTTATTGAATATATTTCCTGTCTCTAAAGAAAATTGTATCAACTGATTTCAAGGCAAAGGTGTGTACCATGCATAAAGCTGCAGACTAGATAGAAACTGAGCTACTTGATTCCTAATCCTGGCTGTATCCTTTGTGTCCCTGAAAAAGTAATATGAACAATCAGAGGTTTAATCCTTTACATTGTAGAGTAATTCTAAGTAAAATTTTAAAATATCTAAAATAATATTTTTATATTTTTTGCATCTTGCTAAATAGTAAACGCACAATACCAGCTTACTACATACTTTTCAATACTTTACTGGAAAGAGAAAGAAGGCTTTAAATTAAGAGAAAGAGAACAAGATCAGCTCCATAAAAAATTATCTTCAGATTGTTGCATGAATCATAAGAATCTACTAGTTTCCAATGGCACAAAATTACCACAAAATCTAATTTATTGCACAAAGCAGGGGAAGTAGAGAAGAAAGGGGAGGAAGTTAATTCTACATCTGTGTGTTCCCCTCATTGGCTTAAGCTGAAGCAGAGTAAGGCAGGAGACCCTTAATGCTTGTGTCAAAGCCTTTGTTAAATCGTGGTTGAAGGCCCACCCACAGATGATCACTTTTGCTTATTTGATATGCAGATGTTGGTTTTGGAATTAAAAACAAACCAAGGCTTATTTTTAAATGAAGAGACCTGCAGCTATGGTTAGAAAAGATAGAAAATATTCCTCTTAGTTAGCTTGTAACTTTAACAATTCCCCAGAGCACTAGTAATTTTCAAAGCCAAGAATTCTTACCTCTCCCCTCAGTCCATTTACAAAACAGCATCCTATATATATAAAAAAAAAATCTGTAAATAAAATCATAAAATATATTGGTTAATAATATTATTATTAAAAAAAAATCTCCTAAGGTCCTTGTTTTGTATTTTATAGATCATAAAGTCAATTCCTTCTCCTGAGATGAGGTGAAAAATTAGTATCATAAAGAACTTAAATATGCTGAATTCTATCCTATAGGAGAAAACAGAAATTCATTATTTTACTTTTCTTTTGTTCCAAAATAAAATTCAGGCTAAAATTTTTTCTGCTACTTTATAGTAGCATGCTACTACTATATATGCAGTATTTAACTCATACAGCTGCATGTACAAAAAAGTCATTTAAAATTACTGTAATCAAGCACCACTTTAAGAAGAAAAAATTTATTCCCAAGATAATATATTTAACAATGATAATATAAGCAAAATTAAGTTTTTTGGCTTATAAACTGGCCTATGTTTACATTTATCTTCTACTGATAATATGAAGTCTATTTTGTTGCCTCAAAAAAGGCAAGCTTGGTGGGAATTCTGCATGTCATATTAAGGATTTTATTTTCAAATAAAAATATTAGTTTTGACAAAAAATTAAATATAAAAAGACTGTCACTGTGAAAGAGAAGAGGATCTAAATTGACAAGCCACTCCAAGAGATGCCCAATATACTTTTTACATAAACTCTCTACCTGCCAACAGTGGATGTTTTTTAAGGAGGCAACTTTTTCTCTGAAAAGATCAATGCAGTATATGCTTCATGTAAGCATTTTCTGATTATCAATTTGTCATTAATTTAGAGCATATCTAGAGAATGTGAGGACCAAATAGATGGGAAATGACCCTGCTGACTGTCAGCACTGCATGCTTGCTTAACTGCAATCCACAGCATTGGGCAGAATCTTAGAATACATATAGAAGATGGGATAGGACGAGAAACCTCCAAGCAAGAAGACAGTGAGTCATTTATATAGCTGATTAACCAATATTCCATCATGATTTATGATAAGTACTCTCCTATACAACTACTGCAGCCTTAAATTTTCCAGCAAACCCAACCCAGCAGATAGTTTTCTCTCAAATAAAGACTGTGTATAGGTAAGTGGAAAAGTTCTTTCAAGGTGAAATAGTGATCTCCGTCTGTTCATCTCTGGGGGAAAAATTTATATTTTTGTCAGCAGAAGCAATGAACTGGAAAAGTGTGACAGTAAATTGGGGCTTATGCAACATTTCATGACTACAATTTGTGTTCATTTGTCCCTCTGTCAAACTGAGTCCAGTTAAAGAACTATAAGGTATAAAACTAAATCTTTAGGAATAGGTAGATTTCAAAAATCTTAAAATTTATTTTTCTTAACCAAAAATTTAGAATTGTCTTCCATGTTCTTCAGTATTACATGTGTGTGGACTACATTTCCTTCCCCTTTCTCTGTTTCCTTATCTCTCTACCTACTTTGACCATGGCATCTTATGGCTCATTTATACCTCTTGCTGTTCCTTTCCATTGTATTTGTCCATTCCATTATCTCTCATGTGGCCTCACTCAAATATAAGCAGGCCTTCAATGTAAATCTTTTTATTAAAACTATTTTAGCTACAAATGGTAACTTTAAAATTTATTATAAAAATAGTCCTTCTGTATTGTGAATTTGACTCAGCAATTAATACTCTTCTATTAAAATAATCTATTAAGAAAGAAAATGCTTAAACAAGTTAATTCATACTTAAAATTAATTTTTCACAAGGCAATTCAATGGAGTAAAGGAATATTATTTTAATGAATGTCACTGAAACAACTGGATATCCATATGGGGGAGAAAAAGCGTTAACCCATACCTCACACCAAATACAAAAATTAATTTGAGTTGAATCATAGACTTAAGCATAAGAGCTAAATCTATAAAGCTTCTAGAAGAAAATGTTCATTACCCAGGAGTAGGCAGACATAGAACACAGAAAGCAAGAATCATAAAAGAATATAATAATAATAAATTATGCTTAGTCAAAATTTAAAACTTTACTGCTTAACAGACGAGCATTAATAAAGTAAATAGGTATGCTACAAATTGGGATAAAGTATTAAATACATCTTACAAAGGATTTATAGTCAGAATATATAAGGAACTCTCTATATTATATCTATATAGTAATCATGCTAGATATACTTTATATATGGCATAACATGTAGTAATAAAATGTTTTGTTACTATAAATTAATAAAAGGACAATTCAATAAATATAGGCAAAAGACTTTAACAAATGACAATGAGATAACACACACACAAACACACCCTACTATCATAAATTTAAAAATCTGACAAAACCAAATGTAGATGAAGATGTGGAACAACTGGAACTCTCACACATTTGGTGGAAGTATAAATGACATAACACCTTTGGAAAAAGCTTTGGCAATCGATTATAGTGAATCCATCTTGTGACCTAGCAATTCTGTTCCCAGGAATTTTACTAAGAAAAAAGAAAATATCTGCCCATATACAATAAAATAATTTAAAATGCATCTCTGCCTGCAGGGACTGTTAATTCTATATATTTATTCTTTCATTTATTCCACAAATATTTACTGAGAATCTTCTATGGTCATATTACTTTGCTGGCAACAAAGAAAGAAATGTTAGTCATGGTCTTGCAGATCTTAGGGCTCACAATCTAATTAGCAAAAAGAGGTTTACATATATGAAAATATTAATATAAAGCAGCATGTCATCCAGTATCAAATAAATGATCCCCCAAAAATAAAATGGCAAGGAATAAAAAGTGATTATCTAGGACATTCCTAAGAGTGTTGAAGATCTGCTAGATTTATTCCCCTTCCTTTACCTCTCCACACAATACATCAAGCAATAATCTTTAAAAAAAAAACACCTCATTTTAATTTAAAACCCCATAATTTTTGAGAGGAGAAGGACCTCAAAAATCATCTGTTCTTGCCCTTTTTTCACAGATAGGAAAATTAAACTTCAGTGAGATTACATGATTAGAATGAAACGTTATATCCCTGTGTAGTTTGACATAGCATTGATGGGAAAGTATAGACAAGGAGTGACAAACCACTTCTCTAGTTTTCTGGATTTTTATCTAATATGCACATTGAAGGAAAATCTGGAAGAGAAGTAGGGCAGGGATAGGGGAGTTGATGATACATTTGATTTGGGATAGGTTATTTGAGTTACTTTCACGCCATCCAGGAGAAGGCATCTCAGAAGCAGACCAACTCATGGCTAAATGGTAGCCATGTTCATTGAATGCTTTTGTGTCAGACACTGTACTAAACACTTTGCATAACACTGTCTCATTTAGCCTTCTCAACAGCTTTTTGTGATAAACATTATTACTGCCCTTTCTCATGAGGAAATTGAGGCTCTGGGAGTGAAACAACTTGCTCACATTCACAGAGATGTTAAATATTTGAGTCAGGATTTCAATTCGTTTCTTTCTGGACCCAGACCATCATTATTCTTACTGCAAGTTTTCCCTTCAGAAAGCTCAATGTTCCAACTTCCAGCTTAAGGGTGGTTGGCATCATCTAATGTGGCGTCCTAAAATTTCTCTTAATTAAAGTACTATGACAACAAGGAGGAAGACAAAAGAAAGCATAATATGATAATATCACAATCAATATTTCAAAAATATGCATATAATTTCTATTATAAAGGGTGACATACTGAAATAAAAATTATAATTGGCTGCTCATCATTTTATTAAGCCAAAAAAGAATAGTTAGTATACATGTTTGTTGACTCTGTTTCAGGAATTTGAAATTTCCACCAATCAGAACACTGAACAGGGATCCTTTTACTGTATGGCTGCCTTTGCATACACCAACGAACTCACGTGTTCACCTGTATCTGCATCGATTAGAAATTGCACTTCCAGGAAATAAAAGAAAAGTAAAATAAAAACAACACAGAAAGAAGAAGGAAGCCCGAGAAGGATATTTTAAACTAAAAGTATGGTATCAAATTAAAGTACTTTAAGTAGAATTGGGCAAAGAAAGAGACCTGTTAGAATGTACAGTTAGGATTGGATTGTTTTAAATCATTTTTTCAAGTAAGACAAGAAAACATAAATGCATATGTATGCATACATATAAGAATTATGGCCATGTATTTCAGATGTTCTGAATATCAGAGAGCCAAACAATGGAGTTCTATTGCATTTCCATTTCAGGTAAGATGAGCCATAGAGGATAAAGGCTGGCCTCTGAAACAAAACTAAGAGTCATACCCACTTTGAATGGGTATGGAAGACATACCCACTTACACACCATTCATCTATAGAACAGAGGAGAGATTTCACCAGCACCTAAGTGGGCAGAGAGGGAAAAAGGCAATGCACAAACTACCATGTGACAATCTGTAAATTCAGGATAGATTTCACTTGAATGCTTTTTGAGATACTGGAAAACAGTACAGTTCAAGGAAGTTTCTAATTGAACTCAGAAAAAAATGATCTCTAAAAAGATCTAAAAAGTTTTGGAAAAACAACTTTTATCTTAATAAGATGCTAAATGTTGTAATCTCTAGGTAACAGGAGCAGATATGCCTAATGCATAGGTAGAGATAAAAGACTTCCTTTTAAGATGAAAAGAGTGATACTGGAAAAAATTGCAGGGAAATTAAAAGCAAAATGCTGCACTGGAAGTCGTGAAAACAAAACAGATTGTAGGAGATGGAATCAATTACATGAAAGACAAGCAAGCTCTCCTTAAAGACAAGGAGAAACTTATTGAATATCAAATAATTAGACTGAAATAATAGAAATACAGGCTAGATAATTTATGCCAAAATTATAGGTATTTCTGAAAATGAGACTGGAACAAATGGAATAGAAACAATAGGATGTTTAATAGAGAAAACCCTTAGTGATAATTAGAGATCTAAATATACAGATTAAAATAATTCATAAAGTTTCAGAAAATATCAAAGGAAAAGCACCCATATCAATATACGTGTTGACAATTTTTTAAATATAAGAATAAAGAAAAAAAGGTAATTTCCAACAAAATAATATTGAAGTTTTTCACAGACTTCTCTGCAACTCTAGATTTTATATGAAAATGGTACCAGATTTACAGTGTTTAAAGTAAAAGGATGAAATTACATTGGATACTTCAAAATAGCAACACTGAGAAAAAGAATTGAGTGTAAGTTGTTTATTTGGGAGATAACCCCCAAAAAACAACAATAAGTAGTAGAGAATTGAGATGGAAAGGTGTTGTGTGCCTTATCAAGCAAATTTTCTCCACAGGTTATTATAGGCCAATCTTTCCAGGGTACCCTGAAATGGTGTAAAACATGCACTTCACAGGTATACCACTTTATTAGTCCATTCTCACACTGCTATAAAGAACTACTTGAGTCTAGGGAACTTATGAAGAAAAACGGTATAATTGACTCACAGTTCTGCAGGTTGAACAGGAGGAATAGCTGGGGAGGCCTCGGGAAACTTATAATCATGGTAGATGGTGAAGGGGAAACAAGGCACAAATTTACATGGCCAGCAGGAGACAGAGAGCACAAAGGGGGAAGTGCTAGTAAAGGGGTTACAGGCCCCACGCAAGTCCAAAACCCAGCAGGGCAGTCATTAAATTGTAAAGCTCCAAAATAATCTCCTTTGACTCTGTCTTACATCCAGGCCACACTGATACAAGGGGTGGGCTCCCAAGGCCTTGGGCAGCTCTGCCCCTGTGTCTCTGCAAAGTACAGCCCCTCCCCAGCTTGTTTCATGGGCTGGTGTTGAGCGCCTGTGGCTTTTATGGGCACATAGTGCAAGCTGTCAGTAGATCTACCATTTGGGGTTCTAGAAGACAGTGGCCCTCTTCTCACAACTCCACTAGGCAGTGCTCCAGTGGGGACTCATGTGAGGGCTCAAACCCCACATTTCCCCTCTGCACTTCCCTACTAGAAGTTCTCCATGAGGGCTCTGCCCCTTCAGCAGACTTCTGACTGGATATCCAGGCATTTCCATACATTCTCTGAAATCTAGGTGGAGGCTTCCAACCTCAACTCTTGCCTTCTATGTACTCATAGGCTGCACACCACATGGAATCTGCCAAGGCCTGTGGCTTGCACCTTCTGGAACAGTGGCCTGAGATGTATCTGGGGCCCTTTTAGCCATGACTAGAGCTGGAGTGGCTGGGATACAGGACACCATGTCCTCAGGCTGCACAGAGTAGTGGGGCCTTGAGTAAGGCTCACAAAACCAATTTTCCCTCCTAGGCCTTCAGGTCTATGATGGGAGGGGCTGCTACAAAGATCTCTGCAATGCCTTGGGTACATTTTCCCCATTAACTTGGCTATTAACAGTCAACTCCTCTTTACTTATGCACATTTCCATAGACAGCTTGAATTCCTTCCCAGAAAATGGGTTTTTCTTTTCTACCACATCTCTAGGCTGCAAATTTTCTAAACTTTTATGCTCCACTTTCCTGTTAAATATAAGTTCCAGTTTCATGTCATTTCTTTGTTTATGCAGGTGAGCATAGGCAGC
This sequence comes from Pan troglodytes, assembly GCF_028858775.2. Classification (NCBI taxonomy): domain Eukaryota; kingdom Metazoa; phylum Chordata; class Mammalia; order Primates; family Hominidae; genus Pan; species Pan troglodytes. Next base: position 95,620,717 of record NC_072402.2, on the reverse strand, counting down.
CAGGCCACATTTTGAACGCTTTGCTACTTAGAAATTTCTTCTGCCAGATACCTTAAATCATCATGCTCAAGTTCAAAGTTCCACAGATCTCTTGGGCAAGGGCACAATGTGGTTAGTCTCTTGGCTAAAAACATAGACCGAGTGACCCTTACTTTAGTTTCCAATAAGTTTCTCATCTCCACCTGAGAACACCTCAGCCTGGACTTCATTGTCCATATCACTATCACCATGTTGGTTACAATAATTTAATAAGTCTTTAGGAAATTTCGAACTTTCCCTCATCCTCCTGTCTTCTGAGCCCTCCAAACTGTTCCAGCCTCTGCCTTTTACCCCGTTTCAAGGTTGCTTCCACATTTTTCAGGTATCTCTATAGCAATGCTTCACTTCTCTCTGATACTAATTTTCTGTATTAGTTCATTGTCACACTGCTATAAAGGCATACCTGTGACTGGGTAATTTAAGAAGAGAAGAGGTTTAATTGACTTACAGTTCTATAGGCTATACAGGAGGCATGGCTAGGGAGGCCTCAGGATATTTACAATTATGGCAGAAGTTGAAGGGGAAACAAGGCACATCTTCACCTGGCCAACAGGAGAGAGAGAGAGAGAGAGAGAGAGAGAGAGAGAGAGAGAGAGAGAGAGAATGAAGGAGGAAATGCTACAAACTTTCAAACAACCAGATCTTGTGAGAACTCTATCATGGAACAGCACTACAGGGATGGTGTCTAAGCCATTAGAAACCACCCCATGATCCAATCACCTTCCAAGAGGCTCCACTTCCAACACTCAGGATCATAATTCAACATGAGTTTTGGGTGGGGACACACAGCCAAACCATATCATCTGCCTAAGAGGAAAGGAGACTGAGGTGGATAAAACCAACTCCTAGCACTCATTGGTGGAGGGCTGCTTCTGTGCAGTGTTACTTTTAAGGCACTTCTCACTTGCTACATACACAGGCATAATGAGCAGGGTGGGCTCTCCCAGCCAGAGAAGGTCCTCATGCAAAGAGATGCAGATGCTGACAGCTACAATCCTGGTTGATGTGCCAGAAATGTAATTGCTGAAGGGATATGGGTGGGCATCAACAGCAGCTGCTGCAGTCAAGAATTTTAGAGTCACTGAAATTGTCTCTTACACTTAAAGACAGCAGGACATGTCCAAATAGTCAAAAAGTTCAGAAAATACATCTTTTAATACAGTACTTGAAGGAAGTGTTACAATGGACTTTGTGGTATGAAGAACTGCAAGACTGTCCCGTGAGGCTTTCAACAAGTAGCCCTTCTACCTTATTCACAGAAGGAACATTTCTAAACCATTCCTGATTTTCTAAATAACACTAATGAAGTTTCAATAAAAATTAATACTAACATTAGTTGAACTTTTGGCATGTGTTAGACTGTTCTAAGCACTAGACATATATGATCTCATTCTATTCGCTGAACAACTCTTTGAAGCAAACACTATTATTATCCATATTTCATAGATGACAAAAGCAAAGCAAAGTATAGGTAAGTAAATTTCCATGTTCTCTCATTAGTAAGTGGCAGAGATAAGGTATCCAGTCTTTGTACCTTGAAATGTGCTCGCTTCAAAATAATGGCCTGTCAAATTCTAAAAGCAAATAAATTTCATGTGGATGCAGTGTCATTAGAGCAGGCACCATGTCTCTCATGTTCACTGTTACTTCCTCAGGGCCTGGAAGAAAGCCTGGTATAGATTAGAACCTTCATATGTATTTGTCAAAAACTGATTTTCATTGTAACCTATATTTCCCGCCAATGCAAAGAATCCTATTGGAAATAAGAAATTCTTCCAGAAAAGACTTTTGTTTTCGGACAGTATACCACCACATTGCAAGTTCTAATTAATAGTAAAAGACTATACTAAAAGAAAAGTAAAATAAAACTAAGTGAGAAAACAAATCTAGCAAAAACAAACAAACAAACAAACAAACAAAACTAAGTCTTAGTGGTGGTAATTATGTTGGTGAAATACGATAACTTTGTAATTTAATTGTGTTTTCCTCAGTGGGTGTCAGAGAGGATTCAGTCCACAATAGAGTTGAGAAATTCAGAGGTTCTTTGCAGAACAATGAAAAAATTGGTGATCTAACTATCTTTGATTTACACATTTGAATTACAATTAGGTGTACCTGTTGCAGTTTTGGATCCTAGAAGCCTCAGCTCATAACAACAAATCCAGCAAGCCAAAGCAAAGTATAACTGGGTATCTTCCTGTGCACCTGCAGCAGCAAACAAAATGAAATTTTGGGGGTTTACCATTATTGGGTATCCAGGATATTTGATTTAAATAATCCTGCTTGGGTTTAGTCAGGGTTTTGTTTTGTTTTGTTTTGTTTTGTTTTTTGTTTTTTGTTTTAGAATTTGAATAGTGCCAATTCCAAATTTTGTTGAAAGGATTTATTAAGTCTTTCTCAAAATATCTTTCTTCCTTATATATTGATTCTTAGCTGGCCTGGAACTGGACTTCATTGCACTGAACTGAGGACTGGTTTCACCTGGCCTCCAAGAAGAGTGCCAGCCATGTAAATTACTTTTTGTATTTAATAAAGTCTGTATCTCCAATAATGCTAGAAATTATAATTTTAGCACTAATCCCTAGTTATCAACACTAATATGACTGATGCAATATTTTTACATTGTAATGATCCTTTTAGCTGGTATCAGAGAGAAGGTAATCAGACATTTTCATTCCCATTGCCAACCTCTCCAGGAATCCTGATGTTTGTCCTCAAGGTAATGGGTCATCAAAATTACGCAAGCTGCAAGTTGTTCTGTGTGTATTTTTATATCCACCTTTAGGTGGGGGACTTTTTCACCAAATTTAAATGTGAATTAGCATAACCCATGCTGTTTGTGACTACACTAACAAAATATTACCATAAATTGTAAATGTGATCATTCTATGAACTTTACATCACCGAACACATATGAAAAAATGGAGACAAAACAAAAATAATGTGATAATTGGAAATGAAACACATGAGAAACAATGGAAAGCAGTATCAATCAGAGACTGGATGTATTATTTCCAGAAGAAAAAAATTTACAGAAAGAAAAATTTTTCTAACATTTTAATAGTGATAGGATTAAAGGGCCTTCAAAAAGAGTCAAAATCACTGTAAATATTAGTTAAAGAAAGCTTTAGACATAAACAAACACTTTTCAAAAGAAAACATATATGTGGCCAACAAGAATATTTTAAAAAGCTCAATATCATCGATCACTAGAGAAATGCAAATCAAAACCACAATGAGATACCATCTCACACCAGTCAGAGTGGCTACTAATAAAAAGTCAAAAAAAATAACATAATGCTGAGGTTGTGGAGAAAAGGGAACCCTTACACATATTCCCTGTTCATGGGAGTATAAATTTGTTCAGCCACTGTAAAAACAATGGCAATTCCTCCAAAAGCTAAAAACAGAACTACCATCCACCCAGCAATCCCATTACTGAGTATATACCCAAAATAATATAAATCATTCTACTATAAAGAAACATGCATGCCTATGTTTACTGCAGAACTATTCACAATAGGAAAGATGTGACATCAACCTAAATGCCCATCATCAGTAGACTAGATAAAGAAAACGTAGTACTTATACACTATGGAATACTATGCAGTCATAAAAAAGAACAAGATCATGTCCTTTGCAGGGACATGGATGGAGACCATCTTTTTTAGCAAACGAATGCAGGAACAAAAAAACTAAATAGGACATGTTCTCACTTATAACTGGGAGCTAAATGATGAAAACACATACACACAAAGAGGGAAATAACAAACACTGGGACTTATTGGAAGGTGGAGGGTGGGAGAAGGGAGAGGATCAGAAAAAAAAAAAAACAACTGTTGGTTAACAGGCTTAGTGCCTTCGTGATAAGACAATTTGTACAGCAAATCCCCATGACACAAGTTTACCTATGTAACAAACCTGCACATGTACACCTGAACCTAATACAGAAAAGAGAAGAAAAGAAAGTTCTACTTCCTGTCCCTGGTTCTATTCCAAATGTGGTGAAACCTTGCCATGGCTCAATTCTTCTTTTTTTTTTTTTTTTTGTTGTTGAAAGGGGTGTGTGTATGGGGAGGAGCTTTTGTTTATTACTCTACTAGAAAGTAAAGACTTTCACTATGTTTATTAGAAGGTTAATGATCATTGCCTGCAATAGAACGGTCATGTTCTCTTTTAAGTTACGTTCCTGTCCACCATTCTGGAGATCTGAAACAGTGGAGGATCCACTCTCAGCTTTTTGAGGTCCTACCCTTCTTCCTCCAGCACCCCTTCTACAGTGAAGATCTCATCTGGTGACGAGATCAGGTGTTCTGGGACCTGTCAAACTTAGCTATTTCTCTTAATCTTTGAAGACTCAAACTTCTAAAACTTCAATTTTTTTTCTCACTTTGAATACTTTTTACTATGCAACAAGGCAGGATGAGCATGGAGATGCTTTTCTTAAGAATTTTTACACATTCTTGACAAATCTGGAGTGGAAAGCCTATGTTAGTTCTGACCTAGATGTTTAAACAAGCTTCCTTTTATTTTCCTATTTTTCTAGTTGGGTGGTATGATAAGATCTTAGGCTTTTCTGTGAGCTTTCCACATAGAAAAGGACAGAATAAACCATTTGGCCTACAATTTGTATTAGGGTTGTGGCTGCTTCTAGCAATTTAAAATATTTTTTTACCTGAGATTAGGCCTCTCTCCTTGGGTTCTACATAAATGTTTGGAACCAAGCCATTGTCCTCTGTACATCTGTTTTTTTCACCTCTACTACCTTGCTGAATGAACTAAGAAGATTTAGGTATTTCTTAGGACTTAACAGCATCTTTTTTAAAAAAAAAATTTTACTTTTTATGGGTACATACTAAATGTATATATCAATATCATCTTAAAGTCATCTGTTTGTTATGTAACATTATTTCAGCAAATTAAGCAAGAATAATGCACAGGAAGCAAAGACAAAATCCCTAGTGGAAAGCCAATTTCCAACATTGGGATTGATATCTAGAGCTTCTGTTAGCAAATGATAGGCCCAGTGAACCCTACTCAGAGTCTATGGGAACAAGCTCTCATTGGCTAAAATAAGGCTTTGTTTGGGGATGAGGGCACAAGTAAGATTCAAATAGCAAGAACGCAAAGTCTACAGAATGGGAGAAAGTTTTTGCAATCTGCCCATCTGACAAAGGGCTAATATCCAGAATCTACAAAGAACTCAAACAAACTTACAAGAAAAAAAACAACCCCATCAAAAAGTGGGCAAAGGATGTGAACAGAAACTTCTCAAAAGAAGACATTTATGCAGCCAACAGACAAATGAAAAAATGCTCATCATCACTGGTCATCAGAGAAATGCAAATCAAAACCACAACGAGATACCATCTCACACCAGTTAGGATGGCAATCATTAAAAAGTCAGGAAACAACAGGTGCTGGAGAGGATGTGGAGAAATAGGAATCCTTTTACACTGTTGGTGGAAGTGTAAATTAGTTCAACCATTGTGGAAGACAGTGTGGCGATTCCTCAAGGATCTAGAACTAGAATTACCATTTGACCCAGCCATCCCATTACTGGGTATATACCCAGAGGATTATAAATCATGCTACTATAAAGACTCATGCACACATATGTTTATTGTGGCACTATTCACAATAGCAAAGATTGGAACCAACCCAAATGTCCATCAATGATAGACTGAATTAAGAAACTATGGCACATATACACCGTGGAATACTATGCAGCCATTGAAAAGGATGAGTTCGTGTCCTTCGCAGGGACATGGATGAAGCTGGAAATCATCATTCTCAGCAAACTATCACCAAGGACAGAAAACCAAACACTGCATGTTCTCACTCATAGGTGAGAATTGAACAGTGAGATCACTTGGACTCAGAGAAGGGAGCATCGCACACCAGGACCTGTTGAGGGGTGGGGGGATTGGGGAGGGATAGCATTAGGAGAAATATCTAATGTAAATGATGAGTTAATGGGTGCAGCAAACCAACATGGCACATGTATACCTATGAATCAAACCCCTATGTATCAAACCTGCACGTTGTGCATATGTACCCTAGAACTTAAAGTATAATAATAATTTTTAAAAAGAAGGCAAAGTTTAGATCAAGCAGAGCTTCAGAGGCTTAATTTGATTTTTAGTTTATTGGTGTCAAGCATTGGCAGATGGTACTGCATTGGCAGATGGTACTACATTGGCTGCTCTGATATTCCTCACTGTTAACTTATTTTGAACAACTGCATCTAGGTCAAGAAAGTCCACCAACCTGGGCAGCATAATTAGACACTGTCTCTATAAAAAATTTAAAAATTAATCACGCACTGTGGTGTGTGCCTCTGGTCTCAGCTACTCAGAAGACTGAGATGAGAGGATCGCTTGAGCCTAGAAATTCAAGGCTGAGCTGAGCTATGATCATGCCCACTATACTCCAGTCTGGGTGACAGTGTGAGATCTTGTGTCTAAGGAAAAGAGAAGAGAAGGTGGGGGGAGGTGGGGGGAGGGGAGGGGAGGGGAGAAAAATCCATGATAGGGTTGTTGTCTGAGGGCTGTTTGGAGTCTTTCTGTGGTGTTCCCTCCAGGTGCTCTTAAGTTGGCTGTGAATTCTTCACTGCATGTGTTGGTCTGTGATTTTTTTTTTTTTTTTTTTTTTTTTGAGACGGAGTCTCGCTCTGTCGCCCAGGCTGGAGTGCAGTGGTACGATCTTGGCTCACTTCAAGCTCCGCCTCCTGGGTTCACGCCATTTTCCTGCCTCAGCCTCCAGAGTAGCTGGGACTACAGGTGCCCGCCACCACGCCCGGCTAATTTTTTGTATTTTTAGTAGAGACGGGGTTTCACGGTGTTAGCCAGGATGGTCTCGATCTCCTGACCTCGTGATCTGCCGTCTCGGCCTCCCAAAATGCTGGGTGGTCTGTGAAAATTTGACTCTCCAAGATTTTCTTATACTTCATTAAAAGTCTCTACCTTTCAAATGCCTGACTCAGTGTACTACATTTCATCAGATATGTTAATCAGATGGGGGAGGGAGACAGATACTGGGAAATGCATGAGAAATAAAAAATTAAGATCTGTAAACCTCAAGGCTTTGTCCCTGAAGCAGGAAACCTCTATTCTCCAGGCAATTTCAGTAAAGCTTCCTAATTATGACCAAATAGCAATATTCCTCTATACTTAAAAATGCTACAGTATTACATTTTGAAATTCAGTCTCAGAGTCACAGAGATATAAAAATGTAAGGCTTCCCTGTGGTATGCTCAGGAAATACGAGCAGTGTTCTGCCAGGTGACCATCTCTCTTTTTTTTACTAACTCTGATCTCTGTTCTTGTAGGTAAACAATGTGGTAAAGTAGGAAATAAAAACTAAAAAAAAAAAAAAATCACTGGATCAATTCTGAGGGATCTGGAATATAATTTAGACTGCCAGTAAATAGCTGTCTAAACTTGGAGCATTTGTAATACCCATAAGCCAAAGTGTGTTTAATCTACAAAGCAAGACTAAGTATTTGTAAAAATTGAATCCAAAAACATAATAATTAAAGCATTTGTAAAATATCTGTATATTAAAAGTGATAAAAGAGTCACACAGTTCTTCTGATTTAAGAAATTATAATCAGGTTATCTTCGTGGACATATTTATCCATGGCTATAAAATTTTAATATATTTACTGGTTTGGTTTATGAGGATTGAGAAAATATGGCCATGCTTAGGAAAATAAATGTGGTGGTATGTTACAACCCATTTTATAATGCAGTAATATATTCAAGGTCAGCCAAGAGCTATATGCAGAGGGGTTTCGTTTTACTTGTATCAATAAATAACTATCCATCTGGAAAAATATTATCAAATATTAATAAGTACAGATGTTGAATAATATTCAACATTTTTTAAAAGGTTATAGGTAGGCCGGGCGCAGTGGCTCACGCCTGTAATCCCAGCACTTTGGGAGGCCGAGGTGGGCGGATCACGAAGTCAGGAGATCGAGACCATCCTGGCTAACACAGTGAAACCCCGTCTCTACTGAAAATACAAAAAAATTAGCCGGGCGTGGTGGCGGGCGCCTGTAGTCCCAGCTACTCGGGAGGCAGGAGAATGGCGTGAACCCAGGAGGCGGAGCTTGAAGTGAGCCGAGATGGCGCCACTGCACTCCAGCCTGGGCGACAGAGCGAGACTCCGTCTCAAAAAAAAAAAAAAAAAAAAAAAAAAGGTTATAGGTAAAAGAACAATGTCAAGGCTAATTATTTGTGGCTGACACAAAAGGATTAGAGTATAAAAGTAATGCCTGTAAAGAAGCCTAAAATATTCATTCAGTTACTCAAAAGAAACATGATGTTGGAACAGGAAGCAGTTAAATTCATTCATTTAATTAAGTATAAGATTAATGGTTCAATAATTAAATAAATATAATAATCTAAAAATATGACATTATATTGAAAAGTGCATTAAAATGTAAGATTAACCACATCGTTACTTCTGCTTCATTCTAAAATCTCACAAAATGACACTAGAATGATTATTTAAAGAGACAAATTAAAAGAAAAAAGAACAAGGTAGGATGTGATAGCAGTAAAAGTTTGAAACCTATAAAAGCACAAGGCAAAAGTGGCAACTGACTTGATGAACTGGAGGAAAAACAAAGCTAAGTTTACAGGATTCAGGTATGAAGATGAAAATCAGCATAGTAGTTACCCCTGTGCAGAGATGATTGACAAGCAAGGGATGAAAGAACTTTCTAGAGTGATGAATATATTTTCTATTTTACAGTAGTGGTTATATAAATGTTTAGCTTTTTCAAAACTAACTAGACTATATGCTTAAAATCTATGCATTTTCTTAACTATAAATTTTATTGCAATGAAAAAAAAATCTGTATCTTGTACTGCTTCCGTTTTTTCTCTCGTCTCTAAAATAACCTGGAATGGAGCATTGTTCATTCAAAAAAGAGAATTGGCAATTACTTTTCTGCAAAATTTTCATCACATTTTTATTTAAAATCTACAACTAATAGCCTCAGAGAGTCTATTACACATTCGGCATCAAGAAAAGGATGTTATAATGCTGTAAAATGTAGCATGCAAAGAATAAAAGGTGCTCTTGAAAACTATATATGATAAAATTAAAAGTAAGCAAATAAATCTTAAGGAGGTAATTTATCCAATAAATAATTAAAGAGTGCACAGAAAAGAATTAATGGACAATAAATAGCTTAAACTCAACCTTGAAGTATTGGAAAATATAACTAGTACATACTGTGTACTTTCTATGTACCAAAAACATAATTAGGTGTCACCCATGTTATATTATTTAATTATAGCAATGACCCCAAAAGAGAAAGAATATAAGAATATGCCTGCATAAGTCACATAGGAATTTAGTACAGCTGAATAATTCTACTCATATATATAATTCCAAATTCAGGCTTTTAACCACTGTTAAAATCTGTCTATTTTAGGTGATACCATCTCCTACCCAGAGGAAATCCTGAGCTCTTCTAGATGAAGAAAGGAATCTCAGATGAAGGTTGAGGACACTTTTTTTTTTGATAGGTATAGGAGGGAACACTTGATCTGAAAAACTTCAGCTCTGTCAGTATGACCTTAGTTTGGAACCACAAGCTGTTGAGACACTGTGAGCAGTATAGCATATATGGAAAATAAACTGACCAGATTGTAGAGATGCCTAAATACCAGACTAAGGGAAGCATTATCCTATAGTTACTTTAAAGTTACTTGAATAAGCAAATTCTAATGCACACCAAAACTTTTCAAATTATCAAATATGTTGTAAATGTGAATGTTTGAGAACAGATATTTTTAAATGGCTCACCTTTGAAATCAATTGATATAAATGAGTTACTGAATAATGTACAACCAAGTACTCACAAGAGGTTAAATTTTAAGTAATCAATACACATTCACTAGGATGGATTTTAAAAATAAAAGCTTTAAAACTACCAAAAGAAAGTGACTAGAATTATCCAGGAATGTAATTTGCCAGTCTTTTCTGAGGATTTTTTGATAATATACAGTATATCTTAACATATCATAAGCAATAAACTAGCAACTTCGAGTGTAGGAAATACTAAACCAAATAAAGATGTATAAATATGTGCACCAATAAACATGTACAAAAATGTTCATAGTGGTATTGTTAATAGTAATGTGATACCAGAACAATCTAAAGGTGAATAATAATAGAAAAAAAATACATTGTGGTATATTTATATAATGAAATGATATAAGGTAATGAAAAGAATCAAACTAATGCCACATATTATATGGATGTCACTGAAATAATGTCGAATGAAAGAAGCCAGACATAACAGTGAATGCTACGAAATGGAGATTCATTGTAAAAATCCACATTCTATAAAAAGACACCTGGTACTTCGGCCTTTGATTAAAGACAAACAAATATTGTAAACAGGCATAAATGAGGTGATATGCCCAACATCTTTCAAATTGCATAATATATTGTGAGCAATTTCCTGTGTGATGTACTCAAGGCCTAAAATAATAAACAAGAGAGTCTACAAAATGCAGTGATAGAGCAAATTCTTACAAGCATTTAGATTCTCTTATAACCTGAAATTGATTAAATAATACAACACAGGCATTATCTTGGGTCATATTTTGGAAGAAATAGCTTTCCCGTTGAGCTCATAAAGTAAAATTTACACATCCATACATGTTATCAAATGAATTACATACGAGTTCAAAATATCTGGTCACCAATAATGTACCTACTTGATGCTGTTTTTGGATATTCACAATGTATACCAATATTTTTGGAAGTTTATATTATATCCATTCTAGAAAGATATTTTGAAAAAAATTATTGCTCATAACCAATTCTGCAATTCATCTACCTTTTAGATTATTGCTGAAATAGTCATAACTTAGGAAATAATAAATAATGTGGTCTATGTATTAACTAAATATCATAAAGCTTAAAAACTGAATTAATTTGAAAAGAGTAAGAGTAACATCCCCCTTTCCTCTCTGTTGCAAGCAAATGCAACTCAGGGGAAAAAAACTCAAGAGGTTCTTGAATAGGTAAAAAAAAATTACTTAATTTTGTTGTGGAAACATTTTATTTTCTCCTTCAACTTTTGGGGAAAATGCGGAAATTATTCATTTTTCAAATTATTGACATTGAACCCAATCTTAAACAAACATTTTAGAGAGACATAAAATGGAAAATAAGTATTATTACTTAATCCATAATTTAATTTGAATGAAATGAAACAATGAGATAGGTCTTGTCTCTCACATAAATTAGGAATAATAAAAAAGCATACAGAAGTCCTGCCTAGGTCACAGGAGATGGGAACATTAATACACTTATAGTGGGGATGTAAATTGGTAATATCTTTCTGAAAGGGACGTTGCCAGTATGTATTATTTTCTTAAAAAATGTATTGTCAGAATCAAAGGACTTGGTAGTTTTGGTTCTGACAATGTTTCCTGAAGTTATACAATGAATACAATTGTCAGAATACTCATCATGGGTTGTAAATAGAATAAAGAAAGGCAATCTATGTATGTACTTAAGAATAGAAATTGGTTATGTTAGCCATGGAACATTATGTAGCCATTAAATAATGGAGTAGAAATGTAGAAACTATAGAAAGCTTTAGTACATAATTAAAAGAGAAAAAATAGGAAAGAAATATGTGTGATATAATAATACTACAAGGTAAAAAAATAAAATTCTACATGTATCGTTGTCAATTTATCTAATTATTGAATAATAGACTACTATGTGTATATAAGATTTATTTATCAATTAGAAATATGTTTATTGACTAACAATGATCATGTGAATTTAAAGAATTTTATCTTCACTTTTTAGATTTATTCTAATGTTATTCTATAAATGCAACTATTATAGAATAAAAAATAAAATATTTCAAAAGAAATTAATCGAAGAATAATGCTTTTTTCATTCATATAGAGGATACGTATTTGTTAAATAAAGTGTGTTTAAAGTGTGGATTCATGTATTATGCCAAAATATATGTATTTCTATAGACATAGAAATAAGAATGCTCCCTATAATAGTCCATTATTTTACTTTTAAATATTTCTCCTTTTCTGCATTCAAAATATTTTATACATGTTGTCATTAATCATCTTATTATTCCTTTCTGGTAAGTAGGTGGTAAAAGCTATTTAAAATCACTCACTGTAGAATAGGATAATTAGGAGATGTATGAACATGGACTACAGATTAGGATAAGGAAATACAAGTGCTACAAATCACGGTGACCAATTACTGACTTTTTATGAATTGTAAGTCTAATAGCAAAACATTGTGAACTGCAACTATAAATAAATTTCCTTGTTTTTTTCACCAATGTAATCAACTTGGGGGTTTATTAACAGCTGCCTGCAATGTGCAGAAAGTGGGAGGGGAAACTTCAGCCCATTTCTTTTAAAATAATTATACTCCCAATGACTACAATATAATGTTGGCTCACTATAAACTAATCTAACACACACTCTGCCTCTCTTGACTTTCAAATCATCCACATAGGTCCAAAAGCCTCAAATTAAAGGAAAGTAAAAGGAACTCTGCAGTATATTCTGCAATTCCTTTGAATGTAGTTTGCGATTATTTTCCACGGTGGCCTCTCACAATTAACTAAAATAATATTGAATGTCTATGTCTGTCAATATCTCTATCTCAGTCTCTGTTTTTGTGTCTGTCTCCCTTTTTTGTTCTACTTCTTTCACTTTATTGTATGCAAAAGTAAAAACAAACATATACTGATGATAAATTATAAAATGTTACTTTTTAGGTGAATGCTGGAGTTGCTCAGTGTGCCCCAAAAGAGTGAGAGTTAACATCTTCTTGTAAGCTGTATCTTTAGTCAAGATCTAGGAGAGTGATTTTTTTAAGTGACAATATTTGCTTCATATTTCAATAACGTTGTTCTAAATAGCAAGTGCCTAGCATAATTAAAATCTATATTAAGAATTTGATATTTTTAAAATTAAATTTAAAGAACTTAAAGAAAACTTACATCACAAGAGTGATGCATGGATCTTTTGCATAAAATATTTCTCTAGGAAGGGGCGGTGCAGACCCCAGATTTTACGTATTTGGTATTTAAGTCTGTTTAAATTGAAAAGTTACCATAAATTAATGGTGTATGTATTTTTTCCTTTTTTTTTTTTTTTTTTTTTTGAGATGGAGTTTCGCTCTTGTTGTCCAGGCTGGAATGCAATGGTGCAATCTCAGCTCACCACAACCTCCGCCTCCCAGGTTCAAGCGATTCTCCTGCCTCAGCCTCCCGAGTAGCTGGGATTACAGGCATGCACCACCATGCCCAGCTAATTTTGTACTTTTTAGTAGAGATGGGGGTTTCTCCATGTTGGTCAGGCTGGTCTCGAACTCCCAACCTCAGGTGATCCACCCGCCTCAGCCTCCCAAAGTGCTGGGATTACAGGCGTGAGCCACTGCATCTGACCATCATATTTTTAAAGCAGAATAAATTATCCTTCACGAAGCCTTCCAAAAGAGAGAAGAGGAAATACTTTGCTCAGCTCATTATATTATGAGCCCAGTGTTACCTGGACACCAAAGCTAGCCAAGGTATTACAAGAAAAAAATGCAGATGAAAATATCTTACAAATATGGATACAAAAATCCTCAACGAAAGCTAGCAAACTGAATCCAGAAACACATAAAGAATCATTATACAATGGATCAAGGATAGGAATACAAGGTTGATTTAATATCTAAAAAATAAATCAATGTAATACACCATATTCATAGAATAAAAGATAAAAACTCATAATTTTCTCAGTAGATGCAGAAAAAATATTTGACAAAACCCAACATCCGTTCATGATAAAATATACAGTAGGAATACAATGAAGCTTCTTCTACCTGATAAAGGACATCCTCAAACAACCACAATTAACATTAAAATTAATGGTGAAAGACTGAAAACTTTACCCTAATATTAGGAATAAGATGAAAATGTCTACACTCATCACTTCTATTCAACAATATTGAAGGTTATAGCCAGGGCAGTTAGACAAGAAAAAGAAATAAAACACATCCAGATGGGGGCCGGATGCGGTGGCTCATGCCTGTAATCCCAGCACTTTGGGAGGCCGAGGCGGGCGTATCACGAAGTCAGGAGATCGAGACCATCCTGGTTAAAAATACTAAAAATACAAAAAATTAGCCGGGCGTGGTGGTGGGCGCCTGTAATCCCAGCTACTCAGGAGGCTGAGGCAGGAGAATGGCGTGAACCTGGGAGGCGGAGCTTGCCGTGAGCCGAGATCGCGCCACTGCACTCCAGCCTGGGCGACAGAGCCAGACTCTGTCTCAAAAAAATAAAATAAAATAAAGAAACACATCCAAATGGAAAAGAAATAAGTAAAACTACCTCTATTTTCAAATAACATGATCTTGTATATATAAAATCACAAGGAATATGCAAAAGAAAAACTGCTAAAATGAATAAGTTCATCAAAGTTGTGAAATACAAAATTAACATATAGCTGGGTGCAGTGTCTTACACCTGTAATCCCAGCACTTTGGAAGACTGAGGTGGGAGGATCGCCTGGGCCCAGGAATTTGAGACCAGCCTGGGCTACACAGGGAAATCCCCATCTCTACAATAAACAAAGAATGAGCTGGGCAGGGTGGCACACACCTGTGGTCCCAGCTGCTCAAGAGGCTGAGGTAGGAAGTTTGCTTGATCCCAGCAGGTCAAGGCTGCAGTGAGCTATGCTTGTGTCCCTGCATTCTAGCCTGTGCAATAGAGTGACACTCTGTCTCAAAAAAAAAAAAAAAAAAAAAAAAGTAAAGAAAAAATAATTAACATACAAAAGCAATTGCATATCAATATAGTAATAATGGACAACACAAAAATGAAATTAGGAAGAAAAAATCAATTTATAATCACAACAAAAAGAACAAAATATTTAGACATAAATTTAGCAAAAGAAGCACAAAGTGTGCATCCAGAAAACTACACAGCACTGTTGAAGAAGAAAAAATTAAAGAAAGATGTAAATAAATGGAAAGACACCTCTTGTTTATAGATTGTAACACTAAATATTAAGATAGCAACACTTCTAAAATTGATATATCAATAAAATAGGATCCTTTACAAAATCCTAGCTGGCTTTTTTGCAGAAATTTCCAAGCTGCTCCTGAAATTCATATGTAATTGCAGTGGACCCAGAAAAATCCAAAACAATGTTCAAGGAGAACAAAGTAAGAGGATCCACACTTTCTGATTTCAAAACCTACTTAAAAATGACAATGATCCAGATATTGTGCTACTAGCCTAAGGACAGACATAGAGATCAAAGAAATAGAACTGACAGTCAAGAAGTATTTTCTTACATTTCTGATCAATTGACTTTTGACAGGGGTAAAAAGACAATTTAATGGAAAAAGAGTAGTCTTTCAATACATTGTGCTGGGTCAGGTGGATACCCACAAGCAAAAAATTAACTCGGACTGTTACTTCATACCATATATAAAATCAAAATTGATCAAAGATCTAAAAGGAAGAGCTAAAACTATAATATAAAACTCTTCCACAAAAACTTTGGGGGAAAATCTTCATAACCTTGGGTTTCTCATTGAGTTCTTAGATATCACACTAAAAAGCACATCGATGAAAGAAAAAATACAATTTCATGTAATATTGAATATTTGATAAGGAACTTGTATCCAAAATACATAACCCAATAATAAAAGAGACAATAACACAATTTAATAATAGGCAAAAAATCTGAGTAGAAGTGTCTTCAGAGAAGATATATGGATGGCTAACAAACGTATTAAAAATGTTCAACCAGCATCACTCGTCATTATGGAAACACTAAAAATGAAAACCCCAGTAAGGTATAACCCCACACTCACTCAAATGGCTAAAATAAAAAAGACAAGTGTTGGAGAGGATGTGGAGAAATTGGAACCATCATATACCACTGGCAAAATTGTCAAATAGTGCAGTCACTTTGGAAAGTAGTTCAGTAGCTCCTCAAAATGTTAATAATAAAGTTATCATATTACCCTATAATTCCACTCAAAGGTTTTTATTGAAGAAAATTTGTATTAGTCCATTCTCACAATGCCATAAAGAACTACCTCAGGCTGGGTCATTTATAAAGAACAGAGGTTTAATAGACTCACAGTTATGTAGGCTGTACAAGGAGTCATGACTGGGGAAGCCTCAGGAAACTTATAACCATGGAGGAAGGTAAAGGGGAAGCCAGCACATCTTACATGGTGGGAGCAGGAGGAATAGAGAAAATGGGGAAGTGTTGCCCATTTTTAAACAGCCAGATCTCATTAGAACTCACTCGCTATCATGAGAACAGCAAGGGAGAAGTCCATCCCCATCAGCCAATCACCTCCCACCAGACTCCTCCTCCGACACTGAGGATTACAATTCAGCATGAGATTTGTGTGGGCACACAGAGCCAAACCATATCATTCCACCCCAGGCCCTCCCAAATCTCATGTCGTTCTCATATTTCAAAACACAGTCATATCTTTCCAACAGTATCCCAAAGTGTTAACTCATTCTAGCATTAACTCGAATTCTAAGTCCAAAATCTCATCTGAGACAAGGCCAATCCCTTCTGCCTATGAACCTATAATATCGAAATCAAGTTAGTTACTTCCAAGATACAATGGTGGTACAGACATTCGGTAAATGCTCCCATTTCAAAAGAGAAAAATTGGCCAAAACAAAGGGGTTATAGGCCCCATGCCAAGTCCAAAACCCAGCGGGGCAGTCATTAAGTCTTAAAGCTCCAAAATAATCTCCTTTGACTCCATGTCTCACATCTAGGACATGCTGATGCAAGAGGTGGTCTCTCAAGGCTCTGCCCCTGTGGCTCTGCAGGGCACAGCCCCCTTGGCTGCTTTCCTGGGCTGGCATTGAGTACCTGTGGCTTTTCCTGGTGCATGCTGCAAGCTGTCAGTGGATCCACCATACCAAGATCTGGAAGATGGTGGCCGTCTTCTCACAGTTCCACTAGGTAGTGCCCCAGTGGGGAACTCTGTGTGGGGCTCCAATCCAATATTTCTTTTCCACACTTTCCTAGCAGAGGTTCTCCATGAAGGTTCCACCTCTGTAGCAGTTTTCTGTCTAGACATCCAGGTATTTCCATACATCCTCTGAAATCTAGGCAGAGGCTCCCAAGCCTCAACTCTGGCCCTCTGCCCACCTGCAGGCTTAACACTATGCGGAAGCTGCCGAGGCTTGTGGCTTGCACTCTCTGGACCAGTGGCCTCAGACATATTTGAGGCCCTTTTAGTCACAGTTAAACCTGGAGTGGCTGGGATGCAGGATACCATGTCCTGAGACTGTACAGAGCAGCAGGGCCCTGGGCCTGGCCCATGAAACCAGTTTTTCCTCCTGGGCTTCCAGGCCTAAGATGGGAGGGCCTGCTGCAAAGGTCTCTGCAATGCCTTGGAGGCACTTTCGTCTTGGTTATTAACATTCAGCTTCTCTTTACTTATGTACATTTCTGTAGCTGGCTTGAATTCCTCCACAGAAAAATGGGTTTTTATTTTCTACCACATGGTCAGGCTGGAAATTTTCTAAACTTTTATGCTCTGCTTTCCTTTTAAATATAAGTTCCAGTTTTAGGTCATTTCTTTGTTTATGCAGATGAGTGCAGGTTTTTAGAAGCAGCCAGGTCAAATCTTAAATGTTTTCCTCCTTAGAAATTTCTTCTGCCAGATACCTTAAATTATCATTCTGAAGTTCAAAGTTCCACAGATCTCTTGGGCAGGGGCAAAATGCTGCCAGTCTCTTTGCTAAAGCCTAGACAGAGTGACCTTTACTCCAGCTCCCAGTACATTCCTCATCTCCATCTGAGACCACCTCAGTCTGGACTTCCTTGCCCATATCACTATCAGCATTTTGGTTACAACCATTCAACAAGTGTCTAGGAAGTTTCAAACTTTTCCTCATCATCTTTTCTTTTTCTGAGCCTTCCAAATTGTTCCAACCCTGTTCCCAAGTTGCTTTCATATTTTCAGTTATCTTCATAGTAATGTCCCATTTCTCTGGTACCAACTTTCTGTATTAGTTCATTGTCACACTGGCTTCTCCTTCACCTTCTGTCACGATTGTAAGTTTCCTGGGACCTCCTCAGCCATGTTGCCTGTACAGCCTGTGGAACTGTGAGTAAATTAAACTCTAGTCTTTTATTTAAACTGACCCTATTTTGTCTAATTTTACGATTAATTTTGGGGGGATATTAGGTCATGATGTCTCTATGCAGACACCATTGAAAGATTACTTTTTTTTTTAATTCAGGAAAATCAGATTATCTCAAGTCCAGGCTCCCCATCTATGACATAACGTTCAAATTATAATAATAAAGGCATCTCACTGTGGTCACTCTCTTTCTCTTATATCTGGTTTCTTTCTCCGCTTATGTGCTCCAGTGAAATCAAACTACTCGGTTTTTCTCAAATGTACCTACTATATTTCCATTTGAATGCTTTGATTCACCTTGTTTTCTCATGAGGAAGAGTTTCTTTCCTCCTTATCTTTACTGTTGTAATTCTGTTTTCAAGACCTAGTTGAATGTCATCTTCTCTATGTAGCTTTTTTCATTTCACCAAACATAAACAATTGTTTTGAAATCCACACTATTATAAACACTTAGTACCACTCATTAACACCCAGCAGATTCTCACTCTATTATTATGAGATACTCAGTAAATTTTGAATTAAATGGCAATATTTCTTATGAACACTTAAGAATAAACCTAAGCAATTTTTAATCCTCTCACCTCAAAATAGAAAAAAATACATTTAAAAGAACAGGGCTAACTTTTCTTCATCATGTTCTCACAGTTCCTAACTGCTTAGGGAAGAAAGGCAGGTTAATTGTATAGCCACATTGATTGAACAATCATGTTTTTCTTCAGTGATAGCCAAGGCAGAGTTTGAGTGTAATTGTTCAGGGACTGTGTGACTATTGTATTGGGTCAGTCATCTGTCTAAGAAATGAACTGGACAACCTTCAAATGGCAATGACTTCAATTCCTTTGAGATCTGAATCGGCCATAAAACTAACAATAAATTATCGTGTATGTAGTGATTTCCTGTTGGCAAGTTGCATGTACTCTACAAATATGTCTCAACTTAGATGGAAAAGATCATTATTACTGTTCAGATTGAGAAACTCTAACACCAAGCCATTAAATGTATCGAGCAAGGTCAGAGACTGAAAATGATAATATCTCAGAGGTTCCAAGTTTTGGTCTATCTGCGAAAATGATAATATCTCAGAGGTTCCAAGTTTTGGTCTATCTGCCAGAAGACATAATTTCTTGGTAAAAGTTTATTGCTGTGCCCCAGTGTTCTGAGAGCCACAGGCAAGCTCTTTCAAAATGATGTTATGTCCCTAAAGTAAAAACCTTGAAATTAATCTATAATATACCAGTATAATATTTTTATAAAAGTTACTCTCTAGCAACCAAAACTTACTGGAGCACTTCTGAGAAACCAAAAAAAAGCATCATAAAGATAATACACTGAAGTCCAAACCCTACTCAAAAGGAGTCCCTCAAACTATCATTCAGTATCCATGTTAGACAGTTCCAACCATCTGATAATCTTAATATATATAGTATAGTATATATATAGTAGAGAGACTACTATATATATATATAGTAGAGAGACTACTATATATATATAGTAGAGAGACTACTATATATATATATAGTAGAGAGACTACTATATATATATATAGTAGAGAGACTACTATATATATATATAGTAGAGAGACTACTATATATATATATAGTAGAGAGACTACTATATATATATATAGTAGAGAGACTACTATATATATATATAGTAGAGAGACTACTATATATATATATAGTAGAGAGACTACTATATATATATATAGTAGAGAGACTACTATATATATATATAGTAGAGAGACTACTATATATATATATAGTAGAGAGACTACTATATATATATATAGTAGAGAGACTACATATATAGAGAGAGAGACTACTATATATATAGAGAGAGAGAGTCTCTCTACTATATATATATATATAGAGAGAGAGAGAGAGTAGAGAGACTACTATATATATATATAGTAGAGAGACAGAAATTAGCCAGATGGGATGGTGTGTACCTGTAGTTGCAACTACTCAGGAGATTGAGGTGAGAGGATCATTTGAGCCTGGGAGATTGAGGTTGCAGTGAGCCATGATCCTACTACTTTATTCCAGCCTGGGCAACAGAGCAAGACCCTGTCTCAAGAAACAACCCCAGAAATCTACTGTTTCATGTTTCTGAAGACTGGAAGTCTGAAATCAAGGTGTCAGCAAAGCCACGCTCCCTCTAAAGGCTCCAAGGTAGAATCCCTTCTTGCATCTTATAGCTTCTGATGACTGCTAGCAACATTTGGCATTACCTAGCTTGTAGATGTATCACTCCAATCCATGCATCTATCTTCCCATGGACAGATCTGCTGTGGGTCTATCTCCCTGTTTCCAAATGTCTCTCTTTCTATTATAAGGACACTAATCATAAAGGATTTAAAGATCACACAAATCCAGAATGACCTTATTCTTATTTGATTATATATGCAAGGAACCTATTTCAAATAAGTCACATTCACAGTTTTCACATCCACGTGAAATTTTGCAGGGGCAACATTCAACCCAGTATATCATCCATGGACCTAGTTATTAAGGCACTTGAGGGTTGGTTAGCCCATAGCTTCTCTGTGCCTCTATATATATTTTCATGTTAAAACAAAAAAGGAGCCCTTGGATCATATGCAGAGAAATTTTCTTGATTTAATCTGGAATTTCTGTGTGAGTTCAAATAATTTTGCATTTGACCAAAGTCATGATTTGCATATCATATATAAATAATAATCACAGCAGATTCTATAGGAGTAAAAGACTTGAAAGAAGCTTCAGAATTCCAGAGTGGTATAGTTAAGCACATTGATTTATTATTAAAGAGACTAGTCATTTTTAGTTTACTTACATTAGCACTATTGAACATATTAGCTATCTAAAACTCTGCTGGATGACCATAAATGAAGAGGAACAAGATAGGGAGAAGAATGAAAATGAAGAAAAGGTATATACTTTCAACACAGCCTGAATAAGAATTATTAAATATTTATAGGCATCTACCAAGTGTTAAGTGATCTCAGAGAAGGTGACCAAAAGGGAGTTTTGTTTGGGAAAGAAAAGTAGGGAAGACTATCCCAAGCCAAATAAGCGGCATATATATAGTTTTGGTATGCATTGGAACAAAGAAGGAGCATGTGGGTGCAGAATAGAGAGAAGAGTATTGAGAAAAAAAGCATTGTAGCAGATGATGCTTAAAAGTGAGGATGGAGCCACATTGAGCCATATATGTGAAAAGTAAATCCATGGCCATGACCAAATTTTTTCCTCAATAAATTGAGAATTCCTTATTTTTTTGCTATCTGGAAAATGGAATCTTTGTACAGATGGTCTCCAAGGTTCACAGAGAAACAGTTTTATCATGTATCACAATAATAATTAGGATCTTTGGTTTCCACTCACTTATCAAAGACAATCTCATATTGTTTTTGCAAATAGCGTTCTTTCTTCAAAACAGCCTGATGACAATCTATTTCTAGTAAAGTACTGAGCAACAATATAATAAATTTGGTAAGGTCAAATTCGTTTTTGTTTTTTTGTTTGTTTTTTGGGATGGAGTCTCACTCTGTTGCCAGGCTGGAATGCAGTGGCACCATCTCGGCTCACTGCAACCTTCGCCTCCCGGGTTCAAGCAATTCTGCTGCCTCAGCTTTCCGAGTAGCTGGGACACGTACAGGTGCACACCACCACGCCTGGCATTTTTTTTTGTTTTTTGTATTTTGGTAGAGACAGGGTTTCACCATGTTGCTCAGGCTGGTCTCAAACTCCTGAGCTCAGGCAATCCGCCAAACTTGGCCTCCCAAAGTGTTAGGATTACAGGTGTGAGCCACCACGCCGGGCCGATAATGTCAAATTTCAAGACATTTGAGTCCCAATTCCAACCACAACTAGAAAAATTTACCTGTTTATTTTGTTTAATACCACAGTTATTTAACTAAATCTATCTTCAGTATTTAAATGAAAATAAGTAGACCTGAGGTATTGGTGTCAAAACAAATCAAGCCACCCTTGGGTGAAAACTATGGTATTTACATGCTTTGGGTAACATAAACATAAAATTTAAAAATACTCTATCATTTTAGAATTCTTCAAATTCTGTTTTATGTCACTATAAAACTATAATTTTGTTTTATTAGAAAGTAAGTA
The DNA here is from genome assembly GCF_028858775.2 of Pan troglodytes. Taxonomy (NCBI): domain Eukaryota; kingdom Metazoa; phylum Chordata; class Mammalia; order Primates; family Hominidae; genus Pan; species Pan troglodytes. The sequence goes on along the minus strand of NC_072402.2, from coordinate 95,598,355 downwards.
TCCTACATCCCCTATGTGTTGAAAGTAATAAGCTACACAGTGCATGTACCTACTTTAATGAAAAGGATAAAATGGACAATGTATTGTATAAGTCTTACTGCAATAATGCGGAGTAAAACTATTAGGTTATATCAAAACATGCTCTTTACAATCAGAACAAAATAATAACATGTCTCATGTAACTTCTGGCAAAGTAAGAACAGAAAGAAAAATATGGAGAATCAATTAAATGATTTATCTTTAGTTTTGAACAACATATTTTCTCTCTCTTGTAGAAACAAAATATATATTATTCGTTTTGGTTAAAAGCTAGAAAGTGATGAGAGTTAATTAATAAATTTACATCTCTTCGTGTACTAAAATTGAACATATAAAGGAAGTAAAGCTAGCCAGTTTAAAAGTGGAAATAAAAATGTATAAATCTTACTTTAAAATTATTTTAAGGAAGGATTTGCAATGAACAATTTTCCCATAAGCATACTTGTTATTCTCTGCAATTCAAAAGGCCTGACCCTTTCTCCATAATACCCTCTCTGCTTTTAATTTATATTGAGTCTCTCTCCATTATAGCAATCCAGATTGCTGTTTGAGTTACAAGCATGCGAGGCTTTATTGGCTTGCTCCTCATTTACTACAAAAATATGCTTGGAATTATTCTTCAAGAAAGCAACAATATAAAAAATAAATCTGGCATAGAAGAACAATCTATGATCTCTTACCAACACAATACAAAGTAATCATCTTTCTTATAAAGGCTTGAGTTCTTCTTTTAACACACTAAATTACCTAAATGTCATGGGGATTATAATTTCTCATGCACTTTGGATGAATTTGATGCAACTGACTCATTGGTGTGTTAATGCAAAAGGAGGCCCTGACAGCATAATATACTCAAGTGAATAGCAATTCCTTACCAAGTCTGGGACAGCTGATTGAAGACTTTAAATAATATACATAGAGTTCAATTTACTCCTATGCACCTGTACACTATGCATTGTCAATTCTCTTTTTAAAAAGCCATTTTTCATAAATGTGTTCTTGTTTCAATTCAAAACCAATATATGATTTTGAAAAAAAATTATAATTGGCTTCTGGGCATATAGATAATCATCACCTACTAGAAGGGACTATTCCATACACAAGTTTTAACTTTAAAAAATTGGAAATACATTTTTCTTTTGTGATGAAAAATTAAATAGCACATTATTTCTTCCAGAAAATAAATTTGGAATGAAGCAGCAGATAAAAATAAAAGAAAAATAATGCATTCAGGCAGAGAGAGGGAAAAGGTGTTCATAAAACAAAGGCCATAAACATACTAATTGTGTGAATTTCCAACACAGGATAAAAACCTGAAAATGTTTTCAATTCAGTATGCCTAGTAAAACTTAGCATGATTACTTTTTTCAACAGAACAGCCCAGAATCTTACTTGTCATTAGAAAACTCTTTTCAGATGAGTAGGTTGCAAAAATTTTCTCCCATTTTGTAGGTTGAAGGGCTAATATCCAGAATCTACAATGAACTCAAACAAATTTACAAGAAAAAAACAAACAACCCCATCAAAAAGTGGGTGAAGGACATGAACAGACACTTCTCAAAAGAAGACATTTATGCAGCCAAAAGACACATGAAAAAATGCTCATCATCACTGGCCATCAGAGAAATGCAAATCAAAACCACAATGAGATACCATCTCACACCAGTTAGAATGGCGATCATTCAAAAGTCAGGAAACAACAGGTGCTGGAGAGGATGTGGAGAAATAGGAACACTTTTACGCTGCTGGTGGGACTGTAAACTAGTTCAACCATTGTGGAAGTCAGTGTGGCGATTCCTCAGGGATCTAGAACTGGAAATACCATTTGACCCAGCCATCCCATTACTGGGTATATACCCAAAGGATTATAAATCATTCTGCTGTAAAGACACATGCACACGTATGTTTATTGCGGCATTATTCACAATAGCAAAGACTTGGAACCAACCCAAATGTCCAACAATGATAGACTGGATTAAGAAAATGTGGCACATATACACCATGGAATACTATGCAGCCATAAAAAATGATGAGTTCATGTCCTTTGTAGGGACATGGATGAAATTGGAAATCATCATTCTCAGTAAACTATCGCAAGAACAAAAAACCAAACACCGCATATTCTCACTCATAGGTGGGAATTGAACAATGAGATCACATGGACACAGGAAGGGGAATATCACACTCTGGGGACTGTTGTGGGGTGGGGGGAGGGGGGAGGGATAGCATCGGGAGATATACCTAATGCTAGATGATGAGTTAGTGGGTGCAGTGCACCAGCATGGCACATGTATACATATGTAACTAACCTGCACAATGTGCACATGTACCCTAAAACTTAAAGTATAATAATAAAAAAAAAGAAAACTCTTTTCAAATACCTTGGGCATATATAATTATATATAAACATCCTTATGCTTTAGACAAGTTAATCTACACATGAAATTGATTTAATAAGTGAATAGTGGGCATGCAAGGCTCTGAGTTCTCCAAAAGCATTTTTTCCTTATACTTCAAAGAAGTTTTAGTGATATTTTCTTGAAATTAACTTTCCAAATGGGGAGTTGGAACTGTGAGGTATACAAACTCATTACATTACAGCTCTTCTTTATACATGCCAGGCTCATTCTCATCCAAGATTCTTTGAATTTTCTCTTTTTTTTTCTAAAAGAAAATTGTAGAAAATTTTTCTTCTCCCCCTTTCAGTGTTTAACAAAATGTCAGTTTTCCAGTGTAGCCTTTCCTTGGTCCCTCTAGTTAACATTTTTATCTTACCTCCATACTCCCTATCACCCCTACCTGCTTTATTTTTGTTATTAGCATTTATCATTAATATGCCATATATTTTTTATACGTATCTATTTATCTTTCTATCTGATGTTTTTCTCTCTTTTCCCATTAGAAGGCACATATATTTATCTCTTTTTTACTGTGGAACCTAAAACAATAGCTGGTAGAGTAGACACACTAAGTATTAGTTGCATGAACAGATAGTCCCCTGCTAACTCTGAAAGCACATGGGAGCTCTGGTACCTCTTGGGTGATTCAGGATATCTTCTTGTGCACTGTTCTGCTTAGAAATAACAAAATGATACACAATTGCTGAATAGTATAGTCACTAAATTTATCATTTCATCGTGCTCCTTATATATAAGGAATTTTGCAATTATTGGCTTGTATAATTATCAAAATAGTATTTTAAGGTAATCAGTATACATTTTACAAATGAGATAATAGAAAGAGATAAAATAACTTGTAGTGATGGAGTATGAATTTGCACTTTGGCCTTCAAAATTCAAAAGCCACTGCCATGTAATGACAATATTCTATTTACAGCTACTATGTGACCGATCCAGAATTTGAGCCCCACTTTGGGTTCACAGTCCATGGTTTTTCAATTATACTATACCACCAACCTAAGAATTTTTTACACATTGAAATTTGTTATAATATTTGTATTTACTTTGCTGGGGTCCTACAAAGTTCAGGAGTCCTCAAGACCTCCATCACTTCTGATACGAACTACAAGCTTGGAGGTTCCCCAAACCAGTTACTTTTGATACCAACTAGAAGTCTGGGCATCCCCAAGACTTCCCTCACCTGCCCTCACTGTTAGCACCAACTGAAGATTCAGAAGTCTGCCCAACCATCTTGGGTCTGACAGTTCACTACAAGAACTCACGTAACTCACTTAAAGCAGTCTTCCTTACAGACATGGTTTACTACGATAAAAGAATACAAATTCAATGTATTAGCCAAAGAAGAGGCATACAGAAGAGGATAGAGGAGAGTCTCTGACAAGGAGTTTCCCATTGTCTTCTCCTAGTGGAGTTGAGTAGAGAGCACAAGTTTATCTAGAAATTATGTGTGACTATAAACACAGAGTATTGCCAGCCAGAGATGCTTACTCAAGCCTTGGCGTTTAGACACTATGGTAGGACTCAGTTATCCAAATATAGTTGACCACCCGCATGTCTGATCTTAGTCTCCAGCTTCCCCCAGGTCAAGTTGATATCACATGATTCAAGGTCCCCTATCATAAATCACATTGTTAGCATAAACTATCTGGCATGTCCCAATGCTCCCAGGTAAACAGACACTCTTATTAGGTAGGACATACCAAGGGCTTAGAAGTTATCTCCCAGGAATCGAGAGAAAAGGACAAATGTCTCTTAGGGCAAAGTTGTCTTTGTTGAACAGGCCTAGACTTCAGAAACCACTATTCCCAAGATCTCTGACTCACATTCCAGTAGGAAGATTTTCATGTCAAGTCATCATGAGCTAACAGTTATCACCAGGAGGAATATCTACAATTGCATTATTTATTCTTCATTTGAAATTTTTGTAATATATACATTTGCTATTCTTCTATGGCATTCAGAGGCATGTTTTATAATTCAAATTTTAGAACATTTTATTTTTCTTAGACCTAAAGATGGTCACATATTCTGGAACAATTGAATATTGTATATATATTTTATAATATTTGTATATAAACAAATATGTCTGTATATATTCAATATATATGTATATATGTACATAAATGAACATATTTGTATATATTATATACATATAGAACATATACACATATATAATATGTACACATATATCTACACATGCATATATTTGTGTACATATTATATGAACATATATTAGTGTGTGTATATATGTATATACTATTGAATCACCTCAGGTACTGTTAAAGATGAATTTATTCTGACAGGCTGGTTCTTCTAAGATGTTGTTGTGTAGAGTGGGGAAACAATCTGGAGCACTCATCGAATGTTAACTGAGGTGATGATATATGTCTATAACCGAGTTCTTGAAACACAATAAGCAATGCACATGTGGTGCCTATTACCACTATTTAAAATTTAAAATAGAGAATTATGTTTTTGTACCAAAGAATATCTAATAATAGCTAACATTTGTTCAATTAACAAATAGTTTTAAGCCCTTATTATTGTTGGTTTGTTTTTTGTTTGTTTGTTTTTTTTTTGGCCAGGCAGGGTGGGAAGGGGATTATTTCACTTCCCTTTCCTGTACAAGTTTTATGTAATTAAACATTTTAAAGAGTGCTGCTTTACTGTGATCACTGCTGCACCTACTGCTTTCTATGGATTATCTCAGGTAATTATTCCACAATGCTAAGGTGTGGGCTTGAATCCAGATGAAAAGACTGAAACAGACATCAAAATTGCAGTCCTAGCAGACAAATATACTTCTTTGCTGTCATTACCCAAAATTAAAATTCCTTATATCTGTACATTTTAAAAAATGGATTGATTAATTAGGAAAAAGTAAAGTCAGGGAGGACATGGTGGAAAAGCCATTATATTGACAATTCAATACCACATATGTCAAAGGAATCATTTCCTAGCTAATTGTTTCTCTTTTTTCAACTGGTTTTATTAATCTTTAAAACTGAACCCAGGGAATTTATTTTGATTAACAAATACAAATCTTAAACAAACAAAATTTGATAAATCCAGGCTCTGTGAGTGACCAAGTAGACGAGATATCTCTGCACAATTTTGTTAAAATCTCTCAACCAAGCCCTTTAAGGTAATCAGAAACACAACTCTAACAGTTAACTCGATTTTGATTTTTTAACTCTGTTAAAAGAAAAACTTCAGCTGAATTAAATTTAAGGGAGTTGAATTGAACAAATATAGACCAATGGAACAGAACAGAGCCCTCAGAAATAATGCTGCATATCTACAACTATCTGATCTTTGACAAACCTGACAAAAACAAGAAATGGGGAAAGGATTCCCTATTTGATAAACGGTGCTGGGAAAACTGGCTAGCCATATGTAGAAAACTGAAACTGGATCCCTTCCTTACACCTTATACAAAAATTAATTCAAGATGGATTAAACACTTACGTGTTAGACCTAAAACCATAAAAACCCTAGATGAAAACATAGGCAATACCATTCAGGACATAGGCATGGGCAAGGACTTCATGACTAAAACACAAAAAGCAATGGCAACAAAAGCCAAAATTGACAAATGGGATCTAATTAAACTAAAGAGCTTCTGCACAGCAAAAGAAACTACCATCAGAGTGAACAGGCAACCTACAGAATGGGAGAAAATTTTTGCAACCTACTCATCTGATAAAGGGCTAATATCCAGAATCTACGATGAACTCCAAAAAATTTACAAGAAAACAACAAACAACCCCATCAAAAAGAGGGCAAAGGACATGAACAGACACTTCTCAAAAGAAGACATTTATGCAGCCAAAAGACACATGAAAAAATGCTCATCATCACTGGCCATCAGAGAAATGCAAATCAAAACCACAATGAGATATCATCTCACACCAGTTAGAATGGCAATCATTCAAAAGTCAGGAAACAACAGGTGCTGGAGAGGATGTGGAGAAATATGAACATTTCTACACTGTTGGTGGGACCGTAAACTAGTTCAACCATTGGGGAAGACAGTGTGGCGATTCCTCAGGGATCTAGAACTAGAAATACCATTTGACCCAGCCATCCCATTACTGGGTATATACCCAAAGGATTATAAAACATGCTGCTATAAAGACACATGCACATGTATGTTTATTGCGGCACTATTCACAATAGCAAGGACTTGGAACCAACCCAAATGTCCATCAGTGATAGACTGGATTAAGAAAATGTGGCACATATACACTGTGGAATACTATGCAGCCATTAAAAAGGATGAGTTCATGTCCTTTGCAGGGACATGGATGAAGCTGGAAACCATCATTCTCAGCAAACTATTACAAGGACAAAAAACCAAACACCGCATGTTCTCACTCATAGGTGCGAATTGAACAATGAGAACACATGGACACAGGAAGGAGAACATCACACACCGGGGCCTGTTGTGGGGTGGTGGGAGGGGGGAGGGATAGCATTAGGAGATATACCTAATGTTAAATGATGAGTTAATGGGTGCAGCACACCAACATGGCACACGTATACATTTGTAACTAACCTGCACGTTGTGCACATGTACCCTAAAACTTAAAGTATAATAATAAAAAAAAAACAATTCACAAATCAGGCAGCCTCCAGAATCACAGCAGATTCAGAGAGACTCCAGGGGTACCTTGTGGACAGAACAAATTTATAGACAAGAAAAGCAAAGTGATGTACAGAAATTGGAAGTGAAGTACAAAAACAGCTGGATTGGCTACAGCTTGGCATTTGCCTTATTTGAACACAGTTTGAGCATTCAGCAGTAAATGACTGGTTGAAGTATGGCTGTTGAGATTGGCCAAGACTCAGCCACTGTTACAGGCACATACTCCTAAATTAAATTTTCAATCTTATCTACTTATTATGTTATATTGCAGTTCATCCACAAGGACTCAAATATAGAAGTATGGAGTCTTTCTCGGGCCATATTTAGTTTGCTTTAACAACTCTTACTGTAAATACAGAAGAGCAGGGCACATTAGTATAACCACTGTGAAAAACAGTATTGAGATTCCTTAAAAAACTGAAAGTAGAACTTCCATTTAATCCAGCAATCCTACTACTGGGTAGCTACTCAAAGTAACTCAGGAATGGAAAACCAAATAAATGTTCTCACTTATAAGTGGGAACTCAACTATGAGAATGCAACGGCATAAGAATAATTAATGTAAAGGACTTTGGGGACTCAGGGGGAATGTTGGGGGTATGAGAGATAAAAAAACTACATATTGGGTATGGTGTACACTGCTCAGGTGACAGGTGCACTAAAATCTCAGAAATCACCACTAAAGAACTTATCCATGTAACCAAAAACCAACTATATTCCCAAAAGCATGGAAATAAAAATTTTTTAAAATCAGCTGATGTAATTTTGACATAAATTATCAGATTCTCCTGGCAAGTATTTTTAAGGCTTCTTTTCATAAATTTGTCAAACGAAAATGTAATCTGATTAGAAGAAACCCTTCTAACTGCAACTAAAATAAGCAAAACACTGTTGCTGCTGTAATAAGGTAAGCCAAAGGGTGATATGGAAAAACATGTACTCATAATACCCTATATAGATAATTAGTATTAAAATGCTCATTAAACTTATATGTTTGGAAGAATTTTCAGGATTTCTGGGAATGAAGGAGTATTCCAGTGAGTAACAAACAACAGCCTAAAATATGGTGGTGACAACCAAAATGAGTAACTGAGGCATAATAAACCTTAAATCATCAAGGTTTATTGAGCCAGCCTGAGGGTGCACCCGGGAAAAACTCAAGTCACAGGCACATGTGGCTGTTTTGTCCAAAGAGGTTCTCCAGAGGTTTAGTATTTGTATATTTTATTTAAAAAGTGGGGAGGAGGGCAGCAGTCAAAGGAATAAAAACATACTGGTGAGACTTAAGTTGGTGTTTGGTAAATCTACTTTTTACGTAAGATAAAGAGAACATTTGAAGAAAAGGAAATAGAGGAAGTGGACATCTCAGGCAGGGATGAAGGAAGGATGAATCTCGTTTTGTCTTTGTTCTGTACCTGGCAAGACTTTTGAAAGAGCTGGTTTCTGTCTAGCCCTGAGGGAAGAAAGCCTAATGACAGTTAGCAAGGGAGTGGGGATATAATGCATGTCTGATCCCCCATCCCATCATGGTCATGAACTCAGCTTCCAAGGTTTCCACGAGGTTCCCCTTGACAAAGAGAGGGTTGGTTCAGTCATCTGGGGGATTAGAATTTTATTTTTGTTTCTCAGTGGGCAATTTGAGAAGACAAAAAATTTTATTATGTCAAATTTTCTTTCTGGGCGACTTTGAATTCAACAATGTCAAAGCAAAGTATCTTCTCAAATCTTTATTTTTCAAACTACCTAGGAATTTTATTAGTAAGACTAATTAGATGAATGTCTCTGTTTTAATATGCAAGTTTCTCTTCTTTCATTATGTTAAAAACTGAATAACATTTGGATTTTAGTGCATCAGAATTAAAAATAAATGTTAAATAGAGATTTTCATCAGTTTTCAAGTAGATTAGACAATAAATATTTCTCATATAGAAATGCAACAAAGTAAAATACCAGAATTAGGCTTTCTGAAAAAGGACTTTTTCAGATACCAGATATCTGTAACAGCAGTTACAGGATATACACATGAAGGGTCAAAGCAAGGGGAAATTGAGAACCAGGTACAAAAGGTATCTAAGAAAACTGTGTGATCAAAATATAGAAGAATTAGTTCAAAAGTTCAACTGTGTGGCAAACACCATTACATGAGCAGAGGTTCCAAAATACAGGCCACACAAGGAACACCGCTTACAAAAACCAGAGCAGAGCAGTTAAGAATATAGAGGTGAGGTAGCCAAAAAGATGCAGTTGCCTGAAGGCTGAGAGATAATATTGCAGAAAATTTCTCTATCAGTTAGCTAGTGTCTTTTTTGGGTAAATAACAAACCTAGTTTCAGAATTTCCATAAATCAGTACGTGGAGTGGTCAGGTAAATCTTGAGCACAAGGACTATGTCATATGTTCTATTTAATCCCCAGGGTATATTTAGCAAGGTGCCTATCACATAGGTAGTGCTCAATAAATGCTTGTTAAATAAGTGACACCAACCATGAACTTCCTGATGTCATAGTCTCTGTTATATACCACTGTGCTATTCACAGCCCCAAGCACTGTGCTTGTCACAGCTCAGTGAATATTTGTTGAAGGGATGACAGTGATGGCAGTCTTCAAATATAGTCATGAAAGATTAATTTTGCAAGGTTTTCAGGGTATCAAGCTGTCCCTAGCCTGCTCTGAAATTATTTACAAGGTTTATCAATCCCACCTATTCTCATAGTGAGTTTCAGTTCTTAGTCTCATATTGAAAAGCTGCTTGTCAAAAATATATTTATCTCTCACTGGCTTTTTAACACTTGGGCTTATTAGCCATGTTGTTTATCAAATAATTAAATTTTACAGTAACTATTTTCTACCAGTAAATTTTGTTTTCTAATTCACCTGTAATTGCCTTATACTTAAGATTTTTTGGATTCTAAAAGTTGTATTGATTGTAAATTATTTCTTGGATTAGAGAGTAATGCCACTTAGAAAATTAAAACCAGAACTATATTCAAGCACCTTAGACCAAAGTCCAATTTTAAGGCAGTTCTACAAAGCTGAGGTTATGAGTCATGGGCTCAATTTTCACTTTAACCAGCTAGTTTCATACTCTACCCTTCATCTCAGGCAACTTTTTAGCAGCTATGTATTGTTTACCATCAATGACTTAAGGTATAAAATGTGAATGTCAGTAGTGAATATCCATTTTCACTAAAGAAAAAAATCAAATTGAATGTCCCATTGATGTTAGAGCAATAGCTTCATGATGCAGCACATACAATGTCTTAAAAGCACATTTATTCTGTTTGCACTGAGCTTATCAATTTATTGATAGACCTTGGTACAATATGAAATACAGGAGGACTCAGAAGATGGGCAAAATAATTAATGAAAAATGTTTTCTTTTACATAAGTAAATAATGCTATAGATCTTCACAGTACATTGGAAGCACGTTCTCTTATATGAAGAAATGAGTAAACCTTGGGAAAGTCATTTTATAAAACTTTGTCTTCTTTGGTGCTGTTTGTTTTACATTCTATAAAACAGTGCATTTTGCTAACTAAAGAATACTAACGCTTCCTTCTTTTTCAAAGATTCTAATATTCTTCTAATTACGTATTCAACTCACATGTATGATTATATCCTGCCCAAAGTCTCTAATTAAGATGCTCAACATTATTCCAGTTCCATTATCCTTTAATTCTATATATCATTCTGATTTTTTTCCCCTGTGTCGGGACCTATGAACAGATCTGATAGTGAGACAGGAAAGGCAGGCTGGCTGTATGTAAGTCAGCCTGTCTATGCTGAGAGCATCCTTTGCCAACGTGCACAAGCACGGTTTGGTGAGCGTTGGACAATCGCTTGTCAGGCATTACTTTCAGTGTGTAATGAGGCAGAGATGAGCCACTTTGTAATATAAAAACAAATGATTAACTGGCAAATAAGCTCAGAAAATGAAATAAACCAAACCTGACAATACAGTATAAGTGGCTCAGGTAGGAAAGATAGCACGGCATCTCATATTATTGATTTTAATTAGCAGGTAGAGTGGACTGAAAAGAAACAAAAGGAACTTCCTTCATAAACAAAAGGTTTTGCTACAATGATTGGTTAAGATTTGCTCCCGTTTTGTAAGGCCAACATCTAGGGCACATAATCTAAGTTGTCTGTCTTCTTTCTCTCTTTCTTCCCCCTCCAACCGTTCTTTCCCTCTTACTTTTTCAAATATAGCTAATTGGGGGATGAAGTGGTGGACACAGGCACAGGGGGCTTAGAAGAAGAGGATTTCGCTATGTATCTGGGTGTTGTGGGTTGGTTGTATTCTGTCTCCCTGCCCCTCACAAAATTCATATATTGACGCATTAATCTTTAATAGTTCAGAATGTGATGGTATTTGGAGATAAGGTCTTTAAAGAGGTAATCAAGTTAAAATTAGGTTATTAGGGTGGTCCTTTTTCCAATATGACTACTGTCCTTATAAGAAGAGGAAATTTGGAAACAAATACAGAGGGAAGACATGAGAAGACACAGAGAGAATATGGCCAATGGCAAGCCAAAGGGAAAGTCCTGGAACAGATTCTTCCTCAAGGCCCTCAGGAACCAATCCTGCTGACATCTTGGTCTTGGATGGTTAGCCTCCAGAACTGTGAGAAAATAAATTTCTGTTAGTTAAGCCACCGAGTCTGTGATACCTTTTTTATGGCAGCTCTAGCAAACTCATATACTGTTTTTTTTTTTACAGAATTAATTCTTTATCCATCGTCAGTGAGGCTGTACAGTTTTTTCAAGTGAGATTGTCTCCAACTGAGAGTCAAAGTATGTGCTTCTAAGGCAAAAAGCACTGTACCCTCTGGTGCCTATATTGAACTGTTGAAGGCATTTTACAAGTGAGGCCTGTGTTGAATTTCTGAATATTAGTTATACCCTCATCCTGGTTTAATATCCCTTTGGAAAAAAATCTGGTCATTTAAACTTGCCAGTAACTAAAATGGAGAAGGTATCCACATAGATGACAAAACCCAAACAATTCTTCTGCCTCTAGGGAAGTAACCAAACCAGGAGTGGTTACTGTGGCAGGTTAAAGATGGTTACAAATTCTTGACCATTCCTACCACCCAGAGATGGAGCTCATTTGTGTACTTGCCAAATCTGGCTGAGCCAATAAAATATGATGGAAGTGACATTATGCCCGTTCCAGCCTAGTGTTTCAGAGGACTGGAGGCTTCCATTTCCTCCTTTTTGAATGGCAGTCACCATGTAAGCAATCCAACTCCTCTGAGACTGCCATGCAGTGGGAAGCCCACCCTAGCTTCACAGGGTGAGAAGGGCACGTGGACAAGCCTGAGTTGCCACAGAAGTGAGAGAAATCTTTGTGGCTCTTCCCACCATCACAGCCATTATCCAAGGACAGGGGAGTGACAGACTGTAGCCAACAGCACAAACTGAGGTCACACATATGACCCTGCCTTTGTCAGTTCAGGCTACTATAATGAAAGACCTTACATTGGGTAGATTATAAAACAAACACTAATTTCTCACAATTCTGGAGACTGAGAAGTCCAAGATCAAACTGCTGACAGTTTCAGTGTCTGGTGAGGGCCCACTTCTCAGTTCATACTCCCAAGGGCCCTGCCTCCAAATTCCATCACAATGGGAATATGATTTCAACATACAAATTTTGAAGAGACACAAACATTCAGTCCATAACAGGCCCCAAGCAAACCATTTTAGCCAATCCACAGGTGTATGAGTCACCCCAACTGACCCCATCTGACTCTATGAGGCAGAGGTGAGCTACTCTCCACATTTCTGACCCTCAGACTTGGGAGCAGAGATTTGGAGTACTTTTTTATGCAGAAAAAGGTAAGTGAAACAAATAAGCTATTGAGGCTTTATAAAGATGTATTTAGAAACAGTTTTTATGCCATGTGTCTTGAATATAAATAGTTTTGTATCAGAGAAAAAGAAAGCATCTGTGAAACCAGATAAATGTTGACAGATTAGGAGCTCTCAAGTAAGTGTGAATTTTTATATGATTCAGTTTCACTCTTGGGTTCTGCAGTGTTAAATAGAACTTTCAATAGCGTTACAGTTCTGTCACTAACTTGGGAACCTCTCTGTAAGGGAATTTCATTAATGGATCCCTTTGGTTGTGACCACAGCCCTTTGGACCTGGTAGGCAGCTTGGAGATTAGCTAGCTCAACTTCACTTTACCCAGCAGAAAGGAAGGCTTAGAGAGTTTAAGTGACTTGCCCAATGTCATAGGACCTATATTTGACTTGGGCAAGATCTCGGATCACCTGACATGCAAGGCAGAGCGCAGAATCTGCAATACAATTTTATGAAACTTCTAAATTATTAAAGATGATCCTTTTAGTAATTCCCATATTTAAAAATTCTACAAAATTCAACATTAGGATGCAGCAATATCTTCATCTTTGTCCAGCACCTTATTGCCACTATGTGTGTGCATATACACACTCACATACACGTGTGTATATACAGACACATATACATGTGTCTGTATATACACACACATACATATATTTAAATATGTACTTGTTCCTAGTTTAACTTTTGCATGTGCATATATAAACATACTAATTGTTATAATATGGACATTTTTTCTGTGCATAATGTATTAGTGTCATGAAGTAGGGTACAAAACTTGGAGAATTTCTGGAAAGAGTTCAATGTAATGGAGATTGGTAAGCTATTAATATAATAAAGGCCACTTGTAGCAGGCATTACTGAATGAGAAAGACCTGCCCCATCAGTTTAAACCCAATCTTCAGAGGCTGCCAGCCATGTGCAACCAGAGATGATGTATTCCACTGTGCAGCTGGAGCTCTGCCGATACTGTGATGGGAGTCAGTCGGGACCTCTGTGCAGAAAGACTGAAATTACTTCCATATTACAGTGAACACAAAAGAACAAAAACCTTATTAAACACAGATTTAGCTCATTATTCTATAAATCTCTCCCTGAAAACGAAGCTAATCCTTTGTCTCCGAATATTAAACACAACACTGATATTATAGTGAAGATAGGGATAATACCCTCCTCTATGTCTTGGCTCACCTCTGTCATATCAATGAGGAAAACATGTAATTGCTGTGGCTAATGCCTGTGAATAAGAGGGGCTGCCCACTAGATCTGGAGTCAGATTCCTCTATCTGGTTAGCTACACCATCTTTCCTGAAAAATCTTTCCAGACTGATCTTCACTCAAAAGGCCTTCAGTGCAAGTTAATCTGGGGTTTCAAGTTGCAGAGGTCTTGGATGGCAAACGTTATGTTTGGGTTCTTTAGTAATTATATTTGACTGAAAACACATTTGCAACTGGCTCTGCACTCAGATTAGGAACTCCCCAGGACCAGTGTCAACACCTCAGTAAGGCCCCTCAATTCGCACAGGATTGGAGAGTAGCTTAGATTTATGCACATCTGCCTTTTTCCCCAATAAATACATTTGTTCATGGATATAACAGAATCTCCTCTATTTCTGATGATGTTATGTGCTTCAACTTTTATTAAGTACCATTTTTCCCTTTTAGAGAGTCGGGCATGAATGTTTTGTATCAGGAGCTGTCCAGTAAAGTTTAGGACTAACTCAAACCTGGGTCTATTCCCAGACAAAGTTGAAAATGGAAAAAGTGTAATTCTTACAATAATTAGTCATTGCCTTCATCACTTAAACATAAAAGCAAAGTTTTTGATTGATATTTGGTATAAGTGGTGGAAAGAAAGGAAAATTAATATCAAGAGACAGAGAAAGAGAACAACAACAAAAAAGAAACAAGATAGAATTAATGAATAAGGGCTAGAAAACCAAGATGTTCTTAAACTCTAACTATGCTTTTTTTCCTGTTGTCAGCTGCTTTATTACTGCCAAACATTTTCTCCATTGGATTTTTTCCATTAAATATAATTGGTAACACAACACAATAGGACTGGACAGATGAGGCCAATTTTATTCCCTTATCTAAATTCATACTCGATGTTCTAACAGCTGGGCTCATACAAATTAATTAAACAAATAGCGGCTCCAAATTTTTTTTTTTTTTCAGATATGAGATGGAAGGCAGCTTGCTAGGAACCAATCATGGATATTGAAATCACATTCAGAGTGGGAAAAAATTCCAAATGTTTTTACTAATGTTGCCTCTTTACCTATAAACCAATATAGATAAAAAAGTAAATTCTCCTTATCAGGCTATTGCCATTTTCACAGAAGAATTTTCATTTTATGTTGAATTATATCCTCTATTTTTTGATATTTATTTAGGAAGAAGGTGATGAGTTAAAACTGCTGGTATTTCATCAACAGATCTAGATGTCTTTCAGGTCACAAGCAAAGAATGTAGGATTTTCTTACCCCCATGGACTAATTTCTGCATAAATTACTGTACATTTTCCAGTCTCAAAGGTTACTGTAACCTTTGAGTTTCCAGTAACAAAGGTTACTGTGCTTTTAGACAAATGAGATCAAGTAAAGTGGGAAGAGAAAGGCCTCAGGTCTGTATGTTCAGTGACACTGCACACGGAGTAGCTGTACTCATTCAGTTATCAGTTTCTTCCTATTCATCCAGTTAGCCTGGGGCAGATACCTGTGCCATTTTCCCATGTATATATTACCTTTCCCAACAACCTATCTTCTTCTTCTCAGCTATTGTCAGTTTATAAACATCTTATCAGTTTTGAAGGACTATTTTAAAAACAACCTTTTTATTATGAAAGACTTTTTTATCATCTGGATTCTGATAATACACAATAACAATCATTTTTAAATTAAAAAAATTCTTAGATGTTGCAAATGATATACTGAAATAATTTGAATAAAATAAAAATGTCAAAAAGAAGATCAAATCCAGAAGCTAAAAATCAATAAATTGAAATGTATAAAGATATAAAAGTTCTCTCTGGAAAGTGTATCACATATCACAAAGTTTCACTTCAGTTTTTCTATTGATTTTGTAAAAATTACTGAGAAGCTTGAATAATTCAATATAAAACTATGCAAAAGTATGAAAAAGTTCACAGAAAAAGCAATTTGTGTAATGAACAAAACATAAATATTACTTCACCTATTAAAAAAGATCTAACTCAAATTGACTTATTGTTTTCATTTGTTGTATTAGTCAAAATGCAAAAGTTGAAAGTATCTACTCTTTCCTGCAACACTAAGCAATATGTTGGGGTGGTTAACACCATACAGCTGAACTGCTTGTGTTCATAGTGTAGCTTCATTATTTATCAGCCACATGATTTTGGCTAAGTGATTTAGGCACTCTACTGTGTTTCAGATCCTTCTCTTTAAAATATGGGGCTGGGCATGGTGGCTCAGTCTGTAATCCCAGCACTTTGGGATGCCGAGATGGGAGGATCACCTGAGGTCAGGAGTTCAAGACCAGCCTGGGCAGGAACATGGTGAAACCCCATCTCTACTAAAAATACAAAGAAATTAGCCTGGTGTGGTGACACGTCTGTAATCTGAACTACTTGGGAGGCTGAGGCAGAAGAATCTCTTGAACCCGGTGGGCAGAGGTTGCAGTGAGCTGAGATCCTGCCACTGCACTCCAGTCTGGGCAACAGAATGAGACTCTGTCTCACAAAAAAAAAATAAATAAAAATTTAAAAAATAAAAATAAAGGCCGGGTGCGGTGGCTCATGCTGTAATCCCAGCACTTTGGGAGGCCGAGGCAGGCAGATCACGAGGTCAGGAGATCGAGACCATCCTGGCTAACATGGTGAAACCCCGTCTCTACTAAAAATACAAAAAATTAGCCAGGCGTGGTGGTGGGCGCCTGTGGTCCCAGCTACTCGGGAGGCTGAGGCAGGTGAATGGCGTGAACCCGGGAGGCGGAGCTTGTAGTGAGCCAAGATCGCGCCACTGCACTCCAGCCTAGGTGACACAGCGAGACTCCATCTGAAAAAAATAAATAAATAAAAAATAAAAAAGTAAAAATAAAAAATAAAATAAATATGTGTAGCGATATAATGTCTAAAGCAGAGTGAGGATTAAATGAGTTAATACATGTCAAATGTCAAATATAGTAAGTTGTAAGTGTTTAGCAGTGACCACTCTGGAAAGTTAGCTATTGCTGTCCACTCTGGGAGACAAATTTTATACAACATATATACAAAAAAAATTAGCAATGTTCATCAACATTTTAAATGACAACACTCCTTTACCTAAGAACTAAACTTCTGAAAACTTACCACATAGATTTGATAGAAAAACAAAAATGAGATAGAAAAGATACAGATTGCAGCTTTCTCATTGCACAATATAGATCTAGTATCATAGCATATAAATGAGAAGGAATGTTTTGTTTAAGTAAGTTGAGACTTTAATATAATGGAAAACTATGCAGACTGAAGCTTTCAAAAAATGTGATAGAACCATCTAAAGATATGGAAAGAGTCCCCAAAGTGTCATTAAGTAAAAGAATAGATGTGTAAGATAGGATATGTGCATGGTCTCTTTGGTGTAAATAGAAGGACACATATTACACATAGTGGTATGTGTCTATTTTTATTTGGAAGAATAAACAGCAAATTAATCCTGGTTAGCTTTGCAGACAAGTACTAAGGAGGTGACGAAGATTTTCTTTTCATAATTTTATACCTTTCCTAAGTTTTTGAATTCTCTAATCAGTAAAAGTTCATGCTTCAATTTAAAATCACCAGAGATTATCTGGTAGGTGAGATTATAGTCTGCTTTTATTAATTTTCAATATTAAAATATATTTGAGGGCAAAAAGAAATCTACCTAAACAACTTGAAAATTCTAAAAATGTGTTATATGACAGTACCACATTTATTATTCTCTTTTAGAAACATAATCCAGTCTTTTGAGTTTAAATATTTATAAACTAAGAATATTATGTAATGTTATATGCAAAAAAGCAGTATATAAATTTACATGTAGACTGATTATGACTAAATAGAATATTCATGTTAAAAAATGAATACTGGTTAAAAAAATCATCTTAAATATATAAATATATGCAGAAGATATATGCAAAGTAAAAATTTATTACATTGGAGTAGTATTTTAAAAATAATTATTACCATACAAATATGAAAAATTGTAGTTATATGTTCATATAATTTTATTGGTATGTCTAAATTTAAACCAATTCCTAATTAGAAAACCAATGAAGAAGAATGAGGCTATTTTGATAACAAAAATTGAAATCAGACATTATTTGATGACAGATAAGATCTTATATCAACCTCAGCATTTATGAAATATATACAAAACATTGGTGGTTTAAACCGAACTTTGATTTAACTTTCAGGAATTGTTGTGTTTTATAAAACAGACTTTTAGTCTGTACTCTTCAGATGGGCATTTGGTCAATATTGCAGTTGGGATATTTGCATGTTCACTTCTTCCACTAGCTCATAAGCTCCTTGAAGAGAGCAGCACAGAATTAATGCAAACATGAACTTTGGAGCCATATCCAGGTTTGTATCCCGGTTCCTTCCTTTTCTGGAAGGGGTGTGACCATGACTGGATTATTATCTCTCTTAGCCTCTCAGCCTCATGTGTGAATGGAGGGACATTAAGCCTTTCTCACAAGCTTTTCTAAAGCATTAAATGAAATGATATGTTAGTAGAAAAGCAATTAGTTCAAAATAAAGTACATACCCCCAAAATCTCAAAGCCTTTTCCCCTTTAAATATGTTGACATTGTCCCAAAGTCTTTTTAAATTATTAAACATAGTAGGTATTTAATTCATATTCTCCACATGATAGAATTAAGGGATCCTGTAGAACTTATATCTCTTTTATATTCAAGAAGCATAAAGTGGAGTTATCTTGGATCAATAGCAACAGTAAACTAATTTTTTTAAAACAAAACACCTATTCCAAAAATTGCTTGGCAATTTGATAAACTTGCTGAAGATGAGATGGATTGGATGAGATAAAAAAGATAAACTTTCTGCAAATTTGAAGATAAATCCAGATGCTCTAGCCAGTGAAACAGTTGTCAATGATTCTGCCATTCATACCCCACCCCTTGAATGCACACCATAAAATGACAAAATGGTGTATTTTGTTTTCTTGAAAGCAATTAACTGTAAGTCCTGCACTGATGTTTATGTTAGATTCCCCAGACTCTAACAGAGGTAATGCTGGTATGAGGAAGGTAAAGAATGTGTAGATATGCTGAGTGTCAGTAGTGACGGCCACATTTTCAGTAATGATGGTCTCAGTTCCTGCATTCACTGAAGGCAAAGCAAAGGAGTATATGGGGTGGGAATACTGGACACAGACAAAGTCTCTTTATTGATTGTTTTCTCAAAAGATTCTCAGCTTTTGGTAGTTTTTATAACAATAAAGAAGTTAAAGAACACTAATGAACACAACCTGAAATGCAGTTGATTGCATTGTCTTAAGTACAGAAACTAAAGCCTACAGACTTCGCTAAATAGATTTCCTCAACTAAAAACACCACATCCATAGATAGTTTTTAAATAAAGATTAGTATCTTCCTTCCTTCCTTCCTTCTCTTTTTCTTCATTTCTTTCTCTTCTTTCTTTTTGAGAAGGGTTTCTCAGAGCATGGGTGTAGACTTTTATTGTGTTTAATCTCCATATTCAGAACTAATATGCTTATATTGCTATTTTGGACATACATCTATACTCTGTCACCCATGCTGGAGTGGCACAATCACAGCTCACTGCAGCCTTGAATTCCTGGGCTCAAGTGACCCTCCTGCCTCAGCCTCTGGAGTAGCTGGCACTATAGGTGCACACTATCACACTCAGCTAATTTTTAAAATTTTTGTAGAGACAGGGTCTCACTTTGTTGTCCAGGCTTAATTTCTATTTTCTAAGCCAAAAAAAAATGTGTTTATTCTCACTAAAATATCAACTTAAATGTTCTGAAATTATAATTCTGAGTGATTATCTTTCATTAAAATATACAAAATGTGAGACTAAGTAGCAGGAGGCCAAATTGCTGTATTAAAGATTACTCTCTTAACACTTTTATGATTGAATGTTTAGGCATAGAAGCTGTCTCTTAATTTATCAAAATAGGTATTATAGTGATCATTCTGTTTGGAACTTCATTTACTCTCTTCTCTAATAGATTGGTATGCATAAATTATTTTAGCATTAAATCATAGAATTTAAATGTTTGAAGGTAACCTGAAGATCACCTATTAAAGGACTCAGTTTCAGAAGGAAGAAACTGAGCTCCAAAGTAGGTAATGTTTTACAACTGTCAGTGGTGTGGCAGGACAAACACCAGGATCACCTCTCTCTTACTTTTATATGTTTCCTAATAGCATTATTTTATTTAATTCTTTGAGACAGTCCTTTTGACTCTTTAAAAAGCCTGAAAATAAAAGGCCATAGAGATTTAGAATACCAATATCCTGATTAAAGAAAATTTGGATGTAAGCCTGATTGCATTCACACAATATAAATACAACTTTGGAGAGTTAAACTTTAGAAAACAAATTTTTAACAAAATACATTTTACATTGTTAAACCAGGCCATCCATATGGCTATCAAAATTTAATTAATGCAAGGAAAGCTTTAAAGTAATAACAAATATTTAAATATATTTCTCTAGAATTATTTGATGCAATTTCTACACTAATAGCTCCCTCTTACACAGTACAAAACAAAATTGTTCTTTAAAAAAAGTCATTAGATAGCCTAATTTGTCTCAGAGAGACCTGTGGTATCTAAGAGTTCATTGTTGACTTTTTCTTAGAAATTTATTTTTAAATTAGGGTTAGGATATTATAGAGTATTAAGAACAATGTACTCATAACGTAAGACTATGTGCTTGGTATTCCTGAGACAGAAGTAGTAGATAGGCACTGTCCAAATGTTTAGGATTCTAGATGTTGCCCCTTGCTTTCATTAGATTACAGTCCAGCAGGAAGCCTAACATGTAAATAATGAATTCAGTGAAGTGTCATGTCAGAAGTATGCCCAATGGACAATTAGGTCTAAAATTAGAGAACAGTTCAATATATCTGCCTTTTAACTTCTCTCAGTTCAATTATCCTCAACTATAAAATAAGATTAGATTGCATCAATGCTGGACTCTAACCTCAACTCTAATATCTGTTGATTTTGTGAGTATTTCCAGTTTTACATAAAATTAGTCCAAATCAAATATAGCTCTTTATACATTAGACAAGTCCCTATGCTGGCCAATCTTTCATCAGAATAGTTCAGAAGGCTAGTATCATCTTCTTTAAAGGGAACGCTTCCTCCATCTATGACTATGTAACCTAATTTATTACATATCAGGGCTAATACAAACAAAGTCACAGGTATGTTCTCCACCTTTAAGCCAGTCAGTTTCATTTGGTTCACAATTATAAACTTTTTGTTTTCAGTCAGCGGACTTACATATGCATGCCCACAGTGTTATAAAAATGACCTTTCAAGAAAGTGAAGATGGATTAATGTCACTCTCTTACCATTTTCAGCAAAAGCACTGTAAGTCACGTCTCTACTTCCAGATATGTGGAAAGTTCTCCCTGTCATTGATTTTTTTTGTTTGTTCTCCTATTATATAAGAAAATGGTACAGAAGAAAAAACTTTGGTGTACATAATTGTCATGATTGTTTAGTCTAGAAATTATTTGAGAAACAAGTCATTATGTTAGTCAGTGGAATTCTGTTTCCCCTATGAGTGTACTTTAGAGCAGGCAAATATGCTCTCTAAAATTGATAAGTCCAAAATAGCAATATAAGCATATTACTTCAGAATATGGAGATTAAACACCATAAAAATCTAGACAGTTGAAATTGGTTTAATCTTTGGGGAGTAACTGGGGCTAAATTAAGGTAGAACCATGAAGTTTTGCATTTAAATATGAGCCTTCAGTACTGTTTCATTTTAATTGTGTGTTATAATGTAATACAAATTACATTATGACATTGTATGTGCAAACCAACAATGTCGAGTAAAGAAGTAGAATTTGACCAATAAAGATAGAAAGTAAGAAAAATACTTGGTCTTGCATAAAAGTCACAGATGTTAGTGCTTCCTAAATTAGAAAAATAAAAGCGGGGGGTGCTGTGTGAGGGAATTTAACCTAAATCCCAATAGAAATTGTTTAAAGGCAGGCACTTAAAATATAAATAAGGAGATGAGAATAGCCCACTGTAAACCAGCTTGAGCTATATGAAGGGGAGAAAAACACTGCCATTGATTGCAATGTAATAGGCTATCTCATAATACCAAGAATAATATAAAATCAAGTTTAAGGGACTAAATAATCAGGGAACTCTTAGAAATCTCTACAGCAGAAATTTGTGGATCTTCATTCTACAACAAGCTTGTCTATCCCACGTCCCTTGGCCCGCACACGACCCAGGATGGCTTTAAATGCAGACCATCATACATTTGTAAACTTTCTTATAATATTATGGATTTGTTGTGTGTGACTTTTTTTTTTAGCTCATCAGCTATCATTAATGTTAGTGTATTTTATATGTGGCCCAAGACAATTCTTCTTCCAATGTGGCCCAAGGAAGCCAAAAGATTGGACACTGCTGCTCTGCAGCCTCACCTTTACCTTGGTTTAGGTATTAACAAGAGTTATTGTGAAAGATAACCGGAGAAAGAGTGAGAGAGAGAGAGAGCACAGAAGGAGCAATGGCACAAACTTTTACTCAAACCTGCTTAGGATCCAGATTGAAACAAACCAATTTAAAAAGATAAACTGAAAAAAATGAGAAAAATTTTAATGCTATCTAATATTAGATAATATCAACAAATAATTTCTTTAATTTTACAAGATGTTAATAATGTCATAGTGGTTATGGTAGAAAATGTTTTTATCTTTTGGAGATACATACTGAATTATGTATGGATATGTCATGATATCTAGTATGTGTTTTAAAATACTCTAGCCCAAATGGAGAAACTAAAAAAATCATAATACAGAAGAAAAAATAAACTTTAAAAATGTGGAAAAATTGTGATGGTTGAATGTAGGTGAATTGTGTATAGGGATTAATTATACTATTTTTATCTATGTTTGCATATTTTAAATTATTTATAATAAAGCATTTTTAAAATCTCGCTGAAAATGAGCCCAGATACTAAATAAATAATATAGAAAGATAATGAATGCTAATAAATATCTCACCAAAAACACAAATAAATAGCCTTCATAAAACTGGTTCTGAAACAAAAGCAGGAAGAAATATGATCAGAACTGGTGGATATGAAAAATCATTTTTAAAATCTTTTGGAAATAAAACTAAATCACAAAATCAATAAGCAGGATAAATTCTAGGCTGTAGACTATATAACACAAAGAAGTAAAATAAATTGCAAGAGAGTATGAAAGAATTAATTTTGTAGGAATTCCAGAGAAATTAAAATTTCAAGAGCATTTAAGAGACAAGAAAAATAAAATGGGAGGATTTTAAAATTAGACCAAAAAAAGTTCCAACAGAATAAAATGGACAAAATGGCACAAAAACAGTCTTTGAGAATACGTACTTAAGAACCATTATAGAAAAGCTAGAGTGAGGATTCACATTGAAACATGATTCAGAATCAAATGATATAAATAAAATGACATGTAGTGGGAAGCTGCAACCATCAAGGATGAAGAGAAAGAAAAATCCTCAGTTAATATACTGCAAAGGTACATTCCTGATTGTATCAGTTAATCATTATTGAATGCATTTTTTATTTTTGTTGTTTTTTTTTTAAGTAGTGACTCTATCAAATAAGGCTTTCAAAAATCATTTATTTCAATAGGAATGAGATATATAGAAGTAGGCAGTACAGGTCTAAATAGAGTGGGTTCACAATGCCATGAAGGATCTAGCCTCCTTCTCTTAAAGTATGATTTTAAAAAGAAAAAAATAAAGGGTATTTTGAGAAAATGTGTAGTGCCATTAATAAATTAAATAATTATGTAGGAGTGTCAGAGGCATTGGAACCAGAGTGTGTGACTCCATTTTTAATAGGGGCTGCGTAAAATGAGGCTGAGACTTGCTGGGCTGCATTCCCAGCAGGTTAGGCATTCTTAGTCATAGGATGAGTTAAGAGGCCTGCACAAGATACAAGTCCCAAAAACTCTGCTGATAAAACAGGATGCCGTAAAGATGCCAACCCAAAACCTGCAAAACCAAAAAAAACAAGATGGCAATGAAAGTGACCTCTGGTCATTCTCACTGCTCATTACATGCTAGTTATAATGCTTTATCTGCTAAAAGATACTCCCACCAGCACCATGAAAGTTTACAAATGCCATGGCAACATCCAGAAGTTACCCTATATGGTCTAAAATGGGGAGGAACACCAGTTCCATTTCTCACCCCTTTCCAGAAAAACTTATGAATAATCTACCTCTTGTTTAGCATTTAATCAAGAAATAACCAAAACAACAGCCATCCAGCAGCACTCAGGACAACTATGTCTATGGAGTAGCCATTATTTTATTCCTTTACCTTAATAAACTTGCTTTCACTTTACTCTGTGGACTTGCGCAAAATTCTTTCTTGTGTGAGATCCAAGAACCCACTCGTGGGGTCTGGATCAGGATCCCTCTCCAGTAACAGAAGCGAGTATCATGTTTGGAAAAGAATACTACTAAAAACATAGTAATAATTATTCGTAACATATGTAAGGTGCCTACTGGAGTGTCTGACATATATTTAGCTGTTTAATACATTGCAAAAATTGATATAATGTTCTTCTCCAAATATTTAAAAAGACCATAAATAAATTACATTATTTATAAACTTTGACAAATATTTTCTTAAAAGAAATCACTAAGAAGAGTTGCTCAGCCAGGCGAGGTGGCTCATGCCTGTATTCCCAGCACTTTGGGAGGCAGAGATGAGTGGATCACTTGAGGTCAGGAGTTTGAGATCAGCCTGGCCAACATGGTGAAACCCAGTCTCCACTAAAAATACAATGAAAATTAGTCGGGCATGGTTGTATGCACCTGTATTTCCAGCTATTCAGGAGGCTGAGGCAGAAGAATCGTTTGAACCCAGGAGGCAGAGGTTGCATTGAGCCGAGATCGTGCCACTGCACTCCAACCTGGGGGACAGAGCGAGGCTTCGTCTCCAAAAAAAAGGGAGTTGCTCAAAGGCATTTATCTGATATCAGATAGATATTAAAGGAGAAGGTTTTGATTGTGGTAGAGTCTTCTTAACTAAGGCCCAAATGCCATTTTTTCATCTCACATCATTCCAGCAACAAGCATGGCTTTCTGTTATACTAGTATATAATTTATCACAGCTAGACACCATGGTATGGACAATAAGTCGACATTTATTTCTAAGGAATTTGAAGATAAGCACCATTTTTCTGGTTTTTTTTTTTTTTTTCATTCTGCCTTAACTTTAAGCAAGCATTGAATAGAAAGAATGCTACAAACCCTAAGATTGTAAAAGAACATTGACAAGCAAAGCTTGTCAAAGTTGGTTTTCTTCAATGAATCAGTTTCATTGTGCATCTTTTGATTTCTAAAATTTAAAACTGGAGTTATCTGAGTGTTAGCAGTGAAGAATCCCTATAGGCCTGCGGCAACTTGATTCTCACCTCCTCAGAGGAAAGAATTTGGCTGAGGGGCATAAGGCAGAGTGAGAGGCTGAGGCAAGTTTGAGAGCAGGAGTAAAAATTTATCGAAGAGTTTTAGAGCAGGAATGAAAGGAAGTAAAGTATACTTGGAAAAAGGCCAAGCGGGCTACTTGAGAGATCCTATTGCACTGTTCAGCCCTTAACTCATGGGGTTTTATACATTGGCATGGTTCTGGGGTTTCTGTTTTTCTTCCCTTGATTTTTGTCTTAAGGCAGGCTGTCTGCATATGCAGTGACATGCCAGCACTTGGGAGGGGCCACATGCACAGTGAGTTTACTGAAGTTGTGTTCATGCTCATTTGAGGCATTTGTCCCTTACCAGTTGGGCACTCCTAGAGGAAGGTAATATACTGGTTAAACTCCTCCATTTTGCCTCTTAGTGCACATGCTTAAGCTCTCTTGCCCAACTCCTGAGATCTTATCAGGAAGCTGCTGATCACCAGCTTAAGGTGTTTTCTGTCTATTGGGAGACTGCCTTTCCTTGGTGCTGGCTGTGACCAATTACTACTTTTAAAAGACAGTATAACAACTCCCTGACCATTACCTGATGGTCAGTGGATATTCTAGGGGGTCAGGGGACATCGTCTGCCTTGTTCATATCTGCCTAGTTACCTACTCTAATAAGAGGTTTCTTTTGTTATTGTTGCTGCTGTTGTTCTGATTACTACTATTGATTTACATTATAAAAGGTTCTTGTACCACTTTAAACATTATTTTGTAACCTAACAGAAACCTTAATCAATAATTGAAACATTTTACTAAGCCATATCTCTAACTCAATTTTTTAACTTTTTACTAGATTTTTTAAATTTGTGTTTGCAAAATCTATTATGATAATAATGTCAGAGCTCCTTGTTCATATTTGATTATATGAGATACAAGTTTGAATATTTCATGCTTCATATAATCTCTTACGCTGACAGGTTCATGAAGCCCCAATTTGCAGGCCAAATAAATGGTAATCCAACCAGAGGTTTTAAAGTTTTAAACAGATATTTCCAATCTCAGTCTATCCAATTTTTATATATATGCAAATTACTATGTTTTAATTATACAATAGTGTACTAATATAATACATTATTCTTTTTTTCTTGGCATATTGCTTTCCAGAGTTCATATTATACAGCAATTTTTACCTATTTATTATGGAAAATAAAAATGACAGTGATAAACTGAATACTCTTCAGTTTTAAGTTTACCTTGCAAAATACTAGCAATATTTTCTTAGAAGCTATAATTTAGTTCTAACATAGGAAATAATCCATACATTAAAACTAAAACATAAAATATTTAATCTTTTCAGATTTTTGACATTAGAACAGTAACTGTAACAAAAATATAGCATATTAAGAAAACAGTATATGACTTTCAGTTTCGGCTCTAACATATGACTTGGAAGTTGTCACTCCTGTTCTTACAGCAGGAAAAAAACTGGATAAACTGAAAATCAATGAGTTTTCTTGAACCTATCAAAGAACTGAGGTTTCAGTGCAGCTTCTTCAAACACCTAGAGAGACAGAAGCATCCAGAGAGTTAGAACAGAAGCCACTTCTAAAGCCATAAACCGGTAGGAAAACAGAAATATTAATTGTGATAAATTTCTGCAGGCTAAGTGTGGACAAGAATAAGAGTGAGAAACTCTTGGGGTTGTAGTTGGAAAGGCCCCCCATACTTCTGTGGGCTTTACTTATAGTAACTTCACTGATTTCTTACAGATGTAAAATCCTCTCACAGCTTTGGTTAGGTGAGGGGATAATAAAGTAGTTAAAAAATGCACCAACAGCTTCTCCATAACAAAGGCCTACTCTTTAGAGAAAAATACTTTGCCAGAGCCTTATCTCAGCTGGGAAAGGGAAGTCATCAGGTTTAAGTCTCCCTGAACTTCCTGCTCCACCTAGGGAAAAAAAGCCACTATAGTCAACAGAGATTAGGGCTTCAAGGAAAAAGATTAAGAAGGTTGCAACCAGCCAAGAAAGTAAGAAACAGGAGAAGATAAAACAATACTACTGCAGAAACACTTACGAAGTTCACAGCTCCAAGACATGAGGTTCACATAAAGACTGAGGTTTAATGAGCATATTACAAAACATTCTCCTCTTTCTTGCCTTACCATAGCACTAACAAATTTCCACTATTATAATAGCTGATTAAAGCTGAAAGAGCTTCTAGCATAGGCTCTACTTTGAGAATAGAACTTAGGGAAACCTAAGTCAAGATGGAGGAGAAAAACAAGAACACCAAGTAATTTGAAGTATCTGACACCTATAGCTACAACACACTTTTAACAGTTCATCCAACCAGCCAGATTGACAACTGCTATTTAACTCAGTTTCTATTACTTGATACAGTATGCCCTGTTCTCTATAAAAAAAATTATAAGACATGCCAAAGGTAAGAAAAAACACAGTTTAAAGACACAGAGCAATAATCAGAACCAGAATAATATGACACAGATATTAAAATTACTAGACAAGGAATTTTCAATAACTGTCATTAACATAGTAAGTGCCCTAAAGAAAACAGTAGACATCATGTAAGAATAAATGGGTAATGTAAGCAGAAAAAATGATACTCTAAGAAAGAATCAAAAGAAAATTATAAATTATTAGGGGTCCTTTGTGGCTCCATTCAAATTTTAGGATTTTTCTTTTGTATTTCTGTGAAGAATGTCATTGGTATTTTGATAGAAATTGCACTGAATCTACAGATTGATTTGGGTAGTATGGATATTTTAACAAGGTTAATTCTCTCAATATATGCATGAGATATCTTTTCATATTTGTTATTAGTATCATCTTCAATTTATCAATATCTTATAGTTTTTATTGTAAAAATTATTCATTTTCTTGGTTAAATTTATTCTCAGGTATGTTTTTTGTAGCTATAGTAAATGAGATTACTTTCCTGATTTGTTTTTCAGATAGTTTATTACTGGCATGCAGAAATGCTACTGATTTTTGTAGCATTTTATATCCTGCAATTCTACTGAATTCTTTTATTTGTTCTAACATTTTCAGTGGAATCTTTAGGGTTTTCTACATATAAGATAATGTTATCTGCAGATAAGGATAGTTTGATTTTCCCATTTCCAATGTGGATGTTTTTTATTTATTTATCTTGCTTAATTGCTCTGGCTAGGACTTTCAGTACTGTATTGAATAAAAGTAGTTAAGGTGGGCATCCTTGTATTGTTCCACATCTTAGAGAAAAACTTTCAACATTTTTCCATTCAATATGAAGTTAGTTGTGGGTTTGTCATAAAGGTTTTTATTCTGTTGACGTACGTTTCTTCTATACCTAGAGTTTTGAAAGTTTTTATCACCAAGTCATGTTGAATTTTAACAAATGCTTTTTCTGCATCTATTGAAATGATCATATGATTTTTTTGCTTGATTATGTTAATGTGATGTGTCACATTTATTGATTTGTGTACATTGAACCATCCTTGCATCCCTGGGCTGAATCTCATTTGATTGCAGTGAATAATTTGTTTAATTAACTGGTGAATTTGGTTTGCTTGTAGTTTTTTTAACATGTCAGCTCCCAGAAAGAGCCTGCTGGCCATGAGAAATCAATGCCCACAGCTAAAGCTGATTTTGCTCTGTCTGTTCTCTATGTGAGCAAAGCATTATTCTATTCAGTGCTTGACTGCATTGTGTTTTTCTTGGCAACTCTGATACCAAGATGTAGTAGGTAGAAGTGTGCAGACTTCTATTTCCAATAATAGGTGACAGATTCTACCTGCTCAACAGTAGATATTAATCCAATTGTATTAACAATCATTCTAAATGTAAATGGTCTAAACACACCAATTGAAAGATATGTATTTTCAGCATGGAAAAAAACAAGTTTCAACTATATGTTGTCTACAAGAAACATACTTTAAATATAGAAACTAAAGAAGACTAATAGTAAAGAGATTTTAAAAAGACTAACACTAATCAAAATATTACTGGAGTAGCTACCTTAATTTCAGATACAGCAAACTTCAGAATAACAACAACAAAAAAAGTCAGTGAGTAAGAAGGACATTACTTAGTGAAGAGGTCAAATATTCAGAAAGACATAACGACCCTAAATGTGTATATGCCTTACAACAGAACTTCAAAATACATGAGACAAAAGTGGTAGAATTGAATGAATAAACAAATCCACTATTATAACTGGAGAATTTGAAATATCCAGTCTGTAATTGGCAGATAAAGCCGGCAGAAAATAAGCAGCATATAGGTGATCCAAACAGCACTAACAATCTTGATCTAATTGACATTTATAGAATATCCCATCCAGCAACAGTAGAATACACCTTATTTTCAACTTCACATGAAATGTTCACCAAAACAGATCTCATTCTGTGTCATAAAACACACTTTAATAAGTTCAAAAGAATAGAAATTATACAAAGTATTATTCTCTGAGCATGATGAAATTAAACTAAAAATCAATAACAGAAATATAGCTGGAAAATCCCCAAGTATTTGGTAATTAAACAATGTACTTCTAAATAACTCATGAGTCAAGAATTCCCAAAAGAAATTTAAGCATATTTTGAACTAAATGAAAATGATAATTAGAGCTGAAATCAATTAAACTGAAAATGGAAAACAATAGAGAAAATCCATGCAACCAAAACTGTGTTCTTTGAAACAATTGATTGATAAATTTCTAGTCAAACTAAGCAGAGAAAAAAGAAAAGACACAAATTACCATTGTCAGAAATGAAAGAGGGATCATCACTACTGATACCATGGATATTAAAACAATAATGAAAGAATACTATAAACAACTCTATAATCATAAATTTGATTCCTTAGATGCAATAAGTAAACAGCTTGAAGAACATAAATCACCAAAATTTACACAAGGAGAAATAAAGAACTCGGATATCAGGGGTGGAGCCAAGATGGCCAAATAGGAACAGCTCCAGTCTACAGCTCCCAGCGTGAACAACGCAGAAGATGGGTGATTTCCACATTTCCAAGTGAGGTACCAGGTTCATCTCACTGGGGAGTGCCAGACAGTGGCTGCAGGACAGTGGATGCAGCACGCCGTGTCTGAGCCAAAGCAGGGCGAGGCATCGCCTCACCCGGAAAGCGCAAGAGGTCAGGGAATTTGCTTTCCTAGTCAAAGAAAGGGGTGACAGACAGCACCTGGAAAATCAGGTCACTCCCACCCTAATACTGCACTTTTCCAATGGGCTTAACAAATGGCACACCAGGAGATTATATCCTGCACATGGCTCAGAGGGTCCTACACCAATGGTGCCTCCCTCATTGTTAGCACAGCAGTGTGAGATCAAACTGCAAGGCTGCAGTGAGGCTGGGGGAGGGGCGCCCACCATTGCCGATGCTTGAATAGGTAAACAAAGCAGACTGGAAGCTCGAACTGGGTGGAGCCCACCACAGCCCAAGGAGGCCTGCCTGCCTCTAGGCTCCACCTCTGGGGGCAGGGCACAGACAAACAAAAGGCAGCAGTAACCTTTGCAGACTTAAATGTCCCTGTCTGCCAGCTTTGAAGAGAGTAGTGGTTCTCCCAGCACACAGCTTGAGATCTGAGAACGGGCAGACTGCTTCCTTAAGTGGGTCCCTGACCCTGGAGTAGCCTAACTGGGAGGCAACCACCAGTAGGGGTAGACTGACACCTCACACACGGTCAGGTACTCCACTGAGACAAAACTTCCAGAGGAACAATCAGGCAGCAGCATTTGCTGTTCACCAATATTCACTGTTCTGCAGCCACCGCTGCTGATATCCAGGAAAACAGGGTCTGGAGTGGACCTCTAGCAAACTCCAACAGACCTGCAGCTGAGGGTCCTGACTGTTGGAAGGAAAACTAACAAACAGAAAGGACATCCACACCAAAAACCCATCTGTACATCACCATCATCAAAGACCAAAGGTAGATAAAACCACAAAGATGGGGAAAAAACAGAGCAGAAAAACTGGAAACTCTAAAAATCAGAGTGCCTCTCCTCCTCCAAAGGAATACAGCTCCTCACAAGCAACAGAACAAAGCTGGAAGGAGAATGACTTTGATGAGTAGAGAGAAGAAGGCTTCAAGAGATCAAACTACTCAGAGCTAAAGGAGGAAGTTCAAACCAATGGAAAAGAAGTTAAAAAACTTGAAAAAAAATTAGATGAATGGCTAACTAGAATAACCAATGCAGAGAAGTCCTTAAAGGACCTGATGGAGCTGAAAGCCATGGCACGAGAACTACATGACGAATGCACAAGCCTCAGTAGCTGATGCAATCAACTGGAAGAAAGGGTATCAGCGATGGAAGATGAAATGAATGAAATGAAGCAAGAAGAGAAGTTTAGAGAACAAAGAATAAAAAGAAACGAACAAATCCTCCAAGAAATATGGGACTATGTGAAAAGACCAAATCTACATCTGATTGGTGTACCTGAAAGTGACAGGGAGAATGGAACCAAGTTAGAAAACACTCTGCAGGATATTATCCAGGAGGACTTCCCCAATCTAGCAAGGCAGGCCAACATTCACATTCAGGAAATACAGAGAATGCCACAAAGTTACTCCTTGAGAAGAGCAACTCCAGGACACATAATTGTCAGATTCACCAAAGTTGAAATGAAGGAAAAAATGTTAAGGGCAGCCAGAGAGAAAGGTCAGGTTACCCACAAGGGGAAGCCCATCAGGCTAACAGCTGATCTCTCAGCAGAAACTCTACAAGCCAAAAGAGAGTGGGGGCCAATATTCAACATTCTTAAAGAGAAGAATTTTCAACCCACAATTTCATATCCAGCCAAACTAAGCTTCATAAGTGAAGGAGAAATAAAATACTTTACAGACAAGCAAATGCTGAGAGATTTTGTCACCACCAGGCCTGCTCTAAAAGAGCTACTGAAGGAAGCACTAAACATGGAAAGGAACAACCGGTACCAGCCACTGCAAAAAAGCATGCCAAATTGTAAAGACCATCAAGGCTAGGAAGAAATTGCATCAACTAATGAGCAAAATAACCAGCTAACATCATAATGACAGGATCAAATTCACACATAACCATATTAACCTTAAATGTAAATGGGCTAAATGCTCCAATTAAAAGACACAGACTGGCAAATTGGATAAAGTGTCAAGACCCATCAGTGTGCTGTATTCAGGAAACCCATCTCACGTGCAGAGACACACATAGGCTCAAAATAAAAGGATGAAGGAAGATCTACCAAGCAAATGGAAAACGAAGAAAGGCAGGGGTTGCAATCCTAGTCTCGGATAAAACAGACTTTAAACCAACAAAGATCAAAAGAGACAAAGAAGGCCATTACATAATGGTAAAGGGATCAATTCAACAAGAAGAGCTAACGATCCTAAATATACATGCACCCAGTACAGGAGCACTCAGATTCATAAAGGAAGTCCTTAGTGACCTACAAATAGACTTAGACTCCCACACAATAATAATGGGAGACTTTAACACCCCACTGTAAACATTAGACACATCAACAAGACAGAAAATTAACAAGGATATCCAGGAATTGAACTCAGCTCTACACCAAGTGGACCTAATAGACATCTACAGAACTCTCCACCCCAAATCAACAGAATATACATTCTTTTCAGCACCACACCACACCTATTCCAAAATTTGACCACATAGTTGGAAGTAAAGCACTCCTCAGCAAATGTAAAAGAACAGAAATTACAACAAACTGTCTCTCAGACCACAGTGCAATCAAACTAGAACTCAGGATTAAGAATCTCACTCAAAATCCCTCAACTACATGGACACTGAACAACCTGCTCCTGAATGACTACTGGGAACATAACGAAATGAAGGCAGAAATAAAGATGTTCTTTGAAACCAACGAGAACAAAGACACAACATACCAGAATCTCTGGGACACATTTAAAGCAGTGTGTAGAGGGAAATTTATAGCACTAAATGTCCACAAGAGAAAGCAGGAAAGATCTAAAATTGACACCCTAACATCACAATTAAAAGAACTAGAAAAGCAAGAGCAAACACATTCAAAAGCTAGCAGAAGGCAAGAAATAACCAACATCAGAGCAGAACCGAAGGAGACAGAGACACAAAAAACCCTTTAAACAAATCAATGAATCCAGGAGCTGGTTTTTTGAAAAGATCAACAAAATCGATAGACCGCTAGCAAGACTAATAAAGAAGAAAAGAGAGAAGAATCAAATAGATGCAATAAAAAATGGCAAAGGGAATGTCACCACCAATCCCACAGAAATATAAACTACCATCAGAGAATACTATAAACACCTCTACGCAAATAAACTAGAAAATCTAGAAGAAATGGATGAATTCCTCGACACATACGCCCTACCAAGAATAAACCAGGAAGAAGTTGAGTCTCTGAATAGACCAATAACAGGCTCTGAAATTGAGGCAAAAATTAATAGCTTACCAACCAAAAAAAGTCCAGGACCAGATGGATTCACAGCCGAATTCTACCAGAGGTACAAGGAGGAGCTGGTACCACTTCTTCTGAAACTATTACAATCAATAGAAAAAGAGGGAATCCTCCCGAACTCATTTTAGGAGGCCAGCATCATCCTGATATCAAAGCCTGGCAGAGACACCACAAAAAAAGAGAATTTTAGACCAGTATCCTTGATGGACATTGATGCAAAAATCCTCAATAAAATACTGGCAAACCGAATCCGGCAGCACATCAAAAAGCTTATCCACCATGATCAAGTGGGCTTCATCCCTGGGATGCAAGACTGGTTCAACATATGAAAATCAATAAACATAATCCACCATATAAGGAGAACCAACGACAAAAACCACATGATTATCTCAATAGATGCAGAAAACGCCTTTGACAGAATTCAACAATGCTTCATGCTAAAAACTCTCAATAAATTAGGTATTGATGGGACGTATTTCAAAATAATAAGAGCTATCTATGACAAACCCACAGCCAATATCATACTGAATGGGCAAAAACTGGAAGCATTCCCTTTGAAAACTGGCACAAGACAGGGATGCTCTCTCTCACCACTCCTATTCAACATAATGTTGGAAGTTCTGGCCAGGGAAATCAGGCAGGAGAAGGAAATAAAGGGCATTCAATTAGGAAAAGAGGAAGTCAAATTGTCTCTGTTTGCAGATGACATGATTGTATATCTAGAAAACCCCATTGTCTCAGCCCAAAATCTCCTTAAGCTGATAAGCAACTTCAGCAAAGTCTCAGGATACAAAATCAATGTACAAAAATCACAAGCATTCTTATACACCAATAACAGACAAACAGAGCCAAATCATGAGTGAACTCCCATTCACAATTGCTTCAAAGAGAATAAAATACCTAGGAATCCAACTTACAAGGCATGTGAAGGACCTCTTCAAGGAGAACTACAAACCACTGCTCAAGGAAATAAAAGAGGATACAAACAAATGGAAGAATATTCCATGCTCATGGGTAGGAAGAATCAATATCGTGAAAATGGTCATACTGCCCAAGGGAATTTTTAGATTCAATGCCATCCCCATCAAGCTACCAATGACTTTCTTCACAGAACTGGAAAAAACCACTTTAAAGTTCATATGGAATCAAATAAGAGCCCACATTGCCAGGTCAATCCTAAGCCAAAAGAACAAAGCTGGAGGCATCATGCTACCTGACTTCAAACTATACTACAAGTCTACAGTAACCAAAACAGCATGGTACTGGTACCAAAACAGAGATATAGACCAATGGAACAGAACAGAGCCCTCAGAAATAATGCTGCATATCTACAACTATCTGATCTTTGACAAACCTGACAAAAACAAGAAATGGGGAAAGGATTCCCTATTTAATAAATGGTGCTGGGAAAACTGGCTAGCCATATGTAGAAAGCTGAAACTGGATCCCTTCCTTATACCTTATACAAAAATTAATTCAAGGTGGATTAAAGACTTACATGTTAGACCTAAAACCATAAAAACCCTAGAAGAAAACATAGGCAATACCATTCAGGACATAGGCATGGGCAAGGACTTCATGTCTAAAACACCAAAAGCAATGGCAACAAAAGCCAAAATTGACAAATGTGATCTAATTAAACTAAAGAGTTTCTGCACGGCAAAAGAAACTACCATCAGAATGAACAGGCAACCTACAGAATGGGAGAAAAGTTTTGCAACCTACTCATCTGACAAAGGGCTAATATCCAGAATCTACAATGAACTCAAACAAATTTACAAGAAAAAAACAACCCCATCAAAAAGTGGAAGAAGGATATGAACAGACACTTCTCAAAAGAAGACATTTATGCAGCCAAAAGACACATGAAAAAATGCTCATCATCACTGGCCATCAGAGAAATGCAAATCAAAACCACAATGAAAAACCATCTTACACCAGTTAGAATGGTGATCATTCAAAAGTCAGGAAACAACAGGTGCTGGAGAGGATGTGGAGAAATAGGAACACTTTTACACTGTTGGTGGGACTGTAAACTAGTTCAACCATTGTGGAAGTCAGTGTGGCGATTCCTCAAGGATCTAGAACTAGAAATACCATTTGACCCAGCCATCCCATTACTGGGTATATACCCAAAGGATTATAAATCATGCTGCTATAAAGACACATGCACATGTATGTTTATTGCAGCACTATTCACAATAGCAAAGACTTGGAACCAACCCAAATGTCCAACAACGATAGGCTGGATTAAGAAAATGTGGCACATATACACCATGGAATACTATGCAGCCATAAAAAATGATGAGTTCATGTCCTTTGTAGGGACGTGGATGAAGCTGGAAACCATCATTCTCAGCAAACTATCGCCAGGACAAAAAACCAAACACTGCATGTTCTCACTCATAGGTGGGAATTGAACAACGAGAACAGATGGACACAGGAAGGGGAATATCACACACTGGGGCCTGTTGTAGGGTGGAGGGAGCGGGGAGGGATAGCGTTAGGAGATATACCTAATGCTAAATGACAAGTTAATGGGTGCAGCACACCAACATGGCACATGTATACATATGTAACAGACCTGCACATTGTGCACATGTACTCTAAAACTTAAAGTATAATAATAAAATTTAAAAAAAGAACTCAGATATCTCTGTATCTATTACATGTATAATAATCGAATAAATAATGAAAAGCTTTCTAGAAAAGAGAACACTAGGCCCAAACGATTTCACTGGTTAATTCTACCAATTAGGCAAGGAATTTATGTGCATATACATACGAATATGCTAGTGTACATAGATATGTCACCTTGTTTGGTCAGTTGATTGGGCTTAGAAGTAAAAACATACTAGTAGCAACAAGCACACCTAGTACCCAGATCTCGTTTCTTAGTTGAATTATTCAATAAAAGGAACCAGCTCTCCTTGGAGAAATGGCCGATTCCAGGACTGGGAAAGACAGTATATAAGATGAGCCTATAACAGCTCGTACTGCTAGAAAACATATTGTGTTTGTCTTGGCACCTCTGATACCAAGATGTAGTAGGTGGAAGTGTGCAGTCTTCTATTTGAGGTACTCAGACTTCTATTTGAGGTACTTCTATTGAGAGGTACTCAGCGCGTGGGCACACACACAAACACACACAAAGATGTGCTTATGTTAAAATGACAAAAGAGGCAAATGAAAGAACTTCCAATAGCCAAAGCTGGATCAATTTGAGCTGGATCAATTTGAACAACAAAATAAATGAAGTACTATTGGACTATAACCTAATATACAAAATAGGTGTATATGATTCATACTGATATAAGTAAATAATTCAATGAATAAATAAATGGAGATGAGACAAAACTCCCATGTAGAAGAATTTTTGAATAATTTATGGAGACACATTGTCCTCAATTCCTTAAGTGTGGGCTGTGCATAATGCCTTCTTTTCAAATAAGTATAGAAATGAGAGGGGAAAGAATAACTTTTCATTGGAGAAAACTGGTAAACACTCTCACAGCCAGGTGATCAATATTAACATCAGCAGTGGTGAATCATGTTGATAGTATGTAACTTTGATATGATGTGATAATAATGGCACTTCACCTCTGTGGTCTTTTTCCCCAATACCCATAACGCCAGTCTAATCATGAAAATAATATTAAACAAATTGCAATTGAGGGACATTCTACAAAATACCTTATCAGTACTTCTCACATTGTTAAGGTCATCAAAAACTAGCGAAGTCTAAGAAATTGTCACAGTCAAGAAGATCCTAAATATAATTTTTGACATTCTGAATGGAATCTTGAAACATAAAAAATAACCATATGTAAAAACAAATAAAAATATGAATAAAGTATCAATAACGGTTCTTTACTTGTGAGAAATGTATCATACTAATGTAAGATATTAGTAATAGGGAACACCATGTGTTGGGTATGTGGGAACTCTCTGAACTATCTTTGCAACTTTTCTATATATCTAAAACTATTCCAAACTGAAAACTTGACTTTAAAAATACTATACATACAAAATATATTTTGAGAATATGCTTAAATTATGTAATGTATTTGACAAAGTAAAGAAAATTTTTCCTGAAGTTAAGAGATATAAAATACATTTAAATGTAAAAATATAGTAATTGACTGCATTAACTTGTAACTTATTCTAATTGAATGGTATTATGTCTGTAGAAACCAGCCTTAGCAGATAGAATATTTATTTTTTTAATTGTCAGTTTTAGTACTCAGATAATATTGACCAGTTTTTCTTGAATTATAGTATTAAAAATGTTTGATATGAGTTGCAATGGGAGTAATTATTTTATCCCCTTTTTGTGTGTTTCTGGACATAAAATACAATGTTGCTTCTTGCTGACATTAATGATAGTTTTATTTCTTTGTGCCTCAAGTAGGGCTGCCTTCCTTTAACTTGCTTAAATGCCCTACAGAAGAGCAGACAGACAGAAATGTATCCAATACAAGCATTGCTGATTGTGATAAAATAAAATTTATTTAAGTAAGCCTTTCTGGAAATGAGTCACTTTGAAAAGATCTATATTACTTGCTTCATCTAGGTATCCATTTAATCAAATAATTAAATACACAAACCTTTTATTTCAAGACTTAAAGTAAACTTGAAATCTTAAAATTAAACAATAATTATAAATATCTACTACATTATTAGGAAAATATTACTGCTATAAAATAATATATGAATTTATAAAAGCACTTTAACCTTTATTGCAAAATTTTGCTGTAAATTGTACCTTTCTAAGAGAAAATGCTTAAAATAAATATATACAGACTTCTGAAAATAATTTTCATGAGAGCGTCTACCTACTTTCAGTGTAACATAAAGACAATAGCAATTCTCATATTACTTTATTACTGTAGATTAATTCATGAAAGCTTGCACAGTGTCACAGAGCCTGTAAGCATTAGAGCTGAGATGTGAATCCAGGCAGTCTGGCTCCAGAGTCTGTGCTTTCATCCACTCTACTCTCTCCAGGACACAAGCTGATTGTTGTTAAATCTTAAAGTCTTGTTAATTAAGAGAGTTGACAAACAAAAGACAGGAAGAAACACAAAGCTTATATTTTAGGGGTCCTTCTGGGCATGTCCTGGGTTGATAATGTATGATTAAGACATCCAAATATTCTTCCCTTGGAAATATATTCTCAGTGTTTCTTGTAGTGATTCTTAGGGTTTGAGGGAAAGTAGGGGGTATTCTATTAAGGCTAAAATAATCAGGACTTTTCAGAGCCTGGCTGAAAAATGGCAAAATTCTATTGATTATAAAGAATCAGAGTGAGTTGTCCGCATCAGGCATGTGATACATGTGACAAAGAGTGCACATGCTGTCATCCTCACTTGGGTTACAGCAGGAAGTAGTGACAACCTTGCCAACATGAGGTGTACTTCTTATTCTTTTGTGATGAAGTATCAGGGGAAAATCTCTGGATAGCAACATCATTTGTCAGCCGAAGTTTTCTAAGTGTGAGGGAAAATCTCAGGACTAAATTGATTAACGTGTAAGCTCCCTCTAGTCTGACCCTCTTGTATTCTCTTGATGCTATAGATTAAATGTTTGTGTCCCCTCAAGAAAATCCTTATGTTGGAATCCAAACCTCAAGTTGATGGTATTAGAAAGTGGGACCTTTGGGTGGTATTTGAGTCATGAGGGTGGAACCATCATAATTGGGATTAGTGCCTTCATGGAAAAAGAGAGACCACGGAGATCTAGCTTACCTCTTCCACTGTGTGAGGACACGGACAAAAGAATGAGAAAGGGGGCCGGGCAAGGTGGCTCACGCCTGTAATCCCAGCACTCTGGGAGGCCAAGGCGGGCGGATCACGAGGTCAGGAGATCGAGACCATCCTGGCTAACACGGTGAAATCCCGTCTCTACTAAAAAAAACACAAAAAATTAGCCGGGCGTGCTGGCAGGAGCCTGTAGTCCCAGCTACTCGGGAGGCTGAGGCAGGAGAACGGAGTGAACCCGGGAGGCAGAGTTTGCAGTGAGCCGAGATCGCGCCACTGCACTCCAGCCTGGGTGACAGAGCGAGACTCCGTCTCAAAAAAAAAAAAAAAAAGAATGAGAAAGTGCACCTTCGACAGAAATTGAATCTGCTTACACTTTGATCTTGAGTTCACAGATTCCAGAACTGTGAGACAACAATTTTTTGTTGTTTATAAGGTACCCAGTTGATGGTATTTTGTTATAGCAGCCTGAATAAACTAAGATACTTCATGTTTATGGCAACTCCTCTCCCCTTTTTGGTCTCTCGAATTGAAAGAGCTGCCTTCCCTCCTTTACCTGGGTACTGGGTGAAATGGAAGCTAGAGGATTCTTTCCAAGGTGAGTAAAATAATGTATCCTGTTTCATTTTAGGCAAAGTAGAAATTAAAATTAAAAAACAATTGAGTAAGACATACAAAGAAACGAAGACCTCACAAACACATAAGTGATGTTGCAAAATATAGATTCTTAATTACACTCATACCACTTTTAATGCACCAAAACCTGCTCTGAATCTCTGATTTAAACATTAGCTGGAATGAATGCAGGAGAATGTGGGCTACCCTCTTATACTCAACTCTTTGAGTCTCTAATGGGCAAATCTTAAGGGCATCTTTCATACAACTTAAGCCTGTCACAACTCCTATTGTTTATCACTGCTCCAAAATTCTACATTCTACTCCAGTTCAGCCTCCAAGTTGGAAGGTAAGAAACTGATGCTACACATATTAGTTTCCTAGGGATGCTGTAACAGAATACCACACACTGAGTGGCTTAAATTAAGGTTATTCCCGTGTAGCTCTGTAAGACAAAATCCAAAAGCAATGTATTGGCAAGTTCACCCACTCTCTGGAGGCTGTAGGGCAGGATTCTTCCTTGAATTTTTTCTAGCTTCTGCCAGGCAATCTTTGGAGTTCCTGGGCTTGCAGCTGCATCACTCCAAACTCTGCCTCTCTATTCATATCCCTTTTCCCCTGCTCATCTGTATGTCTCTGTTTTCAAATTTCCCACTACTTACAAAGACACCAGTCATTGAAATAGGGCTCACTGTAATCTAGTATGACCTCATTGAACCTGATTACATAAGCAAAGACCCTATATTAAAATAGGGTCACATTCGGAGGTTCCAGGTAGACATGAATTTTGCAGGGACACTACTGAATTTGTATCTGGGCCTGGAATCATTAGCTTGTAACCTTGATTCAAGATATTACGTTTGTTCTGCCAATGAGCTGTGTTGTATGAGGCCTTCATAGGTGGCTAGCAGTAGGCGCCAAATATCTTTGGTATATTTCTCTGAAGAACTGCCTCTTTACCATATTGCATCATTTTAGATTTGCACTATCCTAGATACCCAAAACATGTAAGAATAGTAACCTGAATCTTTACAAACAGATAAACATATATGATTCAGTTGTATCATTTTATATGCTAAAGTCACAAACACATAAATAACTATAACTCAGTATTCAGTGATTCCATGGACTGATCTGTGAACACAACTGTCATATAAAATAGATTTTTTTCTCCCAAAGAGACAAAGCTCCAGAAAAGTGAGGTAAACAATCTGCTTTTGCTTCAGATGGTTAGACAACATAGCAATTTTAACATCTGGTACTGTAATCATAAGAGAAAACTTCTAAAAACCAGAATGATGAAACTAATGTTCCATAGGAAATAATAATCTATTTTTTGTAGCTAAGGAAATTATTCCAAAAGAAAAAAACATAAATTTTTCATAAAGAAGTGAAAATGCACACAACTCAAAGTGACTTTATGTATTAAAAAGTTATGATTGTTGGTGCCAAGAAATATGTAAAGATAAAAAATGATGCTACACTAGAGGCCTACAGACTACAAGGAGAAACTGTCAATAATCTGGTCAATTTCTATACTGTTCACAAGGCATTTTAATCATTTTGACTTCATTTCTTTTTCTCCAGTTAAAATGGAGTTTTCATTCCTATACACCAATAATAGACAAACAGCCAAATCATGAGTGAACTCCCATTCACAATTGCTATAAAGAGAATAAAATACCAAGGAATACAACTGACAAGGGATGTGAAGGACCTCTTCAAGGAGAACTACAAAACTCTGCTCAAGGAAATAAGAGAGGACACAAAAAAATGAAAAGCATTTCATGTTCATGGATAGGACGAATCAATATCGTGAAAATGGCCATACTGCCCAAAGTAATTTATAGATTGAATGCTATCCCCATCAAGCTACCATTGACTTTCTTCAGAGAATTAGAAAAAAACTACTTTAAATTTCATATGGAACCAAAAAAGAGCCCACATAGCCAAGACAATCCTAAGCAAAAAGAACAAAGCTGGAGGTATCATGCTACCTGACTTCAAACTATACTACAAGGACATAGTAACCAAAACAGCATGGTACTGGTACCAAAACAAATATATAGACAAATGGAACAGAATAGAGGCCTCAGAAATAACACCACACATCTACAACCATCTATCTTTGGCAAACCTGACAAAAACAAGCAATGTAGAAAGGATTCCCTATTTAATAAATGGTGTTGGGAAAACTGGCTAGCCATATGCAGAAAACTGAAACTGGACCTCTTCCTTACACCTTATACAAAAATTAACTCAATATGGATTAAAGACTTAAACAAAAGACCTAAAATAATAAAAACCCTAGAAGAAAATCTAGGCAATACCATTCAGGATATAGGCATGGAAAAAGACCTAATGACTAAAACACCAAAAGCAATGGCAACAAAAGCCAAAATTAACAAATGGGATCTATTTAAACTAAAGAGCTTCTGCACAGCAAAATAAACTATCTTCAGAGTGAACAGGCAACCTACAGAATGGGAGAAAATTTTTGCAATCTGTCTGACAAAGGGCTAATATCCAGAATCTACAAAGAACTTAAATAAATTTACAAGAAAAAAAATGTCATCAAAAAGTATGCAAAGGATATGAACAGACACTTCTCAAAAGAAGACATTTATGCAGCCAACAAACATATAAAAAAAAAGTCTCATCATCACTGGTCATTAGAGAAATGCAAATCAAAACCACAATGAGATACCATCTCACACCAGTTAGAATGGCTATCATTAAAACGTCAGGAAACAACAGATGGCTGGACAGGGAGAAACAGGAATGCTTTTACCCTGTTAGTGGGAATGTAAATTAGTTAAACCTTTGTAGAAGACAGTGTGGTGATTCCTCAAGGATCTAGAACCAGAAATACCATTTAACCCAGCAATCCCATTACTGGATATATACCCAAAGGATTATAAATCATTCTACTGTAAGGACACATACACACATATGCTTATTGCGGCACTGTTCACAATAGCAAAGACTTGGAACCATCCCAAATGCCCATCAATGATAGACTGGATAAAGAAAAGGTGGCACATATACACCATGGAATACTATGCAGCCATAAAAAGGATGAGTTCATGTCCTTTGCAGGGACATGGATGAAGCTGGAAACCATCATTCTCAGCAAACTAACACAAGAACAGAAAACCAAACACCGCATGTTCTCACTCGTAAGTGGGAGTTAAACAATGAGAACACATGGACACAGGGAGGGGAACATCACAAACCAGAGCCTATCTGGGGGTGGGGGGCTAGGGGATGCATAGCATTAGGAGAAATATCTAATGTAGATAACGGGTTGATGGGTAAAGCAAACCACCATGGCACGTGTATACCTATGTAACAAACCTGGATGTTCTGCACATGTATCCCAGAACTTAAAATTTAAAAAAAATTTTTTTTTAATTGAGGGTTTTTTTTGTTTTCTGTTTGTTTGTTATGGTCGTGTTTGTTTTTTGAGAAAGTGTCTTGCTCTGTTACCCAGGCTGAAGTGCAGTGGCGCAATCTCGGCTTACTTCAATCTCTGTCTCCTAGGTTCAAGCAATTCTCCTGCCTAAGCACACACTAGTAGCTGGGTTTACAGGCGCCTGCAACCACACCTGGATAATTTTTGTAATTTTAGTAGAGACAGGGTTTCACCATGTTGGCCAGGTTGGTCTTGAACTCCTGACCTAGGTGATCCACCCGCCTCAGCCTCCCAAAGTGCTGGGATTACAGGAGTAAGCCACCGCGCCTGGCGAAAATGATTCTTCGTATTTTCCACAGAGCCCAGCCTAGTGATTGGCACATAGCAGATCTTAATAAAAGCCTGTATAATGAGGTAATGAAGCAAATTCTGAATGACAATTTTGCTATTCAAGCAATTGTACACAAATAGCTCTTAAATGAATTGCTATTATAAAAACTGACATAGAAAGTAAAATCAGTATTTGATTTTCATAAAAATACATTTTCTGGCTGATATTTTCTTTGAGTTGAGTTCTTATTTTGGTGTTGAGATTACTCTAGATGAATAAATATTGAGTTAGATGAAATATAACATCAGAATAGTTGCATTAAGAGCATAGCTTTTATCGGTTTTATAATTCACCTTCCCAGCACCCTGATGAAGGGCTAAATAGCCAATTCTG
Source organism: Pan troglodytes (assembly GCF_028858775.2). NCBI lineage: Eukaryota > Metazoa > Chordata > Mammalia > Primates > Hominidae > Pan > Pan troglodytes. Next base: position 95,553,752 of record NC_072402.2, on the reverse strand, counting down.
TTAGTCCTGGCAGTCATAGCCAAAGCATAACAGTATCTGTGCCTGACAAGGAGCACATTATCAAACTAGATAACAAATAAAACAAAAGGAATTGGCTCCTGGGCTTTCAACAAGTCTATAGTTAATCTTGTTAAGATTTTAATAATTTCCCCATGCCAAACTGGCCTGGTTAATTACCTTTGATTTTGCTGTCAGTTCCCTTTCTAACAAATGTCAGTCTCATTTGCCATTTGATTATTGTTGCTTTGATGGAAAATATTTAAGTTCCCTTGGGAAGGTTATTACGTTGGCAGGAAAGATAAAAGCATTGAAAAAATAATGATTAGTACTAGAAATCTGTTAATATTGAGAATATTGGGTCAAAATGAATCAAAGTAACAGCAACTAAAAATTTTAGTAAAATGTAATCAGATTTTTATATAAGCCTTGGAAAGCATTGGCTGTTTCTGGGAGTAAATACACAACCAGGCAACAGGAGGAAACACAATGATACATGCTTCGGTTGAAGCAAGGTTTCAAACCCTTCAAAATAGAGGTGATGTCAGAGGCCTGTCTGCCTAAAACTGCCCTTGGTTCAACACTCCTCCTGGGATCTACTAAATGCTTCCTCAATACTACAGAGTGAATAATTTATTCCCTGGGCTTCCCCTCACAGTCAACATGAAAGTGGAAAGGTCTTTGAAAGTTCACTGGTTAGTGAATAATGACACTACTTACAAGTGCACCAGTGAATAAAATACATGTGAGGCACCAGCAAGTGATGGACTAACTCAGGACTGTCCAATAGAAATACAATGCAAGCCACATACAGAATTTTAAATTTTCTAGTAGACACATTAAAAATTAGAAAGAAACAGGTGACATTAATTTTAAGAAAATATTTAATCCAACATATGCAAAAGATTATTTCAACATGTAATCAATTTAAAAACTATTGATTGCTGATTCAGTCTCCTTATTCTTTACTAATAAGCTTAGATTTTTCTATTTCATTATAATTCAGTCTTGGTACATTATAGTTTCTAGGAATGTATCCATTTATTTTAGCTTATCTAATTTGTGAGACACAATTGTCGATATTACTTTCATATGATCCTTTGTATATCTGCAGTACCAATTTTAAGGTCTCCTTTTTTATTTATAATTTTATTCATTTGAGTTCTTTCTTGTTATCACTTGATTGGCCTAGGTAAAGGGTTGTCAATTTTGCTTATCTTCGGAATAAAACCAACTCAATTTCATTTACATTTTCTATTGTTTTTCTATTCTATTATTGATTTCTGCTGCAGTCTTCAGTATGTCTTTCCTTCTGCTAATCAGGGGCTTGGTTTATTCTTTTTCTAGTTCCTGAAGGTGAAATATTAAGATTTCTCTCTCTTTTTTTTTTTTTTTTTTTTTACTTATTTTAAATTCAGGGGAACATGTGCAGGTTTGTTATATAAACACTTGTCTTGGATGTTTGTGATGCACAGATTCTGTCACACAGATATTCAGCATTTGTAGCTATAAATTTCTCTCTCAGGACTGCTATTGCTACATCCTATAAGGTTTTATGTGTTGTGCTTTTATTTTTTAAGATATTTTTTATGTTTTTCTTTTGATTTCTCCTTTAACATATTGGTTGTTCAAGATTCTATTATTTTCACATTTTTGTGAATTTTCTAATTTTCCTTATACTGATTTCTAATTTCATACCACTGTTGTTGGAAACAATACTTGATATGATTTCAAAGCTTTTAATTTGTTGAAATGTATTTTGTAGCTTAATACATGATTTATAATGTAGAATGTTCTGTGCATGCTTGAGAAGGTATATTTTGTTGTTATCAAGTATAATGTTCTGTATATATCTGTTAGGTCCATTTGGTTTATAGTGTTGTCCAAATCCATGGTTTACCTTTTCATGTTTTCACTCTTTATTATATACCTATTGTTGAGAGAGAGTATTAAAGTCCCTTACTATTATTGTTTTGCTGTTTATTTATCCTTCCAGTTCTGATAGTATTTGCTTTATATATTTACGTGCTCTGATGTTGGGTATATAACTATTTACAATTGTTATATTTGCTAGGTAAATTTCCCACTTTTCATCATGTAAGGATCCTCTTTGTCTCTTGTGACTGTTTCTCACCTAAAGTGTATCTTATCTGATATAAATATAGCAATTTATGATCTCTTTTGGTTACTATTTGAATGGAATATCTTTTTCCATTCTATACTTTTAGCTTACATGTGTTCTTAGGTCTAAAAAATCTCTTGTTGCAGCTTTTTTATTTTGCTTTTTAATCCATTCAAACACACTATGTCTTTTGATTGGATAATTTAATCCATTAACATTTAAAGTAAACATTGAGAGGTAAGGACTTACTATTGCCATTTTTAGAATTGTTTGCTTTGGCAGGGATAGACTTTTGCCAGTTAGTCCAGCCTAAAGTTCTGGATAAGTTAGCAAGTAGTATCTGTAGGTAGGCAAACTTGCTATCAGAGTCTCTAGCTGGGCAGAGTCACTGTGCTATGAAATCAGGCGGAGCTAAAGTCTGAACTCCACAGTTGGGTGGTCTGCTAGCTGAGCTTCGGGTTTAGGCTGTGTTCTGTGGCCAGCTGGGGTCACTACTGGTCTTCCAGTTTAGGAGGGGCTATGGGTTGTACCCTGCAGTTGGAGGGGGCTATAGCCTGGGCTCCTGAATCAAGCAGAACAACAGGCTATCCTCCGTATTTGAGTGGAATCACTGGCTGAGCTTTGTGCCTGGGCTGTGCTCTGTAATAAGGCCCTGTGGAGCCTAAACAGGGCCTTAGTTTAGGCTCCACAGGGAGGATACTGGGCTTTGCTGCAAGGCAGGGCCATAAGCTATGCTCCATGGCCAGGAAGGTTGCTTACCAGGTGTGTTAGTCCATTTTCATACTGCTATAAAGAACTGCCTGAGACTGGGTAATTTATAAAGGAAAGAGGTTTAATTGACTCACAGTTCAGCATGGCTGGGGAGTCCTCAGGAAACTTAACAATCATGGTAGAAGGCGAAGGGGAAGCAAGTCAGCTTTTTCACAGGGCAGCAGGGAGGCGAAGCAGCAAGTGAAGGGGGAGGAGCCCCTTTTAAAACATTGGGATCTCGTGAGAATTCACTCACTATTATAAGAACAGCATGGGAGAAACTAGCACCATAATTCAATTACCTCCACCTGGTCTCTCCTTTGACACGTGGAGATTATGGAGATTACAATTCAAGATGAGATTTTGGTGGGGACACAGCCAAACCATATCACCAGGCTTTCTTATTAGGTGCATCTGCAGGCTATGCTCCTCAATTGAACAGGGCTTCTGGCTTGGCTTCCTGCCAATCCAGAACCACACTCTGGGCTCTGAAAATGGGCAGAATTTCTTCCTGGGTTCCTTGGTCAGGCAGGACTACAGGCTATATTCTGCAGTTGTATAGGGTTGCTGAATGCGCTACCTGCTTAAGAAAAGCCAATAGCAATGCTCCAAGGTTGGGCTGGACCATTGACTAGGGACCCCAGCTGGGGAGTACTGAACTACTGGATCAACTCTGATGGTAGGTAGAGCCACTGGTTGCATTCTGGCTAGATCACACTACCTGCAGGGATACAATGCCTCTGCCAAGATCCATGTGCTGACTGCTGTAAACCCACCCCCTTTCTTTGTTCCTATGTGACCCCAAGTAGTCTAGTCCCCCCAGTGCTCTCTGTGAAGAAGGATAGAAGTGGCCCTTCCAGAAGGCACGTCAATATGCTTGGGAAGCTGTATATTGTTCTTGGGTTCTCTTTTCCCCACTGGACAAACTCTAGGCCTAAGGAAATCTCTCAGTGTAGTGCTGTGCCAGCCTGGGGCAGGGAAAACACAGTAAAAGGGAAAGTGTTCCTCTTACTTTTCTAATGTGGCTTTATGGGGCTTTTTGCAGTTTTAATGATGCCTCACCCTCAGGTTCTGGGATTTTCACAAAGGCATCCTTGTCAGTGACTAGTTGCTGGTTGATATTTCTATGAGGAGAACTAGAGGTAGGACCTTCTATCCCACCATCTTGCTGATGTCACTCTGTAATGGTTACCTCCTAAAAAGTGGTTATGCTCATGAAGCATTTGATAAGATAATAATCCAAGGAGATTTTCTAGAATATATTTATCATATGCTCCTATTTTTTAAAATTAGTCTGTATGAGCCCTTAAATTACACCCAATTTTTAAATATGGGAAATTGAGAACAATTAGCATAGAATTATTGGCAAAACTATACCATGTGAGTGTAAAGTAAGACACGGTGTGCTAACCAACTCTTGCTCACAGGCAAATGGAAGTAATTATAAGCCACTTAATCAAGACCTAAATCCAACTTTAAGCTGGGGAAATAGAGACTCAGAACCAGGGATAGAGCACTAAATATTATTACTAGAGTTGTCTTATGAGCAAGGATAATGCCTTAAATATAATATGCATGAGTTTTAAAGGGCCATCTGGTGATATTAATTAATCTAGAGCTTCCATCTGACAGTAATTAAAAATTACAAGCTAAGGAGATATAAGTAGAAATTCAACTATTACAAAGAGGAACAAAAGAAAGGGGGAAAATGGCAGTTAATTGGAGAGAAGATAAATTTTAAAAGTCTCCTTCTTCCTGAAGAATTTAAAATTTCAGAGCTTGAGTAGGTTTTTTAACACAGAGACCAAAAACTTGTTCCAAGCAATCAAGGAAGGCAGAAACCAACGTTGAAGAAGGTAGTTTCTTTCTTTTTCTTTCTTTCTTTCTTTTCTTTCTTTCTTTCTTTTTCTTTCTTTTCTTTTTCTTTCTTTTATTTCTCTCTTTCTTATTCTTCTTTCTTTCTCTCGCTCCTTCCTTCCTTCCTTCCTCTTTCTTTCTCTCTCTCTTTTTTTTTTTTTTTTTTTTTTGAGACAGAGTTTTGCTCTTGTTGCCCAGGCTGGAGTGCAATGACGTGATCTTGGCTCACTGCAACCTCCATCTCCCGGGTTCAAGTGATTCTCCTGCCTCAGCCTCCCAAGTAGCTGGGATTACAGGCATGTGCCACCACAACCGGCTCATTTTGCATTGCTAGCACAGACGGAGTTTTGCCATGTTGGTCAGGTTGGTCTCGATCTCCTGACCTCAGGTGATTCACCCACCCCGGCCTCCCAAAGTGCTGGGATTACAGGCATGAGCCACCACGCCCAGCCAGTGAAGCTGTTTTCTCAGGCTATGGATCGGACTGGTTCAATAATTTATTGTACTGTGAATAAGGACACCCCGTGCATTTGGGAAATTAGAAATATAATGTCTAAGATGAATAAAATAGTTCCAGTTAGTAAAATGACACCTCTACTGAGAAAAATAAAGAGAGCAGGAGAAGATACAAGAAGAGAGAGAGATCCCATTACTGAGATTTTGCATTTCATTTAATATTTTTAGTTTCTCAACAATCTTAAAAGTTATATACTTTGCTTGTTTTAATGAGAAGGAAACAGAAGCTTAGAAAAGGTAAGTTAATTTCTCAAAGGTAGATAGCAGATCTGCCTAATGCTAGACTCTGTGCAAACTTGTGAATGTATTATATAGTAAAACCACAAAGTCTTGCTCTAGCAGAGTGAAATCTTTATCATTTATAGACTGGCATGTGGCAGAACTTCTTAAGAATTTGAGAAATGAAATAAATAAATATCAAAGCTTCTGACATTTATTAATGCTGAAGTGTAAGCACCTAAAATAAATGATTGTTTGCTTAACAGAGCAACTGCATTAGTTTTGGGTAGTGTAAAATCAGATCCTGAGCTTAGAGTGGGTGAAGTGAAGAAGTGCACAACTCTACATAAGAAAGAAATGGGGGCCGGGCGTGGTGGCTCACGCCTGTAATCCCAGCACTTTGGGATGCCTAGGCGGGTGTATCACCTGAGGTCAGGAGTTCAAGACCAGCCTGGCCAACATGGTGAAACCCCATCTCTACTAAAAATATAAACATTAGCCAGGCGTTGTAGCACACACTTGTAATCCTAGCTGCTCAGGAAGCTAAGGCAGGAGAATCACTTGAACCCAGGGAGGTGGAGATTGCAGTGAGCCAAGATAGCAGCATTGAACTCCAGCCTGGGCGACAAGAGTGAAACTCCATCTCAAAAAATAAATTTAAAAAAAAAAGAAAGAAAGAATTGGGATTTTAGCACTTGGAGGAGGGATTTCTGGAGAGAAAGATATTTACAAACTCAAGAAAATGCCTAAGTAAGAGTGAAGGCTTAAGAGTAGAAATTTCCAGAAGTTTTGGATTGCATTTTAGGGTGGTAATATTTAATATTCCACTGTATATTATTGCTTGTAATCCTCTTCTGTTACTCTCAAAGCGACCTTTAGGAAAAGTTGATTTAAAAAAATAACTTTGTATTAGTAAAACTTGGTGAGAATAAAAGAATCTGAAGAGCATTCTGACTGATTTGAAGAAACACACAAAACAATTAGCATCTTAAGGGGCAGAAGTAATAACAGGTAGGAAGCAAGTCAGATTAGACTGACCCAGTAGAGATGACACCCTAGGAAACACTAAAATATTAGATGAGACTTTCTACAGCATGAAGCTGGGAGATACAAGGCAGCATCTTAGAACACTAAAGCAAAGAGCAACCTCAGAAGGCTGAAGGATACAGAGATATATGAGCTACACAAGAAAAGGGACTGCCACCCTAAGGTAATTCTCTAAGTGTTGGAAATGAATTTTTGAAAGATAGGATCAATTTTACCTAGTTCTGGGCAATAACCCAGTTACTGAGGGGGCTGATACTGTTTCTGATGGTGGCTCCTCTGTCAGTCTGCGGAACTGAGATTATGAGCCTTTATGGCAAACATCACCATCTCAAACATTTAAATTTTTCCAGTCACAAATTCATAGTATTCTAAAAATGTTTCACAATGTATCATTTCAAAAACAGATGCAAAAGTGATAACATAGATGTAAATTTGTATCACTCCTTTTGTCAGAAAAAAAACAAATTCTTAAAAATACTGTCTATGGATATTTCTGAGTAATGCTCATGGAAGCTCTGAGGTAAATGAATTTTGGTTTAGAAACCAAAAAGTCTTCTGTAATATGCTTTTTCAAAATCTGTGACTGTTAACTACGTAGGAGAAATTACATTAAAAATGAAAAGGTTATTTAACAAGCTAGTGAGTGTCTTTTTTTTTTCCTGATGAAGTCTGTCTTTTGGGAACACTGCAGGGCAAACAAACTTCTGATTGATTAATGACTGATCCAATAAAATTAATACACTCCTGTAAGTTACATGAAGCACAGGTCCAAGGAACAGATGGTTGAATATATCTGTAGAGCCACACTGACAAACTGCAGATAAAGACCTAATGAAACTATTGAAATAAATTTATAGATGTCAAACATCTGTTCTTTTATAGCTAGTACAATAAGTAACAGAACAGAAATGGAATCAATTTTGTCCCCAAAATAATTGTTGCATTGTTTAAATTTTGACATTGGCCAGATGTTTAAAGGTGGTCTCTTGATTAACATATATAAATATATAGGATTATTCCTTTTGCAAAAGCTTAAATAAAAGAATGAGAACAAAAGGTGGTAGCTAATTTTTCTCATCTGTATATTTCTCAAATACTCAGTGTTATATTTTATATGTATTACCCACAATGCAGTAACAGTTTTGTCTACTTACCACATTAAAAACATTTCATCTTTTGCAGCACTGACTTTACCACTCTTTATGCTGTTGACTTGCAGGCATCAGTGTCTATTGGTGGATATCAAGTTTAGTCCATATGGTCAAAGATAGGTGATAGATTGTTTTAAAATCCTAAATGGATTCAAGAGAGATTTGTTGTCAAAGGAAAGATAACAATTTAGTGTAATTGTATGTTTCCACAGTGCTGTCACTTTTCACAATCTCTTTAAAAACTCCTATTAATTTATGTGAATTTTAAAGTATAATAAAAGAATATCTCACTAAATGTGTTGATGAGTACAATTGAAATATATTATGGAATTTTATCCAAATGTATTACAATTTTCTATAATAATGTGAATTTGGTTAGGAAGAAGCAATTAGAGTATATTCAGAATATTTACAACATAGTTCACTATTTGTTTTTTTACATTAGGTGATTAGTTATGCCTCGTGACACCTATTATATCTATTCTATCAAATTTTGAGGGGCAGATATTAAGCTGCCTAGCTACAGCCTTCAATTAATGTATTTTCTAGGATAGTAAACCTAATTAGCATGATGCTAAGAGATTATCAAAAGCTTTTCTATTTTACTAATGACTAAAATTTAGCTCTTTTCCACACTGATAATAAATTCAAAATGGCAAAATAATGTATACATTGTCCTAATAATGAGATACAATCACAAGCAACTGATTTCCAAAAGTGTCAAATTCTGTTTAATATTATTCCAATATATCTACAATTTACTAGAGTTAATTTTATAATATAATATTTTGGAATACAATTTTGATAGAGGTCTAAATAATTTAATAATTAAAAAAATTTAAAATGTATAGGCAATTTTTTAAAAAGTGGTGTTTCTACTTTTCATACTGTTCTACAGAAAGAATAACTTTCTAAAACAGCCTAAGAGTATAAGCAACAATATTCAGTGTGACAAATATGAAAGATATATTTTGATGACAAATCAACATCTCTCATTGTATTTGTTAGACATTTTTCAATACTACATGTCATGCAAATACCATGAGACCACACTATATAACACATACTTCAATAAATAAAGGAAATGTGGAGATTGATTTGATTTTTATTTTTAGTTTACTCTGCTCAAAAATATTTTCCTCTGAAATGTGAGATAAAAATAAATAAATAAATACATCCAAAACTTTCTCTTTAAACTGTTAGTATAAATCTATAATTTTTAAAAAGGGAGAAAAATTAGTAAGTTAATTTCTATGTAAAATAAATATTTAAATACCCTAAAAATTAAAACAGAGTAACTTTAAATTGGTATGTTCTGTTATTTTTCAAGATACCATATTTTTTCTGGATTTTTAAAGAAAGAATAAATTGTGAATAACTTTAGAGTTATAGCATATTATTGTACACCTTTTTAATGCAAATGAAGCATCTTTGTGTAGTGTAACTAATATTAAAAGGCAATCATTTAATTAAATCCTATATTCCTTTAAATTTCTAAATAAATATGGATTTTCTATATAATGAGAAACAAAATTTCAAAATATATTTTTCTTAGATTTTTCAATCTTATTAAAATACTTACTGTTACAAATTCACAAATAATACCTTAAAATAGCTTGCAATTTTAAAATACTCATTCATTACCCTGTTAATGATCTGGAGCGCATTGACTAGATATAAAGAGTATATATTTAAATACTGCTATTCCTAAATAGGTTAAAGGCACATTTTTGATGATTTAACCAAATAAAAAAAGGAAACCAAGCAATTCAGAATTATAAATAACATTTTAGTGCTCTTTGCTCTGTATCTTTCTGTTTGTCTGATTAAAGCTTTGTATAGCTAACCAACCATCTGAATAAACAGAATATGTATGACTAATGTCAATATGGCAGTCACGAATAAAACAAAGCACCAATAAATATATTCACTGAACTATTACGAAGCTCATATAAGATAATGTACATGAAAGCACTTAGGAAACTGTGAAGCAGTACATAAACGTAAGGTGTTATTATCATTATTATGTGCTTCTGACTGTACACGAGAAGAATAGCAGTCAAATCTATTGTAAAATTGCATTCTTAGAAGACAATGAACTTAATATTCTAAAGCTGATTCACAGGTGTACTTTTGTATTTGAAACACTAGACAAAATGAGCAATCTGAAAAAAAAAAACATTCTGATAAAACTCACAGACATCCCAGAAACTCTCTCTTATTGAAAAGAACATGTGTCTTTATTTTGTTACAGTATAATGGGAGTTTTTACATGTCTTTTTCAATGCTTTTATAGAATTAAAAAAGAGTCAAAGATAGGGAATCAGAAATCTGAAATCTGGCCCCAATTTTACTCTAGTTTACTACATGATTACAAGAGACTTAATCTCTCAGACTTCAGTTTTTTCACATTATTATAAATGTGTCTAAAATGGCTTTCTCAGAAGGCTTGATAAAATAAGACATTTGAATACCATCCACTGATCTGATGTGTAATATGTTTAAGTATAAATATTTAAAATAATCTTTAAAAATTTCCCCCTCCTTACCAGCCTGTTATGAACTAATGTTACCTTAGCGTGTATTCACCAAATATTTTGGGCACATTGTCTCCCACTTGCTCACACATGGCATCCCACCCTACAAACATTTCCCCAAACTATTTCTGGAAATCTTCCCTGGCATCTTGTTTGGCAGCAATGGAAATGCATAGATCTGACCACTCATGAGTTTTCAATAACCAGACACTTTTCTATGTTCCTCTGGTCAGGACACTCTCCCGTACCTCACAGCATATTTTTCCGTGCTCCATTTTCTTAAACCATTGAATCAACCACTTCCCATCTAACTTCTAGTGGATGATATTTTGTCTGACTTTGCAAAGAAAATAGAGACAGAAGAAGGGTGAGTAAAGTTAACAATATTGCATGCTACACTTTAAAATAGCTATGAGAGGATTTTGTTCTTACCACAAAGAAATGAGTGTTTGCAATTTTAAAAATGCTAAATACCTGGATTTGATCATCCCACAATGTATATATGTATCAAAACATCTCACTTTACTCCAGAATATTTACAATTATTATGTCTTTATTTAAAAAAATAAAAAGGAAACTAATACTACTTTCTTTTTCTTGTACTGCCCTTTTCTCCTTCACCTGGCTTAGAATGAAGTATTTGTCGCTCTTATGTGAGTGTGATCTTTCTACCTGCGCTTTAGAGCAGTGTTCCTCAAATTATCTTTAAACAACCAAAATTTTAAAATTCTCAATCAATGCAAGCTGACATTTTTATTAGATTCAACTAATATAAAATGACTGTGTAAAATTGGTATAAAAGTTTCTGAATGCTTATTTTCAATTTCTGTACCTCACCTCACAAAACAGTAACAAACAGTTGATGAACCAAGACCAGTTCTTGGACGTGACTTGAGTAGCATTTATTAGTGTGCAGCACCTCTCACCTTTTTAAGGCCATTGAAGTATGAATTATCCCCTCTTCTGCATCCTTCTCCTCCTGTGTTGGCTTCCTCATTCACATTTAAGCATGCTCATGTTTCTTCTCCCTTCAAGCTACCATTCTATAGCTCAGCTGTACTTTTAATCTAACAGTTTTAAAGAGTGATCTGCAGTAACCATAGGGCTGCCCTCTTCTCTACCTCACTCCTAAGCTTACTGCTGTCTGGCTTCCATCCCAATTGTGCCACTGGAACTACTCTTGCCAAACAAATAATCAGGGATATTTTTTTCCCCTGAGACATTTGGCAATGGCTGAAGACATTTTGTCACAACCGAGGCATACTACTGGCATCTAGTGGGTAGAGGCCAAGGAAGCTGCTAAACATCCCACAATGGACAGAACAGTTCCTCAAAATAAAGAATTACTGAGCCCAAAATGTGCTGAGGTTGAGACACTGTTTTAAAAGCAAGTGCCACATTTCAATCCTAATATATCTTGACATCTTCCAGGATTTGACACTGTCAAATAATCTGTAATTCCAGATTCAGGGGCAGCATCCAATTGGCTGAGTTCAAGTCATTCACCTAGGCTCTAGCTGACGAGCAACTGAGAGAAAGAATATCTGCTCCCCTTTGCTCCTATGTTTTCTTTCCATCTAGAGATTCCCCTCTAATTTGTATTCAGATGATAGATAAAAGAAATGATGAAGGTTGACTATAGTGTCCCAAACCAACTATGCATTTCCTCAAACCTTCCATGCTTAACTCACTGACATGGCCCAAAATCAGAGTTGCCACACCAAACCTGCCTCTTTTTCTTTTATTTTTTTTTCTCTTCTTCCTCCCTACCATCTAATTACCAAGTCATGCTCACTCCACTTGCTATTATCTCAAATCTACTCATTCCTCTTCATCTCAATCTCCAATTTCATTGTCAATAAGAAGGCTGAAGAAACAAGCTTCAAAAATGGGCAGAAACCAAGGGCCTCTGAGTCTGGAATGAGTGACCCAAAGAAGCAGGAGATGGAATAGAAGTCATTCCAGCACTGACAGTGGCAGAAGTGGCTCCCAGAATCTTGTGGCTGTGGTGCTGGGTTGTCCAGTCTCAGTGAGACTCCTTGTGTTACATGAGTATTTATGGATCATCATTTTGCTCCTATACTCTTATTAAAGCATCCTGTATCCTGATTTCTTGCTTTTAACCTCCCCCCAAAACATTCTCAAAACTGCATTCAGAGTTGTCTTTCTAAAATACAAATCTAACCAATTCATCCCTTTTCATTAAAACCATTCAACGGCTTCTAATTCTCCTGTGGATAAAGGCAACCTCCTTATTAAGCTTTGTCCAGCTTTGTGATCCAGCACCTGACTCCTTCTCTGTTCTCAACTTTGATTCTTTAGATTCGACATATGTGTGAGATCATACAGTATTTGCTTTCTGTGCCTGCTTATTTAACGTAGCATAATGCCTTCTAGGTTCATCCATGTTAATGCAAATGATAGGAATTCCTTCTTTTTAAAGATTTAATAGTTTTCCATTTTTATTCATTCATCTGTTGACAGACACTTAGATGGGTTCCATATCTTGGCTACTGTGAATAATGCTGCAGTGAATGTGGAAGTGCACATACCTTGAGATAGTGATGTTATTTGCTTTGGATACGTACCCAGGAGTGGGATTGCTGGATCATGTAGTGGTTCTTTTTTTAATTTTTTGAAGAACCTTAATACTACTTTCCCTAATGGCTGTACCAATTAATAGTCTCACAGTGTATAAGGGTTCCCTTTTCTCCGCATCCTTGCCAACACTACTTGCTCCTTTTATGTTATCAAAGAATACACAGTCCTCTCTTTATACTTTTATGTTATATTGTATGTACACATTTTATTTATCTGTATTCCTTCTCCCTTTATGGAGAGATAAACCCTTTCAGAGCATACATTTAATATGTTGTATTCATTGCTTTATCTCTTGTCCCTAGTTTATCACTGGGCACATGGGAGGTGCTGAATAACTAGTTTATGCGACAATAATGCCTGGATTCTGTTTCCTCCCAGTGCTGCTCCTTCTTTCCTGCCAAGGTCTTTGTTCCCTTGTACCTTGTCATGGTCTCCTTGCTTACCACGGATTCCCCAAGAATAACACTACCTTTCCCAGGGCATACTTTGCCCATTTTTACCCAAAGCAAAGCATGAGGGTTAGGAGTCACAAAACTTTGCTACGTTCCCTCAATTCTTTGCTGAACCTGAGTCACACTGGCTCTTATGGAAATGGTGAAAATGCCTCTCTTCCTGGTATAGTCAAACAAGTCCCAGAATCCAGGCTTGGAGTACATGCTGTTCCTTCTATTTCTGTCTGTCTTCCACTCCCACCTTTTATTTTGCCTCAAATAATATCTTCAGAAAACATTCTTCTCACATGTCTATCCCATGCCCTCCATATAAATTATCTGTATAAATGAACACCAGCTTCCAGCTTACACTGAACCAGGACTATCTCTAAGAAAGAATATATACAATTATAGCTTGCTCATATTCTTTGATTGTTATAAAATGTCCTCAATGGAAGAATCAGAAATACACCCTCAGTTGAGTAAAAGTTAAAATGTAGGTATAGCACATAGAAGCAATATTATTTTTCACATCTTTTGCACACGCTAAACTTCCATTTCCGTTTATAAGAATCACTTACATTGGAAGAATGGACCCTAAGCCGACTATAGGGGTCCTTAACCCGAATGTAAAAATGTAATAGATATGTTGGCTCTTGGAAATAACCAAAGAAAGAACATTTTAATAAAAATAAATAGCAAAGTTTCTAATAGTGTATACAATAAATAAAGCATTTTTATGATAAAGTATCACTTCCATGTCACTCACTCGAGAATGTTCACTAATTCTGTATTCTTAAAGCAGAAGTAAAAAGCCAAGATGGGAGCCAGAATTTATGATTGTTATCTACCATGTAACCTCAATATTTAATTTATAATATGAAGAACTCTAATTTTTCTATCATAAGAGGACATTTATAGAATTTTAGTCCTAAGTTTTCAGGAAAAAGAAATGATAGCTTTCAATATTTAATTGTTGTTATTTACAAATATTGCTCCCACTCACAAGTACTAGAAGGGAAATTATTTCCATAAGAGATGTAAATTATCTGTAAATATCTTCATCCATAATGGCACATCAAATCATGAGAGACTAGTAAATCATTTGTCAAGGCACATACAACAATCATATTGAAGAAAAACTCTTCAACGTTCATACTTCATGCAAATTTATTCCCACACTCTAGCTAGATCTTCTATCTGTTCATCTGCTTGCATGTGTTGCAGGATTGCTGTTCACCATTTACTTTCATGTCTGTGTATAATTTTCACATTGTTCTGGAATTTACTGAACTATTAAATTTATAGTTCTGACTCATCTGTACAACTTGGGAAAATTTTTGAGACAGAAGCCAATTCTCCGTGGATATGTTCCTTCTTCATTTTATGTACTACTCTTAGTTTCTCTTAATCTTTTTCCTGCTGAACTGTATCTTCCTGATTATCATGCTATCTCAAAAGCAAAGGAGTATGTTTCAGATGTTTTTATGTAAAGAGAGAGACTAGCATTCTTATCCATTAAAAATCATTTTTGTGTTTATAAACCAAAGTTGTGTTTTCCTCCCTCTCTCCCTTTCTTCCTTCCTTCCTTTCTCCTTCTCACTCTCCCTTCTTCCCTTCTTTTTTCTTCTCTCTGTGTGTGTGTGTGTGTATGCATGTGTCTTTCTTGTCTCTCTCTGTTTGTTTATTTTCAGTGTGGGAATTTGTTTTCTGATTGCATTGCAAATATGCACTTGCTCACTATATTAATTCTTTTGTATGCCTGTGATTAAATCCAACTCTACTGCTCAGTTGCGATTTGCTGGCCTTCTCATTCATACATATATATGTATATACGTATATATATACATATATACATGTATATATATGTATACATATGTATACATATATATATATACGTATATACATGTATATATACATGTATATACGTATATACATGTATATATGTATATATACATATATACACATACACACACACTCAATATGTTATATATATACATATACATATGTTATATGTTATATATACATACACTCATTCATTCATATATATATAAAATCATGTATGGTCCTTTGAACTAGGTATCAAAAACTACAGATATAAGATTATATGTGTATATATATAATATATATTTTATATATCCATGACTTATGCTGTCCTTTTCATTCATATATATTATATATACATATTCATATATTATATATGCATAAATATATGCATATATATGAATTAATATATAATAAATATATAAAATAAATATATAATATGAATAAATAAATATAAATAAATATATAATTATATAATATGAATAAATATATAAATAAATATGAATAAATAATATGAATAAATATGAATAAATATATAAATATATACATATAATATGCATATATAAATATATGCATATATAATCTACATATATTGATGTACATATATACGTACATATATAAAATCATGTATGGTCTTTTGCACTAGACGTTAAAAACTACAGACATCTGAATGCATTCTCCCAGTTAGCAGATGTCGCTATGACATCTACCAGCTATAGAATAAATGATATTTTATAAACCAGGTTATTAGTTGAGAGTTCAAACTTTCTTTCTTTGTTTTTCAATTTTCTCCCTATCTAATCTTTACAAATATGTTCTTTTATTTGTTTTGAAGTCTCAACTTCAATTTAACAATTCAGGGTACAAACTATAAGAAAGTTTTATATGGCTGAAGTGTTTTTCATGTTACATAATTAGCATCTCCATCCTTTAATCGATTCTTACAAATGATTGCTATGGTGTACCTATGTGTTTGGAAGAATTCAAGTTGCTTTGTATGATCCCCCAAGCACTCCAGTACTTGCATTTTTACCAGCATGGGTCTTCTTTTGTCATGCTTGCCTTATATTGAGAATTTGGCATGGCTTCTTATTTGTTTTGACATTGGTAAACTTTTACATGTATTTATTTTAAGCTATAGTTTCCTCGTAGGCCCAAGACAAAAACCCTAAGCACTGTACTGGATTTCTCTTTCTCTTTCACTCCACTCTTTACAATCCCTCAGAACAAACTGTCTACTCAACCTTCAAAGTACCCTCCGTGTCTTAAAGTTACATTTTACCTCCTCTAACTGCTTCCCAGTCCAATTCACTATCATACGTCATTTGAATCACTACAGCAATTCAGTACAGGTTTCTCTGTTTTCATTCTTGTTCTCCTGTGCCTATTCTCAACCCAGCAACCAGACAGATCTTGATAAACCTTCATTCTTGTGTTAAAACCTATGAAGGGCTTCTAACAACACCTATAATAAAACAGGAAGACTTTACGAGGAGCAGAAGGCCCTATGCAATAGGGCTCTTAGCCACCGCTATACGTTCAGCTTCCAGAATTTCCCTCTCACATGCTGCTCTGACTACACTAGCCATTTTGCTTTTCCACAAACATGCCAAGTTCCTGCCTGCCTCAGAGCCTTTCCCATGTCTCCTCTGTCCGAAATGGTCCATCACCAGGTCCTCATATGGCTCCTCTTTGTATCATTCAGGCCACTATGATGATATGTAAGTTCTATGTCCTACCCCACATCATTCTTCCATCCCCTTATCTTGCCTTATTTCTCTTGTAGTCTTTATAATTTCCTGAAAATATATTGTTTGCTTATTTTGCATTATGTATTGTCTGTTTTCTTCTTTAGAATGCAAGTTTCATTAGGGAAATGACTTTTTCTGTCCCTCTCTGTGTCTCAAGCACCCAACAGTAACTGATATATGGTATATAATGAATGGATATGAAGTAAGTGTCATGTGAAATAGATGTTCTTCTTATTATTTTACAGCTATAGAATCCAAGGTTCAGAAAGGTAAAGCAACTTGTCTAGTGTTAGTTTGCTAGTAAGTGACACAGGCCAGGTTAGGATCTGAGCACTCTGCAGTGTGGTTTGTTACTCAGAATGATAAATATATCCCCTTCCAGCCACTTAACCATTCTGCAGGCTCTGGTCATTATGTGCAGTTTATTCCCATCTGTAATATTAAAAAATAAAGAACTTAATCCTAACCCCTATGGCAGCCCATTCACTGGACTCTCTTCATGATAAACACAGCCTTCTTTCTTGGTCTTAATATTGTACTGAACATTTTTCATGTCCTTGTCATCAAAGAATTACAGACTCTGTTCTAGATGTGATTAACTCATTAATCTTCACAAAACCTAAGCAAGGTTAGTAAAATTATTCTTATTTTACACCCAAAGAATGGTGACCCACAAAAATTATTAGATGTGCTCAGGGTTATATGGTAAGTTTAGGCCAAGAACTCACAAAGCTATTTCCACACGTTTATTAGAGAAGCTTTTAGTCTATGAGATGGCATAACATTTAAACTAATACCAGCAATTTTATTTACAAAAACACACTATGAGTTGTTTTTAACAATCAAACATAAGATTAAGTCATACCCTCCCTTTGATTAATCCCATGAAAGAGATGTGAAGTAGGAGCTGATGTTTTCTATAGCCTCTTCTAACCCTATGTTTCCCAGATTTACTCTGAGTATTTGAAACATGGGGCTAGTTGAATGGTGTTTTCATTTTTATTCCTGAATGTAATTTCAGTAAAATCCCAGAAGGATATTGATGTGAATTGCTATTAAAGTACAATGATATTGGTGAGGCAGTGCAGTACAGGATTTGCAATTACCCTCCTGGGTTGATATCCTAGCTCTATCATGCCTTACCTTTGTCCCTAGGTTAGTATTTAAGTCTCTTAATCTGTTTCTTCATCTGCTAAGAGTGAACAGTAGTAATACTGATCAGAGAATACTTTAGAGTGTTCATGACATAGTACACTTTCAGGACCTGGCACTCAGTCAGCTTCCAATAATAAATGGCACTTACTATTATATTTATATTATTATTAGAAGAAAGGAGCTGTGATTATTTCATATAAACAGAACAAAAATTAACATTTTACTATTTGTGAATAATGTTTTGAAAAGAAACCACACTGGGAAAATGTGTGCAGAAGTGTTCACCTTCCTCGTGAGCAAGCCTCTTTCAATCACTTTATAAATAAGCATCTATTTGTTTCCACTTGTATGCTTTGTATAGGACTTGTATCTTTTAATGCAGCCAGCAGGACTTACTACTGGTAATGATATTCACCATTAACTTCAAGTAACCATGGTAATGTCAAGGTATGAAACCCGTTTTTATTGATATTATTTTTAAAAAAATTTTAAGTGATTATTTTCATCTATTTGGAACTCCTGAGAGTTTGCACTTTGGGTATCAAAGTTGGTCTTGAGAATAGTTTGGTTGCTGAACAGAAACTAGCTTAAAGCAGATTTGGGGTAAGGATCTAAGAACATCTCAAAAGTCTCAATTGCAGTAGGCCATGTGAGATCTCACTGGAACTGATGCACTGTTAGGCAGCTACTCTCTCTCACATCTCATGGAATCTCATGCCTGCTCATGTGTTCATGACTATGCATATGTTTGCGTTTGCAGATTCCATTTGCCTCTGTGAACCCAGCTTCCTCAGCAAAAGATTCATTTTTTTTTTCAACTTTTATTTTAGGTTCAGTGGGTACATGTGCATGTTTGTTACCTGGGCATATTGCATAATGTTGAAGTTTGGGGTACAAATGATCCCATAACCCAGATACTGAGCATAGTACCCAATAGTTAGTTAACCAACCCTTGCTTCCCTCTCTCACTTTCCCTTCCAGTGGTCCTCCATTTCTATTTTTACCATCTTTATGTCCATGAGTATCCAGTGTTAAGCTCCCACTTATAAGTGAGAACAAGTGGTATTTGGTTTTCTGTTCCTGTGTTAATTCACTAGAATAATGGCCTCCAGCTGCATCCATGTTGCTGCAAAGGACACGATTTTGTTCTTTTTTATGGCTGCATAATATTCTATGATGTTTATTCACAATAGAAAAGATATGGAATCAACCTAGGTGCCCATCAACAGTGGATTGAATAAAGCACTTATTTTTTGCTCCCCCATTACTTTTCAAGTGACTCTGTGTTACCAGGTCATCTAATCTGGCCTGACCTCACTATGATCTCTCAGTCTCAGTACCTAACCCCATTGAACTGATTCAGTACCTGGAGGTTACTTTCAAATTTCTTGGAGGCTGCCATGGACTTTTGTGTACCCCTAGAAATCCATATACTGAAGCCCTAATGCCCAATATGATGGTATTAGGAGGCAGGGACTTTGGGAGTTAATTAGACTTAGATGACATCATGAGGGTGGCACCCCATACTGAGATTAGTGCCCTTATAAGGAGATTAAGGGACTAGAGCTATTTCTTTCCATGTGAGGATACAGCAAGAACCAGAA
Source organism: Pan troglodytes (assembly GCF_028858775.2). NCBI lineage: Eukaryota > Metazoa > Chordata > Mammalia > Primates > Hominidae > Pan > Pan troglodytes. The sequence continues at coordinate 95,534,190 of NC_072402.2, read as the reverse complement.
GGAGGGCTTTCACCAAGGAACCAACTATACTGGCAACCTTATCTTGGGCTTTTAGCCTCCAAAACCGTAAGAAATGAATGCTTGTTGTTTAAGCCACTCAGTCTATGCTATTCCATTACAGCAGCTCAAACTGAAGCAGATATATAATCTGATTGACCCAGAAATGCTCAGCTTCTCTCTGGTAGTGTAATTATCCACATCAATAATGAGGTATCATCTCTAAAATGGTGTAGCAGGGAGGAAATGACGAGCATCTCTACTAATGATGTATAAGATAACAGCTTCACAAATGAAATTGACTTGGTGGTTTGTCTATTTTTTACCTATATTTTTACAGGACCATTGTTTACTTCTTTCATAAATATCTGGTTTCCCCAGTATCTGCAATTTGAAAAAAGATCATCTGATGAATTGATATCAATCCTGCAACTATACACTGGCAAATTTTATGTGTCACATTCTGCATGGTCCTATGCAGAAACAGGGATTTTAAAAATACTGCTAATTATCTAGGTTGTGCAGTAGAAACTGGATGAAATGTAAATAAGTGATCTATAAGTCAGATATTTTTATGCAAATGGGTCATTGATTTTGCTTAATCATTGAAAAAGCCTTGGATTGCTCAAATGACTGGTGAAAAATAAAGTATCTCAAGATAGAATTATTTTGAATTGAGGATAGGCCCTGATTCCAATGACTGGCGTCTTTATAACAGAAAGGAATAGGAAGTTTGAGACACTGAGTCACACAGTGACTTAATATGGAAAATACCATATAAAGACTGAGGCAGAAATTGGAGTTATACAGCCACAAACCAAGGAACACCACCAGACGCAAAGAAAGATTCCCTTTTAGAGTCTTTGAAGAAAGTGTGGCCCTGACGACATCTTGAATTTCGACTTCTGGCCTCCAAAACATTTACTCATATAACACCCAAGACACCTCTCTCACAGAACTGTGAAAGAATACATTTCTTGTTAAGTCACCAATTTTGTGATAATTTGCCGTGGCCATTAGAATTATCCCCCACTGTGGTCAGAAAATAATCAGCAAGATAAATACACCTAAAGTTATATAATGTATAATTTTAATTACACATACATGTATATGTGTAAAAGTTATATAAAGCTATGCACATGCAATACATGATGATCTATTTAATAAATAAAAGTAATAACTGATCCCCAAATGTTTGGGCTACTGGCATTATGTATATCAGTGTTTCACAAACCCAATGGTACAGTTACTTGTGGAGCATTTTAACAATACAAGTTCTTTGGGCTCCAACCCAGAGCTATTAAATAAGATTTTCTAAGGATTGAGTTTAGGCATAGATATTTTAAATCTCCACAAGTAAGAAATAAAAAACCATGTCAAATCTACTATTACAATGTTCTAAAAATGCTGAGCAGCATTTATATATACCTTATAAGATGCATATTATTTTCCAGAAACAAAAGATTAATGAAAGTAGCTCATAACACTAAGTTTTCAAAGAAAACATTCAGGGAATGGGCACTCTTTTAAAGACTTGGTTTATATTTTTAAAAACTGCTTTCACTGGTATGTTTCTGACACAAGGTTAACAAAAACTTCTAACTATTACTTATTAAATAACTGACTTGCAATTACAAATTACAGGTCAGGCTGTACTCTCCAAAGAAAAACGTCATATTTTGTTTAACACTTGCTAGATTCAATATCATCCAGAGTGCCTACTTCTATTGCTGTCCAATTAGAAGTGTCATCCCCCAAGTAAAGTTTCTTATCTTTTCAAATATCTGTAGCCAAGTAGAAGGCAGACAAGTAAAAAGAAAAAAAAAACACCTCAATTTTAAAGACAGAAGAGAGATATGTAAAATTCTAACCCCTGTATGGTTAAAAGTAACGTTTCCAGATCTTTTTTTAAAAATCTCCTGAAAGACATGAGAATTGCTTGAGCCCAGGAAGAGGCAGTTTGCAGTGAGCCAAAATCGCACCATTGCACTCCAGCCTGGGCAACAAATGCGAGACTCTGTCTCAAAAAAAAAAAAAAAAGAAAAATCATTTATTTTTGTTGAATAGGACCACTAATTATAAGAACACAAAGAAAGAAAAAAAAAAACAGAAAAAGGCAAAGAATAATCGTGGACAGACAACTGAAGTCTGTTAACCTGGAGCACACAGCCAAATAGTTGCATACTTGATAGGGAGGATTTGGATATGAATTCTAAGATAATTCTACCAAAATTCATGATGTTTTCATATTTTAATTAAGGAAGTGAAACTTCAACTCAAATATGTGGACATTGGAGTAGAATTACTAACATTCTTCAGGAATTTAATATGACTCGACTTATTTTTTTCCTCTAATATATCCATATTTGTTCATGTAACACCTAAGACAATATGGACGAAAATGAAGGGTAACCTAGATTCTCAGTCTATAAAGTATACAGATTGATAATCAGCAAGATTAAATTGAGTGGTCTGAGCTGGATACTACTTAACTATACCCAAATAATCTTTGCATCATGACTACTATGTATAAAATAACAGAAAAACTATTATCAAACATTTTTATTTGTTAATAATTGTCTTAGTTCAATTTATGTTAACTTTTATTTTCCTTTTGGTTTTCTATGTCTTCTACAGCTTTCCATTTTACCAGGCTCATCCTAACTTGTTTTACATTTAAGATCAGATAACATTTTTCTTTAAGTATATTTTTCAAATTGAATGAAAATTCATCAGAGGGATAAATAAAATTAAACAATAGGACAAAATCAAATGCACTTTACCCACCTCTCCTTCTCCTTAAAGATATGTTTGTGAGGGGACTCTGATGCAATCAATTTCTCGTTGAATCCAGTGATCTCTGGAACTATTAAAAAATAGATAAAAGATATCTAAAAGATAAACAAAAATAAATTAATAAATTACATAAAATAAAAAAATTTAGATACTAGTAGGTATCTAAAAGGCAGAAAACTAGACAGGAAAGGTGATGGCACTGATAAACGAAGGTGAAGTTGTTAACACTTACTGAAGTCAAGGACTTCATTTTGCAGAAGTTAATAATTTTAAAATATATTTCCAAGGCTCCATTTGGACCTAGCGTCTATTCTGTCTGTTAATATCACTGACACCATCACTATCACCCTTTTGGTGATAGTATAAAGACATTCTGTTTTATGTTTAAGTAATGTTAATTCCATACCTGGATAATTGTAAGCACTATTTAATTCAATCGTATTTCAGGAGAAAAAAAAAAAAAAACATTGATTTAAAAAAAAAAATGCCTCCAGCTCACTTCCCTTAACTAATCAGAAAGGTTAGATTAACTAGTTACCAATAATTGAAGTACAAAATACACAGCTTTACAATTTATGTAAGAGATATTGATGAGATGTTTTAAATTAATTTTCCTTTTCACCTCTGAAGCACCTATCATCCATCTCCTCCATCACATAACAACCTTAAACAACAAAAATATGACCCAAGGAAGAATAGGGTGTGAAAACGCCTGACCTTGGCTCTCCATAAATTCAGCAGAGAAAATAGACCTTGGAAAATGCACTTGCAGGTAAATGTTAGATGTCATCAATACTAAATAATAGAATAAATATTTACTTATCTAATGAAAAAGTGTGTTTCATGGTTGAAATATTTTATTTTATTTTATTTTATTTTATTTTTATTTTTTTGAGACTGAGTCTCGCTCTGTCGCCCAGGCTGGAGTGCTGTGGCGCCATCTTGGCTCGCTGCAAGCTCCGCCTCCCGGGTTCACGCCATTCTCCTGCCTCAGCCTCTCGAGTAGCTGGGACTACAGGTGCCCGCCACCACACCTGGCTACTTTTTTTGTATTTTCAGTAGAGACGGGGTTTCACCGTGTTAACCAGGATGGTCTCGATCTCCTGACCTTATGATCTGCCTGTCTCGGCCTCCCAAAGTGCTGGGATTACAGGCATGAGCCACCGCGCCAGCCCAAAAAGATTTAATTTTATATATAATTTTACTTCAGGGTTTTTCAAAGGAATGCACCATATAGCAAATGTCAACTCTGGGAAATTTATGCATGGAAAATAAATTTTGTGAATGATCTTGGAAAATCTTTTACTTTTTATATAACAAACATGTCAGTCCAAAATAAAAATATGAAAATTCAAATATTACATTTAAATAAATTACATACTTAATTTTTCTTTTCTTTTTTTCTTTCTTTTTTTTTTTTTTTTTTTTGAGACGGAGTCTTGCTCTGTCACCCAGGCTGGAGTGCAGTGGCACGATCTCGGCTCACTGCTGCAAGCTCCGCCTCCCGTGTTCACCCCATTCTCCTGCCTCAGCCTCGCGAGGAGCTGGGACTACAGGCGCCCGCCACCACGCCCGCCTAATTTTGTTTTTGTATTTTTAGTAGAGACGGGGTTTCACCGTGTTAGCCAGGATGGTCTCGATCTTCTGACCTCATGATCCGCCCGCCTCGGCCTCCCAAAGTGCTGGGATTACAGCCGTGAGCCACCGCGCCTGGCCCCACATACTTAATTTTTCTAATTTTTCTCCCAATCCTGTGCATTTGTATTCATTCTCATACATAGTTGTAACATCATTCTTTGTAAGAGTGTTTGTAATTGATTACATAGTCTTTACAATTCAACTAAGTTGGCATAACATTATTTATATTACCACATCTCAATGTTTGGGCATTTACTCTTATGACAACTTTTTGGACAAGGTTGGCCTTACCAATAATTTTATATTCCAGGGAGGAATAATAGTAATTTTAATGTATTCCTGTGAAAATAATAAAATTATGATTAGTAGAGAACAATGCATTGACATAATGGGATTCCTGAGTGTGTCTAACTATAGACACTGTTTTGTGCTATACTCTTTAAAAAGTTCTGAATTATCTTCTGTCTTAAATTACACACATATTGTTCTAACAGCAGAAATTGTCAACACGACTAGAATTAAACAAGCCCAATCTTTTATATAAACCAGACTGTATTTCAAACACTGAAAGGCATTTATGCCTAGAGAGTATCTGCAAAATCACATCAGGATTTAAGTCTTCAGTTACAATATTATAAAAGGTCACAGTATTGATCCTTTTATTTTATGACGTTATTTTTCTCTGTCTGTATTTCTTTCATTCTCTCATTCAATAAGCATGTGCTGAGTTTCTAATGTACATCAGGCACTGAGCTAAACCCACTGTGTATGTGTGGATCATTCACTGTCTTCCATCTCCTTCCTTCTATATAATGGTTATGTGTGTTTCTGTTTCTCTGCTTCCAACTGATCTCAGAATCTTCCATCCATTTTACATGCTTTTTTATCCACCCATTTCCTATTTTCCTTCCTCCCTTTTTATTCATCTGACATTCTTTTTTATCTAGACATTCCTTAATTTAAAGATGTGTTTGGTCTTTGTATTTACTAAATAGTTTTGTAGTTTCCATTCTTAATTTTCAAGAATGATGTTGGATATTTCACACAGTTCATTTTTTAAGGTAAATTGAACATATACATTTGTTTAATGCAATTAATCATATAATAGCGATCTAAAATAACTATTCTTTTATATAAGATAAATAATACCTAATAACAAGTAAAAAATTATGGAATTTTTAATTAATTAGTAATGATAATCTTTAATGTCAATTTTATTATAAACTAAAAGTCTGTACAATATTGGACTACATAATTATACCATCTTATTTTTTGTTTAAATAATATATTTTAAAAGATAGGCTTTACCAAAATATGCGTATATTATTTTGTATTCAAATGGCATTTCAATGTTTCTAATTGAGATTGTAAAATTTCTTTAAAGTAGCCTGTTTCCTATCCTGTTTAGCGCAGAGGTATCCCCGTCCTCTTTTTTCCACATATAACAACACAATATTAGAAAGAAAATAGTAGCACAAAGTGAATGCTATAAACATAACTTGGGAAGCATAGAAGAGGTCTCTGTCTTCTATTCTCTAAAAAGATGAGCATTTCACAGCTTAAAAGAAAGAGAAAAAATGTGCAGGTGATGGAAGCCAGAGGTTGGTAAGAAAAAAATAAATAAACAAGGTGCCGCCTCCAATCTGGTCCACTCTATCCAGTGCCTTTGCCAGAGTCTCAGAATCTGAAATAGAATCCACAGCATCAGTTACCACTGACTATGCACTGATAGAGGCAAAGAGCCATTTCAGGGTTGTTTCAGGTGCCCTGTGGTGAGAACTTCTCACTTTGCCGCCTCTCCATCAGGAGTGTCTCCTGTGTCTGCCCAAAGCTTATCTCGGCCCCACCCAAATTATTCTGGACTACTTTTCAATGGCCCAGGATACTCATAATCCTCTTAAATGGAGGGTGGGGCCCTAGACACTGAGGAAGGTAGCAAGACTATGGAAGGGGAGCCTCCCTGTGCCTTAAGAGGACAGAGCAAACTTAATTTCCCAAGAGCCAGGACAAAGATGAAGGAGGGGCACTCATGTTAGTATAGAGGTGTAAGTGGTATAAAAGACAGAAACAAGAAACCAGGTTCTCATTTCTACTTCGAGGGACTTAAATATAGTCTTCTGGATTTTTCCTTTCTCTTGTCTCTCTCTTTTCACTCCTCCTCCTTAGCTAGAAGCACATTGGCAGAGTAATGAAAATCAATGTTGTTTTTTTCCCCCAAATATTTCAAGGTTTCTATACAGGTGATCGATATAAAAAATACTGCAAACTTTAACTGTAGATTCCTCAAGGCTAAATTTCTGACAGATGTCAATCAAGTGGTGGGGATTTGAATTCAGTACAACAAAAATTTCCAAGAGTGCTAGATAAAAATGTCATTTTGTAGCAATTAGCATCTCTCACTGAAAGAGCTCAAGTACTCACTAGAAGATAATTATTATCTCATATTCAAATCCCCACTGGTGTGAAGATGAAAATGATTTCAAGATTGGGCAACTGATTGTTTTGTCTGGGGAAATAAAAAAGTGCGTTACTTTCTGAGCTGTAACACAGAACACCCAATTCCTACCATGCAGAGACTGGTTAAAAAGTGCCTTCTGTAAGAACTTGGTACTTTTATTTCATAATCTAAAATTTATATTGACAAATAAAACAATAAACATTTTATATTTAATATTATTATTCTGCCAATCTTGAACAATTTGAATCTTTATAAAAAAAATAGGCATATAGGAACTGGAATATTTTTATTCCATAATTTCAATTTTTTACTCAAGAAATACAAACAATATGTAATCACAGAGATTAGCATATTTCTCTACCTGAATGCTCAGACACTTCTCTCTTTGTATCACATACAAATATATTCACACCAATACATACATAGTTATCTATTCAATTTTTTAAAATTCCATTATACTACATGCCTAAAACTAGTCTAGGCACTGGGAATACTGTGAACAACCCAAAAAAATTCCTGCTAACACAAATTTTATGTATTTTTAAGTAAATACTCATGAAGCTTTGTATATTATTTTATTAAACAAACAATAAACTTCAAGAATGACAATAAAGAGAGATGTTTCCTCTATTGATATACATTTTCTTTAAATTGGTATATTTATATCAATACTATAACAATTATAGTTGTGCTCATATTTAATGGTATACATAATCATGGTCCTAATGGGATTTAAGCATATATAGGAGGTAGCTTACTCAAAAGGCTGAGATGAATATTTACTTTGTATGTAAAAGTAATACCTAGTGTTCTCATTTGGGTCATTCACTATTTAAACTTCAAATTTTCTGTGACCCCATATATTGGCATACTCTTTAAATTTCATTACAATTTATACACCACACACAAATGAGTGCACACACACACAAATACACACACACACACATACACACAGATTTCCTGATCTTATTTCTTACCAGTATAGTTTGGGTGTAGGAAGGCTCCTATTATTTCCTTTAATATATACCTCTTTAATAAATTTATTAGAGAGTTTTGGCAGCATCTACTAATCCTGAGCTCTGTTTCCCTGGTTGTTGAAATGTATGAAATCACAGATCACTGAGCTATGACTGGCTTTCTCTTTTTTAATTTTTATTTCAATATTTTTTGGGGTACACGTGGTTTTTGGTTACATGGATGCGTCATTTTTGTTAATTTTTATTTTAAGTTCAGCGGTAAAAGTGCAAATTTGTTACTTAGGTAAACGTGTGTCATGGAGTTTGTTGTACAGATTACTTCATCACCCAGATATTAAGCCTAGTACCCATTAATTGTTATACCTGATCCTCTCCCTCCTCCCACTCTTTAACCTTCAAAAGGCCCCAGTGTGTGTTGTTCTCTTCTATGTGTCCATGTGTTCTCATGATTTCGCTCCCACTTATAAGTGACAGCAAGAAGTATTTGGTTTTCTGTTTCCACATTACTTTGCTAAGGATAATGGCCTCCAGCTCCATCCATGGCCCTGCAAAGGGCATGATCTCATTCTTTTTTATGGCTAAATAATATTCAATGGTGTATATGTACCACATTTTCTTTATCCAGTCTACTATTGATGGACATTTAAGTTGATTCTATGTCCTTGCTATTGTGAATAGTGCTGCAATGAACATAAGCCTACATGTCTCTTTATAATAGAATAAATTATATTCCTTTGGGTATATATGCAGCAATGGGATTGCTGGGTCAAATGGTATTTCTGTCTTTAGGACTTTGAGGAATCGCCACACTGTCTTCCACAATGGTTCAACTAATTTGCACTCCCACCAACAGTATATAAGTATTCCTTTTTCTCCACAACCTCGCCAGCATCTGTTGTTTTTTGACTTTTTAATAGTAGCCATTCTGACTGATGTGAGATAGCATCTCATTTTAGTTTTGATTTGGGTTTTTCTAATGATCAGTGATGTTGAGCTTTTTTTCATGATTGTTGGCCGCATATATGTCTTCTTTTGAAAAGTGCCTGTTATGTCCTTTGCTCACTTTGTAATTAGACTATTTGCTTTTTTTCTTGAAAATTTGTTTAAATTCCTTATACATGCTGGATATTAGACGTTTGTCAGATGCATAGTTTGCAAAAAATGTTCTTCCATTCTGTAGGTTGTCTGTTTACTTTGTTGACAGTTTCTTTTGCTGTGTAGAAGCTCTTTAGTGTAATTAGATTCTATTTGTCAATTTTTGTTTTTGTTGCAATTGCTTTTGGTGTCTTTTCATGAAATCTTCGGCCCCTGCCTATGTCTTGAATGGCATTGGCTAGGTTGTCTTCTAGGATTTTTATAGCTTTTGGGTTTACATGTAAGTCTTTAATCCATCTTGAGTTAATTTCTATATAAGGTGTAGGAAGGGATCCAGTTTCAATCTTCTGCCTATAATTAGCCAGTTCTCGCAGCCACATTTGTTGAATAGGGAATCCTTTCCCCATTGCTTGTTTTTGTCAGCTTTGTCAATGATCAGGTAATTGTAGGTGTGTTGTTTTGTTTCTGGGTTCTCTATTCTGTTGCACTGGTCTGTGTGTCTGTTCTAGTACCAGTACCATGCTGTTTTGGTAACTGTAGCTCTGTAGTATAGTTTGAAGTCAGGTAGTGTGATGCCTACAGCTGTATTCATTTTGCTTAGGATTACCTTGGTTATTTGGGCTTTATTTGGGTTCCACATGAATTTTAAAATATTTTTTTCAGTTCTGTAAATAATGTCAATGGTAGTATAATGGGAATAGCATTGAAGCTATAAATTGCTTTGGGCAGTATGGTCATTTTACCAATATTGATTCTTCCTATCCATCAGCATGACATGTCTTTCCGTTAGTTTCTGTTATCTCTGAATTTTTAGGTAGTTGTTTGTAGTTCTCTTTGTAGAGATCTTTTACCTCCCCAGTTGGCTGTAATCCTAGGTATTTTATTCTTTCTGTGGCAATTATAAATGGGAGTTCATTCATGACTTGGCTTTCGGCTAGACTGTTGTTGGTGTATAGAAATGTTAGTGATTTTTGCACATTGATTTTGCATGCTGAGACTTCACCGAAGTTGTTTATCAGCTTAAGAAGCTTTTGGGCTGAGATGATGGGGTTTTCTAGATATAGGATTATATCATCTGCAAACAGGTATAGTTTGATTTTCTCTCTTTCTATGTGAATGGCCTTTATTTCTTTATCTTGCCGGATTGCCCTGGCTAGGACTTCCAGTATTACGTTGAAAAAAGGGGATGAGAGAGGGCATCCTTGTCTTGTACTGGTTTTCAGGGGAAATACTTCCAGCTTTTGCCTATTCAGTATGATGTTGGCTGTGGGTTTGCCATAGGTGGCTCTTACTATTTTGAGGTATGTTCCTTCAATACCTAGTTTATTGAGAGTTTTTTTTTTAGTATGAAGTAATGTTGAATTTTATTGAAAGGCTTCTCTGTGTCTATTGACATAATATGTGGTTTTTGTCTTTAGTCTGTTTATATATGAATCACATTTATTGATTTGTGTATGTGGAACCAACCTTACATCCCAGGGATGAAGCCTACTTGATCATGATGCATTAGCTTTTTGATGTGCTTATGAATTTGGTTTGTCAGTATTTTGTTAAGGACTTTTGCATGGATGTTCATCAAGGACATTGGCCTAAAGTTTTCTTTTTTGTTTGTATCTCTGCCGGGTTTTGGTATCAGGATGATGCTGGCCTCATAAAATGAGTTAGAGAGGAGTCCCTCCTTTTCAATTTTTTTAGAGTAGTTTCAGTAGGAATAGTACCAGCTATTCTTTGTACATCTGGTAGAATTCAGCTGTGAATCTGTCTGGTCCTCGGATTTTTTTTTTTTTTTTTTTTTTTTTTGGTCAGTAGGTTATTTACTATAGCCTCAATTTCCGAACTTTGTATTGGTCTATTAAGGGATTCAGTTTCTTCCTGGTTTAGTCTTGGGAGGGTGTATGTGTCTAGGAATTTATCTACTTCTTCTAGATTTTCTAGCTTATGGGCATAGAGTTGCTCATAATATTCTCTGGTGGTTATTTGTATTTCTGTGGGGTCACAGGAAATATCCTCCTTATCATTTCTGATTGTGTATATTTGAATATTCTCTTTTCTTCTTTATTACTCTAGCTTCTGCTCCATCTATTTTATTAATTTTTTTCAAAAAACCAGCTCCTGGATTCGTTGATCTTTTGAATGGTTTCTCGTGTCTCTATATCCTTCAGTTCAGCTCTGACTTTGGTTATTTCTTATCTTCTGCTAGCTTTGAATTTGTTTGCTTTTGGTTCTCTAGTTCTTTTAGTTATGATGTTAGGTTGTTAGCTTGAGATCTTTCTAATTTTTTATTTGGGCATTTAGTGCTGTACATTTCCTTCTTATCACTGCCTTAGCTGTGTCCCAGAAATTTTGGTATATTATATCTTTCTTTTTATTAGTTTCAAAGAACTTCTTGATTTCTGCCTTAATTTCATTATATACCCAAAAGGCATTCAGGAGCAGGTTTTTCAATTTCCATGTAATTGTATCATTTTGAGTGAATTTCTTAGTCTTCAGTTCTAATTTGATTGCTCTGTGTTCCGAGAGACTGTTATTATTTCAATTCTTTCGCATTTGCTGAGAAGTGTTTTCATCTGATTATATGGTTGATTTTAGAGTAAATTCCATGTGGCTATAAGAAGAATGTATATTCTGTTGTTTTGGGGTGGAGAGTTCTGTAGATGTCTATCAGGTCCATTTGATCCAGTGCTGAGTTCAGGTCCTAAATATCTTTGCTAATTTTCTATCTCAATGGTCAGTCTAATATTGTCAGTGTGGTATTAAAGTCTCCCACTATTATTGTGTGGGAGTCTAAGTCTCTTTCAAGTCTCTAAGAAGTTGCTTTATGAATATGAGTGCTCCTGTGTTGGGTACATATATATTTAGGATAATGAGATCTTCTTGTTGAACACTTTACCATTATGTAATTCCCTTCTTTGTCTTTTTTTTTTATCTTTGTTGGTTTAAAGTCTGTTTTGTTTTTTTTTTTTCCAGAAACTAGGAATGCAACCCTTGTTTTTTTCTGTTTTCCATCTGCTCAGTAGATTTTCCTCCATTTCTTTATTTTGAGCCTATGTGTGTCACTGCATGTGACATGGGTCTCTTGAAGACACATACCAGTGTGTCTTGGTTCTTTATCCAGCTTGTCACTCTGTGTCTTTTAATTGGGACATTTAGCCCATTTACATTTAGGGCTAGTATTGATATGTGTGGATATGATCCTATCATTATGATGTAAGCTGGTTATTTTGCAGACTTGTTTGTGTGATTGGTTTATAGTGTCACTGGTCTGTGTGCTTCAGTGTGTTTTTGTAGTGGTTGGTAACGGTCTTCCTTTTCACATTTAGTGCTTCCTTCTGGAGCTCTTGTAAGGCAGGTCTGGTGGTAACAAATTCCCTCAGCATTTGCTTCTCTGCAAATGATCTTATTTCTTCTTTGCTTATGAAGCTTAACTTGGTCAGATATGAAATTAGGGGTTGGAATTTGTTTTCTTTAAGAATGTTGAATATTGGTCCACAATCTCTTCTGGCTTGTAGGGTTTCTGCTCAGAGGTCCACTGTTAGTCTGATGGGTTTCTCTTTGTGGGTGACCTGACCTTTCCCTCTAGCTGCCTTTAACATTTCTTCTTTCATTTCAACCTTGGAGAATCTGATGATTATGTGTCTTGGGCATGATCTTCTTGTGAAATATCCACTGGGATTCTCTGCATTTCCTGAATTGAATGTTGGCCTTTCTAGCTAGGCTGAGGAAGTTCTCATAAATGATATCTTGAAATGTGTTTTCCAGATTTGTTCCATTCTCCCATCTCTTTCAGGTACATCAATCATTCATAGATTCAGTTTCTTTACATAATCCCATATTTCTCAGGTTTTGTTCATTCATTTTCAATATTTTTTCTCTATTATTGTATGCCTGTCTTATTTCAGAAAGGTAGTCTTCAAGCTCTGAGAATCTTTACTCTGCTTGATCTATTCTGCTATTAATACTTGTAATTGCAATATAAAATTCTCATCGTGTGTTTTTCAGCTCTATCAGTTTGACTTTATTCTTCTATATACTGGCTATTTTGTCTGTCAGCTCCTGCAATGTTTTATCGTGATATTTAGTTTCTTTGCATTGGGTTTCAATGTACCCCTTTAGCTCAATGACTCAGTGACATGAATTCTGCTTCTGTCATTTCAACCATCTCAATCTCAGCCCAGTTCTGAACGCTTGCAGGAGAGGTGATGTGGTCATTTGGAGGAAAGAGGGCACTCTGGCTTTGAGTTTTCAGCATTCTTGCGCTGATTCTTTCTCATCTTTGTGGGCTTATCTACCTTCAAACTTTAAGGTTGCTGGCCTTTGGGTGGGTTTTTTTTTTCTTTTAACAGTCCGGCCACTTTTCCATAGGGCTTCTGTGTTTTGTGTGGGTCTGCTCCAGTCCCTAGTCACCTCAGATATTCCAGTACATTAAGGTATTGCCAGTGAAGGCTATGAAACAGCCAAAATGGCAGCCTGCCCTTTCCTTGGGGAGCTCCATCCCAGGGAGGTACAGACCTGTTACTGGCCTGAATGCACCTGTAGGAGGTGGCTGGAAACCCCGGCTGGGAGGTCCCACTCAGTCAGGAGGCACAGGACCGGGGAACCCACTTAAAGAATCAGTCTGGCCACGTTTTTGTACAGCAGCTGTGTTGTGCTGGGGTACTGCTTCTGCTCCTGGTCAGCTTGGGCTCCCCAAAGCCTGGAGGCTGGAATGGCTGAGTCACCCAGGCAGCACGGATGGTGGCCCACCTATCCCTCTGTGTGCTCTGTCACCAAAGGTTTTCAATTCTCTGTTGGCCAGAGAAAACTGGCAGGATTGGCAGGAAGCCCCAGTTGGAAACTTCCACTCAGTAAGGAGGAATGAAATAGGGGACCCACTTAAAGAAACAGTCTACTCATGCTTTCATAGAGCAGCTGTGCTGTGTTGGAGTACCGCTTCTGTCCTGGTTGGCTTGGGGTCTCTGAAGCCCACAGGCTGGAACATCTAAGCAGACTCCTCCCTCTGGGAACTCTGTCAGGAGAGAATTCAAATCTCTGATCAGCCAGAGAACACCAGTGGGGGTGTCTGGAGGCCACAGTTGGGAGGTTTTGCCTAGTAAGGAGGAACCAATCAGGAACGTGCTTACAGAAGCAGTCTGGCCACATTTTGGTAGAGCAGCTGTGCTGTGCTAGGGGGTCCCTTCTGCCCCTAGTTGGTCTGGACTCTCCAAAGCTCACAGACTGGAATGGCTGAGTCATCCAAATAGCAAAGACGGCAGCTTATCCCTCCCCCGAGAACTCTGTCAAAAGGAGGCACAATACTGTTGCCAGTGGCTGGCTGGAATTCCAAGCCAGTGGGTCTTATCTTGTAAGATGCCATGGAAGTGGGGCCCGCAGACCATTGCTGCTTGGCCCCTAAGAGTCAGTCTCTTTCCTAGGGGTATGTAAAAAGATCCAACCTCCCATCTTGCCAAAGTTGCAGCTACTTTTGCTGGGAAGCTCAGAGCCAGAGTATGTAAAGCTCCTGGAACTCTGTACGTGCCTGAGTGGCTGCTCTGCCAAGACTCCACATAGCTTTGTATGTTAGACTGGATGCCCCGGTGGAGTGCGTTCATGAGGGGATCTCCTGACCTGAGGGGTTGCAAAGATCCATGGAAGAAGCCTGCTTTCCCAGGGATGCACATTCACTCACCACTTCCCTGGGTTGGGGAGGTTCCCTTGGCTCTGTGTCCCTCCCAGGAGGGCTATCGTTTTTGCCTTGCTTTCTTCATTCTCTGTGGGTTGAGTTGTTTCCTTTAATAGTCCCAATGCAAGTACATGGATGTTTCAGTTGAAGCAGCTATATTAACTCACTGCTTTCATTCCCTCTGTGAGAGACATGCACCGTAGCTGCTTCTAGTTGGCCATCTTGGCCACTCCCAATAAATACTTGAATGGTGATTTCTGATGGTTTAGTCCACCTGTCACCCAAGAAGTGTACACTGTACCCAATGTGTAGTCTTTTATCCCCCACCCCACCCCCAACATTTCCCCTCAAGTCCCCAAAGTCCAGTATATTATTCTTATGCCTTTATTTCCTCATAGCTTAGTTCCTACTTATAAGTGAATACACACAATATTTGTTTTTCCATTCTAAGTTACTTCACTTAGAATAATGGCCTCCAGCTCCACCCAAGTTGCTGCAAAAGACATTATTGCATTCATTTTTATGGCTGAGTAGTATTCCATGGTGAATATATAGCACATTTTCTTTATCCATTTGTTGGTTGATGGGCACTTAAGTTGGTTCCATATCTTTGCAATTGCAAATTGTGCTGCTATAAACATGTGTGTTCATGTGTCTTTTTCATATGACCTCTTTTCCTTTGGGTAAATACCTAATAGTGGGATTGCTGGATCGAATGGTAGTTCTTTTAATTATTTAAGGAATCTCCATCCTGTTTTCTATAGTTGTTGTACTAATAATTTACAGTCCCATCAGCACTGCAAAGTGTTCTCTTTTCACTAAATCCATGCCAACATCTATCGTTTTTCGACTTTTTAAATTATAGCAATTCTTCCAGGAGTAAGGTGTTATCTCATTATATCATTATGGTTTTAATTTGTATTTCCCTGATGATTAGTGATATTGAGAATTTTTTCATATGGTTGTTGGCCATTTGTATATCTTCTTTTGAGATTTCTTCTATTCATGTCCTTTGCCTGCTTTTTGATGAGATTATTTGTTTTTTACTTGCTGATTTAAGTTCCTTGTAGATTCCGGATACTAGTCCTTCGTCAAATGCATACTTTGCAAACATTTTCTCTCATTCTGTGGGTTTTCTGTTTACTATGCTGATTATTTCCTTTGCTGTGAAAAAGCTTTTTAGTTTAATTAGGTCCCATGCACTTTTTTTGTTGTTTTTGCATTTGCTTTGGGGGTCTTAGTCATGAATTATTTGCCAAGCCAATGTCTAGAAAAGTTTTTCCAATGTTATCTTCTGGAATTTTTATGGCTTCAGGCTTTAGATTCAAGTCCTTGATCCATCTTTATTTGATTTTTGTATGGGTGAGAGATTACAATACAGTTTTCTTCTTCTACTGGCTTGCTAATTTTCCCGGCACCATTTATTGAATAGGGTGTCCTTTCTCCAATTTACATTTTTGTTCGCTTTGTCAAAGATCAGTTGGCTGTAAGCATTTGGCTTTATTTCTGGACTTTCTATTCTGTTCCATTGGTCTATGTGCCTATTTTTATACTAGTGACATGCTGTTTGTGTAACTATAGCCTTGTAGTACAGTTTGAAGTTGGGTAATGTGATGCCTCCAGATTTGTTCTTTTTACTTAGTATTGCTATGTGGACTCTTTTTTGGTTCCATATGAATTTTAGGAATTTTTTTTCTAGTTCTGTGAAGAATGCTGATGGTATTTTGATGAGAATTGCATTGAATCTGTAGGATGCTTTAGGCAGTGTGGTCATTTTATACAATATTGATTCTCTCTATCAATGAGCATCGATGTTTCCATTTGTTTGTGTCATCTATGATTTCTTTTAGCAGTGTTTTGTAGTTTTCCTTGTAGAGATCTTTCACCTCCTTGGTTAAGTATATTCTTCAGTATTTTATTTATTGATTTATTTTTGCAGCTGTCATAAAGGGATTGAGTTCTTTATTTGATTTTCAGTTTTGTTGTTGTCCACATATAGCAGTGCTACTGATTTGTGTACATTGACTGTATGCTGAGATTTTACTGAACTTGTTTATCAGATCTAGGATCTTTTTGGATGAGTCTTCAGGTTATACAATCATATCATCTGTGAATAGTGACAGTTTGACATATCTTTTCCTGTTTGGATGCCCTTTCTTTCTTTTTTCCGATTGCTCTATCTAGGACTTCCAGTACTATGTTAAATAGAAGTGGTGAAAGTGGGCATCCCTGTCTTGTTCCAGTTCTCAGGGAGAAGGCTTTCAACTTTTCCCCATTCAGTATGATGTTGGCTGTGGGTTTGTCATACATGGCTTTTACTACTTTGAGGTAAGTCCCTTCTATGCCTATTTTGTTTAGGGTTTTATCATAAAGGGACACTGGGGTTTATCAAATAATATTTTTTGTGTCAATCGAGATGATCATATGGTTTTTGTTTTTGATTCTATTTTTGTGATGTATCACAGGTATTGATGTTAAACCATTATGTTAAACCATTCCTGCATCCCTCATATGAAACCCACTTGATCACGATGTATTTTCTTTTTGGTATACTGTTGGATTCAGCCAGCTGGTGTTTTGAGAATTTTCACATCTATCTTCATCAGGAATATTGGTCTGTAGTTTTCCTTTTTTGTTCTGTCCTTTCCTGGTTTTGGTATTAGGTTGATACTGGTTTCACAGAATGATTTAGGGAGGATTCTCTCTTTCTCTATCTTTTGAAATGGTTTCAGCAGAATTGGTACCAATTCTTGGAATGTCAGATGATATGATTCAGCTGTGAATCCTTCTGGTCCTAGGCTTTTCTTTTTTAGGTATTTTTTTAAATTACTGATTCAATATTACTACTTGTTATTGCTCTGCTCTGGGTTTCTATTTCTTCCTCATTTAATCTAGGGACGTTTGTATATTTTCAGGAATTTAACAGTTTTCTCTAGATTTTCTAGTTTGTGCACGTAAAGTTGTTCATAGTAGCCTTGAATGATCTTTTGTGTTTCTGTGGTATTGGTTGTAATTTCTCCAGTTTAGTTTCTAATTGAGCTTATTTAGATCTTCTCTCTTCTTTTCTTGATTAATCTCACTAATGGTCTGTCAATTCTGTTTATCTTTTCAAAGAACCAGCTTTTTGTCTCATATGGCTGGCTTTCATTAGCTGGCATTGGCACTATGGGGAGAGGGCGTAAAAGACCTCTGGATCTCCAGCTGTGTGATATTAGGGCAGAAGGATAGGAAAGACAGAAAAGATTAAGATTAAAAGATAGGAAAGAGAAAGGAAGAGAATTCGGCCATCTCAATGGTTCTAAATGGCTGTCTAATATTTTCCCTCTAAGAGCCAAAATGAATAATGCAAATTTATCTTCAGGGCTTTTCATTCACATGACTTTGAACACTAAAAGAAGTCTCCTTATCTGAGAGCTGCTGCCATACCTGCTTGACAGGATCTGAAATTCCTTCAGTGCAGTTTTCATAGATGCCCATGTCCACAGGGCCAGGTGGGAAATGCAAATAAGAGCAGCAGAGTTGGAGAAAGGAAAGAGCAAGACCAGTATTTCACCAATAAAAATATATTATTAGAACAAAGCAAAAAGAGGGCTTAAAACAGCTGTCTTAGGTGTATGGCCCTTCCTGCAAATTACTAGCTTTGGCTGATCACTTTTAGAATTAAAATGAAAAAAAAAAACATACAGCTATGTAATATCACACTAATCACATTAAAGTATTTTAAATTACAGACATTTTACCCAGGAAAAAATTTATATAGTTTGTTGGCCAGGCGCAGTGGCTCAAGCCTGTAATCCCAGTACTTTAGGAGGCCGAGGCAGGCAGATCCTTTGAGGTCAGGAGTTCGAGACCAGCCTGGACAACATAGTGAAACCCTGTCTCTGCTAAAAATACAAAAATTAGCTGGGCACGGTGGCATGTTCCTGTAATCCCAACTACTCCAGAGACTGAGGCAGGAGAATCACTTGAACCCGGGAGGTGGAGGTTGCAGTGAGCCGAGATCGCGTCACTGCACTCTAGCCTGGGCGACAGAGTGAGACTCTGTCTCAGAAAAAAAAAAATATATAGTTTGTATAAAATATCTTCATTTTTAAATATTGGCCCCTAATTCAAATTACATTTAAACTATTATGTACCAATATCAAAGGATACAAAACTTAAGTTAGAAAAGAGGAGTAAGTTCAAGAGATCTATTGTACAACATAGTGACTGTAGTTAATAACAATGTATTGTATTTTTGAAAAATGATGACAGTAGATTTTAAGAGTTCTCACTACAAAAATACTACATAAGGTAATGCATACATTAATTTACTTGATTTAGCCATTCCACAATGTATATATATTTCAAAACATCATGTTGTACACAATAAATATATACAATGTTGTCAGTTAAAAAATATGTTAAACAACAAAAATACATAAATATAGAAAAAGATCAAGTAAGTTCAGTGAAAAAGATATTGTTTACCAAATATGATGCATATTCGTATGGCAAGTTGCTGTTTTATGGTCCGTGCTTTAATAAAAGTTTTTTTAAAATTATTTTAGTCAGAATTAAGTAGCTAGAAAATGCTAAGAGATTTAATAGAGGAGAATGAATATGTTTCAGTCTGAATATAAATGACTACCAATCCTTTCCTGCTTGAGGACGTATATTTAAAGAATGAGAAGGGAATGGAGAGAAGGATATTATATAGAAGAAAGGGTTACAGAGAGATGTTGAAGACTACAGTAACTAATTGGTAGCTTTCACAATTCTGCAGCTAGTTATTTGACCCTTCCTCAACTCTGTGTGGGGCAAGGAGTAAGAGCTGGTCCAGAGTGAGGTTTGCTTTTGTGTAGGGTGCACCCTAGCATCCTAACAGAAAGAGGTCTCTCACTGTATAATCACTTCATGGCATATTTTGTGTCTGTAAATATTCCCGATACTAAAATATTTTACTCTGTTTTCCAACATCCAATTACATTTAAAATAAGTTCCACCAAAAAATAACTGAAGTATGATCTTTGAGAGTTTATCTAGTCACAAGTATTTTTAAATGCTCCACAGACAATTATGATTCTCACTAAAGTTGGAAAATTATTGCCCCATAACTTCACGAGATTAAACAATTAATGTAAAGCTCACGGGGTATAATGCAGTTGTTCCTGCTATAAAGGACTCATGAAGTGGGGAAGATAGAGGTGACTGGGAAAAACAAGGTGGGAAGGAGTCCCTGGGTGTGAAGAAGGACATAATGTGAAGGATCAAAGTACTTCCCCTTCTGCCACCTGCATTCAGGTCTCCTGTATGTATACATGGTCTTTTTCACAGAGTCCAAATTTCCAACCTTTATCATTCACACTGCATTCTTTTAGCACACTTCCTTGGTTTAACACTTCAGCCTTATTTTCTCATGGTCTTTCTCACTGTAATCAACTTCTTCTATTTAACCATCTCAATCATTCCCAACTCATAATTTTTCTAAAAACTTTTAGAAACAATTATCCCATTTTAATATTCCATACCTTGATCATGGTGGTGGCTATACAACTCTGTGCGTCTGTCAAAACTCATAGAACTATATATCTAAAAGGTAAATTGTACGATATGTTTAGTATACCTAAATATACCTGACTTTAAAAAAAAGCATATTTTTAATGTTCTATTTTCAGTCCCAGTCACTTCTTTCAGACTCTACAAGTAAAAGGGAGAAGAAATAGAAAAGAAGTGGGCACAAATTCGGGCAGGCTTATGGAAATAGCATACTATATGTGTGCTATGGTGTACCTTTACCAAGTTGAGTAGTTAATGTAGCTTTTATTTTAATCTCAAATTAGGACTGTTGGCACAACCAGTAGAGTATGGCTAATAAAGCATAAATTAGGGAAAAAGTGGTAAGGATACCTTTTTACTATTTTACAGTTTGAGGTTCAAGTTTTTCCTGGATAGAAAGAAAAAAATAATCTTGTTATCATTGCCAACTTTTTTAGTGGAGAAAAATTACTCTTTTTAAGTAGAGATCAACTGGATCCTGCCTTTGACAGTAGACCTTCCCTTAAGGTCTCATCAGTAGAGCTCTTAGATGGTCAAAGGACAATACAATTAGCAAAGTTTGATAAATATGCTTCCTCCTCAGAACTGTTTCATTAAGTGCTTTTCTCACTAGAATTATAATGAGAGCTGTGGAGCTATAGTAGCCGAGATTGGGGGTAATGATTCATCAGGTTATGGAGCTCTTACAGAAGTCCAATCCCATAAATTTTCTTTAGTACACTCTCTTGGCTGAGTTTTAATTATAATAGGTCATGTTAACTTGATCAATGTTTCTAAGTCCATGGAGATACAGAGCTAAGGTACCACCTGGAAATATTAGTTTAAATCTCATTTGTGTCCACATACTCTTATGATAAATTGCTAATGAGATTTCTTAATATTAGAATTGTTTCTGTTGAACACTTCGGTAGATTTGTTTTGGTGCTTGCCATCTCTTTTCCCTCTGTGTAAGTCAATATTTTAAATCTATACTGTGCTTTTATTTCTCTTGTGCCCACATCTAATAGTAACCTTATTTATAGGTTTTCTGTCAACTGCCTTTATCTCCCAATAGCATGGCATCTATCAGAAGAGAGAACTGCTAACACTCCCACTGACTCTCAATCAAGAATTTTCCCTGTTTGGTTTCTCTTCATAATTAGTAACTCCACTCATCTATGTTTCACAATTGCATTTCAGATGGTCTGGGCTAGGGTAATAGAAATAAGAGGAAATGTGGCTACTCACCTACCCAGCTAAATGGTGGCTTTGTAAACTGGAAAGTAGATAGTTTCTGATATCATGTGATTTTCAAATCTTGGAAAGACTCTTCTTTTCCAAACTGGCTCCTTATTTATTAAATTTCTTTCACTGGTCATCTAACTTCATGGAACTTTAAGCTAATCATCTTTCAACTCTTGAATACTTTCCTGCACATCTGTGCTTTAAGATCTTCCAGAAACTATAACTTCAACATTTCAGATATTTGTTGAAAAAGCTTTTAAAATCAAATAACTTTAAGGAGAAATATCATTCACTGATGCCTTAATGTGAATGAGTTTTACATTAGAAGGTAGAGTGGAATGAGGGGGAGAGAAATAGAAGATTATTTTGCAATTCAGAAAGGGTTGATTTTCATCTAGGATATAAAGGCTCAGGTTAACCAGAGGTCTGTTTATCTCACACTCATTCTTAACTTTAAGATTTATATTTTTTTTTACTGAAAAAAGCATGTATACATAAACAACAGATAAAACCTGCAGGCTAAAGGGAAGAAGGTCCTCATGAAAGAGGCCTGGTGTAAGAAAACAGGGAGAATATGTTAACCATTCAGAAAGTTTTTGAGCGATGAAATAGTGTATGGCAAAAAGATCCAGAAACAACAAACAGGATAGAATTCTTATTAAGATTGTGAATCCAATGGGATTCCTTCTCAGATAATTCGGGTACTGTTTGGAATAAAGTTTTCAAAAGTGTCCATAAAGGTTAACAAATTAGTTTTGATTTGAAATATCACAACCATTTTTTCTTGCTTTCTTGGGATTGAGGCTGAAAGAGTTTCATTGCATTTTCACCAGAAATGAGCTCTTTCAGTGTGCTCTTTTAAATGCTATTAAGGGCTACCTATGGTCTGAATAATTGATTTTTATAAGAAAAACTAATATATGGGTAAGTTACCAGATAATGGGTTTTCAGATCTCCATTAACAGCCATCTGCCAAGATTTCATGTTACTACTTTAGTGTCTATGTTTAGGACACTGTTTAATGAATCAGACTAAGTGGCAGCTCAGTTTCACAATCTAGGTCATGTGATCACAACTGTGGAAGAGAGAAGTGGGCATCTGACCCATAGAGAGGTCCTTTGCCACCATTTCCCTGCTAATTACATTATACATAAACTGTCTCAGTTGAAAAGCTCTGATGCAGGTTTTTTTGAAATACTTGTTTGTTTCCACCTGCTTTCATTGGAAGCAGCTAAATATGAGTCCTCAAGCTAAAAATCTGAAAATTCTCTTTGATTTTCCTCTATTTCTCATCTTTCACTTCCTAACAATTGCCAAGTCAATATAATTTCATCATTACTTTCTTCTCATATTTTATCACTACTGCATTTAAGAAACTTCCCAGTATCAACGAAAAAAAGAAATATTTTTATGTATATATTCTTATAAATTATATATATGTTACTATCATTTCTACTACTTTTGGAGCCAGATAGGTCACTTCATCCCTCCACATATCCAGCACCCCAGACACGCTAGGAGACTGTCTGGTACCATTGTTGGTTCTTTCAAATCTTAATTCCTGCTTTTCCCTGGGCATGAAAATTCATCTCATCTTGTCTGATTATTGAAGTCATACTCATGCTTCAAGACTCAAGACTTCATTAAACATTTCAATGAACAAATCTCTTTCATGTACCTACTTGAGCACATTAGGCTGCGTGCCAAGTGCTGGGTGCTCACATGTGTGCTCCTCTGTCAAGTCATCTCCACACTTCTACATCAGAAATAAGAGTGGCTCGTAAGTGGAGTTGAACAATGAGAACACATGGACACAGGGAGGGGAACATCACACACTGGGGCCTGTCGGGGGGTGGAGAGGCTAGGGGAGGGATAACACTAGGAGAAATACATAATGTAGATAACAGGTTGATGGGTGCAGCAAACCACCATGGCACGTGTAGACCTATGTAACAAACCTGCACATTCTGCACGTGTATCCCAGAACTTCAACTATAATATAATAAAGAGTGACATTTTCTGCTCCCTTCCAGCTCTCATTTCACCTTGACTTGTGTTAGTTACCTGTTCAAATGCTTGTCTTCTTCATTGTATTGTAAGCTCTTAACAGAATATGCTTAAGAACTACTATGATCCTTTATGTATGAAGATTCTTTTGTTGAAATAATAAAGGAATTAATGAATAATGATTAGAATGTAGGTGAATGGACTTCTTGTTCCAAATATAGATTAGACACTCAAGTTTACTCCTCCTACATCCCACTAAACACTGAATGATTGTAAAGTTATTAAATAAAGAATAAATTCATTAAAACTCTGAGAATGGAAGGAAGTGGAAAATTGAACTAAGATTAAGGCACACTTCAGGAAAAAAAGAAAGGTTCCCATGGGAGAAAAATGCAGCAGAGGAAGTTGTGTGTGTGTGTGTGTGTGTTTTAATTTTATTTGGTTTTTGTTTGTTTGTTTCTCATGAAGAAATTCTGTGGTGTTGACAAATATAACAAGTCAGAATAGGAGACAGAGCACAAAATGAGATGATTGATCAAAAACTGCAATTGCATAAGCTACACAAATCAATGTCCCAAACAAGTGCAGTAGCCATGTTTACCCCCTGGGCTAACACCAGAAACTTACTAACTAAGGAATTTGAGGAATTGATATGGGTGAAGCTAGAATGTTCTAAGACTGGAGAGTTGTCCCTATTTCAGTTATCTATTACTGCATGATAAAATGTTCCAAAAGTTAGCAGTTTAGCTCATAAATATATGGACCAGGATTGGGGGCAGTGAGAGTTTCCCACTGCACAGGGATTATTCAGTCAGCTGCAGCTGGCTTGCAGCTAGGCTGGACTAGAAGGTCTGAGAAAGCTTCACTCACATTGCTTCCTCAGTGCGCCTCCACGTGGCAGCCCTCTCTATACATGGCTTGCTTGGGCTTCTCGATAGCAGGATGACCTTGAAACAGTGGCTCTTCTCACAAGGCCATTGGCTTCCAAGTGGTAAAGGCAGAGGCCATAGACTTCCCAGACTGGGAAGTTTTATGTAGTCACTTCTGCTATATTCTGTTGGAAACACAGATACCAAGGAAAGCCCAGATTCCAGCAGAGGGGAAACAGACTTCATAATTAATGAGGTCAAGGTAAAGTCACACTGCAAAATAGCATATGGGATAACAAGTATTTTGGGGACCAATTTTGGAAACACACCTTCTGCCCTCAGTCCACAAAAATTTCCTCTCTCATGAAAAACACACTCGTCACTCTCCCCCAAAATTTCATTCTATTACATCAGACCTAGGCTTGAGGACAAGAATTTCTTTATCTAAATTGGGCCCAGGTGAGAATAAGTTTCTTCAGGTGTTATTCTTTGGGCATCTTATCTTCACAGATGAATGGATAAAAAACTAAAAGATATTTTTCTTGACCCATACCCAACATATATTGGGAAAATAGAAACAGAATAACTGCAACAGCCCCTGTCATTCAAAAAAGGAGGAAAAAACAGGAAACTACACAGTAGTCAGTCATCCACAGCAATTTTGAAATCCACCTAGCATATGTCGTCAACCCCTGCTGCTGTGGGGAAAATAAATGTACACTGATTAAAGTCCAGATCTGCTCTCCAGAAGTGGGTCTTCTGGCAGTGTAGCTATACCATGTTGTTGTACCATGTTGCAAAAGACATTGCCCATGTTTGCAGCTGAGTGATTTTCTCAGCTTGTTTCCTGTGTGTGAAAGTTTGGGGGCCCATAGGCCTCACTTCATTTTGAAATCTCTTGTCCATTTCAGTCCAAACTGGTACAGTTTCTATAAAAGATATGTGTCTTTTCTATACATTGAATTATAACCCACTCCTTAGACAAAAAGACATGTGCCCCTCTGCTTTAGTTTGTGAATCAGGGTTCCATGGGAGAAATCATTTGACATCCTTAGGTGCCCTTTATTCAAGCAGAGATCAAAGCAATATACCACTAAATTTTTTTTTATTTCTTCACAAAGCGTCTTCCAGGAAGATCTTTGACTTAATATTGACCCCAAAGCCACATTTTACAGGCAGCACCTTGGATTTAATTTTGGCTCTGCTTCCATTTCCTAATTTGGAGACTGTGCCAGCTGGAGAAGCTGGGAAGGAGACATAGTTTTATTTTCTAACCTGGCATGTCCTAAGTTAAAAATAGTTCCTGTAAATTCTGCTTGAATATGAAACAGCTCCTTTTTTGCTTGATTTCTCTCACTTTATAATAGACAATTAAAAGAGGTCAGTTAAAATTTCCAATATTCTCCCTGGAAACATCATTAGCCATATCCACTCAAAGGCTAGGCTTCTTGTGGGCTGCTCACAGCCACTATCTGAGTGTGGTAGGATACTAAGGTAGGCGCCTCCATACAGTAACAAGTACATTTAAAATAAAAGAGTTGAAACTACAACTGTTGTATTTTGTTTATGATGCTTTGAATTGTGATTTTGGGCAGAGCAGTGCTTCTGCTCCACGTATTTTTGTCTGGGATCAATCTCTCAGCTGGTAACTGGGCTGGTAACTGGGCTGGGCAAAAAGATCCAAAAAGGCTTTGTCTGCGTGTTTGTCATCACCATGATTATTCATGTAGATTTTCTTTCTTTATGTGGCTGAAGTGATGTTCTTCATGGTCATCTCAGGGCATTTAGACTTCTTTCATGGCATCTCATTTCCAAAAACAACAACAACAAAAAGAAATAAACAAACAAAGCCTTCTGAGCAAATGAAAAAAGCCTTATGAGCAAATGACATGGAAAGAAATTGCATGATCTAAACCTCAGTCTCATATGTTACATGTAATCATTTCTGTTGTTCTTTTGACCAAAGCAGGTAACATGCCCAGCACAGATTTCTGCAGAGCAGAAATAAACTCCACATTTGATGGGGGCATGTGTGGCAACCATGAAAGTGAATTACTCGGCTGTTCAGCAACAGGGAGAGTGACTGGTTGACATCTCCAGCTGTTGCACTCTGACTGTACCACCATAATACACTCAAAGACCACACTTCCTGCTCTCTCAGCCAATGACTGAGAGTGGCAGGAACACAGAGGCAGGCTCATCTTACAAGATGCAGAAATTCTTTAACATGCTACTTTGTCCTGAGAGGTTCCCAAGAGCCTGGCATAATCTTTCTAGGAACTGTGCTGCCATCTAAGACAACCTATTCTGCCTTCCTTCCTTCCCTGTCTTCACAGAGGTAAGGCTTGCCTCATGGTCAGAAAGCTCTCTGCACCTTATCTTCCCTTCTCCCCTGTTCCTCTAATGGGTGTTTTCCCCAACTAATGTCTTGCACCTCTAATCTTGGTATCTCCTTCTCAGGGGACCCAGACTAACCCAGCCTGAAAAGGCAAACAGCATGTGGGATGAGACCCTGTTGTGGTTTAAACACTAAGAGAACCGAAGGGTTTACCTGAAATCTCACAGTCAACATACCCTGCCAATATAGAGAGCTATCAGAGAAGAAGTCAGTAACAGCAGAAAAGACCCATTAATCTACCTAATTCTTCATTCGTAAACATGAATAAACAGCCAAAACCCACCAGACACTTAAAGTGCAGCAGCATCAGAAAGGCAAGGCCTATGTTAAACAAGACAAAATACTGTTTTCCAGAGGAAGTGGAGATGAGAACTTTCATCAGAATTTTTCTTTCCTGTGTACTGTTTTTGAAAAAATTAAGGATATACTTCTATAAACTGAAAAATAAATTAAGAAAAGCAGGGATAAATATTATGGGGGAAAATATCTAGATCCTTTAGGGTGGCCTAGAAGGCATTCTGCAGGAAGGGCCTGGATTCATTTTCCAGTCCTCAACCTCAGGGCTGGTCTCCACACATCCTGGTGCATGACCCTCATTAAGAGCTTACAGTTTTCTCCAAGATCAGGGCTGTTCTAAGTCTCAATGTCCCAGCTCCTCTCTCACTGCACACATGCTCAGATATGTATGTCTTGAAGTTGGAATTAGATAAACACTACACTCACTGAACTCCGTTTCTTCTTCTTCATCTTTTCCTCTCTTCTGGATATTGTAGAAATTTCTATACAAGCCAGAATTCAAGAGACTACAGTATTCATTTATATTATATAACATTTTGTCTGAGACTTTAAAAATTGAACGTCATGATGTGTTCTCATGAACTGAAATGTGAAGATTCAGTCTCTTCATCAGTAATAGTTTTATTTTACGTGTAAAAAAGCAGATCAGTGTGACTTCACAGATATTCAGCATTTGGGTTATATAATCTTTTGTTTTTAACATTTTCTTATACTTCTTATCTCCATGGCATAAAAGTTGCCCTCCTGAATCAAGTTCCATCTACCATTTCCAGAATAGTTAATATTTTTTTCTGGTTCTTAGTAATACGTTGGTTAGTTGGTTTATGTTCCTAATGTTGGAAGGGAAACAATGTAAGCTTTTTATTTTGACCATAAAAGGAAGTTAACTAGAGAAATGGAAATGGAGAAATTATTCTAAGTCAAAAATAGGACAGTGGCTAATATTATTAGTGTGGCTTTAAGTCCTATCAAATGAAAATGTTTTCTAGGTATGTATTATAAAATGATGGGCATAACATGAGGAAGTTACAGAGTGGTAAGCTGGAGAGCTAGAAGGTATTTGGGTTTTATTACTTTCCCCTTAAAAACTGGAAAAGTACCAAGACAGGCCATTAAAACAGGCAGAGTGAGAGAAATAAACCATTGTCTTTATAGAAAGGCACATATTACTTTTATGAATATGATTTTTAAAGCTGAAAGTAAAGAACATCAAAAAGAAATTAGTAAAGACCATCTGGACTTGGCAGAAGCCTAGGGATGTGCCTTCCTTCCATCTGAGGTGAGGTTCCATTCTCCAGGAACGATAGCTGTCAGTCTTACCTTTCTGGCTCTTTGTGTCCATCTGTCATATGGAGTCGGGACTAGAAAATCGCTCAGGATCCTTGCAGCCCGCAGTTTAAGCACATTATGAAAACTCCAGTTGGGTTGAATCATTTCCTTTCATTTATTTCAAAGCTATAGTTAGATTCATGTAGGTGCCATTTGAAAGTGCAGTCTATTCAACCCACACATACGAAATCAGCAGAGTGCCTCTAGCAACCACACTGCAGTAGCCATACTGTCCACAACCTCAATTCAAATTCCAATGTTATACTCAGACAAAAAGTGCTCTTCTTTTTTGCACTTAAATATAAGAGCAAACTGGTAGAGTGGAAAAGAACATGTTTATAATGCTAAAAATCCTCTTATTGTTCTAATTAGCATATATACATAAACATGAATTCATCTCAATGTATGACACCTAATTTATAAGTAAAAATGCTATGTGAAAATTCCAAATATGTATTCAAGTGAAATGTTTTACATATTGATACCTTTTATTGTTTTTTAATTATTCATGTATAAGTGATTTGGAAAATGATTTGGAAAACATTCAGCATCTTAATGGAAATAAATACCAGAGTTTTGCCTACAGGGATGATTTTATATTGAGAGAGAAAGACAGAGAGAGGAAGGAAAGAGGAAGGAAGAGAAGGGGAGAGGAGGAGAAAGGATGTGAGAGGAGGCAAGGAAATGGGAGGGAAAACTGCAGTGCCTGAAGCAAGTCTGTCATGACTCTTATTCCCACATAATTTTAAAAAGCACTAACAATTGTGCTTTGTTATTCAATAAGATAATTACTTTACAATTACCTGTCTTCTAATTTTATCTTGAAAGAGTGTGTAACTAAAAGAAACAAGGGTGGCATTGGTGAAAATAACACAAAAATATACATTTTTAATATATTACATACATTTGAAATCAAAGAAGTGAAAATGCTTAAGAAATCTGTTTATGCACCAAAATCTATGTGCATGAGAGCACATGTAAAAAATAAGGCTATGATTCCAAGTTGTGGTTTAACAACCAGAATTTTATAAGGTTATTAAGTTGTACCACAGTATCTATTAAGTACTGACCTTTGCCACAGAAACTTGGCATGGACTGTTTTCTTTAGGAAACAGATACAACAAGAGAGCCTCTGGTTTCTGTTAGATTTATACAGAATATTGAGCTGATCAAGCCATGTTTATGGTAACTGTCCAAATATAGACTATAAAAAAACATGATAAATTAACCTTAAAGTGGTAAGTCTGAGTGATATTAAGTGGCCTGAAAATTTAATTTCAATTAAACCATTCTTAATGAACTTCCTGGTGATTAGGGAATTCTTTGCTTTGTTTACCCTATTAGTGTAAGAAAACTAGGAAAATGTCATAATGATACAGGAAATACCAAACATACCATAAAAGAAGACATGGACTCTGGATGAGATTTGATGTATGATATCATTTTTCTGCTTTAAATTTTTCAACAGTAAACTTGGCATCTGTCCAATACTTATGATTTTTTTTTTATGTATGTGCAAAATCATTCCATTCTCACAAGTATCTGATGAGGCAGCCAGCATTATTATCTCCATCTTTTATATAAAAACACTGTGATATGGAGAGGTAAACAACTTGTCACTAGTCACACGGCTTCCCAGTGGCTTTGCCTGAAATATCTTTCGTAACACACAAGGTCCATTCTGATGTGGTCTCTGGTACATATATAATTTTTCTGGTACATATATGTGGCCTCTGGTCTCCTCAAGAGCCAGGCTTCCCTTCTCTTAAAACCCTGCCTGTCACCATGCTAAATTTCTTCAGTTCTTTGAACAAATGATACCCTATTGGAGAATAATAAATTATTTCTGTCTTCATCTTGCAATGGTTATAATAATATTGAATGATTGTTCAATATGAAATAATACCAGATGGATTTGTCTTTCTATATAGCAACTTTCAATTAATAGGTCAGTATTTATTATGTTGTCCCCTCCTTACCATGCTGAGATATAATAGTATAAAATTAATGAATTAGAACATATTCAGAAAAAATATAGAAAAAGGAACATTTCCATTTTCTTGAGTGAGTGGCAAACAACTCTACAAATCCAAAGTGTGAAAGAAAGCATTAATTGATATTTATCAAGCCTCTAGACATCAAAAGAAAGTTTAGTGTATGGAAGAAGAATTAAAAGACTAACTAGATCTCTGGAAGCAAAATATATCCTAGCAATTCCCAGACATAATTTATCATGAGTGTCATGCATGACTTATAGAAATGTTAATAGAATAAACTGATTTCCGATTGCACCAGCAAGCCTACTTACAGAATCAGATACCTTTAAATGTTTTAATATCTATGGCTGATGTATGTCAACTTCCTAGAAACAATTTCAAGTTAGCAAGTATTTGTATGAAAGACCTCTATATTCTAGGATAATATGTCCAAAAAAGGGAGCCAGTACTTGAGAAAGACAATATTCAAGAACAGCTGCACATAATAATAAATCCTCACCAATGTGCTACATCAATTATTTTGGCTTAAATGAGTCATCTTCCTCTAACTCCCGAAAATGAAGAGATATTGGCAGTGACTAGAATGACTCATAACCACAATAACACATTTCACAAACATTCTCAAGAGCTTGAGCCACAATTCATAAGATAACAGCTATTAACATGTAAACCAAGAGTCCCTTATAACAGAGAAGCCAAATTGTAAAAAGAAGTTGAATTATACAACATTATACTGGTCAATACATAAATGTTTACAAGTATCACTTTGGCTGTTTAGTTAATCATTGCTTTAGTTTCAAGATGAGTCTTTCACTTTTCAATCTCAAATCAGGAAATCCTTTCATTCTCTTTTATTCTTTTCTGAAATATCCTTTTAAAATGGTTTTCCTAGTGGTTTAAATTCTGATATTTTATATATCTCTTGGGTTTGCAGTCTTAAATATTTGAAAACATTACTCTACACTTGGTCTAAGAATTTTCCACCTAAGAAGGAAATATTTATTTCAATTTAAAATAATTCTTTAGATTCCAATGACATGGAGGATTATTGTCACATGGGAGGAATCAAAACCTCTGTCTAATACATCAAATCATAGTCACCATATTTTCTTCAAACTATCTAAATTATTATGCATTGTAAAACATTTAAAATCAAATAAATCTGTAATG
Source organism: Pan troglodytes (assembly GCF_028858775.2). Lineage (NCBI taxonomy): Eukaryota > Metazoa > Chordata > Mammalia > Primates > Hominidae > Pan > Pan troglodytes. The sequence goes on along the minus strand of NC_072402.2, from coordinate 95,502,741 downwards.
AATTAACATTTTTTTCCATTTTTTTGGATATAAGAAGTTTTTATTTGAAAAAATAACATTGCAATAAATCAAATCAAATATGGGCTTTGTATACAATATCACATTTTCAATTTTTAAAATCAAATTTTTAATTTCAAAAACATAGTTTTATATATACAAAGTATTAAAATAATCAGTTATAAATGAAAAGTCTGTTCAGATTATAAAATGCATAGGATAGAACCAATATACAACCTAGTATATAATATTAATTCCTACATATGGGCTTCTCTATATATAGTCCATTTCTCCTTCCAAATCCAAATCTATCAAGCATGTATCCTGGGAGGCTGATTGATATAGATGACACAAATGGTTTTCTTTACCCCATGGCTTCCCCATTAGTAGGCACTGGCAGGAGAATAGTAGAGGGAAAATATGGTAATCTGAATGACGTTCCCTCAAAAATGTCCATATTCAAATCCTCAGAATATATGAATGTTACCTTATATGGCAAAGGGGACTTCATAGCTATGATTAAGTTAAGGGTTTTTGATATGGAGAAATTATTCTGCATTATCTAGTGAGCACAATCTAGTCATAAGTTTCCTTACAAGTGGGAGGTAGGAGGGTCAGAGTCAGAGAAAGAGTGAGAAAGAAGGTGTTGTGAGGACAGAAGCAGAAGTCACAGTCAGGGAGAGACATGAAGATGCTACACTTCTGGCTTTGGAGATAGAGGAAGGGAGCACAAGCCAAAGAATGCAGGTGGCCTCTAGAAGCTGGAAAAGGCAAGGAAGCAGATTGGCTCCTGGAGTCTCCAGAAGGAGCACAGCCCTGCGACACCTTGACTTTTAGCCCAGCGAGACCCATGGGGGAGTTTTGACCATCAAGAACTGTAAAGTAATAAACATATGTTGCTGTCAGCCACTAAGTTTGTGAATATTTATTACAGCAATACCAGGAAACTAATACATAAACACAGGGTAGTCCTTCCCTCAGCCCCTTGTCTGCAGATTAACCATGAGCTGAACGAGTTCCTCTACTGAAGGCCAGCTCTGGTCAAGTGGCCCTCTCCATGCAGCTAGCTTCTCTGGGATCTGCAATCACTCTATCCCTCCATTTTTAGGCCTCAGGGCCACCTGCACTTGTTAGTTTCTAATTAATCCCTTGTTAGTTTCATTAATCCCTGCCCAAACCTATGTAAGTAAGCAAACGGTCTAATTACCTGAATTTCAGTGTGATATGTTTCCTGCTGAGACTCTGAGACCCTGCAATATGCAACTAAGTCTTGAATAGAAACTCACTCAAAGTTAGTCCTGCCAAGTATTCCTCTATGTACTTTATTTATGTGTGCATTATGTCACACTTTTCATGGGATTCCATATTCATCATTTAAAAATCCATTCATTTAACATACATTTTTGATTGCCAACTATGTGCCAGCCTTCATGCTGGTTAGTGGACAGACAATGTTGAACAAAAGTGGGCAAGGAATTGCCCTAATACAGCTTACAATTTTATAGAGGAAGGCAGACATTAATAAATGAATCACAAAATAAATGTAATATTGTATAAGTGCAATGAAAGAGAAGTGCTATAAGAACTTAGAAAGAATTTTCCTAGCCAGGAAGGCCAGGTAAGACTTATGTGAGGAAGTAACATGTAATTGAAAAGCTTAGGATAAAGAGGAGGAGGAGGAGGAAGGGCCACATCAGGCAAGGCGAAAATATGTGCCAGATCACTATAGCAGGAAGGAACATGGTGAGTATCAGGTCGTGAAAAACAGACTGCAGTGGATGGGACAGACAGTGAGGCAGATATAAGACTGGAAAATGTGAAGAGGCCAGACTATCAATGTTTATCTTAATGAGTTTTCTGTTAAGTGTATATGTAATGGGAGTGGGGCAGATGGGTAGCAGTTTGATGTGTTTGATAAGGTCTGCTTTATGTTTTCAAAATATTATTCTGAAAGAAAAGTAGAAAACTCTTTGAAAGTAAATAGAGTACATTCATTTATACATTCATTTAGTCATCAACAAACATAACTGAGATTTTCTTAAGTAATAAGCACTCTTATAGTTATTGGTAATATAAGGAAGAACTAGGCTGTCAAGGGTCCAGCCTTATAAAGCTGAAATTCTAATGAAGGAGACAGACACTTTGACAAGTATGTATTGAGTAGATACTACATATCAGTGAGTGCTCTAGGTACTCAGGATAAATCAGTGATCAACACAACAGAAAACCCTGCCCTCACTGAGTGAACATTCTAGTAACAATAAATGAATACAGGTTATAATATGATGTAGTAATAGAATTTCATGTAGAGAGAAGTGTTACAAAGGAAAATATTATAAGGTGTACTTATAAGGGTGGACATAGAGGATGTGCTGGGGTAGAAAAGATAGCAGGTGATTACACCATCTGAATAAAATAGAGAGTACCTGGAACAATAGTTTGAATGCCATGAACATAGAGTGAAGCGGTTTGATTCAATAAATATTTGGAGAAATTTTTGCTGAGTTGGCAGCGGCTCTGGTATGACAGTGAATAAATAGGAGGTTTTGAATATGACTGCTAGACGTTTGGGGCGATGCCATTCACAAAGATAGAGAATACTGGAAAAAGGCTAGGTTTGCATGAGAACATCATCTGTTTATTTTTATATGTGTTTAATTTGCACAACCTAGTTTTATACACAGATTTATTGTTTGGAAAATAGATCTGGTCCAGAGAGATGAATTTGTGAATGTTCTCATTTAAATAGTAATGAATCCAGAAGAATAAAGATCATCAGTGGAGAAGCTATACATTTAAAGAGATTTTTATCTTGAGTAACTACACATTTAATTTTGAAATAAAGAAGAACAAATTTCCTAAGAAACCAGGAAGGTACAGTCACAGAAGGAGAGAACAGTGTCATGAAATTCCTGAGAAGAGAGGGCTATAAATCTATCTGTCCTTCTGGGATAGTGGTTCATTGAAGATAAGTTTAGGTAATTCATTTTCATATCATTCCCCAGCTGCAGACACATGGCATAGGGGTATGCACATAGAAGATATTTTTTTAAAAAGACAATTATTTAAATACACGTCACTATGTCTATTTACTCTAACTGATTGGTGCCTACACAGGAATGCTTTCATTCTGGTAGTACCAAAGTGGCTTGCATGTGGCATGCATGTGGCAGGCTCTCTCTTACTTCCTCTCTGCATTTTTCTATTTACAGAGTGAAAAATAAAATAAATTTAAGCAACATTAAATATTTATAAAAATAAACATCCAGCAAGTCATTAAATGAAGTAATCATTTTTGTTGTAAATAATTTGCTGCTTTCTAAGACAGTAAATGCAATGAACTGAATATTTGTGACCCCTCCAAAATGTATATACATATAAATTCTACCTCCCAACGTAACATATTAAGAGGTGAGGACTTTGGGAGGTAATTAGGACATGAGGGTGGAGCCCTCCTGGTAGATCAATACTCTTATAAAAGGGACCACAGAGAGAGCTTGCACTCTCTTTCTACCAGATAAAGATACAACAAGAAGTCAGTAGTCTGTAACCAGAAAAGGACCTTTGCCAGAATTCAATTATGCTGACATTCTGATCTCGGATTTTCAGCCTACCTGCCTCCAGAACTATGAGAAATAAACTTCTGTTGTTTAAACCCAAAGTGACTAAAACAGCAATACAGAGACACTTTAATAATAGTAAACAGACTTCCCCAATCACCATTCCAGAATTGGGAACAAGCTAAAATTGCAATAAAGGCAGACAGTCCTTATGGTTCTTAAATGTATGCTTTAGAATTGCTCTAAATTCCCACCAGATTAGATAAAGGTCTACCCTATAATGCTAATGTTATAACTACATCTCTGAATACTCTTTAAATCGAAATATCTATTTCCCCAACTGTTTTCATGAATTATTATGATAAAAATTAAATCTGTAATCTAGACCTATGAATGACATACATTTTGTTCACATAGTTAAAAGAATGAAAAAGTAAAAGAGGAAAGCAGCATTATTTCCCACATACAGATGACAGAAAGGAGTGAGAATTTGGGCAGTAAATCTCTACTTGAATGAATTAATTGCTTTATTTACCCAGAGATAAGTCAGTTAGATAGCTTTTTCAAAGAGCAGAAACAAAATTAGGTATAAGATTCCTGTCAAGTGCATCTTCAGCCAATTCCTTGATGTTTCCATGAGATATTTTGCAACCTACTTTCTTGTTTTGATTTTATTTTGTTGCTCAGAATCTCAGATCAGATTTAATGAAGATTTTTATGTGCTATTTATAGAAAGAAACGGCGAACCAATTTTTATAAACATTCCATCAATAGCCAGCCTAAGTTACCCTAAGGGCTGAGAAATATGAGATTTTTTTGTGTCCATATGGGGAACTGAATGGCCCTAATCAGAAATGGTTTCATCAGACTAAAATTTAAATTGGCTAGAAGGGATAAAATTGGTAAGGTCGTAGGCCAATTCTGTGCATTTTCAGTCCACATATTTCAAACTGTAGTAAAAAAGAGGTCTTTAAGCTGGTGCTTGTATCAAGTAAAGAGCAAGATTGTTAGTTAATTTAAAAAAATGCTGGCTGCTTATAACTCAGAGTGTTCAAAATACATAACGAGGATTTGTTTTGAGCAGGTATAGTAAGACAAACAGACACAAAAACTATTGCCATGAAGGAAGAAGTTGTTATTACAGTCACAGTCTCCTAGAAACAGGTGGCACGGCGCACCTGCAGAGCCACACAGGGAAGCACTGGAGGGAGATGAGCAAGTGAAGAGAGAAGGGGACTTTGTGGGAGAAGCCTTTATTGTGGTTCCTAGTTTTCAAGGGAAGGAATGGACAGAGCAGGCTAAACCCATGTTAAAATTTAAGATTGGATGACTTGAATGATTTCTGTAGAAGTCTGAGAAAAGGAGATGGGTGGGGGTGTGAATTCAGGGTGGATTGGCTTGCATATCAAAGGTATATTGGCAGGCAAGTTGGTTGTTATCTCTAGGAAGTAGTTAACCCTGGGAGAGGCAATTCTCCGTGTTTGCCAGGCTTCAAATGCCAGAGCACCAGGGATACAGAAAATGAGAAAATATACTTAAGACATAGAGATAAGAAAGAAAAGGAAGATCCTCTTTGCTCCATACCCAAGAAAATATACTTTGGCATAAAATCCAAACACTGGCATGAAGAATAAAGGCACATCAGAATGTCCATAGCTGGCCATTTGTGGCTCACGCCTGTAATCCCAGCACTTTGGGAGGCTCATGTGGGAGAATCACTTGGACCCAAGAGCCTGGCCAACATGGTGAAACCTCCCCACATCTACAAAAAAAAAAAATGCAAAAATTAGCCAGGTGTGGTGGCATGCACCTGTAGTCCCAGCCACTCGGGAGGCTGAGGTGGGAGGATTACTTGAGCCCAGGGAGGTGGAGGATGCAGTGAGCCGAGATCACGCCACTGTACTTCAACCTGTCCAACCTGGGTGACACAGAGAGACCCTGTCTCAAAGAAAGAAAAGAAAAGAAGGAAAGAAAAGAAAAGAAAGCAAAAGAGAATGCCCATATCTGAGAAAGCATTTTCTGTGGCTACCTTCTCTCCTAAATTTTGTTCCTTGATTTCCATCCATATTGGTGACCCCAAACTCTAATCTTTGTCTCTTCAGCCCAGCAAGAATGCACTGCCAAGCTTAAACATTGTCCCCCTGCCCCCAGAAACTATAAAATACTTTCAGGAGAAAATTCATAATAAATATGAAGCTCACCTCATGGACTTTAAACTCTTTCAAGGATTACAGCCCGGGTTTTCTGTTTTATTATCCTTTGAAGTCGAACAATTATTTTCTTTTGGTGTTATTTTCTTGTCCAGCTTTCATAATTTGCTATCATACATAAGTTAGTTCATTTTGACTTCTCATCTTCCTTTTTGAAAGACATTTTTCACTGGATATGATATTCTAGGTTATTTTCTTTCAATACTTTGCAGATATTATTCCAGCATTTTCTGCTTTCATTGTTTCATTGGAGTAGTCAGTTGTTGAGACAATTATTACTTCTTTGAAAATAGTCTTTTTTTCTTCCACTTCTTTTAATGTCTATTCTTTCTCTTTCCTCCCCAGGGGTTTTACTATGAAGTGCTAAGGTATGGATTTCTTTTTACTTATATTTCTCCTGATCCTTTAGGTCTTCTTGAATCTGTATCCTGAAATCTTTCTTCATTTTTAGCAATTACCTTCTCAAATATTCATTCTGTCATTTTCTCTCCTCTCCTCCTAGAACTCCAGTTACATGCATGTTAGACTTCTCTGCAACTCTTATTCTCTTTCTTTTCTCTATTTTCCATTATTTTGTCTCCCTGTACTTCATTCTAGCAATTTTCTTCAGTTTCATGCTTCAGCAATTTCTAACCTGTTATTAACTTTATCAATTAAATTATTTCTTTTGGTTATTTCATTTTTTTTAGTTCTATAATATGTATTTGTTTCACATTGTGTTTTTTTGTTCTCTACTGAAATTCTCAGATTTGTCTTTTAAGGCCTTTTTCATATTAAGCTAGTTATTTTAAAGTCTGTAACTGATAATTACATTATCTGAATCCTCTGTGTCATTCTTTATGATTGTATTTGTTTCTCTTGATTTTCTAACACAATGGCTTCTTTCCTTACAGGCCTCATATTTTTTTCATTAAATGCCTGATATTGTATATAATTAATTATAAAAGTAATTTTTGAATCCCAGGTCAATGTTTTCTTCCTTCTTGAGAAGATTTATATTTGCATCTGACAGATGTTCAAGGGTCCTAGTAATCTGGAATCACACAATCAATTTCAAAAATTGAGATGTTTGAATGGTGAGATTTAGTGCTCCTGTGGGCTGGTATATTTCCACTTTTCCTCTAAATAACAGACATATCAAGGGGAAAAGCTGTTTCAAATATTATGCTCATCTATCTATTCTTTGTTCTTCCCTAGACCTTAATTCTGTTGTCTTTCTGGATTTCTTGTGCTTCAAGCCGCTATTTTAAATATGTTTTATTAGTTTTTATAGTTGTTCTCTGTGGACGGACTAGTTTGATTTGCCAAGTAATAACTGGAATTATGGGGTATGTTCATTCTCATGGCATCCTCAGAGCCAACTATTGATCATTTTCCTGGTACCCAATGTATATTTGAAATGGCCACATTTAGAAGCTGGCAAAATCCTCACAAGGCAAAATCTTGACCTGCAGGGTAAGAGCCATGTAAAAGCCCCTGAAATGCCTTCCCTCTGCTAAGGTAATGATACAATAATGTGTCACGGAGGAGTGCAGGTATTAATGATCTTCTCAAAGACTTAAATAATATAGCAGTAGTAGCTCCATTCAATTCCCCAGCCTGGTGAGTCCAAAAACTTAATGAATCATGGTGGATAATAGTAGCCTACTGCAAACTTAACCAATTGGTAGCCCCAGCAGCCACTGCTGTGTTAGATGTGGTGTCTCTTCCAGAGCAAATTAACACAATTTTGTTTACATAGTATGCGGCTATTGATCTAATGAGTACTTTGTTTCCTATAACCATTAAAAGAAAAAATCAGAATCTTCTGCATTCACCTGGGAGAGATGACTACATATATTTCTGGTTTTCCTGAAGACTATATTATTTCTCTTGCTCTCTGTTAGAATATTGTATGAAGGAACAAGAACTATCTGGGCATCCAAATGAAAATAATCCATTCAGTAGATAATATATTAATCTACTATATTGATGATATTATGTAATTGGTCCTGATGAACAAGACCTGGTGAGTCCTCTAAATACCTTAATAAGACACATGCATTCTCAAGAATGAGAGGTAAGCACTGCAAGGATTTATAATCCTGGTACATCAGTGAAGCTGAAGCAAAAGATGTTTTGTGCCTTGCACCTCATGTAACTAAGAAGGAAGCAGAACACTCTTTGAGATTTGGAGACAGCATATATTGCAGTTGGAAATACTGACCTAACCTGTTTGTTGGATGAGACAGAGGGTCCTGACTTTGTGTGGGCCCAGAACAGGGCTCTGCCATTTAGGGCACATGACTTGAAGGTCCCATGGTAATACATGTATCTGAGGTGGAAAAAGTACCATGTGGAGGCTCTGGCAAATCCTAATACAAGATCTATAATACAATCACTTGGATCCTGTAGCAAAACCATGCCATCCATAGTAGATAACTATATATTATTTTAAAAATAGCTTTTGTTTTGCTAATGATCTCTGATAGAAGCTGACTGACCAAAGGACATCAAGCAACCATGCAGCCAGGACTACTCATTATGAAATAGGTATTATCAAACCCTCCAAATCACAAGGTCAGGGATGGGGAGACACTGTGCAACAATCTGTCATGATATGGAAATGATATATCTAGAATTATGATTAATTCTAGAGAACATAAGTAAGATGTAACACAGGAGGCCAGGGCCCACCGTGTTTTTACCATTCTTTCACTGATGCTTCTCTCAGCTCATGGCCCTAAGGGAGTTTCCCTCTGATGAGCTTACAGAGGAGGAAAGAGCCCAATCTTAGCTCATGGATGTGTCTGCTTGGTATGTGAGTGCAAGCCAAAAATGAACTGCTCTTGGACAAAACCCCCATTTAGGAGTGGCCTGAAGGACCACAGTGAAGAAACCACCTTCCAAAGGGTTGAATTTGGACAGTAAATCAGGTCATCAAATTTATTTGGAGAAAGAGGTGGCCAAGGTATACTCAGATTCATGGGCAATGGCAAATGCCTTAGACAGTTGACCAGAAACCTGGAAGGAAAAGTATTGAAAGACTGGGGAGAGACATGGATAGAACTATGGCAGTGGGTACAAAATGTGAGTGTTTTTCCATGAGAGACTATCATAAGAAGAAGAGTCACCAAACAAACAAGTTGATAGAATTAGTTTGCCAGCCCTATGCCCCTCGTTACTCCTCTTTTTTTGAAGAGTAGAGAGAACTTACACAATAAATTATGTCAATAAAAATCTTCATCTCACATTCTGACCTATGCCAGGGTAGATAAAACCACCCAACTGTCAAATAAAGATGAAAGACTACTTCTCTTGGACTAAAATTTGAGGAGCAAAATAATTCTCCAAGAATTTGGGGCCATCAGCCTTCCTTCAAATGGGCTCAAAATTTATACACACATTGTCTGTATATGGAAGAATCCCAAAATAAATGTCAAAAAATTCACTGTATGTAATCCAGGTTAGTAATAGTTCCATATGCCTCAGTCCTTTTAAATACAAAAATAAATTCTCTCTGCAACGATGTATGCTCAATCAAGGTCTAATATTTTTTCCACACTAAAAACCTGATGACTATGAATTCATGATCTCCAATAACAAAACACACGAAAAAACAAGATGTCATGTGTGAGAAACAATAAGCAACATAACTAGACATGCTAGGATATTATATATTTGAAGTATCTCATGCAAAATAATTAAACATAGATGTTTAAAATATTTAAATTAACTAAAGAGGCAACACAAATAAGCAAAGAATACAAGACTATGAATAAATAATGAAGATTTAAAAATATAACTTCCCTCTCAAAACCAGGACTTTGGAATATCTCCATTTCTGTCATATTCAAAATCAATGGAATTAAAATAAAAATGAATGTGGATGTCAACAAACCGATCCTGATGTTTATATGTAAAAGTAAAAGAAGCAGAATAGCCAACATAATACTGAAGAAGAACTAAGCCAGAGGATTGACACTATCTGACTCACCTAACTTCCAGACTTGCTTACTAGAAAGCAATAGTAATCAAGACAGTGTGGTAATGGCAAGAGAATACACAAATAGATCAATGAAACTGCTTACAGGGCCTCAAAATAGACTCACACAAATACAGTCAACCAATCTTTGAAAAAGGAGCAAAAGTCATCTAATGGAGAAAGTTAGTCTTTCAGCAAATGGTGCTGCAAAAACTGGACATCCACATGGAAAAAAATAAATAAATAAATAAGAATCTAGACACTGACTTTACAACCTTCACAGAATTGACTTGAAATGAATCAATTACCAAAATGTAAAATGCGAAATTAAAAAACCTTCTGGAAGATAACATAGGAGAAAAACTAGATGATCTTGGGTTTGGCAGTGAGTTTTTAGATAAAACACCAAAGAACAGGATCTAGGAAAGAACACTGGATAAGTTGGATTTTATTAAAATTAAAAAATTCTGTTCAATAAAAGTCACATAAAGAAAATGAAAAGACAAGCCATGGACTGAGATAAATATTTACAAAACACTTACCTCATAAAGAACTTGTATTCAAAATATATAAAGAATGCTTAAAATTCAACAATAAGGAACCAAATGACCCAATTAAAAAGTGTTCAAATATCTGAACAGATCCCCATGAAGAAGATATGCTGATGGAAAATAAATATATAAAAAGATACTTCAACTCATATTATCAATGAATTTTAAATTAAAATAAAAATGAGATACCACTACAAATCTATTAGAATAGCCAAAATTTAAAACATTGACACCAAATGTTAGTGAGGATGTGGAGCAACAGAAACTCTCATTTGTTGCTTTTGGAGATACAAAATGGTACATCCATCGTGGAAGACAATTTTGCAGTTTCTTACAAAGCTAAATATAATCTTGCTATACAATCCAAAAATTGTGCTTCTTGGTATTTACCGAAAACATATTCACACAAAAAGCTGTGCATGAATGTTTAACACAGCTTTATTCATAATTGCCAAAATGTGGAAGCAAACAAGATGTCCTTCAATAGGTGAGTGAATAAACAGTCCACGCAATTTACATCCACACAATGGAATATTAATTATTTAGTGACAAAAGGAGATGAGCTATCAAGCCATGAAACAACAAGGAGGAACCTTAAATACATATTGGCAAGCCAGTCAAACAAAATGCCCTGTGTGATTATAAGACATTTTGTAAAAAGCAAAACTATAGAAACATTAGATCGGTGGCTGCCAGAGGTTTGGTGAGAGGGCAGTGAGGAATGGAGAAGGATAAATAGAGAAGAAGGATTTTTTAGGGCAGTAAAATTATTCTGTATGATTCTATAACAGTGGACATATAACATTAGGAATTTGTCAAAATCCATAGAACTGTATAACACAAAGGGTAAACCCCAATGTAAACTATGGACTATCGTTAGTCATTGTTGGTTCATCAATTGCAGCAATATAACATATCAAGGCAAGATGTTAATAATAGGGGAAATTGTAGACAGAAGGAGAGGAAATCTACGGGAATTCTGTATACTTTCTGCTCAATTACTCTATAAACTCAAAACTGTGCTAAAGATTGTCTTTTAATTAAAAATTAATTAGGAATTAATTAATTTGAAATAATCTCAATGGATAATTAAATATCAGATTAGATATAGCTGAAAATAAAATTAGTGAACTACAAAATAGATCTTTAAAATTACACAGACCGTAGCAGAAAGATATAACACTATAAAAATATAATCGTTGATTTAAGAGATAACATAGCATGATAAAATCTGCCATATGCATTCTATTTAAGTGTAAGCAAACAGAATAGTGTCACTGCATTAGTTGCAATACTTGAAAATATATTATCTAACAAATTCCTAGAATAGATCAAATATATGAATCTAATGAATGAAACTTTAAAACTGCCTTTAATAAAGAAAAGAGATGATAATGATATTAGAGCAGCCTCATAATTATCAACAATGCAGACCAGGTGGCCATCATGTAATGGCTTAAAAACTGAATTAATATAATTCTCAATATTAGAAAAAATATCAGTGTATATTTGCCTATAAGAAAACTAATCAAGATTTTTATACACAAAATTAAAATATCACTGACATAAATAAATAAGCAGTTCAACTGAAACTTTTAGCTAGTTAGCAAAATACCAAAAATGCTAATAGCAGAAATAATGTTCCTTTTAATAATGAGGCATAAAAAAATTAGGCAATTTAGAAAAGCTAATGTTAGTTTGAAAGGAAAAAATCTTACAGGATATTTTGTGAGCTTAAATAACTTTAAGCAAAAAATTGTACACCTCAAGATTTAGTCTAAAAACAGTTAAAAGACAATAAAACATATACTTGAATATGATTTAGTGTCAAACAATATAGAAAATGAAAATGATTATTATAATAATCTTGAAGCACTATAAAGTTTTTAAAAAATTATGTGGAGAAATTTAATAATCAAGTAAAACCAAACTTGAAAAAGAACTAATGAAATTGACACAGCCTTGTGTTAAATGTATCTCTACCTAAGCAAAATAAATATTGGCTCTTCAGTTTATTCTGTCATAAATTCTAATGGAAAACTGTGAATATATACACTGTGACCAAAGGGAGCACAAACTTAGCACAGAAAGTGGGATGTGAGAAATGAGCAAAGACTTATATAAAGGCAAGAAACTCTAACATAGGTTATAGTTATTAAAAATGTGTAGGAAATTTGAAATGTGGGTGAAAAGATTTTATTTAGGGCTTTGAATCCAACAGATCCCTCGAGAAAAATCATCATTACAGGAAAGAAATGAAAAAAAATATATAAATAGATTATAGATCCATACTTTTCTATATTAAAAGAAAATTCACATATATTATGTTAGGATTATAGATTTCTTCTTTTCTTTTTATTAGTCTTATAAAGTAAGATATAGTAAAGGTAGGGAAATGCAGAAAAATGCAGCCTGCTCTGTGATTTGGAAATGTGAGCTCTGGGTAGGCAAGAAACAAAAATCCAATAACTGCAAGTAACTCAATAATCCAGAGTTTGTGGAAATTTAAAGAAACAATAATTGTAGCAGTTGGAAAGAAAAAATGACTGAGCTGTGTTACTATTTATGCTCTTCAGAAAACATTATAGCAAAGTCAATAAAATATAAACATAAAGAAAACAAACTGCATTTTAAACAGATGTTGAAGGGAAGCATTTGACTGGGAATGAAATAAATGGCAGACCAAACACTGGAGGAGCTTTACTTTATCAAATCATTTATATGATGTGACAAGGGAGGAGAGTCTATGTTTTAAAAGGGAGGCTAGGATTTCTTAATAAATGCGTCATTATGCCAGATACATTAGTTGATTTAATATAAATATCAAAGACTTTAAAATATATCCATGTACATGCATATCTGTAATTAACTAGACAGAAAGATCTTTTAGAAAAAGCTCAAAATTAAAGAGCTGTTCTCATAGAAAAAAGGTTGTCAATAGGTAATTTTATTAAAAATTTGCATGCAGGAGGCACCTGGGACAGAATATATTATTTGTAAAATACCTATTGCTTTCAGTATTTCATATATATGTATGAGCTCAGGCTAGAAATAATAAAAATCCTTGTTTGTATATACATGAAAAAATGCAAAATACATAATTTCCTCCTTGTAATCATAAAAGCTTATGAATTTATATTTTCAAAAGTGGAGATGGCGATTTGCAGCGGCAGTGTCACGGTGAAGAAAGTAGTCAAGGAAGTTTATGTTTAAAGAGACAGAACATCACAAGTTGGCTACAAGTCCTCTCTAAAGATAGGGGGTAATAAGGGACAGCAGGATACAACTTGGGGAGCAGGGAGAATATTCTATGTTATCCTTATAAGCAAGACTTCAGGAACAGCCAAGAAAAGGCATACTTCAGCCTAGTATATAGCAAGAGGTCACCTACAGGCATCAGTCCTGAAAAGCAATAAATTTCATTAAAAAATAATAATAAGCCACAGGCTGCTGACTGGGAGAAGAGAACATGGTAAAACAAAACAAAACAAAACAAAAACAAAGTGTAACTAGTAAAAAAAAAAAAAGTAACTAGATCAGACCTTTTTAACAATAAATGATTAAGGAGCCCTAATAAACCTACATAAAACTTGAAAGCAAAGATCGTCTTGGAATTAGTGTATAAGCAAAGATAAACTCATATCTGGCTCATATTAAGAACCATGCAGTTCACAATATGCTAACAAAAGATGGTAGGTTTAAATTTTATGTAGCATGGGCCAGGCACAGTGGCACACACCTGTAATCCCAGCACATTGGGTGGTGGAGACAGGAGGATATCTTGAGGCTAGGAGTGCAAAACCAGCCTGGGCAATGAAGTGAGACACCTTGCCTTGAAAGAAGAAAAAAAAGAAAGGAAAGAAAGGAAAGACAAGAAGAAAAAAAAACAAGAAAGAAAGAAGAGAAAGAAAGAAAAAGAAGAGAAAGAAAGAAAAAGAAGAGAAAGAAAGAAAGAAAAAAGAGGAAAGCGAGAAAGCAAGACAGAGAGGGAGGGAGGGAGGAAGGAAGGGAGGAAGGAAGGAAGGAAGGAAGAAAGAAAGAAGCAGGAAAGCAAGAAAGCGAGAGAGAGAGGGAGGGAAGGAGGGAGGGAGGGAGCAAGGAAGGAAGGGGAAAGAAGAAAGGAAAGAAAGAAAGAAAGAATGAGAGAGAAAGAAAGAAAGAGAAAGAGGGAGAGAGAAACAAAGGGAGAGAGAAACAAAGGGAGAGAGAAACAAAGGGAAAGAGAGAGAAGGGGGAAGGAAGGAAGGGAGGGAGGGAAGGAAGGAAGGAAAGAAATTTTGTGTAAAATGAAAAACGCACATTTTAAATAGTTAAACTGAAGAATGTCCTAATATTAACTTAATGTGTGCACAAACTAACACACACACAAACACCTCTCCCAAAATTTAAAATGTTCTTTCAGGAGCCATAGCAAGATGGTGGAACAAAAAGCTACACCTTTTGTCCCCCTCACTGGAACACAAAATTTTAACAACTATCTGCACCAGAAAAGCACCATCACCAAGAACCAAAGATCAGGTGAGCAATCACAGTACCTGGTTTTAACTTTATATTGTGGAAAGAGGTATTGAAGAGGACAGGAGAAGCTGTCTTGAATAACCAATGCCACCCCTTCCCCAACCCCCTGGCAGCATCTGTGCATCCCAAACTGTCTTTGTACTTAGGGGAACAAGAGCACAGTGCCTGGGGAAACTTTACATTGAACTCAGTGCTACACTGTCACAACAGAGAGGAAAGCAAAGCCGTGCTGGACTCAGCCAGCACTCATGCACGGAGGGAGTCTTTGGACCAGACCTAGCCATAGGGGAATCACCCATCCCAGTGGTTGGAATTTTAGTTTCTTGGCAAGTCTCGTCACTGCGGGCCAACATGCTCTGGGGTTCTAGGTAAACTTGAAAGGCGGTCTAGGACACAAAGACCACAATTCCTAGACAACTTCTATTGCTGGGCTGGGCTCAGAGCCAGAGGACTAGGGAGGGGCTTGACCGAGAGATATACCAGCTATGGTGGCTAGAGGAGTGCTTGCAACAACTCTCCTCCAGCCCTAGGCAATGCAGCTCATAGCAACAAAAGTGACTCCTTCCTTCTGCTTAAGGAAAGGAGAGTGAATAGTAAAGAGGACTTTGTCTTGCATCTTGGATACCAGCTCAGCCACAATAGGAGTGGGCACTGGGCAGAGTCATGAAGCCCGCATTCCAGGACCTAGCTCTTGAATGATATTTCTAGACATACCAAAGACCAAAAGGTAACCCACTGCTTTGAAAGAAGGACCCAGTCCTGGCAGGATTAATCAACTGCTGACTAAAGCCTTTGGCTCCTCCAGTGATATCCAGGTAGTATGCCATGGATCTTGGGCTTCAGGGGAGACCCAGCACATTCTCAGCTGTGGTGGCTGTGGTGAAAGACACCTTTTTGAGAAAAAGCAGAGGGAAAGGCAAAGGAGACTTTGTCTTACACCCTAGGTACCAGCTCGGTCATAACTGGGTACAGTGACAACCAGGCTCCCAGGGTCTCTGAGTCCAGGCCTAGACTCTTAGAGAGAATTTCTGGACCTGGCCCTGGGCCAGAGGGGTGCCCACTGCTCTGTGGGGTGAGTCCCTGGACTGGCATCACTCACCACAAGCTGACACAAAAGCCCTTGGGCTTTAAGCGAACATCAGCAGAGGCCTGGCAGAACACCCCATGGACCAGTGGTGGTGGTGGCCACAGGGAGAGGCTCTTCTACCTGTGGAAAGGGAAGGGAAGAACAGGAAGGTCTGTGTACTGTGGTTTGAGTGCCAACTTAGCCACAGTAGAAGATAACAGGTAAGTTGCTAAGGTGTTTTACTCCAATCCCTGGCTCCCAGATAGCATCTCTGGACATGCCCAGGACCTAAGGGTATTTACCACCCTGAAGGGAAGGGCCCAGAGGAAGGTTCAGTGCTAGGCTGACTTCAGGGCTGACCCAGCACAGTCTCAGTGATAATGTCCAAAGGGGTGCTTGCATCACCATATCCCCAGTTCCAGGTGGCCAGCACAGAGAGAGACTCCATTTGTCCAGGAGAAAGCAAAAACGAAAACAAAGAATCTCTGCCTCATAATCTACAGATTTCTTCCAGATCTTTTCCAAGATCACCAAGGCAGTACCTCTATGAGTCTGCAAATGCCACAGTATTATTGGGCTTGGGACCCAATCCCTTGTGATACATGGAAAGCCCTTCCAAGAAGGACAGGCACAAAAACCCCATACTGTGACAACTACAATAAATACCTTACTCTTCAATGCCCACACATTAAAGAATATTAAGCATCAATACCATCCAGAAAAACATGACCTCACCAAATGAATTAAATAAGGCACCAGGAACCAATCCTGAAGAAACAGAGACATATGATCTTTCAGACAGAGAATTCAAAATAGCTGTGTTGTGGAAACTAAAAGAAATTCAAGACAGCACACAGAAGGAATACAGAATTCTATTCAATGAGTTTTAAAAAGAGACTAAAATAATTTAAAAGAATCAAGCAGAAACTCCAAGGTTTAAAAATGCAATTCAAACACTGAAGAACGCATCAAAGTCTCTTAACAGTAAAACTGATCAAGCAGAAGAAATAATTAGTGAGCTTGAAGACAGGTTATTTCAAAATACAGTCAGAGGAGACCGAAAAATAAATAAAAGAATTAATTGATAAATAACAATGAACCATGTCTACAGGATCTAGAAAATCACCTCAGAAGGACAAATCTAAGAGTTATTGGCATTAATAAGGAGGTAGAGAAAGAGATAGGGTTAAAAAGTTTATTAACAGGGATAATAACAGAAAAGTACCAAACCTAGAAAAATATATCAACATCCAGGTACAAGAAGGTGATAGAACACTAAGCAGATTTAACCCAAAGAAGACTACTTCAAGGCATTTAATAATTGAACTCCCAAAGATCAAGGATAAAGAAAGGATCCTAAAAACAGCAAGAGAGAAGACACAAATAAGGTACAATGGAGCTCTAATATGACTGGCAGCAGACTTTTCAGTGAAAAGCTTTTAGGCCAGGAGAGAATGACATTACAAACTTAAAGAGCTGAAAGAAAAAAAAAAAAACTTTTACCCTACAACATTATATCTGGCAAAAATGTCCCTTAAATATGAAGAAGAAATAAAGACCTTCTAAGACAAACAAAATTGGAATGATGTCATCAACACCAGACCTGTCCTACAAGAAATCTGAAGGGTGTTCTTCTGTGAAAAAGAAAAGGATGTAAATGAAGGAGAGGAAATAATCTGAAGGTACAAAGCTCACTGGTAATTGTAGGTACATGGAAAAACACAGAATAGTATAACACTGTAATTGTGATGTGTAAACTTCTCTTGACTTAAGTAGAAAGGCTCAATGATTAACCAATCAAAAATAATAACTACAACTTTTGAAGACATAGACAGTATGCTAAGACATAATAAGAAACAACAACAAAGTTAAAAAGCAAGGGGATAAGTTAAAGTGTAGAGTTTTTACTAGTTTTCATTTAGAGTGCTTGTTTATGCAATTACTGTAATGTTGTTATTAGGCTAAAATAATGGGTTATAAGTTAGTATTTGCAAGCCTCATGGTAACCTCAAACTGAAAAACATACAATGGATACACAAAGCCTAGAAAGCAAGAAATTAAAGCATAATAACAGAGATAATCATTTTCACTAAAAGGAAGACTGGAAGGAAAGAATGAAGGAAGAGAAGACCACAGAACAACCAGGAAACACATAACAAATAGTACCAAGCATCTTTTCTTACCACAATGGAATAAAACTACAAACAAATAACAAGGAATTGTGGAAACTACCAAAACACATGTAAATTAAACAATATGCCCCTAAATGACCAGTGTGTCAATGAAAAAATTTAGAAGGAAATTGAAAAGTTTTTCAAAACAAACCATAATGGAAACAACATACCAAAACCTATGGGATACAGTGAAAGAAATACTAAGAGGATATTTATAGCTATAAGTGCCTATATTGAAAAAGAAGAAAAACTTCTAATAAATAACCTAATGATGCATCTTAAAAAACTAGAAAAACAAGAGCAAACTGAATCCAAAATTAGTAGAACAAAAGAAATAATAAAGATCAGAAATCAATGAATATGAAATGAAGAAAACAATACAAAAGATCAATGAAACAAAAAGATGCTTTTTTGAAAAGATAAACAAAATTAACAAACCTTTATCTAGACTAAGAAATAAACAGAGAAGACACATATAAATAAAATCAGAGATGAAAAAGGAGACATTACAACCGATACCACAGAAAATCAAAGGATAATCTGTGGCTACTATGAGCAACTATATGCAAAAAAATTTGAAAAACTGGAAAAAACAGACAAATTCCTAGACACATACAACCTACCAAGATTGAACCATGAAGATATCCAACATCTGAACAGATCAATAAAAAGTGGAAAGATTGAAGCCATAATAAAAAGTCTCCCGGTAAAGTCTGGGACCTGATAGCTTCACCATTATATTGTACCAAATATTTAAAGAAAAACTAATGCCAATCCTACTTAAATTGTTCCAAAAAATAGAGAAAGAGGGAATACTTCCAAACTCATTCTACAAGGCCAGTATTTCCCTGATACCAAAACCAGACAAAGATATTTCAGAAAAAGAAAACTACAGGTCAATATCTATGATAAAAATTGATGCAAAAGTCATCAACAAAATGTTAGCAAACCAAATTTAACAATACATTAAAAAGATCATTCATCATGACTAAGTGGGATTTGTCCTAAGGATTCAAGTTTGGTTCAACATATGCAATTTAATGTGATATATCACATCAACAGAATAACTAACAAAAACTGTATAATCATTTCAATTGATGCTGAAAAAGCAATGGATAAAATTCAGCATTGCATAGTGATACAAACCCTGAAAAAACTAGAGATAGAAGGAAGATACCTTAACACAATAAAAGCCATTTGCGAGAGACCCACAGCAAGTATTGTACTGAATAAGGAAAAATAGAAATTATTTCCTATATGATCTGGAACCTGACAAGGATGCTGACTGTCACCACTGTTATTCAACATACCACTGGAAGTCTTAGCTAGAGCAATCAGACAGAAAGAAACACAGGACATCCCAATTAGAAAGAAAGCAGTCAAATTCCTTTGTTTACAGATAATATGCTCTTATATGTGGAAAAACCTAAGGACTCCAAAAAATAACTATTAAAACTGATGAGCAAATTCATTAATATTGCAGAATAAAAAAATCAACAAACAAAATCAGTAGCATTTCTATATGTCAACATTGAACAATCCAAAAAAGAAATAAAAAACTCATTCCACTTAGAACAGCCACATATAAAATTAAATACCTGAAAATTAACTCAATCAAAAAAAGTGGAAGATCTCTACAATGAAAACTATGAAACAATGATGAAAGAAATGGAAGACAATACCAAAAATTGGAAAGATATTTCAGTACATGTATTAGAATAATCAATATTGTTAAAATGTTAGTATTACAAAAAGCAATCTATAGATTCAGTGCAATCCCTATCAAAGTACCAAAGACATTCTTCACAGAACTAGAAAAAACAATCCTAAAGTCTGTATGGAACTACAAAAGGCTCAGAATAGCCAAAGCTCTCCTGGCAAGAAGAAGGAAACAGGAGGAATTACATTGCCTGACTTCAAATTATAGCAAGTGCTATAGGAACTGAAACAGCATGGTACTGGCATAAAAACAGACACATAGACCAATGGAACAGAAAACAAAAACAAATCCACACAACTATAGCAAACTCATTTTTTACAAAGGTGCCAAGAACACTCACTGGGGAAAAGACAGTCTCTTCAATAAACGGTGTTGGGAAAACACAATAACCTTATGCAGAAGAATGAAAATTGACACTATCACTCACCATATGGAAAAATCAAATCAAAATGGATTAAAGACTTAAACTAAGACTTAAAAATCAAACTATGAAACTACTGAAAGAAAACATAGGGGAAAATATTCAGGACATTGGTCTTGGCAAAAATTTCTTGAGTAATAGCCAACAACCAAAGGCAACCAAAGCAAAAATGGACAAATGGAATCACATCGAGTTAAAAGGTTCTGCACAACAAAGGATACAATCAACAAAGTGAAGAGACAATACAAAAAATGTGAAAAAATATTTGTAAGCTACCCATACGACAAGGTGTTAATAACCAGAATATATAAGGAGCTCAAAGAATTCTGTGGAAAATATCTAATAATCCAATTTAGAAATGAGAAAAATATTTAAATAGATGTTTCTCAAAAGAAGCCATACAAATGGCAAAGAATTCTGAAACACTTTTATGAAAAAGTACTCAATATCACTGATTATCAGAGAAATGGCAAATTAAAAGAACAATAAGATATTATCTCACCCCAGTTAAAATGGCTTTTGTCCGGAAGTCAGGCAATAACACAAATGCTGATGAAGATGTGGAAAAAAGGGAATCATCACACACTGTTAGTTGGAATGTGCACTAGTACAACAACTATGGATAACAGTTTGGACATTCCTGAAAAAACTAAAATGAGTCCTACCATACAATCCAGCAACCCCACTGCTGGATCAATACCCAGAAGAAAGGAAATCAGTACATCAAAGAGATATCTGCACTCCCATATTTGTTGCAGCACTGTTCACATGGCCAAGATTTGAAAGACACCTAAGTGTCCATCAACACATAAATGAAAAAGCAAATGGGGTGCATACACACAATGAAGTACTATCCAGCCATAAAAAGAACAAGATCTTGTCATTTGCAACAACATAGAAGGAACTGAAAATCATTATGTTAAGTGAAATATAATGACTGTTTAGTCAGGCACAGAAAGACAAACATCACATGTTCTACTTCTTTATTGGATCTATAAGTCAAAACAACAGAATTCATGGAGATAGAGAGTAGAAGGATGGTTACCAGAGGCTGAGAAGGGTATTGGGGTATGGTGGTGTGGGGGAAGTGGGGATGATTAATGAGTACAAAACAAATAGCTAGAATGAATAAGGAAGACCTAGCATTTGATAGCACACTGTGATAACTATAGTCAATAATCATTTGATTTTACATTTTAAAATAAATAAAAGAATATGATGGCATGTTCATAACACGAAGAACAATGCTTGAGGTAATGGACAGCCAATTCTCCATGATGTGATTATTATGCATTTCATACCTGTACAAAAATATCTCATGTACTTCATAAATATATATACCTACTATGTACCTACACACATTTTAAATTAAAAAATTTAAAAAATAAAATGTTCTTCTATTGATTATATAAAAAGTTTTATGAATTTGTTTTCATGGAATAAAATCAATGCTCATCAAAAACTTCTTTTCCTCTAAATATTTGATTGTATTTTAGTTTAATTTTTGTTTTCCCAAAGTCAATTCAGGGTGGATTCTCAAATGAGTTTATCCACTAAGAGTAATTTACATTTCTGACCCTTGGCATGCTTCTCATTTTTCAAATGAATGTAAAATACTCATTTGATCAGGTAAGTCAAGATACCTGTGAACTAAAGCATGCTTAAGAATGAGATTGGGTTGCAAATTTCTTAGAAGAATGAAACTTTTTTTAAAAAACAAATATCTTTGATATTCAAAATATGTAGCTGCTAAAATTCAAAGCACGTAAGATACTTTTATTTTCTCAAGTCAAAGGCCCACGTGCAGAAAAAAAATACCTTAAACTTTGGCCAGTTTCAGCAATATAGTGATAGTGACAGGAGGCAGCCAAATGCCTAAGCAGATGGGGTGGGTCCCCAATGAAACCCCACCTTCAAGCCTAAAAAGCAGCCTGAAGGCTGAAAAACTGAACTGCTGGTTCAGGATAAAACCCATGACCCAGAGTGAGAACTTCTGTTCCTGTTTGCTTGCGCTTTTCCTATTAATTCTTTCTGAATAATGCCTTTTAACCAATCAAATATTACCTTTTCCAATATTATCTATGGCCTGTTCCTCCCCTATTCTGAGCCCATGAAAGCCCTGGACTCAGCCACACTGGGGGGACTTTCCCACTTTCGGGTAGGGGGAGCACCCCTATGCCCCCTCTCTGCGGAAAGCTGTTTCATCACTCAGTAGAGCTCCCCACCTTACTCACTCTTCAATTGTCAGCATATCCTCATTCTTCTTGAAAACTGGACAAAAACTCAGGGACTGGTTTCAAAGTCAGACTTGGCCCGTGCAGGCTGAGTGGGAGGGCCATCTCCTGCAACAGGTAGCATGTCCAAAGGAGGCCTGGGCAGAGTGTCACTGGCCAGAGGTTCTGGCTTGCAAAGTGACCAAGAGAAAAAGCCTGCATCATTTTGGGGGCTCACTCGGGATCCCTGAAGGGTGAGTAAATGCAGACCTAGACCCTTTTTTACAAGGCTTCTTGTCCTCAGACTTTTTTCTGAAGGCAGATGAAGCAGCAAACCTCTGGTGAGCCAATTAAGAATGAATGGCACAGCTACAGAGGACAGGATGCTAGAGAGGACCCTGACACCTCACTTGTCACTACTAGGGCGTTGGCAATGTTGGCATAGTTCCAATCCAGTCATTTCTATGGCATTCTCCTTCTTTTTTATCATGGCTGTCATGGCACCTATCTCTTCTTTTACAATGTCAAGAATGTTGTTGCAAACTAGGAGTTATTACTTGGTGGAATGAACATTTGGCCCAGCCATCAGATATGCAATTCAGAACAATGCAGTTTCTGCCTATTCTTGGAGGCAAAGAAAAAGCAGAGATTAGAAGTTTCTCTCCCGGCCATGCGCGGTGGCTCACACCTGTAATCCCAGCACTTTGGAAGGCTGAGGCGGGCAGATCACAAGGTCAGGAGATTGAGACCATCCTGGCTAACACGGTGAAACCCCGTCTCTACTAAAAATACAAAAAATTAGCCGGGCCTGGTGGCGGTTGCCTGTAGTCCCAGCTATTTGGGAGGCTGAGGAAGGAGAATGGCCTGAACCCGGGAGGCGGAGCTTGCAGTGAGCCGAGATTGCGCGACTGCACTCCAGCCGGGGCCACAGAGGGAGATTCTGTCTCAAAAAATCAATCAATCAATCAATAAAGTTTCTCTCTCTGTTGGAGGAACCTATTTGCATAGAGCAAAAGGAATTTTCCCTCAGGCACCTTCCCCACCCTGCACTTAAGTTGTTTTTTTCTTTTCTTCACCATGTCAGGAGTTAACACAGCCCTGCAAACAAAGGGAGCCTTTCTATGTGAGAGGCTTTTTTCCTTTTGAAAGGCATCTTAGGAGTCCAGGACCCCAATTCTCCCTTTCTCTGCCTTGTTTGAGGAGAACCCAGTTCCCCAGCTTTAACTTAGCATTGGACTTTTGATGGGAAGCAGTGAAAGGGCAGCTCTGTCAGCTGCTGGCTGCAGTCTGGTGAAGACCACATGGGACTTAATCTAATGAGTCCATGAACCTTCCTGACACAGTTATTTGTCTTAAAACCAATTCCAAACTTCAGGTTGAAGCCCTAGAAAGAAAACCTGGATTTCAGGGATCCAGAGGCAGACAGCAACAGAAGCCAAGAAGCACAGCACAGGTGAGCATGACTAATTCCTGCCTATTAGGCACCCACACACACACATTTCATCAATAGAGGTCAAGCTAGCATGCATGACATAGAAGAGGTTACCAACAGCAGGGAGGACAGGACAGCATATAGGTAAGTGTGGATAATTCCTACCCTCTAGGCCTCCCTGTTCCACAAGGGTGAAAGTTGCACTGGCACCCATGGGCAGCACCCTGCCAAGGTCGCTGGGACTCAGGGATATAAGGATGGAAGGAAAAAAAAAGATGGCATTGTTTCTTCTCCCATATGTATGCTGGGTTATTTGCTGAGAAGAGAAAGGAACTAAGGGATGCATTGTCCCCCTCTTTCCATATGGGTAACCAACCATCTTCAGTTTCTACTTTTCTTGAATGTGTCCTGAATTGCTGGGACTCCTTTGAAAAAAAAAAAAAGCCTTCTGTTTCCTTTTTCCTCCTCTGTTCTCTCTTCATGAAAAAGTAATTGCTTCCCCATACCACAGGACCCTCCCCTCAAATGCATCCCCCAAACTAGGAAAAGTTAATTTTCCCAAAACTTAAACTGTTTGTCTTAAAAATGAACCAGGAAGAAATTACAGATCGAATTGAGAGAATCTCTCGAAGAGGGACAACTTTAACAGTATCCAAATAACCTTTGTCTGCTTCCCCTTCACAGGACACCAGGGTAGATTAGGCTCCATAGCTCAGGGGAAGGGAATCCGGAAGCCTGACATGCTGGCAAAAAGGTAAAAGTTTTACCAGTCAGACTTCTGGCCTCCCTCTCCCTGTGCAAACAGGTAGAATGAATGACAAAAAATACTGTTTATACTCTCTGTAAGGTTTTGATGAATAGAAAAAAGGATTTGTGAGGCTAATCTTAAGCTGTAGTGCATCTGTTGTACTTTGTGCTACGAATTTATCTTTCTGTCAAAAATAGAAATACCTTAGGCTAGAACATAGGCCTAGGACCCTTAAGCCGACTGTTCAAGCCAGCCCAACAAATTGGCCAGTAATAAACTTTGCTGGACATCTCCATCTTGTTTTATGTCCTTGGGTGCTTGACCATGTAACTACATGGCAGTACTTTCTTTTGGTTTCTGCCATTTAACAATGGCATCCTGGTTTCAATCCTGGCTTAGGGAATGAGCACTTCCTGGTTACTATCTGTGTGAGTTTTATCATTTTCTGATTCTCTTCCCCTCCATGAACAACTTCTAGTTTCCTTTCTTAAATCTGCCTTTCTCTGAGCTACTTTTAAAGATTCTAGATTTTGTAAAAACTGCCTAACACCTCTTTCTAAATACCTTGTACACTTATGGTGAAATCATATCCTTAGTTAACGCTTGTTGGTTTCACTTGTGAGGTTTCTTTTGGTAAAGTTCAAAAGCCTTAAATATTGGCCACTTGGCATGACTAAAGTTGGGTAACAAGGGGTTTAAAAGGATTTTTTTTTAAAGAGCACTGTGGTTAAAAGTCAGCTTAATTAAAAGTGGATATCCAAGCTATAAGTATATTTTAAAGGTCTTTATGGTTTTTTTCTCCCCCTCTTCTTGGATCTTGTTTCACTGGAAAATGTTTTTGTTTCCCCCTCGGTTGACTGAATTATTTTTCTCCATTTTGTCTTGCCACTCTTAATGCATGCATGAAAGGCCCTAAGATAACTTCTGATAGCCTGGGACTCCCTGGGAAAAATGGAGGAGGCGCCACTGACCCCATTTTGGAAAAAAAAAATCTCTATTTCCTTATGGAACCCCAAGAATTAAAAGTGGATAAATCCCTCCCAAAATCTGTTTTTGTCTTCCAGCTATTTCTGGCTATTAGGCCCTAGAAACTGCATGCTTTCCTAGACCTGCTCTTGAAGGGCTCCATCCTGAGGCCAGTAAACTAATTAAGAGATTGGCAAATAAAAAAATCTTAAAACCACTGGATCTTTTTCTGTCTGTATAGTTATATACACTGTGATGATTATACAGAAAAGAGCTCTAATTAATTGGCTTGGAGAAAAATAAGTGCTGAGATCAAATGATTTTTGAAGGAAAAATAAAAGCTATATACCTTTTAGTTCATGTAACTTTAATCTTTGAGAAATTTTAAAGATTATTGGTAAAATACAGATGCCTTCAAAATGTAAATATGCAGTCTAAATTATGCAGGTCAGATACTAAGTTTGCTAAATGCTTTAAGGTTATAAACTGCTTCTTTGGCTTTTGAAAATCATTCAACTTGTCTGCTTTACTGTTTGGCAAGGTCAGGGGACATATGGAAATAACCACACCCCTAACTATGCTGGAAAGAGTCAGACCTTAGCTGCAGCTACTACATAATTAAAATAACTTACCAGGTTTTACATTAAAATTTAAAAATTGCCAAGAGTTACCATTATAACATGTAATTGAGACTACTGAAAATAGATTTACATGCAAGGTATATAAAGGAAAGTGAAATGTGTTTTTAGTAAAAGATTATAAGTAGGTACAAGAATATAAAATTTTGCCTAGTTTAGAGGGTTCAAGTATTGATATAAATCAAATAAGATAAAGCTAAAAGTTTAAACAAGTGGTGGAAGGTTTATAAAAATTAATCTTGTGAAAGAAACTCTGTGTGTGAACATATTGATTAAATTCAAAAGGCTATTATATAATTTTTCCATTAATTGAGCATTGAAATAAAAACACAGTAAGGTTTTCTTAAGGCAGTGATCTGCTCTTTAACAAAAATTTGTAAAGAATTATAAAAGTTTTGGCTGCATGCAATGGCTCATGTCTGTAATCACAGCACTTTGTGGAATCGAGGTGAGTGGATCACCTGAAGTAAGGAGTTCAAGACCAGCCTGACCAACATGGTGAAACCCCATCTTTACTAAATACAAAAAATTAGTGAGGCGTGGTGGCATGTGCCTGTAATCACAGCTACTTGGGAGGCTGAGGCAGGAGAATTGCTTGAACCCTGGAGGTAGAGGTTGCAGTGAGCTGAGATTGCACTGTTGCACTCCATTCTAGTCAACAAGAGTGAAACTCTGTGTCAAAAAAAAAAAAAAAAAGCTTTAGAAGAATGTCACCTCATGGTCAAACTGGTTAAGATTGGATAGAATTATCTATAAGATTTCATTTAAAAAATTGGGGTTGTCATTAATATTAGACTAATGCATGATAAAATTTGGCTTTCTCTCCCTCTGATAAGATTTTCATGTAATAGTAAAGGATGATAAAAAAATCTCTGTTTGCCTTGCGAATAAACTACCAAAAAAACAGGGAGAAGACAGGAGATTGTTTGGAAAACTACATCTGCACTCTTAATAAGTAAAGGTTTTTGCCTGTTTAAAAATTTTTAACTCAAAGTTTTGGCTAAATATTAACTAAATGACTTATGGTAATTTGGAATTCTGTTTCATAATAACAAGTGTTTTAAACCTCTAACATATTTAGGACACTTCCCAAAATCAAATTTCAGCTTCAAAAATTGCCTTTTCTGACCTCTAACTTTTAATTACTACAGAGGGCCCCTGGAGCATCCAAAAGAGAGGTAAACATGATTATTTTACATGTTTAGTTACATGGAATTGGAAAAATAAAAATAATGTTTAATCTTCTTTGGGTTGTATTTTAGTGAAAAATATTAATATATATTCCAGAATTGTATTGGATTTCTAAAATTCTAATGTCTGAGTATATGCTATCAACTATAATTAATGTTATTATGTTAAGTTATTGTAAAGCACAGAAATAACCACTTTTCTTTGTCAATAGTGGTTTTGACTGTGACTACCTGAAGACATTTGTCATTCACAAACAATTGTTGTTTTGATCCTTTTCAAGAGATGGTTTATAATCAGCTATAGGACTTTGACAGGTGTTCTCAAATGCAGGTTCCTGATAACTTTGGAGATTGTGACATTGGAACGGAGGAAAAACGTACAGAACTCATGAAGAGCTGATATGTTTGTGAATATCAAGCACATCAAGTGTTAATAGAATGAACTGAACTAATAGAAAACTAAAGTAATCTTTTTCAGCTATTCCTTAAAACATTGCTGGTCCTTGTTTTGTTTTTCAGAGTCAAGGAAACTTTTGAGCTATCAAGAGCTTTTAACAGTTGAGTAAACTATACTCCTGTGAACAACATTTGGAGCATATTTGTTTCTCTCTGCTTGGTTTCTCTAGAATTTGGAAACTATTTGTGAGTATTCTAAACTTATGGCAATATAGCTATTTGCATCAGTGCAATAAAAATCCATTTTCTTTCACAACGGAACACAATTGGAGAGGCTTATTGTTTTACCAAGGCTTTGACTGGAAGTGTATGCTTCCCTTTAAGGAATTGAGCTTGACTTGCTGAGTCTATAAAACCCTTTGGGAAAACTGGCCTCATACCTTGTCTCTATACAGTCTCTATACACGGTCCCTAAGCTGCGGTGAGTAAAGAATGTCACTTTATAACATACCCAGGAGCCCCATGTTCTTGGGACCTCAAGAAGAGAGGAATTTACCCAACTCATAGGTATTTTAGTGTAAAAACCCATGGCTGGGCTCAGCTTTAAAAGGTCTTATCTGAGATTCCTTGTGGAACATGTTCTATCAAAGCCAATTTAAAAAGCCTATGTGAAAAATAATTATTCTTGCTGCACTTTATGCAAATAATCAGGACAAAGGTATAAGACTAAAGTTTATTTTGCAAACAACTCAGTCCTATCATGATTTATTTTTAACAAAAATGAAGTCTGCAGAGAGAAAAATTATGTTTGAAAACTCACCATACACTTGTCATTAAATTCTAGTCTTATTAGCTGTTTTTAAGTTTTTGCCTACATTTTAGACTAAGCCTGCTTATTTCTGTGAACTAACCAGTGATCTCAGAAGAAACAGCTCAGAAGAAACAAAAGGAATGGATAATATAAAATTGTGGATCAATATTCTAGTTCTGGGCAATTATTCTGCAAATCCTTCCAGGTGATAGAAGTAAATAGGGTGTCTATAACCTGGAAATTTTTTTGTTTGGGAAAATAAGACCAACAGAGCTAACCAAAGCCAAGGACAATGCACCCAAGTGTTAGCAGGCATAACTGTAGCCACCAGTTATCTGGGTGTATTGGCAGCCTCAGATTTTTTGAGCTGTTGTTACCCCCTTCTTCCATTTTGATACATGTCTTCTAATAACTTGGTTTGTCTCTTCTCGTCTTCAGGTCATTACATTCCAAATGGTTATACAACCAGAGCCTTGGATGATGACTTCGTTTCACTGAGCCTTAGATAAGCCTCTGAGGGAAATCAGACTGCGGTTTTCCCAAAACAGCACCCCCTGTCAGCAGAAAGCAGTTAAGATCAGTCTTCATCCCCATTCTAATGGCAGTTAGATGTACCTCTTCAGAGGGGGGAACTGATAGCCATAGGAGGCAGCCAGATGCTTAGGAATATAGGGGCAGATCCCTACTGAAAACCCATCTTCAAGCCAAAAAAACAACCTGAAGGCTGAAAGAGTGAACTGCTGGTCCTGGATGAAACCTGTGACCCAGAGTGAGAACTTCTGTTCCTGTTTGCCTGTCCTTTCCCAATTGATTATATCTGAATAATGCCTTTTAAGCAATCGAGTTTTGCCTTTTCTAATACTACCTACAGCCTGCCCTGCCCCTATTCTGAGCCCATAAAAGCCCCAGACTCAGCCACATTGGGGGGACTTTCCCACCTTAGGGTAGGGGACAACCCTCGGGTCTCCTCTCCATGGAAAGCTGCTTCATCACTCAAAAGAGTGCCCCACCTTGCTCACTCCTCTATTGTTAGCATATCCTCTTTCATCTTGGACACTAGAAAAGAACTTGGGAACCAGTATTCAAGCCAGACTTGGCCCAGGCAGGCCAAGTGGGCGGGCTGTCTCCTGCAGCAGGTAGCATGGCCAAGCAAGGCCCACGTGGGGCATTGCCAGCTGGAGGTCCCCAGTTTGCAACATGACTGAGAGAAAAATATTGCATCAATAACAGTAATACATTAATAATATAAGTAAAATGCAAATGTTTAAAATATCTTCAAAGTTTATAGGAGCCATCGTGTAATACAAACTGCCATAAGCCCTGCTTGAAATTTTTAAAATTGTGACTTCATAATTAGGCAAATACTGATTTTCAGCAAATTACCTTCCAACACATTTGTCATTTGACAAACTGGCTTTCTGAGGATTCATATTTTTCTTCCCTGAGAAGTTGACTTACAATCATATTGTCACTTTCTCCCTCTTTCTCTAAGCTCTAGCCATATGAGAGCATGTCACTTCAGCACATCATGCTCCTCTGTATGTCTTTTAAGATAATGTTCCCTTTGGTTAAACACTCTTTCATCCCCACCCCCACAATTGCCTATTGAAATCCTATTTACTGTCAGCCAGATGCCAGCTTCAGAAAACATTCTCTTAACCCCAGAATAACACTGAGCTGTAGTTATACATTCACTAGTTTGAATATTTGACTAATGACTGTAATAGATTGGATTCTTTTGCCAGTAAATATTTATTACCCTCCTCACTGATGCAGGGATACTTCCCTGCTGTATTGATGCTGGGCTTTCATGTGAATTGTTTAGGATAATAGAATCTGGCACATTTCTGAGTCAAGTCCAGGAAGAATCCACCTGTTTTCTTGAGATGTTTTGTTCGTGCTCTTCTGTCATTTACTATGAGAAGAGTGGGCACTGGATAGAAACAGATAAGATAACTTGAAGCAGAACTGCATCCAATATGCATTTTGCAGTCACAGTCAGTAAAGTCAGAGCCAACCTAGAAACTTGTGCAGGAAAAAAAAATAATGATTTGGCTTTAAACCTCTCAGTTTGGGGGTGGGTTGTTAACAGCATCATTGTAGCAATAGCTAAGTACTACAATGACTATTTCCCAACTATACTGAAATAATTCCTGGATGAATGAATAAACACATGAAAACTGGAAATAACATAAATTGTATACTATTGCCTACTGGTTAAATAAAACATAATTCATTCTTTTGACAGTGACTATACAGTCATTAAAAATACTGC
This sequence comes from Pan troglodytes, assembly GCF_028858775.2. NCBI lineage: Eukaryota > Metazoa > Chordata > Mammalia > Primates > Hominidae > Pan > Pan troglodytes. Next base: position 95,471,891 of record NC_072402.2, on the reverse strand, counting down.
TTTCAATTTTTTTACTTCTAATGCCCGTTTTATAAAATAATAATATTATTAGGAAAATAATATAGTTCATTATAAAAGGCCAATCTAGATAGGAAATTCCAAAAAATATACAATATAAATACCACAAAATAAACCACTCACACACATTATTAATTCTAGAAAGGTAGGTATATAGACAGAGAAATAGATGCTAAGATAAAATATTATACAAGTTATTTTAAATTAAAATATAGTTTTACTTGAATTAAGTAGAAAGGAACATTTTGAAGTGAAACTGAAGGAAATACTAAACCCCATAAGATATACTGCCATCTTAAAATAAAACACTCTTGATTTAGAAGACATATTATAAAAATTAAGAGGATAAATGTTTTTATATTACATATTTAAAACGTGGATAGTATATATTGACTTTTTAAAATAAAAGATCTGAGAATTGACACTTTCATACTATCATCAACTTTTTCCCATCCTGATTTTTATTAGTTTCATTATGGAGGTTTATTTAATTTATATCCTATTTTGTAACTATTCCATCACAGTTGTTTAGACCTAAGTAAATTCAATGGTCGCCATGAGTGCTTTTCTAAGCCTTCATTACTGAGATCTTTATTTAAATTCATCTCGTATCTGAATGTCCTTCAAAAGGGAGCCATGAGTCCATTATTATATTAGTTCTTTCATGATTGACAATGTGTATCTGTAGTGTCTGAACTTCAAGAATATATTGTTGTGAAATAATTGTATATAGTTGTGGGTATATATTTATTCAGATATATCCCAATTGTCTTATGTGTCACTGAATACTTAAAAGGCCAACTGGGCATTTTTCTTCTTTACAGGCCTCTAGATATTTTCTATTTGAAGAATCCTTGGTTTTCATTTGAATTGCAATAACTTACAAAGAATGTATCAATACTATTATTGATTATTCTAAGTCAACGGTTCCTGGAATTTGACTTTGCTTTTTGATATGTAAATTTAGTGTTTGCTTCATTTTAAGAATTTTTAAATATTATTGCCTTGAATATATATACATAATTTTTTTATTTGTTGAGTTTCACAAAAAATTTTCAATGATATTGGAAACTGCCTGTTTTAAAATTATAGGTAAAACTTGAAGTTATAAATCTGATATGAGAGAAAGACATTTATGTAAAAAAAATACAAAGAGATTGTGTAAAAATATATATTGAAATGATGCATTGTTTATACTAGGTTGTCATGGATGATTCGTGTTTATATCTACCTTCACTACAATGCATATTTTTTGTTTGTTCTATATTTTGTTTTAAATGATGAGATTTTGATGCTCCAAAAAAGCCAAAAACAAAAACAAACAGACTGGTTAGTCAGGCTGGTTAGGGGTAAAAATTCAGCTTGCACTTTTATTAAACAATCTTGGGAAAGAAAGTTTTATCATTTTTTTGTGACTCAGGTTTCTTATCTGAAAATTGAGGATAGTAAAAACTGTTCCACAGAGTTATATGAGTTAAATTAGATAAAACATTCAGCTGGTAATCAGCAAATCATACATATTCAATAAAATATATTATATTTGTTACTTTTCAATGTCTCCAGTGCTACCACCTTACTCCAAATAACCTTTATTTCTTGCACAACTTATATTTTGTACATTATTTTCCACATAGCAAACCATAGTATTCTTTAAAAATGAAAAGTATTTGTCATTTCCTTTATGTAACCAATACAATCAACTTTGTGAAAAAGGGGTACAAAAATAGTCATGTATCTTATTTTTTAGTCATGTATCTTATTTTTCTAACTAGTGACTTTAGCAAGCACATGTGAACCTAAGGAAGAGGCCCCAAATCTCCCTCTTAAGCTGCTTGTAGCTCTCATTTTTAAGAACTTTAAGGACTTATTCAAAACAAATAAATCTGTCCTGAGGCTGGAATTTTATTATCAAAGTATAAATTGGAACAATTTTTCTGGGAAGCAGTTTTCCAATAACTTCTAAGATGTAAAATGTCTTTGAGCAATTCTACTTCAGAATTTATTTCTATATTAATATTTAGGACGTATGTACCTGCAAGTATTATATGTATAAAGCTATCTGTGCTACAAAGCTAAAGATCATTGTTTGCTTCACTTGCTAGTAGAAAGGCTAGAAAGAATAATAATCAATAGGATAACAATCAAATAAAATATGCTATATGCTATACTTTAATAAAATGATGCTATCAAAAGAATAAGAGAAATAAATTGGACTTCCAAATTTAAAATGGTAGAATAAAGCCATCTTCCTTTACTTCTCTTCATTGAAATCACCAACATGTAATGAATGGAATAAAATATATAGACTTACCTCCAACTCTGATTACTTTAAGAGACAAAGCACTGAGCAATAAACAACAAAGACTGCTAAACAGGGAAGATTAAAAGGAGTGTGGGAAGATGTGGAGAGAGAATATCTACCCCTACAGATCTATGAAAACGCTGGCAGATTTACTTGAGTGAGCCGTAGTACATAATGAAATACAAAATCACCAACATTTCATTTGCAAAAATAAAAGTAGAGTGAACTTGAAGGTAGAAGAACCCATTTAGCAAACATGCTGCAAAGAGGAGTTCCACATGAAAGCACATAGTTAATCCTTATTTGCAGGATCACACTGTCAGTGCAACAGGGTATAATGAAGAGTATGACTCAATTTTTCTTTGACTGCCCACAAATTTTAAAAGCCTTTCCCCTCCCCCTTTGCATTGTTCCCCACATCAGGAAAGCTGATAAGAAAGCCTAGTCTTCCCTCCTTTGAAACTGGCAGAAAATCCAAATCATGCAGACTCCTGCCTGTGTACAGGAACTCTCACAATGGACCCACTCCCCAGGCACAATAAAGCTCAGAGCCAGTCTCTTTCTCTGCTATCTGAAGTTATTTTGGACCTGCCAAGAGGCTTGCTCTGCTTTCCCCCAGAGACCTGAGCTATGTAAATAATAAATTTTTCACACCCTCTTGCATGGGTAGCCTCATCAGTCTGAATATCAGAACAAAATTTTGTATGGGGATCTATCTGTCTCTCAGATGAAACCAATGCAGAGAAACAAAGAGCAGAAGAAGAACACTCACCAGAAAATTTTCATCATAGAACAGAAGTTCGACTAAATCATCTCCATAAATTTACAAAATTAAGAAATAACTGTTTCTATAACAAAGAGTAAAACCAGAGATGTAATTGCTCAGAGTTGCAATGGAGGGAAGTAGAAGGAGATGAAATTTAAGTTAGCATAGCTCAGTAAAAAATTAGAAAAAGAGAAAGAGTGGAAAAAGAGAAAGAAATGTAATATATAACTGAAAGGGCTCAAGAGACAGTAGACACCACTGAAAATAGAATGAAGAACATAAAAAACAGTACTTAAAAAGGTAAATGAAGTAAAATGAAAATGAAAAAACAATAATGATGACTACAAAATAAATATTAAGGAAGATAAGCCAAAAGAGACCATCATATGCCTATCTGGTTTCCCGAATAGAAGAACTACAATAGTGTACAAAACAAAAATGAGAAGATGAAATTTAATGAAAACACTTTTAAGAGAATTCTTTAATCAATAGGTTAAAAAGGCACCCCATGCCACATGCACACAAAAAAAATGACACAGAGTGGTCAACATTGAAACATACCCTAGTAAAGTTTTTGGATATCCAGATATATAAATCAAGCTACCAAAAGGAGGAAAAAAAGTCAGCATACCCTTTTATTTGAGTAATATTCAATGCTAGTAGGAATAATACCTACAAAGTCGTAAAGGAAGGTGTGGCTTCAAAATTTGGTCATTCTCCTATGTGGGTAACAGACAAATAAAAGAACATGCAAAGACTCACATAATCTATTTTCATGAATTCCTCTGCAGGAATTGCTTGAAGAAGCAATTGAAGAAGAGCTTGATATTTATTTCAACTAACAAAATGTTGAGGAAATCACAAAAAAAAATCAATCTGGTAGAGATCATTGAATCTATTTTACTTTAGGTCTTATATTAAAGCAGATGAGATAAGGATTACAGAAGATATTGTAAATGATATGAATGTTGATGATATAGACATTTTATAATTAACAAAATTTTAAAAAATGAACTGAGAAAGAGACAAGTGGAAGTTTAAGTAGACCAATTTTGTCATGTCTCGTGTCTGGGTTTTAGATGAATATTTATAGTTGGTAAAGGGGTAATAAAAGTATCTGTATATTAATTTAAATCTACAAAATTAAATACTGGGAAAATGATATAATTTACTTAAATCAAGTGTAGAAGGGAGAGAATGAAGAAAAATTAAAGTAACCAATTATGCTATTAATCACAGTAGGGAATAAATAAATTCTATATAAAGGAAAAAGATTTAAGTGATTAATAAGAAGCAGTGCTTTTCAAGCTATCTGTGGTGAAGAGCAGGGTTTTTTTTCTTCCTTTTTAAAATTTCCAGTCCATCACAAACTGATACTTTTACATACTAAAAATTAATAATCAAATGTGATACTTCTAGCTATGTTTGTATGAAGAAGAACAGGTATAAAATTGAATAAGATTGTCAAAGTAGCCATTTAATAGGCTCTGAAAATTGATGTAATATAGACAACAACTTGCAAAGTGTTTATTCTAGAGAAACTGTTACAGCTTCAGATAAGAATGGCAGAAATCTCTGACATTCTTTCCTGGATACATTCATACCTCTGCCCCCAGCAGCTGATAACAGTAGTTTTACCAGCTCAGGGCCCAAATCAGAAGACTTGATTTCACAGGGGTCAAAAACTGGCTAAACTCTGAATGGGTTTCTCAACTGACACATATATTGATAGGCGGATTTACATTATAAGATGCTCAGCATCATTAGTCTCTCACAAATGCAAATAAAACCACAATGAGCTTCTACATATCTGCTAGAATGGCTAAAATGAAGATTGACGATACACAGAATTGGTAAGGATATGGAGAAACTAAAACCTCATACAGTTTTGGTTGGAAGATAAAAGGTATATCCACTTCAGAAAAGTTTGAGTCTCTTATAAAATTAAATGTGTACTTACAACAGGACACAGCAATTTTTCTCCTAGGTATAGACTCAAATGAAAGAAAAAAAACTTTTATGTGAATATTTGTAGCAGCATTATTCATAATAGCCAACAACTGGAAAAAATTTAAATATCCATCAAATGGTGAACAGATATATAAAATGAAAATTGTTTTTCATTGTGTGAATATGCAAAAACATACAAATCAGCAATAGAAAGAAACAACCTATACATGCTACAATGTAAATAAAGATCAAATTATTAGGTTAGGTTGAAAAAAAAACTGGATACAAATAACCACACATTGTGAGATTACATTTATATGAAACTTCTAAAGAAGACAAAGCTATAAAGAAGGAAAGCAGACCCGTGCTTTCTTGGAGCTGGGCATACGAGCATGGATTGATTGCATAGAAGTGCAAGGGAGCTTTTTTGGTTCATGAAAGTATTCTAAAACTAGATGGTGATGAAGTTTGCAAAACTATACAAATTTACCAAAAAATTGTTGAGCAGTGCACTCATACTAGGTGAATTGTATAGTATGATAAATTTTATTGTAAATTATACCTCAATACAAAATAAAAACTACCAGAAAAAAGAGATACACTAAATACATATCCCCTATTGTATTGTTATATTCCAAAGACATAAAATTACATTAATAAATATAATCTGAAAACTATAAATAACAAAAATACTAAAATAATAATGAAACTGTACATATTGTTTATCGATTACATCCATATAGCTAATATATAGAAAGAATTACTATTAGACACTAATGTTTTGTTTTTTTATAACTAAATAAAAATTTGTAACTGTTTGGTAATTCTTCATATTAAATTCGTACTTTAAGCAAACACCATACTTCTCAATATTTAACATTTTGATATAAATGTGCTTCTTGATTGTTAACTCTTCTGGTTTAGATTGACAATAATGTTTCTCACAATGGATAATGTATAATTAGACTGTTTCTATGTATTACTTTATTAATACTCATAGTAAATAAACCATTCTTAAAAGTTATATTGCCTGGAATAAAGAAGATATTGTAAAGCCATGTTAAGAAATTAATAATATTTATATTTACTCTCTGTCCAAAATGAGGTAAATGAGGCCTTAATAACTTTTTAAATTATTTATGCTTCACTTATTTTTATAATTTTAATATTAATTTAAAATATTTTTATAAATGTGTTTGTACAGAATTTTTATTTATTTATTTGCACTTTAAAAATTCCTCTTTAATTCCTTTTTGGTAGACATTCCAATTATACATAATATAAAAGTTAAATTTAAATTACCTTTCAATAAAATAAATGATTACATGAATTACCTATCTTACCTAATACAAATTTTTCATTGGAAATAAAATCCAAGTATTGTGTCAAATGTATGAAATGCTTGACAATAACTTTTTGCAGATGTTCAGCACCAATATAATCACCTACTTCATTAGTAATTGTTGTTAATTATGGAATACTTAAAAACTATCTGGAGAAATTCTGTTCTAACCTTCTAATTTTTACTGAGAATTCTTACATTTTACCCAGTTTACTTATACAATCATCACTGTTGGCAAATTAAAGTATTATGCATTATATCATAATCCTACTAAACACAACTAGTATGCATGTCTTGCTACCTGTGACTCATATGAGCACAGTAACATCGCAACTAGTCTACACTGTCTAGTTCACCTACCTACGTCAATAATCATCTGCTTGTATGTCAATATTGCATCAATGTCAAATCCTGTACGTTTTTAAATGCATATTTTCATAGTTTGTACTCATCTCAGTATGAAGCAGTAACCAACAGTTGGTAGGCCAGCAATAGTTCACAGGCTACTCCTTGTATAGCAATGATATAAAGGTAAACGTAATAACCAAATCAAAATCTCAGGAAAAATATAAAAGAACCTAAAGACAAAAATATACACCTTATACAGAAAGACGTAAAAAGAAGCAATGGATACAGAAAGCATGACATAAGATATGTATTTGGGATAGAAATACCTATATTAATAAGTGTAAATAGGGAAAGTTCATCCTAAAAATGAAAAAGGTTCTCAGAGTATATCACAAAATATGTATAAATGTAGATGCAAAAATGATGAGAAAGAATTGAGCAGAGCCATGGAAGATAATTTTAAAAAAATAGACAATCTTTCTGTCAGAAAAGGCTAAATTCATGAAAAGGAACATTAAAAGGGAAAAATGAGGCAGTTCATATTGCTGAAAAGAAATATCCACAGTGAATTCTAATATTTAAAAGTATCTATGCCCCAAATAATGTGCAATGAATATTCATATGCAGGAATATCAGGAAATAAAATAAGAAATAATTTTTAAAAAGACAGTTGTAAGTACTTTGTAAGTAGGTTACAGATCGTATAAACAAAATAAAGCCAGAACGGAGAAAACCCAAATAGCCTACACAATTAGTTAAATCTGTAAACAAAAAAATATCTTCTTTAAAGCTTCTCCAAGATTATTCATTAATCTAGCCATGTATTAAGCCTCACAAAAATCTCCATAAATTTTAAAATAAAAATAGTACCAAACAATATCCTCTGAGCATAATGCAACTCAAGTAGAAATGAATAACACACAAACACAAACAAGAGCACCAGAAATATTTAAAATCTCTTTTAAACAACCATCAAGCCAAAGAGGAACACTAATTTTGGATTCTACTTTTGAATACTACTTTGTGGATACTACTTTTCAGCAATATAAACTGCCTCATTTTTCCCTTTAATGTTCCTTTTCATGAGCCATTTCTGAAAGAAAGATTGTCTATTTTTTTGTAATTATCTTCCATGACTCTGCTCAATTCTTTTTTAACATTTTTGCATCTATATTTATACATATTTCATGTGTGTTTGTGTGTGTGTATATATGTTATATATATATTACACATAGGTAATATATAGAAATATATGTTATACATTATACATATATGTTATATATATGCACAGGGGTACATATACATTTCTTAGTGTTTTCTGTTAGATATAGATAGATAGATATAGATAGATAGACAGATAGATAGATAGATAGATAGATAGATAGATAGATAGTTTTTTTGTTTTTTGTTTTTTTGAGACAACCTCTGACTCCCAGGTTCAAGCAATTCTCGTGCCTCAGCCTCCTGAGTAGCTGGGACAACAGGTGCACACCACCACGCCTAGTTAATTTTTTGTATTTTTAGTAGAGATGGGGTTTCACCACGTTGGCCAGCCTGGTCTCAAACTTTTGACCTCAAGTGATCCACCCGCCTTGGCCTCCCAAAGTGCTAGGATTACAGGTGTGAGCCACTAAGTCCAGCCTTTATATATATTTTTGTAATATCTGTTAGCTACATATAAACGCAAAAGGACAAAGACTACCATTCTTTGCAAATGTTATTACTGGATTTCTTAGATAAGAGAATCAATATTCTCATCACTGCTGCTCCTACTACCATTAATATTAACAATGGTTACTATTAAAAAATCTAATAATGTGATGTTGATGATTTTATTTGTCCCCTTTTTTTAAATTTTATTTTAAGTTCAGGGGTATGTGTGCAGGTTTGTTATATAGGTAAACTTGTGTCATGGAAGCTAGTTGTACAGATTATTTCATCACCCAAGTATTAAGCCTAGAACCCACTAATTATTTTTCCTGATCCTCTGCCTCCTCCCACCCTCTACCCTCCGAAAGTTCCCAGTGTGTTGTTTTCCTCTACGTGTCCATGTGTTCTCATTGTTCAGCTCCCACTTGTAAGAAAGAACATGACAGTATTTGGTTTTCTGTTCCTGCATTAGTTTGCTAGAGATTTTTCAAATAAACAACAATCAATCCATTAAAATATGACAAAAAAAATCTAAAATGACATAAAAAAGATAAACAGAGTAAATAAGAATTTTTTGTTTGAAAAAATCTTAAATTACTTCTTTTGAACATAAATACAGTTTTTTTAAATGAAAGAAATATCTTATTCTCAGAAAGAAATACCAAACATCAGAAAATTCTCAATGCTGCTTAAATTAATCAATGAATATAATTCAGTGCCCCTAAAATATCAGTGTCTATTATGTCTGTACTAATGTTTATACTCATCTATGATTTTTAAAACTATATTAGTCAATTAAAAAATTCTCCTGGAAAAATACTCATTGTATTAGTCTATTTTAACACTGCTATAAAGAACTACCTAAGACAGGGTAATTTATGAAGAAAAGAGGTTTAATTGACTCGCAGTTCTGCAAGAAGCATGGCTAAGAGGCCTCAGGAAACTTACAATCATGGCAGAAAGCAAAGGGGAAGCAAGCACATCTTAGCATGGCAGAGTAGGGTACAGAGAGAGAGAGAACTGCCACATATTTTAAGCCATCAGTTCTCGTGAGAACTCATTCACCATCATGAAAACAGCATGGGGAAACCGCCCCCATGATCCAGTCACCTCCCACCGGGTCCCTCCTTCAAAACGTGGGGATTTGACAATTTGACATGAGATTTGGGTGAAGACACAGAACCAAACCATATCACCCATACAAGAAGAGCAAAGAAAATTCTTAAAATGTAATAAGGGTATTAATAAAGATATTAGTAATACTTAATATCTTTACTAATATCTAGATATTAGTAAAGATATTACTTTACTAATATTAAGTATTACTAATATTAGTAAAGATATTAAGTATTACTAATATCTTTAATACCCTTAATAATATTTTGGACATTAAGTATTATTGATATATTAATATATTTACTAGATATTAAATATTATTTATCCAGAATAAAAAAATGTGGTATTGACTCATGGAAGAACTGAAAATTCAAAGATTAAAATAGAAACCAAGAGATAGTCTTCAATACATCTGAGAACACAGAATATAATAAAGTTGACATTTCAAATATATATTAAAAATAAATTATTCTACAAATGGTGTTGGGACAACTGACTATCTGGGAAAAATGGGTTCTTATAACACACTTGATTATAAGTTAAATTTCAGATTATTAAATAACCCAAATCCAAGGCAGAAGTTATTTAAAAAGTTTGATAAATTTGAATGCATAAAAAGTATGTGATGGGAAATATACAATAAGCAAAATCAAAAACACATGACATCTGAAAATCATAGACATACAGCAAATTACCTCAATATATAGTATTTCTACCCAATCAATATGAAAAATGACTAACAGCCCAAGAGAAACATGGGAGACACAAAGGAAGACAGTTCACAGAAATAGAAAAGCAATTGGCCTAAAAATGTGAAAATACTCCACCTCCCTCATAAAAAAAAAAGAGAAGTACAAAACAAAGTCAAAACAAGGTAATATTTTAAATAAAACACAGTCATTACGTTGGAAAAGAAGCAACCTTTAATTTATGTGTGTGCGTGTGTGTGTGCATGGGTGTGTGTGTGTGTGTGTGTGCTGGACGGGACATGTGCTTGTAACTCAATGAAATATCTGGCAAATCTCTGTAAAGATAACCAAGAAATTGGTCACATGATTGTTGCTAATAAACAAGACTGGATGCTGGAGAATGGGCAGTCAACTTTATGCTTTATAATTTTTGCAACTTTTGAATTCTATGACATTGCCTCGATTACCTGTTCACACAAATAAAGTTAAAGGAAAGTAAGACAAAAAGAAGTATATTTCTAACTGCAGAAATGGAACTATCTCCAAGATATATGCTTAAGTAACTCAAGGTACAAAATTAATGAAACTAATGAAAGTGTGCTTCTGAATGTGTTTAACTCATGTATGTATGTACTCTTTTTCTGCATTTGTGTAAATAATTCCTGGAATGATATTGCCTCTAGCAAGGACTGGAGAACTAAGATCAACTGTGGGAAGTTGACTTGCTTTCTATTTTTTTATTTCATTGCTGTTTGAATTATTTATTACGGACATGTTACTTTTCCAAAGAAACAAAATTAAATACTCTCTAATAATCTCTCAATTTTATTTTATTATTATTTATTTATTTATTAATTTTTTGACGGAGTCTAGCTCTGTCGCCAGGGTGGAGTGCAGTGTTGCCATCTTGGCTCACTGCAACCTCTGCCTCCCGGGTTCAAGCGATTCTCCTGCCTCAGCCTCCTGAGTAGCTGGGATTACAGGCATGCACCACCACAACTGGCTAACTTTTGTATTTTTAGTAGAGACGGGGTTTCACCATGTTGGCCAGGATGGTCTCGATCTCCTGACCTCGTGATCCATCCACCTTGGCCTCCCAAAGTGCTGGGATTACAGGCGTGAGCCACCACGCCCAGCCCATTTTATCTTTTCTATCCTAAGATATTTGTTTACTTTCTAGTTAAGTTTTACCTATAAATATTCCAATATATATTTCCTTTCATTTATTTATTTTATTATTTTGTTTTTCACTTTCTAATCTGTCTTTTTAATTGTGGTGGAGATTTAGGTGCCATGTAGAACTCTGGCTCCTTTGTAGCTCTCTACGAAAGTGCAAGTTCTACTTTTTTTCTTTTATTTTTTGTACACCAAAAATATTAAGTTATCGTTGATTGTATGATTGGCAAGTGCGGTTGACATTGTATAATAAAATATATATATTCATATAGATTAAAACAAGCTTGATTAAAAATGAAATGTTTTTAAAGCAACCTACAAAAAAGCACATAGCGGCCGGGCGCAGAGGCTCACGCCTGTAATCCCAGCACTTTGGGAGGCCAAGGGGGGCAGATCACGAGGTCAGGAGATCGAGGCCATCCTGGCTAACACGGTGAAACCTCGACTTTCCTAAAAATACAAAAAATTAGCCAGGTGTGGTGGTGGGTACCTGTAGTTCCAGTTACTCAGGAGGCTGAGGCAGGAGAATGGCGTGAACCCAGGAGGCGGAGCTTGCAGTGAGCCGAGATCACGCCACTGCACTCCAGCCTGGGCCACAGAGTAAGACTCTGTCTCAAAAAAAAAAAAAAAAAGCACATAGCAAGCCATTCTTTTTTTTTTTTTTTTTCAAAAATAGCCAATGATTTTTTTTTTGAAGAGGCCTTCAAAATAATTTTTAAAAAGAATTGGAAGACAAAATTTAAATTGAATTGAATTTAAATTATTTTGAATTAATTATTTTGAATTTAAATTTAATTATCTTAAAAGTCCTTGAGATGCAATGGCTCTTCTCAGATATCTTTATAGATAATGCATTCTCACTTCTGTCAAGTATGTGCTCAAATGTCACCTCAATTGAGAGGCCTTTCATAATCTACCTATCTGAAACTGCACTGTCCTTTACCTTGTCTCACTCAGCTCAAGTTTTCTTCTTGCCACATATAATTACCTGATAAGTAAGTAGGTAGATAGATGATAGATGGATAGATAGACAGGCAGACAGACAGACAGATAATAGATATAATTTAAATTTAATTATTTTAATTTAAATTTTAAATAATTTAAAATTTTAACATGCGTGGTTTGATGGGCTGAATAATCAAAATCAAGTTGAGTTGGACAAAGATAATTATTGGGACCTTAAGCATGTATAAACAGGTGTTTTTACCACTTGTTTCTTAAAGTTGAAAATAATAATAGATTCTGATATTAAAGGAATTTATTTTTGGACTAGAAATACCATTATTCCAAATGGAGCCATCTTTCTCATGAAATCAAGGTAAATTGTGTGTATGGGTGGTGCGTGTGTAGAAACAAAGAAATTATTCAGATTTAAGCAGGGAGAATGGTACCTCTACAGCTTGTTTTAAGCATCTGGCAAATTTACACCCTCTTTATCCTTGTGATTTACTATTCTAAATCAGGCTAATCTGATTGAATCTCTCAGCATCATCATCATCATTGTGAACTAAAAACCAGTCCCAGAAAAGTACTTATCCATCCAAACACAAGTACAGGCAGTATGGCAGAACTGGTCTCCTGATTTTATACATTTGAATAAATACTTGCTATTATTTCACAAGATTCCTAAACCATTTAGCAATAATTTAAAATGTCAAATGCATCATTCCTATATAAGTAAATTTCTCTGCCAAGATACTTTTCCCACTTTTTACTTATTGAATGATACTCTAATGAGCTTTGGTACCCAACATTTGGGAAAAAACAAAGTGCCTGTCTCATCTCAGTTATTTTCACATCCTTACCTTTTTTTAAAATAAGGAGGAAGGACTATTTATTGACTTTGGTATTCACAAATCAGCCATAATTGCTAATTGAAATATCATTTATTTTCTGAATGAAGACCAGTTTGTTAGTAATGAATCTTGCTATTGCTGCCAAAATAGACTTTTAAAAAATGTTTTATTTATTCACAACAGTATTAAGATGCAATGACATACCAGATCATTTAAAAATTCCCACGGGTTAAAAAAAAAAAAAAGTATAAGTTCTAATGCCTTTCAGCAGAGTAGAACTTTAGAAATCTACTTCCACTATTCATCTAAAAGTTGGAACAGTACCAAAACTGCAACCATTGAAATCAATAAACAAGAAAAAGAGATTTAAAAAGACTTGCATATAGAAGAAAACTGTTCACAGCTAGAACACCTAACTGTGGGGAACTCAGTTCCCCATACGAAAAATACATTGATTGTAGAACTTCTTAAACATCAGCTGTATTAGTCCATTTCCATACTGCTATAAAGAACTGCCCAAGACTGGGTAATTTATAAAGGAAACAGGTTTAATTGACTCACAGTTCAGCATGACTTGGGAGGCCTCAAGAAACTTACAATCATGGCAGAAAGTGAAGAGGAAGCAAGGCACCTTCTTCACAAGGCAGTAGGAAGGAGAAGTGCCAATTGAAGAGCCCCTTATAAAACTATCAGATCTTGTGAGAACTCACTCACTATCATGAGAACAGCATGGGGAAAACCACCCCCATGATTCAGTTACCTCCACCTGGTCTCTCCCTTGACACGAGGGGATTATGGGAATTACAATTCAAGGTGAGATTTGGGTAGGGACACAAAGCCTAACCATATCATCAGCTTTCAAAAGTGAGGGGACCAATCAACTTCTAGTAAAGATGGAGTAATAAAGTCACTCTATGGAACAATTATTTTACTGCATTTGTAGAAAATGCAATTAAACAAATATTCTACAGGGGCATGAAAATGGCTGGGGTGTGTCTGTGTATGTACACATGCATGCAAACTTGCAATAGTTATAATTTGTCTCCTAGACTCCTTACACCCCCTTGCTTCCTCCTCCTTTATCCCCCTTAGCATCCTCATATCTACCACAGAGTTGCCCCCAAATCCCCTCACTGCAAAGGCTTTTCTCAGATATCTTTATAGCTAAATTTTTCTTGCCTATTTCAAGTATGTGCTCAAATGTCATCTCAACTGAGAGGATTTTCATAATCCACCTATCAGAAACTGCTTTCTCATTCACCTTGTATCACTCAGCTTGTTTCCTTCTTGCCATGTATTACCTGATAAGTAGGTAGGTAGATGGGTGATAGATAGATAGATAGATAGATAGATAGATAGATAGATAGATAATAGATAGATAGGCAGATAGATGACAGGTAGATAATTTTTTCCCCTCGCCTAGGAAATCAGATAATGGATGGTCTTTTTGCTGTGGAATTTTTAGTCCCTAAAACAAAGCAAATATACTCTAAAAATTAGGGTCAATATAATGGACATCACACTGAGTAGAATTTATTCAATAAGTTACTAGAAAATAGTTGATGACAAATGATTTAAACAACCCAAGCAAGCAAACATATTTTCATTGAGACTTTGTCTTATTGCAGAAGTGTGACAGGCATGGAGTCCTAGGTTTATGATTTTTGATTGAGACAAAATGCAAATTCACTAAGTAGATCTTTGTCCCATGTAATGAATGTTTGGCATAAATGTTTGGCAATATTTGGCATAAATCATTATAAGAAAACTTCCATATAACTGATGCAATGATTAAATCAGTTTCTACAAGTCTTCTCAAATTGCTCTATATTAGTATCAATACCAAAAGTAGACAGTAAACACATAGAAGACTTTCATATCCAAGGAACCGGCCAACAATACAGGGATGTAATACGGTAGTTAAGAGAGGAATATGAAGTGAGACTGCACTTTTCAAATTATAGATCTGTCACTTAATAGCTGTAGAATTTTATGGCTAACTTATTTAGCTTTTCTAAATGCTTTTCTTCATCTATAATAAGTGCTTACTTTTATAGAATAATGCAAGGATTTTTTTAATCAACATAAAGTACTTAGTAGTGCTTGGCACACAGAATGTGCTCAATAAATGTGAGTTCCTATTAAGTTATGCTTTTTTTGTTGTTTTTTTTATAGAGATAACGTCTCCCTATATTGCCCAGGATTGTCTCAAACTCCCGATTTCAAGTGATCTACCTGCCGTCGCCTCCCAAAATGCTGGGATTACAGGCCTGAGGCACTGCACCCAGCCAAGTATTTATTTGTTCTTAAAAATCAAGAATGGCATATTTTGTTCAGCAAGTAATTATTGAGTGACTTCCAGGTTTCATTCATCATTAAATATTTCACAAGAGCATTCCCATCTTAGAAATTTTTGTGGACATTAAACACTTAGACAAATCAAAAAACTACATAATTTTTGGAGGTTTTTCAAAAAAACTAAAAATAGAGCTATCATACAATTCAGCAATCCCACTGCTGGGTATATACCCAAAGGAAAGAAAATCACCATATGGAAGAAATATCTGCATTCCTATGTTTGTTGCAGCACTGTTTACAATAGCTAAGATTTGGAAGCAACCTAAGTGACCATTAACAGATGAAGGGATAAAAAAACAAGTGGTACCTGTACACAATGGAGTACTATTCAGCCATAAAAAGAACGAGATTCAGTCATTTGCAACAACATGGATGGAACTGGAGATCATTATATTATGTGAAATGTGTCAGGCAGAGAAAGACAAACATTACATGTTCTTACTTAATTGTAGGATCTAAAAATCAAAATGTTTAGGATCGAAAAATCAAAATTCATGAACATAGAGAGTAGAAGGATGGTTACCAGAGGCTGGGAAAGGTAATGGGGGTTGTGGAGTGGAGAAGGGGATAGATAATGGGTACCAAAAAATAGTTAGAATAAGTGAGGCCTACTATTTGATAGCACAATAGGGTGACCACTGTCAATAAAATAACTTAATTGTGCATTTTAAAATATCTTAAAGGGTGGAATCAAATTGTTTGTAACTCAAAAGATAAATGCTTGAGGAGATGAAAACAAATAAAAATAAATAAAAACAATCAAACATTTTTATTTGTTTTGTTTTCTCCCAGGTACCCAGTTTAGACTATACTTACCTTCTGGAACACTTTTCTCAGTTATTCAGCTCCTCCCTGACAATCACATCCTTTCCAAATATCCTAACTATCTATAAAGATACAACAACATGCATTTAACTTTTTGGAAGGGGTAAAGGGGAACATTTCTTTTCTTCTAATTTTCTTCATTTCCCTTAAGAAGCACTCATTACTACTAGAATGTAACATAAGTCAGCGTCATTGGATGTGTTACAAGCAATGTGTATCTTCATGTGTCATTTGGAAATTGTAATTTCTCATAAAGTGCATCATCTTATCTAGTGTCTAAAACAACATGGATTTCACTATCACTTGCCTTAAGGATAGGGCTTCTATCTTGTTTCACTTTGTATCTCCATGAACTGACAAGTACCTAACACATATCTGGTGTTAGGTAATTGATTATTAACTGTTAAATGTTGATTCAATGTGTCAGAAAAATATCTGATGCAGGACATTGTTCTGCACAAGAATTTTCTATAATTTTTATAAATGCAATAAATTCATGTACCTTTGAATAACAATGTTAGGATTAACAGAAATAATTAAATGTGTGTAGAATATTCTTGATTCCTGATATGATTTGGCTGTGTCCCCACCCAAATCTTATGTTGAATTTTAACTCCCACAATTTACATGTGTCATGGGAAGAACCTGGTGAGAGGTGATTGAATTATGAGGGTGTGTCTTTCCTGTGCTCTTCTTGTAATAGTGAATTAGTCTCATGAGATCTGATCATTTTAAAAACAGGAGTTTCCCTGCACAAGCTCTCTTCTCTTATCTGCTGCCATGTCAGACATGCCTTTCACCTTCTGCCATGATTGTGAGACCTCCGCAGCCACATGGAACTATAAGTCCAATAAACCTTTCTTTTGTAAATTGCCTCATCTTGGGTATGTCTTTATCAGCAGTGTGAAAATAGACTAATACAGTAAATTGGTACCAGTAGAGTGGGGCATTGCTGAAAAGATACCCAAAAATGTGGAAGTGACTTTGGAACTGGGTAACAGGCAGCGGTTGGAACAATTTGGAGGGCTCAGAAGAAGAGAGGAAAATGTATGAACGTTTGAAACTCTCTAGAGACTTGTTGAATGTCTTTGACAAAAATGCTGATAGTGATATGAACAATAAGGTCCAGGCTGAAGTGTTCTCAGATGGAAATGAGGAACTTGTTGGGAACTGGAGCAAAGGTGACTCTTGTTATGTTTTAGCAAAGAGACTGGTGGCATTTTGCCTCTGCCCTGGAGATCTGTGAAATTGAGAGAGATGATTTAGGGTACCTGGTGGAAGAAATTTCTAAGCAGCAAAGCATTCAAGATGTGACTTGGGTGCTGTTAAAGGCATTCCATTTTATAAGGGAAACAGGGCATAAAAGTTCAGAAAATTTGCACCCTGACAACGTGATAGAAAAAAAAATCCCATTTTCTGAGGAGAAATTCAAACCAACGGCAGAAAGTAATGAGGAGCTGAGTGTTAATTCCCAAAACAATGAGAAAAATGTCTCCAGGGCATGTCAGAGGTTTTTATGGCAGCCCCTCCTATCACAGGCCCCAAGGCCTAGAAGGAAAAAGTGTTTTTCTGGGCCAGGCTCAGGGTCCCTGTGCTGTGTGCACCCTGGGGATTTGGTGCCCTGTGTGCCAGCTGCTCCAGCCATGGCTGAAAGGGGCCAATGTAGAGCTCAGGCCATGGTTTCATAGGCTGCAAGCCCCAAGCCTTGGTAGCCTCCAAGTGGTGTTGGGCCTGCAGGTGCACACAAGTCAATAATTGGAGTTTGGGAACCTCCACCTAGATTTCAGAGGATGTATGGTAATGCCTGAATGTCCAGGCAGAAATTTGCTGCAGGGGCAGGGCTCTCATGGAGAACCTCTGCCAAAGGAAGTGCAGAAGGAAAGTAGGGGGTTGAAGACCCCATCAGCGTCCCTGCTGGGACAGTGCCTAGTGGAGCTGTGAGAAGAGGGTCACCATCTTCCAGACCCTAGAATAGTAGATCCACTGATGGCTTGCACTGTGCACCTAGAAAAGCTACAGACACTCAATGCCAGCCCATGAAAGCAGCTGGAAGGGAGGCTGTACCAGGCAAAGTCACAGGAGAAGAGCTGCCCAAGACAATGGGAACCCACTTCTTGCATCAGCATGACTGGCATGTGAAACATGGAGTCAAATGAGACCATTTTGGAGCTTTAAGATTTGACTGTCCTGTGGGATTTTTGACTTGCATGGGTCTATAGCCCCTTTGTTTTGGCCAATTTCTCCTATTTGGAATGGCTGTATTTACCCAATGCCTATATCCCCATTGTATCTAGGAAGTAACTAACTTGCTTTTAATTTTACAGGCTCATAGGCAAAAGGGACTTGCCTTGTTTCAGATAGGACTTTGGACTGCGGACTTTTAAGTTATTGCTGAAATGAGTTAAGACTTTGGGGGACTGTTGGGAAGGCATGATTGGTTTTGAAATGTGAGGACATGAGATTTGGGAGGGGCCAGGGGCAGAATTATATGATTTGGCTGTGTTGCCACCCAAATCTCATCTTAAATTGTAATTTCCACAATTCTCACGTGTCATGGGAGGAACCTGGTGGGAGATGATTGAATTATGGGGGGTGGGTTTTTCCTGCACCATTCTTGTGAAAGTGAAGGAGTTTCATGAGATTTGATGGTTTCACAAATGGGAGTTTCCCTGCACAAGCTCTCTTCTCTTGTCTGCTGCCATGTGAAACATGCCTTTCACCTTCCACCATGATTGTGAGGCCTCCCCAGGCACATGGAATTGTAAGTTCAATAAACCTTTTTTGTTTTGTAAATTGCCCAGTCTCAGGTATGTCTTTATTAGCAGTGTAAAAATGAACTAATACAATTCCTAAATAAAAGAAAGATAAAAATCTTAATTGTTTTCTAAGAAAAAGCTTTTATAAGTAGCTTTGAATTCTAATCTAAATCATAAGCGAAATCCATTTTGAGGTTCAAGACAAAAGTTGATTACTAAGATCAAACTTTGTTTTCTAAAATGATTCTAAAAGTTGTGGTTCATGGTTCATTCACTTGTGATGAAGGCTGAAAAAAAGGTGTATTAAAGTGGGAATGTTCTGTTTCTATCTTTGTTCTTTTCCTCTTTCATGCTCCTCCATCTCTTGAGAAAAACTGTACTTTTATCAACTCATTCTTACAATTTTTATGTAGGAACTTTAAAGGATGAGTGAGTGGACAGAAACAAGACTAAATAATGAGTACAGAGAAATTAGGAGTAAAATCAAGATGTGAGAACCTCCATAAGTTGAAATTCAGTCAATTTTGTTGGAGAGATAGGGTAAGATTTAGAAAATAAGAGGCATCTCAGAACCTGCAGGCTGTGAGAAAATTAGGAGAGGGTAAAAGGAGGATGGGGGTGAATGTTTGTAAGTCACATATTTGATTAGAATGTAAAGTTATTTGAGAGATACAAGTTAAATTGTTGTTACATTCTAATTATCTTTTTAAAGTACTTTTAAACTGTGTTTTAAAAAAATTGTGACATGAAGTTAAAACTGGGCCATATAGGTCACTGAAGTGATAATTAGAATACTTAACACATTAGAAATGTGTGTTACTAGGGGAAAAGGATTCTAACAGTTATTAGTATCAATTATTACATGCCCTATTCTAAGTAGGAATTTTTGCTTTTAATGTTCATAGCCAAGCTGTGCTTATAAGTGAGTAAATCAAAATTTAGCAAGATTAAGTAATTAGCCTAAACTAATAATTAATAGATACAAAACTCAAACCCAGGTATCTTATTCAAAAGCGTATAAACTTTCTACTATATTCTGCAACATTTATTTAAGCAACAAAAACTGGTATGTCAATGAAACAAACTCATAGCCAATCCTAAACAAATATTAAAAGCAAACAAAAATATTTTATTTGAATTAAATTGATTACAAATATTTCAATTGAAATGCTACCTTTTTGATATGGCTGATTATGTTTTGTTTGTTGAGTAGAGTGTAATAACATATCATTGTTAAGCAAATTATTTCAGAAAATTATTATTTCAAGATAACTCCTTTTATAAATTAGATATCTGTTTAATACCACTCCCACTGTGCTAATTCATGATGCAATTCATCACATATAAATATTAGAGAAATAGTCTCTTTTTATTTATTTTCAGACACCTGTAATCGATCCAGAGACTAGTTGCTGTATTTGAAATGAACCTAGCAAATAGATAATGAATGAGTAAGGAGCTCCTTTTATCATCTGCTTGCTCTTAGACATCCTAATTAAATTTGTGTAGTCTGAAAATACCTAACGGTAAATTTTCTTGTTATTCTAAAAGACTATAAACATTTTCATTGCAATGTTATTCAATTCATCATAATAGAGTCTTTGGGTGGTATCCCCCAAAATACAAATATGTTAGAACATGTATTCTCAGCTCCCAGGTCACTGTATATATGAAGATATCAGACAATTCATTTTTCTCTGTTATTTACCAACATAATTACATCAGTTCATGCAATACAAGCCATTAAATCACAATAAGAAGAGGTCATGGGGTAAATTTTGTTTTGTGAAGATTTTGTATGTAATAACAGTCAATTTTGCTATCAAATGTGCAAATGATTAAGGAAATAAGGCTATATAAGGGAGAAAATTCAAAATAGAAAAAGCTGATCTCATATGCAATCAATCAGATCTTGAAAATGTAAACATTCATAGATGTAAATTAATATTAATATTAATATAATCTGGTGGACTGGAGCTGTTTATCTTGATTTGGGGAATCCATGAAGAGAAAATTGTTCAAACCTGAAGAGTAATTCCTTGACATTAGAAATTGTGAAACTCTGATGCACTACTGGAAAGATTTTTCCCATCTGAAATTACTTCAACATAGTCTATCAATCCACAAATGGATATTTTGCTTCTGCTGTGCATCATAACATAAATGCATATAAAATACAAGAAAAGGCAAAGACCTAGATTGTGTTCTTCCAGAACTGTAGTGTAGTTGGGGTACTTACATGTAGGCACATAACATAATTAATAAAACCAAGGCATAAACACAAGGCAAGTCAGTAAATACACACAGAAGTTTAAAAGAAGGAATAATTACTACTGGAATAGGAAGTGAGTGAGTGACAGAATTTAAAATAGAACTTGTGTATGAGACAAATCTGCAAAAAGAGATTCTGCATATGGTTAAGATCATGTAAAACAGAATAAAATTAGGAAAACACAGGACATGAGACAGTAGCATGCCTGTATTATTTGGAGTAGATAATTTGTATACAAGAATATTTGGAGTTAAAATTGAATAAGTAGCTTGGGACCAAGCTGTAAAGATTCTTGAATATCAGGTTAAGAAGCACTATTTTTTACTATGGTCAGTGGAAAAAATGATGTTTAAAAGATTAGTTTTGCTTATTTTTTAAAATAATTTCAACTTTTATTTCAGATTCAGAGGGTAAGTGTGCAGGTTTGTTACCTGGGTATACTGTGTGATGCTGAGGTTTAGGGGTATGATTAATGCCATCACCTAGGTGCTGAGTATAGTACCCAAAAGTCAGAATTTCAACCTTTGTTTCCCTCCTGCCATTTCCCCCTAGTAGTTCTTACTGTCTATTTTTGCCATTTTTATGATCACGAGTACCCATTGTTTAGCTCCCACATATAAGTGAGAAGATGCAATATTTGTTTCTCTGTTTCTGCATTAGATCACTTAGGATAATGGCCTCTAGCTACATCCATGTTGCTGCAAAGGGCACAATAAAGCCGTGTAGTACCTTAGAGGTTCTGTATATTAGACCTTTGCCAGACACATATTTTGCAAATATTTTCTCTCATTTTGTAGGCTATCGATTTACTCTTGTGATAGTTTCTTTTGCTGTGCAGTAGCTCTTTTAGGCTCTACTTGTCAATTTTTGTTTTTGTTGCAATTGCTTTTGATAATCTGTCATAAATTCATTCCCAAGGCCCATGTTCAGAATGGTGTCTCCTAGGCTTTCTTCTAGGATTCCTATAGTTTAAGGTCTTACATTTAAATATGTAATCCATCTTGAGTTAATTTTTTTATGTGGTGAAAGATAAGAGTCCAGTTTCATTGTTCTGCATATGGCTATTCAGCTATGCCAACACCATTTATTGAATATGGAGTTCTTTTCCCATTGCTTACTTTTGTTGACTTCATTGAAAACCAAATGGTTGTAGTCATATGGCTTTATTTCTGAGTTTGCTATTCTATTCCATTGGTGTTTGTATCTATTTGTGTATAAATGCCATGCTGCTTCAGTTACTGTAACCTTGTAGTATAGTTTGAAGTCAGGTAATGTGGTACCTCTAGTCTGTTATTTTTGCTTAGGATTGCTTTGGCTATTCTAGCTCTCTTTTTGTTGCATAAAAACTTTAGAATAGTTTTTTTTTTTCATTTCTGTGAAAAATGATGTTGGTAGCTTGATAGGAATAGGATTGGATCTGTAAATGGCTTTGGGCAGTATGGACATTTTAACAATATTGATTCTTCTAACTCATGAGCATGGAATGTTTTTTCCATTTGTTTTTGTCATGTATGAATTCTTTCAGCAGTGTTTTGTGGTTCTCATTTTAAAGATCTTTCATCTCCTTGATTAGAGGTATTTCTTGGCATTATTTTTTGGTATGACTATTATAAACAAGATTGTGTTCTTTATTTGACTCTCAACTTGAACATTATTGGTGAATAGAAATGCTACTGATTTTTGTACATTGATTTTGTGTCCTGAACTTTACTGAAGTTTATTCTAGGTTCCTTTTGGCAGACTCTTTAGGGGTATCTAAATATAGAATCATTTCATCAGTGAAGAGGTTTGACTTCTTTTCCTGTTCAAATGCCTTTTATTTCTTTCTCTTGACTGATTGCTCTGGATAGGACATCCGGTACTATGTTGAGTAGGAGTACTACACCTTTGTCTTGTTCTCATTCTCAGGGGGAATGCTTATGGTTTTTGCCAATTAAGTATGTTGTTGGCTGTGGGCCATGGGTTTTTCATAGATGGCTCTTATTATAATACTTTGAGGTATGTTCCTTCAATGCCTAGCTTCTTGAGGGTTTTTATTATGAAGGGATGTTGGATTTTATTGAAAGCTTTTCCTGAATCTACTGAGATGACCACATGGTTTTTGTTTTTAATTCTATTTATGAGGTGAATTACATTTATTGATTTGTGTATGTTGAATTAACCTTGCATCCCAGGAATTAAGCCTACCTGATCATGGTGAATTACCTTTTTAATGTGTTGTTGGATTAGGCTTGCTAGTATTTTGTTGAGAATTTTTGTGTCTGTCTTCATCAGGGATATTGACCTTAATTTTTTTCATTATGTCTTTGCCAGATTTTGGTATTAGGGTGATGTTGGCTTTATAGAATCAATTAAGGAGCAGTTCCTTCTACTCTAATTTTTTGTAATAAATTTAGTAGAATTGATATCAGCTCTTCTTTCCATGTCTGGTGGAATTCAGCTGTGAATTCACCTGGTCTGGGGCTAGGATTTTTATTACTGATTCAATTTCAGAGCTCGATACTGGTCTGTTCAGGATTTCAATTTCTTACTGGTTCAATCTTGGGAGACTGTATTTTCCAAGAATTTACCCATTTCCTACAGATTTTATAGTGGTGTGCACAGAAGCATTCTTTTGTGTTTCTGTGGGATCAGTTGTAATGTCACCTTTACCATTTCTGATTGTGCTTATTTGGATATTGTCTCATTTTTTTTCTTTGTGGATCTAACTAGCAGTCTACCAATCTTGTTTTTCCTTTTGAAGAACCAACTTATAAAGATTAATTTTCTAAGATTTGGCATTGTTTTGAGAGGTATAGTTAGGTAAGAAAAATTAAGAGGACAAAGAATTGGAAAAAGAGTAAACATTCCTTAGGAAATTATGGTAGACACTATAGTTTGGTTGTCCCAGCACCCATTCCAATCTCTTTTCCCTTGGTTATCTTTAACTCCAAGAGATGTTATGTTAAAAACACATCTTCTCAGACTTATCTTCAAGTAGGAGAAACCATATAATAATCTGGCTAGTCAGACAAGTATCCCAGTAAAAAATTCATAGCTATTTATGTAACTTCTGTGATTATTATCTATTTTCCAAACTTGACAGTCTAGGCTCTTACAGAGGATCTTACAAATTAAGAGCTAACCAGTATTCGTGTAATAGTGATTACTCTGAATTAATTCCAGGCAAATGAAGCTCCATAAGAGACAATGTCCATTTTGACTCAACATTGTAGTATCAAGAATGAATTAATGAATAAGTAAGATAAAAAAGGCAAGGTGATGGCTGATGGAAGACAAAGACACAGAGATCATTGGAATACTATATAAAATGATGGTGAAAAATTGGAAGGAGGGATGAAACTAACAAAAAAGAGGTGTACAGCCTAGCCTGAGGAAGCCTCAGTTTGGAAAGTGGGTAAAATAACTTTTCTTAGATGTGGCATCTGAACTGGATGTTAAAGAATACATGGGGTTTAGTCAGGTAAGGAGAAGAGAGAATAAATGTCTTTCTTGAGCAGTCATGAGACCCATTTTTAATTATTAGCAAAAATGGTTAAAAGGGAACAGTGAATGGCCTCAATGGCTCTTTCTAAGAGCTCAGTGAAAGAGTTTCAGCTTGAAAAGATGAAAAGCTTCTATAGATAGATGGTGATGATATTGCTGAATGATGTGAATGTACTCAATGTCACAGACTGTCCACTTAAAAATGGTTAAATAAGTTGGGCACAGTGATGAGTGCCTGTAGTTTTAGCGACTAGGAAGGCTGAGGTGGGAGAATTGCTTGAGATCAAGAGTTTGAGGCTGCAGTGTGCTATGATTGCGCTTGTGAATAGCTACTGCACTCTCACCTGGGCAACACAGCAAGAAATTGTCTCTAAAAAAATTTAAAATAATAATTTTTAAGTTATTTACATTTTACCACAGAAAAAAAATTTCCAAAAAAAAAAAATAACTCAATTGAACTGATTTGAGCTTGCTACATAACAGTTGCATTACTTTGGACATAGCCTTAAGCCTTTTAATCTACTTTCTTATTTGTAAAAAGGAAATACTATTCACGACCTCACAGGAATTAAGTATGATAACCAGAACATGACAAGTAGTAGATTCTATGGGTATAGAATTTGTTGGACTTACATATGTTGAGAAAATGCCTCAGAGATGCTTAAATAGGTGTACTGTTTCTGCCATTGCCTTAATGAGTGTTCACAAGGACATAGTGTAGGAGAGTAATTGTATGAATAGCTGATGATGATGAGAATTAAGTAGAGGGTTTAGTTTGACTATTTCCAAGAGTACAGAAGTGTTATCTCCACTCAGCTTTAGACCAAGAGGGTGCAAATATTGGATCCAAGTTTCCAGAAACATTTAACTTGAAAATAAAAATATACAATCGGAGGGAGGAGACAAGATGGCTGAATAGGAACAGCACCGGTCTACAGCTTCCAGCGTGAGCCACGCAGAAGAGGGGTGATTTCTGCATTTCCATCTGAGGTACCGGGTTCATCTCACTAGGGAGTGCCAGACAGTGGGCGCAGGTCAGTGGGGGTGCGCACCATGCGCGAGCTGAAGCAGGGCGAGGCATTGCCTCACTCAGGAAGCGCAGAGGGTCAGGGAGTTCCCTTTCTTAGTCAAAGAAAGGGGTGACAGATGGCACCTGGAAGATCGGGTCACTCCCACCCGAATACTGCGCTTTTCCGACGGGCTTAAAAAATGGCGCACCAGGAGATTTTGTTCCGCACCTGGCTCAGAGGGTCCTATGCCCACGGAGTATCGCTGATTGCTAGCACAGCAGTCTGAGATCAAACTGCAAGGCTGCAGTGAGGCTGGGGGAGGGGCGCCCGCCATTGCCCAGGCTTGCTTAGGTAAACAAAGCAGCCTGGAAGCTCGAACTGGGTGGAGCCCACCACAGCTCAAGGAGGCCCGCCTGCCTCTGTAGGCTCCACCTCTGGGGGCAGGGGACAGACAAACAAAAAGACAGCGGTAACCTCTGCAGACTTAAATGTCCCTGTCTGACACCTTTGAATAGAGCAGTGGTTCTCCCAGCATGCAGGTGGAGATCTCAGAATGGGCAGACTGCCTCCTCAAGTGGGTCCCTGACCCCTGACACCTGAGCAGCCTAACTGGGAGGCACCCCCCAACAGGGGCAGACTGACACCTCACACAGCCAGGTACTCCAACAGACCTGCAGCTGAGGGTCCTGTCTGTTAGAAGGAAAACTAACAAACAGAAAGCACATCCACACCAAAAACCCATCTGTACATCACCATCATCAAAGACCAAAAGTAGATAAAACCACAAAGATGGGGAAACAACAGAGCAGAACAACGGGATACTCTAAAAAGCAGAGCACCTCTCCTCCTCCAAAGGGACGCAGTTCCTCACCAGCAACGGAACAAAGCTGGACGGAGAATGACTTTGACGAGCTGAGAGAAGAAGGCTTCAGACGATCAAATTACTCCAAGCTACGGGAGGACATTCAAACCAAAGGCAAAGAAGTTGAAAACTTTGAAAAAAATTTAGAAGAATGTATAACTAGAATAACCAATACAGAGAAGTGCTGAAAGGAGCTGATGGAGCTGAAAACCAAGGCTCGAGAACTACGTGAAGAATGCAGAAGCCTCAGGAGCTGATGCAATCAACTGGAAGAAAGGGTATCAGCGATGGAAGATGAAATGAATGAAATGAAGTGAGAAGGGAAGTTTAGAGAAAAAGAATAAAAAGAAATGAGCAAAGCCTCCAAGAAATATGGGACTACGTGAAAAGACAAAATCTACGTCTGATTGGTGTACCTGAAAGTGACACAGAGAATGGAACTAAGTTGGAAAACACTCTGCAGGATATTATCCAGGAGAACTTCCCCAATCTAGCAGGCAGGCCAACATTCAGATTCAGGAAACACAGAGAACGCCACAAAGATACTCCTCGAGAAGAGCAACTCCAAGACAAATAATTGTCAGATTCACCAAAGTTGAAATGAAGGAAAAAATGTTAAGGACAGCCAGAGAGAAAGACCGGGTTACACTCAAAGGGAAGCCCATCAGACTAACAGCAGATCTCTTGGCAGAAAGTCTACAAGCGAGAAGAAAGTGGGGGCCAATATTAAACATTCTTAAAGAAAAGAATTTTCAACCCGCAATTTCGTATCCAGCCAAACTAAGCTTCATAAGTGAAGGAGAAATAAAATACTTTACAGACAAGCAAATGCTGAGAGATTTTGTCACCACCAGGCCTGCCGTAAAAGAGCTCCTGAAGGAAGCACTAAACATGGAAAGGAACAACCGGTACCAGCCGCTGCAAAATCATGCCAAAATGTAAAGACCATCAAGACTAGGAAGAAACTGCATCAACTAACGAGCAAAATAACCAGCTAACATCATAATGACAGGATCAAATTCACACATAACCATATTAACTTTAAATGTAAATGCACTAAATGCTCCAATTAAAAGACACAGACCGACAAATTGGATAAAGAGGCAAGACCCATCAGTGTGCTGTATTCAGGAAACTCATCTCACGTGCAGAGACACATATAGGCTCAAAATAAAGGGATGGAGGAAGATCTACCAAGCAAATGGGAAACAAAAAAAGGCAGGGGTTGCAACCCTAGTCTCTGATAAAACAGACTTTAAACCAACAAAGATCAAAAGAGACAAAGAAGGCCATTACATAATGGTAAAGGGATCAATTCAACAAGAAGAACTAACTATCCTAAATATATACGCACCCAATACAGGAGCACACAGATTCATAAAGCAAGTCCTGAGTGACCTACAAAGAGACTTAGACTCCCACACATTAATAATGGGAGACTTTAACACCTCACTGTCAACATTAGACAGATCAACGAGACAGAAAGTTAACAAGGATACCAAGGAATTGAACACAGCTCTGCACAAAGCAGACCTAATAGACATCTACAGAACTCTCCACCCCAAATCAACAGAATATACATTTTTTTCAGCACCACACCACACCTATTCCAAAATTGACCACATACTGTGAAGTAAAGCTCTCCTCAGCAAATGTAAAAGAACAGTAATTATAACAAACTATCTCTCAGACCACAGTGCAATCAAACTAGAACTCAGGATTAAGAATCTCACTCAAAACCGCTGAACTTTCACGGACACTGAACAACCTGCTCCTGAATGACTACTGGGTACATAACAAAATGAAGGCAGAAATAAAGATGTTCTTTGAAACCAACGAGAACAAAGACACAACATACCAGAATCTCTGGGACGCATTCAAAGCAGTGTGTAGAGGGAAATTTATAGCACTAAATGCCCACAAGAGAAAGCAGGAAAGATCCAAAATTGACACCCTAACATCACAATTAAAAGAACTAGAAAAGCAAGAGCACACACATTCAAAAGCTAGCACAAGGCAAGAAATAATTAAAATCAGAGCAGAACTGAAGGAAATAGAGAAACAAAAAACCCTTCAAAAAATTGATGAATCCAGGAACTGGTTCATTGAAAGGATCAACAAAATTGATAGACCGCTAGCAAGACTAATAAAGAAAAAAAGAGAAAAGAATCAAATAGACGCAATAAGAAACAATAAAGAGGATATCACCACTGATCCCACAGAAATACAAACTACCATCAGAGAATACTACAAACACCTCTACGCAAATAAACTAGAAAATCTAGAAGAAATGGATAAATTCCTGGACACATACACTTTCCCAAGACTAAACCAGTAAGAAGTTGAATCTCTGAATAGACCAATAACAGGATCTGAAATTGTGGCAATAATCAATAGCTTACCAACCAAAAAGAGATGGATTCACAGCCGAATTCTACCAGAGGTACAAGGAGGAACTGGTACCATTCCTTCTGAAACTATTCCAATCAATAGAAAAAGAGGGAATCCTCCCTAACTCATTTTAGGAGGCCAGCATCATTCTGATACCAAAGCCTGGCAGAGACACAACCAAAAAAGAGAATTTTAGACCAATATCCTTGATGAACATAGATGCAAAAATCCTCAATAAAATACTGGCAAACCGAATCCAGCAGCACATCAAAAAGCTTATCCACCATGATCAAGTGGGCTTCATCCCTGGGATGCAAGGCTGGTTCAATATACGCAAATCAATAAATGTAATCCAGCATATAAACACAGCCAAAGACAAAAACCCCATGATTATCTCAATAGATGCAGAAAAGGCCTTTGACAAAATTCAACAACCTTCATGCTAAAAACTCTCAATAAATTAGGTATTGATGGGACGTATCTCAAAATAATAAGAGCTATCTATGACAAACCCACAGCTAATATCATACTGAATGGGCAAAAACTGGAAGCATTCCCTTTGAAAACTGGCACAAGACAGGGATGCCCTCTCTCACCACTCCTATTCAACATAGTGTTGGAAGTTCTGGCCAGGGCAATTAGGCAGGAGAAGGAAATAAAGGGTATTCAATTAGGAAAAGAGGAAGTCAAATTGTCCCTCTTTGCAGATGACATGATTGTATATCTAGAAAACCCCATTGACTCAGCCCAAAATCTCCTTAAGCTGATAAGCAACTTCAGCAAAGTCTCAGGATACAAAATCAATGTACAAAAATCACAAGCATTCTTATACACCAACAACAAACAGATAGCCAAATCATGAGTGAACTCCCATTCACAATTGCTTCAAAGAGAATAAAATACTTAGGACTCCAACTTACAAGGGATGTGAAGGACCTCTTCAAGGAGAACTACAAACCACTGCTCAATGAAATAAAAGAGGATACAAACAAATGGAAGAACACTCCATGCTCATGGGTAGGAAGAATCAATATCGTGAAAATGGCCATACTGCCCAAGGTAATTTATAGATTCAATGCCATCCCCATAAAGCTACCAATGACTTTCTTCACAGAATTGGAAAAAACTACTTTAAAGTTCATATGGAACCAAAAAAGAGCCCACGTCGCCAAGTCAATCCTAAGCCAAAAGAACAAAGCTGGAGGCATCACACTACCTGACTTCAAACTATACTACAAGGCTGCAGTAACCAAAACAGCATGGTACTGGTACCAAAACAGAGATATAGATCAATGGAACAGAACAGAGCCCTCAGAAATAACGCCGCATATCTGCAACTATCTGATCTTTGACAAACCTGAGAAAAACAAGCAATGGGGAAAGGATTTCCTATTTAATAAATGGTGCTGGGAAAACTGGCTAGCCATATGTAGAAAGCTGAAACTGGATCCCTTCCTTACACCTTACACAAAAATCAATTCAAGATGGATTAAAGACTTAAACGTTAGACCTAAAACCTTAAAAACTCTAGAAGAAAACCTAGGCAATACCATTCAGGACATAGGCATGGGCAAGGACTTCATGTCTAAAACACCAAAAGCTACGGCAACAAAAGCCAAAATTGACAAATGGGATCTCATTAAACTCAAGAGCTTCTGTACAGCAAAAGAAACTACCATCAGAGTGAACAGGCAACCTACAAAATGGGAGAAAATTTTTGCAACCTACTCATCTGACAAAGGGCTAATATCCAGAATCTACAATGAACTCAAACAAATTTACAAGAAAAAAACAAACAACCCCATCAAAAAGTGGGCGAAGGACATGAACAGACACTTCTCAAAAGAAGACATTTGTGCAGCCAAAAAACACATGAAAAAATGCTCACCATCAGTGGCTATCAGAGAAATGCAAATCAAAACCACAAAGAGATACCATCTCACACCAGATAGAATGGCAATCATTAAAAAGTCAGGAAACAACAGGTGCTGGAGAGGATGTGGAGAAACAGGAACACTTTTACACTGTTGGTGGGACTGTAAACTAGTTCAACCATTGTGGAAGTCAGTGTGGCGATTCCTCAGGGATCTAGAACTGGAAATACCATTTGACCCAGCCATCCCATTACTGGGTATATGCCCAAAGGACTATAAATCATTCTGCTATAAAGACGCATGCACACGTATGTTTATTGCGGTACTATTCACAATAGCAAAGACTTGGAACCAACCCAAATGTCCAACAATGATAGACTGGATTAAGAAAATGTGGCACATATACACCATGGAATACTATGCAGCCACAAAAAATGATGAGTTCATGTCCTTTGTAGGGACATGGATGAAATTGGAAATCATCATTCTCAGTAAACTATCACAAGAACAAAAAACCAAACACCGCATATTCTCATTCATAGGTGGGAATTGAACAATGAGATCACATGGACACAGGAAGGGGAACATCACACTCTGGGGACTGTTGTGGGGTGGGGGGAGGGGGGAGCGATAGCATTGGGAGATATACCTAATGCTAGATGACGAGTTGGTGGGTACAGCGCACCAGCATGGCACATGTGTACATATGTAACTAACCTGCACAATGTGCACATGTATCCTAAAACTTAAAGTATAATAATAAAAGAAAAAAAAAAGAAAAATGTACCATCATATATTTTTGTTATAATTTTTTTTCTCTTTCAAAACTAGGTCCTATTCCTCAAAGTCATGATCTATAGTGCAGTTTATAACAGATACAAAATCTGGACCTGGAATGCATATCAACTTACATTTCCCTGAATAATGCTATCCTCACTGGTTGAAAGACACGATGGTGGGGAGGGGATGTAAATTTGAAAGGTACACAGTGCACATCTGTTTGAAGCTGTTTCTTAGCGGAATCAAAATGTGCATAAACCCACCTCCCATGGTTTTATTCACCAATATTTGTTCAGGAGAACTTTTTATAAAGCAAAATTATGAGAAAAGAGTAATGTGACACTCTCATTATATGAGTTATGTAGCATCCAAAATAAGAAAGAATACGAGTTTGCATTAATTCTGTGGTCATTTTTATGTATTTGTATTTACTACACATCCACAGAACAGACATTAATCTAGTAGGAGCTTCTCAGGTTCTATATTCTTCATGTTTGCTAAGTCAAACTCAGATTTAAAAACTGAAAGCAATTTTAGAATTCCTCAATGTTTGCATGGCACCGTGAATTAATGGGGCAGTTAGGAGAGTGAATTAATGTGCCATTTTGCCATTTTTAAAGAATTGTAGACAATAAACACATAAACTTGAAAGCAAGAAGAAAATACGTTCTTGATAAAATGACTCTCCAATCATTTGTTCCACCATCACTCTTTAGTAATAGCAGCTACAAATTTAATATAATAGTCATATCTCTACTGTAACAAGAGATAAACTGCCAGAAACAGTGAGAAGAAGAGAACAGGAGTAAAAGAGGGACCTAGAAACTCTCAATCGTGTCTGAGCATCCACCATGGGCACTCCATACCCCAGGAAACAGGTATATGCTTGGAAAACAAGGCCAGGCACCAATTCACATGGTCTAATCTAGGTCAGAATTTGGCCCAGCTGGTGTCCACAAGTGTGCACGTGCTTGCTTTATTATTTACATAGCTCTCTTGCAAATATATGGTGGCAGAAGGGAGATAGCTCAGGGTTCAGGGCCATGTGAGTCCCACCTAAATATTATTAAAATGTATCCTATAGTGTATGTGTGCACTAGTGGTAAACAGCGTATAGAAAGCAGATCAAATTGAATGGGAATGAGTTCCTGTAGGGTTAAGAGGATATTATGAATTCAGTTGCATGTACTACTACTAATAATAACAATAACAACAAATTTAAAAATAAAGGGAAACTACATTTACATGTTCACCATGCGGCAGATACTGTGTTGAATGCTAGGAGTACAGGGGAAGACGAATGACCTGGTCCTGCCACCAACAGTTTAGACCCAACGATAAATGATTTAAATGGGTAAATTCTGAGTACTTTAGAGTCAAAAGAGAACTATTTAACCCAATAAAGTAGTTCAGGGAAAGCTTCCTGGAGAAGAGGATTCCTGAATTGAGTTCTGAATTTCTCTGAATAAGGATAAGCAACAAGGGGAATAAAAAAGCATAAGGTGGGTAAAACAATATAGCTGCAAGTCATTATTACCAAGGTTTGAAGTTTGAGTTAAGAAGTGGAGGTTGAGTTAGAAGGCAGGTCATTAGCGGCTTATGTTGCTGCACAAAGTAGATTGAACTTTATATTGTACAGGAGTAAAGGCGGTTTGCCAGGGCCCCTGAGCATCCCTTCATGTGCTTGCTAAGTGTACCTGATTGCAAGGCTGATTCATCTCCAGAAGATATTGAGCAATTTCTATAGTTAGTCACCTAAGCAAACACATAAGTCAAGGCAACTGCAGTTTAACTACTGTGCTCACACCATAGTGGGCAAGAGGGGCTTGCTTGTTTGCTTCCTGATGCACCGTGTGCTGTTGCTCCGAAAACTCTGGGTTCCTCAACTGAGAGGCAAGCCCATTGCACATGGGTAGCATTCACCCAGGCCCATTTTGTCACTCTGGGTGGGTTTGGAACAAGCAGAATTGATGCAGATATGCTGATGCTGATGCTGCTTGCTGGACCATATGTATTAAAGTCCTTTATCTTGACTCTAGAGTCTTCTGCTAATATCCAAAATCATGGCAAACTAACTTATAAGTTTGCAAGTAGGAGTAAAATCTCACACTCTTCACAGTCCCTGATACTTGATTGCAACAGTAAGAGTAGATTTGAGCCAGGCATTGTTTCTCAGCCTTGGAACTACTGACACTTTGGGATGGAAAATTTTTTGCTGTATTATAGGATATTTAACAGTATCCCTGTTCTCTACCAACTAAATTCTAGTAACACCTTGCCCATGTAACAACCAAAAATGTCTCCAAACATTGCCAAATATACCCCAGGGGGACATTTTTAAGAAATACTGGAGAAGAAAAAGACCAGAGTTAGAGGGCTCCTCTGAGAGAACATTGCAATATCTACAACAAAGGCTTGAAGTAGGAGGGTCATAATATGGTTCAATTAGAGAAAAAAACTCAAGAACAGCTATGAGGTCTAATTAACATGTGTCATCAGTATAGTAGACAAACATGTCTAGGAAAAGCCCTGTCTATTAATATCTCTTTGGTCTATACTGTGGCATAGCTGGTAGTTAAATTAGCCCTGGGGTAAGATCATAAATGTGTGCAGCTGTCTCTCATGGGATAACGAAAACTGCTTTCAGTCCTTTTTTTCTGATAGAGATTGGGGAAAAAATGATCTTAGCAGATCTATAGCCACATTCCAAGTTCTCGGGGGTATAGTGATCTATTTTAGTAGAGATGCCATATCCACCGCAGCAACTGCAACTCAGGTAGCCCTTTGGTTACCTTTATGATATTCTGCCAACATCTACTATCATACATTTGTTTTTAGAGGGGCTTGGCTTGCTAATTTAATGGAGGTATGGTAGGTATCACAACCTTTGTATTGTTTGAGTTTTAAAGAGAGCACTAATTATATACCAAATCCTTTTGAACTGAAATTCAATTTTTGATTTACAATCTTGGTCAGAATCAGGGTATTAGTACCTTTAGGTGCTTCCACTTTCGTTTTCGTACCATGATAACTCTCTCCACAGTTTATGGAACCAAAATGAATGTTGTGCTGGCTGATAAGTATAACCATTCCTATTATGCACTCAGAATTCAAGGAAATGGCCTGAGGTTTGGTCCATCAACCTCTTTGGCATTTGTGAAATGTGCTTGCAACCAAGACGTCATTATTACTGGGCCTCCATATGCCCTAATTCTAAAGCAAGTTATGGGATCACAATGATGTTTGGGGATCATATGAATCAGTGTCAGCCTAACTCATGTATCCAACAATCCTCAAAAAAAATGAGTACTGCTACTTCCTCAAAGTCAACTTATTCTGATAAATGGACATAGGTCCCTTTGCAGAAAGACTGGGTTAATTGCTAAGATATGCTATGAAATAATAGGATCTTTTCCCAAAGGGACCAGTATCCCTTTCATTCAATACACTTTGAGTTTGAGAACTGGGTCAAGTCTGGAACTTAGGTAAAGAATTATAATTACTCAATATAGCAAATGAGTTTAAGTCTCTTTTCCTTGTTCATGATATTTTCTGGTCATATAAGGCAGGAAGCAACTTTGCCTTGGGATGGTTGCTGTTTAACTATCCCAAGCTTATAGTCACTATAATCTATTAATCAAAACCATGCACTTCTGTCAGTCAAGGTTCCCCAAATGCCATTCTGTCCATCCTCCTTTCTATTGTAGTTTCTCGGCTGTCATCTGATTTCTGTTATATGGAATTCCTATTATCTGCATTGACACCAGGAGCTCAGATTTATAGCAGTCCCCTACTAGCCTCTCAATAATGCATGTGTTCCCTTCACTGATGTATTCATATTGCTTTAGTAAAGAGCATATTAGCTGAGATCTGCCAAAACACGTAGTCAACTGTTGTGTACTCTGCTCTAACATCATTAAACAATTATAGCATGCCAATTCTCAGAGACTTTGGACCTCTTCTCAATACTTTTCTAAGGAAGTCTCACAGTTCTACCTCATTACTATGAGCCACTCTTCCAAAACTTCAAAGAGGCTTGACAGAAATGGAACAAGGTAGTTTACAATTCTCTGTGTTCTGAATCCTGAGTCATGAGAAGGTGCCCCCATTTCAACATACTTTACCCTATTTTATATTCTGCCTTACCTGGAGTCCAGCAATTTTAATATCTATTCTCAGACATGATTTTCTAGTTCTTGTTATTTAGATCTGCAGCTTTTTTGGTAAATAGTCCCTTTCATTCTGTAACAGGAATAATACTTCCCTACTTAGGCCACTACTTTCCTGCTAAGCCAATACTTTCCTTATAACCCTAGTTATTGGTTTGGAGGCAACAAGGAAATTCAAGGGCTGATTTAGATGAAAAAAAAGCGTTATCTTATAAAAACTTGGGCTCGAATGAAGTCATTGTGGGGTATCCAGATGCTGGGCAACCATTCTTTTCTAAGGGGGAAGGGGAAAGGAGTCATTTGGCCCATGGGGTTGAGTAGAATTTCGGGGTCCAAATATTCTCGAGGGCATCCACCCAAATATTCTTTCCCCAGGACTCAGGGCTCCACTACTTTCCTGTCAAGATTCTGATATTAGTGTATGCAATTTACTAGCACTATGAATTCAACCTCCTTTATTAATATGCTTCTCTTACTATTAATACTTGAATCTGATTTTTACCAGAATCCATTCTCTGGCTATATGAAATAAGTGTCTCTTTAGATACCATCATGGAAGTTATGCTTTGAGTTGACAGATGAACTGAAACTTTCATCTTCTTTCTTCAATATTTTAATGGCAATTAATAGCCAACAATATCTCAACCTTTGTGATTATTGTTTCCACATGATTCAAGTATTGGAGATATTGCATGAATCACTGCATCTCCTACATTTACACAATCCTAGTTCCTTAAAATAAAATATTTAGTAATTTTGATATGACAGTGAGACAGAAATGATCACCTCTCCAAAGACCACAGGGAATAGGGCACTTGTTACAACCTGGCTATCAAAATCTTATCCTAAGGACCTGTATGCTAAGACTACTTCTGGTACCCCTTATCACAATTTGGATTTTTCAGCAAGCAGATTCTGAAACAAAGATTTCATAAAAGTAGTTTTTTGGGAGGTGAACCAGAAAGCACTCATAGAAGGGTGGAAAAATTAAATAGGAAAGGGAAGAAAGCCAAGAAAGGATGCTGCTATGTGGAGTACATAGGGCTCAATCCTAGTGCAAAAGACATGTAAGGCTCAATCCTAGCAGAAACTGAGTAACAGTGTAGCATGTACCTTGAGGTTATCTCATGTGACAGGCCAGTGAACTGTGACACTTTTCCACCATTTCCCAACAGTCAGTCATTGATTGAGGGCTGCTCATGGGAGAGAGGTGAATACATGTCAACTACCCAACAACACAAGCCTGCCTGGCTCACAGATGAAGAAGGATATGGACATCAGAAAAGGCCCTTAGGTAAGAAGTTGTAGGTACATCCACATGAAAGATACCTGGTCATTATGCAAAGGAATAGTGAGAACTAAGGAAATATGAACAGCCCATCTTCAGTGTTTGCTACCTTTGGTCATTCTAAGGCTACAAAATATCCTCACTTCTGTACTTAAAATGGCCAGTCCCATGTAATACTCAACACTTGCAATGTGAATCAAAGTTATCACCTTCTTCTTGGAAAGTGATCAGCATTTACTTTCTTTCTATCCCATCTCCTTTTCTCATGCTATTTTGCTGACTCCAGTTTCTGACCCTTTCAAGAGTCGGAGAATGAAAGAGAGGAGAATTAGAAGAGACTGGAAAGTTCTGACTTGTCTGGAACTGTCACATGCTGGTGTCAAGTGTTCTCTAGACCTGGCCAATGTATAAAGCCTGTTTTTTTTGTTTGTTTTTGTTTTTCTCAAAGGCACTCTTGTGGATTCTTTGGGACCCCTGCCCCCTCATTTCCTATTATTCAATCTTTTCTGAGTCTTCTGACTCTTTTCTTCTCTGCAGGCTCAAGAAATCCTTGGCCATAGTACCTCTGTCCTGAGGCTTATTTATGTCTCGATGAGGCCCTATTATGTAAGATTTAAGATCACTCCATCTTTTTTTCTTCCCTGGCGGGTGTAGACTTTATCTGTCCACAGAAATCTTTCCTGATCTTTTTACCCTGCCAAACTCTGAAAATGCAGGTCACTCATGCAGCCATCTGTCCTTTCTCCCACTACTGAGGCAGGAAACCAGTCCACTTCTTGCCTTTTAGATATTCCTTTATGGGAGCTGGACGTCAGACCCCTGTATCCCTCCAATTGCAAGATACATATGTGCAACTCTTTGAATGGTCTTATTGAAGTTTCTCTTACCAGGTGTGATGGTTAATATTGAGTGTCAACTTGACTGGGTTGAAGGATGCAAAATATTGTTCCTGGTGTGTCTGTGAGGGTGTTGCTGAAAAAGATTAACATTTGAGTCAGTGGACTGGGAAAGGCAAACCCACCCTCAATCTGGGTGGGCACCATCTAATCAGCTGCCAGTGTGGCTACAAAAAAAGCAGGCAGAAGAACGTGGAAGGACTAGACTGGCTGAGTCTTCCTGCCTTCATCTTTTTGCCATGCTGGATGCTTCCTGCCCTCAAACATCGGACTTCAAGTTCTTCAGCTTTTGGACTCCTGGGCCTAAACTGGTGGCTTGCCAGGGGCTCTCAGGCCTTTGGCCATAAACTGAAGGCTGCACTGTTGGCTTCCCTACTTTAAAGGTTTTGATCTCAGACTGGCTTCCTTGCTCCTCAGCTTGCAGACGGCCTATTGTGAGACTTCACCTTGTGATCGTATGAGTCAATATTCCTTAATAAACTCATTTTCATATATACATCTATCTTATTAGTTCTCTCCCTCTAGGGAACCCTGACTAATACACCAGGCTTAAGGCAATGAGCAGAAATCACTGACCTCTTTTCCAGGGTGACAGAGGAGACTTCTCCAGAATATCCTCTCAACAAACTGTCTCCAAATCTCTTTACTCAACTCTATACACCCAAGATGTGTATAAAGAATTTAAGAATTATCCAATAAATATGTATTCACCTACTTTTGGAAAACCCTCCATGGTTGTCTATCATATAATTCACTGTGGCTTCTGATCTCTATTGTCATCAGACCTCAAAAAAAAAATTGAGACAAGAAGATTCCATTTTAACAGCTTAATATAGAGATTTTAAAAATCAAACAATTCCTGGAAACTCAAAATATGGTTACAGAAATAAATGTAATACCTACTCATTTTAGAAAAAAAATAGGGGAAAAAGAAAATACAGAAACAGTAGACAAAGAGGAAAATACGTCCCATAACTCTGGTAACCACAGGCAACCAATAATTTATCATTTTGATTTACTTCTACCCAGTTAGTCTGTATTCCATGTATATGGTTCTTTATATATTATGGCAAATACTCTATTTACAAATTCTCATTGAGACTAACTCCTGGCATCTTCCATAATACTATTTTAAACATTTCAAAAACAGGCTTAATACAGATAAACTAGCCCAATGGAGAGATATACTGCAATTTATTTCACTTTTTCCCCTATTGTTAACGTTAAGATTGGCTCGAAATTTTAGTAATCAATACCGTAAGCACTTTTCCCCACTAACATTTTCCTTTGGGCTTAGGATCTAGTCACAAAGGCACAGTTGTTGGCTTCAAGGGAAATCTCAATATTTAAAGGCCTCTCACTGGTCTAAATCCAGACATCCTCACTGTTGTTTTATCCTGGCAGGATAAATTTTGAAAAGGCTGAAAAAGGGTCAGAATAGATCAGAGGCCAAGCCTCCAGTCTAGTGGACACTTCTGAGACCTTTGAAAAAATGTGGAGGAGCCCAGGGCACAAGGATGCTCACCTCTGGCAGGTAATTTCATAAGATGATTTTGGCTAAAATATCTTATTTGTTTTATAGAATTGAAGTCAGAAGTACCATTAGAGACCAAGTTCCTTAGTTTAAGACAGTGGTAAAAACCTCAAAAGCTTATAGATCACTCAGGCCACATAAAGAAATTAAATGGGCTGATTGGGTTTGCAGCAAACGAGAGAGCTTGTGCCTGATTTCAGGTAAGAAACCACTGCTCATCCTCAGATAGGCTTATCAGAGTTTACAAACAAAGGTACAGGATCCCCAGTGAAATTAGAAATTCAGATAAACAAGGGTTGTTTTTCAGAATAAGTATGCCCCAAATATTGCACAGAACACACTTGTCCTAAAACATTATTTTTTGTTTACTGAAATTCTAATTTAACTTAGTATTCTGTATTTTACCTGATAACCCTAGCCTCACCTTACTGTTACCATCTGGGAGGCAGAGGCCAGGATTGCTAGATCTTCAGTTCTTTCAAGAGCTAACAGAAATCTGAAGTTTCTTGTGAAATCTCCTTATTTCTAAATTCTAGCAATTAGTTTAAAATGTTTTAAAAACAAATCTGGGGACCAGATAATGGCAGTATGCCATTAGTTAGGGACCTCTGATATTAGATAATGATCCACAATCCAGACTAAAACATATCTACCACTCAAACAGTTACAATGCATATTAATCATATCTTCTTCATGCCAGTGATTGTCTAAGAGCAGGTGTGTACAGGAGGAAGATGGGAAAAAAAAAAAAACCAAATATGTGGTTACAAGACTATCAGAGGAAGTTGGAAAAGTGAAGGAAAGGTTGGGGTATTTTTGGAAAAAAAGAGACTCTGAATACCACATAAAAACTCTTCCTACCTGAATATTTTGAATAGAGCTTCCCCTGTGGCCTAGAAAAGTCAAGTATGTCCTTGAAATTCAAATATAATTCATTAACCATAGTCACATGAACCATTTTAAGGTAATACTAAAAAAAAAAAAACACACACATTTTTTTTTATTTCTTTAAACCCCACATGGAAGAGCCTCCAAAGAAAAAGAAAGTTAACTAGAGGTAATATTTACTAGAATAAAATTAACTGTAGCTTCATTTTTAGCTTCTGTTTGTTAGTTAAACATGTTTATGTTTCTTCAATACTAAAACTGAGACTGAAAAAGTCTTCTATATCTCTACTAAGCAATAATTATTACCTCTGAAGGTGTGCAACTCTCAGCTTCCTAACGAAAATAAAATAATGGCTTCCCAA
Organism: Pan troglodytes; assembly: GCF_028858775.2. Classification (NCBI taxonomy): domain Eukaryota; kingdom Metazoa; phylum Chordata; class Mammalia; order Primates; family Hominidae; genus Pan; species Pan troglodytes. The sequence continues at coordinate 95,430,987 of NC_072402.2, read as the reverse complement.
TCAGTTGTGGAAAGGAGACGTTTAGAGAGTTACCATGAAGCACTTCCCAAAAAACGCCATTAAAAATGATGACTATAGGTAGCTGAACATTTTGCTGCTGCTAAATTGAACTCAGTGGATAGGTGGAAAAGATTTCATTTATTTGATACCAAGCCTAGATGCATGCATATAAATTGTCTGGCATGTACAGTATTATGAGTCGAACAGTTTTGCTCCTGTAAAATAATTCTAGATGCAGAGTTTCCTGGATGTAATTTCCAGAGATTTATATTCATCATATAGAATTTAATTCTTATTTTTGCTAGGAATATAACTACAATGTATATGCTGTAACAAAAAGGAGTGAGATTACTATCTTTACCTTAGATCTGAGGCTTCAGTTCTGAGCTGAATTCCATATGTCCTAGCGAGTTGTTTAATTTTTAAATCAATGACTGAGTATAAATATATGACAGTCAGGGATGATATTTAAAATGTTCAAGCTTACCTATGGCATAAATACTGACCAACCAGAATGGACACCAACTCAATCAAAATAGATATTTGTTGTTTTAAAAAAGTTGTATTTCTATACCAGTATACCACACTACACGCAATCCAGAGAGACGCCTTAGAACGAAGAAAAAAAGACCAGTCTCTGCCTTCAAGAACATCAGTTGTTTCCTATAACTGATGTTTATATTAGAAGGCAACCTCGCTGATTATCGTTTAATTCACTTATGATTTAATTCAATGGTCCATAGGGATAAGGGTCAGGGAAGAACAGAGAGGAAAAACCTAGAAAGTGAGGCTTCACAACCATTCAGTTTCTTCTTGCCCATTGTTAGGGGCAATAAGCTAGAGTAGTTTGCAAAACAGGTGTCAGTGTTCCCCTCCTAGTAGTCATGCTCCTTTCTAACATAACTTTGAGGCTTCTCCAATCAAGAGGATGCTATTTCACTTCCTTTTGAATTTGGGCTGGCCTTGTGATTTTCTTTGGCCAATAGTGAAAATGTACAAATTCTGAGTCCCAGCCCCAAGAAGTATTCATGCTTCCAAGGTTTTACTTCAGAACTTGCTTCCATCATGCAAACAAGACTGAGTTGCTTGTTAGATGATGATGGCACATGGTGCAGTCACTGCTGTGGCTCCAGTTGAACATCCAGGTTACCACGGATACATGAAGAAGCTCAACCAAGATAAATCGTGGCCAGATTAGCAAAGACACTCAGCTGACACTTAGACTTGTGAGATACGATAAATGATTATTAAGTCACAAGTATTTGGGATGGCTTGTTATGTAGCAATAAAAAAAAAAAATACAGTTGGCCTGGCTAATTAGGGGGAAAAAAAACAAAAGCCAGGGTTTTTGTTTAACAGATAAGAATGAGGTATACTAACATCCCAGGAGTGTCAGGAATACATCAGAAATGCAACCCAATTCTGTTCAATTTTATAGAGCTGAGATTGACAAAAATGTAGCTGTTTGAATAAAAAGGAAGAGAGGATTACAAAGATTGTCTTTGTGTCATATTACAGAAAAAAATGGAGAAATAATTTTGCAATATATAGCCTCTATATTGTTTTTCTCATTAATGTTACAGATAAAAATAGATAGAAACCAGACCTCTAGGAATCTTCTTTTAATTGCATGTCCCAATGTACTCTGTGAAAAGCTTCTAAAATTGAAATGGACCTAATAAAAACATATATCTTAAAAGATATTTTAAATAAATATGTATCCACGGTGTCAATTTAAATGTCAACTTACTAAAGATCACTAGGGAAAGAAACTGACCTTTCTCTTCATTTAAATGGAAATATTTGGGTCCATATGGGACTTTTGATTTAAATGTCATTGATTTGCAACAAATGATAACAAGAATTCTGGCATCGAATATTTTTAGAAATATTATTTATATATAATATTATCTATATTATATATAATATTATATTATCTATATTATATATAATATTATATTATCTATATTATCTATAATATTATATTATCTATATTATATATAATATTATATTATCTGTATTATTATAATATAGATGATATTTCTAGAATGCCAAGACAGTACATAATTAGAGCTGAGAAGTTAACATTGAGGGGTAAATACTGCATAAGGTTAAGGATAATGAGAAGGCTGAACTTCAGAAAAGATCATAGTGACTGTTATTTCAGAAGAATTACAAATGAGATGGACATTACTGATTCATAATGCCCTTGGATCCTGCCAAGATGGTCAGCTAGCACTCCTCTAAAATCAGCCCTGGAGAAACTGCACAAGTAAGGCAGAAACGTGGATCTGAGGAACTAACATTAAAAGAATGAAAAGCCCCTGGGAAACCAATGAAAAAAGAATAAAACAAAAGACTCCCGAACTACTGTACCTGTAGTACATAGGTGTGCAGGGTGTCAGGGGTGATGAGAATAATGGAAAAAGCCTATTGGCTAAGTGGCCTTACCAACTTGCGAAAGGAGAGGATGGGACAGCGTATGTAAATTCTGTTCTTGCTTATACCTCAAGGTCTCTTGAAACAAGCATATCCTGTCACTCATAGATATCAATAGTAATAGTGGAGTCAGCAGAGAAATATCAGGCAGCTGGAAAGCCTGTGGGGTGAGGAACTAATGAAAGCAGGTTCAGGTTAATCTGCCCTCCATCATTCACTCTACCAATGAACCTCACGATGGAGAGCCAGTAGATCAAAACCCGTGGAGTTTCTTTCTTCATGATATTCCCCAACCAGATGAGCTGCCTAATATCATGGAAGCAAGCAGGAGTGGTTCTAGGGAGTTCTGTGGTATGTGGGGCGATTGGACTCATTACTTACTAGACATTTCTTCTTGAATGTGTCATTAGTCACCTTAGTCTTCGTATGTCCAAAATAGAACTTGTCTTCTTAAAATCTGCCTCTCCTTATTTTGTTTTTTTATCTGGAACCATCACCCATATAGCTTTTGAAGCCAGAAATTTGAGAGCCATCCTATATACCATTTGTTCCTAAATTGTATCACTTTTTCCTGCTAAATGTTCATTCTCTCCATTCCCACTACTAGGTCCTCAGATATACAATTTTAATTTATATCATGCCATATATAACTTATATAGCACCATATATAACTTATATAGCACCATATATAATTTTGCTACTGGGCTATTATTGCGCCTGACTCTATTATCACCAGAATGTGCTTCCTAAAACAAAAATCTGATTACATAGCAGAATAAAACCTTAAAAGTTTTCTTATCCATCACATTTCTAGTTTTTATGTTCAATCATAAACCATTCCACACAGGTAAAAATTTATATTTTTAAATGACATGCAGAGAAAAAAATTGCCTATGCCAGTACTTAACCATCTGTGTTCTTAAGACTATTTCCTTTATTAAAATCATGCCCTTTGTAATACTATTTGAAGATCTCCCACTGTCTCAATTTATATAATTAATCCTTCTTAATCAATGATTCTGAATTATCTAGTATGTGATATAATAATGTATTAATTTTCCTCATTCATAGCCTAGATATCCCCCCCTCCCCATTTCTTTTTTTTTTTTTTTTTTTTTTTTTTTTTTTTCTGAGACGGAGTCTCGCTCTGTCGCCCAGGCTGGAGTGCAGTGGCGCGATCTCGGCTTACTGCAAGCTCCGCCTCCCGGGTTTACGCCATTCTCCTGCCTCAGCCTCCCGAGCAGCTGGGACTACAGGCGCCCGCCACCATGCCTGGCTAAGTTTTTGTATCTTTAGTAGAGACGGGGTTTCACTGTTTTAGCCAGGATGGTCTCGATCTCCTGACCTCGTGATCCACCCGCCTCGGCCTCCGAAAGTTCTGGGATTACAGGCGTGAGCCACCGCGCCCAGCCCCCCTCTCCCCATTTCAAAGGCCAGCCACATTGCCAGGAAATAATTAAGTAAATGGTTGAGGAAGATCACTTCTCAGCTTCATCAGTGCTTTTCCTCTCACTGTCAGTGCTGACTGCTCATTTACCAAAAGAAATGCCAAGTCCTCTAAATGGGATGATGATTTTCTTCTCCTGAAGGCGGTGGGATAAAGCAGAATTTCATTTAGAGGTGTCAACTAGTATCTTCAGTTTTCCTAAGACAATTAAGTGTACTGCCACAAGTGTATATGTATGTTAAATATATGAAATAATACCCATGGCTGTTATAAGTAGAAAGGGAAAAGTTCTTATTAATTTTTACTCTTCTTAGAATCACAAATTGAAAGCTTTTAAGGAGCTGGTTAGTTATTTTATAGAAATTTTCTGGATTTTAATCTCTCCTCTTTATCCTGAGGTCTGAGGATTCCTTATCCATGAGCCTTTCTCTCGGAGTTTCTATACTCATATCTTCCCCTTCCTTTGTTAGGAAACCTCACCTCTAGCCACAGAAGAATTTTTCACTCTGTTTTCATTCTACCCCAAACCCACATGTATGTTGAAGTCTATGGCTTTGTGTCTGAAGTAGCAACCTGAGATTCTGTAGGCCAGTACTTTTCAGAATGGACAGAAGTCCATTACAATAACAGAGGGTAGTAGGGCTTAAGAACTCTGGGTTCTGTGGTTTAATCCAAGATTGGCTCCACCAGCCTGGAGGTTGCTTTTGATGTTTCCACTAATATGAGATAAAATCTCATTGAGTTATTTGGCTATTGAACTCTTTAGATTAAGCACAATATCTTCCCCAAGGGAAGCACTAATTTGGGAGCTAGCACTATTAATATCAAGACACATTTCCCTTTCTGTGGCATCAATGAGCCCCTGCTGCAAACTTGCGCATTGGACTTCTTTCTCTAGTCCTCTTTAAGTGCAAGCAATATAAAGTAAAAAAAGAAAATATATTACCTATAATGGCTTGTCTTCTTGGAAGTGCTCAAGACTGATCATTCTAGGAAGGATTCAATTAAATTTCTCAATTTTCCTCAATCTTTATTTTGTGAAATGTGGGGATGAGAAAAAAAGAACATAGCCAATTCTTTCCAATGCATTCATTTTTGCTTCTCTTTTCTTATGTCTAGGCTGTTGTACCTACCTTATAAACTCTGCTATTCCCTTAATCTATAAAGCCCAAGATGTCAATGTCTAACTTAGTGTCTGAAATAGAACTCCCTAAATACATGATTACTGAATGAATAAACTATTAAACACAGTTTAGATCTTTTATGCAACATAGTGACTGTAGTTTAATAGCAATGTATTGTATTCTTGTAAACTGCTAAGAGTGGATTTTTAAGTGTTTTTAACACAAAAATGATAAGTATGTGAAGTAATAAATAGGTTAATTACCCCTTTTTAGCCATTCCACAATATATACATATTTCAAAACAACATATACCAATAAATGTATACATTTTGTATCTGTCCATTGAAATATAATCTTTTAAAAAGAAGCAGTTTATGGGTGAATGTGAACGCTAATTGAAGGAAAAGCCTTGACTCTTTAATTTTGGCACATTTTACCTGCCAAAATTTTGTTTTCCATCCAGAGAATTGGGTTGTTTTCTATTTCATGAATTACAGAATATCCAAAAAGTAGCTTTTAAAATTTTACTGCAAAAAAATACTTTTGGCACTAGTGCCCCAAAATACTACCCTACCTAAGTAAAACTCAAAAGGAACTTTTATAAAAACAAATTAAAAGACATGTATGCTGGGTGGGTTTATGAAGAGGCTCCTCTAGGTCTGTATGTAGGAGCTACAGAGTAGTGCAATTATACCTTGAGGGATAAGCCAGCCAGCTGTTCAGCTCTGACCTCTTGCTTTCTTAGTGCATTCTCAGCTCATAATGATACAATGACTGAAAAGTCTCCAGGCTGTCCAAAGTTTGGTAAATCTTACTAACAGAAATTCTGACGTATTCCTATCATACCAGCCAAGATTATTTTATTTGAATTCATCTTCACTACTCCACAAGGATGTATAAGCACCCACTCTTGGCTAGCATTTTCCTGGGCATTGTAAAGATTTCACATAGTTTATGATCCAGGTGGCAAATAAGAGTAATGCACAAAATGATTTGGGGAAAATATTTGAAAACACCACTAAGCACTATAAAAAGAGAAAAAAAAAGCTATATACTCTTCAGTTTAAAGAAACAAGGAGAGAGCCAGGCAGGTATAAGCAAAATAGCATCCTCAAATGGCATCTTTAAGCATGAGTAGAAGAGGAGTGCAGGATAGCCATGCACATGCAGCTCTGAAGTTAACTCCATCTCTCAAACCCAAAGCTTTATCTGCAACTCTATGCCTGATAATATGTATAAAAAACATGGACATTTACAAAGCATATGACAATATCTTTGCCTGAACAAGAAGTGCACTAAAATAGTAATGAAAATTACACTAAAATGTTTCTTCAACACTATTAAGAGGTTTGTTGTTTAATTTTGTATTGTTTTTGGCACAGTGAAAAACAGAACAAAGTTTAAGTGAACATGTACATTACTATTATGCATTCTGATCACGTAGTGTAGTTATATAGTACTATACTATACTATACTTTATACATGCTGATCATATGCTGACCTTAGGGTGAGTCTAATATTGTATATGCATCTGTCATGATATCTGGGGTTAGGTACTCATGGTCAAATAAACAGACCAAGAAGTCCAGGGAGTTCTTCACGTCACCATACAATGTTGCTGAGGTTAGAGAAATGATGAGAACTGGGAAAGGTTAAACTTTAGAAAACAAAGAGGAAAACAGCTGTAAAAGATGGGATTCAAATAGACAAATTTGTCTAAGGAGGAAAACAGATATTGTACAAATTTATTTCCTGTTTCTTCCTGTCAATGATGTAACTCTCTGAAGTCAGACATTAAGGCCAGATGGTTCAGTCAAAAGGAGACTTGTAGCCAGAAACCTTTTCTTAACAAATTTTGGTAAAAATCTATTAACTTTTATTATTGTTTTCATGTTCTTCATTTGCATGACTTTCAATTCTTGAGTTAAAAAAAATTTTAAAGGCTTACTCAAGTGTTCATATCTGACCAGATTCAAACATTGTTATTAAAAAAGACTATCAAAATCAAATCCCAGCAGTTAGACCTGTCCTTGGCAGCATTTACAGAGAAATTAATTGTGTAATGAGAATTGCAATGTGCATAGCACATTACTTAATCTAATATTATAGGGGGTTAAAACTATAGTAACTTATCTGACAACAAATGGTTGAAAATAAAAATGATGATAATCATTAGACTCAAGGAGATTGAAAGAAATAAACAAAAAGACATTAAGTAGAAAAGAATCATAGAAAATTAACAAAGCCTAAAGATCTTTGAAAAGATTAATATGTTAGATCTCTGACAAGATGACAAGTAAAAAGAGAAATAATCAAATAAGTAATATCAGACAGAAGAATGGATAAACTCATAGAAGCAGAGAGTAAAATGGTGGTTGCTAGGGGCTCGGAGAAGTGAGGAATGGAGTGATATTTGCCAAGGGTATAAAAATGGTGACTGTAGAGGTGATAAATATGTCAGTTACTTGGAATGTGGTAATTATTTCACAGTGCATATCAAACATTAAGATATACAACTTAAATATATTTATTTTTATCATCAAAAATTTAAACGGTAAGAAAGTAAAACATTTTAAAAGACCAAAAGATGAATAAATAAACACAGATACAGCAGAGATGTAAAAGTGTATTGAAATAAAATTATAAATAGCTATTTAAATGCAAATTAGGAAATTTGGATTACACTGATTAATTTTAGCAAGATATCATGCCAAAATTGGCTCAAGAAGAAATAGAATTTAAATATATCAGAAATTTTTAACATATGAAAATATTCAAAAGCCTAGTTTTTGACCATTTACCAGTGAGTTCTATACCCATGCTATCATTCAAATAGCTAATAATTAACTTGATCTGATGTTGGTAATTTCAACCTGTTTTATGGTGAAACATACAAACTGCATCTCATATATGCATCAAATAAATGTAAGTAGTCCTCAGTTTATGCAGTAGTGTGATAATAATTATAGTGAAATATAGTTATTAAATATTAAGTATATAATAAAAATAAATGCACATCTTGCTTCTTATTAATATGGTAAATAAGATCTACAAGTAACTCTGATATCTATCATAATTTTGAAAAGGTGATGAGCACCAATGTTATTTTGAACTATATCTCAAAATTTTATTGTTAAAGAAGTTAACAGATACTGTTAATATTACTGTGGTTTGTTGACTATATTTATAATTAGGGAAATTGCTACAATTCAGTTTCAAGTTAGTGGAAATAAACATGTGCCCTTAACTGATTCAAATTTTTGGATGCCCTAATTCTATCCATGGAAACCTTTGTTCATACACCCCAGGTTAAAAATCTCAAAAGGTAAATTATTTAACCTTTTGTACTTTAATTTTCTTATCTGTTAAATGGTAAAATGGTAATAATAATAGTACCTACCATAGTATATTGTTGAAAGAAACAAATTTATATATATATACACCATATATATATATATAAACCCAGTAGAAGAAAGATGCAAATAAATATATATATTTATATATATAAACCCATTAGAAGAAAGATGCAAATAAATATTTTATATATATATTTATGTATTTATTATATATTTATAAATATATAATTGAATATGTTTATAAATATATAATATTTATATATTTATATATTATATATTTAGGAATATATTTATAAATATATAATTTAATATATTTATGAATATATTTATAAATATATAATTTAATATATTTATAAATTATATATTTATGAATATATTTATAAATATATAATTTAATATATTTATAAATTATATATTTATAAATATATTATATAAAATATATTTATAAATTATATATTTATAAATATATGAAATATATTTATAAATATATAAATATATAAAAAATAAAAATATATAAATATATATTATATATATAAACCCAGTAGAAGAAACATGCAAACAAATATTTGCTGTTGTTGTTATTGATGTTAGGAATCATTCAATGGATAGCCAATTCCTATCTAATAAAAGTTGTTCCAGAATATAGTGAAAGATAAACAATTCCAAGCTGATGTAATGAAGCTAGTGCAATTATCCAAAACCAGATAAAGACAACACACAAAAGCAATTTTAGGACTATTTCACTAAATACAGATGGAAGAATTCTAAAATAAATGCATTTAGAAACAATAAATCATGCTCAGTTTGTGAACCAACATCAGAAGATTTATTAATGGTATTCAGCATATTAATAGACTCAAAAGATAAAAATTATATCATTATCTCAATAGACACACAAAAAAGCAACTGTCTAAGTTCAACACTTATGTAGGACAAAAAATCAGCAAACTAGGAATAAAAGAGAACCTCCTCAATTCAAAAAATACTATAATTCCAAGAAGCACAGTAAAATGTATACTTAATTAAGAAGATGTATATGAAAGCCCTGTATGATTAAAAATTAGCAAGGGTATCCACTATCACCTGTATTATTTATCAGAGTTTGAAACGTATATTAAAATAAATAAGATGTATAAGGACTTCATATACATAGAAAAATCAGCAGAATAAATAGAAACACCATTAGTAAAAATAAGAAATTTTTGCATGTTTGTTGAAATCAAAACAAATATTAAAAAATGAATTGAAGGCCGGGCGCAGTGGCTCTCGCCTGTAATCCCAGCACTTTGGGAGGCCGAGGCGGTTGGATCACAAGGTCGGGAAATCGAGACCATCCTGACTTAACACAGTGAAACACCGTCTCTACTAAAAATACAAAAAAATTAGCCGGGCGTGGTAGCGGGCGCCTGTAGTCCCAGCTACTCGGGAGGCTGAGGCGAGAGAATGGCGTGAACACGGGAGGTGGAGCTTGCAGTGAGCGGAGATCGCGCCACTGCACTCCAGCCTGGGCGACAGAGCGAGACTCCGTCTCAAAAAAAAAAAAAAAAAAAAAAAAAAAGATGAATTGAATTCCTCTACATCAAAAATAACCAGTTACAAAATATAATAAAAAATACAACTAGCATTTTATTAGTAGTAACAGAATCTAAGAATTGTAATAGTAACAATCACTAAAAGTAGTGATAATCTCAATGTAAAAAATACTAAAATCTTTCTAAAGGGTATAAAGGGAGGTCAATGGAGAGAATCTGTGGTGTTGGATAAAAATAACTATTATAAAAATAGAATTTTCCCCAAATTAATTAATACAACTACTCCAGTCATAATTCTAATTGTCTTGTAAAATAATTTAATAGGTTTATTCTAAAATTTCTATGAAAGTATAAACCTTCATGAATATCCAAGGATAAATTCTGAAAAAAGGTAGGAAAAAAGAGACTAGACGTGACACAAACTGAAACAGTAGCATTAAAACCATATAGTAGAAATAAAAGTATAGATCAATAAATCAATGGAACCAAATATAAAGCCTTGAATAGATCTATGTATGTATGGGTATTTAGCATTGGATAAAAGTATTCCTGCAAATCAATAGAGTGAATATAGACTATTTTATAATTATGTTGGGCAAACTGGAATACTATATCAAGAAAAGTAAAACTGAACTCATAATATCATTTACAATGGTGAACTCTGGTTAAAAACCTTAATGTAAAATTAAAAAAAAAAAAACCTGAAATGTGTAGAATAAATGGTTTTCTTAAACAAAACTACAATAAACCAAAAGATAAAATTTTGATGAATCTAATTAAGAATTTCTACCCAATAAACAGGCTGATGACACACGGGAGAGTGTATTTGCATTGGGAAAAATGGCAAGGGATTTCTGTTTTCTTATAAGAAACGCCATGAGAAGTAAATACCACTGCTGCAATAACCAGAAATAATAAAAATAAATTTTAAAAAATATTTGGAAAAAATCGGATTGCTGCAGAAGCAACAAAGAAAATGCCTTTCTCAGATTAGCTCATTTTCTTCCCTAAGGCATTTGTGAATCTGGATGTAGACTGAGGACAAAGCAGCTTTATTAGGGAAAAAAAAAATCACCAAAGCTTTTGATATTATTTGGCTTAGGATGATATATTAGAATCTAGAAGAACCCCAGATATATATCTGTTTTCCCCACAGAGTATTTGCAGGGGTTTGGGATGTTAAAGGAGACTAGGAACGTGGACCAGAAACTTCTAAAAGAGATCATTAGATCTTTCACAGTTTCATGGTAATTAGGAGACAAAACCTATTAAAGAGGGAGGCCCTATTTTCAACACTGAGTTAGTATCCTGTAGATATTTGCAGATATTGATGCTATATGGAGTAGGAGACTAACAGGCTGATTTCAAAACCTGTAAATAAAATAATTGAATCTTGCAGTCTTTCAGAACCGTAGAGGCAGAGTCTTACCAGTCTCTTGGTGCTTTCTACAAACCAGAGATGCGCTGAGTTTCTCTAAACTACAACCCAGCTCTGACTCATCTAAAGCACTTTTTGAATTAAAGTGACTAGTCCCTTATCTTGTCTGGCTAACAGATAGAATAAACAGAAAAGAAAGAAAGATGAACAGAAAGAAAAAAGGCAAATAGAGAAGATGACAAGATGATAATAGCTATCTGGAAAGATGGAAGCAGCAACGATGGCAAATTTTTAAGTATTTCAATATCTCCTTATAAAAACAGAGTAACTAGGCCAGGTGCAGTGGCTCACGCCTGTAATCCCAGCACTTTGGGAGACTGACGCAGTGGACCATCTAAGGTCAGGAGTTTGAGACAAGCCTGACCAACATGGTAAAACCCTGTCTCTACTAAAAATACAAAAATCAGCCAGGCGTGGGGGTGTGTGACGGTAGTACCAGCTACTCGGGAGGCTGAGACAGGAGAATTGCTTGAACCCGGGAGGCACAGTTTGCAGTGAACCAAGATCGTGCCACTGCACTGCAGCCTGGGTGACAGAGAGAGACTCTGTCTCAAAAAAACAAAAACAAAAACAAAGCAAAACAAAAACAAACAAACAAAAAAAACAGAGTAACTAGATAAGCCCTCTTTCCCCTGGAAGGAAGAAACACCATCCAAAGTCTCTGATGTTCTTTTACATACCATGTTAAGTATGCAATAAAAATTTACTAGAAATGCAAAGTGACAAGACAATGGCACCCCTAATCAAGAGAAAAATTCAACAATAGAAGCAGATCCGGATGGTCCAAATATTGGAATATTGGATTATCACTGTAGAATTGACCTACCTGGGAATTGGGAAAAAAAATCCTGGTTTCCGTCTCTGCTCATTTATAAGCAAATGTGGTGGAATCATTCCCTGGAATATAGTGTACATAATTTAGAAGCAACAGAACCATATACCATTGCAATTTGAATAGATAATAACAGAATGCTGAGTGACCAAATTAAGAAACACTATGCATATGTACACAAAACACATACGCATAGTGGGTTTTTGTTTGTTTGTTTGTTTGTTTTTTGAGACGGAAACTCACTCTGTGGCCAGGCTGGAGTGCAGTGGCGCCATCTTGGCTCACCACAACCTCCGACTCCCTGGTTCAAGCGATTCTCCTGCCTCAGCCACCTGAGTAGTTGGCATTACAGGCATGTTCCACCACGTCCTGCTAATTTTTCTAGTTTTAATGAGACAGAGTTTCACCATGTTGGCCAGGCTGGTCTCAATCTCCTGACCTCGTGATCCGCCCATCTCGGCCTCCCAAAGTGCTGGGACTACAGGTGTGAGCCACCACGCCTGGCCTAGAGGATTTTTTAAAGCGAATTTTGGTCCCATGAGCAAAATCCTTTTGTCTCTTGCTTTAAACATAGATATTCTAGAAGACTTTTTAAAGAGAATTTTGGTCTCAAGAGCAATCAGAGGAATGAAAATTTTAAAATTAATACTGTAAGTTTTATCCCCTAGTTTGGCAAAAATTTGAAAGCTGAATAATATCACTTGGTGAGGATATAAAGTAACGGACACTTTTGAACTGCTGATAAGAGTATAAATTGGTACAGTCATGCTGGAGCAACTATTAATTGACCATTGCATAAAGCAAACCCAACAGTTCCATTTGTAAGTACTTACATTAAATTCTTATGTATGTGCACAAGAGGACAAGTATGAGAATATTAATCACAGCATTGTTTGTCATGGTGCAGTAGGGGAATAGACAAAGAAAATCTTATGTCTTCATTTGAAGGAATACTAAACCTTGTAAAAGAGAATTTAGATCTCAAAAGCTAAGTTTTAAGTTAATAAAGCAAAATACAGAACCATATGTATCATATACCAATTATATACAATTTAAAATGCTCAAGTATAGCAACACTTTACATTATCTAACTGTACTTTTACAACTAAAAATATTGAAAATGATGGTTTTTCCTGGGAAGAAGGGAAAGGGAAATGAAACAAAAAAATGTAAATTAAAAATGAGACCTTGGCTACATCTACAATGCTTCATTTTGAAAGGAAAGAAAAAAAAGACTACTGGAGAAGATGACAATAGCTATCTGGAAAGATGGCAGCGGCAATTATGGCAAGTTTTGGAATCTTTCTATACCTCCTCATAAAAACTACATCGCTTTTATGTAACTATCTAGTTACATAGTTATCCTGTAACTATCTAGAATGGAATGGAAATTATAAAAGGGCTTCTGGGGTCCCAAGCAGTTCTATTTCTTGGTCTAGGTAGTGTTTGACATGTAATAATTTCAAAAATTGATAATAGCAGCTGTGTATACATAATTAGAATATATGTACTTGTCATATTATTTGTACTTTACTGTTGCATTAAAATTCCTCCAAAAATATAATAAAATATGTTGTGGATCATCAAGATATTAAAAAGCTGGTATACATATTTTCCTCAAAGCCCAAAGTTATAAGCCACAAAACCCACTTGTTATTCATTTCTCTAAGCCTAGATTCAACAATAGGCTCTGAGCTTGTTTGATTGCCGTATTCTACTTGATCATAAATAATATACATAGGATACTATATTTAGAAGTATTGCTTATTCAAAATTCTGGAAGTTCTCAGTAAATTTTATACTAAATTAGGAATGTTTTATCATTCATGAATAAAATGGGCAGATAGACTATACTATGCAGAGATTTTTATAATAGTGACACATTTTATGATAATCTATCCAAATATTCCATCTATGTCCCAATAATGATAATAAAACTTACACTAAATGAGTTTATTATTTTTTATAGTTTAAAAATTAATTTTATACATATTATTAGCTGATTTTCTCAACATATCTAAGAATTCAGATGCAGTAACCCTATTTTTAATTTAATTTAATTTAATATTTATTGGAGACAGGTTCTTGCTCTGTCACCCAGGCTGGAGTGCAGTGGCGTGATCACAGTTCACTGCAGCCTTCATCCGTCTGTGTTCAAGCAGTCCTTCCACCTCAGCCTCCCAAGTAGCTGGGACTACAGGCACAAGCCACCATGCCCACCTAACTTAAAAAGGATTTTTAAAAGACAGGGTCTTGCTCTGTTGTCCAGACTGGACTTTAACTCCTGGAGTCCAGTGACCCTCCCACCTGGGCCTCCGAAAGTGCTGGGATTACAGACATGAGCCACCGTGCTGGGACAATACTAATTGATTTTTACTCTCTAACCTCAAAAGGTTAATTAACATGCCCAAGATTACATGAAAATTCATGGAAGAAATAAAATTCCAACTTAAGTGTTATTTTTCTTTAAGTCTGGTGTTTTGCTATTAGTCTTAAAGTATTGATTTTTTTCCAGATTTCCTGCCTAGTCCATTGTAACTGGCAATTGAACTCATGGGTTTAACCTCATTAACTTAATGTTCTAACTGTGTTAATTAAATTAGGACAAGCATGATTAGACATTGAATTCTACCTGAAAAACATAAGGGAGCCTCAAAAATATTTTATTTTGCTTTCAAACTCATTAAAGAGCACTAGGCAACCAAAGTAGATACACACAATAAGAGGAAAGAAAGGCTTACTTTGTCATCTGCTAACAACCCTCACAAAGCCAAGCCCAAAGTAATTTCATAGACACAGATTTCCTTAGAAACCCTAGGGTTATAGGTTAGTTGCAATTAGGATATTAATAAGAACATTGACATCGGTAATAAAAAACTCTATTTGGCCAAGGATAGAATGTTTGAGAGTTTCAGATCTCAGTACTTTGCCATGCAACCTATTGCCATGCAATATTAAGGTGCTTAATATTGACCTACTGGCTCCAAACTTATGTAAAGGAGTTTGTAATATTGGTTTATCACAGCTATCCTTGTTGAATTTTTATTCTATGTCAGAAGGAAAAACGAAAGTGCTAAAAGAGAATATGGGCATAAATTATGAAACCTCAGCCATGCAAACCCCCCTAATTTTAATTGCCCTATTTAAAAATATATCAGTCAGCTATAAACTATTTCTTGGGTGGCTACAAAACCTATTACTGAATTGTTGCTACAAATATTTACAAAGCGAACATCCTGAGTATCTATTGATCTCTCACAAGAAACTCTGGGAAAGATATCAATTCAACAAATCAATTTAAAATATACTTATTGATCTGCTAGTAGTGCCAAACACTGAAATACCTTTTACATATTCAAAAATAAGTATGAGTTGAGGCTTTTTGCCCTCAAAGACGCATCAATCTAGGAAGAAGAAAATACAGGTAATTAAATAATATAATGTAAGTACATTCCTATCTGTGATTGTAAAAATTATAATCTCTCCTCTATATCTTCATGCAGCCCACAGTCCTAAAAGAATTCAAGCTCTCTGAAGACGTAGATGAGGAAGTAATTAGTTCTACACTGTAGTGAGGGAAGTTAGAGAAAATGTTTTAGAAATTAAAATTTTCAACGGACTCCTTCTGAATTTCATGGGGACTTGCACAACTTAAAACCCTTCTGGGAATGGAAAATATTTGCTGTTTGTTAAGACAAATTATTTTATTCAGTTTTTCTCATCCATTCAATCACTTAGAGTTTTTAGATTGCAAGTAACAGAAATTCACTTACAGTAAATTAGACCACATAAAATAAATTAACTAGAATAGATGTGATGATCAAAACTAAGGAAATCAGAAGGACAGATCTTAGAAGAGAAACCAAAAAGGTTCTGGAGAACTCCTCCAGGATCTACATGACAGAAAGTGATGAATAGTTTCTTCAAAATGCTGTTATCGGGAAAAAAACAAATGGAGTTCCAATCCTATGTTAAAAGGATGACATGAAATATATATGCAAAATAGGCATGTCATAAATATATAATTTAAGAAATTATTGTGAAGCAAATACCATATAACAGCTGCTCAGATAAACAGAACATTTATCAGTACTATGTAAGCCTTTAATCTGTCCTTTCCTAATTAGAATCCACTCATTTATGACTTTGTGAAAATAATTTTCTTGCTGCTCCTAAACTTATGTAAAGTTCAAAAACAAGCAAACTATTATCTACTCTTTCTCACTATAATCAAAATCAAATTTTAGACAAGAAATAAGAGAAGAAATGAATAGAGAGTGAGAGAGAGAGAGAGAATGCATGCAGAGAGGACGGAAGAAAAAGAGATTGACTCAGGTATTCAGGTGGACCAAGCTTGGAAAACGTCCTCAGCCTTGACTGACAATGCTAATAAAGACTAGATCAAGAGAGAAATAGTACTTTAAGCAATACATGATGTCAATAACAGCAGAAATGTGAACTCATGCTGGCCAGGAAAATTGATAAATGTCTACTATATCCATGAATTTTCCATTAGTGCCACAACAGCAAAAGTTCATATATAGTAAAAGATTTTCAAATGTCAGGAAACTGTCCAATTTAGGACCATATATCTTGACTCAATCAAAAATCAACATCTTGACTTTGACTTCTTCATGTTCTTTATATTGCAGAGTTCATTTAAGACCTCAATCAAATTCTACCGCTTCTAAGAAGCCAACTAAAGCCCTTGCAACTCTCCTCTAGACTAAAAGTTGGTATTTACCAGTCAGTATTACATTCTCTTTATGCTAACTTTTATTTTTTGGGAAAATTTTATTGCATTTTGTTTACATGTGGAAGCACTGACAACTGAAAAGACGCAGCTTGTTCCACTTACTTTTCTGAAAAACCGCATGGCTAGATTAACTTTCTCCCCACTCAGGACAGAATTGAATAAACCTTATCCACCACCCACCCCCCAGCAAAAGCTAAAAACAGGGAGTTGTGGCAATCACATAAAAAAACAAATCAATGTGTAAGAATTCCCAGTTGGTCAGTAATCAGATTTGTTCTTTTTGTACTTGGAGGGCACTCCCTACCTCCTCACCCCTCCCAACCATCACCACCTCCCTCAAAGGAGACACACAGAAAGTGCCTTCCAAATGGAAAACCTATTCTGTCCAGTGCCATAGGCTTAGATGTATCTGCCAATTCCAGCCAAAGGGATGGCCATCTGTCAACTTAGAAAGGTTGAGAGCTATGATGTCACCCCAGCATCATGGTCAGCTCCATACCAGGACAACAGCCTCAAAGGTTAAAATACAGATAACACACCAGCACATACACATTTATGGGTGTTAAATACCAGAAAGTGAATCCACTTTAGAGATTTATCGAATGAGGAAAAGAGGTTGCTGGTAGGGCTGTATGTGTTGGGCACTGGTGCCTGTTGCACTCAGAATTAACACTGCTTAACTGACATCATGCTGGGGAAAAGAGGGAGATAGAGTGGTAAGAGAGGAAGTAAATGTAACAAAGGAACACAGCTTGCCTGAAATTATGTAATTTTTTTTTCCTCTCTTGACTGTATAAGGCATTTTGAATTGGAAAAATGTCTTTCCTTCACACTCTTCCAAATAATCAGAGGGAATATAAAAGCTGATCCAGAATACAAATAAACCTGTTTCATCTCCCCCCCACCTCCAAAAAAAATTATTCTTCATACCCCAAGCCCATAAAGTACAGGGCAGGCAATTGATTTCCTAATTAGGAGGCAAACCATGTCCACCTCTGAGATGAGGCGGTTGTGCCAAGGGTCCCTTCTGAAAGCTCCAGCCCTGACTCTGACCTTTTCAGGCCTCAAAAGGTAAGCATCCATCTTCGGTGAAGTTTTAAGTCTCACTGGGGTGCCTGCCAGCCACTGCCTCCTGGGCAGTGGGAGGTCAGGACCCTCCTGGCTTTCCTATGCATCCCCTGCCAGGTGTCTAGACTGTTCCATCCACATGCAGCATTAAGCTTCATTCAGTTGGTAGAAGTGGGCACAGACCGGAGACAGCACCTTCTACATTGGTCATGCCAGACAGGCCACAGAGAGGAAACCAGAGGCCAGAAAAGTGATTTTAAAAGGAAAAGAAAGAGCAGCTTTTGTCACCCAAAACTTCAACAGGATGATATTTAAAAAATAAAATACGGGGACTTATTTTTTTCCTCTGCAATGATGTGCCATTTTACTTGAGACATTAAAAAAAAAGGTTTAAGAGTAGTTGTTTTTTTGCTTTTTCGATTTAAACATTCATGGAAACAGATGGGACAGCAGTGCTGTGGTGTGGCTTGCGTGTAAGTGGCCACGCTGATCTGACTCCTTCAGACTTCACACTGGTATGGGCCTGCCTTCCCTTGATCTGGCATGGCAAAAAGTCTCCATCTGCCTAGAGAGAAGGGGTGGCCAAAAACAGTCATGCCAGACAGATGTCTGTTCATGATAAATGTCATGTTCATCCATTTTGGTTTCTTAGCCCATCTTCTCTCTTCCTTTTTCAATTGTCCTACAGCCATTTCCTCCATGCAGATGGAGTGCACCTGGGTCCCAAACATCACTGATGTGAAAATGAAGAAGAGCAGCCCCTCAAAGCACAGTGGGATGAGGAAGACCACCGTGGTGGGTGGAAAGAAGGAGCTACACTCTGTCAAACTGACTTAAAAGGGCTGCATTTTTTCATGAGGAGAGATACAGGCATCTGCCATTCCTTCCCTGTTCAGTTCACAGGCTTCGGGAGATTTGAGCAATCTTCTTCACAGCAATCCAGGAAGTGTAATCCACCATGATGAGGGCAGGCAAGGAAATGAGAGCTGTGCACATGATAAACAGGACAAAGCACTTCTGGTTGTTCTCTTTGATGCAGATGTTGACCCAGGGACAGTGGGGGTCCACCCTGC
Source organism: Pan troglodytes (assembly GCF_028858775.2). Classification (NCBI taxonomy): domain Eukaryota; kingdom Metazoa; phylum Chordata; class Mammalia; order Primates; family Hominidae; genus Pan; species Pan troglodytes. The sequence goes on along the minus strand of NC_072402.2, from coordinate 95,411,922 downwards.
GAATGCACCCCTTACAAACACTGCAGCGGCAGGTTCGGTCAGGCTTGAGGCTGCAGCACTGGGACACGAGTATACCACATGCCTGGGCTTCATCTGTAAACTCTGGATGAATTATTTGTGGCATTTCATTTGGGCACTGCTCCGGTCTCTGTCAGCATGGCCTGGCAGTGGGAGGCCAGGGCCAAGAAAGTCAGCAGGTTGAACACAATTCCATTGATGGTGCTGTATGCATAGTCTTGGGATGGAATCAGCATGAAAAAGAGGACCACAAACTCCGCACAGAGGACCAGAAACCAGGTGATGATGGCACAGGCGATGCCACAGCCATCGTGGATAAGCCACATGGTTCTCATAGGACCACGGTAGGGAGGTCGGACAGGCATCTCCAGCTATGGGTACTCTGGTTTCCTCTCAAAGTCTCTGAAGTGGTGGGTGGGGACCAGCACCATAAGCTATTCTGTCCCTACTGGCTTTGTGATGCAAGAGGCAGTTCCCCAATCTGAGGACCCTGTGGGGCTCCCGCCTTTACCATTGTCACCTCCACCACCGCATACCCTTGAAGTCCCCAACCCAGGTCCTGGCCTTGGACCCTGGCCATGGCTTCTCGGCTGGAAGCCTGCTGCTCTCTGGACTAGGCCAAACACGAGGCCTCTTTCTGCTAACTCTTAATATAATTTCCATTTAATGAGCATCTACTCTGAACTATGCACTATGCTAAACATTTGCAAGCACTAACTTTAACAGTAACCCCAAGAGATAGATAGATACTCTTATCATCCTCATTCTACAGAAGAGGAAAAGGAGGATTAAATATATTAAAAGAATTTTTACAAATTCTGTCTTCCTTCTTACATAATCCAGGGCACAAAGTCGAAGTGCACCGATCACCTGAGTGGTATGTTAGATACTCTTAACAGAGCTTGTAAGTACCAATATTAGAGGAGGAAATTTGGAAACAGAAAGAAACATTCTAAAAAGTAAACTGAAATGTGTTTGCCATTTTAAGGTATTCTATTGGAAACAGCATATGTTAAACAAGGATTAGTATCTTAAACCAGATTTGTCAGACTTTATGACAGGAAATATATTGAATTTGACAGCAAAAAAGATTTCCTTGTAGAAGTAAGTAATACCAAGAAACAGTACCTAGTTTTTGAGAAAATTTAAATTTAATTTTGTATCACCTATTATAAGATTTCTATTTTGCAGAATTTTGATATTAATTTGTTAAAAGATGACATATTCAGTGGCACATTGTTAGGTTAATTGGCTCCAATGAATTACATTTCTCAGCATTCACATCGTTGGTGTTGCCCTCCCACATGTTCTTGGTTATGTGACTTGCTTAGGAGAATGAGAAAAACATGTACACAGTGGGGCTTGTCCTCAAGGAGTATTGCTGTCACCATTCTAGACTTCCAGAAGATCAAAGACCACATGGAAAGGAAAGCAGCCATCACAAATGTCTCAGTCAAGCTGAGCTCCCAACAGACCATCTAGCTGAATGAATCTGCATGAGACAGCCCAGGATAACATTGCGGAGCCACCCACCTAATTCAAGGAATTGCAAGAAATAATGTGATTTTTTGTTGTTGTTGCTTTAGGTCAGCAATAGACAATTGATTTGTAAAATGGTACCAGAATTGGATGGTTGCTAAAACACTCTCCTAAAATTTGTGGTATTGGTTTTGAGACTGGGCAGTGAGTTGAGAGGAGTTGAGAGGAACCTGCTATTAGAGGCTAGAAAGATGTTTTGTAGTATTGAAGCAATGACAAACTGTTCTCTACAGTCTTTGGAGATAGAGAATAAGCCTAATGGTTCAGTAATGAATCTGTGGATCTAGCTAAGGAGAATTCTAGGCAGAGTTAAAAACGTCCATTTTCTTCCTTGGCGGTATATGATAGAATAAAGAGAAAGAGGCACTAAAAGGGAGATTTTACTTTATAAGGGGAATGTAAAGAATATGTAAAGAAGCTAAGAGTTGCTTGGTTGAAAAATCAAAACATTTCACATAATCTCCAGACAGCAGAGAATTCTCATAAAAAGAAGTGCCTTTAAAATAATTATCAAATCAGTGTTACAGCTGTAATACCCTTTGTTAAGACCTCAAGACAATTGAAGGAGGTGCCTAGTAGACCCTTTCATCTAGAACAAACGGCTCTTTAGAATCTTATAAGCTTTGTCCCACAGCAGCTATACATGGAGTCTAAGGGAAAGAAAGAGGTCTGCCTTAAAAATAATTGTAAATGTGGCTTTGGGGGGCATCAAGTGAACTCTATCTGACTTACAGAAATATCACAAAGTTTTTAAGAGAATTTATCAGTTTGTATTGAAAAAGATAGAGACAGTTTGAAAGGAAAAGGAGCCATTGTCTCCCCTAATTTACTGAGGGTTAGTAGACTGATAAAGCTACTCAGCTGCAAATGTAGGTCATATCGTATCTGGAAAAAAAAAAAAAAAGACATCTCATAGGCCAGAACTGAATTCTCAAAGGTAAAAGCCAAGAATCACAGAAGACAATGCTTTAGAGAATGACTCCCAGCTCCCAGGAACAGAACTAGGCCCTGATCAAGGAATATTCCCTGCTTTCAGTGGGGCTTGTGCCTGTCTGGCATTTAGAGTTGCTATGATCCAATGATTGCCATGGTCTTCTCTTCCTTTCTTTTTTTGAATGGGAGTGTCTATTGCTGTCATTGCTCCCTGATTCATTGTTGTGTGTTAAGTATGTGAGGAGCAAATAGCTTGTTTTTGTAAATAATGAGGATTTATATCAAAAGAGCTCCACCCAAAATACCTCAGCCATATCCAAACCTGATTCTTTTTATTAGATCATAAACTCCCTAATTGATGCTATGACTGGATGAAGCCATCAGTGTTTCAGAGGTGATGAGTGTGTTTTCTGTATGAAAGAGACATGAATCACTAGAGCCAGAAGCTGGACTGTGGAAGATTGCTGCCAAAATGGAATCCAGTGAATCACACCTTCCTGTAACTACATGCTTGCGATATCTCCTGCCTCATGGAATTTGCTTTTGCCAATGGAACATCAAGCATTTGCATATTGGGGCTTCCTCTCTTGAAACATTGCTGCCCTATGTGAGGAAGCCTGGTCTAACCACCTGGAGGATGAAAGACCACATTTGGAAAGACACAAAGCCATCTCAGTTTTCTCAGCTGAAGTTAGCTCCCAGCCAATTTTTTAGATGGGTGCAGCTGTTCAAGTAAGCCCAGGTAAATATAGCAAAAGAATTACCCAGTTACAAGTTAGGGACCAGTAACAAAGATTTCTGGAGCCTTTATCATACCTAACTAATGCTGAGAAATAGTAAACATTCAATTATTGCTGGCTAATTGATTAAGCCTTCCGTATGATTGTTTTTCTTTTAGGGATACTTTAGTTTTCAATAATGTATACATCTATAAATAAATACCATACCAAAATTATCCTTAGACAGTAGGAGTTTTGGTAGTTATTCTTAGTTCTCTGGTACCACCAAAATAGGTATTTAATTTTGAATATTAGTTTTTTACCTCCCATTTTTTAAGCATGTTATGATGTACAAGTAGAAGAGATTTGTTGAGAATTTTACAGCCCAAATCAAGTTCAAATCACTGACCCATACACATTCTTGTTTAACACTTGGGATTTAATTAAAAAGTCTGGATTTATCCTGAATAATGCTTTGATAGAGCTAGGAGGGCAAGAAAAGGAGGATGAGAGAAGCTCATGTTAAAATGTCACAGATTCCTACTGTTATTACCATGTTTCAGTAGTTTTTCTCAAATGAATGCTTCCAATTTGTCTTATTCCCTTAGTCAATTTCCAGAAATTGATGTTTTTGACAGTTTTGTCTAGTTTTATCATTGCATTGCATGGAGAGAATTTGCTAAGCTCCTCACTGAGCCATTCTGAAAGTCCTATTTCCCCATTGCTTCTGTTCGAAGAGTTCTTACTTTTTATCTTCTTAATATTTTCCAAGTAACCTATCAATATTAATGTATATAGATCTATTTATATTACAGTGTACATTATTATTCACCACCAATTTCTTTCTTCTTCATCTTATTCTATCTTTAGGATTCTGTTCTGGTTCATTTTGTTGGTTTATTTTGTTTATGTGGTTATTCCTTAAGTATTTTCCTCAGATAACAAGTATGAATTATATACTCCATATTCAACATCTTAGTAACAAAAAGAACTTTGGCACACATGGGCATATTATTCACTAGGGAACTTTCACTTCTGTGGGTGATCTGAGATAGAGGCTATAAATCCCATGCAAATGAGCGCATGAGCTTGCCCCGAGTCTCTTTTAAAAATCATGGCGGTGGCTCATGCCTGTAATCCCAGCATTTTGGGGGGCCAAGGCGGGTGGATCAGGAGGTCAGGAGATCGAGACCATCCTGGCTAACACGGTGAAACCCCGTCTCTACCAAAAATACAAAAAATTAGCCGGGCATGTTGGCGGGCGCCTGTAGTCCCAGCTACTTGGGAGGCTGAGGCAGGAGAATGGCGTGAACCACAGAGGCGGAGCTTTCAGTGAGCCGAGATCGCGCCACTGCACTCCACCCTGGAAGACAGTGAGACTCTGTCTCAAAAAAAAAAAAAGAAAAAAAATCATGAGCAAGGAAAATATTACACCAAACCTGAAAAGAATCCTGTAAAACTCTGCTTCCTGACCCTGAGACATATTAGGAAGCAAATCAAGTGATGTGTAAAGACATAATTCCTTTAAAGGGATCAGGACTTCAAGTCTACCAGCTTATGGGGGAAAACCTAAATTCATGTTTTGTGCATGAAGAAAAGCTTGATTAATAAACTGACATAAACTTGACATAAAAACTGGACTAAAGCTGAATAAAAGGTTGTGGCTCAATTAAAAGTATGCCCAATATTAACTAATGAGGAGAGTTTTATAATCCACAGCATTCAAAGACTCTTAAAGGAAGAAAATGACCAGGGAAGACGAATTCATAAAAAAAATTATAAAAGATATGAGAAAGCCTAATACCAACCATATAGTGTTGGATTTTATAAAATAAACATTTGCATCCAAATGACTATAGCAAATAGAATAATCTGAAAGGGTACCAAAAATAAATACATTTCATGTCTAAAACAACTATATGAAGATATTCACACAATAAAACAATAATAGAAAAATTTTGAAATGAGAAGAGCCAGATGTGAAAACTATACAAAAAATGCTTAATATAAAATATAGTCATTGAAATAAAAATTGTTCAACATTGATCAAGTGTGGATGAGATATTGCTAAAGAGAGAATTAATGAATGAAATAGTTCAGGAAATCATTCAGACATAGGAAGATAAAATGGAAGAAAATGTGAAAAAAAACATGAAGAATATATATCACCATCCTGCATTTCTTTCTGAAACTCCAAACTTGTATATTCAACTGTCAGCTCATCCATTTATACTTCGATATCTAAGACATTTCAAACCAAGCATGGCTAAAACTGATCTCCTAATTCTCCCACCAAAAGCTATTTTATTCACTGTCTTTCCCATCTCAGTTAATGCCAGTTCTAACCTTCCAGTTAATTATGCCAGTTACCCTGGTGTAAGCTTGATGTCTCCTTATTTTCCTATGTTAAATTCAATGTATCATCAATTTGTCGACTCTAGTTTCAAAATATATTCAATATCTGACCACTTCTCACAATCTCCACTACTACCTCCCTGATTGCCAGAGTTCACCTGGATTATTTGTTAAAAGTCTCTTATCTGGTCTTCCTGTACTGCCCTTGCTGCACTATAGTCTATTCTCAGCACAGAAGCTAAAATGATATCTTTGTAGTATAATACGATTTATATCTAGTCTGTACTTAAAACTTGATAATTTCATTTCCATTAGAGTAAAAACCAAAATCCTTCAAGTATCTACATAATCTGCCACCTGCACACATATTACCACCTCTCTATCTTCATCTCTTTGTCTCTCCCCTTCCTCATCACTCACTCTGCTCTAGACACAGTGGGATTCTTGCTGTTCTCTGATTATATCAGGCATGCTTTTCCCTTATGACTTCATCTTAAGCTGTTACTTCTTTCTAAAACATCCCTTCTCCAAATAGCCATGGCTAATTTCCTCATCAAGTTAACTGCTCCGGTATCAACTTTCCAGTGAGACCTATTTGAATATTCTATTTAAAATTCACCCCATTGCTAATCTCAAGCACAATGGCTAATAATTAAATACTTAATGTCAGCAACTATTATATTTTATATAAAACTTATTGATGAAATGCAATGATAGACAATGGCAACATGACAGAACATTAAACTGAAAAAGTTACTTTATTTCGATTAATTGTGTGAGTTATTTAGGACACATGTAACACTGCATTATATTGTCTGTAGAAGATCGAGGATAGCAAAAGCCTTTATGAACTTACTCTGGGTACAGAAAACTGAGCCAAACTGATTTAGATGCAGAATTCATGGGGGACAGAAGGGAGTAAGGACAATGAGCCTGGTCACCCACAGGAGTTATAAACTCAAATGCCAGTAGGAACCAGGCTGACAACCTAAATGTGCGTGCTAGCCTGTGGCAAAGAAGAAAGTATGTAACCAGCAAAGAAAATCAAACACATGACCCACAAGCTACACTTCCTAGTGGAACATGATTCCTGACTTACTTCCACTAGAAAATGGTAGGTCAACTGACCTACTGTTTCTTTGTTTCTGATGTAGTTTTATTATTTGGTAAGACAGTTTTGGAGAGGGAGAGCACTTGGATATCCTTTTAATACAAAAGAGTTAGTGGTCCTGCTTCTGTGCTTAATGTTTTAACTGAAAGAGTCACTTCTAAATTTAGAGTCTACACTTTTATTCTAAAAATAAATTGAATGCTTGGACTTAATCAGGCATTTCATTTGTGATTCCAAGTCTTTGTGGGCTTCAACTATGATTTTGCTTATGTGCAACCCAGACCCTTGCAGGAAAAGATTCTTGGAAGTGACATAGAATTCTTGCCATATGGTTTGCACATGCATTTTCTGCATGCATGGCTAATTCAAGGACATGAGAAAACATACGCAAATGCTATTGGGCATGGAAATTTAGACATTTCTTTGAAATGTTGACCTTTAAATGTTTACCACCTGTAGTATACAGGATATGAAAACATCTCCCAAAACTACAAATCTTCATTGTAAGTATGACTGGAAATGATCATCCTCTAAAAAGAGGAAGAATTCTCATCCTCTGTACACAAGAGGTTATCTCTACTAGACCGCTTTGGAATGAGAATATTTGTTCATCCCAATGTTATTGTTGTTGTTTGATAGCTGACTTAAATCACCATTAGAAATAAAATGTCCATCATCCTACAACTCTCAAAGATAAACTATAAACAGATAACAAAATGTTCAAGATAAAGTTTTGTGCCACAAAGATTAAATAAATGCTGTCAATTCTTAGTTTTCTGCTCTAAGGTTATGAACAATGAAAAAATACACATTATCCTGATTTTATAAACATAATGCTTTGTTATGCATTTACTCTGAAACAGCACCATCTAAGGAAATCATCTAGCTGTGGAGATTTAAAAAATCTGTGACACTACAGCTATGAATTTAGGAATTATTATTTTAATTAAAATTAGCTGAGCCAGGTGGGATAAATCATTTTTTTCCTCCGAGCCTCTGTTTATATATCTGTGAAATGAGCTTAATAATGCCAGCCTTAGAGGTTGTTATAAGTATCAAATGAGATAATGTAAATCAACAGATTTTAAAATTATGAAGTATCATCTATTGTCTGGTTTAAAGTGGAGGTAGATCAACTCGGGGCTGAATCTTGATTCTTCCACTTGCATTCTGTATGACCGTGAATAATTTATGCAGTAATTCCGGTGGTGGTGGGAGTGGGGTTGTTTCTATAGCATATTACAATCCTATCTCCCACTTCCCAGAGTGTTTTCTATTCTGTACACTAGATGATTGCTTAATGGTAACTAAGGAGTATGATGGACAATAGCACGCAGTTTAACTGAATTGGCAAATATCTATGATTAATCAGATTATCCATATGCCAATAACTAAAATTAGCTTATATTTTCTGAGGAGTTATTCTGCACAAAGAATCTCATAAATATACAATATAGATTATATGATTTTCACAATATTCTCACAACCCTTATGAAGTACATAACACTGACCTCCAATTCATAATAAAACTGATGATCAGGCAGATTAAGTGACTAGAAGACAACACAGAGTAAGCAGAACTAGTAGAAACAGAAATACAAGGAAGATTCTTTTTTCCCCTCACTTCTCAGTTCATAAAATTTGACTATTAATATATATCAGCAATTGTCATAGCAAAAAAATGATTCACTATATTTTCTTACTATGTGAGATGAGTGTGATGACTGCTACACTACAGAACCCCTCTATATTCTTTTACTATGGCCATAATAAATGCTCAGTGACTTTGGCAATATGTGAAGCATGTGTATGTATCTCATCTGCCACGTGTGTGTGTGTGTGAGTGTGTGTGTCTGTGTTTAGTATTTAATTTTAGAATCCACTCTTTACTAAAACTGCTAACAAAATTTACATGAAATAAAATTTTTCAGCATTATGATGTATGGATGGTGGGCCCTACAATATGAATGGAGACCAGAGAAATAGAGAATGAGCTCAATGCTTATGAGGGAGAAAATTTAAAGTCAGAAGGATATGGTAAGTGATGGCAAGAACCTGACAGCTGAGCCACTACTGTAGACATCAAGAATGCATTGTAATGGTCTTACCTTGATTCCAAACATGACTATAATATCATTCTGGTTTTTGTTTGTTTGTTTGTTTTTGTTTTGTTTTGTTTTGTTTGAGACGGAGTCTCACTCTGTCGCCCAGGCTGGAGTGCAGTGGCACGATCTCGGCTCACTGCAACCTCTGCCTCCCAGGTTCAAGCGATTCTCCTGCCTCAGCCTTCTGAGTAGCTGGGACTACAGGCACCCGCCACCATATCTGGCTAATTTTTTGTACTTTTAGTAGAGATGGGGTTTCACTGTGTTAGCCAGGATGGTCTCCATCTCCTGACCTCGTGATCCACCCACCTCAACCTCTCAAAATGTTGGGATTACAGGCGTGAGCCACCCATGCCCGGCCCACTATGGTATCATTCTTAACACAGTGTTGTTGGATAAGATGAAAACGTATTTGTCATCCATAGCCTAGACCAGTAATTCTAAACTGTAATTGTGCATTAGAGTCACTGGAGAATTCCTAAGAAATACCAATGCCCTGGCCTTGCCAGCAATTCTGATTCATTTGGTCTCAGTGAAATCCAGGAATCTATACATTTTTTTAACGTTTGCAGGTGTTCTAATATGCAATCAAATTAAGGAACACTGACTAAGGTTGTAGATAGATGCAGTCATCAGTTTGTTAAAAGGACAGCAAAGATAGACAAAGAATGAATTGACACAGACCTTTCAGAAAAGGGGACTATTGAAAAATAATTAACCATGAAATTTGAACTCTAAATATTTTTAAATTTGAATATGAAGCATCTCTAAAGAATTTAATGGTATTTAAAATATTTAATGTGCTTAATGGAGGATATGAAGTGGAAACAAAGGCAAGTCTGTCTTTCTAGCAAACATTTAGCAGTCTGCTAAAGGGACTGGTAGAGCATTTAGGAGAGGTGAAAATAAAGGTGTGGTGAGGCCTGCAAGCCAGAGAGACAGGCCAATGTCAGAGCCACATTTTAACTACAAAATACACATTCTTTTCTTTTCACCTCATATTCACTTCCTATAAATGGTGATTACTTCTTTAAAATTTTTTATGTTTTATGTTCTATAAAATTCTTCTTAATAGTGACAATCATTTTGGCCATGTAAAATACAGCAGAATTTTGAAGTAACTTCTTATTTAACGTTTTTTCCTTGAAGAGTACCAACAGAAATAGATAGGACGTGTAGTACATATTCACCCACTGTGATCTGAAACAAGCAACATTTAACATTCCATTCTTATCCCTAATCTACTAAAAGTAAAATTATTATGCTAGACATTTGTGCCAGTGACAAATTACAAGAGAATCTTCAGGACACTCAATGGTCTTTTGCAGAAACTATAGTCAAACTGCCAGTTTCCACTGACATTCTCCAACAATTTGGCCCTTAAAGACTTGGAGTTACGAATCAGTAGGTTTCATCTAGAACATCTGTGGACATTTAAGTTCACTGGAAAATTGGCAAAATTATCCTAAGGAATAAAAGACACTTAACAGTGATATCAGTCATCCATCATCTTTCACAATCATTCATTCCAGCAGAGCAACAGATTTAGAAAATTGGCGTTGGGCTCACTCTCTTGTCTCCTCATTCCTGTCAGGCTCACCTTTCCTCTCTTGCTCTCCAGTGCCATACAAGGTGTTTTCATAGCATAAATTGCCCACATGAACACTTATCACAACTGATTGATGGTGAATGCAAAGCATTAAGAAATGCCTCCAAGTGACCCCTCATCAAACATGCCCCAATGCTGCCCTAAACCAAAATGGGAATGTGAGAGTAAAACAAGTTATATCAGGCAAATAGGAGAAAAGGAAATGGAGAAGGCTTAAGAGAGAACATTATTTAACTTTACTTGATTTGCCTGACTTTACACTGACAGTAAATCCAGCACTGTACCACTAAACATGCAGGATTTATGCCAACCCCTTTTCTCTAAATGAAGTAAATGAAAAAAATCAACCTGTGAAAAATCTTATGGATTAAATAAATTAACAGTAAATAAGCAATAGTAAAAGTTTGAATCTGTAGATTATTTTATTTTTGCTTTTGAAACAGTCTGTTTAAGACCAACAGCTCTCAAAGAGTGGTCTGAGACTACTGTGAGCTCCTGAGACTTTTCAGGGAGTGCACAAGGTCGAAATGATATTCATAATAATAATAAGATATTATTTCTCCATATCACTCTCATTTTCTCATAAATATATTTTAGATTTTTCCAGAGACTACACAATGTATCCAAAATAATCTGAAAAGGCTACTCAAATAGTTCTCCCACTTTCAATTGAATATTTATGTGAGGCTAGATTTTCTTGATACACTTTAACCTAAACAATAAATTGCAGCAGATGAAGGCAAGAGCATAATTAGTACTGTAGTTACTTTATATTAGGCCAGACATTTAAAAAATTGCAAAACTGTAAAGCAATGACACTATCCTTGAAATTTTTTATTTTAAAACTTTAATTTTTTATTAAAATGTTAATTATATCAAAAAATATTGGACTTATTATTGTTTTACTCAAATGATTATTAAATTATATGTTTAGGCTGGGCACGGTGGCTCCCGTCTGTAATCCCAGCACTTTGGGAGGCTGAGGCAGGTGGATCACCTGAGGTCAGGAGTTCAAGACCAGCCTGGCCAACATAGTGAAACCTCATCTCTACTAAAAATACAAAAATTAGCCGGGCATGGTGGCACATGCCTATAGTCTCAGCTACTCAGGAGGCTGAGGCAGGAGAATCACTTGAACCCAGCAGGCGGAGGTTGCAGCGAGCCGAGATCACGCCACTGTACTCCAGGCTAGGTGACAGACTCTCAAAAAAAAATTATAGGTTTAAAATGTCTCAGTTTTAATTTTTAATTCAGCAAACATAAAGTGATATAATCCACATAAACAAGAGCTTTTTGAGGCTCTCAAAATAATTTTTAAGGTGTCTTCAGAAAAAAGGTTTGAGATTTTCTTTTAGACTATTCTTATCATCAATTCATCTTGTTACATTTTGCATCATTTCTAATTATTTTTTCTTAAGAATATAATTGTGCACCTAGCACCCGTATCTTGGTTTCTCATACCACTATTCAATTAAAAGAATCAGGATTTGTTGGATAAATGGCTGGTTCTAGGACTTGTGCAGGAAATATACAAGATAAACCAGGAGCATCTTGTAGTGCTGGAAAGTAAGGAAGTGTTAAAGCAAACAAACAGCAAAGGAAAAAAAAAATCCTAAACCAATCCAATAAATGTGGTATGTCAAAAAGATACCAGAGTCAACTGAAAGAGCCTCCAGTGGTCAAAGTTGGAACAATTTGAGCAACAAAGTAAAAAAAAAAAAAAAATAGTATTGGATTGTGACTCAAGGTATAAAACAAATATCCATGATTCTACACTGGTATAAATAAATACTTGACTAAATAAATGGAGGAGAAAAGACAAATTTCCTGTGCAGAATTCAAATAATTTATGTAGATATGCATCTTTCAAGGAGCTAGAGCATAACTCCCTGTACCTTAAGTGAGCTTTCTTCCTAAGAGAGTTTGGAAAGGCAGTTGGGGATAAAGAACAACTTTACATCTGGAGAGACCTGCCTAAGACTACCTCAGACAATTGACCAATGTTAACATCAACAATGACAAGTAATGTTCATAGTCTGTATCCTTTATATGATGTGATGAAAATGGCATTTCACCTTTGTCATCTTCCTCCTAAAAACCCGTAACCCCAGATTAATCATAAGAAAAACATCAGACAAATTTCACCAAAGGGGCATTCTACAAGACATCTAACTAGTACTCTTCAAACTATCAAGGTTGTCAAAAACAAACAAAGTCTGAGAAACTCTCACTGCCAAGTTGAGCCTAAGGAGACATGACAACTGTAATGTGGTGTCGTGGGTGAGATCCTGGAACAAAAATAGAACATTAGGCAAAGAAAAAGGAAATCTGAACAAAATATAGCTTTAGTTAATAATAAAATATCCATATTGGTTCATTAGTTATGACAAATGTATCATATTAATGTGTTAATAATAGGGGAAATGGGGTGCAGGGTTTATGGGAACTCTCTGTACTATATGCTTGATTTTGTCTTTTAAATCTAAACCTGTATGAAAAAATTAAGTTTATTTTTTAAAAAATTAATTATAAATATATTACATTTTGTACACATTCTAAGGTGGTAAACAGAAGAAGGGAAATAATAATTGAGGGACTCTACATCACTGTTTCTCAAAATGTTGTCCTAGGAATATCTGCATGAGAATCTTCTGAAAGAGCATAATAAATCAGATTTCTAGAACCTCTCCTGCCAAGTCCTACAGAAATAAAACTGTGGGAAGTAGAGTTCAGGAAACTTCATTTGAACAAGTTTGAGTTTCATTGGTTAATGAAATATTCTACCTTAGTCTTAAAAATTGTTTTAGCATCTTTATTTACTTCAATAAAAGCAGCAAAAATAATCTGACCAAATAACACAGAAACAGTAGGTCAAACAAGTAAAAGCCTTCCCAAATAAATTTAATAAATAAATTAGGCTTTATATACTTTAATTATTTGTAATCAGATCAATCACGATTATTTTCAATAACATGCCCAGAGATTGTCAAAATAAATCTCTCAATACTAACTCAGTAGATAACTGATGCTTGTGTAAGTTAGAGCAGCAGAAAGTTATTATTTACTCATGTACCTGAATAGAATACCACCCTAAAGCAAGTTATGTTCATCTTATTATGCCTAAGAATACCCAGTGAATGTGTTAACTTCACCTAAATTTGATTCAAGTTGAAATATATAATGTGAGTAGAGAGCTGCTTCATCAAACTTTTAAGAGTCAAGTAAATTTGCCTTCAGCATACTAGTTGCTTCCTTCTGAAATACATAAAATTTAAGAGTAAAGTGTCATTGTGATGAAATGATCAAGGGAAGAAAGGCATGACCAGAGTGACTGAGGGAGATAATCAACAGAGAGCCTAACCCTTTCCATCCACATCATTCGTAGTTATTCTTAGAATTTCAAATAGCATCGATTCTTCCATAGAGTGTTCCCCAAGAAAAGTGATATGTTTTAAAAGCAATACCAAGATTGTTTTTCTGGTGCAATTTGACTCATAGAAATGAGATATAAGAAGTTGTGTTTTTATTTTCTACTCTTTGCTCATCCTTGAGAATCTTGAAACCACAAAAGGAGAGAAAGATAAATAAGTTATTTCATGGTCCTTTTTGTGCTTCCTAGAAAATTATGTTTATATCTCCTTTTACAAGAATAAAAATAAAGTCTTAAATATTTAATTTTGAGAAAAGTCTAATGCAATTGGGAGAAGACCAAAATGGCTGAAAATCTCACTCAGAGTTTCAGTTACAATTGTATAACATTTGAATTTTGATATCTGGAATTCTCATGGATACTAAGTAGGAGGAAATGATGTTGAAACTACTATAGCCACCCAGAATTATGGTGACTTCCATCACCATCCACAATGAAAAGGGGCACCGTGAGGTGTGTGTGTGTGTGTGTGTGTGCCTGTGTGTGTGTGAAAATTATAGCTTTATAACTGTTAGATATTTAAAATATTTAGAACTATGCATTACAAGAGCTAAAAACACCAATGACATACACAAAATATGACATATATGAAAATACACATGGTCAATGCCAATCTCATTCCACTATATAAGATATTCATGAGGGAGGTGGAGCCATAATGGCCGAATAGGAACAGCTCCAGTCTATAGCTCTCAGCGTGAATGATGCAGAAGACGAATGATTTAAGCATTTCCAACTGAGGTACCAGGTTGATCTCACTGGGGATTGTCGGATAGTGGCTGCAGCGCACCGAGCGTGAGCTGAAGAAGGGTGAGGGATTGCCTCACTCGGGAAGCGCAAGGGGTCAGGGAAGGAAAAGGGTGACAGATGACACCTGGAAAATTGGGTCACTCCCACCCTAATACTGCGCTTTTGCGATGGTCTTAGCAAACAGCACACCAGGAGATTGTATCCCGTGCATGGCTTGGAGGGTCCTATGCTCACGGAGCCTTGCTCATTGCTAGCACAGCAGTCTGAGATCAAACTGCAAGGCAGCAGCAAGGCGTGGGGAAGGGCACCCGCCGTTGCCTAGGCTTGAGTAGGTAAACAAAGTTGCTGGGAAACTCAAACTGGGTGGAGCCCACCACAGCTCAAGGAGGCCTGCCTGCCTCTGCAGACGCCACCTCTAGGGGCAGGGCATAGCCAAACAAAAGGCAGCAGAAACCTCTGCAGTCTTAAATGTCCCTGTCTGACAGCTTTGAAGAGAGTGGTGGTTCTCCCAGCATGCAGCTTGAGATCTGAGAACGGACAGACTGCCTCCTCAAGTGGGTCCCTGAACCCCGAGTAGCCTAACTGGGAGGCACCCCCCAGTAAGGGCAGACTGACACCTCATTCAGTCAGGTACTCCTCTGAGACAAAACATCCAGAGGAACGATCAGGCAGCAACATTTGCTGTTCACCAATATTTGCTGTTCTGCAGCCTCCACTGCTGATACCCAGGAAAACAGGGTCTGGGGTGGACCTCCAGCAAACCCAACAGATCTGCAGCTGATGGTCCTGACTGTTAGAAGGGAAACTAACAAACAGAAAGGACATCCACACCAAAACCCCATCTGCACATCACCATCATCAAAGATCAAAGGTAGATAAAACCACAAAGATGGGGAAAAAAGCAGAACAGAAAAACTGAAAATTCTAAAAATCAGAGAGCCTCTCCTTGTCCAAAGGAACGCAGCTCCTCACCAGTAATGGAACAAAGCTGGATGGAGAATGACTTTGATGAGTTGAGAGAAGAAGGCTTCAGATGATCAAACTACTCCGAGCTAAAGGAGGAAGTTCGAACCCATAGCAAAGAAGCTAAAAACCTCGAAAAAAGATTAGATGAATGGCTAACTAGAATAACCAATGCAGAGAAGTCCTTAAAGGACCTGGTGGAGCTGAAAACCACAGCACAAGAACTATGTGATGAATGCACAAGCCTCAGTAGCCGATTCGATCAACTGGAAGAAAGGGTATCAGTGATGGAAGATCAGATGAATGAAATGAAGGGAGAAGAGAAGTTTAGAGAAAAAAGAATAAAAAGAAATGAACAAAGCCTCCAAGAAATATGGGACTATGTGAAAAGACCAAATCTATATCTGATTGGTATACCTGAAAGTGACAGGGAGAATGGAACCAAGTTGGAAAACACTCTGCAGGATATTATCCAGGAGAACTTCCCCAATCTAGCAAGGCAGGCCAACATTCAAATTCAGGAAATACAGAGAATGCCACAAAGATAATCCTTGAGAAGAGCAACTCCAAGACAAATAATTGTCAGATTCACCAAAGTTGAAATGAAGGAAAAAATGATAAGGACAGCCAGAGACAAAGGTTGGGTTACTCACAAAGGGAAGCCCATCAGACTAACAGCAGATCTCTTGGCAGAAGCTCTACAAGCCAGAAGAGAGTGAGGCCAATATTCAACATTCTTAAAGAAAAGAATTTTCAACCCACAATTTCATATCCAGCCAAACTAAGCTTCATAAGTGAAGGAGAAATAAAATACTTTATAGACAAGCAAATGCTGGGAGATTTTGTAACCACCAGGCCTGCCCTAAAAGAGCTCCCGAAGGAAGCACTAAACATGGAAAGGAACAACCAGTACCAGCCACTGCAAAAACATGCCAAATTGTAAAGAACATCAAGGCTAGGAAGAAACTGCATCAACTAACAAGCAAAATAACCAGCTAACATCTAATGACAGGATCAAATTCACACATAACAATATTAACCGTAAATGTAAATGGGCTAAATGCTCCAATTAAAAGACACAGACTGGCAAATTGGATAAACAGTCAAGACCCATCAGTGTGCTGTATTCAGGAAACCCATCTCTTGTGCAGAGACACACATAGGCTCAAAACAAAGAGATGGAGGAAGATCTACCAAGAAAATGGAGAACAAAAAAAGTCAGGGGTTGCATCCCAGTCTCTGATAAAATGGACTTTAAACCAACAAAATCAAAAGAGACAAAGAAGGCCATTACATAATGGTAAAGGGATCAATTCAACAAGAAGAGCTAACTATCCTAAATATATATGCACCCAATACAGGAGCACACAGATTCATAAAGCAAGTCCTTAGAGACCTACAAAAAGACTTAGACTCCCACACAATAATAATGGGAGACTTTAACACCCCACTGTCAACATTAGATAGATCAACGAGACAGAAAGTTAACAAGGATACCCAGGAATTGAACTCAGCTCTGCACCAAGCGGACCTAATAGACATCTACAGAACCCTCCACCCAAATCAACAAAATATACATTCTTCTCAGCACCACACCACACCTATTCCAAAACTGACCACACAGTTGGAAGTAAAACACTCCTTAGCAAATGTAAAATAACAGAAATTATAACAAACTATATCTCAGACCACAGTGCAACCAAACTAGAACTCGGGATTAAGAAACTCACTCAAAACTGCTCAACTACATGGAAACTGAACCACCTGCTCCTGAATGACTACTGGGTACATAACAAAATGAAGGCAGAAATAAAGATGTTCTTTGAAACCAATGAGAACAAAGACACAACATAACAGAATCTCTGGGACACATTAAAAGCAGTGTGTAGAGGGAAATTTATAGCACTAAATGCCCACAAGAGAAAGCAGGAAATATCTAAAATTGACACACTGACATCATAATTAAAAGAACTAGGGAAGCAAGAGCAAACCCATTCAAAAGCTAGCAGAAGGCAAGAAATAACTAAGATCAGAGCAGAACTGAAGGAAATAGAGATACAAAAATCCCTTCCAAAAATCAATGAATCCAGGAGCTGGTTTTTTGAAAAGATCAACAAAATTGATAGACCGCTAGCAAGGTTAATAAAAAAGAAAAGAGAGAAGAATCAAATAGACACAATAAAAAATGATAAAGGGGATATCACCGCCGATCCCACAGAAATACAAACTACCATCAGAGAATACTATAAACACCTCTATGCAAATAAACTTGAAAATCTAGAAGAAATGGATAAATTCCTCGACACATACACCCTCCCAAGACTAAACCAGAAAGAAGCGAATCTCTGAATACACCAATAACAGGCTCTGATATTGAGGCAATAATTAATAGATTCCCAACCAAAAACAGTCCAGGACCAGATGGATTCACAGCTGAATTCTACCAGAGGTACAAGGAGGAGCTGGTACCATTCCTTCTGAAACTATTTCAATCAATAGAAAAAGAGGGAATCCTCCCTAGCTCATTTTATGAGGCCAGCATCCTCCTGATACCAAAGCCGGGCAGAGACACAACAAAAAAAGAGAATTTTAGACCAATATCCTCGATGAACATTGATGCAAAAATCCTCAATAAAATACTGGCAAACCGAATCCAGCAGCACATCAAAAAGCTTATCCACCATGATCAAGTGGGCTTCATCTCTGGGATGCAAGCCTGGTTCAACATATGCAAATCAATAAATGTAATCCAGCATATAAACAGAACCAAAGATAAAAATCACACGATTATCTCAATAGATGCAGAAAAGGCCTTTGACAAAATTCAACAACCTTCATGCTAAAAATTCTCAATAAATTAGGTATTGATGGGACGTATCTCAAAATAATAAGAGCTATCTATGACAAACCCACAGCCAATATCATACTGAATGGGCAAAAACTGGAAGCATTCCCTTTGAAAACTGGCACAAAACAAGGATGCCCTGTCTCACCACTCCTATTTAACACAGTGTTGGAAGTTCTGGCCAGGGCAATCAGGCAGGAGAAGGAAATAAAGGGTATTCAATTAGGGAAAGAGGAAGTCAAGTGGTCCCTGTTTGCAGATGACATGATTGTATATCTAGAAAACCCCATTGTCTCAGCCCAAAATCTCCTAAAACTGATAAGCAACTTCAGCAAAGTCTCAGGATACAAAATCAATGTGCAAAAATCACAAGCATTCTTATACACCAATAACAGACAAACAGAGAGCCAAATCATGAGTGAACTCCCATTCCCAACTGCTTCAAAGAGAATAAAATACCTAGGAATCCAACTTACAAGGGATGTGAAGGACCTCTTCAAAGAGAACTACAAACCACTGCTCAATGAAATAAAAGAGGATACAAACAAATGGAAGAACACTCCATGCTCATGGGTAGGAAGAATCAATATCGTGAAAATGAGCATACTGCCCAAGGGAATTTATAGATTCAATGCCATCCCCATCAAGCTACCAATGACTTTCTTCACAGAATTGGAAAAAACTACTTTAAAGTTCATATGGAACCAAAAAAGAGCATGCATCACCAAGTCAATCCTAAGCCGAAAGTACAAAGCTGGAGGCAGCACACTACCTGACTTCAAATTATGCTACAAGGCTGCAGTAACCAACACAGCATGGTACTGGTACCAAAACAGAGATATAGACCAATGGAACAGAACAGAGCCCACAGAAATAATGCCACATATCTACAACTATCTGATCTTTGACAAACCTGACAAAAACAAGAAATGGGGAAAGGATTCCCTATTTAATAAATGGTGCTGGGAAAACTGGCTAACCATACGTAGAAAGCTGAAGTAAAATTGGATCCCTTCCTTACACCTTATACAGAAATAAATTCAAGGTGGATTAAAGACTTAAATGTTAGACCTAAAACCATAAAAACCCTAGAAGAAAACCTAGGAAATACCATTCAGGACATAGGCATGGGCAAGGACTTCATGTCTAAAACACCAAAAGCAATGCAACAAAAGCCAAAATTGACAAATGGGATCTAATTAAACTAAAGAGTTTCTGCACAGCAAAAGAAACTACCATCAGAGTGAACAGGCAACCTACAAAATGGGAGAAAATTTTTGCAATCTACTCATCTGACAAAAGGCTAATATCCAGAATCTACAAAGAACTCAAACAAATTTACAAGAAAAAAACAACCCCATCAACAAGTGGGGGAAGGATATGAACAGACACTTCTCAAAAGAAGACATTTATGCAGCCAACAGACACATGAAAAAATTCTCAGCATCATTGGCCATCAGAGAAATGCAAATCAAAACCACAATGAGATACCATCTCACACCAGTTAGAATGGCAATCATTCAAAAGTCAGGAAACAACAGGTGCTGGAGAGGATGTGGAGAAATAGGAGCACTTTTACACTGTTGGTGGGACGGTAAACTAGTTCAACCATTGTGGAAGACAGTGTGGCAATTCCTCAGGGATCTAGAACTAGAAATACCATTTGACCCAGCAATCCCATTACTGGGTATATACCCAAAGGATTATAAATCATGCTGCTATAAAGACACATGCACACGTATGTTTATTGTGGCACTATTCACAATAGCAAAGACTTGGAACCAACCAAAATGTCTAACAATGATAGACTGGATTAAGAAAATGTGGCACATATACACCATGGAATACTATGCAGCCATAAAAAATAATGAGTTCATGTCCTTTGTAGGGACATGGATGAAGCTGGAAACCACCATTCTCAGCAAACTATCGCAAGGACAAATATCCAAACACCGCATATTCTCACTCATAGGTGGGAATTGAACAATGAGAACAGTTGGACACAGGAAGGGGATCATTACACACAAGGCCTGTCATGGGGTGGGGAGATCGGGGAGGGATAGCATTAGGAGATATACCTAATGTTAAATGACAAGTTACTGGGTGCAGCACACCAACATGGCACATGTATACATATGTAACAAACCTGCACGTTGTGCACATGTACCCTAAAACTTAAAGTATAATAAAAAAACAAATAAGATAGTCATGAAATTTGTCTTTTTTTATAACTAAGTTTAATTTATATTCTAATCACTAACTGGCAGTAACTTAATCACAGTCATTTCGGTGTCTCTCTACATATTTTCCCTGAGTTAGCGGCTACATTCTTTGGGACTTATATAGTGACCGATTATGAAGGATATAGATAGAAATCTGGGCATTTTTAAAATCCTCTCTGTAATATTACTTTGCAATCAGCTAGTATGTTTGTGTTCCCAGGTAGTCTTCTGTCTTGGCTTCATGCACATCCACCTTGTCTTGAAAACAAGGCATCTACAGCTTCATTGGCTCTCTGTGCTGAGGCCACACTGCTCTCTGCCACACAGAAAAGTATTTCTGCTGCTCCCTGAGCACTGCAGTGAAACATGGAGATTCTGGAGGAATGCTGCAGGCCCATTTTCCTAGATATCCTACACATACATTTCTGTATGTATTATATGCTCTGGTGCAGAGAAATTGAGAAGCCTTTCATTTCCTAAGATCTCCCTGAAAAAGAAAGCACAAGATCACTCCACTATCATAGTTCACCAAGGCCATTTAGGGGTGGAGGATGTTTTACCTCTCCTGGACTTTGTAGTTAATAATGGAGAATAGAAGAAAAGACTAATAGCTCTTTTTCCCCTTCTCTCTTCTCCCCACTACTCCTCAATCTGGAATATTCTTTGTATTGTCAGTGGGGCAAGGGAAAAACCTGGCTCTTATTTATCTTGTATTTTTCTAAATATTTTGTATAATATTTGGACCATGATGTTTGTAACTCATTTTTTAAAAAACTGATTGTCTGTTTTCTGCTGTAACAAAACTGCCTTGATCCATTGGATGCCTTGTGATCTAACTGCTGGAAATGAGGGCAGATCACAAGGCAACTTGAACACACTAGAGGAGAGAGAGGAATGCATAATTTACTATTAGAACTATCATTCTGCTAAATGTGTGTATATCACAGGAAATAATCGTCCATCCTTCTATACTTGTGGCTCTTACTAGAAACATAGCTGATATTCTTGGAAATGTTATAAAATTGAGAGGAAATATTATCATAGTAGAAAGTTTTCACACAAATACAGATTATCTTTCCATTCAGGCCAGCTTAGTTGTACAACACAAGTATACTCAGGCTGGGTAAAGCTGAATTGACTGAATATGCACCACTACAAAAATATAAACTGGAATGAAGACATCAGCTTATGTCTATTTTATTTATCAGCTAATATTATCTTGATAAATATGAAAGAACAACTCATAGATGTTCTGTGTGTACTAAAAAATGCTTAGGATGGGTGAAGAGTCCATATAAGGAAACATTGACATGTATATTTTCATTAATAAATACTTTAAATTTAAATCTTAGTCTTAAAAATTCACCTTTCTTTACTAAGAAGCCAGAGAATATTCCTTCTTATCTCTGATTTTATTTCCAATTTTGAATGACACACATTATTTCTTGAAGGAAGAAATACACTAAAGTAAGTGATTTTAAGTTATTTATGGTCAGTTGCTCTAGTTTATATTTTATGCATACCCAGAAAGGGTATCCACAATGAGCACTCAACCTATGTGAAATGGAGCCAAGAATATAGAGACATGATGAAAAAGGAAGAGAATCCATGTGTTGTTTGAAATTAATCAGAAATTTACAAAAACATTAAGAACACTCTTTAGATGGGTATAACATCCTAGATTATTCTAGTTCTAACATCAGAAGTCTCAAGCTCCATCAAACTTATCAGAATCATCTATCTCTAACTCTATTCAGCAAAGAAGAGCAATAAATTGGGGACACTTCTCACCTGGAAGTGTCAAGATAAGTCAAAATCAGAATAAACAGAGTTGTGTAGAGATGAAGAACTCTTGGAAAACACTCAGACAAATCCAAATGACAAAGCTAACAAACAAAACTTATATCCCAGAACACTGTCTCAAACAAGACTGGTATCTTTTTTGTAGAACAAATGTTTATTTAACAACTACAAAGCAGTGATTTATTTTCATCAGAGTATTTACCCTCTCTCGTATAGCTTTGCACATATAAATCTATTGTTTTGTAACCTGACAGCTCTCAGTGATTCTCAATGGATGTGTGTATCTCTGTGTGTGCATGTTTGTTAGCATGTACACACCAAGTTGTTGTGACTCTATGGAACTCTCCATGCATCTCTCCTACCTAATTCTGGCCCACCAGGTTGTCGTTCATTGTCCAGTGAGGTTTTTTTTTTTTTTCTTTAATGGCCAAAATGATAATTATCTAAGAAACAAAACATTATGATTCATATACATTAAATTAACCAGTATGAAAAACAAAAAAGTTTAAGTATCCTAAGCCTTATTTTTTTAAGAAAAACCCAACTCTACATTGTACGTAAGACTAAAATTAGGCCAGGCACGGTGGCTGACACCTGTAATCCTAGCACTTTGGGAGGCCAAGGGGGGCGGATCATGAGGTCAGGAGATCGAGACCATCCTGGCTAACATGGTGAAACCCCATCTCTACTAAAAATACAAAAAATTAGCCGGGCAATGTGGCAGGCGCCTGTAGTCCCAGCTACTAGGGAGGCTGAGGCAGGGGAATGGTGTGAACCCGGGAGGTAGGGCTTGCAGTGAGCCGAGATCACGCCACTGCACTCCAGTCTGGGTGACAGAGCAAGACTCCGTCTCAAAAAAAAAAAAAAAAAAAGACAAAAATTAGCCACATTTTTTCTCCTCATCAAAGAGGATAATAGATTAGGCTCAATGTGCATACTTGAAACATTGTTAAACAAACTCTTTAATACCACATTACCCTTTCTAAGCATTAAAGGGAATTTTCCACAGATCATCACTCATGAGTTAATGATATTCTGCATGCTACAGCTATTAAATTGCATTTTAGGTAGCCTGTACCAGAGAGGTCCGACTTGTTCACCCTTCACATCCAACTCCCTCATCTAATTGGCCCACTGAGAAAACACTTCTTTTAACCCTTATCTTTTTTTCCATTCCCTGCATAATGCTAATGGATATAAATCTGCCTGACAGCAGTTCTGTAAAAGTATACAACTTGTCCCTAAAGTGTACAGCCTTTTATTGGTTGTCTCCCTTTGTGCCAGAATGACACAAATTGCCTTCTGACAAAAGCAGGATCAATTAAACTGATAACAGTAGACTTATTATGTGAGAACAGTGAGAGGCACCTTCACCATAATGCCAGAGTTCATTATACACATCCTGTGACTCCACAAAGGAACAAAGACACATATCCCCTATTAAAAGCACTTGCTGCTAGTAGTTGGCTATGTAGAGAAAGAACTTAGGGGAATGCACCATATATCCTCTTTTAAAGCAAAAATGCTGATACCTCACTGAGCTGAGGCCAATGACAGCAGCCTGAGTAAGGATAGACAAAAGTCAGAATAATACAGACTACAGAGAGACAGTCAAAACACATCCTGTCACATAAGCAGCTCTGGAATCTGTAAAATACATTTTAATTGTATGGAAAAAGTATATATTATTTTTATCAGCCCTGTTTCTTAATATACTGAATTTTGAAGTTGATCAAAGATCCATTAGCTATCACTGATGAGAAAATGCAAAATATTCCCAGCCTTTATTCACAATTAAAGCAAAACCAAAAAAACAACTGTTATTAGAAAACCTGTGAATGTGATTTGATCTGTCACTATATCTATATCTTGGTTATTGAGAGTATTTATTTCATATATTTTAAAAATTATACAAATTGAGACATGACTATGTATGACCCTAAATGGAAGGGAGATTGATTTACTATGTGGAAACAAAATGCCTGAAATATTGTACAATTTATTATTTGAAAACAGCTTTGGCATTCCCAGTTAACTTTCTTTGCAGAACTTCTCAAGCCTGTCATAAATGTACATTCCCTGGAGTCTCATGTTTGTCTGTTTATAGGGTTTGGCTCTGAGTCCCCACCCAAATCTCATCTCCCATAATTCCCACATGTTGTGGGAGGGACCCGGTAGGAGATGAGTGAATCATGGGAGCAGTTTCGCCCATACTGTTCTCGTGGTAGTGAATAAGTCTCTCGAGATCTGATGGTATTATAAGGGGAAACCCCTTTCACTTGTCTCTCATTGTCTCTTGCCTGCGGCCATGTAAGATGTGCCTTTCACCTTCTGCCATGATTGTGAGGCCTCCCCAGCCATGTGAAACTGTGAGTTCATTAAACCTCTTTTTCTTTATAAATTATCCAGTCTCAGGTATTCTTTATCAGCAGAGTGAAAATGGACTAATACTTCTACTTACCAACACATTTTGATTTTTTCTGTCTAGCACAGGTTGAAAGAGCTACTCCTCCTGTAAATGTGAGAACTATAAACAAAACTGTCATTTTTAGTTACATGATCAGTAAAATCACAATGCTTGCTAATTAGCTTTCATATTTTATACTGATAATATTATTTTGTGAAAAAATATTCAGTATAACTGATTTGAAACATTTTTTACATCCTAGAAATGAGAATTTTTCTAAAGAAAATAAATTGCAGTTGAATATCCAGTCAAGAGTAAAATTCAGAAATGATAACCAATCTTTCTCACATAAGACTTTATCCATAAAATTATTGTCTATTTCCATAAAAATTATAACCTTGATAATTAAACCTAGTAGTAGATTGAATTGTTCTAATCATAATACTTTAACATATGGTAATTCTCTTGGTACATTCAAGAGGCCTAATTTGAGACTATCTGCCATGAAAGCCACATTTAGAAGTGCCTTCAAGTCTTCAGTTTCCTGCCCAGAAAATTTCTGTTAAGAATGTTGGTGCTATAAGGTGGCAGAAGGACGAACATCAACTTGCATGGCTGTGCCATATACTATACTAGTCCCTGGGTTCTTATACCTAAAAATGTACAGCACAAATCCAAGAGAAGAGTATATTGGTTTGAACAAAGCAGGAACTAAAATAAGTAGTATATCTGGGAGGTGATATCAGCAAGCACTGAGATAGCAGGAAAGCCAAGGAAAGAGGAAGCCATAAATGTTCTAAAATGGATTTTATCCTGACCTAGTTGGATCTTGGGAGTCCTCTGAGAGTCTGAGGGGAAATGCCTCTGAATTCTGCACAAAGTAATATTTCCTGGGATCTAATAGCAGTTCTGATGTTTAAAGAGAAACTAAAAATACTTGGTTGCCTTCTCAGAGTAGACATTGACTGCTCCCTGCTCATACTCTACCTTAATGAGCTATTTCTCATCTCTATCATTCCTTCTCTTCCTAACTGCCTGTTTAGAGTCTCTGGGTTTGAGTCTTATTCAACTAGTTGACATATGGTATACAGTACTGGACACTGTTGTTCATTCTTAGGTCATTCCGAGCTACACTAGATGATTAACCAGTCAATAGATAATTGGATGTAAGTCACTCTATCTTCTGTTCAAGGTGTTGAAGATATGGGGTGTAGATTATATCAACTCTTTCGTTAGGAATGTATCATAAAGCATCTCAGTATAAAACAGGCATTATGAGGTTTCCCAGGACAGGACTTTTTAACTGGCAAACAAATGGCTTGACTATTCTAATCATGGAGTTTGATGACATTTCTTCCACATATAATCTGTGACAAACGACACGTGCACAGTCCCTCATTCTCTGAATGCATTTCACAACTCCTGATACAGTGCCTCATATTCTATACTCAGAAGCCACTCAATAAATATTATGGACTGACTCAAAATTCTAAGAAAATGATGATATTGTACAAAGCAGGCAAATATTGGGTATAAGTGCCTACCCAAGTGAGTCAGTTGATTCAGCAGGTCATAACTTATACTGCTGGCTTATATCACCATTCCAGTACAGAATATTATCAATCCAAATTGAAAATCCTACCCTTGTCAGCAGCTACTAGTCTCCTGACAGGACATGCCTGTGTATTTATGAAGTGCTAAGAGCAAGTAATGAAAATCCTGTAGAGACAAAAGAACAATGAGGAATAGATACCCCAAACCCAAATATAGTTTTAGTTCTTCAAGTCACTTGAACACATCACTACATTGAGCAAAATATTTAAGACCACAGGCAAGAGTGATTGAGAACCCAATTTGGAAAAAAGAAATTGTTACAAGTAAAACTCTCCCAGGCTACCAAGGTTCTTATTGGTTTTCATTGCAAATCTTGTCAAAGAGCTTTAGGAAGAAAACAAAACTTTCAGTGTCTCTAACTCTCCCCTAATCTTAGTCCTAAAGATCCATTCATTGTTGTAAATACTGAAGAGATGAATAAGTGATTGTTAGAAGGGAGGAGGGTGGAAGGGAAAAAAAGAGAAAGGGAGGGAGAGAGAAATGGAGGAAGGGAGAGAGAAAGGGAGGGAGTGAGGAAGGAAGGAAGGAAAGAAGGAAGGAAGGAAAGAAGGAAGGAGGAAAGGAAGCTTATGTGTATGATTTTTAAAGGTATTTCACTCATACTAACTTACTCTCAAAGCTTTTTAAGGGAGAATAGAGAGTTACTCTGAGAGTCCTTCCGAAGGAACCAGATGACATGTTTAAATGATATAGTTATGAACTGATGGAATCCAGTCTACACTAGAATTTTTTGCCCATTGCTTTATCATTACACCAAAAGGCACTCTGTGATTCTGTAGGTAACATCTACTTTTGGGATGTAATTTCAATATCCATTACTTGAGCCCAGATCATTTCTGCAACCACAAGTCATATACATTAAGGGGCTGGCTGAAGTCTTCCCTCTATATGTCCAGTAAACAAGTCAAACCCACAAAGTTCACCACATAACTCCGTCTTTCGATTAAACTTTACCTGCTCCTGCCTGTTCTCCAATAAACTATTCCTTTTTTAAATTTTTAGTTTTTTAGGTCCATAGTAAGGGTATATATTTATGGGGTACATGAGATGTTTTCACACAGACATGGAATGTGTAATAATCAAATCTTGGAAGATGGGGTATCCATCCCCTCGAGCATTTATCCTTTGTTTTACAAACACTCCAATTATACTCTTTTAGTTATTTTTAAATGTACAAGTTAATTGTTATTGACAAGAGTCACCTTGTTATGTTATCAAATACTAGGTCTTATTCATTACTTGTATTTTTTGTACCCATTAATCATTCTCACCACCCCTACCCCCCCACCTACCCTTCCCAGCTTCTGGTAACCATCCTTCTACTCTCTATCTCCATGGATTCAATTGTTTTGACATTTAGATTACACAAGTGAGAATATGGAAGTATGTCTTTCACTGCCTGGCTTATTTTGCTTAACATAATGACCTCCAGTTCCATCCCTGTTGTCTCAAATGACTTAACCTGTTTCTTTTTTTATGGCTGAATAGTACTACACTGTGTATAAGTACTACATTTTCTTTATCTATTCATCTGTTAATGAACACATAGGTTATTTCCAAATCTTGGCTATTGTAGACAGAGCTGCAAGAAACATAAAAGTGCAGATATCTCTTCACTACTCTTACTGCCTTTCTTTTGAGTATATACCCAGCAGTGGGATTGCTGGATTGTATGGTAGCCCTATTTTTAGTTTTTTGAGGAACCTCCAAAGTTTTCTCTATAGTGATTTTATCCATTTATATTACCACCAACAGTGTACAAGTGTTACCTTTCCTCCACACCCTTGCCAGGATTTGTTGTTGCCTGTCTTGGATATACGTCATTTTAACAGGGATGGGATGATATCTCATTGTAGTTTTGATTTGCATTTCTCTGATGATCAATGATGTTAAGTATGTTTTCATATGCTTGTTTGCCATTTGTATGTCTTCTAAGCAATGTCTATTCAAATATTTTGCCCATTTTTGACCTGATTATTGGATTTTTTCCTATAGAATTGTTTGAGCTCCTTATATATTCTGGTTATTAATCCTTTGTCAGATGGGTAGTTTGCAAATATTTTCTCCCATTCTGTGGGTTGTCGCTTCACTTTGTTGATTGTTACCTTTGCTGTCAAAAGCTTTTAGACTTGATACGATCCCATCCATCCACTTTTACTTTGGTTGCCTGTGCTTGTGGGGTAATATTTAAGAAATCTTTGCCCAGACCAATGTCCTGCAGAGTTTTTCCAATGTTTTCTTGTAGTAGTTTCATAGTTTGAAGTCCTGGATATGCCTTTAATCCACTTTCATTTTATTTTTGTGTATGTTGAAAGATAGAGGTCTAGTTTCATTCTTCTGCATATGGATATCCAGTTTTCCAAGCAACATTTAATAAAGACTGTCTTTTCCCCAATGTACATTCTCAGCACTTTTGTAAAAAATGAGTTCATTGTAAGTGTATGTATTTGTTTCTGGGTTCTTTATTCTGTTCCATTGGTCTATGTGTCTGTTTTTATGTCAGTACCATGCTTCTTTAGTTACTACAGTTCTATAGTATAATTTGAAGTCAGGTAATGTGATTCCTCCAGTTTTAGTTTGTTGGTTTGTTTGTTACATAAAATAGCTTTGGTTATTCTGGGTCTTTTGTGGTTCCATATAAATTTTAAGGTTGTTTTTTCTATTTCTGTGAAGAATGTCATTCGTATTTTCATAAGAATTACATTATATCTGTAGATTGCTTTGGGTAGTATGGACATTTTAACAATATAGATTCTTCAAAAATGGAAGGATTCCAAAAATGGAATATCTTTGGCTAATTCCTAGGTATTTAATTTTATGTATGGCTATTGTGAATGTGACTACATTTTTATTTTTCATATTGTTCACATATAGAAGTCCTGCTGATTTTGCATGGTGGCGGGCACCTGTAGTCCCAGCTACTCGGGAGGCTGAGGCAGGAGAATGGCATGAACCCGGGAGGCAGAGCTTGCAGTGAGCCGAGATGGTGCCACTGCACTCCAGCCAGGGCAACAGAGCGAGACTCCATCTCAAAAAAAATAATAATAATAAATAATAAAAATAAAAAAAGAAGTCCTGCTGATTTTTATATGGAAATTTCGTGGCCTGCAACTTTACTGAATTTGTTTATTAGTTCTAACAGTTTTCTTGTGAAGTCTTTAGGCTTTTTCAAATATAAGATCACATCTGCAAACAAGGGTAATTTGACTTTTTCCTTTCCAATTTAGATGCCCTTTATATCTTTTACTTTACTGATTGTTCTAGCTAGAATTTCCAGTACTATGTTGAATAACAGTGGTGAAAGTAGGCATTCTTGTCATGTTCCAGATCATAAAGGAAAGGCTTTCATTTTTTTACCATTTAGTATGATACTAGCTGTGGGTCTGTCATATATGGCTTTCATTATGTTGAGGTATATTATTTCTATACCTAGTTTTTTGAGGGTTTTTATCATGAAGGATGTTAAATTTTATCAAACACTTCTTCAGTATCAATTTAAATGTTCATATACTTTTTGTCCTTCATTCTGCTGATATGATATATGACCCTGATTTGCATATGTTGAACCATCCTTGCATCTTGGGGATAAATCCCACTTGGTCATAATAAATGACCTTTTCAGTGTATTGTTGAATTCAGTATGCTAATATTTATTGAGAATTTCTGCTTCAATATTCATTGGGAATACTGGCCTGTAGTTTTCTTTTTCTTTTCTTTCTTTCTTTCTTTTTTTTTTTTTTTTTTTTTTTGGTTGCTGTCTTGTCTGGTTTTGGTATCAGGGCAATACTGGCAGTGTAGATTAGTTTGGAAGTATTCCCCCTTCCTCTATTTTTCAGAAAAGTTTGAGTAGGATTAGTACTAATTCTTTATATGTTTGATAGAATTCAGTAGTGAAGCCATCAGGTCCCAGGTTTTTCTTTACTTGGAGACTTTTTATTACAGCTTCAATCTTGTTACTTGTTTGGGTGTGGTTCACATGTTAATGTCTTTCTGGTTCAATCTTAGTAGGTTGTATGTGTCTAGGAGTTTATCAGTTTCTTCTAGATTTTCGAACTTATTGGCATATCATTGCTCAGAGTAGCCACTAATGAATGATCCTTTGAATTTCTGTGGTATCAGTTGTGATGTCTTTTTTTTAATCTCTGATTTTATTTATATGGGTTTCTCTCCATTTGGCAAAAGGTTTGTCAATTTTGTTAATCTTTTCAAAGCATCAGCTTTTTGTTTTATTAATCTTCTGTATTTTTTTCATTTCAACTTTATTTATGCTATGATCTTTATTATTTATTTTTTCTATTAATTTAGGGTTTGGTTGCTCTTGCTTTTCTAGTTCTTTAAGATTCATCACTAGGTTGTTAATTTGAAACTTTTCTTTTTTTAATATAGGCCCTATAGCTATACAAATTCCTCTTAGTAGTGCTTTTCCTATCCCATAGGTTTTGGTATATTATGGTTCCATTATCATTTGTTTAAAGAAACTTTTCAATTTCCTTCTCAATTTCTTCATTGACCACTGGTCATTCAGGAGCATGTTGTTTAGTTTTCATGTATTTATAGTTTCCAAAATTCCTCTTGCTATTGATTTCTACTTTTATTTCATTGCAGTCAGAGAAGATATTTCAATTTTTTTGAATGTTTCAAGACTTGTTTTGTAACCTAACATATGGTCTATCCTTGAGAATGATCCATGTGCTGAGGAAAAAATATATGTATTCTGCAGATGTTGGAGGAAATGTTCTGTAAATATCTATGAGATCCATTTGGTCTATAGTGCAGAGTAAGTCTGATTTTTTTATTATTTTCTGTCTGGAAGATCTGTCCAATGCTCAAAGTGGGGTGTTGAAGTCTCCTGCTATTTATTGGTGTCTACCTCTATTTTTAGTTCTAATAATATTTGCTTTCTATATCTGAGTGCTCCAGTGTTGGGTACATATATATTTACAATTGTAATATCCTCTTGCTGAACTGACTCGTTTATCACTATATAGTGACATTCTTTGCTCTTATGGTTTTTGTTTTGAAATTTACTTTGTATGATATAAAGGTAGCTACTCCTGCACTTTTACGGTTTCTATTGGCATGGAATGTCTTTTTCCATCTCTTTATTTTTAGTCTATGTGTGTCTTTATAGGTGACATGTGTTTTTTGTTGGCAACACATTATGAATCTTGTTTTTTATCCAGTCAGCCACTCTATGTCTTTTGATTGGAGAGTTTATCCATTTATATTCAATGCTATTATTGATAAGTAAGAACTTACTCCTGCCATTTTGTTATTGTTTTCTGGTTGTTTTATGGTATGCTCTTTCTTCTTTCTTTCCTTCCTGTCTTTCTTTCAGTAAGGGTGGTTTTACCTGGTGACATAATTTAGTTTTTTTGCTTTTTATTTTTTGTGTTACCATTGTATGTTCTTTGGTTTGAGGTTACCATGAGGCTTGCAAATACTATCTTATAACCCATTATTTTAACCAGATAACAACACCGTTTGCAAAAATAAACAGGTAAAGAAGCAAAAAGGAAACAAATAAAGACTCTATACCTTAACTTAATTCTCCCGCTTTTTGACTTTTTGTTGTCACTATTTATAACTTATTGTACTCTCTCCATCTTGAAAAGTTACATTAGTTATTATTTTTTATTGGTTCATCCATTAGTCTTCCTACATAAGATATGAGTAGTTTATACACCAGAGTTACAGTATTATAATATTCCGTGTTTTTCTTTGTAGTTACTATTACTAGTGAGTTTTGTACCTTCAGGTAATTACTTATTACTTATTAACATCCTTTATTTTCTGACTGAAGTACTCCCTTTAGCATTTCTTGTAAGATAAGTCTGGTGTTGATGAAATCTCTCAGCTTTTGCTTGTTTGGGAAAGTCTTTATTTCTTCTTCATGTTTGAAGGATAATTTTACCAGATATACTATTCTAGGTTAAAAGTTATTTTCCTTTCACTCTTTAAATAAACCATGCCACTTTCTCCTGGCCTGTGAAGTTTCCACTGAAAATTCTGCTGTCAGTCACATTGGATCTCAGTTGTATGTTATTTGTTTCTTTTCTCTTTCCACTTTTAGGATCCTTTCATCATTCTTGAACTTTGGGAGTTCAATTATTAAACATCCTGAGGTACTCTTCTTTGAGTCAATTGTTTGGTGTTCTATTACCTTCTTGTACTTGGATGTTGATATCTTCTTCTAGGTTTGTAAACTTCTCTATTATTATTCCTTTGAGTAAACTTTCTATCTCTATTTCTTTCTCTACCTCCTCTTTAAAGCCAATAGCTCTTAGATTTGCCCTTTTGAGGCTATTTTCTAGATATTCTAGGCATGCTTTATTGTTTCTAATTCTTTTTTCTCTTGTCTGCTCTGACAGTATATTTTCAAATAGCCTGTCTCCAAGCTCACTGATTCTTCCTTCTGCTTGATCCATTCTTCTATTAAAAGATCCTGATGCAGGGGATTGCTGGCAAGATGGCTGAATAGGAACAGCTCCAGTCTGCAGCTCCCAGCGAGGTCAATGCAGAAGGCAGGTGATTTCTGCATTTCCAACTGAGCCTCCACTGGTGATACCCAGGCAAACAGAGTCAGGAGTGGACCTCCAGCAAACTCCAGCAGATGGGCAGCAGAAGGGCCTGACTGTCAGAAGGAAAATTAACAAGCAGAAAGGAACAGCACATCCAATCAAAGACCCCATCCGAAGGTCACCAACATCAAAGACAAAAGGTAGATAAATCCACAAAGATGAGGAGAAACCAGTGCAAAAAGGCTGAAAATTCCAAAAACCAGAACACCTCTTCTCCTCCAAAGGATCACAACTCATCACCAGCAAGGGAACAAAACTGGACGGAGAATGAGTTTGATGAATTAACAGAAGTAGGTGTCAGAAGACGGGTAATAACAAACTCCTGCAAGTTAAAAGAGCATGTTCTAACCCAATGCAAGAAAGGTAAGGACCTTGGAAAATGGTTAGACGAATTGCTAACTAGAATAACCAGTGTAGAGAAGAATATAAACGACCTGATGGAGCTGAAAAACACAGCACGAGAACTTTGTGAAGCATACACATGTTTCAATAGCCAAATCGATCAAGCAGAAGAAAGGATATCAGTCATTGAAGATCAACTTAATGAAATAAAGAGAGAAGACAAGATTAGAGAAAAAAGAATTAAAAGGAATGAACAAAGCCTCCAAGAAACATAGGACTATGTGAAAAGCCCAAATCTACATTTGATTGGTATACCTGAAAGTGACAGGGAGAATGGAACCAAGTTGAAAAACACTCTTCAGGATATTATCCATGAGAACTTCCCCAACCTAGCAAGGCAGGCCAACATTCAAATTCAGGAAATACAGAGAACACCACAAAGAAAAGAATTTTCAACCCAGAATTTCATATCCAGCCAAACTAAGCTTCATAAGTGAAGGAGAAATAAAATACTTTACAGACAAGCAAATGCTGAGTGATTTTGTCATCACCAGGCCTGCCTTAAAAGAGCTCCTAAAGGAAGCACTAAATGTGAAAAGGAACAACAAGTACCAGCCATTGCAGAAACACACCAAATTATAAAGAACATCAACAATATCAAGAAAATGCTCTAACTAAGGGGCAAAACAAACAGCTAGCATCATAATGACAGGATCAAATTCACACATAACAATATTAACTTTAAATGTAAATGAAATAAATGCCCCAATTAAAAGACACAGACTGGCAAATTAGATACAGAGTCAAGATCCATAAGTGTGCTGTATTCAGGAGACCCATCTCACGTGTAATGACACACATAAGCTCAAAATAAAGGGATGGAGGAATATTTACCAAGCAAATGGAAAGCAAAACAAAAGCAGGAAATGCAAACCTAATATCTGATCAAACAGACTTAAACCAACAAAGATCAAAAGAGACAAAGAAGGGCATTACATAATGGTAAAGGGATCAATGCAGCTAGAAGAGCTAACTATCCTAAATATATATGCACCCAATACAGGAGCACCCAGATTCATAAAACAAGTTTTTAGAGACCTACAAAGAGACTTAGACTCCCACACAATAATAATGGGAGACTTTAACACACCACTGTCAATATTAGACAGATCAATGAGACAGAAAATTAATAGGACTTGAACTCAGCTCTGGACCAAGCAGACCTAACAGACATCTACAGAACTCTCCACCCCAAATCAACAGAATATACATTCTTCTCACCACCTTATTGCACTTATTCTAAAATTGACCACATAATTGGAAGTAAAACATTCCTCAGCAAATGCAAAAGAAGAGAAATCATAACAAACAGTCTCTTGGACCACAGTGCAATCAAATTAGAACTCAGGATTAAGAAACTCACTCAAAACCGCACAACTACATGGAACCTGAACAACCTGCTCCTGAATGACTACTGGGTGAATAATGAAATGAAGACAGAAATAAAGATGTTCCTGAAACCAATGAGAGCAAAGACACAATGTACCAGAATCTCTGGAACACATTTAAAGCCGTGTGTAGAGGGAAATTTATGGCACTAAACGCCCATAAGAGAAAGCAGGGAAGATCTAAAATTGACACCCTAACATTAAAATTAAAGGAACTAGAGAAGCAGCAGCAAATAAATTCAAAATCTAGCAGAAGACAAGAAATAACTAAGATCAGAGCAGAACTGAAGGAGATAGAGACACAAAAAATCCTTTAAAAAAATCAATGAATCCGGGAGCTCGTTTTTTGAAAAGATCAACAAAATAGATATACTGCTAGCCAGACTAATAAAGAAGAAAAGAGAGAAGAATCAAATAGATGCAATAAAAAATGATATAGGGGATATCACCACTGATCTCACAGAAATACAAACTATCATCAGAAAATACTATAAACACCTCTACATAAATAAATAAGAAAATCTAGAAGGAATGGATAAATTCCTGGACATATACACCCTCACAAGTCTAAACCAGGAAAAAGTCGAATCCCTGAATAAAGCAATAACAAGTTCTGAAATTGAGGCAGTAATTAATAGCCGACCAACCAGAAAAAGTCCAGGACTAGACGGATTCACAGCCGAATTCTACCAGAGGTACAAAGAGGAGCTGGTACCATTCCTTCTGAGACTATTCAAAACAAGGGAAAAAGAGGGAATCCTCCCTAACTCGTTTTATGAGACCAGCATCATCCTGATACCAAAACCTGGCAGACGCACAACAAAAAAGAAAATTTCAGGCCAATATCCTTGGTGAACATCAATGTGAAAATCTGAAATAGAATACTGGCAAACCAAATCCAGCAGCACATCAAAAAGTTTATCCACCATGATCAAGTTGGCTTCATAGCTGGGATGCAAGCCTGGTTCAACATACGCAAATCAATAAACGTAATCCATCACATAAACAGAACCAATGACAAAAACCACATGATTATCTCAATAGATGCAGCAAAGGCCTTCAAAAAAATTTCACACCCCTTCACCCTAAAAACTCTCAATAAACTAGGTATCAATGGAACATATCTCAAAATAAAAAGAGCTATTTATGACAAACCCACAGCCAACATCATACTGAATGGGCAAAAACTGGAAGCTTTCCCTTTGAAAACTGGCACAAGACAAGGATGCCCTCTCTCACCACTCCTATTCAACACAGTATTGGAAGTTTTGGCCAGGACAATAAGACAAGAGAAAGAAATAAAGGGTATTCAAATAGGAAGAGAGGAAGTCAAATTGTCTCTGTTTGCAGATGACATGATTGTATACTTAGAAAAGCCCATTGTCTCAGCTCCAAATCTCCTTAAGCTGATAAGCAACTTCCGCAAATGCTCAGGATACAAAATCAATGTGCAAAAATCACAAGCATTCCTATACACCAAGAACAGAGAGCCAAATCATGAGTGAACTCCCATTCACAATTGCTACTATGAGAATAAAATACCTAAGAATACAATTTACAAGGGATGTGAAGGACTTCTTCAAGGAGAACTACAAACCACTGCTCAAGGAAATAAGAGAGGACACAAACAAATGGACAAATATTCCATGCTCATGGATAGGAAGAATCAATGTCGTGAAAATGGCCATACCGCCCAAAGTAATTTATAGATTCAATGCTGTCCTCATCAAGCTACCAATGACTTTCTTCACAGAATTGGAAAAAACAACTTTAAACTTCATGTGAAACCAAAAAAGAACCCACATAGCCAAGACAATCCCGGGCAAGAAAAACAAAGCCGGAGGCATCATGCTACATGACTTCAAACTGTACTACAAGGCTACAGTAACCAAAACAGCATGGTACTGGTACCAGAACAGACATATAGACCAATGGAACAGAACAGAGCCCTCAGAAATAACACCACACATCTACAACCATCTGATCTTTGACAAACCTGACAAAAACAAGCGATGGGGAAAAGATTCCCTATTTAATAAATGGTGTTGGGAAAACTGGCCAGCCATATGCAGAAAACTGAAACTGGACCCCTTCCTTACACCTTATACAAAAATCAACTCAAGATGGATCAAAGACTTAAACGTAAGACCTAGGACCATAAAAATCCTAGAAGGAAACCTGGGCAATACCCTTCAGGACATAGGCATGGGCAAAGACTTCATGTCTGAAACACCAAAAGCAACGGCAACAAAAACCAAAATTGACAAATGGGATCTAATTAAACTAAACAGCTTCTGAACAGCAAAAGAAATTATCATCAGAGTGAACAGGCAACCTACAGAATGGGAGAAAATTTTTGCAATCTATCCATCTGACAAAGGGCTAATATCCATTATCTACAAAGATCTTAAACAAATTTACAAGAAAAAAACAAACAACTCATCAAAAAGTAGGCAAAGGATACAAACAGACACTTCTCAAAAGAAGACATTTATGCAGCCAACTGACATATGAAAAAATGCTCATCATCACTTGTCATTAGAGAAATGCAAATCAAAACCACAGTGAGATACCATCTCATGCCAGTTAGAATGGCGATCATTAAAAAATCAGGAAACAACAGATGCTGAAGAGGATGTGGTGAAATAAAAACGCTTTTACGCTATTAGTGGGACTGTAAATTAGTTCAACCATTGTGGAAGACAATATGGCAATTCCTCAAGGATCTAGAACTAGAAATACCATTTGACCCAGCCATCCCATTACTGGGCATACACCCAAATGATTATAAATCATTCTACTATAAAGACACATGCACGCGTATGTTTATTGTGGCACTATTCACAATAGCAAAGACTTGGAACCAACCCAAATGTCCATCAACAATAGACTGGATAAAGAAAATGTGGCACATATACACCATGGAATACTATGCAGCCATAAAAAAGGATGAGTTCATGTCCTTTGCAGGAACATGGATGAAGATGGAAATCATCATTCTCAGCAAACTATCACAAGGTCAGAAAACCAAACACTGCATATTCTCACTCATAGGTGATGTTCTCTTAAGGCCCAAAGGCTCTTCAATCCTTTGTGGTAAATACTGCCTGGCCCGGGACTCACCCTTCAAGCAAGTGGGCTCCCCTCTGACCCAGGGCAGGTTCAGAAATGCTGCCCAAGAGCCAAGTCCCAAAGTTGGGAACCACAAGAGCCCACTTGTGTTCTATCCCCCTGTGGCTGAGGTGGTATCTAAAGTGTAAGACAACGTCTCTTTTACTTTTACCTCCACTTTTGTCAAGCAGAAGGAATCTCTCTCTGTATCCATAACATCTGGGAATATGCTGAGTCTCACCTTGAGGCCAGCAAGTTGCAATCCCTCAACCAACACACTCAACATAGTACCTGAGTATTGTTGCTGGTTATTCAGGGCCCAAGGTCTCTTCAGTTAGCAGATGATAAATCTTGCCAGGACTGGGTCCTTCCTTTCAAGGCAGCAGTTCCCTTCTGGCCCAGGGTGTATCTAGAAATGTCTGGGAGCAAGGGCCAGGAAAGGGGTCTCAACAGCTTTGACCACTGCCCTATCCTACTTTGGTTAAGCTAGTATCCAAGATGCAAAGTCCTCCCCACTTGTACATTTTCTCTCCTCAAACAGAAGGAAGGGGTTTCTTTTGGAGCCACAGGCTGTGCAGCCTTGTGTTAGTCGGAACGTGATGTCAACACTCCCTTAACCACCCCAACTGGTGTCTCAGTAGGTTGCATATCCCCCTAGTCTACTGTCTCTGGGTCCAGATCAGCCCCAGGACTCACCTAGGTGTTGCAGTCCTTGTGGCCTAGACTGCCTTTCAAGTTTATTTGGAGCACCAGCACACTTTAGCTCATGGTGGTGAAGCTTGTGGGAACTTAGGCTCCAACCACTGGAATCAGCAATTCCCCTCTGTCTAGGGCTGGTTCAAATGTACCCTCTGTGGGCAGACATCAACTGAGTTTGGTCAGGTTTTGCTTTCTGCTGTAACAAGGGCAGCACTGAGTTTAACATCTCACAATCGCTGGCTCTCCCTCTTCCCAGGGAGCAGAAGCGCTCTCCACACCATTCAGTTGCTGCTGGGGGAGGAAGAAGGGTTGCACCAGAGATTCAAGACTGTTTTTCCTATCTCTTCAGTTCCTCTTTCAGGCACATGAAGTTAAAAATCAGGTACTGTGGGTGCTAACCTGAGTTTTGGTTCTTACAAAAGTACCTGTTTTCTTGTAGATGGTTGTTAAATTGGCATCCTTGCCGGGAGGACTATTGGTGGAACCTTCTATTCTGCCATCTTTCTCCACCCCTCTAGCCCCAATAAATCATTTAAAATAGAATCATATACAGTCATGCGTCATTTAAAGACATAAATATACTATGAGAAATCCATTGTTAGGTGATCTCATTGTTGCGTAAACTTCACAGAGTATACTTACACAAATCTAGATGGAATAGCCTACTATACACCTAGGCTATACACTATATCCTATGGCTTCTAGGCTACAAACCTACAGAGCATGTTACTATACTGAATACTGTAGGCAATTGTAACACAATAGTAAGTATTTGTGTTCTAAACATAACTAAACATAGAAAAGGTATGGTAAAAATTCGGTATTACAATCTTACAGGACTACCGTCATATATGTGGTCCATCGTTGATGGAAACATCATGTGGTGCATGATGTACATTATTCTCAATTTTTTCATGGCCTTAATCCACCACATCTAATCAGTTACTAATCCCAACTTTCTTAATATTATCTTCATTCCTAGTGCCAATACCTTAGTTCTGATCTACATGATCTCTTACTGGTTTATTATAATAATCACATGCAACCCCCAGACCCACTCTGCATCCTTTGATTCCCTAAGCCCTTTGATAGGCACTTCTTTGCTAGCAAACAAAAGTATGGGACATAATTGGTATCCAAATATCAAATCAAACTACTTCATATCATATTTTTTATGTTACATTTGCTGTATTACAAAGGATTTTTGTTGATTTCTTAATACTTTATAAAACTCGAGTCAGTAAATGGAGAACTATTTCTTTTCTCCTTAGCTTTTATAGGTTGAGTATTCCTTATCCAAAACGCTTGGGACCAGAAGCATTTTGGATTTCAGATTATTATGGATTTTGGAATATTTGCACATATGTAAAGAGATAACGTAGGGATGGAATCCAAGACTAAACATAAAATTTAATTATACTTTACATACACCTTACACAGACAGCCTGAAAGTAATTTGATACAATATTTTAATTAATTTTGTGCTTGAAACAAAGTTTTGACTGTGTTTTGACTGCAACCTGTCACATGAGGTCAGGTGTGGAATTTGCCAGTTGTGGCATCATGTCAGTGCTCAAAAGTTTCAGATTTTGGAACATTTTGAAATTCAGATTTTCAGATTAGGAATACTCAACCTGTAGTAAATTAAATTCAGTCTCAAAAAAAGTGTAGTGCGAGGTTATTTTCTAAAATATTCTGCTCTAAAACATATTACAGACAAAATTAGTCTTCACAAGTTGTGTAAAGCCACCTAACTAAAATGTTTCATCTAGAAATAATGCATATTTATTTCTGTGGTTTCATACCCATTTTGCTGCTAGTACCTATAGAGAATTCTGTTATGATCTAGTTCATGATACATGATATTTTTATTTCTCAGAACCACAGGATTGTGTTTTGCCATGTTTTGTATTTCTATCACTCATCTGCAATGAGCCAGTCAAAATGGAATCACTAAAGCATAACTATTATCTCGTCTCATCTATAAGTAAATAAACATACATATATATGTAAATTGTTCTCATAGTTCTTTAAAAGATGAGGAAGAAAACTTTCAGAGGAAAAGCATGAAAAAGGCACTTAAAACAGTACTGGAATAAAATAATCAGTTTCTTTAATGCATAAAATATTAATTTTGAATTGTCCGTAAATATTATCTTCCTGCATATACTATACACGTGCACAGATGTGCATATAAGCACGTACCACATATACATGTGAATCCTATTTAAAACTGTAACCTTTATAACTGTGAATCACACACATAGTATGTATCTGAGTAACCTAATTCATGTGCCACAGAAAACCGCAGTAGCCAAGTAGCCACTTCGAGTTGCTTAGTGTCCATCCATTTGAACTTAGTTCTCCTATCAAAAGCTTTTTCTACTTTTTTATCACTTCCATCATTTTCTGTTTTGTACTCATTTTGCCCATATATTAACCTAAAAAAAAGATACATTCAGACAAATACTTTATTCACATCCAAGCTAAAAGGACATGGGGTGATGGGAGAATAGGGGGGAAGCTTCTGGAATCTCCAACATCCCTATGTCAAGCTCTGCCTTCCATGCTATGATTCAGCCACGATGGCCTTCGAAAATTCCCTCATGCCCCAAGCTCTTGAGATCCCTAAGGTTTTTCTTTATGGAGTTCCCTGTCTCTAGACGACTCCTCCCTGCTATTGGCTTAGAAGCTCCTTTCCTTCTTTCAAGTCTCAGTGTGATGTCCCTTTGCCAGTGAGGCCTACTCTACTTCTTAACGTACAGAATGTCCCCTGTTATTCTCCCTTACAGCATTCTCTTTTTCTCATTTTAAAATTTACCAGTCTTACGGCAGATTTATTTGTAAATTTACAAGTATAATGCCATCTCTTGCAGTAGACAATGAGTTCTATAAGGGAGGGCCTTCTGGTTTTTTACCACTATTATGCAACACTCAGCATAATGCCTGGCCCCATATATAGTAGATGCACAATGAATATTTAAGAAAGGAAAAAGGAAGGGAGAAAAAGAGAGACAGAGAGAGAAATGAATAACAGAGAAAGCTAAGAAAAAAGGAAAGCCAATAAAATCAAGCACATTGTAACTTTTAAAAGGAAAGGAAGGATAAGAAATAACAAGCAGAAAATGGAGGAAAGATGGACACAAAGAAAAAAGCATTATAATCTAGTGGGAACAAAAACACAAAGAAAGCATAAAATGAAAACTAAATGATCTCTGATGGCAGTCCAGCCATTCCAGCACTTTTCTATGAATATCAAGTAGAAAACCAGACTGAAACAGGATTATGACTGTCACCAATGAAAAATTTTCATATTGATGTCTACTTGTAATGCATGCATTGGTTTATCAACCCCAACTCCTTGAGTCAGCACCACAAATCTGGCTAATGGTCTTTAGAGCAGCCTAAATTTGCCCTTTAGGGTTATGATTTAGCTGACAGATGTGTAAAAACCCTTGTAGCCAGTTACCTCGGTATTGATTACATATCCGTGAGGCTCATAGACTCACGTTTTTCCAGCTAAGGTCAGCATTACCTTAAAGCCTTGTGCCCTGATGCCGAGTTGTCTGTATTAGAGGGCATGACATAAATTCAGTTTATGGCTTGGCCACTTCCACTTTATACCACTGGTGTTTGTGTAGATGAATATGGAAGACATTGATCTAAAGTTCTCTTCTGGGAAATAAATGTGTGTCAGTGAATTTTGGGTTAAGGCCAAAGCCTGTTGCCATCTCTCCCTTGCACAGAAGCAAAGCCAAGTCTTAAAGTTGTCAGAGGATATTTCTAAGTGAACTTGGACAACAAATATGCAGCTGTCAATGAAGCTTGCCCTGATGGCTTTCTTTCAAATTACAAAGTGACACTTTTGCCACATTCCCAATCCCCGTTAACCTGCTCTACATTTTTTATTGCACTTAGCACCTCCTAACATATTTCATTATTTATGCTATGTATTATTTATACACGTATTTCACTAGAATATAACTGAATGCGGTCGAGTGTATATTTCTGTATTTTTAATTTTTTTGGGTTCATGGTAGGTGTATATATTTATGGGGCACATCAGATATTCTGATACAGCTATACAATGCATAATAATCACATCAGGGTGTATGGGGTATCCATCACCTCAAGAATTAATCCTTTCTTTGTGTTACAAATAATCCAATTATACTCTTTTAGTTATTTTAAAATATGCAATAAATTATTGCTGACTATAATTATCCTGTCATCCTATCAAATGCTAGATCTTATTTATTCTATTTGACCATATTTTTCTACCCATTAACCATCCCCACTTCTCTCTTCCCTGCCCTCACCCACTATCCTTCCCAGCATCTGGTAACCATGATTTTACTCTCTGTTTCCATGAGTTCAGTTTTAATTTTTAGTTCCCACAAATGAAGAGAACATGCAAAGTTTGTCTTTCTGTGCCTGGCTTATTTCACTTAAAATAATATCCTCCAGTTCCATCCATACTGTTCTAAATGATAGAATCTCAATCTTTCTTATGGCTGAAAAGTTCTCCATTTTGTATATGTATCACGTTTCCTCTATCCATTCATCTACTGAGGAACATCACCTATTTTGTTCACTAGTGTATTCTAAGCACTCAGAATAGTGACTGTCACATAATAGGTAGGCGCTTGATTCATATTCATTAAATGATGAATCAATGAATGAATAAGTGAATGAAGATCAGTATTCTGTATTGTGGAGTGTAAGGAGGCAGGTACAAAGATATAGACATGAGGATCTTTGCCTTTGAAGAGCTTACGATTTAATTGGGAAAATAAACACTCAGAAAAGCGGACAAAAACTCCTATGAAATAGCAAACAGTAATAAATAGAATTACATACATTAATAAATACAGTGGAACCATAAGGGAGGCAGCTAACTGCAGCAGGAATAAC
Organism: Pan troglodytes; assembly: GCF_028858775.2. Lineage (NCBI taxonomy): Eukaryota > Metazoa > Chordata > Mammalia > Primates > Hominidae > Pan > Pan troglodytes. Next base: position 95,368,404 of record NC_072402.2, on the reverse strand, counting down.
ACCAGACTTGGAAAATTGGGGTGAATCTTGGCTCTTCCATGTAACAACTATATTACCTCAGGCATGTCACTTAAATACTCTTGAGCATCAGATTTCTTGTTAGTATGAGTGAATAATAATGGCTTCCTCATGAGATTATTGTGAGAATAAAGAAGACAAATGTGAAAGTAACTGGCTAATAATATTTACTCAATAAATGTCTATCAGTTGAACAGACTTTCTAATTTAGAGACAAGAAAAGGCAAGCAGAGTGGTTAGTTTACTTGCACAAGGTCACACAGTTAGTGTTAGATTAGGAATCCCAAGACTCCTGATTTTCAGCCCAGTGTTACTGAAAATAGGACATAGTGCCTACCATGTCCCTCAGCTTATTCATATGAGCAATTCTGTTTCTTACACACAACAAAAATTTATTATTTATTCTAGAAAAGGGACATCATTTCCCTGAAATGTCCTCATTAGGCTCCAAGATGTCTAAGCTCTGTCTCTCTTTAATCGGTTTACTTGTGAAGGAGCAATTTGCTTTACGACCTCTTTGCAGAGTCTGAAGGGTTTATGACCATGTGGTGTCAACAAGAAGCTCTAAGATGCTTTCAGTTCCATTTACTAGCTTCGGAGTCTTCATATTGTAGGAGCCTATTTATTCTGAAAAGACTGGAGTTTGAACATTAAATCTGAGCACTCCGCATGCTTTTAAGCTTACTGTCAAATGGAACAATCACTTCTCATGGTCTGTTCTACAACCAAAGCAGCATTTTCTAAGACAATATCATCAGTATTAATGTGATGTGTTTTTAATAATAACACATCAACCTGTCCTTTCACAAGGCTTCAAATGGGTTGGATGGGACTGTTGTAGTCACTCTCATAACCTTTTTGTTAGTGGAAATATAGATTTTCAGGGAGTTGACAGACCTATTGACTCAAGTCTAGGAACTTGCAGTACTGAATCTGTAATCATAGAAAGGGTGTACTATTTCCTTACTTTCAAACACATAAGTCGAGGCAGGTGTAAACAGGGAAGAGAGTAACTAAAGTCTCAGAGGCCTCAAACCTATCCATCATGCAACTAATTAGCACCACATGAATCCCAAATTTTGTAGTGGAATCCCAAAATAATGCTGAGGGGTGGGAAAGGAGCATGGTAAAGGTAACTCAAGCAAAAGCTTATTCTAACTACCTCAAGTACAAAAAAGTATGGTTGTTGTCGAGATATCACTGTGTTGGTAATTAAAGAGCAGAATATGAAACACAGTCAAACAACAGTTTCAGCCTCTCAAATGATACACTCACTCTTGTCTCTGTCATAATCTGTGAATCTGTTCCATTTTCCTCCCTCTAATGATCCAATTTTTTTTCCTCCTTACCAATCAACAGTTATATGAACTTTTAGGTCAAATTCCCAATGTTCAATGACCCAAATTTATGTTGTCTCAATTTTCATGATCCTAAAAAAAGAGAGAAGAATCTCACTGGTCTTGTCAATCTTACCTAACTAGGAAACCGGTATGGCTGGGAACTCTGGGGAAGGTGGGGTCACATGGGCAGCAGGGCTTATAGTAGGGGCAGGTTCTTCAGAAATCTGGAGTTGAAAATGATAAACAGATCCCCCCCCCTCCATGAGTGGGAAACATGCTTGCTTATTAATTCTGGAATTAATCCACTTCTCCTAGTCACAGTACCTTGTTTTAGCCAAAAATACTGTCATTGTTCACCTTTATTACTGTATCACCTCCAAACTGTTCTCCCCGTGTCCAGATTCTCCTCTTCTAAATTTGTTCTAGCTGCAATCAAATAATTTTACTATGTCATTTTCCTGTTGACTACTCTAAAATGGCTCCCTACTTGCTCCTTAGAGGGAGACAAAGTCCAAATTCTTTAATATGCAGCACAAAGCCCATCTGGCCCACTGTCACAGACTCATACCTCTTTGTTTCATGTGCTCTTTCCAAGCCACCCACTGTGCTGTGACTCAGACAAACTACTTCTCATTTCTTAGACACACCTGACTCTTTCTTGTCTCCAAATTCTCTGCATATTCTGTTTATTTCACCTGGCATACTGTCCTCCTTTCTTACATCTGTCTAGTTATAGTTGTCCTTTAAAAATCAATATAGATGCAAATTTCTCAAAAAAAAAAAACACATTTTTTGATCTCCCACATGCTAGGACAGGTTTCCCCTATGTATTCCTGCTCTGGCACACATTTTACTTGATTGTCATGGGCTGTTTACTCTTCTATGCCCATCACCCCACAGAATCTCAGCACCCAGGAGGCAGACCTTTTTTGCAATGCATTGTATCTTTCCAACACAGGGCCTGGCACATAGTAGATGCTCAAGAAATATTTCTTGACTAAATGAAGGAGAAGACAAGGGCATCTCAAAGACTTCTGAAATCACCTCCTAGTTCTAGCCTATGGTCATTCAGCCACTGCTTAATAACTTTCATCTTTCTGCATCATGGTTGACAAGATAAAGCAGTCCAAAGAGGTAGCAAAGCATAGTCTCCATAGCCTTAAAAATCAACATGACCTACCCGCTTTTCCCTAATATATACTTAAAATGATTGCAAAATATATTACTTCTGGTTTCCAACCTTAGGCCTGTCCCCTAGCACCGGAGTGATTGAAGGTACTTGGAATTGGCCTGCTGACAGGTATTTAGATATACACATTGCCAGAGATATGCTTCTGAGTCCCCAAGTCCCCACTGTCCCTCTAACAAAACACAGGAAATTAAAGGCCTTAACTGAGAATGTAAACTCAACCTCTGAAATAAATTGCACACCAAGCACATCCCCACACAACCCCCAAAAGGTCATGTTCTGAAAAGCCCAACTTTGCTCAGGTCAGGAAAGAAACATGATAACTCATGGTATTTTTTTTAAAAGTCAGTTTTTTTCTCTTTGTATTTGTCACAGCTGCTAATAACTTTTTACTATGTTTAGCTTCCACCTATCATTTGGGGAATATTTTGTGGAACCCACTTAAACTTACAAATAGGGTCTTCCTACCTTCTGTGAGTCCACAGATTACCCAACTGGAACATGCCTAGGACATTGAAACCGGTCTGTGGGATTGCCATGTCTCATTAAAGCTTGGCAAGAAAGTAAAAAGCTGTTTAACTTTTCAGCTGCCCAGAAACACAACCTGATTAACATGAGTAGACGTTTAGTAGTTTATGAAACAAGGTTCTAACCAGCTTTTAAATCTACTAATCTTCTCTCATGGCTGTGCCCACGAGTCCCAGAAAAGCAGCCACTTAGCTCTTAGCTCACATCACCTGGTCCCAGACCCTCAGCCAGTTTTCATGCATGACTTTATAGTCACAGCAACAGCTATCAGCAGAAGGAACTTGTACTATTTGAGTATTTAAATTTTATCCATGCTAAAATCAGAGGAATAATTCTGTTTGATTTTTAAGACGAAAATTTAACTAGAGAATTTTTCTTTTTTCCTTTTTTAAAAGTTTGAATTAAATCTCTCTTTTACAAAAACCTACGCTCTCCTCATTGGGTGGCGTTTCACTAAAGTCTGGTAACAGCAGCTTTTCCTGAGATGAACATCTCTCTGATGCAGTGCTTCCCTCTGTATCTCAGCATCAGTTTTCATTTGTACAAAACACATGCTGTAAATGATGATATGGCAGCTACCTGGCTTGCTCCTGACAACTGGTACTCTTGTTAGGGGCAAAAATAGCAACAAAGGGGACATTATCTTCCCTAAGAAGAGGGCTTTATCCAGGGTGAGTGACCACATTTCAGTCTTATCTATTTATTAGTTTCAATATTCCAAAACTTAAACCAGATTTCTGTCATGGTGATGAGCCTCTGCAAAATGTTACCTCACACCAATCTCAATGAAAAGCTACCTTCAAAACAAACAAACAAAACAAAGAAGGAAAACTACTATTTTTATTTCAGTGCAGAAGAGTTTTGGTTTTGTTTGGTTTTTGTTTTTTCTCCAACCTTCCAGCCAAAGAGGAGTTTTAGGATTAAATGGGCATAATAGAGTTGATGTTTGGGTAGCTTCACCACATTTCACAGGCATCCTTGTATTACTCAGATCCATCTTTTACAATTTTAGCCCTGCACATAGACTGTCATTGTGCTATTAATTTAATCTGTTTTCAGAATTTGATTTCAGCAAGCAAATGTCGTCATACCTCCGTTCTTTCCAAAAACAAATACCTAGTTCTTCCAAAGTATAATTTTATGTGAAACCTTAACAAAAAAAGACTTCATATTCCCCACATGTTCTCATTGCCACTCATCTCTCAACCCCTTTACAAGATACATTCTACCTGCACCATTCTTGTGGATGTATTTCCTAAAACCAACAATCTCCTAATGACCATTTTCTAGACTTTTTCTTGTAAGACCTGCTAGAGACTTAGCACAGGTCATTATCATTATATTTTTTATATACTCCACCTTTTTAGCTTCTAAAACTTTGAGATAAGTTTGCTTTGCTTTATCTCACTGACTGCTCTTTCCCTAGTTACTTAAGTTTTTTCTTACTCTTGACCCAGGACTGGGGATTATTCAGGATTCTTTTCTTAGCTGTGGCCTTATTTCTCTTCTTACAGGAGTAAATTGTTATGACCCAGGTATGACAAAGAGCTCTTGAATAGACACAAAAAGCATATGTGATAAAAGAGAAGATTGAAAAGTTGAAATTTATCAAAATTTACAATTTATGTGCATCATAGAACACCACCAAGAAAGTGAAGCAACAAACTACAGATGGAGAAAATACTTGCAAACCATATGTCTTATATCCAGAATATGTAAAAAATTTTTACAACTCAACAATAAAAAAACAAATAAACCAACTTTTGAAGGAGCAAAGCATTTGTATAGACATTTATCCAAAGAAGTTATATGAATGGCTAATAGGCACGTGAAAACATGCTCAATATCATTAGCCATAGGGAAATTTAAGGAAACACATGCTACATCAGCCTCTACATATTACATCATTCTACTTCTGTTGCCTCTGGTTTCCAGTTGGGTTCAGTCAATGGGAAGTATTAATAGAAGATATAAGCATAGTGGGAAATATAGACATTGAAGTATTTATTCCCCTGGCAAACTCCTGTGAGGTTTTGTGTTGAGAGAGAATGCATTACTCTAACAATGGCAAAGCTCCTGTTGGGTGATCCTCTCATAGACTTGCAACTACAGTGACAGGCCCTGGTACCCATTTCTTCCACTTTCAGCTTGAGGCTTGCTTCCCCATTTACTCCCAGGAGCACTTCATCCTTCCTTCTTGTTTTTATGTTTTTGTTTTGTTTTTTTTGTTTTGTTTTAATCTTGCCTTCAACCATGTAAATGATTCCTTCATAAATCTTTCTTCCACCCCCTTTTTTGAGTGGACCATCTATTTTGAAGAAGCAGGCTACTAATGTAGCCACTCTCCACAGAAAAGTCCCATCTCACCAGGTTTCTTCTGAGGAGCAAGACACAAGCCCCCACTACTCCACAATGCCATGGACACCTATCTTTTCTTTCTGTCTTTGGAAAATTATTTTTAGGTGGAGCAAATCCTTCTTTCTCTGTTCAGGTTTTCTTCAGAAGCCCTTCTCTTCTCTGTCTGAAGAATGTACAGCATAACCTCCTCATGGACTTGATTTTGGAGAGAAAATTAAGAACGGAAAATTGTCATGTAGTTTCTTACATTACCACAAACCTCCCTGTGAGGTAAGAGAGCCTAGAAATTGTATTATTTAAGAAGAGGGAAAGAGAAAAAGGAGACAACTTCAATCATTGTTAAAAAAAAATTACCTCTGCCACACTATCCTCTATGCCAGCATTTCTCAACTGGGGGCAATTTTGCCTCCTAGGGGTTATTTGACAATGTCTGAAGGTATTTTTAGTTGTTACACAAGAAAAGTACTAATGTTATCTCATGAACAGAAGCCAGGGATACCACTAAATGTTTTACAATGAAGAAGACGGCCCTTATATTAAAGAACTAGTCAACACAAGATGTTAATAGTGCTGAGGTTAAGAACCCTGAATTGTGCTGACTTACATGGTTCTATGAAGAGATGAGCAGCTGTAGCTTTAGCTGACTGACTGCTATGCTGCATCTATCATCTGAGCCAAATTCAAATTCCAGGTTTCCACCTATAAGTTTAGAGTATGTCTCTAATTCGCCTTGACAGATAGAATATGCCTGACTTTATTCTACAAATTTTCAGTTAAATGGAATGTCTTTGTGGTTCCTTTACCTACCCTTCCAAATAGTTATATCTATGATTTCCTAATTCTCCGGCCTTAGGCTGTTCTGTTTCTGTTTGCTGAACTAGTAGCCTCTCCTCCTTATCCTCAGGTGTCCAAACCAGGTCAATACATCACCAGGTCAAAAACTTTTTCCTATCTCAACCCCCATTACTCTATATTTTTCTGTCTTCATCATAGGAACAAGATCTCCCACATCAAAATCTTCTAGAACTTTCCATGGTGTTTATCTTTTTCTTAATGTTTACTAACATTTTATTTTTAATAGTGAAAAATTGAATGCAATCTAAATGACAAAACTTAAGACAATGATTTGATAAACTAAATCCAATGATATATCCAATGAATATATCATGCAGTTAGCAAAATGGTAATACTCTCCTTTTTTAATTTTTATTTTAGGTTCACGGGTACATATGCAGGTTTCTTATGTAGGTAAACTTCATGTCACGAGGGTTTGGTGTACAAATAATTTTGTCACCCAGGAAGTAAGCATAGCATCTGATAGCTATTTTTTTCTGATCTCCTTACCTCTCCCACGCTCCACCCTGAAGAAGGTCCCAGTGTCAGTTATTCCCCTTCTAGTATCCATGGTTCTCATTGTTCAGCTCCCAGTTATAAATGAGGACATGTGGTATTTGGTTTTATGTTCCTGCATTAGTCTGCTTAAAATAATGGCCTCCAGCTCCATCCATGTTGCTGCAAAGGACATAATCTTAATGGTTTTTGTTTTGTTTTGTTTTTGGCTGGATAGTATTCCATGGTGAATATGTATCACATTTTCTTTATCCAATCTATCATTGATGGACATTTAGGTTGATTCCATGTCTTTTCTATTAGAAATAGTGTTGCAATGAACATATGCATGCATGTGTCTTTATGGTAGAATGATTTATATTCCTCTGGGTATATACCAATGATGGGATTGCTGGGTCTAATGGTAATTCTGTTTTTAGCTCTTTGAGGAATCACCACACTATTTTCCACAATGGCTGAATTAATTTACACTCTCATTACACTCTCAGCACACTCTCAGCAACAGTGTAAACGTGATCTCTTTTCCCTGCAACCTCACCAGGATCTGTTTTGTTGTTGTTGTTGTTGTTGTTGTTTTTACTTTTTAATAATAGCAATTCTGACTGATGTGAGATGACGTCTCATTGTGGTTTTGCTTTGCATTTCTCTCATGATTACTGATGTTGAGCATTTTTTCATATGTTTGCTGGCTGCATGTATGTCTTCTTTTGAAAAGTGTCCATTCATGGCCTTTGCCCACTTTTTGATGGGGTTATTTTTTTCTTGTAAATTTGTTTAAGTTTCTTATAGATTCTGGATATTAGACCTTTGTCAGATGCATACCTTACAAAAATTCCTCCCATGCTCTAGGTTGTCTGTTTACTCTGTTAATGGGTTTTTTAAAAAAATGTAGCCTGTTAACTTACTTGATTAATAATCTTTGGCTGTGCAGGAGCTCCACAGTTTAATTACATCCCATTTGTCAATGTTTTTTGTTTCAATTGCTTTTGGCATCTTTGTCATGAAATCTTTGCCAGGTCATATGTCCAGAATGGTATGTACTACGTTATCTTCCAGAGTTTTTCTAGTTTCGGGTTATACATTTTAAGTGTTTAATCCATCTTGAGTTAATTTTTGTATGTGATATATGGTAGAGTCCAGTTTAAATCTTCTGCATATGGCTAGCCAGTTATCCCAGCACCGCTTATTGAATAGGGAGTCTTTTCCTGATTGCTTGTTTTTATCAGCTTTGTTGAAGATCAGATGGTTGTAGATGTGTGGCCTTAATGCTGAACTCTTTATTCTGTTCCACTGGTCTATGTGTCTGTTTTTGTACCAGTACCATGCTGTTTGGGTTACTGTAGCAGCATAGTATAGTTGATGTTGGGTAACATAAAGCCTCCAGTTTTATTATTTTTCCTTAGGATTGCCTTGGCTATTCAAGCTTGTTTTTTGGTTCCATATGAATATTTGTTTTCCAATTCTGAAGAATGTCATTAGTATTTGATAGGAATAGCATTGAATCCGTAAATTACTTCGAATCTGTAAGTATGGCCATTTTAACAATATTGATTATTTCTATCCATAAGTATGAAATGTTGTTCCATTTGTTTGTATCATCTCAGATTTCTTTCAGCAGTGTTTTGTAATTCTCATTGCAGAGGTTTTTAACGTCCCTGGTTAGCTGTATTCCTAGGTATTTTACTCTTTTTGTCCCAATTGTGAATGGGATTACACTTCCAATTTGGCTCTCAGCTTGGAAGTTGTTTGTATATAAGAATGCTAGAGATGTGCCCTGCCATCTGTGCTTTTCCAGGGGCATCAGGAAGCTGCATCCACCAGTTGAGTTCACATAAAAGTGGGATTGCTGGGCTGAAAGCTCTAGCAAGCGTTGGTAACCTGGCTACCAGTGGTGAAGGTAGGTAGAGTGGCCAGCCATGTTCAGGCCAAAGCAGGACAGCTGGGCTGTAAGCTGGACCTGAGCCCTGCCCAGCAAGGGGCGGCTAGAGCAGTCTTACTGTTCCCAGGCACTACAGCTGCAGCCTCGACTGGGGATATGGCACCAGTGCTGGTGTGTTCTGGGGCTTGAGGCTTGTAGAAGTCCCCTCAGACATAAGAGTTACTCCCACAAAATGTCCAGGGGGCTCTCTGCCCCTACCTAGATGTGCAGTGGGGGGTGGAGTACAGGGGGACCAAGGCGATTTATCCATTCCCAGTCTTGTACGGGTGTCTGTGGAGAGCATGAATCCCCTTGGGGGCTCTCACTCACTCACCCTCCCCTATGTTGGAGAGGTTCTCCTGGCTCTACACTGAGCCTAAACCCACAGGTACCCAGCTTCGCTCCTCTCTGCTCTTCGTGTTTTCCTGCTGTCTTGTTGGACCCTGACGTGGTTTCCCAGATGATCAGCCTACAGTGTCAGTCTTCACTTGCTCTTTTGTTTCCCCTCCATGAGCTGCTTCTAGTTTGACATCCTAGCTCCACCCCTCCCCATCTTTTGCCTTATATTGTGGTCACTTGGCAAATATCTGTTCTCCAGTACTAAACTGTAAGATCTTTTTCTGAGTACAGTTTATCTTTTTTATAGTGATGATAATAACAAAAATTAACATTTACTAAAAACTTATTCTGGGATTGAGACCATGATACGGACTTTTCATGCATTATGTCATTAAATATGTTACTTATATCCAGAAATAATATTCAAATAGTTACAACTGTTACAGCACAGGCACAGTGTCACAGCCCTCAGAGTAACTATTTCAGGCTTCTTACTTGCAGTAGAACATAATCTTATAACTAACAACCTCAAACTCAAGTACGCATCACAGATATTTAATTTCTCTAACATATCAGGGTTTTACCCAGTCATAATACACCGCACAACACCACACTTAAATTTATTTGCAAGTCAAAACTTACTCTCTCTTCTATTAGACCTAACTTTATTAGACAAAAAGAATACCAAAAAATACTGCCCAAATTCAAAGTATAGCCTCTACCATTGTATATACCCAGAAAAGCCTAATTAAGCTCTCCTTTTTCTCTTTTCTTACTCCCTCCCTCCTAACACTATTCTTAATTATTTAACCCTGTTCCCTCACGTAATCTCAATCACAATAAAAATACTAACAGAGATCAACCAGCAACCACCACCAATTAACATCCATAACTGTATAAGGCAGCTACACCCATAGAATCCTCACAAAGTAATCTTATTCCTTCACCCTCAAAGATCACCCAGTTTTCTGTGTTCTTAAAATCAATTACAATAGCCAAACAAAAGGCAGCAGAAACCTCTGCAGACTTAAATGTCCCTGTCTGACAGCTTTGAAGACAGTAGTGGTTCTCCCAGCACGGAGTTGGAGATCTGAGAACAGACAGACTGCCTCCTCAAGTGGGTCCCTGACAGCCGAGTAGCCTAATTGCGAGGCACCCCCAAGTAGGGGCAGAATGACAACCCACAGAGCTGGGTACTCCTCTGAGACAAAACTTCCAGAGGAACGATCAGGCAGCAACATTTGCTGTTCAGCGATATTCACCGTTCTGCAGCTTCCGCTGCTGATACCCAGGAAAACAGGGTCTGGAGTGGACCTCCAGCAAACTCCAACAGACCTGCAGCTGAGGGTCCTGACTGTTAGAAGAAAAACTAACAAACAGAAAGGACATCCACACCTAAACCCCATCTGTACGTCATCATCATCAAAGACCAAAGGTAGATAAAACCACAAAGATGGGGAAAAAACAGAGCAGAAAAACTGAAAATTCTAAAAATCAGAGTGCCTCTCCTCCTCCAAAGGAATGCAGCTCCTCACCAGCAACGGAACAAAGGTGGATGGAGAATGACTTTGACGAGTTGAGAGAAGAAGGCTTCAGACGATCAAACTTCTCCAAGCTAAAGGAGGAAGTTCGAACCCATCACAAAGAAGATAAAAACCTTGAAAAAAGGTTAGATGAATGGCTAACTAGAATAATCAATGTAGAGAAGTCCTTAAATGACCTGATGGAGCTAAAAACCATGGCACGACAGCTACATGACAAATGCATAAGCTTCAGTAGCCGATTTGATCAACTGAAAGAAATGGTATGAGTGATTGACCATCAAATGAATGAAATGAAGCGAGAAGAGAAGTTTAGAGAAAAAAGAGTAAAAAGAAATGAAAAAGCCTCCAAGAAATATGGGACTATGTGAAAAGACCAAATCTACTTCTGATTGGTGTACCTGAAAGTGACAGGGAGATTGGAACCAAGTTGGAAAACACTCTGCAGGATATTATCCAGGAGAACTTCCCCAATCTAGCAAGACAGGCCAACATGCAAACTCAGGAAATACAGAGAACGCCACAAAGATACCTCTTGAGAAGAGCAACTCCAAGACACATAATTATCAGATTCACCAAATTTGAAATGAAGGAAAAAATGTTAAGGGCAGCCAGAGAGAAAGGTCAGGTTACCCACAAAGGGAAGCCCATCAGACTAACAACGGATCTCTTGGCAGAAACTCTACAAGCCAGAAGAGAGTGGGGGCCAATATTCAACATTCTTAAAGAAAAGAATTTTCAACCCACAATTTCTATCCAGCCAAACAAAGCTTCATAAGTGAAGGAGAAATAAAATCCTTTACAGACAAGCAAATGCTGAGAGATTTTGTCACCACCAGGCCTGCCCTAAAAGAGCTCCTGAAGGAAGCACTAAACATGGAAAGGAACAACCGGTACCAGCCACTGCAAAAACATGCCAAAATGAAAAAGACCATCAAGGCTAGGAAGAAACTGCATCAACTAACAAGCAAAATAACCAGCTAACATCATAATGACAGGATCAAATTCACACATAACAATATTAACTCTAAATGTAAATGGGCTAAATGCGCCAATTATAAGACACAGATTGCCAAATTGGATAAAGAGTCAAGACCCATCAGTGTGCTGTATTCAGGAGACCAATCTCACATGCAGAGAAACACATAGGCTCAAAATAAAGGAATGGAGGAAGATCTACCAAGCAAATGGAAAACAAAAAAAGGCAGGGGTTGCAATCCTAGTCTCTGATAAAACACACTTTAAACCAACAAAGATCAAAAGAGACAAAGAAGGCCATTACATAATGGTAAAGGAATCAATTCAACAAGAAGAGCTAACTATCCCCAATATATATCCACCCAATACAGGAGCACCCAGATACATAAAGCAAGTCCTGAGTGACCTACAAAGAGATTTAGACTCCAACACAATAATAATGGGAGGCTTTAACACCCCACTGTCAATATTAGACAGATCAACGAGACAGAAAGTTAACAAGGATACCCAGGAATTGAACTCACCTCTGCACCAAGCAGACCTAATAGACATCTACAGAACTGTCCACCCCAAATCATCAGAATATACATTTTTTTCAGCACCACACCACACCTATTCCAAAATTGACCACATAGTTGGAAGTAAAGCACTCCTCAGCAAATGTAAAAGAACAGAAATTCTCTCAGACCACAGTACAATCAAACTAGAATTCAGGATTAAGAAACTCACTCAAAACCGCTCAACTACATGGAAACTGAACAACCTGCTCCTGAATGACTACTGGGTACATAACGAAATGAAGGCAGAAATAAAGTTGTTCTTTGAAACCAACGAGAACAAAGACACAACATACCAGAATCTCTGGGAAACATTCAAAGCAATGTGTAGAGGGAAATTTATAGCAGTAAATGCTCATAAGAGAGAGCAGGAAAGATCTAAAATTGACACCCTAGCATCACAATTAAAAGAACTAGAAAAGCAAGAGCAAACACATTCAAAAGCTAGCAGAAGGCAAGAAATAACTAAGATCAGAGCAGAACTGAAGGAGATGGAGACACAAAAAACCCTTCCAAAAATCAATGAATCCAGGAGCTGGTTTTTTGAAAAGATCAACAAAATCGATAGACCTCTAGCAAGACTAATAAAGAAGAAAAGAGAGAAGAGTCAAACAAACGCAATAAAAAACGATAAAGGGGATATCACCGCCGATCCCACAGAAATACAAACTACCATCAGAGAATACTATAAACACCTCTATGCAAATAAACTAGAAAATCTAGAAGCAATGGATAAATTCCTTGACACATACACCCTCCCAAGAATAAACCAGGAAGAAGTTGAATCTCTGAATAGACCAATAACAGGCTCTGAAACTGAGGCAATAATTAATAGCTTACCAACCAAAAAAAGTCCAGGACCAGACGGATTCACAGCCGAATTCTACCAGAGGTACAAGGAGGAGATGCTACCATTCCTTCTGAAACTATTCCAATCAATAGAAAAAGAGGGAATCCTCCCTAACTCATTTTAGGAGGCCAGCATCATCCTGATACCAAAGCCTTGCAGAGACACCACAAAAAAAAGAGAATTTTAAACCAATATCCCTGATGAACATGGATGCAAAAATCCTCAATAAAATACTGGCAAACTGAATCCAGCAGCACATCAAAAAGCTTATCTACCATGATCAAGCGGGCTTCATCCCTGGGATGCAAGGCTGGTTCAACATATGCAAATCAATAAACATAATCCAGCATATAAACAGAACCAAAGACAAAAACCACATGATTATCTCAATAGATGCAGAAAAGGCCTTTGACAAAATTCAACAACCTTTCATGCTAAAAACTCTCAATAAATTAGGTATTGATGGGATGTATCTCAAAATAATAAGAGCTATCTATGACAAACCCACAGCCAATATCATACTGAATGGACAAAAACTGGAAGCATTCCCTTTGAAAACTGGCACAAGACAGGGATGCCCTCTCTCACCACTCCTATTCAACATAGTGTTGGAAGTTCTGGCCAGGGCAATCAGGCAGGAGAAGGAAATAAAGGGCATCCAATTAGGAAAAGGGGAAGTCAAATTGTCCCTGTTTGCAGATGACATGATTGTATATCTAGAAAACCCCATCGTCTCGGCCCAAAATCTCCTTAAGCTGATAAGCAACTTTAGCAAAGTCTCAGGATACAAAATCAATGTACAAAAATCATAAGCATTCTTATACACCAACAACAGACAAACAGAGAACCAAATCCTGAGTGAAATCCCATTCCCAATTGCTTCAAAGAGAATAAAATACCTAGGAATCCAACTTACAAGGGATGTGAAGGACCTCTTTAAGGAGAACTGCAAACCACTGCTCAAGGAAATAAAAGACGACATAAACAAATGGAAGTACGTTCCATGCTCACGGATAGAAAGAATCAATATCGTGAAAATGGCCATACTGCACAAGGTAATTTATAGTTTCAATGCCATCCCCATCAAGCTACCAATGACTTTCTTCACAGACTTGGAAAAAACTACTTTAAAGTTCATATGGAACCAAAAAAGAGCCCACATCGCCAAGTCAACCTAAGCCAAAAGAACAAAGCTGGAGGCATCACGCTACCTGAATTCAAACTATACTACAAGACTACAGTAACCAAAATAGCATGGTATGGGTAACAAAACAGAGATATAGACCAATGGAACAGAACAGAGCCCTCAGAAATAATATCACACATCTACAACCATCTGATCTTTGACAAACCTGAGAAAAACAAGAAATGGGGAAAGGATTCCCTATTTAATAAATCATGCTGGGAAAACTGGCTAGCCATATGTAGAAAGCTGAAACTGGATCCCTTCCTTACATGTTATACAAAAATTAATTCAAGATGGATTAAAGACTTAAATGTTAGACCTAAAACCATAAAAACCCTAGAAGAAAACCTAGGCAATACCATTCAGGACATAGGCATGGGCAAGGACTTCATGTCTAAAACACCAAAAGCAATGGCAACAAAAGACAAAATTGACGAATGGGATCTAATTAAACTAAAGAGCTTCTGCACAGGAAAAGAAACTACCATCAGAGTGAACAGGCAACCTACAGAATGGGAAAAAATTTTTGCAATCTACTCATCCGACAAAGGGCTAATATCCAGAATCTACAAAGAACTCAAACAAATTTACAAGAAAAAAAACAAACAACCCCATCAACAAATGGGCAAAGGATATGAACAGACACTTCTCAAAAGAAGACATTTATGCAGCCAAAAGACACATGAAAAAATGCTCATCATCACTGGCCATCAGAGAAATGCAAATCAAAACCACAATGAGATACCATCTCACACCAGTTAGAATGGCGATCATTAAGAAGTCAGGAAACAACAGGTACTGGAGAGGATGTGAAGAAATAGGAACACTTTTACACTGTTGGTGGGACTGTAAACTAGTTCAACCATTGTGGAATTCAGTGTGGTGATTCCTCAGGGATCTAGAAGTAGAAATACCATTTGACCCAGCCATCCCATTACTGGGTATATACCCAAAGGATTATAAATCATGCTGCTATAAAGACACATGAACATGTATGTTTATTGTGGCACTATTCACAATAACAAAGACTTGGAACCAACCCAAATGTCCATTAACGATAGACTGGATTGAGAAAATGTGGCACATATACACCATGGAATACTATGCAGCCATAAAAAATGATGAGTTCATGTTCTTTGTAGGGACATGGATGAAGCTGGAAACCATCATTCTCAGCAAACTATTGCAAGGACAAAAAACCAAACACTGCATGTTCTCACTCATAGGTGAGAATTGAACAATGAGAACATTTGGACACAGGAAGGGGAACATCACACACTGGGGCCTGTTGTGGGGTTGGGGGAGGGGGTAGGGATAGCATTAGGAGATATACCTAATGTAAATGACGAATTAATGGGTGCAGCACACCAACATGGCATATGTATACATATGTAACAAACCTGCACATTGTGTACATGTACCCTAAAACTTAAAGTATAATAATAATAAAATTTTTAAAAAAAAGCAGGTGGAGGTATAACCAGACCATAGCCTACATTTGCGCCAATCATCGAGTTTTGGCCAATCAAATGTAGACAACTGTTCAAACTGTGTTCAAATAAGGCAAACGCCGAGCTGTAACCAATCCAGCTGTTTCTGTATCTCATTAAAAAAAAAAAAGTCAATTACAGTTTCCACCTCATCATAATCAATTATTCACATAACTAACACTAACTCTAACAGCAACCCTAATAGCAAAGCACCCCACAGAGCAACACTTGGCCCTCAGGTCTCAGGGTATTCCTCAGTAGCTGTCACTGTCATATAACCAAAAATGACCATTATTGACCCAAATAAATTTTTAAAAAACTATTAAACCTACAAAAACCCCACCAAGTTTAATCCAATGCTGCAACCCCCTCCCCCACTAATAATTAACCCTAATCCCCCATAAATAGGAGAAGGCTTTGAAGAGAGCCCCACAAGGCCTATAACAAGAGTAATAATAAAAATACAATATATGTTCTAATTCTTAAATGGAATATAACTATGACTAATGACATGAAAAATCATCATTGTACTTCAATTATAAGAACCCTAATGACTAACACTCATGAGACGCACCCCTTAATAAAAATGATTAACCACTCGTTTATTGACCTACCTGCACCATCAGACATCTCTGCATGGTGAAACTTCAACTCGCTTCTAGATATTTCCCCAGTCCTTCAAATCGGTACAGGGTTATTCCTAGCTATATATTACAAGTTAGATACTTCAACTACCTTCTTCTTAGTCACACGCATTTGCTGAGATGTAAATTACAGCTGAGTTATCCGCTACCTACGTGCTAGTGGGGCTTCAATATTCTTCATCTGCCTATTTGTACATGTAGGCTGAGGCTTATACTACAGATCATTCACCTTCCTAGAAACTTGAAATATTGGCATTATTCTTCTATTTGCGGTTATAGCAACAGCATTCATAGGTTACATACTTCCATGAGACCAAATATCGTTCTGAGGTTCAACAGTACTGACAAATGTACTATCAGCCACCCCATAATTGGAACCAACCTTGTACAATGAATCTGAAGTGGATTCTCAGTTGATAAAGCCAACTTTATATGATTCTTCACTTTCCATTTCATCCTACCTTTTATTATCACAGCCCTAGTAGCCATCCACCTCTCATTCCTACATGAAACAGGATCTAATAACCCCTCAGGAATTTCATCAGACTGACAAAATCCCATTTCACCCTAATTACACAATTAAAGATATTCTAGGCTTAATTCCACTTCTCCTGCTCCTGCTAATTCTATTATCACGTGACTTCCTAGGAGGCCCAGACATCTACACCCCAGCAAACCCCCTCAGTACTCTGCCCCATATCAAACCGGAGTGGTACTTTTTATTTGCCTATGCAACCCTACAGTCTATCCCAAACAAACTAGGGGGTGTACTAGCCCTTGTGTTTTCTATCCTCATTCTAGCAATTATCCCAATACTTCATATATCTAAACAACGAAGTATGACATTCCAACAATTAAGTCAGTGTTTATTCTGAATCTTAGTGGCTGACCTATTCACACTTACTTGAATCGGAGAACAACCCATCAAACACCCTTTCATCATTCATGAGACAAACCGCATTCATTGCATATTTTTCTATTATTCTTATTTTTATACCAGTCACCAGCTTAATTGAAAACAAACTACCTAAATGAAGATGTCCTCGTAGTATAATTTTATTACTCTAGTCTTGTAAACCAAAAATGGAGGTTTTCCTCCCCAGGACAACCTCAGGGAAAAAGCATCCCACTTCACCGCCAGCTCCCAAAGCTGAAATTCTACTTAAACTACTCCCTGCATCCTTTAATGACCAATTAGAACAAATGCTAGCCATAAACAGCCAGTAAATCCAAACAGGGGGTGCTAGTGAGTATCAGCTGTTTGTATACCACTTTATTTATTTTCTGTTACTTCTCATGCAATCAGAGGTCCATGAAGATTTGTAGGTAGGTTCATAATTCATTGTAGATATCACTTAACCTTAGCAGGAAATCAGATGTCTATTTCACCTCTATTTCCTTGGGAATTAGGCCAGTGTCAACCATATAGAAAGTGCTTGTGAATATTTGTAGAATAAACAAAAAAAAAAATACTAAAGTGTTTTTAGGTATTGCATACTTTTTGTGTGTCAGACACAACATCAGATATTTTTATTGTATTATTTCAATTCATATAACAATACCACCAGAAGGCATTATGACAACAATATTACTGTTGAGAAAACCTAGACAAATAGAGGCTAAACAATAACGGTGTTAATGTGTTGATAGAAAGAGATTCAGACCAGTTATGCACAACTACTTAGATGCAGTTGCTCACAAGGAACTCCACAAGGTGAGTGATGATGGTAAGCATTCACCCACAAGAAAAGCAAGAAATGGCTGGGGACAGTAGCATTCATGTAGAAAGTGACTCAAAAAAGTGTGAGGAACTGATTCTAGTCCTTTAACACTGTATTTTTTTTTTTTTGGTCTTTCTCTTTTTTTAAATAGCGAGTGGGTAAACGGTAATGGTTGTTGGTCCCATGTTTTATTTTGGTCCCATGTTGGTCCCATGTTTTATTTCTAGTGGTAATAAAAAAAGAGATGCATACATGAAGAAAAAACAGGAGATTTAGTCCACACGTGGAACAGAACAAAACCCAAAACTTCTAACCAATGAGGACGAAAAAATTGTGACCATTTATTTCTGGGTTTCTATTCTGTTCCATTGGTTTATATATCTATTTTTGTACCAGTACCACACTGTTTTGGTTACTGTAACCCTGTAGTATAGTTCAAAGTCATGTAGCACGATGCCTCCAGTTTTGTTCTTTTTGCTTAGGATTACCTCGTCTATTCAGGCTCTTTCTTGGTTCCATATGAATTTTAAAGTAGCTTTTTTCTAGTTATGTGAAGAATCTCAATGGTAGTTAAATAAAAATAGCATGTATAGGAATTTGTAGGAATCTATAAATTTCTTTGAGCAGTATGTCCATTTTAATGATATTGATTCCTCCTATTCATGAGCATGGAAGGTTTTTCAATTTGTTTGTGAAATCTCTGATTCCTTTCAGCAGTGTTTTGTAGTTCTCATTGTAGAGATCTTTCACCTCCCTAGTTAGCTGTGTTTTTAGGTATTTTATTCTTTTAGTGGAAATTGTGAATGGGAGTACATTCCTGATCTGGTTCTCAGCTTGACTGTTGTTGGTGTAAAGAAATTCTAGTGATTTTTGCACATCCATTTTATTTCCTGAGACATTTCTGAAGCTGATTATCAGCTTAAGAAGCTTTTGAGCTGAGACTTTAAGGTTTTCTAGATAAAATTATGTCATCCACAAACAGGGATTGTGTTATCAGCAAACAGATGACATAATCTCATATCTATACTATCCCTCTTCCTATTTGGATGTCCTTTATTTCTTTCTCTCACTGATTGTCCTGGGCAGGACTTCCAATACTATGTTGAATAGGAGTGGTGAGAGGGCATCTTTGCTGTGTTCCAGTTTTCAAGGAAAATGTTTCCAGCTTTTGCTCTTTTAGTATGATGTGGGCTGTGGATTTGTCAAATATGGCTCTTACTATTTTGAGGTATGTTCCTGCAGTGCTTAGTTTACTGAGACTTGTTAACATAAATTGATATTTAATTTCATCAAAAGCCTTTTCTTCATATATTGAGATAATCACGTGGTTTTTGTCTTTAGTTCTGTTTATGTGATGAATCACATTTATGGATTTGTGTATGTTGAGCCAACCTTGCATCCCAGGGGTAAAGCCTATTTGATTTTGGTGGATAACTTTTTGATATGCTGCTGGATTTGCTTTGCCAGTATTTTGTTGAGGATTTTTGCATCAATGTTCATCAAAGATA
Source organism: Pan troglodytes (assembly GCF_028858775.2). Classification (NCBI taxonomy): domain Eukaryota; kingdom Metazoa; phylum Chordata; class Mammalia; order Primates; family Hominidae; genus Pan; species Pan troglodytes. The sequence continues at coordinate 95,348,889 of NC_072402.2, read as the reverse complement.
TTGGCTTGAAGTTTTCTTTTTTTGTTTTATCTCTGCCTGATTTTGGTATTATAATGATGCAGGCCTCATAGAATGAATTACAGAGGAGTCCCTTCTCCTCATTTTTTTGAAATAATTTTAGTAGGAATGGTACCAGCTCCTCTTTGTTCATCTGGTAGAATTCAGGTATGAATCCATCTGGTTCTGGGCTTTTTCTTTTTGGTTGACACCCTATTTATTACTGCCTCAATTTCAGAGCTTGGTATTGGTCTGTTCAGGGATTCAATTTCTTCCTGGTTCAGGCGTGGGAGGGTGCATGTGTCCAGGAATGCATCCATTTCTTCTAAATTTTCAAGTTTATGTGCATAGAGGTATTCATAATATTTTCTGGTGATTATTTGTATTTCTGTGGGGTCAGTGGTAAGATTCCCCTTGCCATTTCAGATTGTGTTATTTGAACCTATTCAATAAATGGTGCTGGGAGAACTGGCTAGTCACATGCAGAAGATTGAAACTGGACCCATTCCTTATGCCATAAACAAAAATTAACTCAAGATGGATTAAAGACTTAAACATAAAACTCAATACTGTAAAAATCCTGGAAGACCACCTAGGCAATACCATTCAGGACATAGGCACAGGCAAAGATTGCATGAGGCAGATGCCAAAAAGCAACTGCAACAAACAGAAATATTGATAGTGTTAATCTAATTAAACTAAATAGTTTCTGTACAGCAAAAGAAACTATCAACAGAGTAAATAGACGACTACATCATGGGAGAAAATTTTCGCAAACTATGTATCTCACAAAGGTCTAATATCCAGCATCTATAAAAAACTTAAAACAAATTTACAAGAAGAAAACAACAAACAGCCCCATTAAAAAGTGAGAAAAGGACATGAACAGACACTTCTCAAAAGAAGACATAGATGCAGCCAACAAGCATATGAAAAAATGCTCAACATCAGTAGTCATTAGAGAAATGCAAATCAAAACCACAACAAGACACCATATCACACCAGTCAGACTGGCTATTACTAAAAAGTCACAAAACAACATACTGGTGAGGTTGTGGAGAAAAAGGAATGCTTATACACTGTTGGTGGGAATGTAAATTAGTTCAACCATTGTGGAAGACAGTGTGGTAATTCTTCGAAGTCCTAAAGACAGAAATACCATTCAACCCAGCAATCCCATTACGGGGTATACATCCAAAAGCATACAAATCATTCTGTTATAAAGACACATGCACACATATGTTTACTGCAGCACTATTCACAATAGCAAAGATGTAAAGTCAACCTAAATGCTCATCAATGATAGACTGGATAAAGAAATTGTGTTACATATACACCATGGAATATTATGCAGCCATAAAAAGAGAACAAGATCATGTTCTTTGCAGGGGCATGGATGGAGCTGGAGGCCATTATCCTTAGGAAACTAATGCAGTAACAGAAAACAAAATACCACATGTTCTTACTTACAAGTGGGAGATAAATGGACGCATAAAGGGGAACAACATACACATAGGCCTATTGGAGAGTGGAGGGTGGGAGGACAGAAAGGATCAGGAAAAATAACTAATGCATACTAAGCTTAATATCTGGGTGATCAAATAACCTGTACAACAAAGCCCCATGACAGTTTACCTATATAACAAACCTGCACATGTACCCCTGAACTTAAAAGTTAAAAAAAAAATGCAGGGAGCCTGAAAGAGAGTAGAGCTTTCTCCCTGTAATCATGGATCTCTTTTCAGGCATATACTTTATTTGCAGGCATATCATGAAGTATAAATATATTAGTTAACAAAAAAGAAAGTGACCATAAAAATGTTCCTTACAAAATCTAGAACTTTCTGTGTTAATTTTGAGCTGACTAAAAAATTGCTAGACAAATACTGATCAGGTTCCACTGCCCGTGATATCTAAGTACACCATGAATACACACTGAGACCTTGGGCTAAAATGCCTCCACATCATTTCTTTCCATACCTTATTTGAATTTTAGAGCATAAAACTTTACAAAATAAAGTGATCCCTCACAAAAGCACAGCAATTGAGTGCACCTGTGGTAGGCTGTTCTCACTGAATATTGTTTTTAAAGACCACAATAATCCTCTGTTTTTTTTTTTCACTTGATCCTTTTATGGGTTTTGTGTTGTAGGGTGGCTGCATATTACGTGAAATTTAATCAAGAAGCTACTTTTTTGTGTAACTAAATGGAAATCTGGGCATCTGCTTTGTCAGTGACCTTTGACTGACCCTGGCTCACTATAGCCAGGTATATAAAAAAATTAAAGGTTTTATGTCAGAAGCTAAGAAAAATGGCTATTGGTGTCCCAGCTCCATTCTTTGCTGCTTGGATGTAGAGTTCTGGTTTCTTTCTCATTGCAAATTGGGCAAAGGCCCTTCCAAATTTTTTGTGTCCCCTTCCCATAAATAAAAAATTCAGTTTTGACTGTATGGCAAACTTGCATGTGTTTTTCTGGGTGGTAGATAGACCTATTCTTAGCTTGTCTGATCTACACTTTTTAACTTTAGTTTTAGATATTTGTAACTTTATTTTCAAAGGCACATTCTCAAAGGCAAACCCAGACTGTTGTTTTCAGAGTTAGTAGTAATGAAGTATCTAATACATTTTACAAGAAGTAGTCCCTTAGATTTCTATAGGGTAACCCTCTGGGATTTTGACACACTTTGTTTCTGTACATCTTCTCCTGGAATTCTTTGGTATATTAGTCAGGGTTTTCCATTGAAACAGAACCAATAAGACACATACACACACACACACACACGCACACACATACACATGCACACACATGTGTATAAATAAGATTTATAAGGAACTGACACACATGATTGTGGAGGCTGAGAAGTCTCATGATCTGCTGTCTGAAAGTTGGAAGTCCAGGGAGCCAGTAGTGTAGTTCCAGGTTAAGTGCAGGAGAACAATGTTCCATCTCTAAAGCAGGTAGAGAGAGTAAATTCTCCCTTATCCGACATTTTGTTCTATTTGGGCCTCCAAAGGATTGGACTATGCCCATTCACATTATGGGAGACAATCTGCTTTACTCATTCCACCAAATCATATGTTAATCTCATCCAGAAACACCCTCACAGACATACTCAGAATAATGTGTAGTCAAATAGCTGAGCATCCCATCTCCCAGTCAATTCAACAAACAAAATCAACCATCAAAATGTGGTAGCTCCAGTCTCTAAAACTCAAGAAAATACAAGAGCTAGAGTTCTATTGATCTAGTCAGATTTAATCTTAGAGCAAGGCTAGAAACTTTGTGTTCCTTAAAAAGGATGCCCGTATCTCTCAAATTTCATACCCAGAACACAGCACAGTGCCTAGAAAATGGTGAGTAACCAGTAAACGTTGAATTAATCACTGTGCTATGAGAAGTTCAAGTGAGTGTTGGTTTATGTAATTTTATGTTAACAAAGTGAGAACATCTACATTACCTTCTCTTACCCCTGCAGCTCTCTAAAAACCAGCATCTACATAAAATGGATAGAAATTCTATATAGAATTCTACATGGAAGGAAACCAAGATACCAGTAATCTAGCTAATATTTATATTTCTTGTAGTACCCATTTAGATATGCTCAGAGCAAAATGGGTTTCACATTGAGCCTTCAATAGATGCCTCCCTAAGCTAGACATGATCTCTTTCATTTCCTGTTTTCTAATTTACTTGTTAGTTCAATAGAAAGTCAATATTACAGAATCATAGGTTTTCATTTTCTTAATTTTTCCTTTGACAGGAAAACTGATATCTCAGTAAGAGTGAATTCAAAGATGCCAAAAGATCACATTTCTATCCAGTTGTTTTCTGAGCTTTTACCAAGAAATAAAAGAAAATACAAATGAACACAGAACTAGTATCAGAGTGCAAGTTCACATCTAGTATGTAGAACTGATTTTCTGACAATCTCCAAGAAATAACCATATTTGCTGTATTAATAAATAAATGCAGAAATGAGCCTTGGGTTTATCTTGGCTCCAGACAGGCTTTCTTGGCCTGTCAGAACCAAGTGAATTGTCTACAGAAAGCCTTCCATCAAAGCTTCCTTGAGCACCACGTCTACGGAAGGGACCCCAAAGAATTGCAAAAGATAGATAAGCAATATGTAATATTAATAAGTGGCCCAAACTGGACAAGTTAAATCTTCCAAATGCTGCCCCCAGTAACTCTAAACTAGCTGTTGATTCCTTTACAGCCCAACTGGGAAGCCACATGGTTAGTCTAGCCCACAAAAAGTTATATTATCTATCAACTGCAGGGATCATATTAGCAACATATCTTTACTTGATATAAAAGCCATAAAATTTATTGGCAGAAAATAATGCAGCCTATACATGTTTAAAAATATGAAGGCATATACTTACACAAACATTCAACTCATAATTCTATAAATTCTCATAATTCGGGGGTAAGATTTCTTTCAGCTACAAGATGGAAGTTATGCCATACCTATGAATATTCTCTCCTCATATTCAGTTTTCAGAAACAATCCATTGAAGAACTATGATTATTTCCCCAGTTCAATTTTTCTGCTTGACCTCATATGGCTGTCAGGCTTAGGACAGCTGACAAGACAATTAAGCAAAAGGCAGCCAAAAACAAAGAAAATAATAGGCAATTTTAAATACTTGAATCAAAAAGCAAACTTTCTGACTCACCATGCATTGTCAAGTTGTCCCAAATGCTTTCTCATAGGCTCAGCAGGATGTTGACTACCTGAGCACCAGCTCTGTCATCCCCAATGGGAAGCTGCAATACCATAATGGTAACAGAGAAGCTATTGTCAGTGGGCTGCTTTAATTTAATTGCTCAGTTAAAAATTATGAGAAAGAAAACAAAAAAGTCTTATATATGACCATCATAAAGTGTAACATTAAATCCAAGGAAATTAGAATTCAGCATGATAAAAATAACAGGCTACTGAGCCTAAAGAAATACCAAGTTGAAAAACCCCAGACTCCAGGGATCTCTTCTATTTTCTTCTCTCTTTTCATTGGGATGATTTTATCCACTCTCAGGGCTTTATGAATCTACATGCAAAGAATTCCCAGATTTAAATTTCAAAGCTAATCCCCTTTTCCTGTACTCTAGACTTGCTTATTATTCTGCTTTCTTAGTATCTTTATTTGTTTTCATAATAAGAATCTTAGAATTCATATGGTCAAAACAGCTTGATTCCTCAACCTTTTCAATACTCTTTCTTACTAAATTTCTCAGTTTCAGTTATTTTACATCCACCTAGTTGATTAAGCAAAAACCCAAGAGTCATTCTTGATTCCTCTCTTGTAATAAAATCAATTATGGTTGGGCAAGGTGGCTCACACCTGTAATCCCAACACTTCAGGAGGCTGAGATGGAAGGACAACTTACTTGGGCCAGGAGTTTGAGACCAGCCTGGACAACACAGCAAGAGCCCATCTCTACAAAAAAAAAATAAAAAAATTAACCGGGCATGGTGGCACAGGCCTGTAGTTCCAACTACTCTGGAGGCTGAAGCAGGGGGATTGCTTGTGCCCAGGAGTTTGAGGCTACAGTTCACTATGATTGTGTCACTGCCCTCCAGCCTGGGCAACAAAATGAGATCCTGTCTCTAAAAAAGAAAAAAAGAAAAGAAAACTAGATCTCAAAGCTAACATTACGTTTTTATCACACTTTCTCCCCTGTTACTCTCCTGGACTGCTGCAACAGAATCTTTCTCCTAGACTCCTTCAATATCCTCTAATTAAAACTCATTTTCTACCGCTGCCCCTCTATAGCCTAGTATCCACATAAAACTTATATTGATACTTTCCACTAGAAAGTAAGTTTCCCAATCTTGTCCACCAAGGGATAATTATATCAACTAGCAAGTAACACTTGGTAATATAGAAGCCAACCTCCATTATTGACCTGTAACAGTAAAACTACTGAATGTAATGGTGTAGAATGCGAGAATGTAATTCACTTACAATAAAGGTAATATGGAAAGGTACGAGGTGCCTTTATTTCTCTCCTTCCTCAATCCTCAGTGGCTCTGCCTAAAATCAAGTTCTCCTTTTTCTGCATGTGGCCTCCTCTTCTCAATAACTATCATTATGTCATTTTCTTCTGGCCCACTAGTTGCTAATTATTACCCGTGGAAGTCAAACCAAGCTGTTGTAGGGGACCCGAATGGCCCCATAGTGCAGCAAGTTTGGAGATTTTCTGTGCTTATTCACTTGGGCCAGGTCTGTGTCTAGTGCTCTCTGCTTCCCTCGACCTCTCCTTTACCTCCAGTTCTCCTTTTCTGAGGACTATAACCTGTATAAATATGTCATAGACTCCACAACAAACATCTCTGAGAAAATGGAATCCTAAGCAGCAGTATTTAAAAGCGTCAATGAAAGTGTATGTCAGTGATTTAAGTCTTGTGAAGTGTGGTTTCAGGTGGAAGAACACTGAAAACACATAAGTGAATACAGAGAATGTCTCTAGCTCATGGTTCTCAAATTTTAGTATACTTCAGAATCATCTTACTAAGACACACATTGCTAGGCCACACCCCAAGGGATTTTAATTCAGTAGTTCTAGAGTAGTCAGAAGTTTTGCATTTCTAACAAGTTCCTAGGTTGTGCTGGTGATTCTCAGAAATCTCACTTTGAGAACTACAGTTCTAGGCTCCACACTGGAAAGTGGTTGCAAGTGAAAGGAATTGTGTTGTCTTTACCTGAACTTGTTCTTATCCATAAGAGACTTCCTGCAGGGAGTTTAATCTGTATTATATTTGTAGCCCCTCTGCACCACAGGAAATTGATGGCCAACAGAAGCAACTCCAGACTCTGAAAGGACAGAAATTAAAAGATGGGTAACACTGCAAAAAGGAGAACTTGTGTGTTTGCCCCTAAAGGTAGTATATCAAATTCACAGAGTAACCTACTTTAGTAAATTTGGCAGTGATTCTTGGTCCTTATATCCAAGGATCCTCAGTCAACTAATATGGGATTGGTCTGTGTATCAGTGTTTTTAAATCTCACGGGTATTTTTAATGCATGTCATGATTGCGAACCACTATAGTCTACTGTGGTTTGATTTCCTATCTCTGCTAGACTTCCTTCTTTTTGGCCACATTAGTGTATCAAGTTAGTTATATGTATTTCATCTGCAATATAGAAGTCTCAGTCTAAGAAAGTGATTCTCAACCAATTGGGCTTTTTGCCCCCAGGAAGATATTTGGCAGTGTCTATATATATTTTTGATAAGCAGAACTCGGAAGTTCTACTGAAATCTAGTGGGTGGAGGCCGAGGAATGCTGCTGAACTCAATACAATGCATAAGAGAGTTCCCCATGACCAAGAGTTATCAAATCTGGACTATCCATAGTGCTAAAGTGGAAAAACCCTGGTCTAAGTGTGGGGCATGTTGTTCCTATGTTTCACCGAGAAGGGTTTGTTTTTAACAATATGTAAAGCATCAGCAAATTCTGATGGAAAAAATCCTGGATCTTTTGATTTATGGTCATGAGAGAGGGAAGAGAAGAAACTGAGATCAATCCAAATGAAAGTTTGATAAATTAAAGCAAACCAATTAAAAATTTAAAAATATTACCCTTCTCATGATTATGCCTACAATCAAGACCTGAGTGTGGAACATCAGTAACATTTTTAATGTTTCACTTAATCCTGGTTTTCTGCAATTTTTAAAACTCATTTAAAAATTCTATTTGATAAAGCAACTGTAGTGTTTAATGGGAAGGCATTATTGGTTATAAAACCATGTTGTATACTCTCTTAGGAGACTGGAAAAGCTTGACATCGTTTTAAAAGGTCAAAATGGTTTACAATATATTTATGGCACACTGTTTGGGATTAAGAATGTCATTTCTCAATCATTTGGTTAAGTTGATATGTAAAGACCTAGTATGAAAAACAGAAACCTTATTTGGGTTTTATTTTATTGATGTCATTGATTCTTCCATCACTGTTTCTCGTCAAGCTGTTCCTGCTAATTACTGCTGGCGCAAAACCACATTCTACATTTTCTCTCAAGATTGGATTGTTTTTTCTGAAGTGAATAAAGAAGGAAGGATCTAGCCAAAGTAATAATGCATTTTATTAACTTTCTGTTTGTTTTTTTAATTACCATTGACACTGGAAGCATTTTGTTATTCCTATTGTTTTTACATCAATAAAATTAAATTAAATGAGAAAATAAAGCCAAGATATGTAATTCATTAAATCTAGGAGCTGATTTCAGATGAACAATAGGGAAACAGTTGACATCATTTTCACCAAATTAGGCTGGGAAGGAAATGCTTTCCATGCAAATAATATCAAACGCAATAAATATGAGAATGTGGAGCATTAGGTTCCCCGCATACACATACTTTCTGTTGTCTACTTGAAAAGAATGAGTCATGACAATATGGTTGTAAAATAAGAAGATATTTCCAAAAAGCAAATAGTTGGGGAACTGGGAGGAGAGAGGAAACCAAGAACTAATATTTACTGAGTAGCTTCTAAGCACCCAGAAAAATGCAAGGTACACTTGACATACAAAATCTCATTTGTGGCAAAACAATGGCATGGATACTGTCAACAAGACCAAAAATAGATTTAAAAAATATCAATTAGAAACTTCCAAGTATGCCTTGGTGCTGATAAGTCATTGACAAGGCAACATATCTGATTGTTGTAAGATTTTTACAGTTCACAAATTCCAAAACTCATCCTATCTCATCTCATAATTACCACATGGGCTGAGCAAGACAGACACTATTATTCAAATTCTAGGGTTGAGAAGCTTAAGACCCATTAGTATTGAGCAACTATCTCAGGATCAACCAGCTAGTAAGTTGCAGAATCTGGAGACAGAATGCATCTTCTTTCTACCACACCATGCTGCCTTTGCAGATACTGTTATGGACTGAATTAATATTGCTATATTTTGCAATTTTTCTACGTTTTGCTATGGAAAGAGTTCCAGGATGATTATGTAAATCTACCTCTCAATAACTCTTTCTAGGCTAGACCCAGGAAATAACTAGCTATTAAATATACTGCCCACTGAAATAATTTGGCAGAGATTAATCATATTTATTTATGCTAGAGTTTGACTTGACATGGATTTACCTGAGTTACAGGAGATTTTACCCCATCTCCTGCATGCACTTCTTCCCATTTCCCTATACCATTCCTCTCTTCTCAGGTTCAGGCCCCTGCTTTTTCCTTCTTGTCCTGTTCTCCTCCTTTACCCTATTTTTCTTTTCTCAGTATTATGCAGTAAGGATGAAAGTGTGAATTGGTATAATATTTTTATTCGGGGAAGTAGAACTTTACTAGCATGTGTCAAGAGTTTTAAAATTGTCACATTCCTAGATGCAGAAATCCACTTCATATAATGTATCCTAAGGGAGTGATTATAACTCGATGTAAAGACAAGACTCTTGTGTCAGTTTTCATGGAATCTCAAAGGCAGCAGGTACCAACCATTCCCTCAATACACAGAGAGGGGCTGGGCCACCCAAGTGGGATTGACAAAAGAGGAATGGGAGAATTGCTTTTATAACCCGTACCTATAAAATAGGTTAGGAAGTCTGTGAGCAGAAATGAAGCTTGGCACACGTATGTTTATAGCGGCACTATTCACAATAGCAAAGACTTGGAACCAACCCAAATGTCCAACAATGATAGACTGGATTAAGAAAATGTGGCACATATACACCATGGAATACTATGCAGCCATAAAAAATGATGAATTCATGTCCTTTGTAGGGACGTGGATGAAACTGGAAACCATCATTCTCAGCAAACTATTGCAAGGACAAAAAACCAAACACTGCATGTTCTCACTCATAGGTGGGAATTGAACAATGAGAACACATGGACACAAGAAGGGTAACATCACACACCAGGGACTGTTGTGGGGTGGGGGGAGGGCGGAGGGATAGCATTAGGAGATACATGCTAAAGACGAGTTAATGGGTGCAGCACACCAACATGGCACATGTATACATATGTAACAAACCTGCACGTTGTGCACATGTACCCTAAAACTTAAAGTATAATAATAATAAAATTTTTAAAAAAGAATATTTTCAATGGCTGTGGCCTTCTGCCTCCCTGATGCCATGGTGGAAGAGAGGGTGGGCATCAAAGCACTCATGTGGTAAGCTTGAGGTTGGGAGCTCAGGCAGAGCACTGTTTTCTAACTCAGCCTACAATAAGCCTACAATAATATGTCTAGAGAGAGGAACAGAGTAGGAACCAACCAGCTCCTTTTTCTTCCCATTTGCCTTGAACCACCTGCAAACTAATGCATAATTTCTGATTATTAGACTATAATAGACACATTCATTAATTTATTATGATTAGTCTCTTATTTGTTAGATACAATAAATAACTGGGGGCTTTTTGTTTTCCAAGAGTGGGGAAATTATCTATCTATATTAGCTGCCCTAGATTTCAACTGGTTGTAATTTAAATTTTCTTCACTATCCTCACCTGTGTTTTCTACATTTTCTACATAAATCCTTGTATTATAAATGGAAGAAATAGAAATAAATTATTAAGAAAATGATCAGCATCTCAAACAAGAAAATAAAAAACTGGAGAAAAGGATTTAGTTATGTGTTCCACAATTTTTTCTTTCAAAAATCTTTTTATCAGCTTTATTGCTTACATAAATATATAAAACAAACACTCATCAAATTTGCTAATTACATATAGGTAAAAAGGATTGTGAAGCAAATAATTATCACATCAAATCTGAGGTCAATGTTATTACTGACATTTTATAGATGAGAAAACTGTATTTCAATAAGCCACGTGTGTCCAACTGATAGCCACTAAGTAGCAGCGTTGAAATTCCAAATCTTTTCCTTGGCTTGGAGTTTGTTTTAAGGAGAATTTACACATGAGGTGAAGAACAGAACTCACTGACATTGAAGATCCCTTACAAATCTGACATGTTAATATTTCATTTTATTAAATTGAAAACAAAAACAAGCAAACTCATTTCTGTAAAGGAAATAAAGCACAGTTGAAAAGGAGTTGCTAAGCTTGCTATTTTGACATAGTTTGCTTAATTCTTTCAAAGAACCCAAATGTAAGTCTCTACAAGACAGAAATTGCTATGAAAGTAAGTAAATAACATATAAGAAATAAAATAAAGACTATGAAATAAAAAGATACATTGTCCAAAACGAAAAGAATGACAGAAGTTTTGTCAATTGTGTGTGTGTGAAATTTAATCATGTGTTGATAACAGCAGCCATGCTATGTCTCTAACTTGATGTACATGTACTATTTACCAGCTTCATGAAAGACACAGCTTTTTGATAAACCTTTTATTGAACAGGAGCATTTTAATTGCACACAATTAACTTGAGAATGTGAAGTTAAATGGCAATCTCTAATATATTCACAGTACCTCTAAAGACCACCCCAAGGGCAAATTTTAGTTTGAATGCAAATCCTCTGTTTTCCAGGCCACATAAATTAAATTGGAACCACACATCTTTTAAGTAACAACCCCTTACATCGTTATGATAGGCTCAGAATATCATGGTCTCCTAGAAAGAATATATTCATAGGGAAGAGAAATGCAAAATTCATACCTAAGAAAAAATATGCAGATAAATATTTTCTCCTATTGAATAATGCAGTTAGGTTGAAGGGTTAGCACCCTTCTCTGCAAGAAGCAACACTTGGGTTAGGAAGTTGTTACTATCCCAAAATAAAGTGAGATGCCAGATGTGTAAGTCTAGCATGTGGGTTCGACAGAACAGTCACAGAATTATTTGCAAAATGCTGCATAAGATTAGTACATGTATTTTTTCAACATGTATATACTATTGACAGAAGTATGAGTAGAGTTAATATATACTTTCCTAACTTGGGACTCTAAATCAAAGTTGTATAAAAGACTTCCACAGAGAGCATGGAAGGTTGGAGATGTATAGTTTCTTCATTTTATAATGGTAACACAGTTCAATGCCTATTTACTACCCCACTAATGAGAATGTAATGGGTTAAGCTGAGATCATGTTTTGAACATGGTTTTAAGCTACTCTTCCCTAATTTAGTAGTATTAGGGGTGAGCTATTAAACAGCAGCTTCTTCCATCCAGAAGTTCTTCTCCCATTAGCAGAGTATCCGTTACATACTTGTAAGCTATAAATAACAGAAGACCTAATGCAAAGTTACTCAAACACTAAGGAAATAATGTACCGGACCATTTAACTCAAAGTCCACAAGTAGGGTTGCTCAGGTTTACCATAATCCAAAAGTCTATGTCCAATTTCTCTGTGATACTTGGCTGTACTATCCTCTTGATTTGGTTCATCCTTGGGGTTACTGATGACAGTGGAAGTTCTAGCTCTGACCAGCATTCATCTTTGTTTCCAGGGGCACAAAGGGTGTCTTGCCCAAGGATATTCTCTTCAGTCCATTGCATTTTCCCTCAAAAAGTCCCTAGTTCACTTTTTCTCATTGACCTGTATTTGGTCATATGTCCGTTTGTAAATTAAATGCTGTTTCTAGTGGCATGCCATCAACAATTTGCTTAGTCCTGGGTTCCTAAAGTAATCTCTGTTTCTAAAGTGCCTAAGATTAGCGTTAACATTAAATGAAGCAAGTCCATCCCTAGTGTTCAGAATGGATTCACATATACTGTCTTGGGGAATGTGTAGACACAAGAAGGGAAATCACAGAACTGTAAGAAAGAGGAAAGAAAAATGGGGTGGACAACAAAAAATGCCTTTATAGCTCATTATTCTCCCTAACCAAAAGAAAGAGCTGAATAACGTGGAGAATAGTCTCTATCCCATTTTAAAGAAAGCATTTAAGGCTTTTATTCTAAAATTATTTTTGCTTCTGGAGCATGGAGTGTACACTGTTAAATAGCATGGTTTGGCATAATCCTGCTCAGTCTTCCTGAAAAACAAGAAAATATGCATAACATGCTATGTTTAATGTGAAAAGTAAGGCCAGACTGAAAAATTGCCTTAGAATCCAAGGTAGGCCATGCATTAGTTTTGGACCAATGGTTCAAAGGTAGGCTACAATTTAACAATGCAGATTTTAGGTTGCATAATCTTTCATTAAAATAGCAAATAAGTCATGTTTTCCTGATCAAGGAGCCAAATTTCAAATGGGTGAGAGTTAATTTAAATACTGTATGGCAATGTGTGTGCAAGTAGTAGAAAAGGAAGATTCTAATACAAAAAGAATTTGATTCTGTTTGCTGGGGAGAAAGGTCAAAAAGTATAAAACAAAGTAAAACAAAGGCTAAAAATGTTGAAATCTCTTTTCTAACATCCATTTCATAGCACCATAAAGATAGACATATAGTCTTCTCTATCTACAAAGTCCTTTTAAGAGAGCCCAAGCTAGGCTGGGCACGGTGGCTCACACCTGTAATCCTAGCACTTTGGGAGGCTGAGGTGGGTGGATTGCTTGAGCTCAGGAGTTCGAGACCAGCCTGGGCAACATGGTGAAACCCTGTCTCTACTAAAATACAAAAAATTAGCTGGGCATGATGGTACACACCTGTAATCCCAGCTACTAGGGAGGCTGAGACAGGAGAATCGCTTGAACCTGGGAGATGGAGGTTGCAGTGAGCCGAGATCATGCCACTGCACTCCAGCCTGGGTGACAGAGCGAGACTTCGTCTCGAAAAAAAAAAAAAAAAAAAAAGAAAGAAAAAAAAGAGAGAGAGCCCAAGCTGCATTTATACAACCCAGCCCTAAGGGTAACGTGTTACAAATGTGGCATTTAAAAAATGGCTTGAAATGCTTTATTTCATTTTATTGTATTAACATTGTTAAACAAACCAACCTAAAAACGCATATTTAAAAACTTCCTTTTAAATATACCTTTCAGCAAATAAGTTAGCAGACAGGAGGAAATATTCAAGAAACTAACATTCTCATCAGAGTGAAGGAATAGTAGGGAAATCCTGGTTGCAATCCAGCATGAACAAAATGGTTGGGTTTTCCATCTACCTCCTGCTGGCCTAAAACATTAACCAGAACCACTGCACCTGTTAGATTCTCAGTTGTCCACTGCTTCCTTACTGTACTTTATACAGTAGAGGCATTTCTGGAAATAATTCAGAAAAGTAACATGTAAATTAAACCATATTTTCTTATTGATGACCATGGTGTATTTTGAAATGTGTTCATTTAGGAAAACAAAATGTTTGGCTTCATTAAATAGTAAGAACTATAAACAATAAATCAAAGTACTTTCCAAAATAGCACATTAAAGAAAATACAGGCCAGGTGTAGTGGCTCATGCCTGTAATCCCAGCATTTTGGGATGCCAAGATGGGAGGATTGCTTGAGACTAGGAGTTCAAGACCATCCTAGGTAACATAGCAAAACCCCCATCTACACACACACACACACACACACTCACACACACACACACATCAAATAACCAAGTGTGATAATGTGCTTCTGTAGTCCCAGCTACTCAGGAGGCTGAGGTAGGAGAATCGCTTGAGCCCAGGAGTTCAAGGCTGCAGTGAGCTATGATTGTGCCACTGCACTCCAGCCTAGGCAACAGAGCAAACCCTGTCTCTAAAAAAATTTAAGAAAATATAATAATTTTACATATTTAAATACAAATATTTTTAAATAGTACTTTAAATATTAAGCAAATGTTATTCTAAGCCATAATGTATTAAACCAAAAATACATTATCTGATTAAGAGATCCATAATACAAAAATATCTTTATGCCTTTGTTTGGTCTACAGCTATCAGAAAGGAAATGCTATTCATAATAATTATGAAACTCAGAATGTTAAGTACGTATTATATTTTCAATTTATTTTTTCTGTAAATAAACTTAAGCTATGCTTTGAAGCCCCAGATAAAAGAAAGTGAATCTTTGTAAGTTCAAGGTCAGCCTATCTCTTTTTTCCTAGGAGACTGAATCTAAGATTTGAGAAGCTTACTACGTAGTATGAAGGCCTTTGAGAAGAGGCGTCTACTCCTTCTAATCCACCTCTGCTGCATCTGAGATTACCTTGTTCCCATCAGGGCGTTTGCCCTTAACTTGTGTCTCTCCTAGGGCCTCCTCCTCAACCCCTCTCAAGGTTCCCCAGCTCTCAGTGGCAAATCTGCAACATTCTCAGCTGTGTGAAAACATTCTTCACTCTCTGAACTGCAAGGAAAAAACTGCATGGCTTCCTCAGGTCCATCAATCTACCAACCCATTATAAACAATACGTTTTTGAAAATAACTTTTTTATGTGGTTAATTATATATAACATAAAACTTACTATTTTAATCATGTTTAAGTGTATAATTTAGTGGCATTAAGTACATTCACATTGTTGTACAACCATCACCACCATCCAACTGCAGAATTTTGTCATCATTCCAAATTAAAACTCTATCCATTAAACAATAACTCCCCATTACCTCCTTCTCCAAGCGCTTGGTGACCATTATTCTACTTTCTGTCTACATCAAAAACAATTCTTATGCTATCTCATTGCATTAGTGGGTTACTGTAAATCCTGGTTTACCAGGGATGGTCCTGGTTGACATCTATTGTCCAGACATTTCATCAGATTTAACACTTGCTCAGACCATTTTCACCCTCAAAATGCCCTTGTGTTTTTTGTTTGTTTGTTTGTTTGTTTTGTTTTGTTTGTTTGTTTTGAGATGCAGTCTCGCTCTGTTGCCCAGGCCGCAGTGCAGTGGCGCGATCTTGGCTCACTGCAAGCTCCGCCTCCCGGGTTCATGCCATTCTCCTGCCTCAGCCTCCCTAGTAGCTGGGACTACAGGCGCCCGCTACCACACCCGGCTAATTTTTTGTATTTTTAGTAGAGACGGGGTTTCACTGTGTTAGCCAGGATGGTCTCGATCTCCTGACCTCATGATCCGCCCGTCTCGGCCTCCCAAAGTGCTGGAAAATGCCCTCGTTTTAATGATTAAATGATACAGTCATCCTACTAGAGGACTGTTGGTTGTATTTGGTTAGTAAGTTCCGCCCAAGTAAGGAAGCTATGGAATCTTTCTGGTCTCAGGTGTCCAAACTTCTCTAGGGTTTTTATCTCCCCAAAGAAGATACTGATGAGAAGTGTGGAGGAGACAGGGGTTTGTGGATCCTCTCAGATTAAATATTTTCTTTTACTTTCTTGTCCCTTCCCCAGTCCAAAGAGTCTTTATTTAATGAAGATTGTGAGCCTGGCTCGCTATCATTTTCAGTAGATAGCTTAGGCTTTTAAAATTCAAATATTTATTTCTGCCATGAGCCAAAAAACACGTAATGTGCCATGAGCCACAAAACACAAAAAACATATTTTGAAACTCAAAATAAAAAATTGACTCTTTTCTTCCCACAGTACTACCTGTGTCTTAAGGCAATCATTGCCAGAGTCTAGCTACCCAAATGCGGAAATGACCATAAGGTAATAAGAAACACTAGCAAAAGTTAATGTGATCTGTATTTCAAAATATTGACCAACACACTTAAAAGTGTATTCTTGCAACTGTTTTCTGGAGAAATTAAACCTGTGTGTCATGTTTCTTCATTGTGTATGGACTGTTGGTGACCGTCATTACCTATTGAGTATTCTCTATTGAGAATAATGAAGTTTCTGTCAGGCAGTTAACACAGGCAACTGCTGCTGACAAACTATGTCAGGGTCATGCCACGCTTGGTGCAACTCAAGGGCAGATTGCCAACTCTTAAAAAACTATGTCAGGAGGCAAGATTTGGCAGAATCAGAAACATTGCAATTAGAATCTAACTATCAGTCCAAGTTGAGGGTACAGTCTAAAGTAAGACTGCTAAATTAAAGTGAGGAAGCAGGCTCAAGAGAGTTGAGGAATTACAAACTAGAATAAAGTGGAAATGGAGAATATAATTTGAATGGATGGAAATTCAGTTGAAAGAGGTAGTTAGGGGGTTATAGTAAAGGATGAGGGCCTGGAGAGGAAGGAGGGGACAGAACGTAGGTAACAAAAATTCTACTGTGTATTCTCCAAAGTAGAAACTGATAAATCTAGAGTAATAAATCTTACTGATGTCATTGCCACTTCCAGTGGTAGTTTTTCCTGTTATTGCAGAATGAGTCAGAGAAACTATAAGTACCAAATTGTACCTGGTTATTTCTCTGACTTATTGGACCTGACTATGAGGTCAGCCCCTGTTCAACTCTTCAATTTCACCCACCACTCATATACACACACAATTCCAGACTATTAAAAAATAAATATTATAAAACAATTATTCCTATAAGTTGCTTTTTTCTTGTTTTCTTTATTTGTTTGTTTGTTTATATTTCCACTGAATGTTTTACTTTTAATTTGTGACTCCATCACCTTACATTAAAGTGCTTGGCTTATAATACCCATGTTTCTGTTCTCTGTTATATTAAAAAAGAATCTCCCAGAAATGCAAATTAGTCCATTAAATTCACATTTAGTTGATATTCTATTCCAGAAATCCAAAGGCAGAAGTATACATCTTAAATTAGAAAATTGCTTAGCTGTCTGTATGAAGGTACTTACAGAAAATCATTAGAAACATTATGAATAGGTTGACCCTTCAATAAGAGAAAAAAGACCCACAAGCCCTACCTCACTTAGTCTTATTCTGTATTGTTTGGATTTGTGCTAGCATCCTGTTTTTCTAAGCCTACAACTATATACCCAATAACTTGCAAATCTGACTTTGAAAATGCTTTGTACATTCTACCATGTAAATTGTGCAAAATAGTGTTTTCTCCAACCATACTATTTGCCCACTGACACAAACTGAACACTGTAAAACATGCTTTATATCATGCCTGGTTTCCCTTTCCAGGAAAGGTCTCAGCTCTGTGTGGGTAGGGCAGATTTTAAGTAAGAACATTAGGTATTTATGTCTCAGCTTCCTTCCTTTCAATATTAAGTGCTGGGTTGCCCTTCACTGACAGCCAAATGCTGAAATCATAGCCATGTTCCACACATTGGAAAGACACATTCATACAGGATGATGAATTTTTTCTCAAGATGGTATCTCCTATACACACTTACATAAGTGATAGAGATGAGACTGAGAAAAAGAAATATAAAAAACCATTTATAATCGAAATCCTTTGACACTCTCACCCCAAAAAACAAAACAAAACAAAAATGTGAATATTCTTTGTATTTTCTTGTTGTTGTTTGTTTGTTTGTTTGTTTTTGAGACAGGATGTTGCTCTGTCACCTAGGCTGGAGTGCAGTGGCACAATAATGGCTCACTGAAGCCTAGAACTCCTGGGTTCAAGTGATCCTCCTGCCTCAGCCTCCTGAATAGGCTGGACTACAGGCATGTACCATTATGCCCAGCTGTGTGTGTGTGTGTGTGTGTGTGTGTGTGTGTGTGTGTGTGTATGTGTGTGTGTGTGTGTGTTGGGGGGGTGTAGAAATAGGGACTTACTAAATTGTCCAAGCTGATCTTGAACTCCTGGCCTCATATAATCTCCTGCCTTGGCCTCCCAAAATGCAGGGATTACAGGTGTGAGCCACTGTACCTGATCTTATTCTTTATATTTCTAAGTGTGCAAGTTTGATTTCCAGATTGATAATTCTTAAATTAATTTTTCCTCTTTCCATTTAAAAATATTGGAAGAAAAAGATCCATTGGGAATGGCTAGAAAATTATATCTTGGTAGAGACATAATTATGGCACTTATTGAAACTTAAATTTTTCCACTATAACATAAAATGAGTGTCATTAGGAACATTAAAGTGCTGAAAGATGTGCACAAATCCTAGGACACTAAGGATTACTTGGAAATGACAAAAATAAAAGACTAGAAGAATTTAGTAGAATAATTCTGCCACTGATGTCTTCCATTAGAAAAAAACACACCTGACTAAAATCACACTCCTGGGCCCTGTATTATCTGCTCCCAGTTGCACATTCCACATTTTGGTGATAAAGGAAAAGACTAGCCTGGCTGCTTTCCTCTCTGCCTCTGAAACATGCCATGCACATGGTACCCTCTTCCTTCTGTGCATGTTTTATTAAGACCTAGAATGCTGTCTCTCCCCTTCTAGCCAGCCTACCAACCTTGTGGGATGCAAATTCAGTCCTCTTCTGCTAGGCCTTTCTTGGCTCCATCAGCCCACAATATTCCTCCTTCCTCTGAATATGCTCATTGTTCAATACTGAAAAAATGCAGAAATTATAAAAAATTTAAGTCGCTCATGATTCCACTACTTGGAGATACTGAGTAAAATACAGAGTAAAAGTGCTACAGATAAAAAGAATGCAGTAGGTAAGGGGGATACAGAGCACAGGGGTAGGAGGATGAGCATATATTGCATTGTCAGATGGAGTGATGGGAAAGGACTTTTGAGGGAGGGGCTTAGAAAAGGACCCAAAGGACTTAATCCTGGAGTGAAACAAAGTCCCTGATAGAGACAACATGACTGGCACATACACAGAATAGAAAAAAAAAAAATCAGTGTGGCTACAGAAAAGAATCAAGGAAGAGAGAATGGATTAACATAAGAAAGATAAATGGTGGAGATGAGGAGTAAATAGTGTACAGCCTCATAGACAGTTTTTAGGACTTCAACTTTTGTCTGACTAGGAAATGACTGGATAGTACTGAGCAGAAAAGTGACAGGATCTGACAACTCTGTCTCACATTTTAACTGGGCTACACTGACTGCTGAAGTGAGCAAGGGCAAAAGGAGGGACACCAGTTAGGAAGTTATTGCAATATTCCAGGTAAGAGGTTATGGAGGCCTTGATCAGGATGATGGGAGTGGAGGTGGTGAGAAGTAGCTTGTCTTAGTCTGTTCGGGCTGCTATAATAAAAATACTACAAACTAGGTAGCTTATAAATAACAGAAACTTATTTTCACAGTTGTGGAGACTGGGAACTCCAAGTTCACGGCATTGATAGATTCAGTGTCAGGTGAGGGCTCATTTCCTAGACAGCCGTCTTTTGGATACAACCTCACGTGGCAGAAGGGACAAGGCATCTCTCTCAGGTCTCATTTATAAAGGCACTCATCTCATTCATAAGAACTCCACTCATGGCCTAATTACTTCCCAAAGGCTCCACCTCCTAATGTCATCACCTTGATGGTTAACATTTCAACATAAGAATTTGTGAGGGACATAAACATTCCAAATATAGCATAGCTTTATCCTGGATATATTTTGAAGAAAGAGCTAATGATTTATTGGATATGGGATGTAAGAAGAAGAGAACCACCAAGGTTGATCTTCAAGATTTGGGGCATGGAAAAATAGAATGAAGTTTCCATCAACCTAGGTGGAAAGACCACGGAAGAAACACTTCCTTGGGGGAGAGGGATTAGGAGATAGTTTGGGACAAGTCAAATTTGAGATGATTTTTATGTATCAAAAAGTGGGATCCATTGTTCCAAACCTCATTGAAAAGTGGAGCTGGACTGGTTCTGAAAAAGAGGAGGATTTAGGGGGAAAATAGAGATAAATAAGACAATATTTACATTTAGAAGGGATATGAGCAAGACAAAGATCTTTCTCTTTAAAAATAAAAAGTATTGTGTATATTTGAGGTATACAACATGATGCTATGGGATACATATACACTAAAAAGATTACTATAGTGAATAAAACTAACATCCGTTGTACCACAGCTACCTATTTTTGTGTGGCAAGAGCAGCTAAAATCTACTCATTTAGCATTAATCTCATATACAGCACAATTTTATTACCTCTAGTTCTTATTTTGTGCATTAGATATCCAGATTTGTTTATTCTATAGTTCTGTTAATTTGTATCCTCTGACACACATCTCTCCATTACCCTTCTCCTTAACCACTGTTTTGTTCTCCTTCTCTGTAAATTTGAATTACTTTTTATATTCCACATATAAATTAGATTATTAAATATTTTTGTGTGTGTGTCTGGCCTATTTCATATAGCAAAATGTCCTTCAGGCTCATCCATGTTGTGACAAATGGCAAAATCTCTTTCTTTTTTGGTCTTGTTAAACGTATTAAGACTTGCCTTGTGGCCTAACATATGCTCTATCCTAGAGAATATTCCATGTGCACTGGAGACAAATGTGTATTCTGCTGCTGTTGGATGGAAAGTTCTATGCATGGCTGTTGGGTCCATTTGGTTAAAAATGTAATTCAAATCCATTATTTACTTATTAATTTTCTGTCTGGCTAATCTATCAATTGTTGTAAGTGGGAGATTTCCAAAATTGCAGGATACTGGTACAAAAACAGACGCACAGACCAATGGAACAGAACAGAGAGCCCAGGCCAGGCGCGGTGGCTCACACCTGTAATCCCAGCACTTTGGGAGGCCGAGGCGGGTGGATCACAAGGTCAGGAGATCCAGACCATGGTGAAACCCCATCTCTACTAAAGTACAAAAAATTAACCAGGCGTGGTGGTGGGCGCCTGTAGTCCCAGCTACTCTGGAGGCTGAGGCAGGAGGATGGCGTGAACCCGGGAGGTGGAGCTTGCAGTGAGCCGAGATCGTGTCACTGCACTCCAGCCTGGGTGACAGAGCGAGACTCCATCTCAAAAAAAAAAAAAAAAAAAGAATAGAGAGCCCAGAAATAAGCCAGAAATAAGGCCATACACCTACAACCATCTAGTATTCGACAAAGCTGACAAAAACAAGTAATGGAGAAAAGACTCCCTATTAAATAAATGATGCTAGGATAACTGACTGGCCATATTCAGAAGATTGAAACTGGATCCCTTCCTTACATCACATACAAAAATCAATTCAAGTTGGATTAATGACTTAAATGTAAAACCCAAAATTGTAAAAACCATGGAAGAAAACATAGGCAATACCACTCTGGATATAAGAGAAGATTTCATGACGAAGACACCAAAAGCAATTGCAATGAAAGCCAAAATTGACAAATGAGATCTAATTAAACTAAAGAGCTTCTGCACAGGAAAAGAAACTATCAAGAGTAAACAGGCAAACTAGAAAATGAGAGAAAATTTTTGCAAACTATGCATCTGATAGAGTTCTAATATGCAGCAACGATAAGGAACTTAAACAAATTTACAAGATAAAAACAAACAACCCCATTAAAAAGTAGGCAAAGAACATAAACAGATACTTCTAAAAGAAGACATACCTGTGACCAACAACCATATGAAAAAATGCTCAGCATCACTAATCATTAGAGAAATGCAGATCAAAACCACAATTAGATACCATCTCACACAACTCAGAATTGTGATAATTAAAAAGTCAAAAAATAACAGATCTAGCAAGGTTGCAGAGAAAAGGGAACACTTACTTCTACGCTGTTCATGGGAATGTAAATTAGTTCGACCATTGTGGAAAGCAGTGTGATGATTCCTTAAAGAGCTAAAAAAAAAAAAAAAAAAAAAAAAAAAAAGAACTACCATTTGACCCAGGAATCACATTGCTGGGTATATATCCAAAGTAATATAAATCATTCTATCCAAAGGACATGTGTAGGCTTATGTTCATTGCATCACTATTCACAATAGGAGAGACATAGAATCAACCTAAATGCCCATCAAGAGCAGACTGGATAAAGAAAATCTGGCACATATACACCATGGAATACTATGCAGTTGTAAAAAACAAAAAAAGAACAAGATTATGTGCTTTGCAAGAATATGGATGGCGCTGGAGGCCATTATCCTTAACAAACTACCTCAGGAACAGCAAACCAAATACCACATGTTCTCACTTATAAGAGAGATCTAAATGATGAGAACACATGGACACAAAAGAGAGAAACAATAGACATTATGGCCTACCTGATGGTGGAGGGTGGGTGGAGGGAGAGGTTCAGGAAAAATAACTAATGGGTACTAGGCTTAATACTTGAATGATGAAATAATCTGTACAACAAACCCTCATGACATGAGTTTACCTATATCACAAATGTTATATAGGTAACATTTATACCTATGCATGTACCCTGAACCTAAAATAAAAGTCTATTTTAAAGAAAAATACAGCTATATGAATAAAATGTGAAGAGATATATATACATACACACACAAACACACAGAGCATACAAAAAGAAAGTTGGGGATTGAAGTCCCCTGCTATTATTGTATTGCTATCTATTTCTCCCTTCATATCCGTTAATATGATTTCAGTTTTCTTAAATGTATTTAGACTTGTCTTGTGGCCTTACATTTGCTCTATCCTAGAGAATATTCCATGTGCACTGGAGAAAAATGTGTATTTCGATGCCATTGAATAGAAAGTTTATTTGCTTTATGTATTTGGGTACTCCAAAATTGGGTGCATATATATTTACCATGTTTATGTCCCCATTGGAATTGGCCCCCCTATCATTAAATAATTACCTCGTCTCTTACAACAGTTTTTTACTTGAAGTATAGGCATGTCTGCTTTCTTTTGGTTACCATTTGCATGGAATAATTTCTTCCATCTTTTCATTTTCAGCCTATGTGTGTCTTTAAAGCTTAAGTGGGTTTCTTGTAGATTCTCTCTCTCTCTTTCTCATATCTCTCTCTGGTGTCTTCTATATTGAATGAAAGAATTATAAGTGAATATGTGTAATCTATGTAGAAAAAGTATAAATCCATATTCGGTAGAAACTGGGAAGAGGTTTGATTCTATAATTCTTCTGCGAGTGCTCACTGATTTCTTCATTGTTTTTCCTGAGGCTCTAGCTTTCTCCTGATGTCTGTTTCCTCAGGCCTCATTTCTGAACCAGTCAGTCATGATTAGCCTAGCAGGGTCACCTGGCACAGAGCAAAATGACCTATGTTTTAGGAGGCCCTGTGAGGTGGGTGTGAGCCTGGAGGCATTTTTAAACTTCTCAAATGGGGGCAGTGAAATTGACAAGTTCTAACACCACATGCTGATCTGAACCCTTAGCAACATAGAGGGGAGATCTGGTAGTTGTGTGTCCAGGTTTCCTTGGTCTCCTCACTAGTCTTTGCTATAGAGAGAAATTATATTAACAGCTTGCCAATATTCAGGTAAAATGAACTGTTACTACACATTTTAGCTATGGTTTCCATAATTTCATCCTTGGGTTCCTTTAAAACTCTTGGGAGGATGCCAACCTGTCCCGAAGATTTATGAACATCTAACTCATTAATTTTTTCTATGCTATTAAAAATATAGAACATATTCTCCAGTACGGGTCATTTTAACTTCAATTTCAAATAATTTGCTTTATAATATGCCCATAATGGTTCTTATTTTCCCATAAGTTATGAAATTTGCACTGTAGCCCCAAAATATTTGTGAAAAATACGTTACTTTCAATTTGTGAATATTAGATGAAAACCTAACTATAGCATCAGTCCTCAGAGGTTCTAAAATTAAAAATAACCTTTATGGCATCTGGTGAAGTCTATTCTTATGCTCTCTCATTTTATGCTGTATGATCGGACATTTTAAGATACAGATATCAACTCCTGTGATGGAGAATCCTGAATGTCTGGTCCAAGGAGATCAAGTAACAAAGTGTATTACGAGATGTCATGTGCGTGAGCTCCATATTCATGCCTCCTGGGACAAAACTTCTGCTCAGCCACTTGCTAGCTGTGTGATGTCGAGCAAATTATTTAATCTCACTGAATTTCAACATCTTCACCCACCAGTTGGGTATAAATATTACAAAGCCTTGTAACTCAAAGGATAAATTCTTGAGGGGATAGATACCCCACTCTTCATGATGTGCTTATTTCACATTGCATGCCTGTATCAAAATCTTTCATGTACCCCATAAATATATATACCTAATATATACCCATATAATTTTAAAAAATAAAAAATAAAACTATGAGAATTAAACAAGATGAATTGTGAGTGGTGCTTGGCCTGGTGACAAATATCCAGAATGCATTTAATAAATAATAACTGTTAATATTATTACTAGAGGAGACTTCCATTTGAGATTAACTGCAGCATTCATGGTTATGGGTTTTCTAGTTTTCAGCCTGACCAAATTATATTCTGTTATCAGCAATGAGGAAAACAAATTTGATTGATCTGATAATCAGAATACTAGGCAAATAATCTTATTTATCTTATTTAATTACCTTTGATTCAAAAACATGTTTCAACTATGGGCTATTTATAACTAAATAATAAGGGTTCCAAATGTGATATAAAGTCTAGGCCTCTATGTTTCAATCTGAAATTTATTTTCTTTATTGAATCATGGCTTCAAAAAACCCATTTCTACCCTACAAATAAACAAATTAAAATTTTTATATGGAAAAATAATATGGCTATGACAGCCAGACAATTATTCTCAACAATAAAGAACTATCAATACTGAGAAAAACTATTTAACTATTTATGACTGTTTATGATTCCATAGGACATTATCTAAAACCTACAGCAAACACTTAGAGCCTAGAGCAACATTACATAATTTGTGAAATTTGATTATATTTACAAATGTAATACGTATTTTCATTCAATAACAGCTTCACCGCTCCCTGATTCTCCTCCCACCTCTTTAGCCACTCCATTTCAAGTTTTGTTTTGTTTTGTTTTTTTCTTTCTTTTTTGAGACACAATCTTGCTCTGTTGCCAGGCTGGAGTGCAGTGGTGCAATCTTGGCTCACTGCAACCTCTGCCTCCCAGGATCAAGTGATTCTCCTGCCTTGGCCTCCAAAGTAGCTGGGACTACAGGCACATACCACCACGCCCAGCTAATTTTGTTGTATTTTTATTAGAGACGGGGTTTCACCATGTTGGCCAGGATGGTCGCAATCTCTTAACCTCGTGATCCGCCCGCCTCAGCCTCCCAAAGTGCTGGGATTACAGGCGTGAGCCACCGTGCCCAGCCATTTCAAGTTCTTTAATGGCTTTTCTTCATCTCTTCAGTGCTCAAATATTGTTGTCTTTTAGAGTTCAGTCCTTGATTGTCTTTTATTTTCGCTCCACTCAGTTACTCTGGAGGATGTTGTAAATGTTGTAGTTTTAAATAACATCACTATACTTATGATTTATCAGTTAAGGTATCCATATCATTTCTTACCTGTAGTATTGCAATATACTCCTAACCAGTCATAGCCACCTTCCTTCACATTGTCAATTCTGCCACATAAATGTCTTTACTTATATGTAAATTTAATCATGTCACTTCATCGCTTATAAATATTTCCAATCCTAGTCCACTATTTGTAATTTTTAAAAATATATAAATTAGAAAAACTGTCAAACATACACAAAAGTAGAGAGAATAGTAAGACAAACATTCATGTGCCCATTGCTCTAATTCTATAATTATCAACATTTTGTCATGTTTGCCTACCCTTCTTTTATTTTTAAATGTCTTATTACTAAAGTACTTTTAAGCAAATCCCTAAATACTCCAAAATGCATTTCTTTAAAAAGTTTTCTTCATATGTTTGGGTTTTTTAATGTGATTTTGAAAAATGCATGTATATATGTGAATTAATCAAGTTTGTCTAGTTGAAACTATTTGGTTGCTGTATTTAAGATTATTAAAATTTTTTTATCATTTATAAAAATAAAATCCAACCTAACTCATATTCTCAAAATCTAGCTTCTATTTAAATGTATGTCCTCACCTCCTGATACTCCTCCTAAACTATTCTATACCACATCCCCAACTATTTGCTATTTATCATATTATCTTTCACTCATAAGGCTTTTCACAAACGCTTCCTTTGCCTAAACTGGCCTGGCCTTTCTTCCTCTCCCTATTCCATTATTAATTGTTCATCCACTAATCTTTCAAATTTTTCCATAGCACATGGCACACCATAATATTCGGTGGGAAGACATCAGTCAAAAGTCTAAAAGGATTAAAATAATGAGACACCACTACACACCTATTAGAATAGCTAAAATCCAAAACACTGACAACATCAAATGCTGGTTAGGATGTGGAGCAACAGGAACTCTCATGAGTAGTAGTAATGAAAAATCATACAGTGACTTCAGAACACAATTTTCGTGTTTTTTACAAATCTAAATCTTATTGCATAATCAAGCAATCATGTGCCTTGGTATTTAACCAAATGATTTAAAAACTTATGTCTGGCCGGGCGCGGTGGCTCACGCCTGTAATCCCAGCACTTTGGGAGGCCGAGGCGGGTGGATCACGAGGTCAGGAGATCGAGACCATCCTGGCTAACACGGTGAAACCCCGTCTCTACTAAAAATACAAAAAATTAGCCGGGCATGGTAGCGGGCGCCTGTAGTCCCAGCTACTCGGGAGGCTGAGGCAGGAGAATGGCGTGAACCCGGGAGGCGGAGCTTGCAGTGAGCCGAGATCGCGCCACTGCACTCCAGCCTGGGCGACAGAGCGAGACTCCGTCTCAAAAAAAAAAAAAAAAAAAAAAAAAAAAAAAAAAAAAACTTATGTCTACAAATATACCCGAACATGAATGTTTACAATAGCTTTATTCATAACTGCCAAAACTTGAAAGCAAATAAAATGTTCTTCAGTAGGTGAATAGATAAATAAACTGTGGTATATCCAGAAAAAATATAATTAAACAATAAAAAGAAAGAAGCTATCTAGCCACAAAAAAGGAGGAACCTTAAAAGCACATTACTAAGCAAGAGAAGCCAATCCAGAAAGACTACACACATATGATTCCAATTATATGACATTCTAGAAAAAGCAAAACTATGGAAATAGTAAAAAGATCACTGGTTGCCAAAGGTTGGGGTGGAGGGAGGGAAAAGCAGAAGGGGCACAGAAGATTCTTATGGCAGTGAAAATATTCCGTATGATTCTATAATGATGTATATATGTAACACAAAGAATGGACCCTATTGCAAACTGTGGACTTTGGGTGATAATGATGTATCAATGTTGGTTCATAGGTCTTAAAAAATGTGCCTGATGTAAGATGTTGATAGTAGGGGAGGCTGTGCATGTATGGGTACAGGAGATTACAGGAAATTACTGTACTTTCCACTCAATATTGCCGTGAACCTAAAACTGCTCTAAAAAATAAATTATATATATTTTTAAAAGTTCAAAACATCTACAGGTTGTTAGAATTCACAAAATGTTTCATAATATTTCATGAACATTTTATAATATTCATACCAAAATACATGAAATCATGAACTGATATCACTAGACAATGCACTTATACAGATCAGAGATCATATCATTCTATTATCTTTGATTCTTCAGGGCCTAGCACATTTCTTGGGGCATGGTTCATACTCAATAGATATTAAGCAAATACAGAATCCTAACTGAGACAAACTCTATAACATAATTAAATTCCTGTAAAATAAATATGAAAAAAATACTGTTCATTTGCAGTGGCTCTGCCCTGATTCTAGATTTTAATTATGTTATACGTACATAATCAAATACATGAAACAAGGTTACAAACTGAATGGTAAAATTGAAAAAAGAGACGGATGGATTCAGTTTTCACATTGACACTTTCTGTTGATAACCTTATCCATAAACTTATTCCTTGGAAATATGTTGGCCATCATGTCGGCACAATTCAAATGTCTTACACATATTGTTATGCACTCAAAACCCTATGATTTTCTTGTGGGAGTGGATACTGTTTTTTAATGAAGAAACTGAGTCTCTGTGAGTGTAATTGAGTCATCCAGAGTCATTAATGTCAATAGTAAGCAAACATTCAAGCAATCCTCTACATTCTCCTTTGGTTTTCTATTTGCTAAGCAAGATAGCCCCACACTTACAGCTGGCAAATTGAAATGTACACTAATTAAGTATTTTACTTTAGGTCAGAGCAGAAGACCATGAGATTGGCATGTAAACTTGAAGGGTCTGACATGAGCACTACTCTGTAGGCATCAACAATTATGTAGGTCAATATCACAGATGAAATCACTTTCATATTAACCATGGTGTGGTTTCCAAATGGAACAGAAGAAAGCAATTCTTTACAAGAAAGATATCTAATACCCATTAGCAATCTTTGTGAAATGCTTTTTAAAGTTATATATTTCCACTGTAATTTATCTTCTTGAATGTAAATGAATACCAATAGAAAGAATAATTTCCATCAAAGAAGAAAACTAATTCAAAGAGTCAAAAAGCCTCTGCCTAAGAATAAACAGAATAGAGAAAAAGTAACAGGATAGGGAAGATAGTTGTTTCCTTCTTCCCAAAACTACACTCAATAAAGGATTGATTCAGTTTTAGAGATTTTAAGGCTAGGATTCATATATAGCTTTCTATGAATCCTGAGAGTCAGGAAGCCTGAGCCTGGATGCAAAGAGCCAACCCATGTAATGCAGAAAAGCCAAGCAGGAATGAACCTTCATTACCTACAGCCAAGAACAGAGCCCTCACTAACTCTTAGAGAATAGCACAATATTTCTTTGGATCTTCAAGTTTTCTGGTCTCAGAATTATTTTTGCCAGACTTTTGATATTCAAGGTTAGTAATAAATAAGCATGACTCTCATTTCTACTACCAGTTGTGAACATAAGGCTACCCTCCAACTCCCTACCTCCCTCTTCACTGTGCTGTATATATCCTTATGCTTTCACAACTATTGATCCTACTTTTGACTCTTCACACCATTATCTGTGGAGTTTCTTTCCGTTTTTATAGTCCTAGCTTCTCAACGCTCTACTTTCTATACTCCTATATCCATTCCTCCACAAAATTCTTGTCCTTTTCAAATCTGTTTCTGTTACCCATTCCCAGAGCTACACAGAGGATTAATTCATAACCCTGGTCAATTCAACGTTTTATCAACTACTCCAAACTCTGGTCAGTGTCCTATTCTTTAGCCCTCTCAAGTCTTTTCTTCCGCCGCATCTGGTGTTTAACTTCAGAAAGGAATTCAAGACATTGAATCCTCCATTTATAAACCATTTGCTTTTTATCTTTCTTTACCCTGCATGGACACTAGAGATAAATTTCCTGAGCCATACCACACTATTACTAGTCTCATTTAATTCATAATTCTTTTTTCCTCCATTTTCCTACCTGGTAAAACCCTAACCCTGAACCAATGCTTCAAACATCCCTCTCTGTTCTCACACCAAGAGGTTGAGTACTTGAGAAAATCATGCAACAGTACATATTTGTGTCAGTACAAACTCATTCTCCAACCACAGTAAAATCAGCTCTCTCTTCTAATATCTTCAGTCATTATCTCAAATCCCTTCCATCCCCATTAAACCCCATAATCAACCCTTGCTCTGTACACTGACAAAATATAATCTTGCATCCTATTAAGGTAATCTGGTAAAATCTCTGTTATGTCACTATTAATTCCTATGATGTCCATAGTCACAACTACCAACTTATCAATTTTGTAGCCTTAAAGAGAAACATCCTCATATTATGCAAAGTCAACACTCTATCTGTGCTTCAATTGATCTCCTCTTGCTTGTCATTAATTTTTGTCTTGAAATCCTTTATCTCTAAATTATTCTCCTCATTGTCACTTCTTCTAGCCTAAAAACATGTCCAAGCCTCTTCCAATCCACATGGAGCTAGATTGGACACTGCCAGCCTTTCTTCTTTCTAAGCACCCAAACTTCACAGAGTGGTAAATTCTGTTTTCTAACTCCACTTCCTTAAAGACCACTCAACACACAGGAATCCAGCATCTACCGCCAACATTCTACTCAAATTTCTCTTGCCAAAGTCATCAAGAACCACATAGAATCAAATAAATACTTACTTTCTAGGGTATGGTAGATGCATTTAACACTGTTGATCACACCATCTTTCCTGGATCTCTCCTAAGTGTTATCTCTTTGATACTGTTTCCTGGTGTTTTCTCTCTCTTTATCTCTCTCTCATCTTTATCTCTATCTCTGTCTCTATCTACCTTTATCTCAGTCTCTATCTCTATATATCTCTCCTCTGGGGTTTTCCTCCATTCTCTTTCTGGACAATAGCAACTTCTCTACTCTCATTGTTTTAGTACCACTGTATACTGTTGTGTTCCAAGCCTGTCTTTTCAACACAGATCTCTTCCAAGCATCAGACTCACATATGCAACTTTTTGTTAAACATTTCTGGTTAGATATCCTCTAACTTGTTATGCCTAAAACTGAACCTACCTCTTTCCCAAAATTGTTTACCTCCACCTGAATTCTCTTTGGCTCAATCTGTAGGTTATCCTTGATATTTCCGACCCTTTCCACATTCTCTCCTAATGTATATTAATTGCATCCAAGAGACAAATCCTTCTGAAATTACTTTCCACATGTTCTTCATCTGCATCCCTCATCTCCATTTCAACTACCACTGCCCCATTTCAAGCACATATCATCTCTGCACAGATAATTGCAATGACCATCTAAATAGTTTTCTGATTCCAATCAGATTTGCCTCAAATCTCCACATACCTATAAAGGTGAGCAATCTTTCTGAAAAGCAGAACTTACCATGCAACTTCCCTGATTAAAGCCCTCCAGTTGTTTACATACCAACAGTAAAAGTCTCCTAGCATAACATATAAGGACACAGAAGATACTGCATGTTGATTTAAGTTCCCTACATATTTGGATATTAGGCCTTTGTCAGATGCATAGTTTGTGAATATCTCCCACTGTGTATGTTGTCTGTTTGCTCTGTTGATAGTTTATTTTGCTGCATAGGGCTTGTTAGTTTACTTAGGTCCCATTTGTCTATTTTTGTTTTAGTTGCAATTGCTTTTGGGGACGTATTCAAAAATTCTTTGCCAAGTTCAATGTTAAGAAGAGTACTTCTTAAGTTTTATTCCAGGATTTTTGTAGTTTGAGGTCTTACATTTAAATCTTCAATCCATTATGAGTTAATTTTGTATATGGTGAAAGGTAGAGGTCAGTTTCAATCTTCTACACATGGCTAGCAAGTTATTCCAGCACCATTTATTGAACAGGGAGCCCTTCCCCCATTGCTTGTTTTTATTGGTCTTGTTGAAGGTCAGAGGGTTGTAGGTGTGTGGTTTTATTTCTGACTTCCCTATTCTGTTTCATTGGTCTATGTGTCTATTTTTGTACCAGTACCAAGCTGTTTTGGTTACTGTGGCTTAACTCTATTTAAAAATGGGCAAATACATGAACAGACATTTTTCAAATAAAAACATACAAGTGGCCAATAAGCATATGAAAAAATGCCCAGCATCAGTAATCATCAGAGAAGTGCAAATCAGAATCATAATGAGATACCATCTAACACCAGTCAGAATGACTATTAATAAAAAGTCAAAAAACAAGATACTGGCTAGGCTGTAAAGAAAATGGAACACTTATGCACTGTTGGTGGAAATGTAAATTAGTCCATCTACTGTGGAAGGCAGTCTGGAGATATCTTAAATAACTTAAAACAGAGCTACAGTTTGACCCAGCTGTCTCATTACTAGGTATATATCCCAAAGAAAGTAAGTCATCCTACCAAAAAGACATATGCACTCATATATTCATCACTGCTCTGTTCACAATAGCAGAAACATGGAATCAACCCAGGTGCCCATCAATGGTAGAACGGATAAGGAAAATGTGGTGCATATGCACCATGGAATACTACACAGCCACAACAAAAAGAAATCATGTCCTTTGCAGCAAAGTAGATGAAGCTGGAGACCATAATCCTAAGCAAATTAACACAGGAACAGAAAACCAAAGATTACATGATTTCACTTATAAGTGGGAGATACATACTGAGCACACTTGGACATAAATATAAACGAATAGACAGTATGGACTACCAGAGGGTATAGGGAGGTGGATGTGGGTTAAAAAGCATTGCCAAGTCAATCCTAAGCCAAAAGAACAAAGCTGGAGGCATCATGCTACCTGACTTCAAACTATACTACAAGGCTACAGTAACCAAAACAGCATAGTACTGGTACCAAAACAGAGATACAGATCAATGGAACAGAACACAGCCCTCAGAAATAATGCCACATATCTACAACTATCTGATCTTTGACAAACCTGAGAAAAACAAGCAATGGGGAAAGGATTCCCTATTTAATAAATGGTGCTGGGAAAACTGGCTAGCCATATGTAGAAAGCTGAAACTGGATCCTTTCCTTACACCTTCTACAAAAATCAATTCAAGATGGATTAAAGACTTAAACGTTAGACCTAAAACCATAAAAACCCTAGAAGAAAACCTAGGCATTACCATTCAGGACATAGGCATGGGCAAGGACTTCATGTCTAAAACACCAAAAGCAATGGCAACAAAAGACAAAATTGACAAATGGGATCTCATTAAACTCAAGAGCTTCTGTACAGCAAAAGAAATTACCATCAGAGTGAACAGGCAACCTACAAAATGGGAGAAAACTTTTGCAACCTACTCATCTGACAAAGGGCTAATATCCAGAATCTACAATGAACTCAAACACATTTACAAGAAAAAAACAAACAACCCCATCAAAAAGTGGGCAAAGGACATGAACAGACACTTCTCAAAAGAAGACATTTATGCAGCCAAAAAACACATGAAAAAATGCTCATGATCACTGGCCATCAGAGAAATGCAAATCAAAACCACAATGAGATACCATCTCACACCAGTTAGAATGGCAATCATTCAAAAGTCAGGAAACAACAGGTGCTGGAGAGGATGTGGAGAAATAGGAACACTTTTACACTGTTGGTGGGACTGTAAACTAGTTCAACCATTGTGGAAGTCAGTGTGGCGATTCCTCAGGGATCTGGAACTAGAAATACCATTTGACCCAGCCATCCCATTACTGGGTATATACCCAAAGGATTATAAATCATGCTGCTATAAAGACACATGCACACGTATGTTTATTGCGGCACTATTCACAATAGCAAAGACTTGGAACCAACCCACATGTCCACGAATGATAGACTGGATTAAGAAAACGTGGCACATATACACCATGGAATACTATGCAGCCATAAAAAATGATGAGTTCATGTCCTTTGTAGGGACATGGATGAAATTGGAAATCATCATTCTCAGTAAACTATCACAAGAACAAAAAACCAAACACCGCATATTCTCACTCATAGGTGGGAATTGAACAATGAGATCACATGGACACAGGAAGGGGAACATCACACTCTGGGGACTGTTGTGGGGTGTGGGGAGGGGGGAGGGATAGCACTGGGAGATATACCTAATGCTAGATGACGAGTTAGTGGGTGCAGCGCACCAGCGTGGCACATGTATACATATGTAACTAACCTGCACAATGTGCACATGTACCCTAAAACTTAAAGTATAATAATAAAAGAAAAAAAAAATACTGCTCTATCAAAAGACAGAAAAAAAAAAAAAAAGCTATGTATCAGGTACTATGCTCACACTTTGAGTGACAGGATCTGCACTTCAAACCTCAGCATCATGCAATATTCCTGTGTAACAAATCTGCATATGTACCCCCTGTATTTAAAATAAAATAAAAGTTGAATTTAAAAAAAAAAAAAGATATTGCATGATTGAACTCCTGCTTAACTCTTCTATATCATCTTCCATCATTTTCTTCGATCCACTTGATGCTGAAGTAATACCAAACTTCTTGCCATTGCTCATCATATCCTTTGTTCTTTCTGTACCTCTGCCCTGGATGTTCCTGACATCTGGAAGGCCTGCTTTGTCAGGCCAGTTTCCAGCTCAGACACACTCCCTTCATGAATCTTTCCTTGAACTCCCCTACTTGAGTCAGATACAACTTAGTTGAACCTCCCGCACCATCTCTACCCTGGAACTAATTTTTTCAGTTGGGAAGTTTCCTAGGGGAGATGCCCACTCACCAGTAACCTTTCTCAACTACCAAAGATGCTTCAAAATAATATTCCCTCTGGTAAAAGAGTGCTTTGGAAATATTGTTTATGAGCCTTAATTATAAAGTAGGGAGCAATATGTGTTTGTGCAGGGGTAAATAAATAGAAAAATATGCCTAATTCCTCTCTATAAACCAATGAAGTGATGGCAGTGAGATCATCAGCTACTTATAATCTGAAGTTAAAACACATGTTCAGAAATGGGATTTTACACAAAATAAAATTATTTGTGATACTACATAAAATTCATATTTCAATATAGTGACTTAGAGTACAGGAAAGCATGGATGACCCTTGTAGGATGTGGCTGCTACCCAGATATGCACTGATTATTTTAGCTCTATCTAGTTTAGTAGGCAAAATTAGAAAAAGCTGCCAAGGAAGCTCTGCACAAATGACTTCAACATTATTGTGCAAAGAATCAACCTGTTACCCCAGTATCCAAGGAGGCCCCAGATGGCTAAAGACATTTTCACTCCCACATGAGACTTTTGCTGGTGCAGGCAAGAACCCCTCTCTCCCACAGTGAGTCCTTCTCCTCTCTTCCTTCTCTGTTTCTTCTGGCTACATTTAAAAGGTACATGGGAGAAAAGGTTGCTATAAAACACGTTAGACACCCACAGCTGCTTGCTCCCTTTTTACTTGTGGTTCTGTTTCTATCTTGCC
The DNA here is from genome assembly GCF_028858775.2 of Pan troglodytes. Taxonomy (NCBI): domain Eukaryota; kingdom Metazoa; phylum Chordata; class Mammalia; order Primates; family Hominidae; genus Pan; species Pan troglodytes. The sequence continues at coordinate 95,313,537 of NC_072402.2, read as the reverse complement.
TTTTAGTAAAATAAACCACATATTTCCTTTTACAAGCTAGATTACAAAGACATTTCTGAGTGCTATAAACAAAATGTAGTGGCAAGCAGAGGATTTGGTGAAAGGGGATGTTAGGCAGCAATCCCCACATAAACTCCAAGTACTCCAGAATCAATTAATTTAGCAAGCAACTGCTTTAAAATGCAAATGCTCTCCAGGGATATTAAACATATCCATTGTTTTTCATAGAACCTACAGCTCTTAGAATTATTTATTTGTTTGTTTGCTTATTTGTCATCTTGTTCTTGCCTTTTTCCACTAAAAATGAGGTTCTAAGGTTTCAGCAACCTCATCTGTCTTTTTCCACAACTGTACCCCCGATACATATATTTAAGTGACTGAATGAATCCTTAACTTACGTGGAGTGACTCTTAGCTTCATGTAGGAGAGTCTTGTTGTTAATAAAGAGTTAGAGGGTAAGAGATTTTAGAGAGTAGAAAATGTTACAGGAGGATATCCACAGTTGATACTGTGTAGTGGTGAGGATCCTGGTAGGCAAGAATGCTGGAGGTTTTTCCATTAGACTGCATGATTCTTGGGTGCAGACAGTAATCTAAGAACTTGATCTAAAATAAAGGTGGGTGTCATGAATAAACTGGAAAGCGTTTTTGGACAGCATTTTACTGACAAAAAAACACGACCATAAAGTAATTGGTGTACGTGTGTGTGTGTGTGTACCATATACTTTGTCCACTTTGCAATATTTTCTAAGATCTTGTTGTTGCCTGTGCAAAACTCAAAGTCATCTTAGTGTCATTGCACTAGACTATTATTGCTTGGAAGAGCAAACACACATAATAAAGAATAATATAGAATGATAATAAAAATGGAGACTCTTAACATATGCTAATATTATGGTCTAAGACACTTAGTACATTTCAAACCTCTACACTTGGAAGTCCAGAAAACAAGAAGCAGAGTTTGCTAAGAAGGTCTGTGTTTTAAAATCAACTGCCTGAAAATAATCTTTAGTTGGGAAGAATCTCAATCCGAAAAAGAATAGAGGCTTAGTGTAAAAATTTGCACCTGCAGTTAGTGGTAAAGCCAAACTTTGCAGGGTTTAAATCATGTGGTAATCCTGCAGCCAAGCAACTATGGGTCCAAGAAATTAAATTACAATCCTGTATTGGTTCTACAAGGTGATAACTAATGTAACAGCTGTTTCTTCCTTAAGACTGTTAATATGAAGATAGAATGTTTTCATTTTCTCATTTTAAATATTGATTTTTGTTCACCTTACTAGTCAGGCATACCAGACTCATTTGCTGTTTGATGTATTTTGTACTGTTGTAAATATATCTACTTCAATAAATTATATAGTTTTGATTAACTCTCCCAGGTATAACACAATGAGACTGTTTGAGTAGCTTGCCAGCATCTTCCACTCTCTGCCCATTAAATATATGACATTACAACAGGAAGAAAACACCACTAGCCCCCATAACACCCTTCTGTTTTGAACATTTAGAATGACTGCACCATGTGTGTAAGTGCTCTTTCCACTGTGGCCAAAATAGAAAAGACATTTCTCAGGGACATTTCCAGTTATACAAATTAACAGATGAATTGTTTAATATAAAGTGAATAAAATGCCCTAAGATTATGGCTATAAAATAAAAGAGATTTCCCCCTGTGATCTATTTACATTAAAAACGCAGTCAATGATTTAAAAAGAAAAAGACGGCAAATTCCTTAGATTTTAGAAAGAAAAATTGAAAAGTTTACCTAAATCATCTGTAACTATATAGAATATCACGGTGATTTATTTAAATATTCTATGGTTGCTACTGTCTAGTTATACAATGCTGCTTCCTCTTTCTCCTCCTGAAAGTAGAATCCATTTCTCTAACTATAAACAAATAACTCAGCCTTGGCAAAACCTTACTAAACCTTGGGCCACAGCACTCGGTCCTAGTGATTGGGACAAAACCTGAGCATGTGATCTGAAGCAGGCCAATTAGAGTCCTTCCCTAGGGTTCAAAGTTTTATTGAAGACATTCTTCTTGATGAAGGGTTGCAAAGATATATTCCCACTGATACTAACATCCATGTTTCTTACCACATGAAGAATCCCAAAAATGCCTTTGCCTACAGACCAGCAAAGATAAGAGACTAATGGTGAGTAGTTAATGTCATATAAGTTCCTTACCCTGACCAAAGCAACGCACTTATCCAGGCATGCAACTACCCCATTTCTCATCCATCATTCTCCCTATTTGTTTTAGCCACTTTAAATTGGGCTTCACTTTTCACTAATGGGGCCCTAACTAAAATATCTTTGATATAGTTTAGATATTTATGTCCCTACCCAAATCTCATGTTGAATTGTAATCCCCAGTGCTGAAGGTGGGGCCTGGTAAGAGGTGTTTGAATCATAAGCATGGGTCCCTCAAGGTTTGGTGCTGTCTTCATGATAGTGAGTGAGTTCTCATGAGATCTGGTCATTGAAAAGTGTGTGGCATTTCCCCCACCCCAACCCTGATACTTGTTTCACCATGTGAAGTACCTACTCCTGCTTTGCCTTCTGCCATGAATAAAAACTCCTTGAGGCCTCCCTAGAAGCTGAGCAGATGCCAGGATCATGCTTACTCTAAAGCCTGCAGAATAATGAGCCAATTAAATCTCCTTTCTTTATACATTACCCAGTCTCAGGAATTTCTTTATAGAAATGTGAGAATGGTCTAATACAATCTTATTTTAAAGTACTCCATCAAAGATACATTAATAGAAGTTATTCTTCTCCTTATAAGAGGCATTCGGGTTATGAAGTATAATGGAGTCAAGGGCTTTGACAAGAGACAGACATGAGTTCAAACCATAGCTCTTCCATTTACAAGCAGTGTGACTTTGAAATTTCCTTAGTTTCTATTAGTCCCTGTTTCCTCCTCCATAACATGAAGATAATAGCACTGACCATGTAGGAGATTTCTGTGAGATTTAGATAATAGATGTGTTCATAGCCCACAATAACTAAGTGGTAGCTATTAGTATGTTTTCCATTTTACAGATAAAAACACAGGGATTCAAAGATGTCAAGTAACATATTAAGATGACCAAAAATTAAATGGCATGGTCAGAACTGGAATCCAGGTCTATTTGTCTTCAAAATTCCTAGTCCTTCAAGTATACCTGGTTGCCACACAGGATAAGGAAGAAATGAGAGGAAGAAGAGAGATAAAAAGATTTATTTTCTAACCAAGAAGCCACACCTAATTTACTTTAGAATTAAACCACATCTGGTACACATCACTTATGATTTAAGGGACTTATTCTGAAAAATACTTTACATTTCGGTAAATACTGTAAGTAAGATGAGTATCATCTACAGGAAAAAAAGATTAAAGTTGGAGCCAGAGCCTCAGTAAAGCCAAGGACAAACAAATGCATGCAACTCATCTAGTGTTTCCATGCTTAACTATTTGTATAAACAAACTGATTTCTGTGCACATCTGGCACTGCAATGTACACTATGCCTCATCTCTGCTTTTGCATCTTAAATGTGATAACTTAGAATCCATTGCAATCTTGAAGCCTTCAAAAGAAGACCTCATGATTCATAAAAAATGTCACAAAGGACGAGAAAGGCTGGCGTGACTCAGAGTAGAGAATGGTGGCTTCAGTGAGTACTCACCACAACCTCAATCCCAAGTCTTTTACTTTTGAAGTTAACATATAAGATGTCAAATCATTTCCAAAGGTCATTTAGGTACAATTATACTTGAATTATTAACCTTAATGAGATTTACTCTCTCAGCCCTTCTCTTTGTCTTCCTCATTGTCTCCTGCTGCTGCCTCTATCACAACACCATATATATGTTGTTCTACTATGCAAACACTCAGAAACCAGATAGTGAGAGAAATTCTCATCAGTGGCTCAATAAATATAACAGCATCACAACGCTTCACAAACAAAACTGTCCAAAGTGGAATTATCAATTGGTGAAGACAACATGGTTGCTGGTCATCCCTTTATCACCAACAAAGGACCAGCAGGTGGTTGAACTGTTGTCTTATTGCTTGATTAAACCAGAATGTAACAAGTCATTATTAGAAGTCATTAACTTAGGAAATAATGTAATAAATAAGGTTTCAGTACTTTGATTCTATACAACTCTGATGATTAGAATATTTATCACACCAAAAAGGAAGATATATAGCATGGAAATGACTTGATTGGCATTATAAAGGAGTGTTTTCCAAGTCAGGACCCCTTTTGATAAAACAGTCCAACTCTTCAACAGAAAAGCTCTTGGTACAACACTAAATAGGGAAAAGTGGATGCAGGCGTATCTCCATCTAATACCCCTGAGTGGCCTTATCCTTACAGAGTTTCTACTTTGATTACTATTGCCTCTATCACTGTTGGCTCTCAATGGGATGTGGCTCTACTTTATAAATCTAGCTTTTCATTAGTTCCCATTATCCCAGCAAGAGGGGCTAGAATTGTCAAAATGAACATTATAAACCATTAAGGAAGAAAAAAATACACTAAGAAAATACAAAAAGCATTTGTCACAGAATTCAGAATGGGGCATTTTCCTTGTTTCTCACATTTCAGCCAAAGTTTCAAAACTGAAAGCAATAAAAGATGTTTCTACGTTCTAAAGGGAGACCACAAGAAACCACCAGATACTAACCCCATCTCTTCAACAGATTGCTATGAAGTGGCCAGACTTGTTCTCCACTTTCACTTTCATCCAGGGGATTATTTAAAAGAAGTGTCATGTTAGCCAGGTAAGGTGATGCACACCTGTAGTCCCGGCTACTTGGGAGGCTGAGGCAGGAGGATTTCTTGAGGCTGCAGAGATCACACCACTGAACTCTGGCTTTGGTGACCAAGCAAGGCTCCATCTCTAAAACAAAAATTAACATTTTTTTTTTAAAGAAGTGCCATGTCTTGTTCTCTCAAGTTGCTGTGCACTGGTTGCTTTTTAACTCTTTTCCCCACAAATGAAAGGAGTGACACCAAGAAAAAACACTATGGATTTTAGAGGCACCCATATGAATAAATAGGTGTCTCAGTCCCCTGGTGGATACTTCCTCAACTGTGACAATCACTAGGCTCAATCCAACTAGCATAGGAGAAACAGTCATGTTTCCTCCAGAGTCTGGGGATATATTAGAACCAAGAGGCAAGAATACATTTATTTTGGGAGGCCGAGGCAGGTGGATCACCTGAGGTCAGGAGTTCCAGACCAACCTGGCCAACATGGTAAAACCCTGTTTTTACAAAACATATAAAAATTATCCAGGTGTGGTGGTGCACAGCTGTAGTCCCAGATACTTGGGAGGCTGAGGCAGAAGAATTGCTTGAATCCAGGAGGTGGAGGTTGCAGTGAGCCGAGATCATGCCACTGCCCTTCAGCCTGGGCGACTGAGTGAAACTCTGACTCAAAAAAAAAAAACCAAACCAAGAAAACATTTATTTCATGAATAATTCTGGCTGCAGGAGAATGTCTGGATCACTCCAAATTTTTAGGATGGGAAGAAAGGGCAGTAGTGGGACAAGTCCTCCTGGTGTGGCAAAGATGCACACATTTCCTGAAGATAAAGTGGATACCACAGAAAACAACAAATTTGAGTCTTTTTTGAGACAGTTTCACTCTGTCACCCAGGCTGAAGTGCAGTGGTGTAAGTATAGTTCACCGTAGCCTGGAACTCCTGGGCTCAAGCAATTCCCTGCCTTAGCCCCCTGAGTAGCTGAGACTTCAGGTGCATGCCACCATGCCCAGCTAATAAATAAATAAATAAATAAATAAATAAATAAATAAATAAATAACTTTTTTATAGACAGGGTCTCACTATGTTGCCCAGGATGGTCACAAGTTCCCAGCCTCAAGTGATTCTTCCACCTCAGCCTCCCAAAGCACTGGGATTACAGGCATGAACCTCCATGCCAGACTAATTTGAACTGCCATGCCAGTCTCAAGAAGGAAGTCTTCTAAGTGAAGCTTGCCAGCAGTGGGAGACTGTAGGACCTTCACGAAATGTACCACCAAGAGAGCATGTCACCCAAGCTAGAAGACTGCACAGGTGGTACATGTGGATCATCAGTTGCCTGATATAGGGGATCTGAAGAACACAAGTGGGTCCACAAGAGAACCAGAGATCTAATGTCAGTCTCACCAAAGGTCACAGAGTGGGGAAAATTATAAGAACATCAGCTTAGGAAGAAACTTCTGCACCCATTTTATCAAACTCCTCTTCCCAATGCTAAAACCCTAGAGAATCTGGAACACATAAATATAAAGAGTAAAAGAAAAGTCCATACTGTCTTCTCTCTGGAAGGTTCCCAATTCCCAGATGAACAAAAGGTACAGCCTATTTAGGATACTCTTAAGTATTCTACATAGTAGCTAACATTGAAAACAAGACAAATTAATGCCATTGACCTGGACCCAGAAAAACATTCAGTTCAAGCTTATTGTCTTAATAAAGTTAAAATTTCCTAGTGAAGCATTTAAGGTTCTTCACTATCTAGTCTGTATTTGTTCTCCTTTCTTATCTCCTCTCACTCATCTTGAAGACTGACCCCTAAGTATTATCTTAAAAGTACTTTTTACTTCCTTTGCCTTTCACCACACACAGTGCCATGTCACATCTCCATACATGCACTCATCATTTTCTCTTCTCGTTCTCACCTGTTCCACCTTTCCATTCCCTAGAGACCCAGGTCAAATGTCTCCCCCGTTGCCAGCCTTACCTAAATCCCAAGGGCAGAATCAATTATACTCTGGCCTGTCCCCCACTGTACCTTCTTCAGACTGCTAGTAATCACAGCATTTATTCCACTGGAGTTCCGCTAGTTACTTTAATGAAGGCCTTCCCAGTAGATCATGAGAAGTGAAACTTGTCTCCTCTATCTATGTATTCCTGACTCACTAAGCACAGTCTCTACTCACATAGAAGACATGCGCTGCACACTTATTAAATGCAGGAGTGAATAAATTACCACAGACAAAATTACTAGGTTCACAAATTCCATGTTCTTTTTGAGGCTAAAGAGGCTAGAGCTACCATTTTCATTATTGCTATGCTGGTGAAAAACAAAACACAAAAACTTACAACCAGCCTTTCTTTTTTATTTTACAAACAAGAAAAGTAGTCTACGGAAGTCTATGTCTAGGTCGAAACCATATAATGATTGATATAAGTAGCAACACTAGAACCCAGTTCTCCTGGCCACTAAAAATAATCAAGCTTTTAGACTTTCTACAGCTTTCCTCCAGATTGTGAGTAAATGAGAGAAGAAGTCATTGTAAATACTGTTTATGGATGTACCTTCAGTGCCTACAAAGTGCCTGACACATAAATTCAATAAATATTTATCCAATACATGAAGAAATAAATAAATGCAAATGTTGTACCTACTAAATCTCCTAAGAAAGATTCCAAATTAAAACAAGCCAACAAATCAATTACATTTTTATCCATAAAAATAAAATCACTGGGCTGGGCGCTGTGGCTCACACCTGCAATCCCAGCACTTTGGGAGGCCAAGGTGGGCGGATCACAAGGTCAGGAGTTCAAGACCAGCCTGGACAACATAGTGAAACCCCATCTCTACTGAAAATACAAAAAAAAATAGCCGGGTATGGTGGCACATGCCTGTAATCCCAGCTACTCGGGAGGCTGAGGCAGGAGAATCACTTGAACCTGGGAGGCGGAGGTTGCAGTCAGCCGAGATTGCGCCACTGCACTCCAGCCCATGCAACACTGTGAGACTCCATCTCAAAAATAAATAAATTAAATTAAATTAAATCACTGAAGTTCCTAAATGGAAACAATGCAGAGATAACATCAAAATTCCAACTTCAAGGTTTCCTTGAAGCCTTACATGTGTTTGATGGAAAATTTCCTCTTTTGCTTTCCAGAGAGCATTTTATTTCATATATATATATATATATATATATATATATATATATATATATATAGTGTGTGTGTGTATGTGTGTCTGTGTGTGTAAAAGAAGACAGAAATTGAAATCAATTAACCTGAAGAATGTTGTATCCTAAGGATGTGAAGTGAGGAAATAGAATTTATATTTAAATATCAATGGTTGTAATACATTATTTTGGAAATTTATTAATATCACTTATGGAAAATATAGAGATGACTGACTAAAAAAAAAAACAGCACAAGTTTGCAAACTTCCATATTTAAGAGTGATAGGATCTGAATCCAAAATGTCTGTGGACATCTAGAGTGGGCCCTTCTGACAGCCTTAGAGCTGGAACAACTGTCAGCATTGTGTGCTCTGGGGCCTGGCCATCTGCCCTGCCCTTTGGAGGAGCAGGAAATTATGAGAAATAGTCATGGGTTAGAAGAATTTGTGGGGGTGGCATCCTTGGAAGGATCTCGCGACAGTGCTGGTTGCCATAGCGCTATGATCTGGCATTTCCAGCGAGGAGAGATCTGAAATCTGCCTGCCATGCCAGAAAGTGGAGGCGGCAAGAAAAGAGGTACAATTCACAATGTGAAAAAATTTGGAAAGCACTAAACCACACTTTTAAGAGTCAGGAAGGGCTATCTATTTTTTTAATACTGCAAATTATCTTGTTGACATGTGATCTGAAGTTTACCAACTTTCAAAAGACAATTTGAGTGTCAGCTAAGCCGTGAACTGTCCGCAGGCATGTGCTCGAACAATTGTATTGCTATTGCTTTTGCTGGATTTTTGTATTCTCCAGTTCATCTTGCAGACCATTTTCAGTTTTCCTTCACTAACAAGATGCACATCCTGTTTAATTTAAACCAGAAAGACAGAAGGGCAATGAGACAGCATCTGAGGACTTCTCACTTAGAAAATTGTATTAAATTCTTAATCTGCTCACTGAACAGAGCTCCAGGAACATGTTTTCTCTGAATATATTTCACTAAAGAGAAAGTGCCTGCTGCATTGCCTCCCTGCTGATCATCTCATGTCACAATGCATGCACGTTTTCTACATAGTAATTGATGGCCTCAGTCCCCATAGAAAGGGAGGATGGAGCTAGCCCAGCAATTTAATAACCTATCATTATATACACCTCCAGCATGGGATTTGGGACCTCTCTACATAAGCCAAATGAGGTCTGTGCTTTCTCGTTGGAATTTTAGGATTTATTAATCCCTTTTATGCTCTTCTCATGAGTAGTCCAGTCTCAATTTCACTTACAACAAGGCTCTTCTCACCTCTCACCAGCCAGATGTTTATTATTACAGAAAAGAATTATATCTTACACATCTGTATAGTACTTATTGATTCTAGTTTCTATGACACTGTGAATTCTGAGAGCCCAATAAATGAAAGTTTAAATAATCCTCATGTACCTGAGACTCGGTTATATGATGATTTGGTGTAAGAAAAAGGAAAGAGCTGAAGACTGTAGAGGTATAAAGAGGATCAAGAGATTTGCCTGACAGTAGCAAGGCAGCAGAGTTAATTTTGTGAAGACAAGCAAGTTGTTTGAATTTTTTTTCTTTTTCAATTTTTTCCTGACACTCCTTGTTTCTGTAAAACCAGGGGTAAGAGACAACATCTGGAAGGAAAGACAGTGAGACACGGGTAATGTGGCTGCAGCCTGCTGGCTGCCATTCAGATATCTGCTAGATGAATGAAGGCTGCAGAAGCTTGCCTGACGTGACATTCGGTTATTCACTTAACAGGATTACAAAGAGCACTCCAAAATGCACATTTTCATAAGTATTTCTTTCAACTGAATTTTCTTTATTTTGTTTCTCTCATTTCTGATCAACTGGAAGTGAGTATTTCCACAGATATTTCCTGATGTCATGTAAAATAAAGCATAAAAATCTTCCAATAAAATAAGCATGTAATTCTTTGAGACTGACAAACTCATCTTTTAGTTAAAAGGCTTAGATAAAACATAATATTTCTCTCTGAAGCTGGAACTTAAAGGCAACATCAAAAGTGAAGGGGCTTCTATTAAATATAATTAGTTTTTACAGAACCCACAGGTCAAATTAAAGCACAGATTCTAAGCTTGGGCACCAATTCCAAGAATTAAGTTTACATTTATCTTTATTCCCACTTTCCAGTCCGTTTCTACTCACCTTTCCAGATGTATCTCTTGGTAACTTCTGATACTCCTACCTCCTTTTCCTTACCCCCTCAGGCCCATTGTTCCACCTCTGGCAAACCCCTCCATCCAAGAGTACCTAATTTACTTTCATTTGTCACTATCTTTTGCATGTGGCGATTTCTCTGCTTAGAACTGCAGCCTCCCACTGCTCCAGCTGAGAAATTCCTACTTTTTTAGAGCCTTCCCTGTTTGCTTCAGGCAGTTAGTGCTTCCATCTTTCTTGCATTAACAAGATTTTGTTATTATCTCATTTTTTATGCACACATGCATTTTTGTATCCTAGCCATTATACAAGAGGAGGCCCGAGTTGGGAGAAAGCTTCATGTGGGGAGAATCCTGCTTTGCAATCACATCTGCAAATCCATTGCATGGAAGCCAGTACAAAAGAAAAGCCTTAGCTTAACTGTTATATAATATTGGGCAAGTCACTTGAACTCTCTGAGCTTTAATTTCCGCAACTGTAAATTCAGTACAATAAAAGTTCCTAAATTATGAGGACTCCAGAATAGAATAATATGTGTAAATATGCCACATTTACTTTAAAGTGTTATGAGAATTTGACAAATGGAAGAGTAGAAACTGTTCCCATGTTGTTATTTCTCTAGTATACCCTAGATATCAACATTTTAATTATTTTAAAAGCATGCTGATGTTCTTATTGGCATTCTTCTGTTAATAAAGTAGGACCCTAAGTTTAAAAATCACCCCTGTTCTCAGTACTCTCCTTCTCCTTCTTGAAACTCGAAAGCCTGTTTCCATTGTGAAGCTTTTAAATTGAGATTATAAATATTTATATATTTCCCTGAATTATCCTCAAAACAAAAAATATTAACCCTTGTTTTGAATTTTTTTTGACATTTTAGAGTCTCATGAAAATGAACAGTAATTAATAAAGATTGTAAGTCTTCCCTCACTTCCAATGTTGCCCAAAAACTCTTAGCCTCATGAGAACTTCTGAAGGCAATGAGAATTTTTGCTGTGGAGAATAGAGTAACACAGAGAGAATAAGCTTTAGATAGCTCAGAACATTCACTCAAAACAGATCCCTCCTCTCCTGTGCCTTGCAATCACCAGGCAAACACCATAAATTCTGTTATATCAACAAGTCAGTTGTCAAGGAGCATCAGGCCTACTGGTTATGGAAGAATATATTAGACTCTGGGTGCTGGTCTTAAACATAGCATCAGCGCCAGCCGGGCTCGGTGGCTCACGCCTGCAATCCCAGCACTTTGGGAGGCCGAGGCGGGCGGGTCACGAGGTCAGGAGATCGAGACCATCCTGGCTAACATGGTGAAACCCCATCTCTACTAAAAATACAAAAAAATTAGCCGGATGTGGTGGCAGGCGCCTGTAGTCTCAGCTACCCAGGAGGCTGAGGCAGGAGAATGGCATGAACTCGGGAGGCAGAGCTTGCAGTGAGCCAAGATGACGCCACTGCACTCCAGCCTGGGCGACAGAGCGAGACTCCATCTCAAATAAACAAACAAACAAATAAACAACAACAACAAAAACATAGCATCAGTGTCTCAGGGTCTAAGACCTTTCAAGGGTCCCAGATAGAGATAAAGGTTATGCCATAATTCATGAATTTTCCTTCAGAATATTTAGATTACTTTTGGAGTATTCATGTAATATGTTCTTTTCAATGTGGATGTCCTAAGGTCTTTACTCTGCTGTTCTTAGGATTGTTCTATTAGGCCTTGGAATTTCACTCTTATGGGCATAGAAGAAAAGGCCTATTTAGCTCTAGTAATACAGTCTTTTATTTTTAAAAAATATATATGCCATAAGGTTTGCTTTTGTTTGAATGTGCCTTCCCATTAGTTTTACCTATATGAGCATCGTTCATAGGACTGTAAGAAGGTAATATCTTCCCATCTGGTGCAATACTCACGGGTGCTCTAAAGACACTATTTAATGGTATGAAATAAATCTCTGTAAAGAGTCTTAGTCCCATTTTCACCAATGTAGTATGTTTTTAGCTTTAAGCCAGTCACAAGATTACTTCATCTTTAAAATGATATTTTCTGATTCAGAAATAAAAGGCAAAATGAAACATTGCCAGGAAGTGGGTTGTACAGCAAGTATGGAAAACACCAAACCATATCAATGAATTCTTCCAAATTCCGAACAGCTATCTCCCCATAACTAACTTGAAGTAAGTCTGGCAACTAAATGATTTATTGATCTTTACTAACTATGACCAAATTATTTCATTTAATTTTAAGCTCATAAGATCTTAAGTGTTCTTAAGTGTTCTTAAGTGTCTCAATACACAAATTTTTGCCTAAGAAAAACTACCGGTGGTCGTCAGTTTACAAAAAAGCAATACAATCCAATTTGCTGGCAAAATTAGACCTAAGGAACTTCTCAGCAAAAGCAAGTATGAGGATTCAGTAGGGCTGTTACTCCATGATTCTAGGCATTTTTTTGGTCCTTCTTTAAAATTATTGAATGAAAACAAGAAAAACAAAGAAACCTTACAGTTCCACCTGGCTCTATCCTCTTTATTTTCACATCAGCAGAATGAAAGGCTTTTCAAAATCCAACACTATGGTTGAAAATGGCCCCAATTGCCCTATAAATGCTTTACTGTTCATTCTGAGATTTTTTCCCTCACAGCATAATCTCCAAACGGCTACAATGAGGCAATCTCAGATAAACTAAATGCCAGTATAACAGTATGAAGGCTGCAAAAAATCAAGAGAAACATCTCTACGAGACATACAGAGCAGAAGTGTTTCCAAGAATAATAAATGTGTAGTCTAATTTTTCCAGGTTTTGGGAGAAGCTATTTCTGTTTGGTTTAGTATTTTTTTCCTTTATCATTTTTCTCTTGTAGATCAGAAAATAAATAATTTGTTTCAAGAGAGGCCCTGTTAAGATAACTGAATCATTCCATCACATATATTTGTCCTGCATCTATCCCTCAGGAGAGTCGATTATCCTGTTAAACTTGTAGGTTGGCTGCCAAAGAGTTGGAGGAGGAAAGGTCTAGAAGTTCTTATAATCTGGAAAGAACACACTGGGCATTTATACATAATTAAGCTACAGTCTACTTGCAGAAAGTTGACTATATAAGTCAATAAGGAATTGCTCTATTACCATATGCAACAGAAAGGTGAATTCAGTGCCTCAATCATCATCCTTTTCTACACAGAGACTCTTGTTTTGTACAAGTGTTTGCTTTGGGAGAAAAAAGTAGGGCTTAGCGAAGAGTGAAAATGCTTAGCTTTATTTTTGTAAAGGAGTAAAGATTATGAGTTCATATCAATTTTAGGCTATCTGTCAAATACTGAGGAATTTGAAAGATGAGTGAAATCCGTAGTTTTGTTAGGCTCTTTTTACTTGCTTGAACAAAACCATGCCCTGTCTGGTTTCTTCAACTGATGGGGTGGGGTTTAATTATTAAGTGCACCTGAGGAGGTAACAAGTCTTAGCAAATGGCCTCAACAGTGGTACATCAGACCTCAGACAGCAGCATTCTGGATGCTACAGAAACTCTAGAGCACAGTAAAAATACTGATACATCTCTGTTGTCATGGCTGAGCTTCTCCGTGTGTCTGTTGTTGGTGCTTCATGGCTTCTGTTTAGTGTCTCTTGACTTTTGATTCTTATTTATCTGTCTGTATCTCTTTATGGGATTCACATTCTCAAAAACTATTTTTAAAAAATTCTGATTGACTCAAATAGTCACTATGCACTTGTAATTAGGAAGATAAAATTTATAAGAAATACTTGCATTATATTTTGTGATCAAAGTGGGGCCACCAAATGATAGACAACATCATGGTGAAGGCAGGGACCTAAGGAACTGCAAGAAAATCTTCATTTCTATTCTTTATTATTATAATTATCTTCCATTATCACTGAACTTTTAAATAACAGTTATACTTCTAAAAAATCTGTTTCAGGCCTTGCCACTGCACACTCACTAGCAGCCCCCCATCCCCACCCCACCTGAGTGCTTTTGCTGGCAGTCCCTGATGAAGTGGCATTGCCAGCAGCCTAGGAATATATCAGCTTTTTCAGCACAACAGGTGTTTGACCACAAGGGGCCAGAGATCAAAACTGCAGGCCTGATCCCAGCCCCCGAGGATTAGAGCATGCAGCCCAGGAGTACTGAGCTAACCACTGGTGCCCTGATAGCATCCAGAAATGAATCTAAATGACTAAACCCAACTTATACCACAGTTAAACTGTCGAGGGAACCAAAAAATATAAAAGCAAAACATTCCATCCAAAGGACAGCAACTTCAATGATTAAACTAAATCAGCCCACACAGATGAGAAAAACCATCATAAGAATTCTCACAACACTAAAAGCCAGAGTGTCTTCTTACCTCCAAATGACTACACTTGCTCACTAGAAACTGTTCTTAACTAGATTGAAATGGCTGAAATAACAGACATAGAATTCAAAATCCTGCTGGCAAGGAAGCTCAACGAGATTTAGGATAAGGTTGAAACCCAATCAAAGGAAACCAGTAAGATGATCTAAGAGTTGAAAGATAACATAGCCATTTTAAGAAAGAACTAAAAGGAACTTCTGAAAATGAAAAATTTAGTACAGGAATTTCATAATGCAATTGGAAGCATTAATAACAGAATTCATCGAGCTTATGAAAGAATCTCAGAGCCCAAAGACCACTCATTTAAATCAATGCAGGGAGATAAAAATAAAGAAGAAAGAACTTAAAAATGGAACAAAACCTCTGAGAAATGAGGGATTACGTAAAGATACCAAACCTGTAGCTCACTGTCATTACTGACAAAGACGAAAAAGAGCAAAGAAATATGGAAATAATTGGATAAGTATTGAGAAATACTTCTCAACTATTTCTCAATATTCAATAAATATGGAGAAGCAAATGTGGAAAACATATTTGAGAATATTGTCCACGTAAATTTTCCCAATCTTTGACATACAAATTCAGGAAATTCAGAGAACCCCTGTGAGATACTGTACAAAATGACCAAATCCAAGACACATAGTCATCAGATTCTCCAAGGTCAATGCAAAAGAAAGTATTAAAGACAGCTAAACAGAAGAGGCAGGTCATGTTCATAGGGAACCCATCAGGCTAACAGTGGATCTTTCAGTAGAAAATTTACAATCCAGAAGAGATTTGGGGCCTATGTTCAGTATCCTAGAAAAGAAATTCCAACCAAGGATTTCATATCCAACCAAACTAAGCTTCATAAGCAAAGGAGAACTAAAATCCTTTTCAGACAATCAAATGCTAAGGGAATTTATTACCATGAGACCTGCCTTACAAGAAATCCTTAAGGGAGTACTATACATGGGAACAAAAAGCTGATGCCTGCCACCACATAAAAGCACATTTAAGTACATAAGCCCATTGACACTATAAAGCAACTATACAATCAAGTCTACATAATAACCAGCTAATAACAGAATGACAGAATCAAATTCTTACATATCAATATGGACCTTGAATGTTAATGGGATAAATACCCTAATTAAAAGACACAGAGTGGAAAGTTGGATAAAAAAGCAAGATCTAACTGTATACTGTCTTCAACAGACCCATCTCATATGCATGACACCCATAGGCTCAAAGTGAAGGAATGGAGAAAGATCTATCAAGCAAACAGAATAAAAAGCAGAGGTGGCTATTTCCATATCAGAGAAAATGAGTTTTAATCCACAACAATAAAAAAGTACAAAGAAGGGTATTACATAATGATAAAGGGTTCAACTCAACAAGAAAACTTAACTATCCTAAATATATATGCACCCAACATTGGAGCACCCAGATTTATAAAACAATTTCTTAGAGACCTATGAAAAGACTTAGATAACCACACAATAATGGTTTGAGACTTTAACACCCCATTGACATTATTTGACAGCTCATCAAGGCAGAAATCTAACACATGATATTCAGGACCTAACCTTGACACTTGACCAAATGGACCTAACAAAAATCTGCAGAATACTTCATCCAACAAAAAACAGAATGTACATTCTCCTTCTGCACACGGCACATACTCTGAGATTGACCACATGCTTGGTTATAAAGCAATTCTCAACAAATCTAAACACCAAAATCATACCAACCTCATTCTCAAAGCACAGCATAATAAACATAGTAATCAATGTCAAGTAAAACTCCCAAAACCATACAATTGCATAAAAATTAAGCAATCTATTCCTGAATGACTTTTGGGTAAAGAATGAAATCAAAGCAGAAATCAAAAAGTTTATTGAAACTAGTGAAGAAAAAGATACAACATACCAAAACCTCTGGGACACACCTAAAGCAATGTTGAGAGTGAACTTTATAATGCTAAATGCCTACATCAAGAAATTAGAAACATCTCAAATTAACAACATAACATCATCCCTAAAAGAACTAGAAAAACAAAAACGAACCAACTGCAAAGCCAGCAGAAGAAAAATAATCAAAATCAGAGCCGAATTGAACAAAATTAAGACATGAAAATCCATATAAAAGATCAACAAACCAAACGTTGGTTTTTCTAAATAATAAACAAGATTGACACACCATTAGTGTGATTAATAAAGAACAAAAGAAAAAAATCCAAATAAACATAATTGGAAATGACAAAGGTGACATTACCACTGATCCAATAGAACTACAAAAAGCCCTAGAGACTATTATGAAGCCCTAGAGATTATTATAAACACTTCTAAGCACACAAACTAGAAAACCTAGAGAAAACACTTAACTTCCTGGAAATATACACCTCTTAAGATTGAACTAGGAAGAAATTTAAATCCTGAACTGACTAATAATGGTTATGAAATTGTATCAGTTTAAAAAAAAAAGAAAAACTACCAACTAGGAAAAGCCCCAGACCCCATGGATTCACAGTTGAACTATACCAGTTGTACAAAAAAGAAACAATCCTACTGAAATTATCACAAACAGTTGAGGAGGAGGAACTCCTCCCTAACTCATGCTATGAGGCCAGCATCATTCTGGTACCAAAACCTGGCAGAGAAACAATAAAAAAAGAAAACCTCAACAAAAAACAGGGAACCTGTATCTATGTTCTCAATGAACATAGACACAAAGATCTTCAACAAAACATTGCCAAACTGAATTCAGCAGCACATCAAAAAGCTAATCTACAATGATCAAGTAGGCTTATTTCCTAGGATGCCAGGGGTTGAGTTGAACATACACAAATTAATAAATGTGATTTATTGTATAAACAGAACTAAACATCTCGATAGACACAGAAAAGGCTTTTGATCAAACTCAACATTCACTCTTGTTAAAAACCCTCGACAAACTAGGCACTGAAGAACACACCTCAAAATAATAAGAGTTATCTATGACAAACCCACAGCCAACATCATACTGAATGGACAAAAGCTAGAAGCATTATTCTTGAGAACTGGAACAAGACAAGGATTCCCACTCTCACTACTCCTATTCAAAATAGTACTGGAATTCCTACCCCCCATAAAAAAGCCAGTCAAGATAAAGAAATAAAAGGCATTCAAATAGGAAAAGAAGAAGTCAAACTATCTTTCTTCATGTATGATATGATTCTATACCTAGAGAACCCCATAGTCTGTGCCCAAAGGCTCCCAGAACTTATAAAAAACTTTGATAAAGTTTCAGGATAGAAAATCAATGTACTAAATACAAAAATTATGAGCATTTCTATACACTAATAATATCCAAGCTGAGAGCCAAATCAAGAACACAACCCTGTTCACAATAGCCAAAAAAGAATAAAACACTTAGGAATACAGTTAACCCAAGAAGTGAAAGATCTCTACTATGAGAATTTACAAAACACTGCTGAAAGAAATCACAGACAACACAAACAAATGGAAAAACATTCCATGCTCATGGATAGAAACAATCTATATTGTTAAAATGGCTATACTGCTCAAAGCAATTTACAGATTCAATCCTATGCCTATCCAACTACTAATGTCATTTTTTACAGAGTTAGAAAAAACTGTTCTAAAATTCATATGGAATCCAAAAAGATTCTGAATAGCCACAGCAATCCTAAGAAAGAAAAAAAAAACAACCCAGCAAAGAGAAAAACAAAGCCAGAGGCATTACACTACCCAACTTCAAACAATATTACAAGGCTACAGTAAACAAAACAGCATGGTACTGGTACCAAAAAAAAAGACACATAGATCAAAGGAACAGGTTAGAGAACCCAGAAATAAAGCTGCACACCTTCAATCATTTGATGTTTGACAAAGTTGACAATAATAATCAATGGGGAAAGGACTCTTTATTAAATAAATGGTTTTGCAATAACTGGCTAGCCATATGCAGAAGATTAAAACTGGACCACTTCATTTCATCATATACAAAACTCGATTCAAGATGGATCAAAAATTTTAATGTAAGACCTAAAACTACAAAAATCCTAGAAGAGAAGCTAGGAAATACCATTCTCAACATCAGCCTTGGCAATAATATCATGATGAACTCTCCAAAAGCAATTGCAACAAAAACAAAAATAGACAAGTGGGATCTAATTAAACAAAAGAACTTCTGCACAGCAGATGAAACTATCAACAGAGTAAACAGACAACCTACAGAATGGAAAAAATTACTCACAAACTACGCATGCAACAAGGGTCTAATATCCAGGATTTATCAGGAACTTAAATCAACAAGTGAAAAACAACCCCATTTAAAAATGGGGAAAGGATATGAACAGACACTTCTCAGAAGAAGACATCATGTGACCAATAAGCTTACGAAAAATGCTCAACACTACTAATCATCGGATAAATGCAAATCAAAACCACACTGAGATACCATCTCATACCAGTCAGAATGGCTATTACTAAAAAGTAAAAAAATAACAGATGTTGGCAAGGTTGCAAAGAAAAGGGAATGCTTATGCTGGTGGGAATTTAAATTATTTCAGCCACTGTGGAATGCAGTTTGATGAGTTCTCAAAGAACTTAAAACATAACTAACCATTTGACACAGCAATCCCATTACTGGGTATATAACCAAAGGAATATAAATCATTCTACCAGAAATAATTCTACACATGCACGCATATGTTTATTGCAGCACTATACACAATAGTAAAGACATGGAATCAACGTAGATACCCAACGACAGTGGACTTAGTAAAAACAATGTTGTACATTTACACTATGGAATACTATGCAGCTATAAAAAAACCATGACCTTTGTAGCAACATGGATGCAGCTGGAGGACATTATCCTAAGCTAATTAACAAAAAAACAGAAAACTAAATACCACATGTTCTCACTGACCAGTGGAAGCTAAACATTGAGTACACATGGACAGGAAGATGAGAACAATAGACACTAGGGCCTACTTGATGAGGGGGATGGGAAGAGGATAAGGGGCTGAAAACCACTACCAGGTACTATGCTTACGACCAGGTACTATGCTCACTACCTGTATGACAAAATCATTTGTACACCAAACCCCAGTGGCAGAATTTACCCATGTAGCAAACCTGCTCGTGTACCACCGAACCTAAAATAAAAGTTGAAAAGAAAAAAAAAATTGTTTCAGTATTGCTTGTAGGAATACATAAAGGGGGTATTGTGGAAAAATGATTGCCGCCTATAGTGGTGCAGTTTGCTCTGCTGAACAAAAGTGCCCAGGTAAGATAATTAATGAGAGCTGAAATCCAGCCTGAATTCTGGGCAACCAGCTATGCTCCCTGCTCAGCTTCACTCTAATTGGCACAAAGGCACTGACGGACAAGCAAACACCCTGACAACAACTATAGGAAGCAAGACAAGGAGACAAGCTCAAGAATTGAGCAGGGATCATTAAATTGCTATTAGTAGGGACAAGAGTAACATAATAAAAACACTTAGAAATATTGAGAGGGTATCTGGATTTTAATTATATGTTTGACGTAGACTTAAGAATTTTCTAAAGATATGAAATTAAAAGTAATCCCTAGTGGCTAACATCTGGGGAATATGTAACCCACACATTATGGAGCACTGCTATTGAATGGAATTCTCAGGACAGCTCATAGGCTGCTTCTCTCCCCTTTGTTAAGAGCATATGGTTGCCAAGTCTTTGCTATTGTGAATAGTGCCACAATAAACATACGTGTGCATGTGTCTTTATAGCAGCATGATTTATAGTCCTTTGGGTATATACACAGTAATGGGATGGCTGGGTCAAATGGTATTTCTAGTTCTAGATCCCTGAGGAATCGCCACACTGACTTCCACAATGGTTGAACTAGTTTACAGTCCCACCAACAGTGGGACTATTTCTCCACATCCTCTCCAGCACCTGTTGTTTCCTGACTTTTTAATGATTGCCATTCTAACTGGTGTGAGATGGTATCTCACTGTGGTTTTGATTTGCATTTCTCTGATGGCCAGTGATGATGAGCATTTTCTCATGTGTTTTTTGGCTGCATAAATGTCTTCTTTTGAGAAGTGTCTGTTCATATCCTTCACCCACTTTTTGATGGGGTTGTTTTTTTCTTGTAAATTTGTTTGAGTTCATTGTAGATTCTGGATATTAGCCCTTTGTCAGATGAGTAGGTTGCAAAAATTTTCTCCCATTCTGTAGGTTGCCTGTTCACTCTGATGGTGGTTTCTTTTGCTGTGCAGAAGCTCTTTAGTTTAATTAGATCCCTTTTGTCAATTTTGTCTTTTGTTGCCATTGCTTTTGGTGTTTTAGACATGAAGTCCTTGCCCATGCAACCCAAATGTCCAAAAATGATAGACTGGATTAGGAAAATGTGGCACATATACACCATGGAATACTATGCAGCTATAAAAATGATGAGTTCATGTCCTTCGTAGGGACATGATGAAGCTGGAAACTATCATTCTCAGCAAACTATCGCAAGGACAAAAAACCAAACACCGCATGTTCTCACTCATAGGTGGGAATTGAACAATGAGAACACATGGACACAGGAAGGGGAACATCACACACCGGGGACTGTTGTGGGGTGGGGGGAGGGGGGAGGGATAGCATTAGGAAGTATGCCTAATGCTAAGTGACGAGTTAATGGGTGCAGCACACCAACATGGCACATGTATACATATGTAACAAACCTGCACGTTGTGCACACGTACCCTAAAACTTAAAGTGTAATAATAATAATAACTAAATAAATAAATAAATAAAAGAGTATATGGTTGCCATTGGGTCAAGTATTTATTTATAGCTCAATAAGACCTAGAAATAAGCTGAGACCAACTATTCTAATAGGTACTCTTCAACAGGTTCTCCTGTCCAGGTACAGATGTTTAACTATTCTTGTCAATAGGTTCCATAAAGTCCAAATATATTTTATCAACATTTGAAATAATTTTAAATAATTCTTAATTTTTAAATTCATAGTAACAATGAAAACATTTGTTTAAAAAATTGAGACTACATTGTGAACAGGAATTATAACTATGGTTACCTTAGAGATGCAGCCCCTCTATCGATGTAATCTGACAGTTGATTATGTAATAGAAACATTCTATTAAGGAGGAAGCAATTATTTTTAAATGATAAGATACATCAATTTATTACAACTTAAAATATAATAACATAACTTCATTTGCTAATCATTTATGTTAGGTGAAAGCCTTTTCTGGGAATTAGTCCACTGTTGGAAGCCTCAGATTATTCATCTTGTATAAAACCACAGCAATAATGAATGTCTTACACTTTCCAATTTCTGTTCATGTTAATGTGAAATGAAAACTTAAAGACACTTGCAATGTAATCTGAATGCAGAGTCATTTTATTAATGATTTCTTGCCATTTCTATAGTTATCTTGCCCAAATTTATTTTTGGCAGCTCAATTCAATTTTATTAGTCTTCTCAACACATTCCACTGATATTCATAACAACTACAACTCATTATTCACACTTATATTTCATCAAATAAAGTCATTCTTTTTTTTTGAGACAGAGTTTCACTCTTTCGCCCAGGCTAGAGTGCAGTGGTGTGATCTCAGCTCACTGCAACCTCCGCCTTCTGGTTTCAAGCGATTCTCCTGCCTCAGCCACCGGAGTAGCTGGGATTACAGGTGCGTGCCACCACACCTGGCTAATTTTTGTATTTTTAGTAGAGATGGGTTTCACCATGTTGGTTTGACTGGTCTCGAACTCCTGACCTTGTGATCGCCCACCTCGGCCTCCCAAAGTGCTGGGATTAGAGGCATGAGCCACCACACCGGGGCCCTAAAGTAATTCTTTTTAAAGCTTGACTTTTATAAACACATTTGATAAACACAAGGAATCTTGATAAGCTTGGAGCTCAACTGATGGGAGTAGAAGAGCCCAACTTACCAGACAATATTGTATTTGCTGCTATTGATCAACAGTCTGTGGGCATCACCATTAGGTGTCAGAGATGGAACACAGAGCATTTGTTCATCTGAAATGATTCAAGGAAAGTTCTTTTATACAACATATCATAAATCATATTCGGTGGAATTCTGATACAAACAACCAGTTGCCTCAGTACATACACCTGATGAAAATATAGACCTGAAAAAAAGAATGGCCTCTGTTCTTGTCTTTTCTTGATTTTTCATTTCCATATTTTGTTCAAATTCTCCTGATCATTCTCTATTGTTCTATATTGTTTTTATCCAACATGAACCTCTGTCACTATGTCACTTTCTTGTGTAAGGGTCTCAGTCTCCACCTGCTACTGATTTATTTGCTCAGATTATGCTTTAGGAAGAATATCTATGTTACAAATTGTTAAGGAGGTTTTCTTTTCCGGCAGTTCTGGAGTTTTAGTCACCTGGTTAACTAAGGATTTCTCTTTCTCGCTTTCTCTCTCTCTCTCTGTCTGTCTCTCTGTCTCTCTCTCTCTCTCACACGCACACACACACACACAGAGAGAGAGAGCAAATCCAAATCTCTGATTAGAACACCTGGTCCCCTTTCCATGTAGTATATTCTAGTTACAATAAAGGGAAGGATATGTTTTCACATGCTGACTAGGAACATGAATACAATTATATTTCTTGGAGGCCAACGTCAAACTTGTCTTTGCTCCATAATCAAGGCGGTTTCTGGATAGTTTCAAATTCATCATATTTGAGCTAAAATATATTACAGAAAGGAAAACATTTCTGTTTTCTCATTTCCTCATTTATTCTTCATTTCTTCAAGTCCTCATTCCAATATGACTTTCTACTTAGCTTACTTTTCCATTCCATCATTCATTCTGCTCCTGCCATTCTGCTTTCTTACCATTCAGAAAATAAAAATATTGTTTCCCTCTCTATTCTTAAGGAAGGAAAAATTATTACTTTCTTTAAATTATGAAGTTTCTGGGAGAAAATTTTGAGTTTACTTATTTAGTTGCTCAATTAATACTTTAAAATCTACCACTCATGCAAACTACCTGAACAATTATTTTCTATAAAACCTGTCCCTTAAAGCAGAGAATCTTGCAGTATGCAAGATATATATGCTATTTGCCATCAGCATATAACTTACCTATCTTCACTTCACCTATTTAGGCTATTAATAGAAATAGCATTTCCTCTATTTTGTGGGCCTCATAATTAATGATCAGCATAGGAAAAATAGAAAATATAGATAAGCAAAATAAAACAAATATTTCAAAGAATGCAGATGAGTTGTTTGTAGGATACCTAACTTTGGGACTGTCCAAATGCTTTCTAATAGTTAGATTCAGTTTTTGCATTTTTTCCAGGAATATTACAAAATTGATGGTGTCTTTCTGAGAGTAGCATACCTAGAGGCATGTGACATCAGTTTGGTTGTCATGACATGTTAATTTGTCAAGAAGCAGGCTCTGATAGAAAGGCTAGTATGAAGGATTTATCAAGAAATGCTCTTGAGATTACCAGCTGGGAAAAGGCAGAAAGGAAAATGGATTTTGTACAGAGAAGGTGGGCTGTGTTGTAGTCTCAAAAAAAGCCTCCGCTGATCCCCCAGGAAGGAATAAGACTACAATGGCCCTTTAGACTTATCTAGCATTGAGTTAAGTGTTCTAGGCCTTTAGGCAGCTATTTCATCCAATTGTTGGATGGGGGCCACAATGGAAAGAGGGTATGCTCTCGAGTGAAATGGCCTCTTCAATCAAGGCAATTCCAATGAGAACTCACAGCTGCAGGCTGTCTGACTAAAAGACCTTCACTGTGAGAATACATCTTTTAGTCCTGAAACAGGACTTAGGTGGCATCTCACAGTGTCTACTACATCCCATTAGTGGTAATGTTAACTTTGGTCACCTTTCTGTCATATTTCTCCACTGTAAAGGTAGCTTATTTCCTTTTGTAATTAATAAGCAATAATATAGGGAAAATGTTGACATTATGTAATTATCCTGTTCCCCAACGAATTTTACTGGATGATTTTACTAACCATTGAGAATTTCTGCCTCAATCAATTATAACTGCAATTGTTGACAAATTGTGATTTTTCTACTTGATCATTCTTTTTATATTTACTAATTAGCATTCTCCTATAAAGAAGAGTGTTGCTTTCCTTGATTGTTTATTAATTTATTCATTTTTATTAGCAATATAGACTTCTAAATTATATTTTTAATTTAATGAGATTAATCCAATAATTTTTTTATCTTCATGCTTAAATTGTGCCATGTTCGATCAATGGGGCCTTCATTAAGCTTTCTGTTCTTTTTGACATAAATTCTATCCACTTTTGAGCACTTCCTTAATTCTGGTTCTTGATCTTACTTCAGGTTGTTTTAGGCTCCTCTTGCATTTTCTTTGCCTTGGCCCTGGATTTAACCATTTTTCCAAGGTGACTTTCTTTTAGTGTGGGAGGGTATAAAACTTAGAAACACTTTGGTTTATGATAGATATGTTTCTGGTAGCTAATATATAAATGATTTACAAAGTCTAGTATTTGTTATTCAATAATTTTACCCATAGTTTTCTTATTTTAACATTGGGATAAAAATAAATTTTGCACGAGATTATTGAGAGAACCTATGTAAAATTTTAGGACAACGTGTGGCATGTAGTAAGCATTCAATATATAATTGTAATCTTTATGTCTATTCCCAATGCCTGGTATATAGTAATTATTTAATAAATGTCTTATCTTGTTGAATATAATTGCTATATAAATAAGTAAATATGTAAGCAATTAAAAATCACATAAAAATCACCACAACGGTTTACGGGGTTTTTTTTTACTCATTCTAACTTTACTAATGTATCTGGCTGCATGTTATTATTCCATTTAACCTAAAACATTAACTTTAAACAAAAACCATTTTGGGTAAACATCACTAGACATTTTTAAGTATTTACAAAATTAGTAAACTTTATTTGCATTTGCATAAATACTGATCTGTGTATATTGCACACATACTTTATGAGAAATGAGGAAATGTTATTCTAAATTCTCAAAGAAATTTGGGGAAGTGATTTATTCTTAATAAATAAACATCTGAATTTAAAAACATAATTAAAATTTCTAAAATAATTTTAGTACTTTAAGAAGAATTCTAGGCCTAAACTAACAATTACCTCTAATAAATGAAGTATATTCAAAATAGATTTTATTACTGTATTCTCCTTTTTTACAGTATTATATTTGTACCTAATTAGCAAGGTCATTATATTGGTAATCTTGGTTTATTTTAATCCACATGACTATGACTTCGGAAATTGAAAAATCACATCCACGACAAGTTAGATAATGTTCTTTAATGACTCCAGATGGAATTAAGTAATGAACAAATTTAACATTATCTAAGCCAATTAAAGACATTAAAATGACTGGGATTTTTTAAATGTATACTTTTTTTAAACAAATATTTGTGTTTTAAAACTCTAACAGACTTGAAATTTTCACAATTACACAATTGGAAAAGAGTTATAGGGTTCATAACAACTGATGCAAATGATCCTTGCCCTGCTTGTAAAACATCTCAAGAAACAATGAAACATGTCTACAGCTAAAAAGACTGTATTTAAAGAGCATTAAACATCTACCAGTTATAATAATGAACTATTTTTAGAGAAGTTTTACTTATTTTCTACACTAAAGAAAATACTTCTAACTCCCAGCATTCTCAGGAGATAATGTATGCTGATTTCAAAAGAATTTAAACTAGACAGGGCATATCTGGAAAGAACCCATAGAATTATAATTAAGCCCCATATTTATCCCATGATTATATTTGAACATCTATTCAACTGAGCATTATTCAGTTATGATTATATCAAAAAAAGAATAAGATAAAATACGTATAATTTCGCATTTCTCCATATCTTAAACATTTGCATTATATCATGCTTATTTGTATCATGCATAATTTTCACATTTTACACCATGTTCCACTATATATTATATGGTATTATATCTTTAACAATTTAGAAAGTATTCAGTGAGATGTATTAAAGTAATATTGGTATAGGCTTCAAGAGCTTTTGGATTTTTGTTGCACCTCTGCTATCTATCAACATTTATTATGACTTTGTTTGTGTCACTTATGAGTTTTAGACCTTATTTTCCTTATTAGTAAAATGAAAATGTTTACAATGAGGGTCAAATGTGATACATAACAGGAAAGTGTTTTGAATAGTGTAAGTGTACATAAGTTTTAGACATTTTGGAATGACTTATCTTGTAAAATAGTATTTATAGAAAAAATGCTCTGGTGCATTGAGATTTCTTTTGACATTAACTCTAGGTAAAGGGAGAATGTTACACTAAGAAGTTTCTCATCACAAGATGGGGCTACACAAACTATTAATAAATGAGTCCAAGCATTCTAGGCTTATCTCTACTCCATGTCTTATTCATCTTACCTATGTTGATGATCTAATTATTTATCAAGTTACTTTGACTAAGCTTTATGGTTCCTATCATATGTTAATCCTGTGTTGAGTGTCATGAATACAAAGAAAGATAAAGCAATGACCCTGAACTCAAGGAACTTATTATCTAGTAAGGAAGACAGGAAACCAACACAAACTGCATCAAGAATGTGATGAATGGTATCAGTTAGAGTTCAGATCTGACCATGTGCAAGAGAAAATCCAGAAAATAGTGGTTTAACAAAATAAATTTAATTTTATTTTAACATTATAGAGGAAGTTAATCTAGGGCTACTGCAGCAACTAAACTATGTCAAGACCAAGGTCTACATGATTGTTTTTAGTCTTTCGTGGTTGGTGGCAATATGGTGGCCACAGTTCCAGCTATTGTATCTGCATTTTAGGCAGAAAGTAGAGAAAAATGCAAAAAAAAAAGAAAAAAAAATGGAGCATGTGCTATCTGAATGTATCTCCCTTTTAAGAAGTTTCTTAGAACCTCACACAACAGTACTCTTAACTCATTGGAAAGATTTATTACCTTTGCCGTGATTATCACCTCCCATGCTTGAAAGGCAGAGAAATCAAGTTGCTGCCACAAACAAAACTAGAATTCTCTTGTAAATGAATATATATATATGCACATACATATACATATATCTTCCTATATGAACATTGCATGGGCTATTTGAAATGGTTACCATGGAATTATAAAGAAAGAGCATCCAAATCAAACTTGATTGTGTAGTGTTAATGTGGATCTTCATTCCTCTCCAAAAATACCTCTCAAAACCTACTACCCCACCCAATCTCCCTCAGACCTGTAAATTACACTACCATCCCACTATATCTATTCCATTACTAAAACCAGAAATCTTGGAGTCATTGCCAGTTTTCCCTATATTTCTCCTAAAAGACATTTTGTTCCATCTTTAAATATTCTCAATGTGTCAATATCTCCATTCCTCTGCCATCATTTACACCCTAGATCTCAATACTTTTCATTTAACTGTTGCAGAAGCCTCCTAACTTGTCTTCTCACTTTCACTCTTGATTTTGTCAATTCCTTCCTCTGCTCACATGGTAACAAGAGTTGTGTTTTCTTAAAATGTAATTAAAACCAAATTATAACTCTTTTATTTAAAATTCTTCAAAGATTCCCCATTGCTCTTACAACAAAATGCAAATTTATCCAAAAACAGTAGGACTATGCTAGAGGGCTATAAACCCCAAATACTGACCCAAGCTCTAGCTTCAATACTACAGAGAAAATGCCAAAATGAATCCAACTGTCAAAGAGACCAATTTTACCATTTAACAACTGTGAGCCCAAGAATAATTCCCCTCACCTGCCTGAGCTTTCTTGTGTGTAATAAGAAAGTTGACCTGATTAACACTAATAGTTCTAAAATCCTATGAAGAGCAAAAGCAGTCTGGGTCTGCTATTAAAAAGTTTTTAGTACTTTAGCTGTGCACCTGTCTGTTCTTTCACAAGGTAACTGTTAATGTCAAAAGGCCATCCGTTTTTTCAAAGTTCCATCTGTATATAATTCTGTCTGACACAGTTTTTTATCAGGATAGGCAGATGGTAGATTAGCTCCAAAAACATACTGTAGCATCATTAGTGTAACTCAATCCCAAATGCAATACTGGATCTTCTTGAGTTCAGATGCCCTTAATTATGCTCATTCCAAGCATATGGTTGCCAAACAAATCAGTAAGTTTTTATTATGTTCTTAAATGCAAACTGTATTTTCTTGAAAAAGCTTATTCCTTATTACTACTCAGAAAACAAGTTAAATACAAACTGGCTAAATAAGCATAGAAATAGAATTTAGTAAACTGCACCTTTGTGCCCCCTAGGAGGAAATTAGAACATATTTCAGAATAACCAATTAGCTCAAAAAGTTCATGAAAATTAGCAAGTAAAATAATATGTCTACTTTACATATTCCTCTAACAAATATTTACTTGGTATTTGTATACCTGATACAGAAAACAAAAATATTCATATTATTTTGTGCATTATATTTTCAATATACTTTGACATTGAAAGTACTATTTACAATCTGTGTAAAACATTATACACATTATGCCTAATAAAATCCATATGCATAAAATCCCTCAGTCTCTAAGAATAGCATGTACTCCGAATCGACAACTCCCATTGGCTCTTTCCTTACTTGTAGTCTTGTCATCAGCTGATAAAACAATTCCTTGTCTCCAAAATCCTTGCCCTCCCTTAAGCTTCTATTTTCCATCATTGGAGATATAATCAGCGAATCCAACTGTTCTTAATAAATGTTTATATCAAGTCCTGTCACTGCTCCAAAGGAGCCATTACAATGAATAATTTTATGGGTAGTTTGGGCCCAAAGAATCCTAAAAGACTCATGACAGCCTATTGTGTCAAATAGGCTTGCAAAATAGAGGCCCTCAATTTGACTGTCAAATACAGAGTCAAATCACTCCCCAGGATCAATAATGTGCATGTTAAGAGTCTCTCAATACACAAAGATATGAGTCATTTTATTCTAGTTCATCAATGACTTATCTTGTTCAAAAGTGCCTTAATCAGAGCCAGGAACAGTCCTTAACTGACTGATACAGCCACTTTTTCGCCACCCTTTAAAAAGGCAACCCTTTTTAAAAAATTCAGTCATTTGTCAAAACTGCTTAATTTGTGGCAACTCAAAGATGCTCTTTGCTTATCTTCCATGGAGTTGGTCTTATCTACTACGTCTGAAATTATTTTAATTTTATAGTACAATAAAAGTAGTCCATTGCTACAGAAAGTCACATATTCTCTTATGAGTAACCTCAATGACACAGCTTAGTTTATCATATTAACAAAATTGATGCCTTGGGAATCTTTAGGAGATTATATAAAATAATATGATAATTTAATGAGGGGAAGAGAGAGGGTACTTACTGGTAAGGACAACTCTAAGAAAAGCATCTCTTCCTTTCCTCTTTGCATAACAACTAGGTGGCATGGAAGAGACTGAGCCCACTCCAGCTCTAAAGTTGGACTCTGATGGATTGAAGCCATTTGGGTCATTTTTAAATTTAGGTGAGATCACATACCTAAGGCCTAAGCTAATCAGAACATGGTATTCCATTGATTTAGTGAACGGTTCAGGAGTGGGCATGTAACCAAATTATTCTACTCATTAAAAGACTCAAGATTTTTTTATTTCACAGTTAAGAAAAGAAAATCCCTATCTTACTCCAGGTGTAAATGAAAATAACTAGAGGCCGTGGATGCTATAGGTGGCAGCCTTCTTTCAATCATGAGATGAGCCACCCTGAGGATGAGATGAATACATGGAGGAAGTCATCACTGAGAGCCACAGGGACATGGGTCTGCCACCTCAATGACACCATTCAAGTCATTAATGTTTATTAATGTTTGCATCAAACCAACCCTAAAGCCCACATTCCCACAGGATTTTTTAGTAATGTAAGTCGATAAATATCTTATTGCTTGAGCCAGGTGCTAGAATCCTAAATTTTTAATAAGCACTAATCAACGGGCCTTCTAGAGAGGTTTAACAAAGGGACAGGAAGTAGACAGAATATGGGAATGATGAATCAGAACAAATGAAGCTTTGTTGATCTGGCAATTTTTCCTAAAACCTCTATAAGGTTATAAACTGTGAATAGTTCTCAAAAGTGTATAAAGTGTTTAGACCATAAAACTCAATTGTATGAACACCAAAAAGTAACTTTATAAAGTAATACACTTTAATTTTTATTTTGAGCCTCTATTCTGCCTAATGGCAGGAGATTTAATTCCAAATAAACTTAACCATTTTAAGTGTCTATTGAGTCAATTCAAGTTTTTTCTTTCCCTTTCTTCTAGAGGGGCATTAATCAACTAGATAATTTATGTAACATCATGGCACTGATGGGTAACATTGAAAGGATCATCATCATTTGCCCACAATGAGAGCCATGGATGAATATCATTCTGTCTGTCCCTCACAGTGGTCATACCTCCCACTGGCACACAGTGGTCTCAGTATTCTGTTCTCTACACTTTGCTCATGAGAACCATTTGGATTAGTTCACCCTTTCACAGCCACCTTTAGGCACTAATCTGTGTCACAAATAAGTCCCAGGTGCTCTCCTCTGTCATCCTAAAGATATTGGAGAATCCAGTGTGGTAGTATTGCTCATGCAGCTATGCCTAAAATGTCAACTTCCTCTTTAAACTTCACTGGTATTATATCAAGCAAATCTTGTTTGCTTTCTTGGGCTCCACTCAAGAAATGAGAACATATGTTCTCTATTCTCAGATGCCCCAAATTGCCTAGATATTTTTATAACTTGAAATGGGGAGTAGAGAGTTTTCCTGGAGACTTACTCCAACACCACACTCTCAAAGTTCTGTTAGCTTTCCTCTCTTTACCAGCTCAAAGGTTTTACTTATGGTAGATGAAGTAGACTTACTAATAGTTCTCCAAAGATGTCCATATCTTAGTCTCTGTAACCTCTGAGTATGTTGCCTTACATAGCAGAAGGAATTTTTCAAATGTGATTAAATTAAAGATTTTAAAACAGGGAAATTATCTCAGATTACTAGGTGGGCCAATGTCATCACAAGACTTTTTTTCAACTTTTATTTTAGATTCAGGGGGTACTTGTGCAGGTTTGTTACTTCAGTATATTGTGTGATGCTGAGGCTTGGCTTACAGTTGAGCTCATCACCAAGGTAGTGAACATAGTACCCAACAGTTAGTTTCAACACCGGTGCCTCCTCCTTCCCTCTTCCTTCTTGTAGTCCCCAGTGTCTATTTTTGCAATCCTTATGTCCATATACACCCAATGCTTAGTACTTACTTATAAATGAGAACATGCGGTACTTAATTTCCTGTCTCTGTGTTATTTCACTTAGAATAATGGCCTTCAGCTGCATCTATGTTGCTGCAAAGGAAATTATTTTATCCTTCTAATGGCTGCACAGTATTCCATCACACACACACACACACACACACACACACACACACACATATATCACGTTTTTCTTTATTCAATCCACTATTGATGAGCACCTAATCAATGGTGCTCATGGAATCAGTAGCAAATACCTTGATTCCATGTATTTGCTATTGGGAGTATTGTTGCAATAAACCTACAGGTGCATATGTCTTTTTGGTAGAATGATTTCTTTTTCCTTGGGTATATACACAGTAATAGGATTACTGGGTTGAATGATAGCTTCCTTTTTAGTCCTTTGAAAAATCTCCAAACTCCTTCCCACAGTGGCTGAACTATTTACATTGCCACGAGCAGTGTATAGGCATTCCCTTTTCTCTGCAGCCTCACCAACATCTGTTATTTTTTGACTTTTTAATAGCCATTCTGACTAGTGCAAGATCGTACCTTACTGTGGTTTCTATTTGCGTTTTTCTGATGATTAGTAATGATGAGCCTTTTCTCATATGTTTGTTGGCTGCTTGTAGGTATTCTTTTGAGAAGTGTTTGTTCATGTACTTTGCCCACTTTTTAACCAGGTTATTTGGTTCCTGCTTGTTGATTTCTTTGAGTTCTTTGTAGATTCTGGAGACTAGAAATTTGTCAGATGCATAGTTTGTGAATATTTTCTCCCAATCTGTAGGTTGTCTGTTTACTATGTTGATCATTTCTTTTGCTATGCAGACTCTCTTTAGTTTAAGTAGTTCCCACTTGTCAATTTTTGTTTTTATTACAATTGCTTATAAGGACATAGCCATCAATTCTTTGTAAAGGCTGATGTCAAGAAGGGCATTTTCTAGGTTTTCTTCTTTGACTTTTATAATTTGGGGCCTTAAATTTAAGTATTTAGTCCATTTTAGTTAACTTTTATTATAGTAATAGGTAAGGATCCGATTTGATTCTTTGGCATATGGATAACCAGTTATCCCAGCACCATTTGCTGAATAGGGATAACTTTGCTCTTGCTTATTTTTTGTTGATTTTGTCAAAGATCAGATGACTGTAGGTGTGTGGCTTTAGTTCTGCATTCTCTTTTCTGTTCCATTGATCTACAAGTCTGTTTTTACATGAGTACCGTACTGTTTTGGTTACTGTAGACTTGTAATGTGGTTAGAAGTCAGGTAATGTGATGCCTCAGGCTTTCTTCTTTTTGCTTAGGATGGCTTTGGCTATTTTGGGCTTTTCTTTTCATTCTATATGAGGTTTAGAATAGTCTTTTCTAATTCTGTGAGAAATGGCATTAGTAACTGGATAGGAATAGTATTGAATCTGTAGATTGCTTTTGACAGTATGGCCATCTTAACAATATTGATTATTCCTATCCAAAGACATGGAAGGTTTTTCAATGTGTTTGTGTTTTCTGTGATTTCTTTTAGCAGTGTTTGGTAGTTCTCTATGTAGAGATCTGTTACCTCCTTGGTTAGATGTGTTCCTAGGTATTTTTCATGTGTGGCTACTGTAAATGAAATTGCATTCTTGATTGGGCTGTCAGCGTGAACAATATTTGTGTATAGAAATGCTACTGATTTTTGTACATTGATGATCCTAAAACTTTACAGAAGTTACTTATCAGTTTCAGGAGCTTTTTGGTGGTGTATTTAGTGTTGCCTAGCTAGAAGATCAAATTATTTGCAAAGAGAAGTAGTTCAATTCCTTCTTTTGTTATTTGAATGCCTTTTATTTCTTTCTCTTGCCTGATTGCTTTGGCTAGGATTACCCATTCTATGCTGAATAGGAGTGCTGAGAGTTGGCATCCTTGTCTTGTTCCAGTTCTCAAGGGGAATACTTCCAGCTTTTTCTCATTCAGTATGATGTTGTCTGTGGGTTTGTAATAGATGGCTCTTATTATTTTGAGGTATGTTCTTTCAATGTGTAGTTTCTTGAGGGTTTTTTATCATGAAAGGACATTGGATTTTATCTAAAGTTTTTCTACCATCTATTGAGATGATCACATGATTTCTGTTTTTAATCCTGTTTATGTGGTGAATCACATTTATTGATTTGTGTATGCTGAACCAACCTGCATCCTAGGAATAAAGCCAACTTGATCATGGTGAATTAACCTTTTGATGTGCTTCTGCATTCAGTTTGCTAGTACATTGTTCAGGAGTTTTGCATCTATGTTTACCAGGGTTATTGGCCTGTAGTTTTTTCTTTTTTAAAAAGTAAACAAAATTGACAAACATTTAGCTACACTAAGGAAAGAAGAAAAAGTGTCTAATAAAATCATAATTGAAAGAGAAAAAATAGAATTAACATATGATCCAGCAATCCTAGTTGTTTACCCAAAGGATTTGAAATCAGTTTGTTAAAGAAATTTCTGCATTCTCATATTCATTGCAGCACTATGCACAGTAGCAAAGTTAAGGAATCAACCACTAATGAATGAATAAAAAAAATGCCATTCCTAGCAAATTTACCCTTGAGCTAGAGATTTCACAGCTTGTCAGGATTTAATTTGCATCCCAGAATTGCCTCCATTTTGAGAAAAGGAGCAATTATGACAGCAACTAATTCACTTTTTTAAATACCTCATATTACTGCCACATGAAGAACATTTAAGCATGGCAGGCCATAGAGAATCCCTTCAAGCTTGTACCTTCTAATTGAGTTATTTTACACTTTTTGTCTCTAATCTTCCAGCTACCAAGGTGTCTTTCATTTATTACCTGTGCATTAAATTCTTTACAACGTGCACATGTCAGTTCATTGGGGCTACTATAACAAAATACCATACACTGGGTGGTTTATAAACAACAGAAAGCTATTTCTTACAGTTCTGGAGAGTAGGAATTCCAAGATCAAAGCATCAGCAGAATTTGGTGTCTGGAGAGGACCTGCTTCCTCATAGGCAGTTCCTTCTCACTGTGTCCTCGTGTGGAAGAATAGGTGGGCAGCTCCCTTTGGTCCCTTTTATAAGAGCACTAATTCCATTCATGAGGGCTCTGTCTTTATGGCCTAATCACCTTGGAAAGGTCCCACCTCCCCATTACCTTAGGGGTGAAGATTTTAACATATTAATTTAGGGTGGGCATTCAGATCATAGCAGCACATATGAAGGAAGGAAGGTACTGGGCCACTCAGCATTCTGCATTCACCCTTGTAATTGCTCCACAGCAAGGAAGCATTCATTCAATAAGGCAAAGAGTCACTGGTGGTGACTTGTTTTGTCTCCTTTCTGCCAATTCCTTTTCTAGAAATTCTACCTCAAAGTCTTTTAAAATTTAAAGGTAAAAGTTATCCTCATCCTAACATAGCTGAAGTTGGTCATCTACTTCTAGCTCTCTTAGCTCTCCTCTGCATACAGTTCCTCCCTGAAAGATGCCATTCACATTTATTCCTTCACAGTTCAGCTTCATAAGCATTTCTATGTGGGTACCTCTGTGAGCTATATGTCTCTAGTTTCTGTTCTCCAAGTTCCAATTCTACACATTCTACTCCCTACTCTACCTTTCAGTGTTGCTGAGTCAATGTTATCCAAAACATAGTATTTCCAAACCTTCACCACCATCTCCTCTACCTCCGAAACAGCTATTGTTTTCAGGTAAAGTCTAGATTGGCACCGTTTAATATAACTACAATGAGAGCCACATGTGTAATTTTAAATTTTTTAGTAGCCACATTAAAAAAAACAAAAGAGAAACAAGGGAACTTTGTCTTAATAATACCTATGAAATAATATATAGTTAACACATTTTATTTAACTGCATCCCAATATTATTTTTAACATGTCATTTATACAAAAAAAGATATTTTACATTTTTTCACACTAAATCTTCAAAA
The DNA here is from genome assembly GCF_028858775.2 of Pan troglodytes. Taxonomy (NCBI): domain Eukaryota; kingdom Metazoa; phylum Chordata; class Mammalia; order Primates; family Hominidae; genus Pan; species Pan troglodytes. The sequence goes on along the minus strand of NC_072402.2, from coordinate 95,277,865 downwards.
TATGGTATTTACACTCTCAGCATATCTTATTGTTACTAGTAGCTACCATATTGAAGAGTGCAGGTTTACACTCATTCATCTGTAATTCAAGACTATCCTCACTCAGATTCCAGCTTCTTCTCAGCCTTAGCTCCTGCTACTCCTCCTCAAGCACTCAACACTCCTCTCAGAGCAGACTCTTCCTTCTACACTTCCTGTACTTCCATACATTTGTATTTGTTGGCACCATTCCCTCTACACAGAATTCCTCTTTTCTGCCCCTCTTACTAACCCACATTTCATGGTCTCTGAACACTTGTAGAAAACGTTATTTCTTTTTAACTAACCTAGAATGATTCACACGCCTATAAGGTCAATATTTTTTCAAGGTTCCTTTTTCCTCTGTGTTTCCCTCATGCTGTCACTCTTACCTTTCTTACCTCATGCTGTCCCTTCTACTTTGATAACTGAAAGTTATTCTTAACATGATGCTTAGCTTTGCAAAAGTAAGAGGTCAAACTGGGCCTCCCAGTGTTTTAGTGGCTAAGAAAACAGAAGATTGGTAGCTGCCACAAGACAATAGTAAAATATAATCAGGGATCAGATTACCTATACCAAACTTCTTAAAATATTCTTCTAAAGTCTCTGAGAAGAATTAAAGATTTATTTCAAAGCAACTTTTTTCCAAAGATATAAGAAAGCATGCCTGATTGTCTATTAACCAACTGAATCTTAATTCCTTGCTTGAAAAAAAAAAGAAGGTATTTTGAAATGTTAAGCTTCACATTAAAAAAAATGGAGATGACATCAGCAACATGACAGAATAGAAAGCTCCTGACTTTACACCCACAAATTCAGCAAATAAGCATCTATTCACAGATAAATTCCCTCTAAGAGAAAGTCAAAGACTAGCTGAGAGACTCCTGCCTACAAGGCAACTGAGACAACATTCACATCAAATGGTTAGGAATATCTGAGGCACACACAGGCATGGACCCTGTCCTTGGCACCGCAACATACAATTGAGAAAGGAATTCCCAACACCCAGGTTCTCTCTGTGAAGAAGAGGGCTTGGGCCTGATAGATAGTGCCCTAACTCTAAGGTTCCTAACTGTAAGGTTCCTCATAATTTGGCTGTTACTTCACCAAATGTGGAAAGAGAGGGGATTAGACATATGCAAGACTCTATAGATCACAGGAAAAAAAAAAGTGGCAATTTGATATAAGTGACTAAGTGCTATAAGGAGCTTCATCTCCTGGTTGCAGTGCAAAGGAGGGGCCTTTCCAGGAGGGGTTTATAATATGCTCTTCCATGGCTACTTGGTAGCCTGGTTTCCTACTAACTTGTGCCAGGGAGTTAAAGGGGAAGACAAATGTTAACCCAGCCAGCACCCTGAGAAGCAAACCAGCACTCCTGGAGCATCCTCTCATGACTCACCCAAGGGATAATGCCAAGTCCATTAAACTCCTGGAAGGCATTTGTCCACACATCAAGCACTCCAACTTTTCCCGCTTCCACTCAAAGGACTGCATCCTAAACCTCACAGCTCTGGGAGCAGTGGGGACAAAGTATATGCAAATCTTTATAGACCACAGAATAAAGTACAAGTTTGGTTTTTTTGTTTGTTTGTTTGTTTGTTTTTTGAGACAAAGTCTTGCTCTGTCACCCAGGCTGGAGTAGAGTGGTGCAATCTCGGCTCACTGCAACCTCCGCCTCCCAGGTTCAAGCGATTCTTCTGCCTCAGCCTCCTGAGTATCTGGGACTACAGGTGTGTATCCAGCTAATTTTTATATTTTTAGTAGAGATGAAGTTTCACCATATTGGCCAGGCTAGTCTCGAACTCCTGACCTTGTGATCTACCCGCCTCAGCCTCCCAAAGTGCTGGGATTACAGGCATGTGTTACCATGCCCAGCCTAAATAGAAGTTTTATATAGGCATGCAAGCACTTCCAGGGGCTTCAACTCCTGGGAGCAGTCCAGAAAATGGGCTTCAAAAAAAAATGCAGCTCTCTGTTTTTCCCTGGAAGAAATTTATGCCACATATTGAGTGTCCCAACATTTACAGCTACCTCTTCAAAGACTCAATCCTAAACCACCTGGTTCTGGGAGCAGAAAGGACTAGGCACATGTAAGCCTCCATAGATCACAAAACAAAGAGGTGGTCTTCAAGGAGCGAAAATATTTTCAGCCACTACAAGCCCTTGGAGCAGTCCAGAAATATGAAGGGGTGTCATGCAGCTCCCATTTTCTCTCCAAAAGAAGCTTACAGCACACACTTCCAGTGGCTACTTGACAGCTTGGCTTCTAACAAACTTACATCAGGAAGTTAGTTGTGCAGACAAACAATAATACTTCGGCAGCCAGAGTAGGGCACTTCATGAGCCTCCTCTCCAGCTCACCCTAGTGATAAATCCAAGCCTACCCATTTTTTCCTGGAAGGAGTTTGGTCATGCACTGAGTGCCACAACTTCTATAGCTCCCACCCAAGGGACTGTCTCCTTAACAAAGTAGCTCTGGGAGTCAATGGGGTTTTGCATTTCTGAATGACCTAGACCACAGAAAACAAAGAGGTAGATGCACAATGAGTCCCTTTCCAGCAACTACCTCCTCAGGACCAGAAATTGCAGCCTGAATATATGTATAGTACATCTACTGAATGTACGTACAGGAGAGAGTGGAATATATACCCATGCTCAGCTTCATGATGAGGAGAGAAGAAACAAAAACATACAGCCAACACTTCTACTTTTTCAGCTATATCTAGAGTGTCTGGCTCCTATATTTTCAGTCCAAGGGTACTGAGAGGATGTGACACCTCCTAAGCTTTGGGGGCTGCCAAAAACAAATAAGCAAGTCTGGACAAACCCAATGTAAAAGGCAGCTTAAAATCTTTGGTCAGATAGAGTGGTGAGATCCTTCTCCTACATGAGGCCAGTCTGACAATCTGGTAGATGTAGTCATCATTTCTACTGCACAGAAAACAATACAGAGAGACAAGAACAACAAAGAAAGAAGAAAATATATTCAAAACAAAAGAACAAGATCAATTTCCAAAACAGACCTATGTGAAGTGGAGATATGTGATTTACACAACAGGGAATTCAACATAACAGTCATAAAAATGCTCACCAAGGTCAAGAGAGTAATGTAAGAATAAAGTGACAATTTCAACAAGGGATAGAAAGTATTAAAAAGTATCAAACATAAATCGTAGATCTGAAGAATACTATAACTGAACTGAAAAATTCAATAGAGGTGTTCAAGAGCAGGCTAGATCAAGCAGAAGAAAGAATGAGTGAACTGAAAGGCAGCTCACAGGATATCACCCTATCTGAAGAGCAAAAAGAAAAAAGATTGAAAAAGAGTGAAGATAGCTTAAGAATCATAAAATGCCATCAACAGGAACAACTCATGCAATACTAATGTGCCAGAAGAAGAGAGAGCAAAAAGGAACAGAAACCATATTCAAAGAAATAATGACAAAAGACTTCTCAAGTCTGGGGAATAAAACAGAAAGCCAAAAGTAGGAAGTTCAAGGTACCTCAAATAAGATAAATTCAAAAATACTCACACCACGACACATCATCAAATTATGAAAAGGTAAAGTCAAAGAGAGAGTGTTGAACTCCATAAAATTATCAATGGCTCTCTCAGCAGAAACACTACAAGTCAGAAGGGTGTAGGATGATATATTCAAAATTTTAAAAGGAAACAAAAAGACCTGCCAACCAAGAATACTATACCTAATAGTCCTGTCTTTTACAAAGGGGTGATCAAAACGTTTTCAGACAAACAAAAGTTGACAGAATTTATCACTACTAGACCTGCCTTACAAAAAAAATGATTAAAGGGGTTCTTCAAGCTGAGAAAGAGGATGATAATTAGTAAAATGAAAATATACAAAAGTATTAATATAAAACGCACTGGTAAAAGTAAATACATTGTCAAATCTGAAACACTCTAATATTGTAATGACAGTGGCTAAATAAATTGTACTTCTAGGATAAAGGTCAAAAGTGAAAATAATTAAAAACATCCAAGGCCAAAATAAATTAAGAGATACAAATTATAAAAAGATATAAAGTATGAAATCAAAAATATAAAATGTGGCAGGAGGGGAAATAAAAGTGTAAAGTTTGTATATGTGATAAAAATTTTTTGTTATCAACTGAAAATAGCCTATTATACATGTAAGATGTTCTATGTAAGCCTCAGGGTAACCACAAATCAAAAGCCTATAATAAAAACAAAATATTTTTTTAAAAATCCGAAGTCTATTGTAAATTGTGCTGCAATAAATATATGTGTGCATGTGTCTCTGTAGTAGAATGATTTATATTCCTTTGGGTATATACCCAGTACTGTTATTGCTGGGTCAAATGGTATTTCTGGTTCTAGATCCTCAAGGAATTGCCACACTGTCTTCCACAATGGTAGAACTAATTTACATTCCCACCAACAGTATAAAAGTGTTCCTATTTCTCCACAGCCTCACCAGCATCTGTTGTTTCCTGACTTTTTAATAATCGCCATTCTGACTGGCATGAGATGGCATATCATTGTGGTTTTCATTTGCATTTCTCTAATGATCAGAGATTATGAACTTTTTTTCATGTTTCTTGGCCACATGAATGTCTTTTTTTGACAAGTGGCTGTTCATACCCTTCGCCCACTTTTTGATGGGGTTGCTTTTTTTTTTCGTAAATTTTTTAAGTACCTTATAGATTCTGGATATTAGCCCTTTGTCAGATGGATAGATTGCAAAAATTTTCTCCCATTCTGTAGGTTGCCTGTTCACTCTGATGACAGTTTCTTCTGCTGTGCAGAAGCTCTCTAGTTTAATTAGATCCCATTTGTCAATTTTGGCTTTTGTTGCAATTGCTTTTGGTGTTTTCATCATTAAATCTTTGCTCATGCCTATGTCTTGAATGGTATTGCCTAGGTTTTCTTCTAGGGTTTTTATGGTTTTGGGTTTTACATTTAAGTTTTTAATCCATCTTGATTTAATTTTTGTATAAGGTGTAAGGAAGGGGTCCAGTTTCAGTTTTCTCCATATGACTAGCCAGTTTTCCTAGCACCATTTATTGAACACGGAATCCTTTTCCCATTGCTCCTTTTTGTCAGATTGTTCAAAAATCAGATGGTTGTAGATGTGTGGTGTTATTTCTGAAGTCTCTGTTCATTGGTCTATATGTCTGTTTTGTACCAGTATCATAGTTTGCCTTTGGGTAGCATGATGTGTCCAGCTTTTTTCTTTTCACTTAGGATTGTCTTGGCTCTATGGGCTGTTTTTGGTTCCATATGAAATTTAAAGTAGTTTTTTTTTCTAATTCTGTGAAGAATATCAATGGTAGTTTGATGGGAATAGCACTGAATCTATAAATTAGTCTGGGCAATATGGCCATTTTCATGATATTGATTCTTCCTATACATGAGCGTGGAATGTTTGTTCATTTGTTTGGGTCCTCTCTTATTTCCTTGAGCAGTGGTTTGTAGTTCTCCTTGAAGAGGTCCTTCACATCTCTTGTAAGCTGTATTCCTATGTATTTTATTCTCTTTGTAGCAATTGTGAATGGGAGTTCATTTATGATTTGGCTCTCTGCTTGTCTATTGATGGTGTGTAGAAATGCTTGTGATTTTTGCACATTGATTTTGTATTCTGAGAATTTGCTGAAGTTGCTTATCGCTTAAGGAGTTTTGGGGCTGAGACAATGGGGTTTTCTAAATATAGAATCATGTTGTCTGCAACAGGATACAATTTGACTTCCTCTCTTCCTATTTGAATACACTTTATTTCTTTCTCTTGCCTGATTGCCCTGGCAGGAACTTCCAATATTATGTTGAATAGGAGTGGTGAGAGAGGGCATCCTTGTCTTGTGCCAGTTTTCAAAGGGAATGCTTCCAGCTTTTGCCTATTCAGTATGATATTGGCTATGGGTCTGTCATAAATAGCTCTTATTATTTTGAGATATGTTCCATCAATATGTACTTTATTGAGAGTTTTTAACATAAGGGGCTGTTGAATTTTATCGAAGGTCTTTTCTCCATCTATTGAGATAATCATGTGGTTTTTATCATTGGTTCTGATTATGTGATAGATTACAACCAAGCCAAATGGCCATCAACGATAGACTGGATAAATAAAATGTGGCACATATACACAATGGAATACTATGAAGCCATAAAAAAGAATGAGATTATGTCCTTTGCCGGGACATGGATGAAGCTAGAAGCTATCATCCTTAGCAAATACAGGAACAGAAAACCAAACATCGCATGTTCTCACTCATAAGTGGGAATTGAACAATGAGAACACCTGGACACAGGGAGGGGAACAACACACACTGGGTCCTGTTGTGGGGTGCAGAGCAAGGGGAGGGAGAGATTTAGGACAAATACCTAATGAATGCGGAGCTTAAAACCTAGATGATGGGTCCATAGGTGCAGCAAATCACCACGGCACATGTATACCTATGTAACAAACCTGCACATTCTGCACATGTATCCCAGAACTTTAAGTAAAATTAAAAATAAATAAATAAAATGTTTTTAGAAAATGAAAATATAAAAAAATTTTAATTTTTCTTTAAAAATAAAAATCCAAAGTCTATCACGATGGAAAGCCATCAAACCACAAAGAAAGGAAGACAGAATGGATTTACACAATGACCAAAAGAAATAACAAGCACTAATAAGTCCATGCTTATCAGTAATTACTTTAAATGTAAATGGATTACATTTGCTAACAAAAAGGCAGAGTGTCTGAATGGATAAAAAACAAGACCCGGCTGGGCACAGTGGCTCACCCCAGTAATCCCAGCATTTTAGGAGGCCGAGGCAAGCAGATCACCTGAGGTCAGGAGTTCGAGACCAGCCTGACCAACATGGAGAAACCCTGTCTCTACGAAAAATACAAAATTAGCCAGGCATGGTGGCACAAGCCCATGATCCCAGCTACTAGGGAGGCTGAGGCAGGAGAATCACTTGAACCCAGGAGGTGGAGGGTGCAGTGAGCTGAGATCGCACCATTGCACTCCAGCCCGGGCAACAAGAGCGAAACTCTGTCACACACACACACACACACACACACACACAAAACCAACACCCAACTAAAATCTTACCTCATTTTATTGCATATCACTTTATTTTGCTTCTAATACATTGTAAGTTTTGGGGGTTCTATTTTTTTTAATTGAATGTTTGTGGCAAACCTGCATCAAATAAGTCTATTAATACCAATATTCCAACAGCATTTGCTCACTTCATGTCTCTGTCATATTTCGTAATGTTTGCTATATTTCAAACTTTTCATTTTATTATATCTGTTATGGTGATCTGTGATCAGTGATTTTGATGTTACTATTGTAATTGTTTTGAGGTGCCACAAACCATGACCATACAAGATAGTAAACTTAATCGATAAGTGTGGTGTGTATTCTGACTGCTCCACTAACTGGCCATGACCTGCCTCTCCCCCTCCTGGGACCTCCCTATTCCCTGAGACACAACAATATTGAGATTAAGGCAAATAAAAACTCTATAATAACCTCTAGGTGCTCAAGTGAAGAGTCACACATCTCTCACTTTAAATCAAAAGCTAGAAATAACCTTACTAAAGATAACATATCAAAAGCCAAGACAGACCAAAGCCAGGCCCCTCACACCAAATGGATAGCCAAGTTGTGAAAGGAAATAAAAAGTTTTTGAAGAAAATTAAAACTGCTATGTGAGTGAACACATTAATGATAAGAAAGCAAAACAGTCTTTTTGCTGATATGAAGAAAATTATAGTAGTGTATATGGAAGATCAAACCACTCACAACATTCTTTTAAACCAAAGCTTAATCTAGAGCAAGGCTTTAACTCTATTTAATTACATGAAGGCTGAGAGAGGTGAGGAAGATGCAAGAAAAAGTTTGAAACTAGCAGAGGCTGGTTCATGAGGTTTATGGAAAGAAGCCATGTCCATAACATAAAAGTGCAAGGTGAAGCAGCAAGTGCTGATATAGAAGCTGCAGCAAGTTATCCACAAAATCTAGTTAATGTCATTGATAAAGGTGACTACACTAAACAACAAATTTTCAAGGTCTAGGTAGATAAACAGCCTTATATTGGAAGAAAATGACATATAGGATTTTTATAGTTAGAGAAGAGAAGTCAGCCTGTTTTCACAGTTTCAAAGGACAGGCTGACTCTCTTGTGAGGAGCTATTGCAGCTGGTGACTTTAAATTAAAGCTGATGTTCACTGACCATTCCAAAAATCCTAAGGCCCTTAAGAATTATGCCAAATCTACTCTGTCAATCCTCCAGAAATGGAAGAACCAAGCCTAGATGACAGCACTTTTATTTATAGCATGGTTTACTAAATACTTTAAGCACATTCTTGAGACCTGCTCAAGGTGAAAACTATTTCATTTAAAATATTACTGCTCATTGACAATGCACCTGGTCACCCAGATGGAGATGTATAAGGATATTAATGTTGTTTTCATGTCTCCTAACACAACATCCATTCTGTTGCCTGTGAATCAAGACAGAAGACTTCTATCAAGCCTAACTTTCAAGCCTTATTATTTTGACCTTCAAGTCTTGTTATTTAAGAAATACAGCTTATAAGACTATAGCTGCCATAGATAGTAACTGCCCTGATGGATGCAAGTAAAGTAAATTGAAAGTTTTCTGGAAAAAGATTCACCATTCTATATGTCATTAAAAATATTCTTGATTAATGGAAGAAGGGTGAAATATCAACATTAACAGAATTTGGGAAAAGGTTTGGAAAAAATTTCCAAACATCACTGAATGACTTTGAGGGGTTCCAGACTTCAGTGGAGGAAGTAACTGCATGAGTTGTGGAAATAGCAAGAGAACTAGAATTAGCAGTGAAGACTGAATATGTAAATAAATTGCTGCAGTATCATGATAAAACTTGAACAGATTAGAAACTGCTTCTTATGTATGAGCAAAGAATGTGGTTTCTTCATGAAATCTACTCTTTGTTAAGATGCTGTTAACATTGTCAAAATGAAAACAAATGATTTAGAATGTACATCAACTTAGTTGATAAAGCAGTGGCAGAGTTTGGGAGAATTGACTCCAATTTTGCAAAAAGTTCTATGGTGGGTAAAATACTATCAAACAGCATTGCACATTACAGGAAAATTTTTTGTGAAGAGAAGAGTAAATCCATGCAGCAAATTTTATTGTTGTCTTACTTTAAGAAATTGCTATGGCCACCCTAACCTTTAGCAACCACCAACCTGATCAGTCAGCTGTCATCAATATTGAGGCATCACTCTCCACCAGTGAAACGATTATGACTCACTGAAGGCTCAGGTCATTGTTAGCAATTTTTAGCAATAAAGTATTTTTAGTTAATATATGTACTTTTTTACACATAGTGCTATTGCACACTTACTACACTGCAGTATAGTATAAACATAATTTTGATATGTACTGGGAAACAAAAATATTTTGTGACTTACTTTATTGCAACATTCACCTTATTGCAATGGTCTGATCAAAATCCTCAGTATCTCCAATGCATGACTCTATATGCTCTTAAAAGAGACTCACATCACCTTAAAAATTCTCATAGATTGAAAGAGAAAGGATTGAAAAAGGCATTTCATGAAATGGAAACAAAAAGAGAGCAAGAGTGCAAAGGTAACTATACTTAATTGAGACAAAATAGATTTTAGGACAAAAGTGTAAAAAGAGACAAAGATTATTAAACAGTGATAAATGGGTCAATCCATCAAGAAGATATAAGAATTGTAAATATATATATTTATATATAATATATATTATATTTTATTTTATATATAAATTATATATTATATCATATTATATATAAATATACATATGTGCCAAGCATCAAATCACCTAAATATAAAGCAAACATTAAGAGATCTGAAGGAAGATACATACTGTAACACAGTAATAGTAGAGTATGCTAGTACCTTGCTTTCAACATTGAAAAGATCATCCAGGCAAAAAATCAATAAGCACCCATTTGAATTAAACTACATTTTAGATCAAATAGACCTAATGGACATATACAGAACATTCTACCCAACAGCAACAGAATTCACATTCTTCTCAAGTACACACAGAACATTCTCCAGGTTAGATCATATGTGAAGCCACAAAACAAGTCTGAACAAATTTTATATTGCAATCATTTCAAGTATTTTTTTTCTGACAATAGTAGTATAAAACTATAAATCAATAAGAGGGGAACTGATGAATAAACAATAAACATGTGAATATTAAACAATAGTCTCCTGAACAACTGTTGGTTCAAAGAAGAAATAATTAAAGGAAAATTTTAAAATATCTTAGACAAATGAAAATGGAAACACAACATACCAAAACTTATGAGATGCAGTGAAAGCACTGCTAAGAGGCAAGTTTATAGCAATAAACACCTACATCAAAAAAAGAAGATATTTAATAAAAAACCTAATGTTATTCATCAAGGAAAAATGGAAACAAACTAGGCCCCAAGGATCAGAACATAAGTAAATGTAATAGTGACTGGTAAAACAATACAAAAGATTAATAAAACTAAGAGCTTATCTTTTGAAAAGATAAACTAAATTGAAAAATCTTTAGCTAGACTAAGAAAAAAGAGAGAAGATTCAAATACATATAATGAGAAATGAAAGAGGAGACATTATAACTGACATCACAGAAATATAAAGAATCATTTGAAATTATTATGAACAATTATAAACTAACAAATTGGACAACTCAGAGAAATGGATAAATTCCTAAAAACATATAGCCTATTAAGACCAAATGAAGAAGAAATTGGAGATCTGAACAGACCAATAAAAAGTGAGGAAATTGAACTGGTAATTAAAAGTCTCTCATCAAAGAAAAGCTTAGAATGTGATGGCTTCACAGCTGAATTCTAGCCAATATTTAAAGAAAAAACAATACCAATCCTTCTCGAACTGCTCTGAAATATTAAAGATGAGGAGATAATTCCAACCTCATCTTACAAGGCCAAAATTACCCTAATACCAAAGCTAGACAAAGACATTACAGGAAAAGAAAGTCACATGTCAGTATCACTGAAGAACATAGAAGCAAAAATCCTCAACAAAATACTAGCAAACTGTATTCAACAGTATCATAAAAGGATTATTTATCATGATCAAGTGGGATTTATCCCTGGAATGCAAGGTTGCTTCAACATATGCAAATCAATAAATGTGTTTCACCATATTAATAGAATGGACAAAAACAATATGATCATCTCAATAGGTGAAGGAAAAGCATTTTTTTAATTTAACATCATATTATAACAAACTTTCTCAACAAATTTGTTATAAAAGAAAGTTCCTCAACACAATTAAGGTCATATATGACAAGTCCACAACTAACATTATACTCAATGATGAAAAGTTAATGGCTTTTTTTCTAAGATCAGGAACATGACAAGGATGCCCATGTTCACCACTTCTGTTCATCACAGTACTGGAGGTGCCAGCCAGAGCAATTAGGTAAGAGATAATTAAGCTCAGGTCTTTCAGGACTCCAATAGGGATACACATTTATTTAAAACATTTTAACTAAACAAAGAGTGAATAACACTATTACCCCTGGAAAGGAAAAGTTGGCACCTTATTTATTGGTTAATCTCATCTGCAGAATTACCTATTATTCCATATACCTACTTTCTTTATGTTTTATAATAATAGAAATTTTCAAAAATCTATGCTTATTCTAAGGACACAACATAAAGCCATACAAAATTGAGTTTTAAATTACATTTTATACATTTTATAGCTGTGGGCAAAACATGAAAATTTAGCATTTATGCTCAGGAATTCCTATTGACTTCTAAGAAAAATGTAATTCATCATTGCAAATTAGCTAAGGTTCAGAAGTCAATACCTAGGAGGAATATATACATATATAAAATAATTATTATGCATATAATATATGTATTGTATATAATGTGACTGGTTTTTATATATGTGTATATATATGTATATATACACACACACATATATATATAACGTATGAATAATGAGATTCTTTTTAAAAGAAAAATAAATCTGAGGATATATTCATTCAGTCTGCCATTGGATCCATTGTTAGGAAGGAAAAATATCAGTTAGATATTTTGAGTTTTTATACTGCTCTGAAAAAGCATCCAAAATTAGCTGGATTTTTAAACCACTGTAATTTATAAGAATCACTGTATTTATAAAGCACACTTAGTGGTACATCTCAGAAGTACTGCTTCCAGTATTTTTTGACCAGACTTGAAAAAATCTTGCCCTGAAACACAAGGTTGAGATAATTTATCAGAACCTGAAAAATCCTACAGTGTCCTGTTCCACATTTTTAGCTTTGAAATTTATGAATTGTTACATAGAACTTACTATGTATTGCCTGTCCTGTCTCTTGCAAAAATGCTTTTCAAATTTGCTCTCCTAAAGTATGATTTGGAATTAAATAGAGAGCTATATTTTGTAGCCTAAAAAAAAATACTCCTAAAGCAGCAGAGCAATAGAGTTAGCTCAAATCATCATCTGAGGCTAACCAAGGAAAGTGGACCCAAGATTAACGGCCTTTTGATGTTTGCCCACTGCTAGCACATGCCCCTGCTCACCTGCCCATTTGGTTCACAACACCTTTGGAATAGTCTTGCCAAGATATGTGTTTGCTTATTTTTTCAGGATGTTCTGTCCATGATTTTCTGTTCATCCTCCTTATTGAGGGGTGTTCTTTCCAGGATTTTCTATTCATCTTCCTTATTCGGGGATGTTCTTTCCAGGATTTTCTATTCATCCTCCTTATTCAGGGATGTTCTTTCCAGGATTTTCTATTCATCCTCCTTATTCAGGGAACCCCCAGAGTAGAGACTCACTTACTTGTCCCTGGTCTCATTATTCAACACATGCCACAACAGATTTAGCTTTTCTGTTTGCTTTTAAAACTGTTCAGGAAAAGATAAGAAGCTGCTAGGCTGGGTTTCAAGACATATTACCCAAAAATATAACACCTTGGCATTGGAGAAAATAGCAGAAGCAAGAAGGTCACTCTCATCTTCCTCTCACTCTTTTCCACTGAAGCAGGTCATAAAACTTTGGAAGGTCACTCTCTGGCCTTCTCCCACCCTTCTCCCCTGAAGCAGGTCAGAAGACCTTCATTGCAGAAGTGCCCTCCCTATACTGACAGGAAGGAACATCCTACCTCTGAAGTCACAGGGACACAGATAAGAATCTGAATAAATAGACCTTGCTAGATTTCTCCCAGTTTATTACCGTTAGATCACCTCCTTTGGTCCTTCCTTCATATTTCTCCACAACTTTCCACTCTTTATCAAACCTAAGCATAAAAATACACAAGTTTACCCATTTCTTTGGGTCTTCATTTCCTTATGAAGGCTGTTTGTCATATAAAAACTTGTATTAAATACATTTATATGCTTTTATCTTACTAATCTCTCCGTTATTACAGGGACCTCAGCCATAAACCTTTAATAAAAGAAAGATTTCTTTTGTCCTACAAAGCCATCAGTTCTTAGCAATGAAAAAGGAGGGTTAAATCAATCACTTTCTCATGAAGGTGTGCTAAGTATTCTGTTGCCGTGTTTTACTTCAACATCATGATCTCCCCAATGATTTACAAATATATAAATTTGTCCTGAAACTAATAATGATTTATTATCTTAAAATTATTTGGAGACTCTTTTATCAGATAATATAAAATTGATTAGTCATTATTTTCTCTGATTTTTTTCTACTAGTAAAAACAAATTAAAAGGTTTTACAGGTGAAAAAAATTGTTTTGTGCAATAATATATTCTCATTTTTTAACTTGTATCCTCCCCTCAAACATGTGGCAAATACATCTGAAGTGATAAAGTAAATTTAAATAGCTCAAATTGTGTTCATAATCATACAAAGTAAAATAAATTGATATTTATTATCACAATTGTTCATCAAACTACTCCTTTTCATGATAAATAATAACCAACAAATACTGATTATAATTTAATCCATGTGACCACTCAATTTTTCTAGCCCCTCTTGTATTCTGTCCAGTTTGCACATATTGGTCTTTTGCTCCCACACCTTATATTAGCTTTACTCCTTTTGGGCACCAATTAGCAAACCGCTTGGCAACTGAAAACATGACAGTTTGGGGAGCATACTTTCTGTCTAGAACATAAGGAAAAAAGAGTAATGCAAAATAATACATCACATGGTGTTTCTGATGGAATCGTTTCAAAGGTTTCTCAGACTTCTTTGTTACTGATCTCTGTCTGCCTCATGAGAAGGGAGAAATCTTTCCTCATAAGTGTACCTTTTGTTTCCCTAAGCTAAAATCACCTTTTTAAAGTTTGTTCATTGGAATGTGGAAAGGACAGTGACAATAAGTCATCCATAACATATGTTGTAATTTCCCTGTGTTCAGAGATTATTTAGTATGCTAAAAGCTGAGTCCATTAGGACTAAAGATGAACTTTCAGGATATGATCTCTTTATAAAACCTTCAAAAATATTACCATATCTATGTGGCAATCAATTTAGTTTTGTGGTGGATGACAGCTAGTAAAAGGTATATTCTCATTGACTTTAGTGAGAGGTGACAGCGTGCTGGCAGTCCTCAGAGCCCTCGCTCACTCTCGGCGCCTCCTCTGCCTGGGCTCCCACTTTGGTGGCACTTGAGGAGCCCTTCAGCCCACTGCTGCACCATGGGAGCCCCTTTCTGGGCTGGCCAAGGCCGGAGCCAGCTCCCTCAGCTTGCAGGGAGGTGTGGAGGGAGAGGCACGAGCGGGAACCGGGGCTGCGCCCGGTGCTTGCGGGCCAGCTGGAGTTCTGGGTGGGCTTGGGCTTGGTGGGCCCCGCACTCGGAGCAGCCGGCCGGCCCTGCCTGCCCGGGCAATGAGGGACTTAGCACCCGGGCCAGTGGCTGCGTAGGGTATACTGGGTCCCCCAGCAGTGCCAGCACACCAGCGCTGTGTTGGATTTCTCGCCAGGCCTTAGGGGCCTTCCCAAGGGGCAGGGCTCGGGACCTGCAGCCCACCATGCCTGAGCCTCCCACCCACTCCATGGGCTCCCGAGCAGCCCGAGCCTCCCCAAGTAGCGCCACCCCCTGCTCCGTGGGGCCCAGTCCCATCGACCACCCAAGGGCTGAGGAGTGCAGGCGCACCGCACAGGACTGGCAGGCAGCTCCACCTGCAGCCCTGGTGCGGGATCCACTGGGTGAAGCCAGCTGGGCTCCTGAGTCTGGTGGGGACGTGGAGAACCTTTATGTCTAGCTCAGGGATTGTAAATACAGCAATCAGCACTCTGTATCTAGCTCAAGGTTTGTAAACACACCAATCAGCACCCTGTGTCTAGCTCAGGGATTGTGAATGCACCAATCAACACTCTGTATCTAGCTACTCTGGTGGGGACTTGGAGAACCTTTGTGTGGATACTCTGTATCTAACTAATCTGGTGGGGACGTGGAGAACCTTTGTGTCTAGCTCAGGGATTGTAAACGCACCAATCAGTGCCCTGTCAAAACAGACCACTTGGCTCTACCAATCAGCAGGATGTGGGTGGGGCCAGATAAGAGAATAAAAGCAGGCAGCGAGAGCCAGCAGTGGCAACCCGCTGGGGTCCCCTTCCACACCGTGGAAGCTTTGTTCTTTCGCTCTTTGCAATAAATCTTGCTACTGCTCACTCTTTGGGTCCACACTGCTTTTATGAGCTGTAACACTCACCGCAAAGGTCTGCAGCTTCACTCCTGAAGCCAGCGAGACCACGAACCCACCAGAAGGAAGAAACTCCAAACACATCCGAACATCAGAAGGAACAAACTCCAGATGCGCCACCTTAAGAGGTGTAACGCTCACCGCGGGGGTCCACGGCTTCATTCTTGAAGTCAGTGAGACCAAGAACCCACCAATTCCGGACACATTAGGACAATATTTTTATAGACAACAAATATTTTCAGCTAGCATTTGCCATAATAATCTATGAAAAGCTACCTTTTCCAATTCCATTTTTGCATCACTTAGTAGTAAATCTCACTGATTCTAAGACACACTTCTTACATTTTAACATTTCTGGGACGGCAGTATTTGTCACAATCAGGACACCTTACAACCCCTGACAGCCAGCACCACTCATGCTGCAGATGTCCTGGCCTGGTAATGCCAGGCTTGTTACTTACAATGGCTTAACAGGGATGCCCAACCTTTCCATAGTTCAGACAATAGCCATTAAAGGACCATTTGAGAAGTGATGAGTTATGATTGTTGTTGGAAAACCTTCCTTTAACCACCCCTAGAAAGCTAAAGAAAGTGACCACATCAACACTTGGGGAACGGGTATCAACAGCTGGGCAAGGAATCCCAGAGAAAGAGTAAAGGGCTTTTTAGGACACGTTGGAACACACATGTTCATGGTGGAAGGAAAGGATAATATTTTGTAGAAAGATGAACATCTATGACTAGGTCAAAAAGTGGCATGGAAGAGCAGACTGTACATGTGAAGTAATGTAGGAATTCCTTGCATAATATATTTTATGTATATCTCTTCTACATTTATTCGGAAGAATAACATATGGTAAAAACCTATGTTTAGTATGTTGAAAGAACTATTTCAATAAGTATAAAATATAAATCTATAGTAATAAGATGTTATACCATGATTTAATTGCCTTTTTTATCCTCCCATTCTTAGTGGTAGATAAAGTAAGAAGAGTTTGTTTTAAATCAAAGGAATCAAATTCTATGAACTATAATAGCTCTTTTGGGTTAGGTATTTGAGCTGACTGACCTCAGAAGTACATAATAAGAACCACTGTGAGTTGCAACAATATATCCTTTTTAAGGTTACCTTTTTCCAAGATAGAAAAGCTGATTTCTTATTGGTGACTAATTATTTTCAAAATCTTTAATTTTTCCAAATAATATTGAAACAATCATGAAAAGAGCCAAAATACCAAACATAGTATTTCTTTCATATTTACTTGAACTTGTAGCTGACTTAAAGGAAATGAAACATCTTGGCTTTATAAATTGTGTTTCATGGAGCCCAAATGTCCATGAAAAGTAGTTACCCTTCCTTGGAGGATCACATTAGAAGAGATCTGAGTACTTTTGTGATAACAGGGGCATTTTTCCCAATTTTTAAGTTTCTAAATTTATGTTTTCTCTTCTTGACTCCAAATCTGCCATCTTCGCTCTTTGAGAGAAAATGTTTTTCTAAGTGCAGTAACAGAGAATGATGACAGCATCTGAAGAATAGACATTCTTCTTGAAAAAGCTAGAGATTCAGAATAAAAATTTACAACTTAAAAATATTTGAAAACAGGTTCTAAAAGAAGCCTTGTTTTTCAGTGTTTTACTGGAGGCAGTGTGATAATAGAGGAAGGAAAGTGGGCTGCAGAGGCAGAGACTGACTTTTGAAAAGTAGGTTTCCTGATCAGCAACTGTAATCATTGGCAAGTTAATAGACATTTTTTTTACCTAAATTTTCACATGGGTAAATTTAGAATAATCATCATCTAACTGAGAAGGTTGTTGTAAGGATGAGTAGTTTTAACTGGTGCTTGGCACATAATAGCACCTCCAGAATTGCTACTAATACTATTAGCAACATCTGAAAAATAAAATTTGGGATAGCTGTGTTCTAGCCCCTCTAGCCACAGCTGGGTAAAAATATCTTTAAAAAACAAAAAAAACTTCATGTAGGTTTCTGAAAATATAGTGTGACTGATTTGTGAAAGCAAACTAGCTGCTTCTCCAAAAATCCTTAAAATCATCCTCCAAAATCTACTAATTAGACCCTTTTTACTTAATTGAACTATAAATTTCATTTTAAAATAATGAAAGTCCAACCTGAACAATATACAGCTCCTAATTCCAGCTAGGAGGCAAGCCAAGATAGTAACGTCATAGCCAGCTGTGTGTATCTAAACTCCAAAAAGGTGTCAGTTGTGTACTTTCACATTTACAATTTGAGTCTCCAGATAAATTGTTTGTTCTAACTATTCTGAAGAAAAATTGGTACAGTTCTAGCATGGGGCTTTGTTATTAATTTATAGAATGTGTTGTCAACTCTTAGCACAAAGATAATTTCTTTTTAACACCCAAGTTAAATTTTCCTATGCACCTTTTGAACCCTCTTTATGTAAATTCCTATTCTGACCAAATGTACCAATGAGGCTGCATTTTATAGGCTTAAAAAACTTACTACTACTTGACAAATCAAAGCTTTCAGTCTCCTTCTCTTGCTTGTCACGGATGCTGATACTTCAAGCTTAAAAGACAGTCCTAGAAGGAAGACCTCCTGAGCTATACATTGCTTGAGATAGTTTAGTAGAAAGAAAGATGCTTGCATAGAGGCTGAATAGAGGAAGCCTATTGAGAGCTCACAGCCTAATTAGTGACAGGCCGTTGCCTCATCTGGACGGCATTATCTTAAAAGCTGCTCCTTTAATTTATCTTTTTTTCTCTTTTCAAAATTGATTGTGCCTAATAAAAATGGGACTACAAACAAAAAGCAAAACTCCATGAAAAGCCAACTTTGCATTCAAAAATGTAAACTAAATGTTGTGAAATGTGAATGTTACAATCACACAGTAATGCAAATTAAGGAGTATCTTCCAAATTAATAAATTAAAAATGCAGAATTTAAAGTGGAGATATGTCTTAGCTTAGGCTGCTATAAAAAATGTCACATACTGGGTGCTGACTAATTCAGTTTCTGGAGAGGATGCTCTTCCTGGCTTGCCAATAGCCACCTTCTTGCTGTGTCTTCACATGGGAGGGAGGGAGGGAGGGAGGGAGAGGGAGAGGGAGAGAGAGAGATAGAGAGACAAAGCAAGCAAGCGTGCTCTGGTCTCTTCTTTTATGGGTAGTAATCCCATAATGAGGACCCAACCCTCATGACCTCATCTAAATCTAATTACCTCTCAAAGACCCCAGCTTTAACTACCATCACATTGGAATTTAGGGCTTCAGCATATGAATCTGAGGGGGACCCAATTCAGTCCATAGAGCCACTCAGGCTGCAGTTGTCCTGGCCTGGTAATGCCAGTCTTGTCACTTACGATGGCTTAACAGGGATGTCCAACCTCTCCATAGTTCAAACAAAAGCCATTAAAGGACCATTTGAGAAGCGATAATGAGTCGCAATTGCTGTCTGAAAATCTTCCCTTAACCACTTCTAGTAAGCTCAAGAAAGTGACCCACGTCAACCATTGGCGATTGGGTCTCAACAGCTAGGAAAAGAAATTAGAGCAAATGTATATCATACAATGGACTTTAATGTCTTAAATTTTAAGTTTAATACGCCATCAAAATATTATCATAATATATAGAATATCTGATTAATGATTTAAAAGTCCTTAAGTGTTTTCCCTTATTTTAATATGAATGCAACAACAATAATTAAAATTTGTTTAATGTTTACTACCAATAGTGTGCTACAACTGGCTCATAAAAGCTACTAACAACAATTATTCATATCTCTCTCGAATTGAGCATGCAGTGATGTCATCTTGTGGGTGTTTACTCCATCATGAAAGTATTTACACTACAGAAATTGGCAAGCACTAAAAATCAGATCTTCTGTTTGGAGAGCAATTTGTGAATATTTTACCAGCACACTACCATCTATTACACACCAGATATTATTCTAAGTACTTCACATTAATTCTCAAAACAGCCTAATGAGACAGGCACTATCAATTATCTCTAATATGCAAGGAGAAAACAGTGCACAGAGATATCGAGATTTTCCCAAGTTCAATCAACCCATAAATGACAGAATCAAAATCCAAATGAATGCCACCTGATTCCACAGCCTGAGCTCTTAATCACTTCTCTTGGTTACTCAATTTTTCTATGTCAAGTCCAACTCAATGTTTCTACATTTTGAAGGATTTAGACATTATCCATGTGTAACAGAATTAGAAGGCTTACCCACCAGCATTTTAAATTTGTTTTTCATAATTGAAATACCGAAAATGAAAAATAGACATTTACCTTCACCATGTGTTATTCTGCTATCAAATTCTTTGAGCTTTTTCCTATTTAATGGAAGTTTAATTACAAAAGCAAGATAGATACAGTATGCGTTGATCTCTAGTTCAAAAAAAAAAAAAAAACCATGAACAATTTACATGCTAATGAACAGCATGTGGAGCCAGAATAACAAAGTAGCATCCTTGAGAGAAACTTCAAGCATTCTCCACCGAAAGACAGATACCGTCAGAGGACCAGTTTCTAACCGTGCATAGAATGAACAATTTATTTTCCTGCCAAAGGTAGTAATGTTCATCCCTGAGTACTGATGGCTTTTAGCCAGTAATTTTAATAGTCATTCTAATTCTGGAGTTTTCCCCTGGACATCTGCTTCATCTGCAACTTCTTACAAATAAATAAATCCAAGGCTCACAGAGTAGACCATTAGATAGGCATTGCTGCTTTACAGTATTTTTTAGAATCTTTAGGAAAAAGATCCTCGAAGGTTGCTGAGATTAATGTTGGAAAACAAATTCATACTAAAATATCTGCATAAAGTTTACAAAGGACATAGGGAAACCAGGATATAGAAGTGTTGACTTGTCAGACTAGTTAAAAAATTATTACAAATCTTATCTCATACCTAATTCCTAAACTATAAATTTCTTTAGTTAAAAAAATAAGAAAATACAAATATTCCATTCAGTAAAAAAAAAAAAAATACTAAAAACTGTTCTGGTTCTTTAAAGAATACAAAAATCTATTCTTAAAGAAAGGAATAAAATAGCTGTTATTTCTTTCTATCAAAATGGCTAAAAAATTGGTTACCACCTTTGGGAAACAAGCATCTTGTTCCCTTATGACTTATATTCTTAGATGGTATATTCAAAACTACTTAGGGAAACAAAGACATTACTAATATAATATTAATATGTTCATTCAAGGTGCATTTGCTGCCTTATTCTTTTGTTTTTTGGTTATTTGGGTTTGTTTTTTTTCTTTAAAAGAAACCATTTGAAGATTTTTCAAGATCCATGATAATCTCTGGGTTGGGTGTCAAATTAATTAGGTAAGCTGAAATAGGTCACCTGCAATACTTCAGTGTATTTTCAGCATATTGTTTTAATTTTAAACAATACAAACAATTCGACTTAGAATGATTAAAAATAAGTAAATACAGGGCCAAGAAGAGTTCACATTCCCTAGTCCTTTATGACTTTTTCAGGAATTTCTAACTCCTATTTCAGGTTAAGAATTCTTACATTATTAAATAAATTCTAGGTGAGAACTACAAGGCAATATGAATGAGGATTAGCACTTAGTAATGGCATTTATTGTGATTTTAATCACATAAGCATGTTGTTTTCTAAACTTACTCTAAATCACAGAAGTTTGAAATGTAAAGAAGCTTAGATATGATCTAGTTAGACACCCCCCTCCCCGCCCCAATTTTAAAACTGAAAAAAAGGGTGGCTCTAGTTCACACACTGACTTTGAATGGAACTACCCAGGTTTTCTTCTTGACTTCTGGTTCAATATTCTGTATTGGACTGTAAAGGACTAGGGAATGTGAACTCTTCTTGGCCCTGTATTTATTTATTTTTAACCACTCTAAGTTAAATTGTTTGTCCTGTTTAAAATTAAAAACAATACACTGAAAATACAGCAGTTTGGTGGGACTAGGAAAACAGCAGATTTAGATGTGGTTCTTCAACCAATTTGCTTTTGTTTCATTAAGCTAGTCAATGTACATGTTACAAGTCTCAGGTTTTTCCATCTGTAAAATGGGGACTGAACTAAACGATTTCACAGGGACACTACAAATGTAATCTGTCGTTTTAAACTTTTGCCTGTGTGAACATAAGGAGGATAAGAACAAGATTTAACTGTTCTAGAGATCACCACGGATCTATGCTTGCTGTCAACATTTTTACTTTAGAGAAAGAAAAGTGGAAACATCAGAAAAAAAAAGTTCTCATAAGAAGCTAGATACTATAGTTCTATCAGAAGTATAATGAAATTACGTGGGAGGGTTTGGACTTTAAGGTAATTTTTTCAATCATTGAGACAAATAGGAATAGCAACCACTTAAAATTTACAAGTAGTTTTTCTGCTATCAAAAGGGGGATATATTTAAATTTACCTAGAGGAAGATTTTTTTTCCTTTTGATGTGATGAAGAATGCCCCTATGTTATTAGTTCTATAAATTTAGAGTGAATAGTTTCTTCTGTAATTGAAATTTTCTAAAGGCTCCAAGAGATTAAAATACTGTCCATGAAATTTCAAAAGTGTATTATTGGGCACAGGAGGAAACCTGGAGATTATATCTACTAAGAAAAATGTTTTTTTTTTTAAGTATGCATTTGGACTGTTGTCTCTTAGTTAGTGCTCTTAAACAATGGTGGGTTTTCTTCTTTGAGAAGTTATTTGCAGAACATTGAGACCTGTAATGGAGAAGCCCTAAGACAGATTTTGTCCTTCATCTTAGGCTCCAGGAAAGACTCTGTGGTAGATGGCTACACTAATAGCACCAATGAGTGATACTTCCCAGTATCCACAATGTTTTGTTGTCCCATGTTGACACTGGATTTGGCCATGTTATTTTCTTTGGCCAACAGGATGACGACAAACATTGTGCTTTGAGAGCACCAAATCCTAGCCACTAGACCACCAGGGAAGACATGACTTTGAGATGCAATGTCTCTTAAGACACTGTGGTCTCCACTGAAGAAGTCCTGTCTAGCCTTGTTGAAGAAGAAAGGTCACACAAAAAGAGATGCCAGCCACTGCAGTTGTGGCTGGGCTGAGCCCAGCATCCAGCCAAATTATAAGCCACTTGAATGATCCCAGACACAGCAAGCAGAAAGACCACCCTGACAAGGAATTGTGGAAAATAATATATTTCCCAAGTTTTAAGTTACTAGGTTTTGTGTTGGTTTATTAGACAGGAAAAGATAATTGAAATAGCTTGAGATGGATTTCTTCTCAATGTAATGTATATTCTGTCAATAATCCTGCAGAGGTAAATTCTGGCACAGTTAGGAAGATATGATAACAGTCCTTAAATTGGGCAAGGACTAAAGAAAAATAATTACCCTTCTTCAGGGTCCTGGGTTTGTTTGCAGTAGAAGACAGAAATACCCAGAGGGCTGCCAGAGGTACTCAGAGAAAAGTAGAGTGGTAAATTGGTCTCTGTCATGAAAAGCTAAACTAGAAGCATAACAAAGAAGCAACTCAGTCAAGGATGATGATTATGATGGGACTGAGACCTTATACATTTTATTTTACCTCCCTACCATTATGTACTAGGTATACTACTTCTTTATTTTTCTTCTTTTTCATTATTCTTTCATGTAACACTTTCTTTAATCAGTAAGAAGCATTCTCATTTTGTTCACAAAGATTAGGATGGTTGAAACTGGAATGAAAAGAGAAAAGAAAAAAATTGTTTAACAACAAGGTTAAAGGGGGTACAACCCCCTTGAATTTATAGATAGGAAATAGAATTAGCCATTTATATTTAATGTAATTATCAGTATAATTGGGTGTAATTCTAATTTCTTGATATTTTTTCTATTTGTCCAATATGCTCTTTGTTACTTTTTCCCATTTTCTTGCCTTCATTTAGATTAATTGATTGCCAGCTGATATGGTTTGGCTCTGTGTCTCCACCCAAATCTCATCTCGAATTAAATCCTCCATGTGTTGGGGAAGAAACCTGCAATCTCCACATATGGAAGGAGGGAGGTGAGTGGGTCCTGGCAGTGGTGTCCCCCATGCTGTTCTTGTGATAGTGAGTCAGTTCTCACAAGATCTGATAATCTTATAAGTGTTTGGAAGTTTCTCCTTCACTCTTCTCTCTCTTGTGACCTTGTGAAGAAGGTTCTGGCTTCCCTTCCACCTTCCACCATGATTTCAAGTTTCAAGAGGCCTCCCTAGCCATGCGGAACTGTGAGTCAATTAAAACTCCTGTCTTTATAGCTACCCAGTCTCAGGTAGTATGTGTTTAGCAGTGTGAGAACAGACTAATATGGTAAATTGGTACCAGTAGAGTTGGGTACTACTATAAAGATAACCCGAAAATGTGGAAGTGACTTTAGAACTGGGTAATGGGAAGAGGTTGGAATAGTTTAGACAGCTCAGAAGAAGACAGGAAGATGTTAGAAAGTTTGGAACTCCCTAGAGGCTTGTTGAATGGTTTTGACCAAAATTCTCATAGTAATATGGACAATGAAGTCCAGGCTGAGGTGTTCCCAGATAGAGATGAGAAACTTCTTGGGAACTAGAGTAAAGGTCACTCTAACTATGCTTTAGCAAAGAGACTGGTGGCATTGTGCTCCTGCCCTAGAGATCTGTGGAACTTTGAACTTGAAAGAGATGATCTGAAATTGGAACTTATGTTTAAAAGGGAAGCAGCGCATACAAATTTTGAAAATTTGCAACCTGATAATGTGACAGAGAAGAAAAACCCATTTTCTGGGGAGAAATTCAAGCTGGTTGTAGAAATTTGCATAAGTAATGAGTAGTTGCATGTTAATCACCAAGACAATGAGAAAACATCTCCATGGCATGTCAAAGATCCTGGCAGCAGCCCCTTCCATCACAGGCCCAGAGGCCTAGGAGGAAAAAATGGTTTCATGGGCTGGACCTAGGGCCCCACTGCTGTGTGCAGCCTTGGGACTTGGTACCCTGCATCCCAGCTGCTCCAGCTCTAGCCATGGCTAAAAGGTGTCAAGGTACAGCTCAGGCTATTGCTTCAGAGGGTGCAAGCCCCACAACTTGGTGACTTTCATGTGATGTTGGGCCTGCAGGTACACAGAAGTCAAGAATTGAGGTTTGGAAACCTCTACCTAGATTTCAGAGGATGTATGGAAATGCCTAGATGTTCAGGTAGAAGTCTGCTGCAAGGGCTGAGCTTTCATGGAGAACCTCTGCTAGGGCAGTGCAGAAGGGAAATATTGGGTTGGGGTCCCCACACAGAGTCCTTACTGGGGCACTGCCTAGTGGAGCTATGAGAAGATGGCCACCATCCTCCAGACACCACAATGGTACATCCACTGATAGCTTACACTGTGCAGCTGGAAAAGCTGCAGACACTCAACGCCAGCCCACGAATGAGCTGTGCCAGTCTAGGGGAGCCCACTCTTTACATCAGTGTACCCTGGATATGAGACATGAGGTCAAAGGAGATCATTTTGGAGCTTTAAGATTTAATGATATCCCTGCTGGAGTTTGGCCATGCATGGGGCCTGTAGCCTCTTTGTTTTGGCCAAGTTCTCCCATTTGGACTAAGAGCATTTACCCAATGCCTGTACCTCCATCATATCTAGGAAGTAACGAGCTTGTTTTTTATTTTACAGACTCATAGGCAGAAGGGACTTGCTTTGTCTCAGATGAGAGTTTGGACTGTGGACTTTTGAGTTAATGCTGAAATGAGTTAAGACTTTGGGGGACTGTTGAGAAGGTACGATTGGTTCTTAAGTGTAAAAAGACATGAGATCTGGGAGGGGCCAGAAGCAAGGTGATATGGTTTGGCTCTGTGTTTTCACCCAAATCTCATCTCAAATTGTAATCCTCACGTGTTGAGGAGGGACCTGTAATCCCCCTGTGTTGAGAGAGGGAGGTGGTTGGATCACAGGGGCAGTTTCTCCCATGCTGTTCTCATGATAGTGGGAAAGTTCTCTTGAGATCTGATAATTTTATAAGTGTTTGGTAACTCCTTCTATGCTCTTCTCTCTCCTGCTGCCTTGTGAAGAAGGTGCTTGCTTCCCCTTCACCTCCACCATGATTGTAAGTTTCCTGAGATCTCCCAGCCATGTGGAACTGTGAGTCAATTAAACCTCTTTTCTTTATAGTTACCCAGTCTCAGGTAGTATCTTTATAAAAGTGTGAGAATCGACTAATGCACCATCTTGGCTTGTTAAGTATACCTTTTAGTTTTATGTTATTTTGGTGATTGGTCTAAGCTTTATAAAATACAGTTTTAACTTATTATAGTCTTCAAATAATGCTATACTATTTCACTTAAAGAGTACAACAGCAACATATTTCCATTTACCTCCCAAAATTTGTGGTATTATTGTCATATGTTTTACTCCCACATATGCTAGAATGCCATGTTTATATTTTTGCTTTAAATAAGTTTTGTAATTTTTAAGTGGGAAAATATGTTTTATGTTTCTCTACACCATTCTAGCATTATTCTTTCAATTATTTAGAATCACATTACTATCTGGTATTATTTTGCTTTTGGTTAAAAAACTCCATTTAACTTTTTTTTTCTTTTGGAACCCAAGTCAGCTAGTGAGAAATCTTTTAGTTTTTGCTTGTCTAAGTCTTAATTTTGTCTTCACTTATTAAATTTTGTTTCTGAATAAAGAAACCCCTGTTGAATATTTTTCTTTCAATACAGGCATATCTCTGAGATATGTGAGTCTGGTTCTAGACCACCACAACAAAGCAAATGTTACAATAATATGAGTCACACAAATTTTTTGTTTCCCAGTGCATATAAAAGTCATGTTTATACTATACTGTAGTCTATTAAGTATGTAATAGCATTATGTCTAAAAAATACATTCTTTAGTTAAAAATACTTGATTACTCAAAAATGCTAATGATCATCTGAACTTTCCATGAGTCATAATCATTTTGCCAGTGTAGGGTATTGCCACAATGTTGATGGCTGCTAACTGCTCAGAGTGGTGATTGCTGAAGGTTGGGGTGACTGTGGCAATTTCTTAAAATAAGACAACAATGAAGTTAGGCACATTGACAGACTCTTCCTTTTACAAAAGATTTCTCTGTAGTACATGATGCCGTATGATAGCATTTTACCCACAGTAGAACTTCTTTCAAAATTGGAGTAAATCCATTCAAATCTTGCCACTATTTTATCAACTAAGTTTATGTACTATTCTAAATCCTTTTGTCATTTAAACAATGATCAGAGCATCATCACTAGGGGTAGATTTCATCTCAAGAAACCACTTTCTTCTTCATCCTTAAGAAGCAACTCCTCTTTCATTAAAGTTTTGTCATGAGATTGCAGCAGATAAGTTACCTCTTCAAAATTCACTGCTAATTCTATTTCTCTTGCTATTTCCATCACATCTGCAATTACTTCTTTGACTTAAGCCTTGAACTCTTCAGCCATTTATGATGTTTGGAAATAACTTTTTTTCCAAACTGCTGTTAATATTGATAATTTATCAATGAATTACAAATATTCTTAATTGGATCTAGAATGATGAATCCTTTTCAGAAGGTTTTCAATTTACTTTGCCCAGTTCCATTATATCAATCACTACCTATGGCAGTGACAGCTACAGAAAAATGTACTTCCTAAGTAATAAGACTTGAAAGTCAAAATTACTCCTTAATCCATGGGCTACAGAATGGATATTGTGTTATCAGGCCTGAAAACAACATGAATCTCTTGCACATCTCCGTCAGAGCTCTTGGGTGACTTGCTGCAATGTCCATGAGCAGTAATATTTTGAAAGAAATCTCTTTTTCTTCTGAGCAGTAGGTCTCAATAGTGGGCTTAAAATATTTAGTAAACCATGCAGTAAATAGATATGCTGTCATTCAGGCTTTGTTGTTCCATTTCTAGAGCACTGGCAGAGAAGGTTTAGCATCAGTCTCAAAGGCCCTAGGATTTTTGGAATGAGCACTGCCTTCAACTTAAGTCACCAGCTCCATTCACCCCTAACAAGAGTCCGCCGGTCCTTTGAAATTTTGAAGCCAGACATTGAAATCTCCTCTATAGCTACAAAAATTCTACATGGCATTTTCTTCCAATAGAAGGCTGTTTTGTCTACATTAAAAATCTCTTGTTTAGTGTCACCAGTTTCATAAATTATCTTAGCTAGATCTAGATAACTTGCTGCAGCTTCTATACCAGCATGTGCTGCTTCACTTTGCACTTTTTATGTTATGGAGACAGTTTTTTTCTAAACCTTAATTAACCAGCCTCGCTTGCTTCAAACGTTTCTGCTGCAGCTTCCTAATATCTCTCAGTCTTTCTAGAATTGAAGAAATTTAGGTTTTGCTATGGATTAGGCTTTGGTTTAAGGGAATGTTGTGGCTGGCTTGATCATTTATCAAAATCACTCAAACTTTCTCCATATTAGCAATAAGGCTGTTTCACTTTTTTATTATTTGTGTGTTCCCTGAAGTAACACTTTTAATTTTCTTCAAGAACTTTTCCTTTGAATTTCCAACTTGGCTAATGCTGGTGCAGGAAGTCTTGCTTTGAACCTGTCTTGACTTTCAACATGCCTTCCTACCTACGATTAATCATTTCTAGCTTTTGATAAAGTAGGAGATGTGTTAACTCTTCCTTTTACTTGAACACCTAGAGATCATTATAAGGTAATTAGTTGGACTAATTTCAATATTTTTGTATCTCAAAGAATAGGAAGGCCTCAGGCCAGAGAAAGAGATGGAGGAATGGCCAATTGGTGGAGCAGTAAGAACACACAAATCACTTATGGATTAAAGTTATCATCATATGGACACAGTTTGTGGCTCCCCAAAACAATTACAATAGTAACATCAACAATCACTGATCACAGATCACCATAGGAAATATAATAATGAAAAACTTTGAAAATATTGCAGAAATTTCCAAAATGTGAAAGACACAAAATGAGCATACGTTATTGAAATAATGGTACCAATAGACTTGCTTGACACAGGGTTGCCACAAAAACCATCAGTTTGTAAAAAAAAAAAAAAAAAAAAAAGCACTATCTGCAAAATGCAGTAAAGTAAAGCACAATAAAAGGAGGTATGCCTTGAAATAGTTTGGATGTTGTCCCCACTCAAATTTCATGTTGAAATACAATCCCCAGTGATGGAGGTGGGGCCTGGTGGGAGGTGTTTGGATCATGGGGGCAGCTTTCTCATGAATGATTTAGTACCATACTATGGTACTGTCCTCATGATACTGAATGAGTTCTCATGAGATCGGATCATTTAAAAGTGTGTGTGGCACTTTCCCCCGCCTCTTTCTTGCTCTTGCTTTCACCATATGATATGCCTGCTCAGTCTTCACCTTCTGCCATGATTATAAGTTTCCTGAGGCCTCCCCAGAAGCTGACCAGATAAGAAGCATCATGCTTCTTATGCAGCCTGCAGAACTATGATCGAGTTAAACTTCTTTTCAAGTTACCCAATCTCAGGTATTTTTTTATAGCAATGGAAGAACAGGTTGATATATGCCTGTACTTTAAAAATGACTCTCTACTATCTTCTGGCTTGCATAGTTACTGATGATAAGTTTGCTATAATTTTTGTCTTTATTCTTTTGTATGTAATTTGTCTTTTTCCTGGATGCTTTTAAGATTTTTTCTTTATATCTGGTTTTTAGCAATTTGACTATGATGTGTCTTATAATTTTATTTAGTTTTATTTTGCTTAGGGGTCCTTAAGACTCTTGGATCCATAAATTATGGCTTCCATAAAATTTGTAAAATCTTCAGCCACTTTTTTTCAAATATTTTTCTGACTTCACCACAATATCCTCTCCTCTGAGGCTCTAATTACACATTTGCTGAAACTTGATATTGCGACAGCATGCAGCAACCAACAACATAAAATTCTGAAATTCAGTTATATAATGAAAAATTATTAGGCATGCAAAGAAGCAGGAAAATCTGACCCACACAAGAAAAAAATTCAAATTTTTAAAAAACTGAAGTTACTGGTGCTGTTTTTGCTTTTATTTTTGTATCATTCAATTTGGATAGATTATATGTCTTTGTCTTCAAGTTTGGTGATCTTATCTTCTGCAGTGTCCAATGTGTT
The DNA here is from genome assembly GCF_028858775.2 of Pan troglodytes. Lineage (NCBI taxonomy): Eukaryota > Metazoa > Chordata > Mammalia > Primates > Hominidae > Pan > Pan troglodytes. The sequence goes on along the minus strand of NC_072402.2, from coordinate 95,248,077 downwards.
CATCTGTTCCAGTCATTTTCTATTTCATATCTTTTATTTGTTATCTGTGAAGTTCAACGTAAGCTCTTTTAATTTCTAATTCTCTCATCATTTTTATCTTTTCTTCTACCTTCTGGAACATATTTAAATTGTTTATAATAGCTGTTTTAATGTTCTTGTCTATGAGTTTCATCATCTTTGTCATTTCTGGGTCTGTTTGTATTAAATTTGAGTTTTTCCTGATTGTTGGTCATATTTTCTTGCCTCTTTGCTTGCCCGATAATTTTTTATTAGGTGACAGAATGTTACGTTGTTGTTTACTAGATTTTGTTGCATTCCTTTGATTCTGAGTATAGTTAATTTATGTAATAATTGTATTCTTTAAAATCTTGCTTTTAAAATTTGCATGATAGGCTAAGAACATTCTTAAGTCGAGTTAATTTACTTCCATTAGTCACCACTCTGAAGATTCTATAATGCTGTGAATATTTTGTGAGCTTTTGATTGTGATTTGTGGAAATATAAACTATTCCAGTCTTGTAAAAGCTCTGGAAAGAGTCTGGAAAGCGTTTCATGCATCTCTTCTGGTGACATTTTTCTTGGCCCCTGGTAGTGTCTTCTCATGCATGCTCAGATCAGATTTAGCCAAAAAATGTGAAAGTATCTCTCCCTCTCCTTTCTTTTTACCTCCCTCTCTCTCTCTTTCTCTCTCTCTCATTCATTCTCCATCCTCCCCTTACTCCAGTACATCACCCACCAAACTGTAGCCATGATAGCCTCTCTGAACTCTGGCCTCTGTCTCTTCCATTTAGCAAGACTGTCGGGCTGTCTTTGGGTCCACGCTATCTGTACTGCAGCTTTAAAACCATGCCCAGGAGTAAGCAGGAGAAATTGTAAGTTTTAACTCATTGGTTTTCTTTCTCTTAGGGAACTTCATCCCGTGCACTTTGTTTTTCAATGTCTGAAGACCTTTCTTTTTTCCTTTTTTTTTTTTTTTTGAGACAGAGTCTCACTCTGTCGCCCAGGCTGGAGTGCAGTGGCACAATGTCAGCTCGCTACAACCTATGCCTCCCATGCTCAAGCAATTCTCCTGCCTCAGCCTCCCGAGCAGCTGAGATTACAGGTGTGCACCACCATGCCCAGCTAATTTTTGTATTTTTAGTAGAGATGGGGTTTCACCATGTTGGCCAGGCTGGTCTCAAACTCCTGACCTCAGGCGATCCACCTGCCTCAGCCTCCCAAAGTTCTGGGATTACAGAAGTGAGCCACCATGCCTGGCCCTGAAGACCTTTCTTTTACATATTACTGTCAGCATTCTAACTGTTTAAGGAAAGAGTGTTAATCCAGAATCTATTACTCTAGCTTGGCCAGAAGTAGAAATGAGGCAATTCTTTAGTTTGTTTCTTGGTTGTTTGGCTGGTTGGTTGGACTTTTTTAACATTGTTTTATTTTGTTTATAGGAGGAGATTTCCTAAATTCCAGCATCTCTTCTGAAAAAGTCAGACCAGGTAGATACCAACCTATTGTTAGAAATTAAGAGAAAAGGCCTATATCATGCTTAGGATAGACTAGCCAGAGATTCTACCCCAAGATCAGTTATATTTCTGAAGACATCTCCAAAAGAATGGTTGTGTCTGTCCAGGCTGTGCCTATCTAGGCTGTGCCTGGGGCTGACACCCAACTGTCAGTCCCAGCTGAGGTAGGATCATGATTGCACATATGAAAACCAGCAAGCAAAGGCCAAGTGAACCTTCTTTGAGCATGTGAGGGAAAACCCTTGAAGGGATGTCAGCAATTGAAGGGCAACTCTGTGAGAGACTCCAGTTTCTGGCAATAAAGCAAGTGCTTTGTGCCATTATATTGTGTTTGTTTTTATGGGTTATATAATAATAAAAAGTCCCATACAAGAAAAGATTTAAGTAGAATTTCTTGCTGAAAGACCAATCTGGTATTCTCTCCCTGAGGAGGAGTACAGATCAGCCCGCTGGGACAGCCCAGCTGCATATGTACCAGGTTGAATAGAAGGCTAGTGTACAGCCTGGGGCATCAATCACCTGCACTACATCTCCCTGCTGATGGAGCAGGAGAGTAAAGCATGAATGGACTCCTTTCTCTCTCTCTCTCACTCCCACTCTCTTTCTCTCTTTCCCCCTTCCTTCTTCCTTCTCCATATCCCTTTTCCTTCCTTTTTTTCTTCTTTTCCCTCTGTCCTTCTCTCTCTTTTTCTTCCAAGAGAGAAGGCCCATTAAGAAAATCTGGGCTAGGAAATTACATAATAATGCAATAATAATAGATGAGAGTAGGGTGGCAATACTGGTGCTTTTTTATTTTCTTTATGCTTTTCTATATTTTCCATTTTTCTACACTAAACATATAAAACAGCAATAATAAAACTATTGTTTAAAGAGAACACACAAAAATGTTATCTTCCAGGAACCTGGCTTAATTCCCTAATACAGAGCAGATAATAGGTGTCTGTTTAATAGATGAGGAAAAGTAGTAATGTTTGGAGGTAAGAAAAACAGTGACACCCTCTATTAGTTTTTTAATTGCAACAATTCCATTCTCTTTGATCCCTTCAGAACTCACAACTCTTCTAAAGAGCCTCCATGAGGTTTCTAGCTTTCTATTTTAAGAAACGCAAGCTTCACACTTTCTATAACATGAAATTGTTAATTGTCATGAAGTAATTTAACCTCTATATAAATTAACCCCATATCCCAAAATATAAAAGTAGCCAACGCTAAGTCTAATTCCTAAAGATAACTCTAGAATCACCTTGCCAATAGCAGACTGCTTAGTGCTAGGTCATTACTTTGAGGATGGCCATTCCTCAGCAAACACCTCAGATCCTGCTGGGAGCTGGCTTTCCCTCAATGCCATCTTCAACTTCTCTATAAAAGACATTAAAATAAGTGAAAAGTTTACTAATAAACCTATACATGAATAAAGAAGAGGGGTTTGTTTCTTTTTTCTTTGGTTGGAAGTAAACAACAGTGTATATCTCATGAAACCATTTACCCTTACTAAAAGTTAAACATATAGTGAGAATACGCACATAAATCAGAGAGTTATCAAAACTATTTAGGAAAAAAATGTTTAATTTATTCTAGTTGAACGAATTGAACACACTGACCTAACACCTGCACTACGCCATACTGGGGGCACTTCTAAATGCATTTGCAGATGTGGAAGCTCACTGCCTACCAAAGCGCATGTTCCTAACGGTGTTCTCATCATCCTTATGCTACTTGTCCCACCACCCATGCACATATTTCAGATCTATCTGGGGCGACTGCAAATAGTAGGTCTTCAACAAACATGTTAAATTGAATAATATTTTTGTAATAGACCTATGAAATCATTTGACATAAAATTTACTTAAAGTAAAAATTGACACTCATTTTAGTTCTGCCATATGAAGCTACTCAGAAATAGTTTCTTCGCTCTTTTACGTGCCACCCTACATGGTCACTGTCTTTTCATTTGTGTCCATCCACTAAAGGTAGAGAGCATTTCAACCACTGCCTGCTGCTGCCCTATGCCTTCCACTAAGAGCTGCATTCATTCATTCATTCATTTTTTCACTTATCCCTCCATCCATCTATTCAAGAAATCCATGGAACATGCAAATATTTGAAGACAGTCTTCACGTTCTTCCTAAGTCTTCTCTTCATCTAACTAAATATTCTCATTATCTTCTTTATCATTCTTATTGTGATAAGTGTTCTAACAAAGTCAAGGGATATTGAGAGGCCAGAATCAGGGTGTGTGAGGGAAGAACTATTCCCTCTCTCTCTTGTTCTAAGTCCAAGCTTCTACTATTACAACATTCAGAACACTCATTCAAAATGGATAAAAAAGATGTTCTGGGAACACAGTAATTTTAAAAAATCTAATATCTAATAATCTAGTAAAATGGAATTATGGTTTAAAAACACTATTATGTTACCGAAAGGTACCTTAGAGGAAGTATTATGTGTAATGCCATGTAAGCCTATTTTTTGCCTACAAGTTATGTTTTACTTTTCTAAACTTTAAAAATTCATTAACGTTAAAACTCTAAGGGATCACCAATTGTCTTTTGGATGTTAAAATAACACCAGCAAATGCAGTATTATATCTTTCTAAGCTACTACTTAGTATTTCAGTGTTATATCACGATCATCCTTAAAATGCACAACAGAGAACCAACTCAGTAATCAGTATTGATCTTTTAACTCCTCTGCACATAATGACTTCAGTGGGGCTAGTGCTTTTCTACTGATGGCTCTCAGAGCTTTAAAAATCATAATGCTAATGAAAGACTGAGGACAAACATTGCAGCTATGCCCTTAAAAACACTGCATGATCCATATCTTGGAAAGAAATCAGAAGGGAGACCACATCCACACCTTAGTGAATAGTAGTTCTTAAAATGCCTGCTCAGCCTTATGAAGACTGGAGCCACCAGTCCCATGCCATGTTGAGTGCTCATCTTTGGATATCAACAGAGACCGTCATTTTTGAGCAGCTTATCCTCTCATTAAGAAGACAATTAGTATTCACACTATCTACTCTGAGTTTATAAAAATAATCCCTCAAACATTTAGGCAGGCTTCCAGCTGAATCTCTAATGTAAATGATTTGGCTTAAAGTCAATGGAAGGTGATTTTCTGTGATACAACCAGCTCATGTCAAGACATTTCAGGGAACTTCACTAAAACATACAGATCTTGTGATTCATTTTTTTAAAGCTCTGTGGCTGACATGCCCTCACTTGAACAAAGTTCCTTTCCAGATCATGGGGCCTTTCCATTAATGCCTGAAGTTGTATCTTTCTTCTTTAGTCTACATTACCTGGGGGATCAATTGCAAGCAAAAAGGAATTCACTTTAGTAAACCTTGTGACTTCCCTGAATCCACAGAGCCTTCCAGAAATCGAGGCTTTATGCCAGCTCATTATTATCCTAGCGATGTGGATCCCCCATTGAGCAATTAGGAAATAAAGAGTTTTATTATCCTAGGGAAAAGAAGAATGCAATGAAAACTCCATGTAAAGAAAAAAACATGAAATTTAGTATTTTGTGGCGTTTTAGTCTAGCCAATGAGAAAATTCTGTATTCACTGCAGATATATAAAAAGATAGTCATTGAATTGAACCAGAAATAAGCCTGAAAACTTTTTTTGCCTTCCCACTCTGCTTCTACATAGCTGCATTATTCATAGCCATTTGTTTTTCCCTTTCAGATGTGGGCTCACACTTCCTGCTTCAGAGCTATCGTTCAAGGCTTATTCTGATAGAAGTCACTAATTTTCTTTTCTGTACTATCATTCCACACTGGGCTCAACTGTATATAGGGCATTTTGAAGTCATGGGAACCACTGAGACAGAGAAAATACATAAAACTTTGGACATGGATCAATTGAGCAAAAATATAGCTATGGCTTAAAAAATGCAGGGGCCTAAATATAAGTTGGTATCTTTCTTGATTTTATATTCAATTATAAGCATATATACCTAATAAAGATCCCCACCCCCCAGTGAGTCATTATTTTACATTTAATTTTCTCTAGTATATACCCTTTTAACTTCTGGACAAATCAACATTTGGGTAACATTCATTGAATAACATTCATGTTATTTAGAAATTCATTTACATATGTCAGCCTTACCGTACCCATGTATATTTTTAAAAACTTGGTGTCAAACTAGGCTCTCACTTCCCTGCACATGCATGCATGTATTGTGTTCATGCATAGACACACACACACACACACACACACATACACACAAGCACACATTATCTGCCTAATAACACAACCACAACATCAAAAATATTTGTTTTCAGATGAGCAGGTCAAATGGTAGCTCCCTTTAACTTAAACTTCCCTAAAATTGGAACTCTTACTGGGGAGGGAAAATGTAATCCATTACACAAAGTACAAGTGGTTAAGCTAGGAAGTTTATATAGATAATCCTAATGAGGTAGATAACTAGCTCATATTTCATTACTGTAGCTTATTTCCTGGAAACTGCAGATAAATTACTGTAAGAATTAGAAAAGCTATATGAATACAAAACATGACAAAAACTAAAAAATTCCCTTGAACATATGTGGCAAGCTAAAAGGAAATAGGGCCTTCTCAGGCCACCACTGTTCTCCACCTGGCCAGTCTCAGCCTCCCTCAAATGCAAATCCATCTTCAAAAGCCATGTCACTTACAGCCAGGTTTATGGAGAAATAGTCATCCCCACACATCATACATTTTCCACACATCATCTCTTGAGCATGTCTGCTTGAACCCTGCAGTTCTCCGCCCTACGAGAGTTGTTCTACTTCTCTTTCTCCATCACAAATTTCTTCTTTAAGCCTCTCCAGCCTTCTCTTCCTTCTCCAACATACAGTCAAATGCTATTAGCCCACCTACCACATTCGGAAATCAAAAGTTAACCACAAAAAAGAAAATGTAAACCCAATCTGTTACCAAGATCTGCCCGCCAATATTCCTTGGGTGTATCTGGATTGGAAGGGAGCTGGCATCAATCTGGTACTAAGCAATTTGCTCTCTCTGTTCTACATTCTCATCATGACTACTTATCTCTTCTCATCCTTTACATCTCAGCACAATTATCACCTGCTGAGAAATGCTCCTCTGAATTATTCGACAGAGTCAAATTTTTGTTTTATATTATCCTTAGGCCCACGTGCATCTCTTTGGTAACACAACACAGTTCTGACAGTGTTTTGTGTAACTGTGCTTAATGTCCACTGCATACAGTAGACAACATAAATCATAAAGACAATAATACCAGCTCTTGTTTTCTTATCACCACCCCAAAATCTAGTACACCATCTAGAATATAAAAGGTGCTCAATTAATATTTCTTGAATGAATGAAAGGCTGAATGAAGAAATAAATATGTCTATGTGTATGGGTTTATGTAGTCTGTGTTTATAAATAATATTTCCAAAGACTTAGTATTAAGAAAATACTTTTTAAAAATTACCTGAACAAGAACTAAAATAAAACGTTATAGTCTTCAATAGATGTTGTATCACAGCCATAGAATCAGAAGTGGCTGAGGATTTAAATTTATTTACTCCTAGTGTGACTATCCACATTTGCCTGAAATAGTCCCAGGTTTTCATCTCAGTATGATCTTTAGGAACACCCTTTGCTCTCAAAATTATTTTAATTTGATCAACAAATTACATAATTACCTTGCTTGTCATGAAGTGAATTCTTGGGTTCTGGTTCTGGGTTACTGTCTTAGTTAATTCAGGATGCTATAACAAACATACCATAAACTAGGTGGCTTATAAACAAGAGAAATGTATTTTTCCCAGGTCCTGAGACTGAGAAGTCCAAGATCAAGATGCTGGCAGATTTGCTGTCTAGTGAAGAACTGCTCTCTGGTTCACAGATGGCACCCGCTAGCTGTGTCCTCACATGGTAGAAGGGGCAAATGAGCTCCCTTGGGCCTCTCTCATAAGGGCACCAATCCCATTCCTGAAGGCTCCATCCTCATGAACTAATCACCTCCCAAAAAGCCTCACTTCTTAATACCATCACCCTAGAGGCTAGGATTTCAATATATAAATTTGAGAAGGAACACAAACACTTGGACCATAGCAGTCACTCCATGAAATGTGTGCTGCCCCATGACAGATGTCTATTCTAGGGTTCCACATTTAGATATTTATTTTCTCTCCACCTATATATGAAGACTGTAGATATAATACTAATCTATTGAAATATAAAAGCGCTGAAATTTTGCAGCATCTTGTTGAGCTTAGGGAAAAATTACCAGGTAGGATAAATATCAAATGTGATACATTCCATCTTGAAATATTTAAATACCATTACATTTACATAGGTCCCCAATTTACATTTAAATTCCATTACATTATACATAGGTCCCCAATTGCAATTTGACAGTCTGAGCTTCATATTTTTATCCCACTATTATATTCAGTGATTCACTGCACTTTAGCAGTTGGAGGTTCCCTACTAAAACTGGCCCCAATTCAAAATTTAGTTAAGTTGCTCAGGGCAGAGATGTAAATGACCTACCAGGCTATTAAGTCCAAACCTTACAAGGTTGTTCCCAGAATAATGAACACTGCAAAAAACTTTAAGAATAGGTTGCCTTTTGTAAAATCTGGATACAATCCAAGAAGAGTATTCATTGCTTAATTAATAGGCAATAAGATAAATTAATTTGATGTAAATAATTATTAAATATTAATGAATAAGCTAATGTATACAGCCAAATCCATTTTATGATAAAACCTCCCTAAATAGTATTTCAAATCAATAAGGTATGCCTTCCTTATGCTAGCAAAATAACATAGAAAATGTAGATTGAAGCTATTATCCATCTCAACTTTTCTACTTTGAAGCTTCTGTCCCAACAGAAAAATCAATTTCAGAATATAATAGATAAACCCAGGTGCAGATATTACTGCAGATATTATTGGTTATTATTTGTTCTTTTTCTTTGACTCCTAGTGAAAGTTGCTTATTACAAATTCTGTCTGGAATTATTTTAAGCTTTTTGCTAATAAAAGTACATACTGACAGAACAAATTATTCAGAGATAATTGCAATGCATTATTTAAAGGCCTTAAAACACCTGTCTTCTTTATTTTAAGGAGTTTTACTAAAACACCATTGTAAATATTCTTACTCCTAAATGGATGTGTTGTAGGGGGTCTGACTATTGTCAAAGAGGGACCTTGTGAAAAATTAAAGAGTCCTGTGAACCCCCAAGTGTATTCACACAAGACTCTTTCCGTAAGAGATTATGCTGATGGCCCGCACTGGGTCTTTATTCCCCAAATGTGTCTAATTAAAAATTTAATGGTACCATTGATAAAAGGTGAGGGGTAGGAATCTCCAGAGCATCTCAGCCCTCCGTTGACACAGATGGGTCAGACCAAGAGATTCCAGACGTGGAGCAAGACATGCCTACTGGATGGGCACAGGCCCTTGAAGAACCCAACTGCAGGGCACAAGAAGCAGCGGAGGAGAGGCAAGCCTGTCAGGGGGCTGAAGTGAGAAACCTAGGAGTGGACTAAACAATTCTTTCCATCATTCATCCATTTATCTATCTATTGCAAATATCTATTGCAAATCCACAATATGGTAGGCACTATGTTAGGTATAGTAGTGAGTAAAACAAACACAGTCCCTGTCCTCAAGGAATTTGCAGTCCAGGAAAAACAACACACATTAATTAAGTAATCCCACCAAGGTTTGTATAAACGTGAAATGAGAGAGGATCTCTGAAGGAAAAGGATCTAATTAAGTGACCAAAACAAAAAACAAAACAAAACAAAACAAAAACCCTGGCCTAGAGAAGGGGGCAGGAAGCAGAATAAGTAAAGCCTGATCAATCAGACCTGGAGGTTCATAAAAAGATAACTAAGCACACAGTGGTGGAACAGAGGATGCCAGCAGGAATTACACTCCAGCCAGAAGGAATAGCATGTGCAAAGGTCCTGTGGCAGGGTGGGGCGGGGGGAGCATGATGTATTCACAAATTGACTATGTGGCTGGACTACAGAAAGCATGAGGAAGCACAGTTGGCCTGGAGAGAGAACTGGGCATCAGGAGATGTGAAGAGTGTGGTCTTTCCCAGAAAGTGGAAAAGGAGTAGAAATCTAGGAGCTGCTACCTCTGTTGGGAAATGGGAGGATGTTTTCCGGGAAGCCACAGTGAAATTTTGGTTCCTGTATGCTAACTGGCAAATTCATCACAACTTAGACATTCTTTTCTATGGAAACAAATGAGAAACAAATTATGACCAAGTTCTGGTGCTATATGTCCACTTTAAGCAATATTGCTTGCTACAGCCATGTAGTAGAGAGCCAGCACAGAATAGTCTTCAAAATCAGAGAAAGCAGGTCCAAATCTTGCCTCTGCCACTCCCCTCCTGTGTGACCTTGATTAGTTCAACTAATTTGTCTGGGGTTCTGTTTTCATCAGTTTCACATGGAGCAATGTTATGATTTAGCTCACAGAATTAAATCATCTTATTTAAGTAAAGTGCTTATAAGCGTGCTGGGTGCATAGTAAGCATGCAATAAACACTAGTCATCGTTGTACTAGGCCAATGCACTCATCCACCCCCGTTGCTAGGAGAGTGAGCTGCAAAAAGCTCACAGCTGCATCTCTCCAAACATAATGTCTTAAGGGATGGGAGAAAGCTCACCCAAGAAATGCTGCCTCCTGAGCCAGTTTGAACTGATATGGAATACAGAAGCCTGCCTCACTCTGAAGGGTAGAAATTCTGTGGTCCTAATCACACTCTAGAACTACCTGGTGGACGAAGCTGAGACCCCATTTTTACTTGGCTTCTTCCCCTGTCCTAGGCTGCTTCCCTGACAGTTTCCTCCCAGGGCACTCTCAATAAATCGCCTATACAAGAATCCTTTCCTTTGCTTCTTGGGACCTGAACCGAGACAGTTATCATAATTCATGTGTTAATCTACCCTTTCTCTGAAGCTTCTCTGAAGCTTTTAGTAGCTTCACAGACTAAAAGCTTGGCTCAGTTGACTTAAAAAAAAAAATAGGTCTTGGCTATCTGAAGGTTCCACACTCAGTGCTCAATTAGCACTTTTTACAGATTTCTATTGTTTGTGTATTTATTGGTTTACCTGTCTGACAAGAAGCCCCACCAGACTACGAACTTCACAAGAGTAAGTGCTGTATGTTAGTTTTTACCCCACCAGATATAGCACACGGTCTCATATGATAACCCAGCAATTCAATTTAATTCACTTAATTAAAGTGTAGAGTTGTGCAATAAACAGATTATGACATTACAATCAGAAGCAAATCTCTTATGGAACAGAGAATCTGAGTGCACTTTCACTTAAAAAATTAACCCACCCTGACCCAAATGACACTTTACCTATTCCAAGCTGCTGGCACATCTGTTCACTTACACACAGTTTATGAATGCTGCCTTCCAGTTGTTGCTGCCTCATTCCTATACAACTTTATAACAGTTTTTAAAATCTGATTCTGTAACATGTTAGGAAATAAATCAGGCAAGAAACTGACAATCAAAATCCTTTTGGGGTTTGAGGAAAATGACTCAGCATGCAAAACTCTCCACAGAAGTTTACTGTATCCTTAAAATTTAGCTTAAAACACTGCTACCTACAATGCACTCATATTCATCACATTAATAGATTTGACACTGAGGCCTAACAAAAGCAAAAATATTCAGAAGGTAGTTTGGGAACAAACATTATTTCACAATACATTATTTCACAATGTAGGTCCAATAAAGATGAATGGGACATTTTAAATAAAGAGATATTTGCAAATGAAGTAATTGCTTGATGGAGTCCTATACCTGATGAAATGACTAGAGGAAAAATCTGAACTTGAAGAAATTCACAAACCAGGCAGTTAGCTCCAAGATGATTTGGAATGCACTGCATATGCATGGCCTTATTTACATACAGCATTCTCCCAGCTGCAAATACAAGATGTGGATCTATAATATGTACCCATCTACTGTATCCACATATACAATATCTGATGTAATGAAATGGAAACTTCTGATTCCTTCACTGTCATAATCAACACATTTATATTCATGCTTCTTCTTTTTATTCATCCCAAGTGCTAAGTCACCAGGAGGTACTAGGCAATGCTTTTAATATCCTAAGTCTTGTTTTTCCCTGTAAAATGGAGATAAAGCCCATTTAGTTATCAAGTCTAAATATCCTGCTGATCAGCAATAAAAAAGAGAAAAATATGCCAAATTGAACATTTTTCTTTTTTAATTTCAAGAATCAGATAAAAAATGAGCAGCACCTTTGATGTCAAAAATAGGCTAGCAAGAATGCATGTTGAAAGTTGATTTGACCAGATAATTTAAATTGGAATGTCTAATTCGCAAAATATGAATTTAAAGAAATAAACATGGTCACATTTTTCTTTCTGAGAAACAGAAAACAGCATATGCTACAACTTTGTTTTCAACAAATAAGGGAATAGTGTCTCATATGTGTATGTGTAAATATCACTATTTACACATATACACATATTGAGGGTAACATAGAATATATAGGAATTTGTTTTAGAGAGGAGTCTACAGGACAAATGTCAGTGGATAATTTTAAGCACAATGTCAACAGTGCTCTATTTTTCTTCCTGCTAAAAATGTCATCATGAAACAGTGAAAAGCACTTTTTCTCCCTAATTAAAGGCCACATGCTGCCTCTGTAGTAATCACAGATCTCATTAGTGCCCAATGAGAGTTATGGTATCACTCACATTAAACAGACACTTTATATCAATAATCCCATGTGTTTCATGTGTTTGCATCTTTTGGTTGTTGCAAATAAATTCATTGATTGAAATCTGATTTGTAGAAATTTGTGTTAGCATTTGGAATGTGAAATCATTTTTTTTTCCCTGAGAGATGTGGGATAGGGACAGGATAAAATGTGTATTAGGCAATGATGAGCTTCAGTAAGATAATAATACATGTCTTATTTTTGATATGTGATTTAATACCTTTTCTATAGACAATTCACCACAAGAAACTCAGTGTGATGTTAACGCATTTACAGATCTGATGCTGTATCTGTACTAGCCTTTCTTCATTAATAATCACCCCATCCCATAAAAGAGAAGATAATCAAAGATTTAAAAAAAAAAAAAAGCACATATTGATCACCTGTTCTGTACCTGGCAGTTAAGTTGTTAATTTTATGTCATACTTATGCTAGCAAAGTTAAGTGGAGAGTGGAAGCCATCGTCCACAGGAGTCATATTTTAAATAATTTGCCCAAATTTGAATCCACTGTCTTTTTTCTTCTTAGAGATGAGCTCTCTTTATGTTACTCAGGCTGGAGTGCAGTGGCTATTCACAGGTGAGATCCTGGTGCACTACAGCCTGGAACCCCTGCACTCAAGTAATCCTCCTGCCTCAGCCTCCCATCTCAAACTCTCTTTGGGTGCTAATGAGATCTGGGACTCAGGGGCACTCATCCACACCTGGCTTGTCCACTGTCTTAAGCAAATATACTCCAATACACACATTTTAACCTGAAGATTCTCAGAAGCACATTCTGAACATATTTTAAATGCCTTTTAGAGTAAATGGAATGATAAATTCATGTATCAGACTTTTACATTAAACTGTAAGCCCCTAGAGGGTAGGAATTGCATCTTACTCAATTTAGCATTTTTTAAAGTATTTATCACTATGGTTTTCTTAACTTTACATTGAGTGAATAAATGCTATATATGGTAATTGCTAAATAAATATTTATTGAAGTAAAGAATATTTTACCATAGTGGCAAACAGACGCTAGAGTGACCTCCAATGATTCCCATCTCTTGTTCATACCTTTGTGTCCAATCCCCTCCCACTGAGTGCAAATAGGACCTGTGACCTGTGAGTTGCTTTTTTTGTTGTTTTCTTTTTTTCTTTTTTCTTTTTTTTTTTTTTTTTTTTGGAGACGAAGTCTCAGTTCCACTCTGTGGCCCAGGCTGGAGTGCAGTGGCATGATCTCAGCTCACTGCCACCTCTCAGGCTCAAGTGATTCTCCTGCTTCAGCCTCCAGAGTAGCTGGGATTACAGGCGTATGCCACCACCCCCAGCTAATTTTTGTATTTTTATTAGAGACAGGGTTTCACCATGTTGGCCAGGTTCATCTCAAACTCCTGACCTCAAGTGTTCTGCCTGCCTCAGCCTCCCAAAGTGCTGGAATTATAGGCATCAGCCACCGTGTCCAGCCTGCTCCTAATCAATACAATATGGCAAAGGTGACGGCATGTCACTCCCATGAGTAGTTTATATTTTATAAGACTCTGTCTTAACAGTCTGAAGGGAGAGACTCTCCTTGCTGATATGATGAGTTAAACAGCTGTATTGGAGAAATCCATACAACAAGGAACCATGGGCAGCCTATAGGACCTGGGTGGACTCCAGCTCTCAGTCAGCAAAATGCCAGCCTGCTTCATATGTGGCCACCAAACATATATTTTAGGAATGTAAAAAACAGCTTAAGACTTAACAAAATATCTTGCTGTACAACAAAATCATTCTTGACATTTCTTTAAAAATAAAATAGTGAATCACAGACTTTTTAGAATTTAGGGTCCAGAGGTTGCAAACACATGCTCCCAAAGACCAGACAAGAAATATAAACAATCAAAGCAGGCCAGGATTAGAAAAGCATAGTAGAGCAAGCGCTGTATAAATGGCAATTGCCATTCATTCTCATTGTTAGGGACGTGATAGAAACTGCAAGACTGTGGCAAGGTAGAGAGCATAAGCCTCACCTAAACACTGCAGCTACTTCCTGCCTTCAAATGATCATTGCTCCCACTATCACTAGATCTTTTATCATTCATTTTGAAAAAATAAAAAACATGAATTATTATGGGGAAAAATCACCTGCTGTCTAACATTGAAAAACTAATTATTATAAGGTGTTCAGTCCTGCCTCGGTCATGAAGGGCTAGTCACATAAGACACGCACTCTGATTTGACTCAAGCCCTCATGTTAGAGCTGAGGAAATAAAGATTCAATAAGGGTAAGTTACCTGTAAAAGGCCCTACAATTAGGAAATAGAAGACTTGGTAATTATAAATCCAGCTCATGCACCTGGAAACTAAAAGTCATTAGAAATTAAGAATTCACAGGCAATCCTTTTTGAGTATAAATTATTAATCCATGGCAATTGACTAAAACAAGGTACAGAGAGTTTTTTCGTGGAAATGGCATGCTTGTGGGTTTAAAGAAGCCTCATTTGTTTATTTGGACGTTCAAAAGACAAAAGCAAAATAAATGCAAAATTCATTCAGTGTAAGTATGACAAATAACTATTTACCAGTCACATGCAATGCTAACAGTGCTTTAAATATTCATATGCTTCAGAGTGAGGCTGTCAGCTTTATCCTTTGTCTGAGTCACACTGCCTTCCACTAACAGAGAGTGAATGTCAAACCACAGCTGGGCTTCTTGGGATACAGGCAATTAAGGGATTCACAATAGAGGTGTTTCTCCTCTAGGTTCTCAGGAGTGATGGAGCAAAAGAAATGCAGCATCCCATCTTCCTGTGCAGAGCCACCCAACCTTTCACTCGGCTGTAGTTTTGGTCTTCACTCAGCTGTTGCTGTGGTTTATGACTTAGTGGCATATAACTCAGATTTCAGATCTGATCATTTCAGTAATAATTGCCCAGATGTGAAAGTGTAGATAATCAATAGTATTATTGTATCCTGGGTGGTCAACAGGTAACAGGTACACAAATTCATATGATTTACAACTCAGGCAAACTGGCAGATACACTCAGAGTGCCTAATAGTGTAGATTTTTAAAAAGGAAGAAATATCAGTAGCAGTTTTTTTCTTAGGAAGATCCAGTGGATGTTTAGATTTGCATTATATCACTGTGCTTATTCAACATACTATTAAGAACACTCAAAATTTAGCTGAGCTATTATTTATACCAATTAAAAGAGGAGCAAAATAGCCTAAATTTGTAACTGAAAAAGATTTGAATTTGGCTTTGGGGAACATTACGGAATTTTTCACTCATCATATTTACTAAATCCCTGTTGTAGGGATGACTCACTAAGTAGCTCTAGAGGGAAAGAGAAGGCATTGGGAAAGTAGCCAAATGTATCTTAATTTGATAGATTGAATCCCTGCCATTCATTTTTAAAAGACTGGTTACTGACTCGTCCTTTGAAGAAACCCTCTGTTTCATCCACATTTCTGGCTCCTAACAGAGAATCATCCCTGCCCTTCCCCCTCACCAAAAGAAAACAATTTGGAAAAATTATCTTCCTTTTCATATTACAAAGTATATTAAAGTAGTGTGTACATGGGCTCAAAACAAACAAACAAAAAACAACTTAGTACAGAAAGGTTTATTTTGAAAAGCAATTAATAACTATTTGTAACATTTTTTCTGTCCCCTATTTGTTCTGCCAAAAGAGAAACACTTTAATTCTGCTAATTGTTCCCGTTTCAGTTGTAATGTTGATAATCTTTAAATTTTAAAAGAAAATCTTATGCATTATTTCCAGATTTATTAACTGTCATATATCATTTATTGACTTTTTGCTATGATAAATGAGGATAAAACTGACTCTCTAGAAGCACTACCCTGGTTCATAATTGAGTAGGAGTGGTCAATCCTCATTCTATTTTTCAAAACTAAGAAAAAAAAGTTAAACTAGTAGCATGCTTTTCTTCACAGGATGTCTTTTAAATCATTGCCAAGGACACTGCTACTTTAGGCATCAGTGAACTGGAATTCTATAGAGGTATTAGAATGTTGAAACCAAAGACTATGATTGAAGATACGGGTTGGTGAGTCAATTACAACTATAATCTTCTGCTCCCTTCTGTTTCTCCTACCTTGAACCCCAAGCAACCTTCTCCAGGAAATCTTTTAATGATTCTCTTATCTATCACTTTCAATGATGCATTTTACTCATAGACTTTCATGATATCTATAGTTTCTTGACTTCTTACTTTCTCATTTGAGTTTCAGCTTCACTCTTGTCTCCTAAATGAAGCTAAACACTTCTAATCATTCTCCTTAAGGGTTAACTTGCCCCTGCCTCATTATAGAACTATTTAGTTACCAAGAACCAAATTACTGTCTTTCTACTATAACCTCATGTCATTTCTATCCACACATTTAGAATTGATGTGGCGGAAAGCACTATCCACCAGGAACCCACAAGCTGACTTCCACTTCTTGATTTGAATGTGTGGCTTGGGACACATCTAGAAAAACAAAGGGATGAAGTAAATGAACCCTCAGCTCTGACCATCTGCCTACTTGGTGCAGGCACAGTGGTTAGCCTCCTTTGGCTTTCCAAAGGGCCGACACTTTGTCAATATGCACCACTATGGCCACACTAGTTGTTAAGGGCAACTTCTGTTCTGATTGGTCAGTACCCAGTCAGAATAATCTATTCTCCCAACCAATATTTATTGGGTTCCTACCAGCAGCAAGGTATCTACTAGACCCTGAATATTTATTGGATAAAATATATATTCTAAGTCAAAGTGTCTCTGCTAGTAACGTAATGTGTGACTTTGGCCCAACCACTTAACATGCCTGGGTTTCAGTTTCCTCATTTGCAAAACAGGAAATGTTCAAAGTCTGTTTTTCTCAAGTGATTTATGAGTCAGTAATGATTACACTGAAATTGGTAGAATTCACTTTTTAAAGTTACAAGTAAAGGAAATAGGTCATATTTTTACAAAAGCAATATCTTAGTTTTTAATTATAAAGAAAAGTAAAGCCAATTACCAGGGGAAAAATCAGTGCAGCCATTTTCTCCCTGAATAAATGTCTAATTATCTACAACATCTCGTTTTCCAGTTTCTAGCCATATTTATATATTCAGTTGTTATTGGAATTTTCACCTTGAGAAGATATCCTGATTTGACAGAGCAAAATATAAAATATGATCTTGAAGATAAATAAATCCATTGAACTCTGCCAACCACAATCCCACTCTGTTCAAAGCTGCAGTCAGGTTCTAATTCCTCAGCAAAGAGATGAGCCTGTGCTCTGTGCCAGGCTGTGTGAACCATGTGACACAATAAAATGTGTAAGAAATTATCTCTACCTTCAAATAGTTTAAGATGCAGTAATGTGACAAGCACAAAACGTAACATGACTGTAAACAGACATGGCCTGGTGAGTCCCTAACATGTCATGACATTTCAAGAGCAAGCACTGTGTGGTTTCACAGAAAAGGGCTGCCAAAGGAGATGGGATGTAAATCTCACTGATTAAAAAAAATCGGTAGCTAACACACACAGAGACACAACATATATGCATAACACCTATGCAGATGTGTTTATGTGTGTGTGTATATATAGTGAGAGTGAAAAATGAGAACCCATTCTTATCATTAGATTTAAAGAGGTAACACATACATGAAGTACTTAGAACAACGCTTAGCATATAGTAAGGGCCCTAAAAGGATGAGCTGTTAGGTCATAGGAACACTGACATTTGAGAAAGGCCAGAACACCCATGAGAGTCACAAATGATCACTGAACGTCCTTCACACCCCAAGCCCCAAATTTCTGACCCCTCTCTCCTGACAGGTTTGCCAGCAGAACCCAACTAGATGGACCGGTTCCTCTGGAACCTGTGGTGGGCATGCCACCCAAGTAGGCCAATCAAAGGGCCTCATCTGCTTGGCTATTTTGGTTGATCTACCAAGAGGCACGTAACACTGGTGGCATCAGATTTCTTACCTGGATTTTTCTCAAACCTGTCACTGCCCTATTCCTGCCAACCATGCAAAAATACCAATTTATTCCATGGAAAGAGAAAAAAGATTAACTAGGAGCAGAGATCTCATTACCTGACAGGAGATAATGTCTTTGAAAAAATTAAACAAGCACCAGAGAACAGAATAACTAGGGATTTGTAGCCTTTAAAATATTTTAGCCTCTAGAGATACCTATAATTGTGCTTTTAGCATGAAATCTATGAAATAAATTTTGAGATTTATGGATATTTATTTTTCCTATGAAAATCTTCTTGGAATCGTAATGGTGTAGTTTCTGCACTATGTCTTTTAAAAGCTAGTTGCAGGTGGGATCTCTCCCTCATTATGTGAAAGGCTAGCACTTGCTCAATTTAAATGTGTGTATTCTTTGCAATCTTTCCCTAACAAGTTTCTTTATAGCACATGTCTCTTGAAAAACTGCAGTATTACTTGTTAGAAAATAAAACTTTTATCCTTTTTAAAAAGCATTAATATATAAAGTTAATAACCTTGATTGTAAAAAAGAACTTTCTGAAAGGAAATGACACTTTTACAATCTTGAGTTGATAATAGGACAAAAGAAAGACTTCATGTATAAGAAAGATAGAGAAGTATTTGCATGTTCTACAGAACAAAGACCTCAGAAATGCAAATCTCAAAGGCATTCAAGAAATAATTAAGCAAGTTACACATGAATATGCTGTGCTATGAAAATGCTAAATTAAATATCTGTAGTGTATCCCCACCCCACTGCAGGTAAAGACTGCTACTTCCTTTTCTAAAGAAGTATCCTCTATAAGAAAGCTTTCAGCCAACAGTAATAGTCCTTTGTGTAACTGCAGATGTTCAGCAATAGGCATTATTGAGTCGGCAGGGAAGCTGCTCACCAGATTTTAGAGGGAGATGACTATTATAATAAAAACCTGTCAGTCCTGCAGTCACAATTTCAATTCAGCCCTGACCCATAAGCAGGAAATCCATCTGCAGTGTCTCAGTTCCCCTCTGGCTTATCCTCAGCCTTGGATGCTTTTGCATACTCTCCTCTGCTGCTTCCATTAACCAATTAGGTGCTGAGGCAGAAGCAATCTTAACCTTGACAGCCCCTTTATACTTGGTCTCTATTTTTCACTGCTTTGTGGCACAGTCACACTGGCATTCTATGTTATTAATAATGTATATTTCATTAGATGATTTTTATTAGCAATTATGTGTCATTTGATAAGCCTATTTATTAGCTTTTGCAGCCATGTAACTAACCCAAGCAGGATTTTCAGAGGAGAAAATAAAGACAAAGGAAGACCAAGGCACTAAAAGAATGAAAGATAGATGTCGGAGTACATTCTTGAATTAGGAGTTTGTTGACTAGACTAAAAAAAAAAAAAAAAAAAAAAGCATATTGAAAGATTGTGGGCAGACTTACTTACTCTTATAGGATGGGACCTTGCTGTTGTAGGGTACTGCTATAGGGATTACTGATGAGATTGATTCAGAAATGAGAATATCAAAAGTGAGCTGAAGAAACCAGTAGTAATCAACAGCTAGCTACCAGGAAAAAAACAAAA
Source organism: Pan troglodytes (assembly GCF_028858775.2). Lineage (NCBI taxonomy): Eukaryota > Metazoa > Chordata > Mammalia > Primates > Hominidae > Pan > Pan troglodytes. The sequence continues at coordinate 95,228,260 of NC_072402.2, read as the reverse complement.
CATCTAAATCCTGCTTTCAAGACTTTACAGGTACTTTTCAGCCCTCATTAGTTCAAACTCTGTGCCCTAGTCTCCAGGGAAAAGCAAGGATAATGATGTTTATAATGTTCTAAGTCCTCATCAAAACAGTCAGATGGCTTTGTACTGAATGCCTTTCAGCCTGTGAAAATCTGGGGAGCTAGCCTGAGGCTTTATCGCTAAATCTGAGAAGGTGCTGCTTTTCCATATTTCCCTCCCAGCATCTCTGAATTTGTAAAAGTCACCCACCCTCCGTTTCTCCATCTGCACATCAGAGGAATCACAGTATCCACCAACCTAATTTGTGGGGATATATGAGTTTCTAATGAGACAATATTTATATAGAACTTCGAGCTTCTAGGGGGATCTGCTCTATAAATACTAACTATTCTCAGGGTAATATTAGCACAGTTAATTGGATAAAATGTGGGCATTTTAGTTAGATAACAAGAAAAATAGTCCTTCAGCAAAAGAGAAAATGGCTGCTGGGAGATTACCCCTGGAAGTATTCATCTGTCCTCTTTCTCCTGTTTCTGTTTAGTATGAATGGCGAGAGTGGGGAGTGTGGAAAAACAGATGCGACTCAGAGGTGAGACACTAGACCGCGGGAGCACATTTACGTCTGGGTGTGTGTATTTGGGATTTGACCTCTCAACAAAGAAAAGGACACATGAGGGTTCTTGTTTAGATTTAAAATATAAACAAATAAACACGGAGGGAGAAACACTTACTGGTGTGGCTCTTTCACTTTTTGAATTAAATTATCTTTTCTTAAGGAGACATGCTGTATGTTAAAGGCAGAAATGGAGAGTGGGAAAAGGAAGAAAATAAAGGGACAGGTAAACCATGTGCACAACAAAGAAAAGCAAAAGTTAGTGGTTTATAGCAGTAAGTAACGCCTGCTCAACACTTGACAGTTAATCAACATGCTGATTTCATTTATTCCACGAAACGATCTTGGAAGTGAGTGTTATTAGATCACCCTCTGTCTCAGCTCTGGCTGCAATAACAAAGTACCAAAGATTGGGTGGCTTAAACAACAGAAATGTATTTCCTCACAGTTGTAAAGGCTGAAAGTCCAAGATCAAGGTGTCAATAGGGTTAATCTTTTTTCTGAGGTTTTTCTCCTGGGTGTATAGATTTATGTCTTTTTCCTCTGTCTTCACATGGTCTTCCCTCTGTGACTATGTGTGTCCTAATCTCCTCTTCATATAAGGAAACCAGTCATATTGGAGTAGGTCCCACCTTAACAACCCCACTTAATCTTAATTATATTTTTAAAGCCCCTATCCCCAAAAACAGCAACATTGTGAGGTACTAGGGATTAGGTCTTCAACATAGGAATTTGGGATGGTAGAGAGGACATAGTCCATAACATCCCCACTTTATAGACAAAGAAAATGAAAGCAAAGAAGGGTACGTGATTGTTTTAAAGGCCCACCAGACCCCTTAACTCAAGTATCTGGTGGCTTGGGCTCAAGTTCTAAGTTCTGTGTCCAGAGTCTTCACTCTCATGGGATGGAAGAGCTACAAGGGTCTGGTGTACGAGAGAGGCCAAAGTCAGAAATGCCTTTGCACGTCTTCAGAAGACAAACTAATTCAACTGAAGCCACTCGTAAGAAAAAAAGACCAATTTAAGGAAAGAAGTGTTAGTTACATATTACTATTTGCCATTCACAAATATCCCCAAACAACTAAAAAGAGGCAAAAAGAAACTTCAAAAGTACCAGAATTGATCAGAAATTACCTCCCCTCATGGAAATAGATATCTGATAATGTAGCTCCTTGATTACAAACTATCTCTAGTTTATGAAGTTTGTCATAGGCTTGTAAGAATATTGTGGGGATAGCATGGGGAGAAACAAATTAATTGGAGATATTTTGGGTAGATTTTTATTATTCTTACTTTGTCACACACACGTACAATTGAGAGTTACTTCTTACAATTCTGTTTCCAACTTCATGCCTATTTGAGAGTTTCATTATGTTTCCATGTTTTATTAAATATTTTGACTCCAGGAAGTATATTTTTCCATCTGTTTTTTTGACCGTTCCCAACACTAGGCTTATGAAGGTATCTACTGGGAGGGTCCAAACATCTGGATGGAGTTTATCAGCCAAATGTCTCAGGAGAAAAGAACACAAATGTCCAGAAAGAGTGAGTAGGCAAGGAGCCCATGTCAGTTTTAACAGCAGTTAGTTATATCTCATTTTCCCAAAATGTGTTCTTTACTCCTTTTGCCAAATGATCCCTCCTTCCTTTTTATTTCAAAATTTCTCCCTCTGTATGCATTTTGCAATTAATCTACATCGTTTTTTTTTCTTTTTTTTTAAATCCTAGAAAAGAGAAACATACCCATCATTTATGACAGAAAGCCAAAGCAGTTATCATCGGACCAGTCTCAACTCTGAACTGAACCACTTACCAAGTCACCAAACCTTACTTCTTCATCTGTAACTTTCAAATACTGTAATAACACCTATGGGGACAGTTTTACGAACGTGCTATCTGTGCAATCAGACATGACCCCACTCTTAGAAGAGCTCCATGCTTGGTTTAATGTCTGCTGTTACGGTCTTGAAATTCTTAATCATATTTGAACAAGGAATCTTGCATTTTCATTTTGCACTAGATCTCACAAATGATGTAGCCAGTCCTGCATACCTGCTCTACCTACCCGTCAAAGCCTAAAAAAAATTGCTTTGTAAACAAAAAAAAAGTGCTCTCAAAGTATAGGCGAAGCCAAAGTTCATTTTCACTATATGAGCATGGCATACTAAGGAAGTACGTACAAATGAGACCAGCTAGGAAGAAAAACCATGGGGCAGGAGTCAGACTTGGCATCTAGCCTTGGTCCTTTCACTGTTGGGTTGGCTTGGGCAAAGCATTTCATCTCTTCATACCCCAGTTACTTCACCTGAATAATTACAATTTTCAGTTCTCTTCCCCGATGCACATTAGTACCATCTAGGGAGTTTTTTTAAATGCCAGTTCTTGGTCCTTCTGAGAGGTGACAGCGTGCCGGCAGCCCTCACAGCCCTCGCTCGCTCTCAGCGCCTCCTCGGCCTTGGCGCCCACTCTGGCCACCCTTGAGGAGCCCTTCAGCCCCCTGCTGAACTGTGGGAGCCCCTTCCTGGGATGGTCGAGGCTGGGGCCGGCTCCCTCAGCCTGTGGGGAAGGGTGAAGGGAGAGGCATGGGTGGGAACCGGGGCTGCACACGGCGCTTGTGGGCCAGCAGGAGTTCTGGGTGGATGTGGGCTTGGTGGCCCCACACTCGGAGCAGCCAGCTGACCCCGCCGCCCCGGGCAGTGAGGGGCTTAGCACCCAGGCCAGCAGCTGCGGAGGGTGTGCCGGGTCCCCCAGCAGTGCCGGCCCACTGGCACTGCGCTGGATTTCTCCCCAGGCCTTAGCTGCCTCCCCGCGGGGGCAGGGCTTGGGACCTGCAGCCTGCCATGCCTGAGCCCCCCACTCCCCACCCCATGGGCTCCTGTGCGGCCGGAGTCTCCCCAACAAGCGCCACCCCCTGCTCCACGGCGCCCAGTCCCATCGACCACCCAAGGGCTGAGGAGTACAGGCACAAGGCGCGGAACTGGCAGGCAGCTCCACCTGCAGCCCTGGTGCGGGATCCACTGGGTGAAGCCAGCTGGACTCCTGAGTCTGGTGGGGATGTGGAGAACCTTTATGTCTAGCTAGGGGATTGTAAATACACCAGTCAGCACTCTGTATCTAGCTCAAGGTTTGTAAACACACCAATCAGCATCCTGTGTCTACCTCAGGGTTTGTGAATGCACCAATGGACACTCTGTATCTAGCTACTGTGGTGGGGACTTGGAGAACCTTTGTGTCCACACTCTGTATCTAGCTAATCTAGTGGGGATGTGGAGAACCTTTGTGTCTAGCTCAGGGATTGTAAGCACCAATCAGCGCCCTGTCAAAACAGACCACTGGGCTCTCTGTAAAATGGACCAATCAGCAGGATGTAGGTGGGGCCAGATAAGAGAATAAATGCAGGCTGCTGGAGCCAGCAGTGGCAACCCGCTGGGGTCCCCTTCCACACTGTGGAAGCTTTGTTCTTTTGCTCTTTGCAATAAATCTTGCTGCTGCTCACTCTTTGGGTCCACACTGCCTTTATGAGCTGCAACACTCAGCGCGAAGGTCTGCAGCTTCACTCATGAAGCCAACGAGACCACGAACCCACCGGGAGGAATGAACAACTCCAGACGCGCTGCCTTAAGAGCTGTAACACTCACCGCGAAGGTCCGCAGCTTCACTCCTGAGCCAGCGAGACCACGAACCCACCAGAAGGAAGAAACTCGGAACACATTGGAACATCAGAAGAAACAAACTCCAGACACGCCGCCTTTAAGAACTGTAACACTCACCACGAGGGTCCGCGGCTTCATTCTTGAAGTCAGTGAGACCAAGAACCCACCAATTCCAGACACACTTCCCCCAAAAATTATTATTTAATTGTTCTGGGGTAGAACCTGAATGGAACTTGAGTTTGGGCATTTTTTAAAGTTTCTAGGTAGGTAAGAATATGTAGCAATTAGAATTTGAGTGTAGATTAGTATGATCGCTTTGGAAAATAAGTAGCCATGCACACCAAACTGAACATACACATAGATCATGGTCCAATGATTCTATTCCTGAGTATACGCCCCACAAAATATTTACATATATTCACCAAAATATTTATAAAGTAATATTGATGGCAGCCCTGTTTGCAGTAGTCCCAAACTGCAGTCAACACATGTCCATTAACAGTAGAATAGGTAAATAAATGGTGGCATATTCATAAATTAGGTAGTGGACAACAATGAGAATGTTTTCCAGGGATGAACTATTGATACTTGCAGAATTTCACAAACATTGTTTTGGGCAGAAAAGGAAAAAGGCCTGACACAGAAGAACATAATACTCTATTATTCCATGTATATAAATTTCAAAAATAAGCAAAAATAATTTATAGTATTTAGTCAAGACAACAGTTACTTCTGTGGGGAAGATAATGACGAGGAAAAATATGGGGGCTTCTGTGGCTAGAAATGTTCTATTTCTCAATCTGATGGTAGTTACAGGGGCATATTTACCTCGTGAAAATTATTAAGTTGGTGCAAAAGAAATTGTAGTTTTTAATAATTGATATGGTTTGGCTGTGTCCCCACCCAAATCTCATCCTGAATTGTAGCTCCCATAATTCCCATGTGTTGTGGGAGGCACCCACAAGGTAACTGAATCACGGAGCCAGGTCTTTCCTGTGCTATTCTCATGATAGTGAATAAATCTCATGAGATCTGATGGTTTTATAAAGAGGAGCTCCCCTGTATATGCTCTCTCTTGCCTGCCGGCATGCAAGATGTGACTTCGCTCCTCCTTTGCCTTCTACCATGGTTGTGAGGCCTGTCCAGCCATGTGGAACTGTGAGTCCGTTAAACCTCTTTCCTTTATAAATTACCCAGTCTTGGGTATATTGTTATTAGCAGTGTGAGAACAGACTAATACAATGATTGAGCCGTACACTCATGGTGTGTACCTGTTGTATTTCAATAACCAGTTAATACCAACATTTCTTACACAATTTTAATATGCAACCAGGGTTGAGAATCAGACTAGATATCTGTAATGTCCCTTATAGGATGGAACACCTGTGTTTGACTTTTCTCAGACCTTAGTCCCTGTTAAGGTTGAGTAAGGACACTAATGCCCTTCATGGTCTTTGTGCTTTATCAATACCTCCTCTTTTTCTTCTCTTTTCACAAGTTCACCTTCAACATGAAAGGGTTCCTTTATTTTCTTGTACTACATGTTGTTTAATTGGGGGGTCAAAAAGTCACTGATTGAATTATACACAAACTATTTGATCATGGAAACAAACATATCTTTTATATCCAAGTGTTTATTTTTTCATTCATCTATTACATGTTTTACAGATAATCAAGGAAGAGAGGAAAGGAGGTCTTAGGGCAATAACCAGGTGCCACTAGATGTGCTGGCTTGTGCGAGCACACAGTCATGAGACAGCAGAGTGAGGACGCTCCAGCACTTCATATGTGCTGGGGACTGCTTGTCTCTCTGCACCGTAAGCAGTCAAATGCTCTACCACTGAACTCTAACCCCAGTCTCTGCACCTTGTGGCCATAGGTAACATGCAGTCTATTTACTCTGATAGAAAAGAGCATGTTGAAGAATCCTCTTCTCAAAACCAGCAAAAACACCTAACAGAATGTAGGGCTGAGTGTATCAACAAAGACAATGCTCTGTGGCTTTGAACACTCAGTCTAAATGTGCAAATCAGGAAACGGCTGCATCACACCCTGTCAGCCCTCCACGCCTTAGACAATAGAGTCTAAGTGATGCCTGTGAATAAGGTCATGAACACAAAGCCTCCAACAGTGCAGATGGATGGCGCTCAAGACTGAAGAGTAACCAACTGAACTGCTTCTACTCCTTCAAGAGACCCAATTCTACAGCCTCATTGAGATTCACAGACTGAGGAGCAGTTTGGAGCAATTCATGACCACAGTGAAAGTTTTATGTGTTTTCTGTAAGGTATTTTTTGTTATATAGATTCATAGGCATGGAAATAAGAAAGAAGGCTTGTGGGTGATTAAATTTTTACACTTTACTCTGTGTAGTAGCAGAGACTATATCTACACTTCAAGGAAAAGGAAATAATTGCCTCAAAGTCAGTTGTGTTTAGAGACCACCCCTTCCAGGGGAAAGGAAAACCATTTTTCTATATCCAAGTTGCTAAGATTGAACTGAGAGTGTAAGGAGTGTGATAAGAATCTTTAGAAACACCACTCTTTAAATCAACCAGGCTGAAATCCCAAAACATAATAAGATTTCTTGGAGAAGCTGTGTGAAAAGTTTGTAAATTTTGCATACCTTTCCAATAAAATGAGGTTCCTTATCTCCTGAGTTTCAATTTTTATAATAAAAATGCACACAGATTAAAGGTAAGCTCTTTCTCTCTCTCCCTCTCTCTGTCTGAAAACATGTATATTAAAACGCAAATATAAGAAGTCTCAAAAAAAATTACTACAAAATGATTTTTTAAAATTCTCAATGTGGCTCAATTTTTAAAATTAAAATTAGGACCTTAATAATTGACTAAACATTATATAGAAATTATTAATTTGCAGTGGAGATCAGTATTAGGGAACATCCATTCCGCTGATTGAAATTATTTTTTATATTCAAATTTAATGAGTATCAGTGAACCATGTTGCTCTTTTTTGTGGTTATTTACTGAACACCTACTGTTTATAAAAGACTGCCCTTGGACAATGAGAGTTAGAAAGAAATACAGGCAAGGCTCTTGCCTTCAAAGCACTTAGAAGCTCTAATGGGTAAGACAGCAAAGGAATAACATGATACATGTAATGAATACTATAACAGGTCAGATTCAGAGGGACTCTAAGCTTAGGCAGTTAGGGACAGATTTCTCAACTGGACTTAAAGGGTGGACAACTCAAGTAATTGAAGCATCTTCCAGAGAGAGGGAACAGCATGAATAATGCCATAAAATAATGCACTCCAAAATGTGGTGCATAAGCAATCTGCAGCACAATCACCTTAAGAAAATGAAATCGCAGCCTGTTCAATGGCTCATGCCTGTTATTCCCAACAATTTGGGAGGCCAAAGCAGGAGTACTGCTTGAGAACAGGAGTTCAAGAGCAGCCTGAACAACATAGGGAAACCCTGTCTCAACAAAAAATAAAAATAAAAATAAAAAATTAGCCAGGCATGGTGGCATGTGCCTGTAGTCCCAGCTACTGAGGAGGCTGAGGTGGGAGGATCACTTGAACCTGAGAGGTCAAAGCAGCTGTGAGCCCTGATCACCCCAGTGCACTCTATCCTGGGCAACAGAGTGAGACCCTATCTCAAAAAATATAAATAAATAAATAAATAAATAGAGAGAGAAACAAAATGAAAATAAAATCTCTGTTACCTACACTCCCACTTGAAGGTTCACATTCAGCAAGTCTGTTCTAGACCCCCCCAAAAAATCCGTATTTTTATATAATAATGTATTATATATGTAATATAAAATATATATATATTAACAGCACATCAAGCATTCACTGGCATAAAAACTAGAAAGCAAATATTATACTCAAATTAGACTAAAAAGTAAGGGAGGCCTGAGAAGGAGTTCTGAAAAGGGTGATTGGAAATAGAGTGTGTACTTCCTTGAGTATCAAAATAATGACTGTGGACTTTTTCTATAAGCAATAGAAACCCAAAGAAGTCTTTTGTGCAGAAGAGTAACAAGGTTAAAGTCATGTTTTTTGACTCAGCAATGATGTGAAGAACAGAGTGGAGTGGGCAGAGCGAGAGAGGCACAGGAAAGTAAAATGGCTCCTCCAATTGTTCAAACAGGAGGGGATAAGTTCAGATGTGGATGGAAGGTGAGGGAAGAAAGAAAAGTAAATCCCTGTTGGGAAAATGAAACCAGATTGTGATGTTCATAATCGGAAATAGAAAATTCTCAGTCTACTCCATTACCATGTTCAGAGAAAGACATAGGCAAGGCCACTGTCTGACCACAAAATGCTAAATTTACCTTTCTCTGATTCATATCATCTTTCTCTGAGTGTTTTCTGGAGTTTTTGTTTGTTTGTTTGTTTTATCAATAACTCCAGCATTTTTTAATTCTGTCACCTTTTAGATAAAAATTATTGACCTTCAATCACTGAATGTCCCTGATTCAAAAAATAGCCTTCACTTCCCTAAGCCTTCCTCAAAATCATCCATACAAACTCAAACCCAGTTAGAAGACCATCCCAAATTACCTCACTGAAACACTTGTGAGATTTTCCTAAAGTATGTTCTTTGCCACAGCAAGTTAAATAATTCTAGTTTTATTGACAACAGGTATGTTCCTTCTGATCTTTGGTTAGTTGGGTTCAATACGAAAAGAATATCAACAAGGACAAATTACTAATACTGAGTAGTTGGTTGACTTAAGACAGATTAGAAATGACTTTAAAGTTTGAAGCCCAAGTGAATATAAAGTAACACTAATAGAAAAGAGATATCAGAAGTATGAGCCAATTTGCAACCTGAAGGGACATTTGAAATTGAATTTGAAAATTGAATGCAAAATCTGAAGGTACAACATGACATTCAAGAGAAAATGTCACATGGGTAACATATTTACAGGCCCCCAGGAATGGAGGAGATATCAAAGAGAGGTGGAGGTAAAGACTCATGCACAAAGGTGATTACTGGAATCTTGAAAATAAGGAGACCCTAGAGGAAAAAGAATGTAGAATTTAAAAGGTGGCCAAGTGGGCAGTAGGACATGGGGATCTGGAAGTTGTTCCTCTAATAAGCCTCAGATGTTGCCAACTACCTTCAACCTGTACAACACCCTGCTTTTCACCCATCCCTCTATGGCATTCAAAGATCCCTATTAAAGAATCCCCAGTGGTTTCTGACCAAATGACTTCTTTGCACAGCATCATGAGATAGATCAACAAGTCATTATCAAGATTAAAAGCCCCTATGTGCTTTGAGAGAGATCTAGCTTGCCTATTCTGCTGTGTTCTCAGGGCCAAATATAGTATATTACATAGACACTCAAGAAATATGTGCTCAATTAGTGAAGAAGAGGAACAATAAAGCCCAGAGATGTTGGTCCACAAAATGCTGGGCAGTTAATCTCCTTATCATTTTTCTAGCTCTGCGAGCAATAGATAGAGTTCCTAGTGACGGGAAGAGAAAAAAAGATTATTTCAAAAATTTTACAATTGAATATGATAGAAACCTAAAACAAACCAGGTACACTGAATATGAGGGAGCATCACCTTTCAAAGTATGCACCTCAGATAAACAGACCTAGATTTGATCCAGTTCTACTACTTAATACCTCACTTCATTTCTTTGAGCCTTCATTTCCTCAACAGTGAGTTGGAAAAGTAATGCCTACTTCATAGGATTGCCAAGAGTGTTAAAAGCTCTTGACACATGGTGTATGATTAATAAACAATGGGAAAAACACAGCAACAACAAAACTATAAGATACCACCTCAAACTTATTAGGTGTATTAAAATAAAAACAGAAAATAAGTGTTAAAGAAATCAAAACTCCTGTGCACTGTTGATGCCAATGTAAGATGGTGTAGCTGCTGTGGAAAACAGTACGGCAGTCCTCCCAAAAATAAAAATAGAATTATCTGTGGTTAGGACTTCTCACGAAGACAGAGAGCAGATTGGTGGTTACTAGAAAACCAGAAAGGTGGGAAAGGCAGAGGGTCAGATAAAGAGAGATTGATTAATGGGTACCAGTATACAGTTAGATAGAAGATACAGTTAGAAGAAATAAGACCTAGTATTTGAGACATGAGTAGGGTGACTTGTTAACATTAATTAACATTAATCTATTGTACCTTTCAAAACAGCTGGAAGAGAATAAGTCAAATGTTCCCACCACAGACATAAATATTTAAGGTGATTATTATCTCTATTACCCTGATTTGATCTTTATACATTATATTAATGTATCAAATTATGACATGTACCATGAAAATATGTATATTCACTGTGTATCAGTAAAAAAAGTTTTTAAAAAATAGAATTACCAGATGATCCAGCAATTCCACTTCTGGGTCTATAGTAAAAAGAATTGAAAGCAGAGTGTCCAGAGCTATTTGTACATCCATGTTTACAGCAATATTATTCACAATAACCAAAATGTGAGAGCAACGTGAGTCCATCAACAGATGAATAGATTAGCAAAATGTGGTATTCTGCATACAATGGAATACCATTCAGCCTTTAAAAGAAAGTAAATTATGACACATGCTACAGTATGGATGAATGTTGAAGACATTAAGCTAAGTGAAATAAGCTGGTCACAAAAGGATAAACACCATGTGATCCACTTACATGCAGTTCCTAGCATAGTCAGTTTCATAAAGACAGAAAGTTAAATGGAAGTTGCCAGGGCCTGGGGGAGATGGACAGTTACTACTGGATTATAGTTTTACTTTAGCAAAATGAAATGAGTTATGAAGATTGATTGCACAACAGTGTGACTGTACACTACTGAGCTGTACACTTAAAAATGGTTAACCACAATTTAAACAAACAGCAATAGCAGCAATAACACACGATGAGAAAAAAGAATCAGTTGTGTCCACCAGAGGTCACCCTCACTCAGGGCCCAATAACAAGTCTTTTCAGAGCAGTGCCCTAAAGCTATGGTTCTGTTCAGTGCTGCCCTCAAGGAGGGCAAGATTGAATAAAGAGAGTGACCAAGTAACAAGGGAGGCACTTAAGTTACTTTAGAAAAGGCTGTTTTTCTCAGAATTATTCCCCACAGAAAAGGGGCACCTGGTTTAGACATCAAAAACCTTGTTTAGAAAACAGAAAGACCAAGGAGCTGAGATTTTTATGTTAATGCAGTGAGAAAGACGGGTGGGTGTTACAAAAAGAACATGACAAGAAAAGCCAAACTTCTGGAGAAAGAGCGTAAAGCTAGAGAGTTTTATGGAAGAGAAATGAATGGAAGAGAACACATGGAACAATGTTCCATGGAAAAGAAATGGAAACACATGGAAGAGAAATGAATGACCTGAAAAGCGAGCCACATTTCTACATGAGGGCAAGAGTGGGTCATTACTGGGCCAGGGGACAAGTTCTACACGACAGGGAGTGGCATCTGGGTTCTGTAGGCTGGCCTGAGCCATCAGGCTCCATCGTTCCCAGTTGTTATGGGAACTGTGTAGCTGCCTACTAGTTTCTCAGACCTATTTTAATACACAGAGGCAAAAGATCAGCACATTTTGGTGATTAGGAGGTCAGTTTCAGGCTTGGAGAGAATATTTTCAATATGTTTGTGGAATTTGAAGTTATATTAACTACAAGAGATCAAAAAGTGAGAGTGAAATGAATAATGGAGGGAACAGATAGTGATCTTTTTTTAAGAAAGCTGTTCTGAAAAAGAGAGAAATAAGATATTAGTCTTAGAGGTCAGCAGGAACAAGCATGAGAGATAGCAATGTTTTCTTTTCTTCTGTAGCAGGCCAATTAAGGTCCCTAATCCCCAAGACAGTCACACCCTGGGCCTCAGAATATGTGAATATCTTACCTTGCATAGCAAAAGGGACTTTGCAGATGTGATTAGGGTTCAGGAACTTGAGATGGAGAGATAATCCAGGTGAACCCAGTCTAATCATATGAAATCCTTAAAAGTGGGTAACTTTTTCTGGCTAGGTCACAGGTGCCACACTGCCAGATCTGAAGATGAAGGAGGGGGCCATGAACCATGGAAGGTAGGTGGTCACTAGATGTTGGAAAAGCAAGAAAACAGATTCTACCCCAGAGCCTCCAGAAGGAACCAACCCTGCCACCACACCTCCAGCCCATGGAAACCAGTGTCAGACATCTGACCAATACTGTACAATAATTAATTTGTGGTGTGTTACATTTATGGTAATTTGTTACAGACGCAATAGCAAATGAAGACACTTGCTTACAAGAAAGCTTTTTAAATAACAAAAGTACAATGTAGAAGAGTACAAAATTATGTATTACAGTATTAACTAAAGCATTAAATGGGAGGTTACTAAACACACATCCCATATGTCAAAGTGCTACAGATATACCAGTTAGTCTAGCCATGAGAAGACTAAACAACTATTATTAGTATGTTTCTTTAAATGGGAATTTATGAGTCTTCTTTTTTTTTGAGACAGCCTCGCTCTTGTCACCCAGGCTGGAATGCAATGCTCACTGCAACCTCTGCCTCCTGGGTTCAAGCGATTCTCCTGCTCAACCTCCTGAGTAGCTAGGATTACAGGCACCTGTCACCATGCCCGGCTAATTTTTGTATTTTTAGTAGAGATGGAGTTTAGCCATGATTGCTAGGCTGGTCTCAAACTACTGACCTCAGGCGATCTGCCCACCTCAGCCTCCCAAAGTGCTGGGATTACAGGCATGAGCCACCGCACCTAGCCATGAGTATTAAATAAAACTAACATAACAAAGAAGAGAAAAAGAAGCATACTTGAGGAAAAATTATTGCTTCTAAATCAGAAGCATCTATCATTTATTCAACACATATCTATTGAATACTTCCTCTGTGATCTGCTCTATAGTAGGCTGTGGTGATAGGACAAAGAAAACAAGATGGACAAACTCCTTTTTCTCCAAGAGCTCACATTCTAATGTTAGACTAAAACAATAAAGAAATAAGCACATAAAAATATGTCACATGACAAGTGCCTGATAGAAAAATACAATGGAATTTGGGGATATCAGGTGACTGAAGGAAATGCTAATATCAAGGATGGCAAGGGAAAGACTTTCTAAAAAGCTGGCCTAAGAGATGCTACCTGAATATAGTAGAGGAGTAAGTATATGCATATCTGGGGACACATGTTCTAGGCAGAGGAGATAGTAAGTGAAAAGGCCCTGGGGTGTGTGCACATTTGGCAAGCTGAAGGCTGAATGAGCAGTGCCCTGTGTGTAGCCAAATGAGAAGAGGAAAAGTGCTAGGAAATTAGCTCAGAAAGGAACAAATATATGTATGGGGAGACAGATAACATAGAACCTTATATGCCAATTTTAAGACTTTTGCTTTTACTTTAAGACATGAAGCCACAGGAAATAAGAGTTCTGAACAGAGCTGTGATATAATTCAAGTTAAACATTACAAGAACCACTCTGAGTGCTATGTTGAAACTAATCAGGGGAGGAAGTGGCAAACATACAACAATTTCAGTTTGAACTGGAAATGATGGAGACTTGGATTACAGTAGCAACCCCGAAAGAGGTGATTGGGAGCAAAATTAGATGTAGTCTACAGAAGAGATATGGAGTCAAGAGTGACTCCAAGATTTGGGGCCTGAACAACTGGAAAATTGACTTGCCACCATGGGGAGATCACACAAGATGACATGGCTGTCTACCATTTGCCTCTAGAGAAACCTTCCAAATCACCTCGCCCCACTCCAGACACATTAACCACATTCTCCTACTGCCCCATGTCTTGGCTCTGCCTCTGTGGTTGCTCCAGCCTGCTCCTGCCTCCAGACTTTTCCATTAGCTGTGCTCCACAACTTCAAAGGTGCAGTCAAGAACTCATTTTGCTTGAGGATTGGAAGAGAAGGAGAAATAACAATTTTCTCTTTGCAAATTCCTCTCTAAGTATTCCATCTTAGTAAATCAAAAATGAATCTCTGGGTGTTGTTAATGGTGATGAATGGGTCTCTGAAACACTCAGATCCTGAAGGGTGTATAGGCTGTGTCTAGTTCCTCCATTAAAATTGTGAGGATACGTATCCATATCATTCTCAGCTTTGAAGCTGTAGCCAAAATATAGATGCAACAGAAAAAGTCTCTTTTATATTCATCATGCTAAATATATATGATATCATGCAGTCAACAAAATAACAATTATAAATAATAAAAATGTGAATTATCTCCTTGTATACAAGTGAGAAATTAAAAATTAGGCCATTTACAAAAGAAATATTAATATATAAATATGTGATGAATATAATAAAATCAAAGATATTAAATCAAACTATATTAAAAATAAAAATTTTAAATATCAATATTAATAAAAATAAACATTAAAGATATCATCTGCCTAGTAAATTGAATATGATTAAGGGAATTACCCATTACTATTATATGCAACAAGGATTAGCAGGAAGTCTGTTAATTGGTATGAATTTATGGATTCTAAAAATGTATTTTTTAAAAAATCAGTAAAAAATGGCAAAATATTTGTATAGACTAATTGCATAACTACATGTAAAAGTAAAATTTGGAAGCAATATGAAAGTCAATAGTATATGATAGATTAAATCAATTATAGAATACCACTATGTATTTATTAAAAATAATGCATGTATATACATTTGAAAGACGGGGCAGATAAATGATAGATATCCACACTATATTGCTAAGTATCAAAAAGCATATCACAAAATAATAAAGATAATGTGATCACATACATGTTATACATAGATTACAGAATTCACATAAATGTATGTGCATTTATATCATCAATAGCATCAGTAGCTTTTATTTTATTTTCTAAATTTTTCTACGTCTGTAAATTTTGTTGATAAAAAAACAGCAATAAAAGTCATACAGATGTTTTCAGAATGTTGACTTAAGAAAATGTTCATGACATAATGCTGAAAAAGGAGAATACAAAATTACACACAAAAAATGATTGCAGATGAGTAGAAAAGAAAATTTAGGGAAGAATAAAGGCTGTAAGAAAATACATAGAAATATTCACAAATGGTGATCTCCAGGTAATTTTTTTCTTTATATTTTATGAATGCCCCATATCAAGCATATATTATCTTTATCATCAAAAATGTTATTCTAAGACATGTTTTTGCTTGTATTGTTTTATTTGTCTCCCTAGCTGGATTGCTTTGTAAGCTTAAGGCTTGGAAGAGAACTGATTTTTATTGCTCATTCCCCTTCTTCACATCCCACATTGCTTTATTTTGAAGAAGCTTGCAGCTAATTGATTTCCCACTTCATCTTTGTCTTTGCACCAAGCCCACATTCTTATCTTCAATCTACCCCTTGTTGCTATTTTATTTCTGTCTCCTCTATTTCACTCTGGGATGATTGTTCTGAAATATGACTCATTGTTCTGAAATATGACCATTAATCACCCCAGAGAAAAAACTGTGCAGATAGACATAGGAAAATCTGGCCTTTTATAATGCAATGTCTAATATCAATGTCCCCAGTGCGATTTCGATGTGAAAAGGATATAATCTAACAAAAGAAATAAAGATGAAGTCTCTGACATCCTGAGGAAAAAAAAAAAACAGGAGCCATTACTATTAAGTCCTAGCAGGAGGGAGATACAGCTCTGAGTCACCAAACTAGATAATGTCCTCAAGGAAATCTGTAAAATTAAGACTATCAAAGCTGGCCCAGCTGGTTAATTAGCACACTGTACAGCAGATTAATTTTATAGTTTGATTTTTATATTCTAAACTGCAGTCTAATAAGTTAAGCCAATTATATTACCAAGGACTTGATAAGTTCTCTTTCTCATATGAGCCCACCACCAGTCACTAAATTTGCATATACTTTATATACTATCAGGGTGATTTTTGTTAGATACCTGATTTCACAGACCTCCGTGCTAAAGCATCAGCAAGCAGTGAAATGCTTCCAGAACAGCTAACACACAAACTGCTATGCGTAGATCCCAACTAGTGCCAGCTGAAGGAAACGATTCATTTATTAAGGCTGTAATTACAGGCTATGAAACAGCTGGTTAGGGGCTCGTTCTCCCAGCTTGAGCTACTTTCTAACATCTGTTAGTATGAGCACAGTAAGGCACTGACTTATTCTTTTACGTGTCGTCTCCCAGATAGAAAAAAATATTATGTTTCAGAGGGAGGACTTAGGGTGTTCAGTCAGAACAATAAACAAGAGATCAAATGTTGGGGAGCCAGGATGACCAATACAGGAACTTGAAAAGGGATATATGCTGAAGATTGTGTGACATCTTTTTTTAACTAAACAAAAGCCCATGTCATGCATGCCACCCTAGAATAGGCTTTATTGTCTAAGAATTCCAAGATGATGATGCTGATGTTAATGATAATGCTGCTGCTGATGACGCCCTTTAATTGCTTTGGCTTTCCATGCCCATTTTATTATAGAACCAGGATTAGTATTTTGCTTTATGTAATTCATATTCTCTCTCCCTCTTTTTTCTTTTTTTTACCAGAAAAGAGTGCTTTAATCTCATTGGTGAATTTAGGAAGAACAAACAGCACAACTCACCTCCTCTGCTTTTCTTCTTGGGAGGTGGGTTTTAGCTGGAGGAGAGTAGAAGACCCCTCTCATGTTAGGATAACTTCCACAATTTAGTCTTTGTCATTTAAAGCAATGATATTTTGGCAGGCATCTGCTACTCTTTTCTATTTCTGAATCTAGTCTGAGCTCAGGGTAGGATCAGGGCAGGATTCAGTGGACCCTCTTGAAGACCCAAGCACACTGTCAGCACTTAATATATTTTAGCAAATGCCATTCCTTCCTGTCAACTGCTACAGGAATTTGTTTTTGCATTTTTTCCCTTAAAGCATTGAACCATTCTCTAGTTCCACTAGTTTTGTCTTGTCTAACTCTCTACTAGATTATAACCCATAGGAAAAAGGCTGAATCTTCTATTTTCTCTCTTGTTTTAAATAACTCCCTGAACATAATTCTTAGTACTGCATGAATAAAAGATGGCACATAAGTATTGTATATGCACCATAAAGTACCATCATTGTGAATTCAATTGGATTAAAAATTAAAACAATTTAATGAAAATTCACCTCATATCAGGATTTTACGTATTAACATTTTCTTTGAAGAATGCTTTGTGATGTAAGTGGCCCTTTCTTACCCAGGTAGGTTTTTTTGTTTGTTTGTTTTTGTTTTTGTTTTTTTTGAGATGGAGTCTTGCTCTGTCGCCCAGGCTGGAGTGCAGTGGCGCCATCTGGCTCACTGCAAGCTCCGCCTCCCGGGTTCAGGCCACTCTCCTGCCTCAGCCTCCCGAGTGGCTGGGGCTACAAACACACACCGCCACGCCCGGCTAATTTTTTGTATTTTTAGTAGAGACAGGGTTTCACTGTGTTAGCCATGATGGTCTCCATCTCCTGACTTTGTGATCCACCCGCCTAGGCCTCCCAAAGTGCTGGGATTACAGGCGTGAGCCACCGCACCCGGACATTACCCAGGTAGTTTTAACCTAAAGGTTGATACAGGAGCTTTCCAAGCCAGTTATTTCTGTGGCTGTATTTTTCACTGTACCATGTGCCCCAATCCCCAATAATGTAACATACGCACGCACGCACACACACACACTGGCTTCAAGGCTTCAAAAACTGAAACAAGCTAACATTATAAAAAAGATGCAATAATATCTAAAATAATATAAATATGACCTTTTGAACAAGAGTGATTATTGCCTTCACTCCTGAAGGACATAAGAAGGATTTTTCTTATGTTCTACTGAGAAAAATTAAAAATCAGGGGAAAAAAAAACCCGTGTGTGTGTGTGTGTGTGTGTGTGTGTGTGTGTTGCATTATAAAATATGCTATAAGACATTAGGTGACATTATGCTTGGAGATGATTTTTATACAAAAGATATATATTATTAATAAGTACTACAAACTTGCAATCTTTATCTTAATAAAGATTTACTTGATGAGGGTATATTGGTGACAGTGTGGTCAGTGGGAAGAGGACCCAGTCAGGAGTGAGAATACTAGATTTTAAGCCACCTTTTACACCAACGGGTGGCCTGATGTTGGACATTTGGATACATACCTTACCCTTACGAGTATCAACTTTCTCATCTGTAAAATTAATGAATTAGAATTGCACAGCTCTAATGGTGTACAGCTATTGTTTTAAAAATGTACAGTGAATGGGCTGTTCAAGCTAACAGTGGCCTTTTTAAAAATACACATCTACAAATAATGATCTGTATTAAATGGCATGGTTTAGAATAGAGTAAGACACGGAAACCAAATCCCAGCTCTACCACTTCTTACCTGCATGATGTTGAGCAACTTATTTAAGCTCTTTGTCAGTTTCCTTATCAATAAAATGTGGATAGTAAATAGTATCTGCTATAAGAACAAAATGAGATAATATTAGTAAATTTCCTAAAATGGTGACCGTCAGGTAGTAAAAAAAAATTAAAAAGCTATTTTTATTAGCTTCTGAAGCACAAAACTGTCTCTATCCCAAAAAATATTTGTGGAAAGACTATTTGTGGGCCAAGATCATATAAAGAAAAAGCAATCACACGTTTTCTGATGATCTCCTCCAAATAGCTTTAAGAAAAAGATTCAATATTCCATCTAAGAGCTGCCTATCTGTACCATAAATATTCATTCTCATGTTTCTAAAACAGAATTATAATTTGGTTTACTCTTGGTGATTTCGAAAACGTATGATTCCTTTTATTGTTTGGTCATTCTTGTTAACCTTATAGTTGGGTGACATCCCATTGCCACAAATACTTTCCCTCACATTTCCAGGGTGTAACCTTTAAGAAGAAATTTAATACATAAAATTCCCCACTCCTGACATTAATCACATTGTAGGAGGTACAATGATAGGAATTAACCAGATGTAGATAGCATTATTAGGACAATTAGTAATAATTACTAATGTTATAAAAATGGAGGAATCTTACTGTTATTTAAGGAGGTACATCATGAGAGTGATTCAGAGTAAATTTTAAGGATTGGATTTTGATCTGAATAAATGATTGTGAGCATGCTTAAGCAACGCTATTTTGAATTTTGAGACTTCTCTTCCTGATTATTGCGTGAGAAATGCGTAGTTGATCTTAAAGGCTTGAATTATGTTGCACAGTGAATTACCTCATCTTTTAGGATCAATAAACCACTTCAAGCTTTAGAACTAGGTTCCTCTTTCAAGCCATGCATATAATGAGATGACACAGCAAATTGCCTAAGGAAGAAGATAACACTAAGAAAACTGAATGTCAATACCATTAGCATTTGTTAGGGACAAAAGAAGGTACCTTAGTGACTTTGAAGGTATCCAATAAACAGATTCTTATACATTCTGACCTTCCATGAGCTGTATTCTGGAGGACAAAGGAGTTAAAGGAAAAGTATAAAGATCAGAGATTTGGGAGAGTATGATATTACTTAAACACACTTTAGAAAATATATTTTCTACCAAGGTATGATAAATGTGTGCTCTATTTCTAGATTTCATGCTTGTGCACTTTTCTAAAAATTCATGCTTTGTTTTGCCACTGTAACAGACTGGGAATAAAAACTCAAATGCTATTTTGTTGTTTAGTTGAAGTTAGGTCAGTACAGAGATACAGAATTCATAACCCAGCTTTTCTTAATAGAAAACTGTCTTTTTCGACATGATTGTATATCTAGAAAACCCCACTGTCTCAGCCCAAAATCTCCTTAAGCTGATAAGCAACTTCAGCAAAGTCTCAGGATACAAAATCAATGTACAAAAATCACAAGCATTCTTATACACCAACAACAGACAAACAGAGAGCCAAATCATGAGTGAACTCCCATTCACAATTGCTTCAAAGAGAATAAAATACTTAGGAATCCAACTTACAAGAGACATGAAGGACCTCTTCAAGGAGAACTACAAACCACTGCTCAAGGAAATAAAAGAGGATACAAAGAAATGGAAGAACATTCCATGCTTATGGGTAGGAAGCATCAATATCGTGAAAATGGTCATACTTCCCAAGGTAATTTATAGATTCAATGCCATCCCCATCAAGCTACCAATGACTTTCTTCACAGAATTGGAAAAAACTACTTTAAAGTTCATATGGAACCAAAAAAGAGCCCATATCGCAAAGCCAATCCCAAGCCAAAAGAACAAAGCTGGAGGCATCACGCTACCTGACTTCAAACTATACTACAAGGCTACAGTAACCAAAACAGCATGGTACTGGTACCAAAACAGAGATATAGATCAATGGAACAGAACAGAGCCCTCAGAAATAACACCGCATATCTACAACTATCTGATCTTTGACAAACCTGAGAAAAACAAGCAATGGGGAAAGGATTCCCTATTTAATAAATGGTGCTGGGAAAACTGGCTAGCCATATGTAGAAAGCTGAAACTGGATCCCTTCCTTACACCTTATACAAAAATTAATTCAAGATGGATTAAAGACTTAAACGTTAGACCTAAAACCATAAAAACCCTAGAAGAAAACCTAGGCATTACCATTCAGGACATAGGCATGGGCAAGGACTTCATGTCTAAAACACCAAAAGCAATGGCAACAAAAGACAAAATTGACAAATGGGATCTAATTAAACTAAAGAGCTTCTGCACTGCAAAAGAAACTACCATCAGAGTGAACAGGCAACCTACAAAATGGGAGAAAATTTTCGCAACCTACTCATCTGACAAAGGGCTAATATCCAGAATCTACAATGAACTCAAACACATTTACAAGAAAAAAACAAACAACCCCATCAAAAAGTGGGTGAAGGATATGAACAGACACTTCTCAAAAGAAGATGTTTATGCAGCCAAAAGACACATGAAAAATGCTCATCATCACTGGCCATCAGAGAAATGCAAATCAAAACCACAATGAGATACCATCTCACACCAGTTAGAATGGCAATCATTCAAAAGTCAGGAAACAACAGGTGCTGGAGAGGACGTGGAGAAATAGGAACACTTTTACACTGTTGGTGGGACTGTAAACTAGTTCAACCATTGTGGAAGTCAGTGTGGCGATTCCTCAGGGATCTAGAACTAGAAATACCATTTGACCCAGCCATCCCATTACTGGGTATATACCCAAAGGACTATAAATCATGCTGCTATAAAGACACATGCACGCGTATGTTTATTGTGGCACTATTCACAATAGCAAAGACTTGCAACCAACCCAAATGTCCAACAATGATAGACTAGATTAAGAAAATGTGGCACATATATACCATGGAATATTATGCAGCCATAAAAAATGATGAGTTCATGTCCTTTGTAGGGACATGGATGAAATTGGAAATCATCATTCTCAGCAAACTATCGCAAGGACAAAAAACCAAACACTGCATGTTCTCACTCATAGATGGGAATTGAACAATGAGAACACATGGACACAGGAAGGGGATCATCACACTCTGGGGACTGTTGTGGGGTGGAGGGAGGTGGGAGGGATAGCATTAGGAGATATACCTAATGCTTAATGGGTGCAGCACACCAGCATGGCAGATGTATACATATGTAACTAACCTGCACATTGTGCACATGTACCCTAAAACTTAAAGTATAATAATAATAATAAAGAAAACTGTCTTTTTGAGAATGTACATTTACAATAATATGGTGAGGTTTTCTAATACCTTGGAATAATTTCTTCCTCGTGGTAGAATTGAGTAATTAACCAATTGAAGACAGACAGCTTGATTGTATCTTTTTTTTTTTTTTTTTTTTTGAGATGGAGTCTTGCTCTGTTGCCCAGACTGTAGTGCAATGGCCTGATCTTGGCTCACTGCAGCCTCCACCTCCCAGTTCCAGCAATTCTCCTGCCCCAGCCTCCTGGGTAGCTGGGATTACAGGCACTCGCCACCACACCCAGCTAATTTTTGTATTTTTACTAGAGACAGGGTTTCACCAGGTTGGCCAACTCCCGACCTGAGGTGATCCACTTACCTCAGCCTCCAAAAGTGCTGGGATTACAGGTGTGAGCTACCATGCCTGGTCAATTGTATCTTTAAAGTCTTAAGATTACCCTTATTAGTGGGGCTAAATGGATGGAACTAAAATATTTCACCTGCCTTACTCCTTTAATTGTATGACCATCCTTCACCTTTGAGACTACCATAGCCAACTAGGCAGAGTAGCTGGGTAGGCCAGACCTCCTGGTCTGTGAGAGAGGCTGTCCCTTCTGTTTGCACTGCATACATCAATGAGGACAGAAAATAATTGGGTAGGGCAGGTGAGGATACAGGGATGTACTCTAAAATTACATTATTTTTCATAGTCACTAAGTGCAACCTTCATATCAGGCTGTATCCAATTCAATTATTACTCTGCCCCTTATATTTCTGCTGGTTAGAGTTGCAGGTTGAAGTTGTCAGGGAAATTTGGTTTTTTTTACTCCAGATTAGGTATCAGATGTGTGCTAATAACTACCCAGGTTTAAGTACATTCTACATAGCTATAACTTGGTAGGATTCTTTGAGATTTATCATCAAAAAATTGAGAACCAGGGAGGCAGAGCAAGATGGCTGAATAAAACCCTCCAGTGACCATCTTCCCTGTAGGAAGACCAAATTGAATACCATCCATACAAGAAAACACCTCGATAAGAACCAAAAAATCAAGTGAGCAATCATAGTACTTGGTGTTAACATCATATCAGAGAAAGAGGTACTGAAGAGGATAAGAAAAATGTCTTGAATTGCTAACACCACCCCTCTCCCATCCCTTGGCAGTGGCCACATGGTGTGGGGAGAGACTCTGTGTGCTTGAGGGAGAGCATAGTGATTGTGGGACTTCGTATTGGAACTAAGTCTTGCCCTGTCACAGCGGAAAGCAACATAGGGAACTGGCAGAACTCAGCCAGTGCCCGTGGAGGGAGTATTTAGACTAGTCCTAGCCACAGGGAAATTGTCCATGCCAGTGGTTGGAACCTGTGTTCCAGCTAGCACCAACAATGTGCTAGGGGTCCTAAATAAACTTGAAAGGCCGTCTAAGCCAAAAGGAGTGCAATTACTAGGCAAGTGCTGGTGCTGTGCTGGACACAGAGCCAGTGAACTTGGCGGGGGTCACACAATTTAGTGGGATATCAGCTGGGCCAACCAATGGAGTGCTTGTGTTTTCCCTCCACCAACCCATAGAAGCATAGAGCTTGCAGCTCTGGGAGGGACTATTTCCTTCTACTTGAGGAGAAGAGAGGGGAGAGTAAAGAGGGCTTTAACTTGCAACCTGGATACCAGCTCAGGCACAGTAAAATAAACCACCAAGCAGTGTCCTAAAGCCCCCATCCAGGTCCTAGCTCCCAGATATTTCTAGACAAATGCTGTGCCAGAAGGTGGCCATGGGGAGAGACCCCTTCTGCTTCAGAAAAGGAGAGGAAAGAGTAAAAAGGGCTTTGTCTTGCAACTTGGGTATGGGTACCAGCTCAGGAACAGTAAAATAAAGTACCAAGCAGATTTCTAAAGCTACCAATTATGGGCCCTGGCTCCTAGATAAGATTTCTAGACCCACACTCGGCTAGAAGGAAACTTGCTGCCCTGAAAGGAGAGATACAATCTTGGTTGGATTCACCACCTGCTAATTAAAGAGCTCTTGGGCCTTAAAAAGACATGAGTGGTAGCCAGGAAACAGACATCACAGAACTTGGATGAGACCCAGTACTGTCCTGGCTACAAGTATGACCCAGCACAGTCTCAGTGGTGGAGGCCACAGGGGTTCTTGCATCACCCCATCCCTAGCTCTGGGTGGCTTAGCACAGAGAGAGAGACTTTGCTTATTTGGGGAAGAGTAAGGGAAGAAAACAAGGGTATCTGCCTGGTAATCCAGGGAATTTGCCCAGATCTCATCTAAGACCACCAAGGTAGTACCTCTATGAATCTGCAAGAGTCACAATGTTACCGGGTTTTTAGGTGCTCCCTAATGTAGACATAGGTGCAAAGACCAAAGACTTACATCACAACTTTCAATTCCCATTGAATACTTGCAAAGCCTTCCCAAGAAGGATGGGTATGAATAAGCCTGAACTGTGAAGATGACAATAAATACTTAACTTTTCATTGCCCAGACATTGACAAACATCCACAAGCATCAAGACCATTTAGGAAAACATGACCTCGCTAAAGAAACTAAATAAGGTACGAGAGACCAATCACAGAGTGACAAAGATATGTGGCCTTTCAGACAGAAAAGTCAAAATAGCTGTTTTGAGAAAGCTCAACAAAATTCCAGACAGGGAATTTAGAATCCTATCAGATAAATTTAACAAAGAGATTGAAATAATTTTTAAAAATCAAGCAGAAATTATGGAGCTGAAAATTAACACTGATGAATGCACCAGTCTTTCAACAGCAGAATTGATCAAGCAGAAGAAATAATCAGTGAGCTTGAAGAGAAGCTGTTTAAAAATAGATAGTCAGAGGAGGCAAAAGAGAATAAAAAAGAATGAAGCACACCCACAAGATCTAGAAAATAACCTCAAAAGTACAAATCTAAGAGTTATCACCCTTAAAAAGGAGTTAGAGAGAGAGAGAGATCAGGGTATAAAGTTTATTAAAAGGGGTAATAACAGAGAACTTTCCAAACATAGAGGAAGATATCAAAATTTAAGTAAAGAAAGGTTATAGAACACAAGCAGATTTAACCCAAAGAAGACTACCTCAAGATATTTAATAATCAAACTCCCAAAGGTCAAGGCTAAAGAAAAGATCCTAAAAACAGCAAGAGAAAGGAAACAAATAACATAAAAAGGAGCGCTAACACTTCTGGCAGCAGACATCTCAGTGGACATCTTTCAGGCCAGGAAAGAGTGCCATGATATATTTAAAGTGCTGAAGGAAAGAAACTTTTATCTTAGAATAGTATATCCAGTGAAAATATCCTTCAAACATGAAGGAGAAATAAAGACTTTCCCAAACAAATGCTGAGAGATTTTGCCAACACCAGACCTGTCCTACAAGAAATGCTAAAGACAGTTCTTCAATCTGAAATAAAAGAGTGATAATGAGCAAAATGATATCATCTGAGGGTAGAAAATTCACTGGTAATAGTAAATACACAGCCCGACATGGTGGCTGACGCCTGTAATCCCAAGACTTTGGGAGCCAAGGCAGGTGGATCACCTGAGGTCAGTTCAAGACCAGCCTGGTCAATGTGGTGAAACCCCATCTCTACTAAAAATACAAAAATTAGCTGGGCGTGGTGGCACACATCTACAATCCCAGCCACTTGGGAGGCTGAGACAGGAGAATTGCTTGAACCTTGGAGGCGGAGGTTACAGTGAGCCAAGATCGCACCACAGGACACCAGCCTGGGCAACAAGAGTGAAATTCTGTCTCAAAAAAAAAAAAAAAATAGTAAGTACACAGAAAAACACAGAATATTATAACATTTTAATTGTTATATGTAAACTACTCATATCTTGAGTACAAAGACTAAAAGATTAACCAATAAAAAATAATAACCACAACAACTTGACAAGATATAGATGGTTTAACAAGACATAAGTAGAAACAATAAAAAGTCAAATAGGTTGGGGGGGGTGAAGTTAATGTGTAGAGTCTGTATTAGTTTTCTCTTTACCTGTTTGTTTGCTTTTGCAACCAGTGATAAGTTGTCATCACTTTAAAATATTGGGTTATAAGATATAATTTGCAAGCCTCATGATAATCTCGAATCAAAAAAATCTACAACAAATACAAAATAATAGGTAAGATATTAAAACTTGCCACCAGAGAAAATCACCTTCACAAAAAGGAATACAGAAAGGAAGGAAGAGAAGACTGCAAAACAACCAGAAAACAAATAACAACATGGCAGAAGTAAGTCCTTACTTGACAATAATAACATTTAATGTAAATAGACTAAATTCTCCAATCAAAAGACATAGAGTGGCTGAATGGATGGAAAAAATCAAGACCCAATGATCTGTTGCCTGCAAGAAACACACTTCATCTATAAAGACACACATAGATTTAAAATAAAGGGATGAAAAAAGATATTCCATACCCATGGAAATCAAAAAAAGCAGGAGTAACTATACTTACATAAGGTGAAATAGATTTCAAGACAGAAAGTATAAAAAGAGACAAGGAACAACATTATATAATGACAAAGGGATCAATTCAGAAAGAGGATATAACAATTATAAATATATGTGCACCCAACACTGCAGGACTCAGATATATATAACAAATTATATCTAAAGAAAGAGATAGGCCCCCATACATTAATAGCTGGAGACTTCAACACCTCACTTTCAGCATTACACAGAGCTTCCAGAAAGAAAGTCATCAAGAAACATTGGACTTCATCTGTACTATAGACCAAATGGACCTAACAGATATTTACAGAACATTTTATCTAATGGCTACAGAATACACATTTTTCTCAGCACATGGATCATACTGAAGAATAGACCATATGTTAGGTCACAAAACAAGTCTTAAAACATTCACAAAAACTTGAAATAATATGAAGCATCTTCTCTGACCACAGTGGAATAAAACTAGATATCAATAACAAGAGGAATTTTGGAAACTATGTAAACATACTGAAATTAAACAATATGCTCCTGAATGACCAATGGGTCAATGAAATAATTAAGAAGAAAATTTTAAAATTTCTTGAAATGAATAAAAATGAAAACCCAACATGACAAAATCTATGAGCTAGAGAAAGCAGTACTAAGAGCACAGTTTATAGCAATAAGCACCTATATAAAAAAATTAGAAAAAATTCAAATAACCTATGATACATCTTAAGGAATTAAAAAAGCAAGAGAAAAACCAAACCTAAAGCTAGTAGAATAAAGAAAATAACAGATTAGAGGATAAATAAATGAAATGAAAACAAATAAAATACAAAAGATCAATGAAACGAAAGTTGGTTTTATGAAAATATAAACAAAATTGACAAAATTTTAGCCAGATTAAGAAAAAAAAAGAGGACTCAAATAAATCAAATCAGAGATTAAAAACAAGACATTAAAAATGATACTGTATAAAGTCAAAGGATCAGTAGAGACTACTGTAATAACTGCATGCCAATACATTGAAAAACCTGGAAAAATATTTGTAAATTCCTAAACACATACAGCCTACCAAGAATGAACCATGAAGAAATCCAAAACCTGAATAGATACATTGTAAGTAATGATATCAAAGCCATAATAAAAAGTCTCCCAGAAAAGAAAATCCCAGGACTCCATGGCTTCACTGATGAATTTTACCAAACATTTAAAAAAAGAACTAATATCTATTCTACTCAAACTACTGTTAAAAATAGAAGAGGAGAGAATTCTTCCAAACTCACTCTACGAGGCCTACATTACCCATATACCAACACCAGACAAAAACACATCAGAAAAGAAAACCACAGGCCAATATCTCTGATGAACATTGACGCAAAAATCCTCAACACAATAATAGCAAACCAAATTCAACAAGACATTAAAAATATCATTCATCATGATCCAGTGGGATTTATCCAAAGGATGCAAGAATGTTTCAACATATGCAAATCAATCAATGTGATATACCATATCAACAGAATAAAGAACAGCAATCATATGATTATTTTAATTGATGTTGAAAAAGCATTTGATAAATTTCAACATCCCTACATGATAAAAATTCTCAAAAAACTGTATAGAAGGAACATACCGCAGCACAATAAAAGCCATATACAACAAACCCAGTTAGAACACAACTCAGTGCAATAAAAACCATATTCAACAGACCCATACTGAAGAGGGAAAAACTAAATGTCTTCCCTCTAAGACCTGGAACAAGAAAAGGATGCTCACTTTCACCACCACTGTTGTTCAACATAGTACTGAAGGTCCTAGTTAGTGCAACAGACAAGAGAAAGATATAACAGGCATCCAAATCAGAAAGGAAGAAATCAAATTATCCTTCTTTGTGGATGATATGATCTTATACTTGGAAAATTCTAAAGACTCCACCAAAAAATTATTAAATGATAAACTCACTAAACTTCCAAGATACAAAATAAAAATACAAAAATATGTCAACATATTGTTTCTTTTTTCAGCAATCTGAAAAAGAAATCAAGAAAGTAATTCCATTTACAAAAGCTACAAATAAAATTGAGTATCTGTGAATTAACTTAACCAAAGAAGTGAAAGATCTCTACAATGAGAACTATAAAACACTAATGCAAGAAATTGAAGAGGACACACAAAAAAATGGAAAGATATTCCATGTTCATGGATTGGAAAAAATCGATAATATTAAATGTCCCTACTGCCCAAAGCAATCTACAGATTCAATGGAAAGTCTATTAAAATGCCAAAGACATTTTTCACAGAAGTAGAAAAGATAATCATTAAATTTATATGGACATATAAAAGACCCAGAAGGCCAAAGCCATCCTGAACAAAAATAATAAAACCGGTGAAATATCATTATCTGACTTCAAATTAGACTACAGAGCTATAGGAACCAAAACAACATGATACTGGCATAAAAAATAGACACATAAACCAATGACACATAACAGAGAACCCAGAAATAAAACTGTACATCTGTGGTGAACTTATTTTGAAGAATGGTGCAAAGAACATACAGTGGAGAAAGGGCAGTCTCTTCAATAAACGGTGCTGGGAAAACTGAGTATCCATGTACAGAAGAATGAAGCTAGACTGCTTATCTCTCACCATATACAAAAATCAAATCAAAATTCATTACTTATATCTAAGATGTCAAACTATGAAACTACTAAAAGAAAATATTGAAGAAATTCTCTAGGACATTGTTCTGGGCAAATATTTCTTGAATAATATCCCAAAAGCACAGGCAACCGAAGCAAAAAAATTGATATATGGAATCATACCAAGTTAAAAAGTTTCTGCACAGCAAAGGAAACAATCTACAAAGTGAACAGATAACCCACAGAATGAGAGAAAATATCTACAAACTATCCATCTGACAATGGATTAATAATTAGAATATATAAGGAGCTCAAACAACTGTATAGGAAAAAAACCAAATATTTCAACTTAAAGATAGACAAAAGAGCTGAATAGACCTTTTCATATACCTGTTTGCCATTTGTACATCTTCTTTTGAGAAAAGAAGGCAAACGGGTATATGAAAAGGTGCTCAACATTATGGATTATCAGACAAATGTACATCAAAACTTCAATGAGATATCATCTCACTTTGGTTAAAAATGGCTTTTATCCAAAAGACAGGCAATAACAAATGCTGATGAGAATGTGGAAAAAAGGGAATCCTTGTACACTATTGGTGGGAATGTAAATTAGTGCAGCCACTATGGAAAACAGCACAGAGGTTCCTCCAAAAAGTAAAGATAAAACTACCATGTGATCCAGCAATCCCATTACTGGCTGTTTTCTAAAGGAAATAAAACGAGTAAGTCAAAGAGGTATCTGCACTACCATGTTTAATGCAGCACTATTCATAGTTGCCAAGATTTGCAAGCAATCTAAGTGCCTATCAACAGATGAATGGATAAAGAAAATGTGGTACATTTACACAAAGAATACTATTCGTCCATAGAAAATAATAAGATATTGTCATTTGCAACAACATGGAAGGTCTGGAAGACATTATGTTAAATGAAATAAGCCAGGCATAGAAAGATAAACTTTGCTCCTGTTACTGGTCTATTCAGAGATTCAACTTCTTCCTGGTTTAGTCTTAGGAGAATGTATGTGTCGAGGAATTTATCCATTTCTTCTAGATTTTGTAGTTTATTTGCATAGAGGTGTTTGCAGTATTCTCTGATGGTAGTTTGCATTTCTGTGGGATTGGTAGTGATATCCCCTTTATCATTTTTTATTGCGTCTATTTGATTCTTCTCTCTTTTTTGCTTTATTAGTCTTGCTAGTGGTCTATCAATTTTGTTGATCCTTTCAAAAAACCAGCTCCTGGATTCATTAATTTTTTGAAGGGTTTTTTGTGTCTCTATTTCCTTCAGTTCTGCTCTGATTTTAGTTATTTCTTGCCTTCTGCTAGCTTTTGAATGTGTTTGCTCTTGCTTTTCTAGTTCTTTTAATTGCAATGTTAGGGTGTCAATTTTGGATCTTTCCTGCTTTCTCTTGTGGGCATTTAGTGCTATAAATTTTCCTCTACACACTGCTTTGAATGTGTCCCAGAGATTCTGGTATGTTGTGTCTTTGTTCTCATTGGTTTCAAAGAACATCTTTATTTCTGCCTTCATTTCGTCATGTACCCAGTAGTCATTCAGGAGCAGGTTGTTCAGTTTCCATGTAGTTGAGCGGTTTTGAGTGAGATTCTTAATCCTGAGTTCTAGTTTGATTGCACTGTGGTCTGAGAGATAGTTTGTTATAATTTCTGTTCTTTTATATTTGCTGAGGAGAGCTTTACTTCACAGTATGTGGTCAATTTTGGAATAGGTATGGTGTGGTGCTGAAAAAAATGTATATTCTGTTGAAATTGTGGCAATAATCAATAGCTTACCAACCACAAAGAGACCAGGACCAGATGGACTCACAGCCGAATTCTACCAGAGGTACAAGGAGGAACTGGTACCATTCCTTCTGAAACTATTCCAATCAATAGAAAAAGAGGGAATCCTCCCTAACTCATTTTATGAGGCCAGCATCATCCTGATACGAAAGCTGGGCAGAGACACAACCAAAAAGAGAATTTTAGACCAATATCCTTGATGAACGTTGATGCAAAAATCCTCAGTAAAATACTGGCAAACCGAATCCAGCAGCACATCAAAAAGCTTATCCACCATGATCAAGTGGGCTTCATCCCTGGGATGCAAGGCTGGTTCAACATGCGCAAATCAATAAATGTAATCCAGCATATAAACAGAACCAAAGACAAAAACCCCATGATTATCTCAATAGATGCAGAAAAGGTCTTCGACAAAATTCAACCACACTTCATGCTAAAAACTCTCAATAAATTAGGTATTGATGGGACGTATTTCAAAATAATAAGAGCTATCTATGACAAACCCACAGCCAATATCATACTGAATGGGCAAAAACTGGAAGCATTCCCTTTGAAAACTGGCACAAGACAGGGATGCCCTCTCTCACCACTCCTATTCAACATAGTGTTGGAAGCTCTGGCCAGGGCAATTAGGCAGGAGAAGGAAATAAAGGGTATTCAATTAGGAAAAGAGGAAGTCAAATTGTCCCTGTTTGCAGACGACATGATTATATATCTAGAAAACCCCATTGTCTCAGCCCAAAATCTCCTTAAGCTGGTAAGCAACTTCAGCAAAGTCTCAGGATACAAAATTAATGTGCAAAAATCACAAGCATTCTTATACACCAACAACAGACAAACAGAGGGCCAAATCATGAGTGAACTCCCATTCACAATTGCTTCAAAGAGGATAAAATACCTAGGAATCCAAATTACAAGGGATATGAAGGACCTCTTCAAGGAGAACTACAAACCACTGCTCAATGAAATAAAAGAGGATAAAAACAAACGGAAGAACATTCCATGCTCATGGGTAGGAAGAATCAATATCGTGAAAATGGCCATACTGCCCAAGGTAATTTATAGATTCAATGCCATCCCCATCAAGCTACCAATGACTTTCTTCACAGAATTGGAAAAAACTACTTTAAAGTTCATATGGAACCAAAAAAGAGCCCACATCACCAAGCCGATCCTAAGCCAAAAGAACAAAGCTGGAGGCATCATGCTACCTGACTTCAAACTATACTACAAGGCTACAGTAACCAAAACAGCATGGTACTGGTACCAAAACACAGATATATATCAATGGAACAGAACAGAGCCCTCAGAAATAACGCCACATATCTACAACTATCTGATCTTTGACAAACCTGAGAAAAACAAGCAATGGGGAAAGGATTCCCTATTTAATAAATGGTGCTGGGAAAACTGGCTAGCCATATGTAGAAAGCTGAAACTGGATCCCTTCCTTACACCTTATACAAAAATCAATTCAAGATGGATTAAAGATTTAAACGTTAGACCTAAAACCATAAAAACCCTAGAAGAAAACCTAGGCATTACCATTCAGGACATAGGCATGGGCAAGGACTTCATGTCTAAAACACCAAAAGCAATGGAAACAAAAGACAAAATTGACAAATGGGATCTAATTAAACTCAAGAGCTTCTGCACAGCAAAAGAAACTACCATCAGAATGAACAGGCAACCTATAAAATGGGAGAAAATTTTCGCAACCTACTCATCTGACAAAGGGCTAATATCCAGAATCTACAATGAACTCAAACAAATTTACAAGAAAAAAACAAACAACCCCATCAAAAAGTGGGTGAAGGACATGAACAGACACTTCTCAAAAGAAGACATTTATGCAGCCAAAAGACACATGAAAAAATGCTCATCATCACTGGCCATCAGAGACATGCAAATCAAAACCACAATGAGATACCATCTCACACCAGTTAGAATGGCAATGATTAAAAATGTCAGGAAACAACAGGTGCTGGAGAGGATGTGGAGAAATAGGAACACTTTTACACTGTTGGTGGGACTGTAAACTAGTTCAACCATTGTGGAAGTCAGTGTGGCGATTCCTCAGGGATCTAGAACTAGAAATACCATTTGACCCAGCCATCCTATTACTGGGTATATACCCAAAGGACTATAAATCATGCTGCTATAAAGACACATGCACATGTATGTTTATTGCGGCATTATTCGCAATAGCAAAGACTTGGAACCAACCCAAATGTCCAACAATGATAGACTGGATTAAGAAAATGTGGCACATATGCACCATGGAATACTATGCAGCCATAAAAAATGATGAGTTCATGTCCTTTGTAGGGACATGGATGAAATTGGAAATCATCATTCTCAGTAAACTATCGCAAGAACAAAAAACCAAACACCGTATATTCTCACTCATAGGTGGGAATTGAACAATGAGAACACATGGACACAGGAAGGGGAACATCACACTCTGGGGACTGTTGTGGGGTGGGGGGAGAGGGGAGGGATAGCATTGGGAGGTATACCTAACGCTAGATGACGAGTTAGTGGGTGCAGCACACCAGCATGGCAGATGTATACATATGTAACTAACCTGCACATTGTGCACATGTACCCTAAAACTTAAAGTATAATAATAATAAATAAAATTTAAAATAATAAAAATAATAAAAATAAAAATAAAAATAAAATAATAAAATAAAATACATTACACATAAAAAAATAAATAAATAAGATCGGAGCTTTCAGGCAAAAAATAAAGAAAGATAAACTTTGCATGTTCTCACATTTGTGGGAGCTAAAAGTGTTTTAAAATGTACAGTTGGAGATAGAGAGAACAATGATGGTTATCAGAGGCTGGCAAGAGTGGTGGGTAGGGGGAGGGGAAAAATGGGGATGATAGGTATGAAAATGTATTTAGATAGAACAAATAAGATATAATGCTTGATAGCACAATAGGGTGATTATAGTCAACAATAATGTATTGTATATTTATAATAGCTAAGAGTAAAATTTAAATATTTGTAACACAACAAAATGGTTAATGCTTGATGAGATGTACACCCCATTTACCCTGATGTGATTATTATATAGTGTATGCCTGTATCAAAACACCTCATGTACTCATAAGTATATATACCTACTATGTACCATAACAATTAAAAATTAAATTTTTTTAAAAATTAAGAAAAAATATACACAATGTATCTAATAATATAACAACATGTTCTAGCAGTTAAATATATACAATTAATTGCACATTGCCAAATCCTCTTGATATGATTAATCCAAGTTTTCTGGACTATGAATCTAGGCTTGACTTCTTAGCCCCAAACCATGTGTACAATTATTACCAGTCATCCCATTTGGCACTTTATACTTAACAAAACTTATCTGAATTTAAATAATGCAACCCAAAATCTGCTCCTGGCCCTGTGTCCTATTTTAGTGAATTATGACCATTATCCATCTAGTTGCACAATTTTGAAATTTGAGTGTTAAGCTCAATACTCACGCTCCTTTCCAGTAAATCCTGTCAATTGTACCCTCTAAATAGGTCATGAATCCATCCTCTCCTTTCCATTCCCACTGCCACTTCAGCAATCTTAATTTATTTCTGTCAGCTTAAAAAAGACAAAAGCTTTGGAGATGGGTGGTTATGTTGGCAGTTTGTAAATGAAAACACAAACCATCACTCATGGGCATAAATCATATAATATTCAATGCCTTTGATAGAAGAATCATGAAATTCTAAGAGCTCTTTTCTTGAAATTTTTGATTCAGTTACTGTCCTGAACTGGCTTAATAGGTTAACCCTCAGAGTTCCAAGCAGTGGCTCATGCCTGTAATCCCAGCAATTTAGGAGGCCGAGGTGGGTGGATAACTTGAGGTCAGGAGTTCGAGACCAGCCTGGCCAACATGGCAAAACCCCGTCTCTACTAAAAATACAAAAATTAGCTGGGCATGATGGTGGGTGCCTGTAATCCCAGCTACTCGGGAGGCTGAGGCAGGAGAATCACTTGAACCCAGGAGGTGGAGGTTGCAGGGAGCCGAGATCACGTCATTGCACTCCAGCCTGGGTGACAAGAGCAAAACTCCATCTCAAAAAAAAAAAAAAAATTCTGTATTGGGACAAAGACAGAGATGACATAGGGGTCCAGGGCAACAATAGTCTTAGAGAAGGTATAACTTTAAGGCAAATATTAGGGGAAATCTTTAGAAATAGATACCCAAAAAGCAGTATTATTCTGCATTTGAGGGGTAAATTTTTTAGAGGGGAGAACATAGATTTTTCTGTTATCTTCATGACTTCACACCAGCCATGCAGAGAGGCATCAGGGGGCCCCCCATCACCCAATGCAGCATCCCAAGGGCTTCCTATCACCTTGTGTTTCCACAGTTGTGTATAGCCCAGGTCCAAGGAAATTGCAGCAAGTCACAGACCCCAAGACCAATGTTCTTAGCCCTTGCGTGCATCAGAATCTCTAGAATCAAAATATAAATGTCTGTTCCACTTTCCAGGAGATTCTGAGTTATGCTTCTGATTGTTGAACACATGACATGACACTGATGAAGTAAATAATAGTAAATGCAACCTCTGAGTACCTTCTCTAGATTTAGCATTTTACTCAATGTTTTAAATGCATGAGTTCATTTAATATTTAATCTTCACAATAATGTGAGGTCAATATTGTTAACCCCATTTCAGCCATAAGGAATCTGAAGCTCAAAGAGCAGTTTGCAAGTTACAGACCCAGAATTCAAACCTAGCTCCAGTTTACACCAAATCCAAACCCATAACCTACCACTGCACAACGCTTTCTCTTTGAAATGCTGTCGTAGTTGTAACCTCCATCCAGATACTTACTGCATGAGCTTGACGACTGTTTGGAGAGTAAGGAAGAGGGTAGGTAAGTTCATCTTACCTCCATTTACTTCATATTGGAAAACTGATGCTTCTCTTTTCAAGGACTCTTAGAAACATAGCCTAGGATAAAATTTAATGGGTTGATGACAATATAATAGGTCTTTTCATCTGCAGACTGCTAGTAGAAATTTATTTCAGAAAATACCAACCTTTAAATGGCTTCCATACCTTTCCCACAGGTTGGCAAATAAACACTTTCCTTGGATCCATCATGTGTCCTGAGACCTGCTCAGGGTTCCTAATCTCTCCATCCTTACCACATCATTAGCCACAGACCTGTTTTTTGACTCTTCAGGTCTCACATCAGCAGTTCATTAGGCTTTCCTACATCTTTTCTCTTTCTTCCTGATACCAGTAGCTCACTTTTAGTTGACTTAAGGTCACACCAGTACTACTCCTTTTCCTTTTTTTCATGATTTATTCTTCTAAAAAAACAAACAAACAAAAATAAACCTAGGTTTATCATTGCTGAAATCAAGGAGTAAAATACCTTCGGCAGAGCTCTGTTACAAATCTTACAGTGGCCCCTGTGGTGCAATCCTCTTTTTTAACTGCTCAAAAACTCCACACATTTTACTGTGTGTCAAGTAACAACCTGTAAATGACATTTCTAATGAAAACGGGGTGGGGGGAGGGACATTATAACCTAACAATCAACATTTAAAATAACCTTCATTTCATTGTAAAGTAATAAGTAGGGAGGTCCCATCAAGTTCATAAATCAGTAGCTGATGTCCCAGAAGATAACCAGTGTCCCAACTTTCTTTCTCTTGCCATAAAGTTCTGACACAGAAGCATTTTGACTCCTCAAATGTACTCATCTCTTGGATCTCACTGTCATTAGGCTGCAGAAGTAAAGGCTAGATTTCCCCCCAGCATCTTGTGCAGAGGTTTATCACATGACTGCCAACACAGCACAAGATCAGTAGGAGCCAAAGACTAATGAGCACAAAGTCTACCCAGGTACCACAAGGGGGATAGAGTTAAAAATAGAAAACTATTTGTAAGGTTTGTGCCAATTTCTCTCTAAATTATTACCTGAGAGCAATTTAATAGAGAAGAGGCTTGAATTATAACTTCATGACCAGGGGGATTGTGGCTCATTTTTTTAACCTGAAATAATGATCAAGTCGTTTCTTTAAGGCTCCTGTCTATAAGAAAATAACAAGAATATAGATGAGTGGATGAATAGATAGATGACAGATCAATAGATAGATAGATCAATAGATATGGGTGGAGGGGCAGAGAATGAAAGGATCCATGGCTTCTTGTCACAAATAACTGTGGCATGTCATATCGCCAATATTCTCCAATTAGAGGCACAGATTAGAAAGAAAGTATGAGTGGGGACGAGCCAAGATGGCCGAATAGGAACAGCTCCGGTCTACAGCTTCCAGCGTGAGCAACGCAGAAGACGGGTGATTTCTGTATTTCCATCTGAGGTACCGGGTTCATCTCACTAGGGAGTGCCAGACAGTGGGCGCAGGTCAGTGGGTGCGTGCACTGTTCGCCAGCCGAAGCAGGGTGAGGCATTGCCTCACTTGGGAAGTGCAAGGGGTCAGGGAGTTCCCTTTCTGAGTCAAAGAAAGGGCTGACAGACGGCACCTGGAAAATCGGGTCATTCACACCCGAATACTGCGCTTTTCCGACGGGCTTAAAAAACGGCGCACCATGAGATTATATCCCACACCTGGCTCGGAGGGTCCTACGCCCACGGAGTCTTGCTGATTGCTAGCACAGCAGTCTGAGATCAAACTGCAAGGCGGCAGCGAGGCTGGGGGAGGGGCGCCCGCCATTGCCCAGGTTTGATTACGTAAACAAAGCAGCCTGGAAGCTCGAACTGGGTGGAGCCCACCACAGTTCAAGGAGGCCTGCCTGCCTCTGTAGGCTCCACCTCTGGGGGCAGGGCACAGACAAACAAAAAGACAGCAGTAACCTCTGCAGACTTAAATGTCCCTGTCTGACAGCTTTGAAGAGAGCAGTGGTTCTCCCAGCACGCAGCTGGAGATCTGAGAACGGGCAGACTGCCTCCTCAAGTGGGTCCCTGACCCCTGACCCCCGGGCAGCCTAACTGGGAGGCACCCCCTAGCAGGGGCACACTGACACCTCACACAGCAGGGTATTCCAACAGACCTGCAGCTGAGGGTCCTCTCTGTTAGAAGGAAAACTAACAAACAGAAAGGACATCCACACCAAAAACCCATCTGTACATCACCATCATCAAAGACCAAAAGTAGATAAAACCACAAAGATGGGGAAAAAACAGAACAGAAAAACTGGAAACTCTAAAAAGCAGTGCCTCTCCTCCTCCAAAGGAACGCAGTTCCTCACCAGCAACGGAACAAAGCTGGATGGAGAATGACTTTGACGAGCTGAGAGAAGAAGACTTCAGACGATCAAATTACACTGAGCTACGGGAGGACATTCAAACCAAAGGCAAAGAAGTTGAAAACTTTGAAAAAAATTTAGAAGAATCTATAACTAGAATAACCAATACAGAGAAGTGCTTAAAGGAGCTGATGGAGCTGAAAACCAAGGCTCGAGAACGACGTGAAGAATGCAGAAGCCTCAGGAGCCCATGCGATCAACTGGAAGAAAGGGTATCAGCAATGGAAGATGAAATGAATGAAATGAAGTGAGAAGGGAAGTTTAGAGAAAAAAGAATAAAAACAAATGAGCAAAGCCTCCAAGAAATATGGGACTATGTGAAAAGACCAAATCTACGTCTGATTGGTGTACCTGAAAGTGATGCGGAGAATGGAACCAAGTTGGAAAACACTCTGCAGGATATTATCCAGGAGAACTTCCCCAATCTAGCAAGGCAGGCCAACATTCAGATTCAGGAAATACAGAGGACGCCACAAAGATACTCCTCGAGAAGAGCAACTCCAAGACACATAATTGTCAGATTCACCAAAGTTGAAATGAAGGAAAAAATGTTAAGGGCAGTCAGAGAGAAAGGTCGGGTTACCCTCAAAGGGAAGCCCATCAGACTAACAGCGGATCTCTCGGCAGAAACCCTACAAGCCA
This sequence comes from Pan troglodytes, assembly GCF_028858775.2. Taxonomy (NCBI): domain Eukaryota; kingdom Metazoa; phylum Chordata; class Mammalia; order Primates; family Hominidae; genus Pan; species Pan troglodytes. The sequence goes on along the minus strand of NC_072402.2, from coordinate 95,189,557 downwards.
GAAGAGAGTGGGGGCCAATATTCAACATTCTTAAAGAAAAGAATTTTCAACCCAGAATTTCATATTCAGCCAAACTAAGCTTCATAAGTGAAGGAGAAATAAAATCCTTTACAGACAAGCAAATGCTGAGAGATTTTGTCACCACCAGGCCTGCCTTACAAGAGCTCCTGAAGGAAGCACTAAACATGGAAAGGAACAACCAGTACCAGCCGCTGCAAAATCATGCCAAAATGTAAAGACCATCAAGACTAGGAAGAAACTGCATCAACTAACGAGCAAAATAACCAGCTAACATCATAATGACAGGATCAAATTCACACATAACAATATTAACTTTAAATGTCAATGGACTAAATGCTCCAATTAAAAGACACAGACTGGCAAATTGGATAAACAGTCAAGACCCATCAGTGTGCTGTATTCAGGAAACCCATCTCACGTGCAGAGACACACATAGGCTCAAAATAAAAGGATGGAGGAAGATCTACCAAGTCAATGGAAAACAAAAAAAGGCAGGGGTTGCAATCCTAGTCTCTGATAAAACAGACTTTAAACCAACAAAGATCAAGAGAGACAAAGAAGGCCATTACATAATGGTAAAGGGATCAATTCAACAAGAAGAGCTAACTATCCTAAATATATATGCACCCAATACGGGAGCACCAAGATTCATAAAGCAAGTCCTGAGTGACCTACAAAGAGACTTAGACTCCCACACATTAATAATGGGAGACTTTAACACCTCACTGTCAACATTAGACAGATCAACGAGACAGAAAGTTAACAAGGATACCCAGGAATTGAACTCAGCTCTGCACCAAGCGGACCTAATAGACATCTACAGAACTCTCCACCCCAAATCATCAGAATATACATTTTTTTCAGCACCACACCACACCTATTCCAAAATTGACCACATACTGTGAAGTAAAGCTCTCCTCAGCAAATATAAAAGAACAGAAATTATAACAAACTATCTCCCAGACCACAGTGCAATCAAACTAGAACTCAGGATTAAGAATCTCACTCAAAACTGCTCAACTACATGGAAACTGAACAACCTGCTCCTGAATGACTACTGGGTACATAACGAAATGAAGGCAGAAATAAAGATGTTCTTTGAAACCAACGAGAACAAAGACACAACATACCAGAATCTCTGGGACGCATTCAAAGCAGTGTGTAGAGGGAAATATATAGCACTAAATGCCCACAAGAGAAAGCAGGAAAGTTCCAAAATTGACACCCTAACATCACAATTAAAAGAACTAGAAAAGCAAGAGCAAACACATTCAAAAGCTAGCACAAGGCAAGAAGTAACTAAAATCAGAGCAGAACTGAAGGAAATAGAGACACAAAAAACCCTTCAAAAAATTAATGAATCCAGGAGCTGGTTTTTTGAAAGGATCAACAAAATTGATAGACCGCTAGCAAGACTAATAAAGCAAAAAAGAGAGAAGAATCAAATAGACGCAATAAAAAATGATAAAGGGGATATTACCACCGATCCCACAGAAATACAAACTACCATCACAGAATACTACAAACACCTCTACGCAAATAAACTAGAAAATCTAGAAGAAATGGATAAATTCCTCGACACATACACTCTCCAAAGACTAAATCAGGAAGAAGTTGAATCTCTGAATAGACCAATAACAGGAGCTGAAATTGTGGCAATAATCAATAGCTTACCAACCAAAAAGAGTCCAGGACCAGATGGATTCACAGCCGAATTCTACCAGAGGTACAAGGAGGAACTGGTACCATTCCTTCTGAAACTACTCCAATCAATAGAAAAAGAGGGAATCCTCCCTAACTCATTTTATGAGGCGAGCATCATTCTGATACCAAAGCCAGGATGAGACACAACCAAAAAAGAGAATTTTAGACCAATATCCTTGATGAACATTGATGCAAAAATCCTCAATAAAATACTGGCAAAACGAATCCAGCAGCACATCAAAAAGCTTATCTACCACGATCAAGTGGGCTTCATCCCTGGGATGCAAGGCTGGTTCAATATATGCAAATCAATAAATGCAATCCAGCATATAAACAGAGCCAAAGACAAAAACCACATGATTATCTCAATAGATGCAGAAAAAGCCTTTGACAAAATTCAACAACCCTTCATGCTAAAAACTCTCAATAAATTAGGTATTGATGGGACATACGTCAAAATAATAAGAGCTATCTCTGACAAACCCACAGCCAATATCATACTGAATGGGCAAAAACTGGAAGCATTCCCTTTGAAAACTGGCACAAGACAGGGATGCCCTCTCTCACCACTCCTATTCAACATAGTGTTGGAAGTTCTGGCCAGGGCAATTAGGCAGGAGAAGGAAATAAAGGGTATTCAATTAGGAAAAGAGGAAGTCAAATTGTCCCTGTTTGCAGACGACATGATTGTATATCTAGAAAACCCCATTGTCTCAGCCCAAAATCTCCTCAAGCTGATAAGCAACTTCAGCAAAGTCTCAGGATACAAAATCAATGTACAAAAATCACAAGCATTCTTATACACCAACAACAGACAAACAGAGAGCCAAATCATGAGTGAACTCCCATTCACAATTGCTTCAAAGAGAATAAAATACCTAGGAATCCAACTTACAAGGGATGTGAAGGACCTCTTCAAGGAGAACTACAAACCACTGCTCAAGGAAATAAAAGAGGATACAAACAAATGGAAGAACATTCCATGCTCATGGGTAGGAAGAATCAATATCGTGAAAATGGCCATACTGCCCAAGGTAATTTACAGATTCAATGCCATCCCCATCAAGCTACCAATGACTTTCTTCACAGAATTGGAAAAAACTACTTTAAAGTTCATATGGAACCAAAAAAGAGCCCACATCGCCAAGTCAATCCTAAGCCAAAAGAACAAAGCTGGAGGCATCACGCTACCTGACTTCAAACTATACTACAAGGCTACAGTAACCAAAACAGCATGGTACTGGTACCAAAACAGAGATATAGATCAATGGAACAGAACAGAGCCCTCAGAAATAACACCGCATATCTACAACTATCTGATCTTTGACAAACCTGAGAAAAACAAGCAATGGGGAAAGGATTCCCTATTTAATAAATGGTGCTGGGAAAACTGGCTAGCCATATGTAGAAAGCTGAAACTGGATCCCTTCCTTACACCTTATACAAAAATCAATTCAAGATGGATTAAAGACTTAAACATTAGACCTAAAACCATAAAAACCCTAGAAGAAAACCTAGGCATTACCATTCGGGACATAGGCATGGGCAAGGACTTCATGTCTAAAACACCAAAAGGAATGGCAACAAAAGCCAAAATTGACAAATGGGATCTAATTAAACTAAAGACCTTCTGCACACGTGTGTGTGTGTATGTGTGAGTATACATACATGCATGCATACATATAAAACGTATTTTTATATATTAGTATGCATATATAAAATATGTAATAGGCATATTATATATACATTACATATAATGTATATACATATATAACACCAATGCATCACAGAGTAGGTACTGAGTACCTTGGTACCTCGTATCTGTACTCAGCAAATTATATCTGGAAGCAAAACTGGAAGTTAAACCTCAGTGTTTTTTATACTGAATTTAATGAAAAGCAGAGAGTTGTAGACAAATGAGATAGGACAAAAAGGGATACAAGCTGAGGGTAGTTGACCTGGGGAAACTTAGCAAGACCTTGTCACTCAGATTCTTCTTGGCATCCGTCTGTCTTCAGAGATAAGGATGCTGCTTTTGCAGGAAAAGTGGGGGACTCCTTCACATGAGGGGCTTATGACCTGCTTCAGGAGAAGACTAGAAACTCCTTCCTGCACCTGTGATTTCTCTAATTTCCTCAGATTAAAATATTCAATATGCCATGGGGCCATATTTGGAGTAGAGTGTCCTTAAACCCATCAGCATCCTTACCATTCCCAGTCTTTTTCAATTTAGGTAGTCTGGTGAGTGTGTGCTGGTATATCCTTGCAGTTTTAATTTACATGTCCCTGTTAGTGCAGAGAACATTTTCTCATCCTCATGGAACATTTGAACATAAATAACCTTTGGGGAAAAAAATCAAGCCATTTTACTAGTGGGTTCATCTAAACTTTTTGGAAATGTATACTGTTTTACAGGAGCCTTTTATATACTTTGAATATAAACACAGTTTTTGTTATTTATGATTTTCTTCCCTTCTGTCTTGCACTTTCAATCTCTTAATAATGCCTTTTGATCAACAGAAGTTCCTATTCTTAATATAGTTCAATGTCCTTACTTTTTCACTTGTTTCCCTACAAATTTAAAGGTATGTTGGCTATCTTTTTATCTAGTATGTTATGCAAAGAAGATTTTTCAATTCTAATCTGCCATATTGTCAGAAACATATGCCAGTTGCTTCCTTTTCTTAAGAACATAAAATACATTTTTCTGAAGGAAACAACATCAATGCAAAAGTCATCTGCTTTCCTTTTTCTTGTTCGCCATGGTTAAAAAATTATGATCAGAATTTTTAAAAATGCATTTCACATAAGCATGTTTTACCCTTGATTCTGCCATACCCACAGGAAACTTAATTGGATCAAACCTCCCTCTTTTCTGCCTCCTAAGAGCCTTGCTTATCTCTGAGGCCCTTGGCCACTTGTTTTATCTGAGGCATTGCCATGGCCAAAAACTCTGCATGAGCTCCATCCAGCTCCACTGAGCTGCTAACCTCATAGGGCACAAAGTTGTTAGTCTCCTGACTGCACTACAGAACTCTGACTTATTGCCCCAGGAATTCTGTCAGTGATGAAGTTTGTAGCCTGGAAATACAAGAGAATTGACATCCGTGGAGCAAAACTATGACCAATGGGAGGTAGAAAGCAGTGGAGAAATTCATCTCTTCTCCTACCTGTGGACAGACTTATTTGAGAAACATTTGTTCATATGCCCTCTCAGAACATGGTCCTGCAAAATCAACTAATCGTCTGAATCTGTACCAAGTGGTAGGCAGCTGGGTAACACATTCCCTCCTTCTCTCTCCTTCCCCCACATCCTGCTTCCCTGAGATTGTACTCCTTAATAAATTAATATCACATAAACATTTGCTTCAGGCTCTAAGCTTTCTGGGGAAGTTAGACAGACACTTAAGGACTCTAACAAATCAGATTCTTATGTTAAACATGGCCATTAAACTAAATGCTTTGTTTCCTTTTTGTTCTAAGGTCCAATGGTTCTTTCTCTTGGAAAATGACTTGTAATTCTACCCTGTGATCATGATGTGATGAATAGGCATTAAAAACTCACTGAAAGTAAAAACAGTGAAAAGTGAAAAGTTATCTTCGGGGGTTAAGGAGAATAGTTGCATGATAAAACGGTGCAAATTGGAAAATGTTTGTTACCAATTAGTTTCTTAAATTACCTATAATTTTCAAACATAATCCCTGTGATGTTACATTTTCTGATAAATCAACAACAGCAACAAAATGGATTACTTTGTTTTATGAGTTCCAGTTAAGCCAAGGGAAGTTTCCATTACTAGACTCACACAGACACACAGACACACACACACAAACACACACACACAGCCAAGCATCTCCATTTTAAGATGACCACATTTATGTTTTCTGTCTTTCTTATCTTTTTTCAAAAAATGTTTACTGATGCATAATAGATGTACATGGTTTGGGAGCATATGTGAAAATGTAATATATTGATATAAAGTGTAAACATCAAAATAGTGTACCTGGGATATCTACCCACTTAAATAGTTTTCTTTTTAATACTAGAACCATTTGAATTATTCTCTTTTAGCTCTTTCAAAATGTAAATACATTATTGTGAACTATAGTTACTCTACTGATCTATCTAACACTAATTCTTATTTCTTCCATCAAACCACATATTTGTACCTGCTAATCACCTTTTCTTCAAATCCTCCTCCCCCTTACCTTCTTGGCCTCTGGCAACCACAAATTGATTATCTATGTTTATGAGAAACAAGTTTTAACACACACATATGAATAAGAATATGGAATATTTGACTTTGTGCATCTCACTTATGTCATTTAATATAATGACCTCCAGTTCCATCCATGTTGCTAACATATGACAGGATTTCATGCTTTTTTTAATGGATTAACAATATTCTATTGTATGTATAGACCATATTTTCTTTATCCATTCATTCCCTGATGGGCACTTAGGTTTATTCCACCTTTTGGCTATTATGGTTAGTGCTCAAATAAACATGGAGTGCAGATATCTTTTCAATATACTAGATTTCCCTTTTGTAAGCAATATGACCAGTAGTGGAATTGCTGGATCTTATGGTAGTTCTATCTTTCAATTTCTGAGGAACCTCTATGCTGTTCTCCATAGTGGCTGTACTAATTTACATTCCCACCAACAGTGTACAAGTATTCTTCTTTCTTTACATCCTCGCCAGTGTCTGTTATTGCCTGAGATTTTTTGTTTCTTTTTTATTTTCATAAAGGCCATTTTAACAGGAGTGAGATGATATCTCATTGTAATTCTGATTTGCATTTGGTTACTGATGTTAAGCATTTTTTCCATTTACCTAATGGCCATTTGTATGTCTTCTTTTAAGAAATGTCTATTCAGATTCACACATAACATGATCTTATACTTAGAAAAACCTAAAGACTTCACCAAAAATAAATTCAGTAAAGTTGCAGGATACAATATCAACATACCAAAGCAGTAGCATTTATATATGCCAACAGTGGGCAATCTAAAGAAGAAATAAAGAAAGCAATCCCATTTGCAATAGCCACCAAGGATACAAAATACCTGACAATCAATTTAACTAAAGAAGTGAAAGATCTATACAAGGAAAACTATAAAACACTGATGAAAGTAATAGAAGAGGACACCAAAAAATGGAAAGATATTCCATGCTCATGGATTGGAAGAATTAACATTGTTAAAATGGTAGTTCTGTCAAAAGTAGTTTACAGATTAAATACAATCCTATCAACATATCAATAACATTCTTCACAGAAATACAAAAAAAAAAAAACCTAAAGTTTGTATTAAACCACAAAAAAAGCCAAAATAATCCTGAGCAAAAAGAACAGAACTGGAGGCATCAAACTACCTGATTTCGAAATTCACTACATAGCTACAGTAATCAAATCAGCATGGTACTGGCACAAAAATAGACATATAGAACAATGGAACAGAATGGAGAATCCAGATATAAATCCATGCATTTGCAGCCAGCTCATCTTCAGCAAAGGCAAAGAACATACAATGGGGAAAGGATAGTTTCTTCATAAAATGTGCTGGGAAAACCAGATGACTATATGTACAAGAATGAAACTAGACCCCATCTCTCACCATACAGAAGAATCAATTCAAAATGGGTTAAAAACTTAAATCTAAGATGTAAAACTATAAACTACTAGAAGAAAACATTGGGAAAACCCTATGGACTTTTTTTGTTTTGTATAAGACATCAAAAGCACAGGCAACAAAAGCAAAAATAGACAAATGGAATTACATCAAGTTAAACAATTCTGCACAGAAAAGTAAGCAATCAACAAAGTGAAGAGATAATACACAGAATGGGAGAAAATATTTGCAAATTGTCCACCTGACAAGTGATTAGCTACCAGAATGTATAAGAAGCTCAAACAATTCCATAGCAAAAAAAAAAAAAAAAAAACCACAAATGATTCAATTTACAAATGGGCCAAAATTTATCTTTTGGCTGGGCGTGGTGGCTCACACTTATTTTATTTTATTTTATTTTTTATTTTTTGAGACAGAGTCTCGCTCTGTCGCCCAGGCTGGAATGCAGTGGCGCGATCTCAGCTCACTGCAAGCTCTGCCTCCCGGGTTCAAGCAATTCTCCTGCCTCAGCCTCCCGAGTAGCTGGGACTACAGGCGCCCACCACCACGCCCCGGCTAATTATTTGTATTTTTAGTAGAGACGGGAAGCCAGGAAGGTCTCGCCAGGAAGCTCTCGATCTCCTGACCTCGTGATCCACCCACCTCGACCTCCCAAAGTGCTGGGATTACAGGCGTGAGGCACCGTGCCTGGCCCGGCTCACACTTATAATCCCAACATTTTGGGAGGCCGAGTGGGGTGGATCACTTGAGGCCAGGAGTTTGAGACCAGCTTGGCCAACATGGTGAAACCTTGTCTCTACTGAAAATACAAAAATTAGCGGGGAATGATGGAGCATGTCTGTAATCCCAGCTACTGGGAAGGCTGAGGCAGGAGAATCGCCTGAATCTGGGAGGCAGAGGTTGCAGTGAGCTGAGATCATGCCACTGCACTCCAGCCTGGACAACAGAGTGAGACTCTGTCTAAAAAAAAAAAAAAGCAAAAGAAAAAAAGTTTATCTTTTAACTTCAACTCACTGCCAGCAGTAAGTGTGAAAAATCACAACCAAACACACTAACCTGCAAATTTCTTTCATAAAGTTGACATGACCTTAATTGGTTTTCATCTTAACATTGAAAAGAATAATTGCATTAGTAACTTGATAAGTATTCTCTGCATTCTCAGTGTGGTCCTGGGACAGCCAGCGTGATAATCACTTGAGGTTATTCATTACAAATTATTCCTAAACCCTAATCCACACCTACTGGATCAGCCTCTTTGAAGCTGGGGTTTGAAAATAGACATTTAACAATACTCTGTGGTACATTCTTTTATACATTAAAGTCTTTAAGGACCACCAGTTTATTTAAAGCTTCATTCCAGTCATACAGGTTTTTGTAATCTTCAAACAGGAGACAAAAATTTGGTTTCTCTTATCAGAGAATCATTTTTGTGAGTTGGTATTTTGGGTATGGTATGAAGAGGCACTTGTTAGACTGGCAACAATTACAGTAGATCCCCAAAAGGCTTGGAACTTTGCATCAAAAGAAACTGAGAACAGGGCATTTTTGGATTAGCTTCAGAGGATTTTTTTTTCTAAATCAAAAGAAAACCAGAATATGTTTTATTGTGAAATAGATGCACTGCGCTGGAAGAATTAGTATTTTCAAAGAAAACAAGCCGTCTTCTGTTAGTCATATTAATTTATTAACTGTTTCCTTAAGATTTTTCTTTCAAAACAAACTTTTACTGTCCAGTCACATGTTTTTTATATAAAATTTAATTAAATTATAAAGATGTCTAATTACATAAAGAGAGAGAAGCACAAGCACACACAAATATAAAATGAGGTAGAAGAAAATTTCAAAGGTCATTTTTTTCCTGATTAAAATTCATAATAAAATTAAAACAGCTATGTTTTTCATCAAGGAAGTATTTAAGCAGCTAATTTTTATATAAATATATTCCATGCTAGTTCAATAAATTAGAAAAAGGAGCATAATCTTGTTAAGATGCAATTCAGAGAGAACAGTGAATGAATAGCTATTAACATGTGAAAGCAATGAAATGAATGTACTGAACAAATAAGCCCTAAAAAGCTACTCACAGCTAACCAACAGAATTTAGATTTTTTTGTTGTTGTTTCATAAATTAGGTAAGACTTACTTGTGGAGTAACTGACTTCGACATTTTTTTTAAGATGCCAGGAAATTTTTCTTTTGCACATTTCAATGGCAGTCGAGTTCTGCAGCAGCTTGAGAATAAGACCAAGATCACACACTTATCAGGAACATGTGATAAGATCCTGTCATTTTGTCAGAACTTGGTGTTCTGATAAGCTTGCTAGTGGCTCCTTCAGAAATACCACACAAAGGATTGTGGGTCCGATTAAGCATCCAAGGACAGATATTATGATATTTTGTTTCCCCTATCATTTTATTGTACTGTTTTCCTTCTCAAAACCTACTAAATCTAAAATTTTTGAATTATAAAATACCTTATTTCTTCTACTTACTTAGAAAACAAATAAACAATCATGCAAACTACAAGTTGCCACTGTTTCAGCTTTGGTTTGGACTTGGTTTAGACTTGCCATGAGCACTAAGGAAAAGGAAGAGTATGCCTCCCATTTCTCAGCTGGAAGGCTTTTCTTGAGCAGCTAGGCCTAATAAAGGTATTTACGTAATTTCATCTTTCACATGTACCATCAAGGCCTTATTAAGTTTAGTCTAAATAGAATTACAACTGAAGAGATGAAGCAGTACTCATTGTAAGAGGAAACATCTCTAGAGATATCCTGGATTTCCCTCTTTTTGATGATCAAATCTTTAGTGATTGCAGGTCACTAATGGAGGAAGCATTTGTGTTGCTCTGATCCCAATATTCCAATATTGATTTTCATTAATAACACTAAAGATGAAACTACTGTATGGTACAATTATATTTTTTAAAGTTTTGTGTAGAAGTCTTTGAATATTTATTTATAAAATGTGTGAATAAGAAAAAAACATGATTAAAAAAAGGGAAAGTTTCTCACTCTTGAAAAATAAACCATGCAGTCTGGGTGCAGAGGCTCACGCCTGTAATCCCAGCACCTTGGGAGGCTGAGGCGGGCAGATCACGAGGTCAGGAGTTCAAGACCAGCCTGACCAACATGGTGAAACCCCATCTCTACTAAAAATACAAAAATTAGTCAGGCATGGTGGCACGCAGCTGTAGTCTCAGCTACTCAGGAGGCTGAGGCAGGAGAATCGCTTGAACCCGGGAGGTGGAGGTTGCAGTGAGGCGAGATCGCACCACTGCACTCCAGCCTGGGCGACAGAGCGAGACTCTGTATCAAAAATAGAAGGAAGAGAAGGCGAGGGGAGGGGAGGGGAGGGGAGGGAAGGGGACCATGCATATTAATTGCCAACAATCATAGAATTTTTTAATGCATGATTATGATATTATAGGCAAAAATACTTCTTAGGCAAGCTGTGAGAGATGGGAAGAAAATTAGAGATTGTTCAGCAAAGGGAGTTCGAAAATCAGAGAGCAATATTGTGCTGTTTCAGACACAGACACTGTTGTTAAGTATTCATAATAGTTTGAGGTTTCTTTTAGATGAATCTGCCAGGAAAGGCAGATTTTGCTTTGTTTTCTCCTCTTTTATTTCTTTTACTAGTTTAAAAAAGACTAGCATAGCTAAGATGTGTAGTAGCTACATGATAGTATTTACAAGGACCATAAATTCCATAAAATTCTGATGCTCTTTATGGGGCCCATAGAGAGGAATAGCTGCCTTAAAGTAAATGGCAATATAAGTAAACAAGATTTTGGTTATTCAAAAAATGATTTATAGTGATATATCTTACCAGATGTTTGAGTTAAATGGCAATTCTTAATACTTAAAGTTAAAAAGAATCCATCCATGTCTAGTATGTCTTATTTTTGTAAATATTGCTAATGTGATTTCCCTTGGCTGATCATTTCTTATAGGAAAAAAATCTAATTTATGCCTAAACAAGTGGAAAAAAATTTTCATGACAAAGTGCAACAGCCTATATCCTATGGTTGTCATTTATTTCAACATTCCTGTCTGAAGCTGTATCAGAAATGGCTATTCTGTGGAGTTCAAGGAACCTCCTGTAGTTTGCTATTAAAATCATTCATTCAAAAAAAATCCATTCAGATCCTACTACGTGCCAGGACAGTGCTAGGTGTTGAAGCTACCAATGTGAATACGACAGACACTATCCTTGACTGCTGGGAACTCACAGTTTTGGTGGCAGGTGGGCATCAATTATATAAACACATAGTCAGGACAATTTTCCCAGATGGCATGATACTAATTCATGCCTGCCACCATCACGACCACTGAAATCACAACTGAGTCCTTGCGGAGTCACAGAACCACTGAATACCCTTCAAAGTGGAAGAGAAGAAACATTGAAACCTTCTAACTTTGGTTATTTCTGATGCTTGCTTGTTCCCACATGTACATGACCATTTCTTGATGAAGCCTCTCAAGTAGGACTGAGATTCCTTAGTTCTGAAGACCCTTATTCAGCTTAAATCTCCTGGAGAAAGTAGAGGGACACAATAATTTTTCTGTTTGTCTGAGAAAGATGAGGGGATTGTTAAATCTGTTCCCAAAATGCATTTAATATCATTTCTCTCCTATAGAACAAGGTTTATAGGTTCAGGTGACAGCACTGATAAGTTTGAAGAAAGTGAGAGAAAAAAAAATCTACAACGATCTCTTCCCACCATAGCTTGCTACTTTCAGAAGAAAATAGGGTTGAGTAAACCTTTGGAGGAATACTTGGGAGCAATTTTATCTGATGAGTCATGCAGCGTAGAATTTAAGGGATAAAAGATTACCCAGAATCACTAGTCTCACCTCGCTTCTTCTATTCCCTCTACCAGAAACCAGGGCTGAAGGTGGGGGCAGACTAGCAGACAGCGTGAATCTGAATTTCTGTACTTTGTGACAGTAATGTTTTAGTCCCATTGAACAACTTTCTCATCTATTGTAAGTTTTCATCCATCTGTCTGGCAGTCAAACCATACAGCTACACAAAATGCACTTGTTTCACTATATCAACTAAGCTTTTAACTTGTCCCAAAAGAGCTAGCAAAAATAAGTGAGAGTGAGTGTACTATGACACATACAAACCATAGCTGAACAAGGTATTCTAAATTCTTTTCCAGGATTAAGGAAATTAATCAGAGAGTTACAAGCCTATGCTTCACAAAGTTAAGTTTCTCCATGGAAAGTCTTTCTTTGAATTAGATTTAATGTTTTGTCTTCATTTTATTTACCAAATGTTCATATCAGAAGTAACCATCTAAGTGAAGAACACTTTTTGATTTTTACAGTTACTGTTGAAAACATTTTCTATTGTATTGACTGGTGTTTTTAGTACAACGTCAAACACATAGACACACTATGTAATACACTGTTCCAACAGAGGTATTAGTCATGCTACTCTTGGCAGTCCCTGAAGTCTCAGACAAGGTGCTAAAAATGACCTGAGCACACTGTCTGCCATGTGGTGCCATCCCTTCCCTAGGCCTTGGCAGTTGAAGGATGAGGATATACAACAGAGCAGAGTTTGGCCCATGCTCAGAAGCTACTTCTCTTGCCTATCTGCCTTCTTGAATAACAAATAAACTATTCTTTGAGGTGTTCAGAAATACACATGGCAGAGATCTTTCTTCAAGGTCCATCTGGTATAGCTGAAACAAAAAAAAGTGTTTAGTAAACAACATAATTGTACCCAAAGGGAGTATCCGTTAAGGTTCTTAGGACTTAATCCTTCAAAAGAGTGAAAGGATAACAACAACCCTTCACTTACAAATATCTATGCATTGTATGCTTGGACCAGGATCTCTGCCAAGGCAGAGAAGGGGTCTTTAAAGCACTGTACAAGAATGCTGAAATTGATTCCCACAGATATTAACCCACAAACTGGTTTATTTACCTTTTTTAAAACAGATTATCTTAAAAGTGACCCAAAACATTTCTCTCAATATATGAAGAAGAAGGAGAAGGTAGAGGAGTAAAATGAGCAAGAGAAGGAGGAGGAAAGCAGCAGCACCAACAAAGAAAAAAAGAAAATAAGGAAGAGAGGGAGACAGGGAGGGAGAGAGATATCTATAGGTAAATTAAAGAGAAAGTAGGATTTGGGAGCTCTAAATCAGTTATAGAATAATGCACAATAGCCTTTCTAGTTACAAAGCTAGAATAAAATTTTCTAAAAAAAACTTGAATCCAAGAAACATACATACCTGAGTAAAACAACAACGGTATTTTTGGAAAATAGAGCTATTAGAATGACAACATTATGGGTTTCTTTTTTCTCTTAAAATATAAATGTTAATATATCATATTTGTTATTCATTTTATTTGCTAAAATCTTAAGCGAATTTGCAGTACAGAATATATTACTTAGGATTAGATTTGACTGAGTGACAGAAAACCCAAAATATCCATGGTGTAAGCAAAACAGACATTTATTTCTGTCTTATAAAAACTTAAGAAGTCCAGGGCTATTTTAGTAGTTCCAAAATCATCAGGAACTCCAAGCTCCTTTTGTCCTATTGTTTCTCTCTTGTGGTCCAAGATGGCTGACCCAGATCCAATTGTCATGTCTATATTTTAATCAGTGAGAAAAAGAAATAGACATAGGAGCATGCTGTATCCTATTAAGGACATTTTCTCCAAGGTGAAACAGATCCTTATTTCCCATTGGCTAGAATTTAGTCACATCATCAAACCAAGCTGAAAGGAGACTAGACATATGTATTCTGGGTGGCCGCATGTCCTAGTGCTACTGAGGGTGGGGTAGCTCTATTTCATGCAGGGGATGGGGTGGGGGGAGGATAGAACAGATAGGACACAACTCTCAGCTTTTGCCACAAAAGGAAATGCCTGCATCTCTGGAAAACATTCCAAGTACATCAAAGCAAAAATTATCTGGCCTGGAAAAATTAAAAGCATTTCCAAAAGATCACATTGATAATCACTTAGTCTTGGTTTCTAGTAAGCTATCTTAGGACCTTGGTAACAGGAATAGTTGGGAAGGGGAGAGGAAGCTGGAACTGAGTGCAGCTCAGCTGCCCAGGGCTTGCTAGGGAAGACATGTGTGCAATTTTCCCAGCAACAGAAGCTGGCCAGACAAGGAGAGCCAGTGGAGACTGCAGCGTTGTCTAAGGGGTGTGGTAAGATCATGCCTGATTCAGGCAATGTTTGCTACAAGGATGTCCAATTCGGCAACAGGAACTTCCTTCTGTAACTGATAGAATATATTAGTGGAGACACTACCGAGCCAAAGTGGAAACAGGAATCCAAAGGACTAGGCTTCACAGAATCCCATTCCCAGGAAGATGTGATGATTGGATGGGGCACAAATAAAAAAATAGAATCCAAAAAGGATGCAAAAATACTAGCATATGAATCAGAGGATTCAAGCACACTACAGAAAATGTTGGTTAACTGCATATGTTTAGCCATTAGTAGCAGCGGGGAAGGTCACTTCGAGTGTATACACTATCCCACAACCATCCTGGCCAATTTCTTCCTTCTTCATTAGTAAATGGTCTGATTCTGCAAGATTGTTATTTGACAAGTCTGCAATATCACTTCCACCAACTTTATTCAATCTTTGTTTTTTGCAAGATTTGACATTTTACCAGACGATCAATTTGACTTGCATTTGTATTACACTGTCATGTAATAGGAAGAGATAGACTGGTGCTAGCTAATGCTAGGTGCTAGCTAATGCTACATGCTAGCAAGTGTTACAAAGAGTGAAATGGTTAAATTTTCAAGTGTTTAGTTTATCAGGGAATATTTTTCTGAAGTGACAATGCTGTGGCTGCAGCAACCTAGATGGTAAATATTTCGATAACTCAGATAGGAATAGAATATATTATTAAGTAAAGACCAAAGCAGAAGTCCTTGCCTATATGGCAGGCTGACCCAGGAGACAGAAAGCATTCATAGCCGGTTAGCACTGAAGGATATTCTATCATTGTCATAACAAATTACCGCAAACTCAGCAGCTTAAAACAATATCCATTTATTGTCTC
The DNA here is from genome assembly GCF_028858775.2 of Pan troglodytes. Classification (NCBI taxonomy): domain Eukaryota; kingdom Metazoa; phylum Chordata; class Mammalia; order Primates; family Hominidae; genus Pan; species Pan troglodytes. The sequence continues at coordinate 95,174,144 of NC_072402.2, read as the reverse complement.
ACAGTTTCCTTATGTCAGAAGTCTGGGCCCAGTGTGCCAGAACTGCGTTCTCTGCATAGGGTTATACAGGGCCAAAGTCAAGGTGTCAGCTAGTCTGGGCTCATACCTGTAGGCTGTGGAAAAGAACAAGCTTCAAGGACCATGGTGGCAGAATTCAATTTCTTGCAATTTTAAGGCAGAGGTCCACGTTTTCTTGCTGGCTTTCAGTTGGGGGTTGTTCTCAGCTTTATTACATTTATCACTATATGAAATTATCTTGGCCATTTAATAAACAGTTATATTATCTGTGTCCCTCCCTCCAACTACAATTTTACCTTCATAATAAGAGGAACATTATCTGTCCTATCTTTGGACCAAAAATAGTGCCTGGCACAAATATAAATATAAAATCACTTTTTAAAAGTATTTTTTTACAGTTTTAAGTATAATTGATTTAGAGAAAACTGCACATAGTTAATGTATACAATTTAATGGGTTTGGACATATGTATATAGCCATGATATCATCACCACATTTAAGGTAATAAACATATCCATCACCTCCAACAGTTTCCTTGTATCCTTTTGCTGTGTGTGTGTATGAACACTTAACATGAAATTCATGCTATTAAAACAAATTTTTAAGCTCTTCCTTAATTGAATAAAATCTGTTATCTGCATGACTTTTTTGAAAAAATATTTACTTTTAATCATAATTACCAAAATCATTTTATTTCTTCATGTATGCCTTATGTATCTCACCAGAAGAATATTCCTAAGCATTGCATTTATTTCTCTGAAATCTTTATATATAGTAACCACTGAATCGTTCCATTCTGGAGGACTTTATACAAAGGTGAAATGGAGATGGGGGAGAATATTTTTAATGAGTTAAATAAAGCATTTAGCATACATTTATTTTAAGATTTTGAAATGTATGAATGGCTCATGACAGTTAATGGCTCATCTTTTTGACTAGATGTTTTTGTATTTCTAAAAGGAATTACTGATAATAAAGTTATATTTTTATTTGGATGATAGCAGTGTTCAAATAGGATCATCACAGCATCTAATTTTAAGTATATTCATGCTCTCTAGTTCTCCAGTAATTAAAATTATTTTTGTGATTTTTTTACATGGCTTTTCCATCAAGTAATTTAAAATGTGTATGCAGTTTTTCCTACAGGACTCTCTTTCATCGGACCTCAATCATTGCCTGCTTATTTGGATAAACAAATGCTGTATTTCATGTCTGAATCAATCTTAGATTTCTACTCAGTGGAAAAAACTATACATAATCAATTTTATCATGGGTTTATTGTGATAAATAAGCTGGAACCATACTTATTATGTCCAATATACTCTGATATTTTTAGAGTTATGAAATTATACCATATGAAACCCAAAACATACATGTCAATGTCAGAGTGACAAATAAAAAATTACAGGAAGCCAATGACATCCCTCTCCCTCAATTAGTATTGTGTGTATGCACATGTGCACACATACATACCAGTGTCCAGAAATTCCAGGACTTTGTAAAGATACTTGTTGGCTTCCTTAAAGAAATCAAGTCTGATACCACATGAGGAGGGGCAGCTAGATCTTGTAGTTTAAGCTGTTGTCTGCTGAGGTTACATATTCCGATCCCAAAGGATACGGGTTTAATTTTATTCAGAATATACAAATTTTCTTGTATATGATGGCAGAAGTGGGAACCATTTAGGGAAGAATTCTTCCAGGCTATGCCAAGCTAAAAGTAATTAAAGAAAATTATAACACTAAAACATCTAATTGTATATATATGTTCTCCTTGTTATTCCTAGACTTGTAGTGAGCACCTGTTTAGATGTCACAGCTACCCTTCCTATGTGAAGATTCTACCACTAAAGTAATCAATGGATGACTTTCCAGTATCAATTATTCTGACTCAGAGATGAAGAGTCCTAAACCAATTTTGGCCAATGGCATACATGTGAAGAGTTTTGCCGTCTCCTAGGAAAAAGAAATGTCTCCTGCTAGACATTAACAAGGAACCATTTAAACTCAATGACCACTGGTAGCCATCCTGCCACTATAAGGAGGGGACCCCACCCTCATATGACATTGACCTTGAGGGCAGCACAGAAGGAAAATTAACCTAGAAATGACATAATTTAAGTACTAATAACACCACATCTAGAAACTTCTCAACTAATGGACTTTCAGTGAAATTTTAAAAATCCTTACTTTTAAACATGTTTGAGTTGCAGTTCTTGCTTACCTTCACTCTCAATTATGAACGATATATCAACCACAGAGGCTATTAAAAAACAATAACTATTTCCTTATAGGCTAAGTCAATGCTGTCTCCCATAACTAATCTAGCAATAGTATAAACGATATCCACAGTGACCCTGAAGTATAACAAATCCTCAAATAACCAAGGTGAATTAATTTTTTGTAGAATGTAATTTGTTGGATTCTATTTTTTAACCCATAAGGTCAACAATTTAATTTTTAAATGAGTGGTCGTTGGTATTGAGAGAAAATAATGCTGATATTCAATGCAAATGTTTAGCTCTATTGGTGCCAGTTGACTAAAGATCCCAGTGGGCAAATGAGCCACCTTCATGCACTAAGAACATGCTGCTGACTGACTCAAAATATCAAAGGATGAGCAACAGAGAAAGATCGTTAATCATGTGTGTTTTTGTTTAATGTCAATCAAGCAAAAAGTACAACATTACACAGATGGGGAAGAGAGGGTGGGAAACAAGAAGCAAAACCATCTCTGAAGTTCAAACATTGTTGTTCTTTCTCTTAGGGGAGCATCAACATTGGGAAGGAAATATTCAACTTAGGAACACAGTGACCCTTTACAAGTAGCTGGAAGGAGCACAAAGAAAGAAGATTCAGAAACACTTTTTCTGGCACCAAGTGCAGAAAAAAAAAAAAAAAAAAAAAGCTTAGTTAAATTTCAGATTTATATCCCAACTTAATAACTCCCTTAAAAAGAAATAATGTGTTGAATATGTACTAGAATTGATTAAAATAACTTTAAATGCTTAAACTGTTTTTGTAGTCCCACTTACTGTGAGAAAGATTCTCGCACCTGAAATTAAGCTAAAGAACCAACTTCTAATTGGGAAAACATTTCAACACAATTCCATTGCATAGGTTTTAGAGGTTTAGACAAATAGTTTGTTTAACATTCTGGTTGCTGAGCTAACAGATTCTCGTTAAAATGGAAATTTTTTTGAAAAAAGAAAAAGCCTACAAAACAGAGTTCTGATAAAAGAATTCAAAATGTTGCTTAAAATTTTTCATTTTAATGTGGGTCAGAAGCACCCCTTCTTCCTTCTTTGGAATCAGCATTACTCCTGTATGTCATCAAGGCAAGAGTAAGCAGGGAGAATAATACTGGTGCCCAGGTCAGCCACATGGGGCTCCTAAAGGCTAAATAAATGTACTCTTCCATTTAACCCTGCGGTCTAATCTCCACAGCCACTTCTTCAGCTTGTTCTGCTCCCCGTACTTTGTTTGTTCAACTGCATTTGTTAAAGAGAACACTGTCTACAACTAGTTTTAGAGACTATAGAACATGAAAAATTAAATTTTTCTCTTAATTAGCAGAAAGTAAAATTTTTAAAAATAGTATAGACAATCATACTGAGAAAAGTTTTAAGGGAAATAATACAAACAGAAAGGAATACTCGAATAAGGGCTTTAACTTTTGGCAGAGTGCAAAAGAGAGCGAGAAAGAATGAAATAAAGTGCTATTGTTTCAGAGATGTCATTGGATTCTCTCTAATCTCCAGAATTTAGATAAAATAAGCTCACACCACCAGAACAACCACACACCCTCACATGAAATTTCAAGATTCTGATTTTATTTTCATTCAAATATTTATCATCCTTTGTCTACCCACTATTGCCAAATGTCTTAATCTGTGCAGGTGCCTCCAGTCTCCTATTTTCTAAGTCCTTACTCAATAATACTCAGAATAATCTATCTAAAACTCCTATTAGTCACCTACTTTAAAAACTTCAATGGCTTTTCATTGCCAAAAGAATAAATCCAAGCCTGTTAGAATGCAAACCATGCTCTTTGTTATCTGACCTTACTTAACTTTTCCAGTTTCATTTCCTACCACTCCTTGGTCACACTTAATATTTCATAAATTCCAAATTAACTGCATGTCCCCATATGTTTGATCTTTCAATGCCTCTTTAACATTGCTGGCCATGCCTACTTAAAACTTGCCTCTAATTCTTTCTTTAATGCTTCTATGTATGCTGCAAAACCCACGTGTCACCATTTCTCTGACGTCCTCTTTAACAAATCCCGGAAGATCAGATTTAAGCTTCTCTCAGACAGAAAATTAAAGCAACTAGTATTCATGTCCTTTATAACCCATAGAAGTTACTATTTATGCCAAACACTAGGCCACACATTTACATGTTAAACAAATGTCTTCTATTTTAATATTTTTTAAGGTATCACTATTAGGCTGTCATTAGTTAATTATATGCTCCATTAGGAGGGTTAAAACAAAGATAGTTTTTAATGGCATTGATCATATCTTATAAAACTTACCAAAATATAAGATGCATAATGCTTGCATTGTATAAAGTGATAAAACTTTCAATTATTTACATAAAAATAACCAAATATTAAATTATTGAGAGGATCTTTAAGATCATCTCTAATATTCCTTTCTTCAAATTGAGATCTAAAAAGGTGAAACAAAATACCCAAGATTAGATAGTTAGTTAAAGGCAAAGCCAGAAATGGAATTCTTCTCTTGTGAATCCTAATCTACCTCACTCATGGGGGGTCTGGGATATACCTGAACATGTAACCCTCCTCCAAGTGTTATCTTTGACCTTATTGTCCAGCTCTTTATTCCAACTTCTTTACTAAAATCCCCCTTACCTTTCTCTCAGTGAAGAAACTTGTCCTTAAATTTGGTGTTTAGTGAATACAGCGGTATTTATTAGAAATGTTTTAGCATATGTAGGAATGTAAAAAGATTTGTTCAGATACATTCTCTATGTTTATTTCTAATGAGAGATTAACTATCTTTACAAGATTTTGTAAATCTCCTAGTCATGTAAAGCTTAATACTAATCTGCTATAAATATGGAATTAGATTCAAAGTTAAGAGTCTTAAAAGTTGAATGAACTGAATTTCTATATGTCTGAGAGTGTGCATGTGGTGTATGTGTCTTCAATTTAATGTTTTAGTAAAAAACATATTTTACAGTTCAAAATTTATGAAGTATACAATTTCTTTTGATCTCCAATCTGTTCAGTTCCTATCCTCACAAGCAACAGTATATTTAGGTTTTTACTAGGAATATTCTGTAAGAGAGCTTATGCATTTATACACATGGAAACACACATACAAACACACATTTTCCTTTTATTACTAAAATGGCAATATACTATAGTACTGTTCTTCCCTTTGCTGTATTTAGTTACTATGTCTTAGTGGTCTTTCCATAATAGTACACAAAGAGCTACTTTATTATTTTTATTACTACATAGCATTTTACTCTCTCTCTTTCTCTCTCTCTGTCTCTCTCTCTCTCTCTCTATCTATATATATATATATCATGATTTATAAAACTTATCCACAACTGATGAACATTTAGATTGTGTATAATCTTTCATTATCACAATAAATAGACTTATGTGTACATTATTCCAGATATATAAGAGAAGTATAAGATCAATTCCCAGACGTTAAACTGTTAGACTAAATGGTATATGCACTAGTAATTTTGGTAAATATGTCAAACTGCTATGAGAGGTACACGATTTTGTTTTATCACAGCAATGGGTGATAACACTTGTTTCCTCACATATCCTTGACAACATAGTATGTTACCAAATTTTGTGCCTTTGCTTTTCTTATAAGTGAAAGGCTGTTATTTTTGGTCTTGTTAGATTGCCTTGATCTTATCAGGAATAAGGTAAATTTTTTTTTATATTTTAAGAGAAATTTGTATTTCTTCTGTGAACTATGAGTGCATACCCTTTGTACAATTTTATGTTGAGTGATTAGTTTTTCCTTATCTATTTTTCTCAGGCTGTTGATATTAAGAAAATTAATCCTTTTCTCATAGTATGACTTGCAAATAATGTATTACACTTATTTGTATTTTGCATTTTCTTATGTCAGATTTGCCATATGACATTTTTGATTTGTATATGATAGAATTTGTCAATATTTTCTTTTGGTATTCTGAGTTTTACATTGTTAGAGAAACTTTTCCTACAATAACCTTTCCTATAATTTCCTACACTAAGTAAAACATATTTACTTCATGATTTCTTCAAGCATTTTTAGAGTATCATATTTTAATGTAAATATTTAATCTATTTATGATTTATTCTGGTATGAAGTATGGAATCAATTTTATTATTTTTCCAGATAGCAGCTGACTTATCTCAAAACCATGTCTTTTACACATTAATGTAACTGTTCTTGTGAGGATGGATATATATATATATATATATTTAGCTGGGAAAGAATGAAAATATATTATTTTACTGATGCTTTGCTGATTTGTGGGGTTAACATTATTTGCAAGGATTTATCTTTTTGAGTTGCCTCATGCTAGGAAATCATCAACTGAGGGACTATTTATTAGAAATGCAGAAAAATTGCAATAAGTAAAACATACAATACATTGGGTACATTGTGTATTAGATCTGAATAGTAATTCTCAGGATTGTGTCCCATATTGGAAGTTCTGTTATACTTTATAGCTAAAGATACAAGGAAATCAACACAAAACAAACCAGAAACATTCCATAAGTAACCCAGATTTATATCAATACAGTCACTTCAATTTTGCTATATTCTCAAAGTCATGATCTAAATATTTACACAAACACAATTTTTTTACACAAACACAAATATTTGGGCATGGTAAAGTCTGCCCAAATATTATTATATCTGGCTATTTGAGCCTGTAACTGCCAAAACTTCCATAATGATACATTGTAAAACTAATCTTGAAACAACAAGCCTTCTAGAAAGCATAGAATTTTCATTTTGCTGATCCAAAAAAAAAGTTAATGTTTGCAAGCAAATAATTGTTGTAATGCTAATGGAATAATGATGAAATATATTTCATCATGTTTATTCCTTGCAATAAATAAGAGTAAAATACAGTGTTTAAACCATGCAAGTTAATTATTTTGATAGCAAGCAAGAAAATGGTGCTTTCCATCTTATAGATTTCTTAGCCCTTCAAATGCTTTTGAGATTCAGGCAACATGTCCTGGCAACCAGATACAGAAATTGTTAAAGAAGCAAAGAGTGGCCTCATAATCACCAAAAATCTGTATTCTTAGCAAAAGAAAAGATAGAAATAGGTTAAGGAGTAGGTTAAATGTTAAGCAGGTTGCTACTGAGGTAAAATAAAGGTTGAGTAAAGAAAATGTGAATTATAGTCATATTATTTATTGGCTCTTGCTATGCAGCTATTAGAGTTCATTTAGTGTTTCTCCTAACTAAAGAGAAAGAAAAATAATCAGGCAGAATTTCTGTAACTGATTTCTAACCACAAAGATACTTTGAAAATTTATTTCAAGCAGAATAACAAATTCATATAATCCTGAGACATCAGTTGTTAAATGAAGACAAGTAGCTTCCCTCCTTTGAAAGCCATTTTATATTCACAAATTCACAGTAGAACTGGAAAGGCAATTTTTCATTTTGCAGTGTCTCTGACTGAACAAGTAAAATTGGTACCTTTCTGCTGTTGGTTCTCTGATGGAGCCAAAGTGTCAACTGCATCTTAAATCTGTACATTGATTTTTTTAAAACACTAAGAATGTTCTTAAAAGTACCATCTGAAGCTTTCATTGTAAGGTTTACATAAGAGAAAACGACACCTGCAGGTTGAGGGGAAAACATATTTATTCTCTGGAGAATAAATCTGTGACTGACAGCAGAAATCCAACCAAAACCCAGAAAAATTTAACTTTTTTGTAAGGCTTTGTCTTAGTCATTTTGTATGGCTTTGTCTTAGTCATTTTGTATGGCTTTGTCTTAGTCATTTTGTATTGTAATAACAGAATATCACACACTGGATAATTTATATAGAACAAGATTTTGTTTCTTACAGTTCTAGAGGCTGAGAAGACCCAGGTCAAGGGTCTGTATCTTGAGAGGGCCTTCTTGCTACACCATCCCATGCTAGAAGGTGGAAGGTGGAAGGGAAAAGAAAATTCATGAGAGAGAGTGGGGAGGGGGTCTAGACTCATCCTTTTATTAGGAACTCACACCTGTAATCACTAACCCTCTCCTGCAATGACAGCATTAGTACACTCTGCCCTCATGACCCAATTATCTTTTAAAGTCCCACGTCTCAACACTGTAACATTGAGGATTAAGTTTCCAACATGTGAACTTTGGGGGAGACATTCATGGTTCCTCTAGGAAAATCTAGATACAATTCCATGTCTAGAATCATATAAATTCCATATCTAGACTCATGCATAAATAAGTATGTCTATGTGTATAAGTAATAAAGCATGGATTTACCTGGTTTGTTGTTCTTGCTAAAAAAATTTTTTTAAAGATAAAAAAGAGATCTGATGTAAAAATTAGGTACTACTTTCTAAAATAATAACTTACTAGTAATATGTTATTTAATATTTGAATATTTTCATTTTGCAATCCTGAGTAAAATATGTGGGACAAAATAAGCACTCATTTGCAAAATCCAAGGAAATAACATATTACTAGCATAATTTTGAATCCTAGAGATATTATTTTCTCTCTATTTAAACTGAGAGAAGTAAATTGAGGTTTAACTAAAACCTGGCCCTTATATATCCAAAGTTTTTTCAAGAAATTCTTATTGGCTCAAATGTGACAGTATTACACACTGAAGAGTGGTAGAAATAAGAATAAAAATCTTGAGACCTCTTGTTGTCTGATACTTTAATAAAAGATTATAAAAGGAACCAAGATGCTGACATTTTTAAGAGTGTGAAGCCTACATGTAATAGCCATCAGGTAATAACATGACTAAAATAAAGATGTCATACAAAATTAATCACTTACAATTTATCTACTTGCCATCTATTTGCCTTTTGGTTACTGGCAACTTGGATGGGGGTTAGAGAGAATGAGGGTAGTCAGAGGCAAGAAAGCCTCTAAATAAGGCCTACTGGTTTTCAAATTAATAAACCTAGTGTTAAAAGTCAACAGTGATGGCAGCAGCAGCACATCTGGAGAGGCCACTGTGGGATGTCAGCTGCAGCGGGGGACACGTGGCTGGGGCTGCACACTCCATGGAGCTAGCTGGGGCCAGGAACAGGTGGGAACCCTGACCCCTACCAAGCTGGTGGGGTGGTAACCTCATGCTCCCAGGTACAACTACAGCTGCCCAGCCACAGCTCTGGACCCCGGGATCCCTGTACTCTCCAGGGACTGGGAAGACCCTGTCCCCATAGGCACAGAAGTGCCTGCTCCCATTCCCTGTTCCCAGTGCCCACTCCAGTGCAGAGCAAAGATGTGGCTGAGCCCAGGCACTACTGCAACCCGCCAGGTGTGCATGCGCTTGAGTGGCACTAATACAACAGCCCCCTGCTGCCTCACCTCCTCTTCTAACTTTGGGTGCTGACAACTGAGAGGGAAGCCAGCAGGGATTAGGGAGGCTCAGCACAGGCCTGCAGGTGCCCCTTGGCATTAACAGCCTGCATGCCCTGGATGACATGTTGATGGTGGGAGGCAGATGATAGGTTCCTGAGAAGAAAGGGGTGGGTCCCTGGTAAAACCCCACCTTCAAGCCAGGGACAGTCTGAAGCCTGGGGTTCAGGCTCCAAGCCTGGAGTCAGTTGCCAGGAGTTAGAATCTATAGTGCTTTTTCCAGCCTGCTCATGGCCGCGCATGGACCAATCAGCAGGCGTGTCTTCCCTCTGAGCCCATAAAAACCCTGGACTCAGCCAGACTCTAACAGACTCCAGACTACCAGCTGCAGGAGGTAACGATCTACTTTGGGTCTCCTGGACTCATCCAGATGAACTGCCTGCAGAAAGGAGCTAACTACTGAGGGTCTCCTCTCCACTAAGAGCTGGACACTCATCAGGACAAGCTGCCTGTGGAAAGGAGCTACCCACTGTGAGTCTCCTGAGAGCTGTTCTGTAGCTCAATGAAGCTCCTGCCACCTTGTTCACCCTCCAGTTGTCCACATGCCTCCTTCTTCCTGGATGTGGGACAACAACTCAGGACCCACCAAATGGCAGGCCTAAAAGAGCTGTAACACAAACAGGGCTGAAACGCATACCCCCACTCACCATGCTGTAGGTGACAAGAAGGAGGGAAGAGCTGCAGCCCTATAGGGACCCCAGACCTAGGGGCTCCCCATGCCAGGGCTGTGGCACCCTCTGCAGCTCTGCAGTTTCTGGTATCTCCAAGCTTCTGGGTGCCACTGCATTTCCCTTGTCCAGACACAGGTGCCTGCAGCGGAAACCACATGTGGTACATCTGGTCCAGTTGCAGCCTCGCACAGAGCTGACACCTGTGCCCAGCACCTCGAGCTGCCTGCCCTGTCACAGCAGCTGGCGTGGCTGGCTCTGCACAGTGGCTGGACCCCACACTCGCTCACCCACACACCCCTCACTGCTTCATGCCTGGCTCACCAATGGCAAGTGTGGGATCCAGGCCGGTAGTGCAAGCTGAGCACAGCCTGCCAGGCTGAGTGGGCAGAACAAGCTCAGTGGGCACAAGCAATATTCAAGCAGAAGGTACCCTCAACAACAGAGGTTTCTGGCTAGAGAAGTGACACCCCAAGGATCCTGTGACAACAGTATATTCATTTGTTTCTTAAATAGAAATGAGGCATTACAGTAAAGACAAATGACAGTGTGGTAACTGTTTGGGAAAGAATACCAGCAAGACACAGAGGCCTTCCTCCTGGTCTCATACCAGCACACAAAGACAGTATGTTTCCATTATATATGTATGTGTATAATATACACAAAAGCAAGCTGAAAGGCTATGACCCAGAGATGGCTTGCTAAAGTGGAGCATTGAGGACTGTTCAGAAAAGACCCATAAGCACATCCAAGTACCAGGTGATTTAAGTAAATAATAAAAAAAAAAGCTCTTTAGGGCCCTTCAATATCAGTGGGTAACCCTTCTGGGAAGCAGATGTAATTAATAGTCTGAAACTCTTTTCCTTTGTCCTTAGGCTATACAACCATGTGTCCCTCTCCTAGAAGATAAAATATGCTGAAGTAAAAGAAAATGAAATCCCTAAACAACCTCTTGATTGGGAGATTTTAGGGAGAGTCTAGCAACTAGCTTTCTATGTTTCTATGACAAAATAAAAATATACCTGTTACCTATGCTACAACTGTGAGAAAGAAGATAGTGATCTCATGTTACATGAAACCAGATTCAGTGAGCATCATGAGGTCACCATAGTCCCACCAACTCTTCCAGAGGTTCCAAAATGTGGCCCTAATACCCCACAAGCACGGGAAACCAAAGCAAACATGGACCAATAAGATCATGTCAAGTTAAAAAACTTCTGCACAGCTAAGGAAACAATCAACAAAGTGAAGAGAAAACCCAAAGAATGGGACAAAATATTTGCAAATTACCCATCTGACAAGGGATTAATAGCCAGAATAGATAAGAAGCTCAAACAACTCTACAGGAAAAAGATTTAATGATCCAATTTTTAAATGGGCAAAAGATTTGAATAGACATTTCTCAAAAGAAGATACACAAATGGCAAACAGGCATATGAAAAGATGCTCAACATTACTGATCATCAGAGAAATGCAAATCAAAACTACAATGAGATATCATCTCTCCACAGTTAAAATGGCTTGTATTTGAAAGACAGGCAATAACAAATGTTGGAGAGGATGTGGAGAAAAGGGAATCATTGTATTCTGTTGATGGTAATCTAAATTAGTAAAACCACTATAGAGAACATTTTGGAGGTTCCTCAAAAAACTAACAATAGAGCTACTATATGATCCAACAATCCCACTGCTTGGCATATACACAAAAGAAAGCAAATCAGTATATTTAAGAGATGCCTGCACTCCAATGTTTTTTGGAACACTGTTTATAATAGCTAAGATTTGGAAGCTACTTAAGTGTTAATCAACAGATGAATGGGAAAAAATGGGGTACATATACACAATGGACTACTATTCAGCCATAAAAAAGAATGAGATACTGTCATTTGCAACAACACACATGGAACTGGAAATCATTATGTTAAGTGAAATAAGCCAGGTAGAGAAAGATAAACATTTCATGTTTTCACTTACTTGTAGGATACAAAATCAAAACAATTGAACTCATGGACACAAAGAGTAGAAGAATGGTTACCAGAGGCTGAGAAGGGTAGTAGGGAGCTGGGTGGGGAAGATGGCTAATGGGTACAAAAATAGTTAGAAAGAATGAATAAGACCTACTATTTGATGGTACAACAGGGTGACTATAGTCACCATGGATAGTATCTAAATTGTCTTGGATTGAGAATAGATCAAAATTAGGCCTATCATGGAGAGGAAAAGAAATTCTTAATTGTGGAAGCTTCCAAGTCAATAGCTCTTCACTACGGAAGTCATGGAAAGCAATTTCAAAGACATGTACTGATGAGACCTCACCCCCTACTTGCCATCCTCACTGTGATCACTTCGAGAGCCACTATGCAAAGCCATCATATTCAGAAAGAAACAAAATATTACATATTGGTTACACTGTACACTGCTCAGCTGACAGCTGCACTAAAATCTCAGAATTCACCACTATAGAACTCATATATGTAACTAAAAATAACCTGTACCCTCAAAAACTATTGAATTTTTTTTCTAAAAAAGAAAAAAGCATCCAGAAAACACAAAGACATTTCTTTTTAAATCCTGGAGGGAGAGCAAGTGGAGATTTACAACATGACATGGGTTGAAATTGTGAGGAATAATACTTATTACATATTCTTCAAGCAAGGATTCAAGTTCCATCTGAACACTTAAAAGTATGTATAGTGTGTTCAGCTTGTGAGCTGCACTGGAGAAGAGTCTGATAAGTTAATAATTACCGGGTAAGGGATGCAGGTGTGCATCCACACCACCTGCCTCTCTTTCCTCCAGACCACAGGGAGAGGGTTCTGTCCCAGCACAAGACTCAGCCTCCTTCTGTTGATCCAGAGTTTAGTTCTTCTTTTCTCTTGTTCTAATCTTTTCAACATTGCTTCTGGCTTTCTCTATTGCTTAGTAATATATTCACATTTATTTAATATTTTTTTAAAAAGGCAAAACAAACAACAAATACCAAGTTATTTTTGTTCCCCTGTAGCTACTTAAAATTTCCTCTTCTCTCCATCCCATCTAAGCTTCCTCAAAGAAGTCTACTCTCCATCTGCCTTTTCTCTCACCTCTCACTTATTGTTCAAAGTATTATAATTATTATAAACTATTATAATTATTAGATTATTATTATATTATATAATTTATTATTCAAACTATTATACTTGTATAATATAAAATTAGGGTTTTATTCCTGAAGCTGTTCTCAAGAATATCACCGAAGGCCTCCCTACTGCCAACACCAATGAACAGTCATTTTTTCATTCAACCCCTCTGCTGTATTTTGCACTATTGTCCATTTATTTTTCTTGCATTCTTTCTCTAATCTTATCCTCTTCTAAAAATGGCTCTTACAGTGACTCCCTACAGGTTACACTTATAAAATATGTGTTACAAAATATAAGAACGAGGTTAAAAACTTCAAGTTTCATCTCAATCTGATCTTCACCTAGTAGTGAGCTACAAAGGAATGAACATGTCAACTTGGTATAACGTTCAAATAAGCTAAGCCATTCTGGAATAAGAGCATTCTATTCTGCCTGGAATGTTCTTCCTCTCTTCCTCACTGGTTGGCTGTTGGGGTTTCAGAAGGTAAATATATAGCCTCCCTCTCTTCTCTGTCTGAATTGGAAAACCCTTTCAGAGATAGATACAATAACCAGGCAGATGGAGAAATATATTTATTCCTGATAACATTGATTGTAGACACATGGCTTAAGTCAACAACAGCAGCAGGCTTACTTCCCCTGAATTCGTTACACTACCAGTGTATAGGAAGATAATCTCAGACTACGCCCTCCCCTACCTACTACTAACCATCTTTCACAGCAGAGAGAGAAATGAAATTTCACCCTTCCTTTTGGTAGGCAGATAACTAAAGGAAAGGAGATGTAACTGATACGGTTTGGCTGTTTCCCACCCAAAATCTCATCTTGCATTGTAATCCCCATAATCCCCACATGTCAAGGGAGAGACCAGGTGGAGGTAATTGAATCATAGGGGCAGTTTCCCCCTTGCTGTTCTTGTGATAGTGAGTGAATTTTGATGAGATCTGATGGTTTTATAAGGAGCTTTTCCCCTTTCGCTCCTCGCACTTCTCTCTCCTGCTGCCTTGTGAAGAAGGATGTGTTTGCTTTCCCTTCTGTCATGATTGTAAGTTTCCTGAGGCTTCCCCAGCCATGCAGAACTGTGAGTAAATTTAACTCCTTTCCTTTCTAAATTGCGCAGTCTCAGGTATTTCTTTACAGCAGTGTGAGAACGAACTAATACAGAGACCCATGCAAACTTGGATTCTTCTATTAAACTCACCAATCAGTTATGGATTTATTCTTGCAGGGGGAAGGATGAATAAGGAGTGTAGGAAGCAGTGTGGCATCCTACAGGTGTGACTCTATGAAAGCATTAGCACAGCACAGTGACCAAGAACATGGCCTCTAGAACATTATTGCCTGGAATTGAATCTCAGCTATATTAATTAGTAGCTGTATTAGTTTGGACAAGTTCCTTAGCTTCCTTGTGCCTCCGTTTCCTCATATATAAAATGGGAAATTAGTATTATTAACTTCATAAGATGGAAAAAATTAAAAGGAGTTAAGAAGGAGAATTAAATAAGTATTTGTAGAATACTTAGAATACTACCTAGCATATATTAGGAATATATTCACATTTATTTAACCTAGCATATAGTAAGTTTTGTAATGAAAATTTTCAATCTGAGAAATGATCCACAATAGTTCCCTAGGAAAAATCATTTGTATTATGATAATATTTTAAATATGTGCCTTGAAGATAATATAGATCTTTATATAGTTTTTATTCATTGGTATACTAGTCTCTCACACTAAGATATGAGTATTTTGTGTTTGATTATGAATTTTCTTCATTCTTGTATCTATAGCTCCTCGCACACAGTGTATATTCAGTTTTTTATTCAAGTAATGAATGTTTTAATTTTTAAATGGTTTTAATCCACTTTGTGGTGGAATTAAGTACCTGGATTAAAGACATAATTTTCTTCAAAAGATTGATATGCTTGTTTTATGCCACCAAAAACACTTCAGTTACATCAAATTTGTAGATTGTGATTGCTTTTGTAGAAATTAAGTTCTACTAATAGAGCATTTAACAGAAGAATAAGATTTTTTAAAAATTACAATAAGATTCATTAATCAGTTGAGGTTGTAATGACAACAGATGGCACAGTCAAATTAGTACACTTCGAGAAGAGTTTATTTATGAAAGGACTATTCACTAAGGGAATAGAGGAAGAATACAGGGTTACCAGCAGCTAAGGTGTTACCACCCCAAGGTCCAAAGGGACAACCAGAGGAGGGAGAGGTTTCCAGGACCAGTTTGGAGAGCCATGTAGAACGGCATGTTTGGAGAGAAAGAGGAACTTTCAGGTACATGACACAGCAAGCAATAGGCAATCTCCAGGGAGAAGCCAAGGGAATACACACCCCAACCTCACTTTCTGCCCTCACTCTGATCTCCTGCCACAACTCTCCATGGGCCAAACTCAACCAAAAGCCAGTGAGCTAGAAGTCCTGTTGATGTGTTCATTCAGTTCACCTTTCCAGGGCAGAGAGTAAGGTAAACAGCAGATAGAGTGTCCAGTACAGCATAGTAGACAAAGTTCCCAGGAGGAATTAGATAACCAATTTGCTTAGCTTTGTTCTTCCATATAAATACTCCACAACAAATATAATTCACTAAAATTAATATCATTAATTTGTCAAAGATTTATTGAATATTTAATGTGTACAAGAACATGCAGTAAGTTTTGGTGATACAAAAAAGAATGAGATGGGGTTTCTCCTCCCAAGTAGCTTACTGTGGAATGGAAGACCAACACAGAACAATGCAGAAAATGTTACAACAAACAATGCATAAAGCATTACATGTTTAAAATTTTTAAATACACTTGAATGTAGGAGGATACTATTAGTAAACCTATTAGTATACTTGCAAATTAATAGCACCTGTTTCTGTACACTCAAAATAACAATACTTCAGCTTGATTCTGAAAAAAAATACTAGTCACATTTAAATAATATAGAGTCTTTCATAACTAGTAAAACTAATCATTAATCAACAATTGGCAAAAACTGCAGAGAAAAATGCCAGAATAATCACTGCTTTAATACAAACTGGATTTTTACTGAGAAGTCACAAAGAAACAAAGTTGGTTTTATATTTCTATAAACATCACAAAATACAAATAAAAAAGATAACATTTACACAAACTTTTAAATGATCCTTGTTAGATTTATAAAGTAACAACAAAACCAGCAATTAATCATTAAAAATGATTTAATCTGCTCTACTCATATACATATTTAATTACATTCAATAATAAAATATTTTAAAAGAAACCCCAATATTTTGGTGTAAATAAGTTATTTACACCAGTGTAAATAAGTTATTTAACAGGATGTTAAACAAAGCTCTGTATAAAAACACAAAGCATATTCTATGAGTAGCTAATATGTTAAAACAGCATAATTGATTGTCTGTTCCAAAAACGACAATTAATATAAAAGGAAACATTGTTTGTTTCTTAAAACAGCCTTTAGTTAAATCCAATCCTGCTAATATAAAGAAGAATGCCTTATGAAAGTATTTGAGCTTAAACTTTATTTTAATAAAGAGGTAAAAGAGCTAACAAAATAGAATTCTGGTGACTAACATGAACTGTAACGTTATACTACAGAGGATCAAGAAAATCAATATCAAATTCTCCTCAGAAAAGCATCCATCTCTGTTTTTCCTTTGTTAAACCCTCCACACTTCTGCGTAGCATGTTGGAATATGTGCAGTAAAATTCAATGTCTTCAAAACAGTTTTCCTTTTGTTCACTGATAACCAAAGTTATCTGAACAAAGAAGTATGAGCAAAATTTCAGATAATACCACTGAGCTATTGTCTTTCACAAGGGCTTAGGCTAAGTGCTTTCAAGATCATGCTTCCAAGATCAGAAGCATGGAGGACAGACATTCGTAGAACCTTGAGTTCTACATTAAATTTACAAGTTGCTAATTTATAGTATGCCTTAAAAAGGCAGAGGAAGGTATCACATTAGTAGAAATCCCCATCAGGTCTTCATTGTGCTAATGAATAAAACTAAAAACTTGGGAATTAAATTAATTTGAGAGGAAATGTAGGGTAAACATAGCATTTCCAGAATAAGCTAGATTGGTCTGCCAAATCTGATTACCAAACTCCTTCTGTATCTGAACATTAATATTCCTATAATGAAATAATTACACAGTTACAATAATCCAATAAATGGCAAGCAATAATGTTTAAAAGGAATCAGAATGGTGGAGTAGGGAGGGCCTCAATTAGTGCAGGACCTTGAAAAAGGAAAAGAAGAAATTTTATTTGATGCAGAAATTGAAGATAATATGTATAAAAATAAGGAGTCATGAAAAAATACTTAAGGTTAGAGACTTGCAGTGTGTGTGTGTGTGTGTGTGTGTGTATACATACAGGTATAAGGCAATAAAAGTATGAACAAAGTCAATCATTCATTTAGTAATTATTTACTCTTTATGCACACATTGTGTTAGGTAGACACCCACTACTTAACAGTTAATTAGACAGACATGGTTCTTGTTTTCTTGGAGCTTTCAGTCTACTGTAGGATACTGACAAGTAACAGAATTCATTATAATGTCACATGATAGGTGGTATGATGTGTGTGATGTGAGACGTTTGGGATCAACGGTAGCAATTGGAAGAGGCATGTAAAATAAACTGTGATGTTCCAGTAAAGCTTCCTAGGGGGAAGTGCAGTCAACTGATAATGAAAGTTCATATTGAAGTCAGGTAAAAGTGATGAAGGATGTTTTTTGAGACTGAGGAAACAGAACATGCCAAGGTCCTAAGGCGAGAGAATATGGCATTTTCTTGGGTTTGAAATTATTTTATCCTGAATAAAGCCTAGACATTGGAGAGCCAATAGTGGTAAAAATGAAACTGGAAAAATATGAAGATCAGCAAGGTTAGGACACTGAGGGCCTAGTATCTCTTAAGGCTGGGTGTACATAAGGAAAGGAGAGGTGTGAGAAGCCTTTAGTACAGAAAATAATAAGGTATGTGAGAAAGCCACAGCCTCTTAGAGCTCTATCTCCTCACCTATGCAGTGAGCAGGGAGGGAACGTTTGACTCGATTTCTAAGAGGTATGATAAGCTCTGACACTCTGAATCCCTGCACTAGTAGAATGTGACAATAAAACCATACTGTGAAGCAAAGAAATATCCCTATAAAGGTAGAAGCCTAGTTATAAAATGATCTCTTCATTATAAAATCACAGACACATCAAATAAAGTTTTCAAGCATAGCAATCCACATCGTTCACCCAGGATAAAGCCTCCTCTTAGTCAAATACACCAAGAACAGAAACCCAAGGGGGACCCATTAGCCCTGCATAAGTTAAGGTATGCCCGAAAAAACACAAGCTCAGTGCAAGCACTTCTGCTTAGCCACTGAAATAAGGAAATAAAAGGGTTTAGATTATTGCATTTTTGTTGTTGTTTGCAGAGTACTTCTCTATAAATAACTTTCCAGAGTTAAGCTGAATACTAAGAGTTTCAAAAATGTTTAATGGGTGGCTCTTAAGTAGAAAAAACGTCAGGTAATGAGATGTGAAATTATCCTGGCACATTTAATTCCTTTGCTGTTACATGGTTTTGGTGTTTACTGAACATATGGAATACCTGGATAAAATGGTTTTTATGATAAATGCAATCAGATGTCACGTTGCAAGCATGCTTCTGTCATAATAAAAGAGACCCAAAAATTCCATGTGAATAAATTGCTGGTTTGAGAATCAGAAAACACTAGTTCTAGCTGTATTTCTCACTACTTGTTAGATGTGTGACACTGGACAAGTGACTTAGTCTCTCTGTTGGTTAGTTTCTTAGCTATAAAATAATGGAAATATGAATAGCACTGGAGTCAATTTCACAACTAGTTTATGAGCTTCCCTGGAAGCATGGATGCAAAAGTAGTTTTCAAATCCTAAAGTGTTTTACAAATCCAAGAGATTATTATAGACACTGTACACTTACATCTGAACAAATTAAAAATACAGAAGGCATTTTCATTTCTGATTGAACCACAAAATAAGAATGGCACATGCTATCATAGGCAATATAAAAGAAGAAAGCACAAAGACTCAGTGTGGTCCTCAAAGTTTTTAGACTATTCAGAAGTAGAATGTTTCCTTCTAAGCACATAAGCCTGATCCACACATCCAATTCCAGATAGCAACCCAGAGAAGCAGAAATGCCCACATGGAAATGCCATGAACTCTCCTCCCAATTTTCCCCTACAGCCCCAAGTAGGCTAGCCCACAGAAATCAGTACCCAGCAGCTCTTGAAAACTGAAAAATGTATAAAGGAAAGCTTTTACCACGTACACTGGAAAAATCGCAAATAATTTCTAGCCTCATGAAAATTAAAATATTTTAACCTAAAGCTATTGGTGGTGGTGGCAGCATAGTTTTTATCTCTCTGAATAATCCCTGAAATAATTTCTGAAATATATCATTTTGCTATCTTGTTGATAGATCAAGCAGTCAAATTAGATAGATCAACGAGGTAGCAAAACCCAAAACACATAAGCAAATTTACAATTGCTAACAAAGTATCCCAAACTCCAAAATACAAGTAAGTAGTAATAAACCACTAACAGCCACAAAACCTACATATCAGTGACTATGAGGAGAAAACAGAGTGAAACAGAAGGGCCAGGGAATGACCTGAGAACAGGAGAACATCCATGTCCAATGAGTGTTTGCTGGAAGGCACAGTGGCCAACAGATAACAGCAGCTGAGTGATTATGTCCAAAACAATAACAGAGGCATGTAAGAGCCAAAGGTCAGCTCCACAATGTCTCAAGCAGCCTGAGCACCTCCAAACTCTCACACTGACCAGCCAGGGCTCTTTTCCAAAAGAGGACACTACACTGAGGAGAAACAGCTGGCAGCGGATTCAGCAATGGACAGGAAAAAGTCAACAGGGACAAAGGAAAAAGAAGATATAGATAAAAGTAAAGAAGAGAAAGAGAGCCAAGACAGAAAGCAAACCACCATATTTTAAAGGCGTGAAAACAAGAGAGGGAGTTTGGTGACATTATAAAAGCAATCCTGAACTAAAATTTCCTTCTCTAAAAATTCATGGAAATCAATTTTGTGTAAACATGAGCAAAACAAGGATTAAGGCCAAATCCCATAAAAACTTATTAAAGAAAAAAGATAGTAAAGAACAAAATAACATACTAGAGACAACGAAAGTATGCCAAAAAGAAATGTTCAGAAAACAAATCAAAACTCTAACCTATTATTTCATAACAAGCTAAAAGATACTAAGAATACAAGACTTGAAAAAGCAACATAAATTAGAATTAGAAAACACCACCAGCTGATAAATCTCAAGATGAAATTGGACATCAGAGAACAATAGTTTCAGGAATGAAGATTAAACTGGAAGGAAGAAAAAAATAAGTAAATGTAGCACAAAACACCTTGATAAGTAAAAGGTAAAAAGGCAGGAAAAAAATAAATAAAAGAATTGAAGAAGATAAAGGATGAGTAAAAGGGACAAATATTGAAGACAAAAATACTTAACATATGAATAACAAAAATCTCTGAAGAGAAAAACTAAAGCAATGAAACAGAACAAATACTAAAAATGTAACTAAAACATTTCTGAAATAAAAATATAAGTGATTTAAAACTAAATATTGAAAAAGTGGACCATGTAACTGACAAATCAAGAACAATCAACATCAAAATGTATTCCAGTAAAATTATTGAACTGAAAAAAAAGAAAAGAAAATGTCTGTTGGGAATCTAAAGAAAAAAGAAAGTGACTTATAAAGGAAAGAAAATTAGATAATCATTAGACTTTTCAAATTCAATGCTTTATGCCTTAAGAAAATTCAGTAACATATTTAAGATAGACAAAGAAAGAGTATATATGCCAAAGATTTTATATTAAAAAAAAGAATTTCAATTACAAAAAGCATAGACAAAATGCTATTAACATGCAAAGACTCAGGGAATATTGCTCCCACAAACTTTTCAAGAGGAATCTATTACAAACTGAAATTCAATTTAAAAAAAATGACTAGAGTGCTTTCAAGATAAATTCTCATGGTTAGTTGTAGAACTAATACTAAGTGGGGTTTAAGATGAAGGAACTATAATAAGTTTCACTATATGACCTGACAGTGTAGATACATCACAACTATTTTTTAAAGGAGGGGGGGAATATGGGGAGAACAAATGAAAAAATAAAATTGGTAGTAGTTGTGTTGATATTGTTATCCTGAGACTTTTTATGCATAATTTGGAATAAAGCAAATGGGTAATTTAGGGATATTATAATTCCACCTTTCTTTGTGTCCTGAAAAACCACTGTTTTCAGTGTGTAAGAAATAAATTACAGATGTAATATAGAAGACTTTAAGTAGAAACCCTAAAGTCCTAAATTGGAACTGAAAGTATTGATATTAACACTCTCATTTATGTTATCTTTAGATAGAAAGGCAGCCCTGTTCACTGTAAAGGCCTAGAAACAATAACCAATCCAGCAGTAATGAACATTCTTAGTGTCCAGAATATGATCTTGAACTACAATTTTTCTTGGTCTAGGGCAGGAAATGTGCAAGATAAGCCTAAAACATCTTGTCACGCAGGATAGCAAGGGAACTATTAAAAACATGTTCAAAGAACTCAACAGCCAACTTGAAGAAACTACTTATGTCCAAAGTTTCAGCTTAAGGTGAAATAAATAAGGTAAGAATTACAATGAACTAAAACTGATAAAATATGTTTAAATTAATCATGATACTTTATAAAAATTAATTGAACAATTTCAGAGGATGATAGATAACTAATTCATTATCTTAAAAGTCAGTACCTTAAAAACTGGTAGATAAAGGGAAAGGAAACATTTATTCTGACTTTCCTTTATGAACTGTACCACTGAGTAATCAACTAGCAGATGCAGAGAACAGCTTCCTTTTTTTTTTTTTTTTTTTTTTTTGAGACAGAGTCTCGCTCTGTTGCCAGGCTGGAGTGCAGTGGTGCAGATCTTGGGCTCACTGCAACTTCTGCCCCCTGGGCTCAAGTGATTCTCCTGCCTCAGCCTCCTGACTAGCTGGGATTACAGGCATGTGCCACCACGCCCAGCTAATTTCTGTATTTTTAGTAGAGATGGGGTTTAACCATGTTGGCCAGGCTGGTCTCGAACTACTGACCTCGTGATCCATCCACCTCGGCCTCCCAACGTGCTGGGACTACAGGCGTGAGCCCCCGCTCCCTGCCAAAACAGCTCCTTATACAGGCATTCCAAATATTAAATTTAAAAGGAATGGTAAAAATAGGACTATCGCCATTTTGCAACAACAATAAATTATTGGATCTAGGCACTGAGCATCAAATAACTACTAAATCACAAAAGAGAGACAACCAAACATTATTTGTCTCCTGGAATGAATGAATGAATGAATGAATGAATATGTAATCTTGTCACAGGGATCCAATTTGAGTCTGATCAAATCTGAGAAGCCAACTACCATTTGGAAATACACAGGACAGAGAAAGAAAATGGAGAGAGAAACAAATTGAACTGTACCACAAGTATACAATCAGCAAAATACAGGGTGTGTAGAACTCTACGGCTCAAATAGCCTTGGATTTTTTTAAATAAATTGAGGCCGGGCATGGTGGCTCGTGCCTATAATCCCAGCCCTTTGGGAGGCCGAGGCAGTAGGATAACCTGAGGTCAGGAGTTCGAGACCAGCCTGGCCAACATGATGAAACCCCATCTCTATTAAAAATACAAAAATTAGCTTGGCATTGTGGTGGACGCCTATAATCCCAGCTACTCGGGAGGCTGAGGCAGGAGAATCACTTGAACCTGGGAGGCGGAGGTTGCAGTGAGCCAAGATCACACCACTGCACTCCAGCCTGAGTGACAGAGCCAGACAGACTCCGTCTCAAAAAAAAAAAAAAGAAAGAGAAAATAAATTGAAGAGAAAAGAAAGTGATTGGAGGAATAATCTTTTGATTAAAAGACATTTTAAAAATATATTGAGTTTTTTAAAAAGTGAGCAACAGTAAAGAAGAACCTCTAGGATGTAGCCATACTGATTAAGCTATAAATAAATGCAAGGGAATAATTACTATAAAAGTCAAGATAATGGTTATTTGGGGTGGGAAGGAGGCAGATGTAAATGGAATGAGACACATGGAGGGCTTATGGGATGTGTGAATAATAATTGACTTCTTAATGTGCAGATGGTAATTACTGAGATGTTTGCTTTTCAATACATACTTCACTAAGCTATACATCAGTTTTATATAGTTTTCTGTATTGTGTTTTATTATTTAAAAAGAATTTCAAAAATTCTGTCCAATTATTTATAACTTCATGATTAACTACACATTAGTTTATTATGAAGAAAGAGCAATATTCTAAAGTATTTTAATTACCTAATAAACACACCATTATTAGCCATTTGACAAAAGCATTCACACATTAATGTGTAACCAGCTACTTACTTTTATTAAAAATAAAAAACCTACTCATTTTATTTACCCTCAGAAAGTGCAGTTGTTTGCAAATATGAAAATAAAATGGCATGAATATTTTAGCTAATTTAAAATGCAACCAAAGCAATGTTATACTTCTAGATTTTAAGCTTCTAGCCCTTTTTGTTGTGAAACCCTTCAGCAAACTATTTAATTTCTATATGGAGCTGCCTTGTCCTTCAGTCAGTAAACTCATTAAGTGCCAAATTATCTAATAATTCAATTATTGGATAGCTGTTTAATTTTTGAGAAACACTGTTGGTGTTTTGCACTCAAACGACATTTCTATACATATTAACAATAAGGTATCATCATAAACCCTTATCATCAGAATGAAAAAAAAACTGCTGTATTTTTCAAGCTTATTTTCATTTCTGAGAATATTTCCAAGAAACACAATTATGCCTCAAAATGGCTTAAAGTTAACTGTCAATCATTCTTTATGTATAGTATATCAAAATTCAATAATGTGGATCACAGAAGTCAAGAGGACAAGATTTGAGGCAGCAGAATCTCAGCTGAATACTGATCCTTAACTTTCTGTCTGTGGAAACTGGTCCTGTTTCCTCATATTATAAAATAGGGATTATTTCATTTATTTTACCAAACTATGATAATGATTAAAGGAGATAATGAAAACAAAATATTTGTCACAGCAAATATATATATATATTTATTAATGCTTCCAAATATTTAATATTCATAAAATTAACAAAATAATTGTATTTTATTAATGCATCCAAAATATTTGAATGTATATATGTACATATATTCCAAAATATTCAAATATTTTGGAAGCATTAATAAAGGCTGACACCATATTTTAGTGGAAGTTAGTGGAAGTGAGTTGCAATACAAATCTGGAAGACTAGACTGTATCCTCTTTCAGTGTAGAAAAATAAGAAAGTAAGGCTAGGTATCAGCAATTTTAGTCATATAATTAACATTACTAAAATAAAAATACTCAAAAAATGTTTTAGTAAAATACTGAGTCATTTTTTATTTCACTCATCTTATATTGATTTAAAACAATGCTCTTCATAAGGACTTAAAACTCTTAGTAAATATCGTCTTATTGGCAATAACTCAGAAAAGTCATTATAAGTTCTGACATTTGGAGAGTACAGAGATATGAAAGTAAACATTAGCTGCTCAATAATAAAATTCTATAGATATTTCCTAAGTAGTCCATATTAAGTATATTTAACTTCAGAGATATTACACAAAAATAATAAACTTGGAAAATAACTGAACTATGAAGTAGAAATAAAATGTCAAAGAAAGCTTGAATCAGCATATGAGAGAACACTACAAAAAGAATTTTAATAAAAAGAGAGAGACCAACAGATCAATAAATAATTTAACATATGTAACTATCAAGGCAGCTATCTGGAAAAAGTGCAGGCTTTGAGGTCAGATCAGGCCTTATTTTGAATACTGTTTCCACCACTTACTGAGAGACGTCGAGTATATTACTTAAGCTCTCTAAGATGTGGCTCTCCTTAATGAAAATAATATATACTTCATAGCATCTCTATGGAGGACAAATGAGTTCGAATATATTTGCACATTATAAAGACTAAATAAATTATAACTAAAATAATAACTTTAATAGGATGTTATCTTTTATAAATTCCATGAATAAGTCATTTATAAAATTCTGGGTACATAAAACTTAACCATATATTGGACTTAGGTCAATTCATTTTTAAGGCCTGAATGCAGAGTATGCTATGAACATTCTGAATGGACTTGACTAGCTTTATGGAGGTTTTTTTTTCTATTTTATTGATTTAGGCTCTTCTCTTATTTTCTTTATTCTACTTCAGGTTTAATTTGCTTTTGTTTTCTAGATCCTAAGGATAGAAATTCAGACCATTGGTTTTAAATGTCTCTTATTTGAATATAAGCTTTTAAAGCTATATATTTCCCTCAAAACACTGTTTTAGCTGCGTTCTACAAATTTTGATATATTTTCTCTTCATCATCATTCAGTTTGATATATTCTACATTTCCCCTGTGATTTCTTCTTTGACTCATGTGTTCATTAGAAGTGCATTGCTTAATTAACAAATAATTGAGACTTTTCTAATTCATTATTTTTATTTCTAAGTGAATTGTGTTGTGCTCAGAGAATATAATCCACATGATTTCAGTCTTTTGAAATGTACTGATATTTATTTTGTGGCCTAACGTATTGTTTAACACTCCATTAGTAGGTAAAAGGGATATATATTCTGCAGTTGTTAAGTGTAATGTTATATAAATGAAAATTAGGTTAAAGTGTTGTTTGGATCTTCTATATTTTAACTGATTTTCCAACTATTCTTTATATTATTAATTACTGAGAGAAGCATTATATTATTAATTACTGAGAGAAGCATATTAATGTTCTCAACTATTTTTCCTATTTCTCCCTTTAGTTATTCTTTTTGACTATTACTTTTGAAACTACATTATTAAGTACACATATTTTACATTGATGGCAGTGGCAGGCCGTCCATAGAGGCCACTTCTATCATGTTGCCTGCAGTAGGGAGGCATAGGAGGTGAGAGCAGGAGTGGCTGCAGGAGCAGCAGTGGCAGCAGTGGGAACCCTGTGCCCTACACTCTGCATCCCTGAGGCAGCTGACTGTGCCACCCCCACCATTACCCGGCTGGGCAGGACACACCTTCAGGCTTGGATCCTCCTCCGCTCCAGACCCTGGCCCCATGTCACTGCTCTCAGCCACCACCAGTGTGGGAAGGGCATGGGGAAAAGTCAGACAGTCCCCAGAGCCCGCCCTTGGGAGCCCCGCAGAGCCTGCCATCCTCGGGGCCACTGCGATGGGGCTGGACCAAGCCACCCACCAGCAGAAGAGCAGCACAGTTGGGCATTGTGGTGGTCCCCAGAAAGACCCTGAGGAGTTGGCATCCCCACCGCTGCCCCTCTTGCCTGCACCACCATTGGGACCTGCCTCCATCACCACCATCAGCACCACTGCCAGCACCAGGGATGACATGGTCCTACTGTGAGCTATGTGGTTCCTCCTGGAGCCAGGGCACAGCCATGGCAGCTCAGGCGACACTCCAGGCTGGGGTCAGCACTCACATTGCCAACTGCTCCTTGGGTGCACCTGCTGGGGACCATGGCACCCTGCAACTGCTGAACACTTAAGTGCAGAACAGGAGGGGGCCAGAGTGAGTGGCCAGAGAGGGGCCCAGTGAGGACCTGGAGCCCCCGCCCCAGGCTGCAAGGAGGTGCAGCCAGGGCTGCATGCTCCATGGAGCTGGCAGAAGCTGGGGACAAGTGGGAGGCCTGTCCCTTCCAAGTTGGTGGGGCAGGAGCTCCCCAGGTGCAGCTGTAACCACCTCCCACAGCTCAGGCCCTGGGAATCTTCATGCTCTTGGGGGCCAGGGAAGGCCCTCTGTCCCCAACAGGCTCAGAGGTGTCTGCTCCCACTAGCTGGCTTCTTCCCACTGTCATAGCCTGCTCCAATCTCAGAGTGAGATCAGGGCTGAGCCTGGGCATTGGCCAGGCCAGGTGTGCCCAGGCTTGGGGCAGTGATGACATGACAGCCCCCTGCCGCCTCAGCCCCCTCCCGACTTTGGGCACCAATAAGCATGGGAAGGAGGCAAAGGGAAGGCTGAAGACAGCCTGGCATTGGCCTGCAGGCATCCCTTAGCATTAACAGACTGGGTGCCATGAATGGTGGCAGGAGACAGGCTTCTGGGCAGAAGAGAGCAGGTCCCTGGTGAAGCCCCACCTTCAGGCTGGGGAGGGCCTAAAGCCTGAGGGCTGGGCTGACAGTCCTGTGGACCAGAGGGGGAACTTGCAGTGCTTTTCCTTGGGTCCATCCTTGGCCACCCCTGAACCAACCAGCATGCACTTCCTCCCCTGTAAGGCCCATAACCACCCCCCCCAAACCCCTGGACTCAGCCAGGCTGGAAGAGAGGACAGAGAGACAACAGGGAGACAATAGGATGACCTGCCTGCTGAGATGAGCCACCCACTCTAGGGCCTCCTCTCTGCTGAGAGCTGCAGAGACAACAAAACCACCTGTCTGCAGAGAGGACCTCCTCATTCTAGCATCTCCTCTCTGCTAGGAGCTCAACACTTGTTGGGACACCCTGACTGCAGAAAGGAGCTACCCACTGCACATCTCCTCTGAGCAGTTTTATCACTCAATAAAGCTCCTCTTCATCTTGCTCACCCTCCACTTGTCTGTATACCTCATTCTTCCTGGTCACAGGACAAGAACTCAGTACCTGCTGAATGGTGAGGCTAAAAGAGCTGTAACACAAACAGGGCTGAAACCTGCCCCCTGCTTGCCACATGGTGGGCAAAGAGAAGGAGAAAAGAGCTGCAGCCCTTCAGGGAGCCTAGACCTAGGAGCTCCCTGAGCCTGGGCTGTGACTCTCTCTTTGGGGCCCTGTGGTTCCTGGTGTCTTCAAGCTTCTGGGTGCCACTGCATTCCCAAGTGCCAGCCAGGGAAGCTGCTTGCAATGCGACTGCTCCAGCCACAGACTCACAGAGAGCCAGTGCCCATACCAGCACCTGGAGCTTCCCACCCCACGGCAGCAACCAGTGTATCTCACTGTGCACAGTGGCCAGACCCCATGCTTACTCTCACCCCTCACCATTCCATGCCTGACTCGCCCTTGAGGTGGGGGATCCAGGCTGGTAGTGTGAGCCAAGTGCAGCCTGCCAGGCCAAATGGGCAGAATGAACCCAGTGGGTCCAAGCAAAACTCAGGCAAAGGCACGACCAGCCACAGATGTTTCTGGCCAGAAAAAGGAAACCCAAAGATCCCATAACATCTTGGGGGCTCATCCAGAATCTGCAGAAGGGTGAGTAAAAGAGAATCTGTCCTTTTGGTCCTTTTTTCAGAGTTCTTAAACTTCACAATAGCTAAAATGAAAGAAAAATACCGGGCCTCTGTCAGCCAGTTAAAAGCAAGTAGTGTGGCCGCCAGACTTAAGATAAGGAGGAGGCCGGGCGCAGTGGCTCACGCCTGTAATCCCAGCACTTTGGGAGGCCAAGGCAGGCAGATCACGAGGTCAGAAGATCGAGATCATCCTGGCTAACATGGTGAAACCCCCTCTCTACTAAAAATACAAAAAATTATCTGGGCGTGGTGGCGGGCGCCTGTAGTCCCAGCTACTCAGGAGGCTAAGGCAGAAGAATGGCGTGACCACAGGAGGTGGAGCTTGCAGTAAGCTGAGACTGCACCACTGCACTCCAGCCTGGGTGACAGAGCGAGACTCCATTGCAAAAAAAAAAAAAAAGCAGATAAGAAGGATAGGCTTGCTGGGGAGGACACTGTCAATCCCCCATCACCCTCAGGTGTTGGAAATGTTGGCTTTGTTCCAGCCCACTTTCCTTTATGGAGGTCTAGGCATTGTGTGAGACTGGAAGGAAGTCCTGGGGAAACTGAGGGTATCTGGCAAAGGCTACACCTCAGTATTATCAAAAGTCTTCTGGACTAACTCCAGTCCCCAGCTGCTCATTAGGTTGTCAGCTTTAGGACCTCCAGTCTTTCCTATCATTCTTTCTCTCTTTCTTTCATGGCTGTCATGGTACCTATACCTTCTTTATATACAATATTAAGAATGTTGTTGCAGGCCGGGCGTGGTGGCTCACGCCTGTAATCCCAGCACTTTGGGAGGCCGAGACAGGCAGATCACAAGGTCAGGAGATCAAGACCATCCTGGCTAACACGGTGAAACCCTGTCTCTACTAAAAATACAAAAAACTAGCCAGGCATGGTGGCAGGCGCCTGCAGTCCCAGCTACTCGGGAGGCTGAGACAGGAGAATGGCGTGAACCCGGGAGGCAGAGTTTGCAGTGAGCCAAGATCGCACCACTGCACTCCAGCCTGGGCAACAGAGCGAGACTCCATCTCAAAAAAAAAAAAAAGAAGGTTGTTGCAAACCACAGAGATATTACTGGGAAGAATGAGCATTTGGGTTAGTCATCAAAAGTATAAAATGGAAGGTTAAGAGAAGTACAGATGAAGCAAAGTGTGCCTTGGCATCTGTGTGTAAATTTGTGGCAAAAATGTTCTTGTCATATCCTTGGTTGCCAACTTAGCGCCAAGCCCCTTGAGGCACAGAAAAGAAGCATAGCCTCAGGAGAGAAGCATTAATTTCAATACCATCTTGCAGCTGGATCTTTTCTGTACACGGAAGGGCAAGTGGTTCAGGGTCCTATATGTGCAGGCCTTCTTTGCCTTGCAGGATAACCCGGACCTTTGTTGATGTTGTAGAATTGATTCAGTCCTCCTAGTGGTCATCTCAGGAGAGGCTGTAAGGGACAATCCCAGGGAAATAGGGAAGCAAACCCCAGTGGTACCTCCAGCAGGGTAATCAAGCCCCTCTGCTCCTCCCTATCCAGATTCTCTCAAGCTTTCTCCAGCCTAAAAATCCTCATTTTAAGCAGGTGCCTGTCTCACTCCTGCCCCTACAACAGAAGCCTGATGAACCTGGCCCCATTAAAGGACAGGTCCCCTTTTCTCTACAGGACTTAAGTTAAATGAAGCAGGATCTTGGCAAGTTTTCAGATGGCCCTGACAGGTATATAGAGGCTTTCCAGAACTTAACCCAAGTATTTGAACTCTCCTGGAAGGATGTCATATCACTTTGGAACCAAACTCTGACCACCACTGAAAAGCAGACCACCCTGCAAGTGACAGAGAACTTTGAGGATGAGCTTTATATGTTATATAGAGCCAATGAAGGGGAGGAGTTTTATCCAATTGGAAGAACAGCAGTACCATTAGAGGACCCTAAATGAGACCCCAATGATGAAATGGGAGAATGGAAGAGGAAACACTTTCAGGTGTGCATATTGGAGGGCTTACGAAGGGCTAGGACAAAGCCCCTCAATTACACCAAGCTATCCATGGTAGACCAGGGATTAGATGAAAATCCCACTACCTTCCTGGATACGCTAAGAGGGGTCTTGATAAAGCATACCTCTCTATCTCCTGATTCAGTCAAGGGACAGCTAATCCTAAAAGATAACTTTATGACACAGGCAGCCCCCTGATATCAGGAGCAAGTTACAGAAACAGGCTAAAGGACCAGATAGTACTTTAAAGAACTTTCTGAAAGTGGCCACCTCAGTCTTTTACAATAGGGACCAGGAGGAAGTCCAGAAAAATGGAAAGAAAATAAAAGAAAAAGGCAGAGGCTCTGATAGCTATGTTGCAGGCTCACAAACCCCAGAGTCCCTGAGATGCACCTGCTAACTGCTACAAATGTGGTAAGCCAGGGCAGTTTAGGAAGGACTGTCTGGACAGCAGGAGGAAGCCACCTTGACCCTGTCTAATTTGCAATGGGGACCACCGGAAAGTGCACTGTCTCCAGAGACACAGGCCACCAAGTCCAGAGCCAGTCTCCCAAATGGTCCAACAGGGCTGATAGGTCCTGAGGCTCCTCTCCCCGTCATCTGTGGTTCAGACCACCATTACCATTCAGGAGCCCCAGGTGATTCTGGAAGTCCAAGGGAAGAAGGTGGACCTCCTCCTGGACACTGCAGCAGGGCTTTCACTTCTCCTCTCCAATCTAGGCCCCCTTCTCTCTTCGCACAACTGTGAGAGGCATCTCAGGTCTCCTTCCTCCTCCATGTCAGGACTCAACATAATCCTATGAATACAGGGAATTTTTCTATGTGAGGGGTTAGCTTTTTTCCTTTCAGGAGGCACCTTATTAGGCCAGGTCTCCAATTCCAGGGACTCACTTTCTCTCCCTTGTTTGAGGAGGGCCTGGTCCCACAGACTCACCTGCTTATGACAGAGAAACAACAGAGGAGCTGCCCCTGCCAGTTGCTGGCTGTGATTTGCCGAGGGCTACCTGGGACTAATTTAATGAATCCATACACCCTTCTGAGGCATCTTTTTGTCCCGAGCTTTGGTTTGAAGCCCTGGAACAGAACACTAGACCTGAGGCAGATGACAGCTGGAATCGAGGGGCACAGCTCAGGTGAGCATGACTAATTCCTGCTGATTAGGCCCTCCCCCTCCATGGATGGAGGTCATGCTCACATCCATGACATAGATAAGGTCTAGGGAACCCCAAGGCTACTGGCAGTGGGAGGATAGGGCAACACAGAGGTAACTGTGAATATTGCTACTCACTAGTCCTCCCTGCTACATGGGTGAAGGTTGCACTTGCACCCATGGGATGGCACCTGCAAAGGTCACTGGGACTCTGGGATATAAGGATGGAAAAAGAAAAAGGGATGGCTTTTTTTCTCTCCATCACATACCCTGAGTATTTGCTGAAGAGAGAGAGGAACAAAGGGATAACTTTTTCCCCTCTTTCCAGGTGAGTAACCAACCATCTTCAGCCTGAACTTCTCTCAAGCACATCCTAAATCACTAGAACTCCTTTGACCCTCAGACACTGGAGAAAAAAAAAGTTTTTTCATTTTTCCTCCTGTGTCCTCTCTTCACGGGTGGGTAATCACATCTTTGTACCACAGGACTCTCCCCTCAGATGCATCTTTCAAACTGGGAAGAGTTTAATTTCCCCAAACCTTAAACTTCCTGGCAACCTCTTGAAGAAGGTAAACTTCTCATTTTCTGTTCCCCCTTCATAGGATTCCAGGGTCAATAGGGCTCCATGGCTCAGGAACAGGGAACCCAGAGCCTGACATGCCTGCAAAAGGGTAAAAGTTCTTGCCAGTCAGACTTCTGACCTCTCTCTCTGTGGAAATTAGTTGTAGGAATATAAAAATTACTGTATTATCTGCCCCTTCATGAGTTAAAAAGCCAGAAGTATTGGCAATTTGGTATGGCTAAGGTCAGGTAATAAGAGATTGAAAAGGACTTCTTAAAAAAAGGAGCATTATGGTTAAAAGTTAATTAAAGATAGATATCCAAGCTGTAGGTATATTTTAAGGGCCTTTATGTCTTTCCTCTTCATGGATCTTGTTTTTCTGGAAAAAGGTTTTTTCTTCTCAGTTGACTGAATTATTTTTCTCCATTTTTGTCTTGCCACTCTCAATGTACCCATGAGGGGATCCAAGATGACTTCTGCTGGCCTGGGACTCCCTGGGAAAATGGAAGAGGCACCACTAATCCTGTTTTGGGAAAAACCTCTGTTTCCCTCATGGAAACCCAGGAATTAGAGGTGGAGGGATCCCTCTCAAAATCTATTTTTTGTCTTCCAGCTATGCCTGCTTATTAGGCCTTAGAAGCTGCATGCTTCCTAGCCTTGATTCTTGAAGGGCTCCAGCCTGAGGCCAGTAATCCAATTAAGAGATTGGCACATGAAAAAATCTTACAACTACTGGATGTCCTTCTGTCTGTCTGTGTAGTTATATATGTGTTATATGTCTGATGTTTATATAAAAAAGAGTTCTGATTGGCTTAAAAAATAAGTGCTTAGATTAAATATTTTGAAAGAAAAATCTGAAAAATAAATCTGTAATGCCTTTTAGTTCACGTGACTTTAACCTTTCAGAAATAACAATCTTTTCAAAATGCAGACATATGGGCTAAATTACCATGGCCTAAGTTACCATTATAACATGTAATTGAGACTACTGAATATATATTTACATGCAAGGTGTGTAATGAAAGTAAAATGTGTCTTTAGTAAAGGAGTATAAGAAGGCATGGGAACGTAAATTTTTGCCTAGTTTAGAAAGGGTTATTAAAACAACCCTTTTTAATAAGGGTTTAAATAAGATAAAGCTAAAGGTTTAAACAAATTGTGGAATGTTTATAAAGATTGATCTTGAAAGAAATTCTGCATGTGAACATATTGACTAAATTCAAAAGTGTATTATTTGGTTTTTCTGTAAAATGAACATTGAAATAAAAGCACAAAGAGGGTTTCTTAAGGCACTGATCTGATGTTTTATAATATCAAGTGTTTTAGGCTTTTAACATATTTGATAGGCTTCCAAAAATCAAATTTCAGCTTCAAAATTGTCTTTTCTAACCTCTAACTTTTGGATGCTACAGAGGGCCCATGGAGCATCCAATAGAGAGGTGAACAAGATTATTTGACATATTAAGTTACATAGGGTTGCCAAAATAATGTGGTGTTTGATCTTCTTCAGGTTATATTTTAGTGAATAATGTAAATATGTGTTCCAAAATTGTATGGGATTTCTAAAATTCTAATGTCTGAGTATGGGTTATCAATCATAATTAGGGTTATTGTGTTAGGTTAATGTAGCTATACTTCTTCATAATATCTACTGGTGGTTGCTTTCAGGATAACATTATGTGTCCCAAATTTAACACAGTTATACTCAAATTAAAACATTACTTCATGTAAAATGTAAGATCCTTACAATAGTATGATCCTTCTTAATCACCTTTTTAGTGCTTTTGTTATAAATCCCACAATACCACATTGTTTCTATTTCAAAAATAACTTGGTATTTTAAGAACTTTTTTAAAAGATAAAACAGTCCTTTATACGTACCCATATATTTACCATTTCTGATTCTTCTCATGTTTCTTCTGTACATTAAAGTTTCTATCTAGTATCATTTCCCTCATCCTGAAAAACTTCCTTTAGTTTCTTATAATACAAGTCTGCTGGTCTCTCAGCTTTTGCTCATCTATAAATGTCTTTATTTTGTTATAATTGGGGGAAGGGTTAGTTAGTAGATAAAGATTTCTAAGGTGACCGTTTTTATTTTCCTTGTAGCACTTTAAAGCTAATGTTACATTTGTTCTGGCATCCATTGTTCCTGATGAGGTCAGCTGTAATTCTTGTACCATAATCCTGCATGTGATTAATGTGTCTTTTCCTCTGGATGTTTTAAAGATTCTTCTTTTTACATATTTAGTTTTCAGCAGTTTGCTATTATGTGCTTAGGTATAATTTTACTTGTATTGATCTTGTTTGTATCACTTCCAAATTTGGGGCTTCTTTCTGAGCAGTATAAAGAATCTACACTCTAGGTCTCTTTCAGAGAGTATAATCTTTAACTAGATATTAGTCAGCTATTTAGTGCCAACCAAAATCCTGACAAAAATAAATGACATATCATAGTTAACACCTCACAGAAGCACCTGACCTCAGTTGTATGTCATTCATGTACTCTCGGATTTAAGATAGCATTACTAAAGGAAAGAGACATGTAATATAAATAAACTATATAATTTTATATTTAAAATGTTTATCCTTCCATGCCTCAGTGGGGAAAAATATCCAGATGAAAAATCTGTTTTAGAACTTACTGCCAGGAAAAAGCTTTGTCTCCGTGAATAATTATTCTATTTCCCACTTTCTAATAGGACAGCCCAAAAGTGGACACTCACAGCTAGCCAATAGATATTATTATTTCTGTCTTGTAATAACTTTTTTTCATTCTGAACAAATTTAATTGTTATGTTTTTGTTAAGTCTTTCCTTAAGGAGAGGACCAGTAAATCAACGCAGAAACTAAAACACATATACACAAAAGAGAGGGTAAGGCACAAAAAGAAAGATAAAGTTTATAAAATAGCATCCATCCCAAAGTTTGGTATTCTTAAGGTAGTGAGTCTCAACCAGGAGTAAGTTTGCTCCCCAGGGAACATTTGACAATATCTAGAGATATTTTTTCTTGTCACAACAGAGAGGGTGTGTATTAGTTCATAATGCTGATAAAGGCATACCCAAGATGGGGTGATTTATAAAGGAAAAGAGGTTTAATGGACTCACAGTTCCATGTGACTGGAGAGGCCTCACAATCATGGCAGAAGGCAAAAGGCATGTCTTGCATGGCGGCAGGTGAGAGAGAATGAGAGCCAAGCAAAAGGGGAAACGCCTTATAAAAATCACCAGATCTCATGAGACTTATTCACTACCCTAAGAACAGTATGGGGAAACTGCCCCCATGATTCAATTATTTCCCACCAGGTCCCTCCCACAACACGTGGGAATTATGGGAGCTACAATTCAAGATGAGATTTGGGTGGGATGGAAACGAATCCCCTACAACAAAAAATTATCTATCCCAAAACATTAGTTAGTAGTGCCACTATTAAGAGACCCTGCTTTAGTCTGTTTCCACTATACATTTTTCAGGTTGTTTTTACAACTATAGGCATAAATTAAGTATCACCAGTCAGTATCCAAATTGAGAGCCAAAACAAATGAAGAAATAGGCTGATTCATCTCCACTGTAGTGACTATGCCTGTAATTAAAATAATCAAAAGTGTACAGGTGCTACTGTCTGTTCTCTGAATACAGGCCCCATGGTTATGTGTTTTGTTACTGTTGCTTTGATTTGTTTTTGTTTGTTTTTTCTCTATTTCAGCAGCCAAAAGACTCACTCAGTTTATATGTGCTGATGATGTTAGCAGACTGAACTGAACAGCATTACACCCAGAATCCATGGATGATTTATTAAAGAAATAATTTAGAAGCTATAAATTATAGGTATAATAGCTGGATACAACTGACTACCAGATTCAAATGTTTATATTCCTCTGCTTATTCTGAGCAGGGTACTATGTGAACATCTCACACAGGTACAAGTCTTAAGTAAATTTCTCTTCCTGCTAACTAATTCATAAAGGTATGAATGCCTCTATTTTCTACTTTACCAAAATAAAATTTGAAACATTTAGGAATATTTTTGACTATTTACATTGTTTTTGGTTATTACTTCATATACAAAAATCTATGTTGACTCTTCTAACCTCTTTATAATTAGCATGTTTCTAAAACGACACAGAGAGGTTTGGGGTACTCCAGTGAGCTCAAGTTTAAGTGAATAACTAAAAAATACATTTTCTCATGGTACGTTTGGTCTTCTGGATAAATATACCTCATGAAAAATGTGTTTCATTTCATGTTACTCCCTGAATACTTGGCCAATGTCCTTCGGTGGCTGCAGTAGAAATTAGTTCCTACTAAGACATCATTCTCAAAGACAGAATGTGCTCCTTCAAATTACTGGCTTAAAAACACCACAGATTCTTCAATTAGGTTCTTAAGACAACATTTCATATGAATGCCTTAGCACTTTTATTCCCTCAAAGTAAAGTGAGTAAAATAAGCTGACTTACTAGCATTTTAATCACATGGTGGTAACAAGTCATGAGTTAAATTGAACAACATGGTCTTAATGCTTGTCACAGAACAACCATGAAATCTGACTAATTAGGTAATCTCAAACTTGAAAAGTTCACAGATTGGATAAATAACAAAGGTTTAATTAATGCCATGTTCCTCATACATTAGGTTAAAGAGAATTGGAAGCTAGAAAGTGTTGACATCCCGATGGGCTTCAAATCAGAAAACGTGCTAATTTTTAATATTAACTAAACTTTTTAAAGATCTCTCTCTCTCAATGTAAAGTTAAATTGCACACCCAAACTGTTGAATGTCAATTTTGAGGTCAAACTGTGTTCAATGTTGCCAGAAGAATTGGACTGCCTTTTAAATATTATACATCTAGGTCAAGTAAATTTGCTTCAAATTCTACAATAAAAGACATTTTTAAAAAGTTAAAAATTGACAATTCTACTGTAATGTTCCTTATATAGTTTCTAGATTTAGAAAGACACCATGGTTTTAATGCACCAGAATTATGCTCACAAAGACACCAGAAGTCAACAATTTTATTTTTTGTATCAACAGTTCTCAGAAATGTGAATATGGGCCTTTGCCAGGCACCTATTCATTAGCATTGTGTGGGACATGATTCTTCTTTATGTGGGATATCTTTAATACTACAATATCCAAATTCAAGCAGTGATAATAAAATAAGAACATATTGGGAAACATTCTATGTTACCTACATATAAGAAATGTATAATGCAAGTCTTGAGAATTATTAATTCTAATTGGACAAGAGGGAGCAATAAAGACAGCTTTATTTCTATTGCCCATGCAACATTTTTCACTTTCTCAGTTTTAAAATGTTTTAACATATATACATTCTTGAAAATGTTAAACAAAAACTGGTAATTTAAGATACATTCTTCATCCTGTTTCTTGATTTATTAAAACTTTAAGACCATAAACACCTGCTAGAAATATTTCATAAAAACATGCTGTATTTATAGTTTCTTTTTAGTTTGGGATATATGAGGGAAATTGTAGGAGTAAATATCTATGTGTGTGTGTGTGTGTGTGTGTGTGTAAGATTTTATTCTGACTAAATAAAGCAAAATACACAGGCTGTTTAATAACTTGAATGTAACAGCTGTCCCCACCACCATAGTTGAGGTGAGCTTTACATTTTCTAAACGACTGTGCCATTTAATGGCAATTACTCATGTACCATGTTATATTGACTACAGTTGTCATTATAAATAGCAATATAATTTAAAATACTATAAATACCATATTTTAAAATACCATATCTTAAATATATTTAAATACATAAATTAATTAAAATATCTTTAAATACTATCTTTAAAATATGTTTTTAACTATTTTTAAATATAGTTAATATAGCTAATATGGCATTTTTAAATGCTCTCTTTTAAAATACTGTATTTTAAAATACTGCTATAGTACGAATTTAATTGCTACTAAAATCTGGTATACCATTGTTGTTTTATTAGATTTAATGTCATTTTTTCCCTATTACATTATATCTTCCTTGAAGTTAAACCATATTTCTCCCTTATAATCTTTAAATTAGTGCCACACTCATAGCATGCATTCAACACATAGATGATGGCTAGTTCCATAAAAGCAGAGAACTGGCTTTCTATCAGAGTTTTTTTTTTTTTTTTTTTTTTTTGAAACGGAGTCTGGCTCTGTCGCCCAGGCTGGAGTGCAGTGGCGAGATCTCGGCTCACTGCAAGCTCCGCCTCCCGGGTTCACGCCATTCTCCTGCCTCGGCCTCCCGAGTAGCTGGGACTACAGGCACCAGCCATCACGCCCAGCTAATTTTTGTGTTTTTGGTAGAGATGGGGTTTCACCGTGTTAGCCAGGATGGTCTCGATCTCCTGACCTCATGATCCACCCACCTCGGCCTCCCGAAGTGCTGGGATTACAGGCGTGAGCCACCCGCACCCAGCCTATCAGACAGTTTTAAGAGAGATGTCCACATCAAAATAAAATCCTGTCATGTCTTTTTTCACCTTCGACAGCTGTTCCTCACCAGACATTCATAGTATCTGCTTAAGCTCTGCATTGAAAACTCCTCGCTTCATGTCTGATTTATCCTATTCTCTGAGTCACCTGACTTTACACCACTAGATCACTCAGGGTAATTGCCCCATCAAGAACGATGTTGTTTTACTGATTGTGAAGAAGGATTTCAGTGTTTCTATGAAGTGTATCAATGGAGAATTGTTTGAGACTTGAATACACTGTCTTTATAGTCCAGAAAGAGGGTCTCATTAAACAGAAGTGCTCTGTGCTTGGATTTCCTTTGAGGAAAGCATTATTATTAGTATTGTGCCCATATTACAAATAAAATAACTGAGATATAGAAAGGTAGTCAAAGTCACACTGTTAGAAAGGGGTTGAAGTCAGTTGTCTTTGATTTTATATAAGATGTGGATTCACCTTTCCCTGAAGATAAATTATACACATCGCAATAAGGGGAGGAGATATGTAATGCCTGCACAATACCTGGGAGGTGTCTCCCTGTCCCCAAAATGTTTATCGATTATTTAATATATCTATTTTAAAAAGCCTGCCTAACCACTGAGTTAAAAAAAAGAAAAATCACGGCGAGGCACAATGGCTCATGCCTGTAATCCCAGCACTTTGGGAGGCTGAGGTGGGCAGATCACTTGAGGCCAGGGGTTTGAGACCAGCCTGGCCAACACGGTGAAACCCTATCTCTACTAAAAAAAATACACAAATACAAAAAATACAAAAAATTAGCCAGGTATCATGGTGCGAGCGAAACTGCATCTTAAAAAAAAAAAAAAAGAAAAAAGAAATCACTGAAGCTAAACCTGAAGCTAAACATGTCTGCTGCAAGGGAGGAAGTGAGAGGTTTCTGCACACTTTTCCTCTTTCTCACGGTCATCCACTTGTGCCTCGAGAGCTTGACTGTATGTAGCAGACAAACCTTCCTAGGTCTGCTCCTTACAACAATGTGAGCCCTGCAATACAGGGGCATGCCGTAATAGCTAAAGATTTGGTGATACTCAGCATAGGCATAATACATGTCAAGCACTGTTTTAAGGTCTTGCACACAGTGCTACTCAAAGGGTGGAAGTTAGCATTTCACTATGAAGTACAGAATATAAGAATAAGCACTAAAATTCTTTTATAGCAAATTAATGGAGTTTTTTTTTTGTTCAATCTACTTTCTAAAATTGAAAGTAGTATTAATTCCCTTGCTTCTTTGCTTCATTTTTCTAGCAATTTATTTCATTATGTTTTGCAAAAATATCAGTAATAGATTAGAAATTTAAGAAAAACAGAACACCATAGATAATATGAAAATTACTCATCTATGTATATTGACTCCTTTAATTCTTATAATTCAATGAAGTGGCTTTGATTAGCCACATTTTCAGGTGAAGATAATAAGATACAGAGAAGTTAAGCAAATATAGACAGTAGGTGACAAAGCAGAAATTCAATCCCAAGCATTCAGGTACCAAGACATGTCCTTAACCACAACAGTAAATCGACTCTCCCAAACCAATCTTTGCTGAATATCAGAAAAGCTGTGTTGAAAATATAACTCATTGTCTTGGGTAGAAACAAAGGTGTCAATACAATACGGGCACCCTTCATTTTATTGTGTTTCCTTTACTACGCTTTGCAGATATTCCAGTTTTTACAAATTGAAGGTTTGTGGCAACCCTGTGGCAACCAAGTTTACTAGCACTATTTTTCCAAACAGCATGTGCTCACTTCATGTCTCTGTGTCAGCATTTTTAGCAGTATTTTTTAATTAAGGTTATGTACATATTTTAGGCATAATGGTATTGCACACTTAATAAGCTACAGTATAATGTAAACATAACTTTCATATACACTGGGAACACCAAAACATCTGTGTGACTTGCTTTATTGTGATAATTGCTTGAGATGGCCTAGAACCAAACCTGCAATATCTCCAATGTATACCTGTAATTCTTTGACTCCTCTCATGCCCAGAGACTCCTGTCTCATGGTGATTGTAAAGCAGTGCTGAGGTTTACCCAACCCAGAGAAGGGGGTTGTCCTTGACATTGTCTTTACCTCCTCATTGGAGTTCTCATGGAACTCTCATTTGCTGGTTTCTTCCCATTGGCAAGGTTCTTCAAAACATGGCAGGCTCTCTCTATCTGGAGTATTTAGAATCTGAGGTTCTCTAACTCAGTCAAGCCACAGGCCACTTCTTACAGATAAAATCTTGTGATGATATAAGTTATTTGCAATCATGAAACAAACACATATTGAAAGCCTGCTCTATGTAATGACCTGCAATTCTCTTTTACCTATGTTTGTTATAAATATACATATGTAAATTCTAATTTGTGTATACATATGCATACATACATGCATAAATGTACATATAGTAAAATTTTACTGTTCTCATTTTAAATCCATTTGATTTGAATTTTTTTTTTTTTTTTTTTTTTTTTTTTTTTTTTGAGACGGAGTCTCGCTCTGTCCCCCAGGCTGGAGTGCAGTGGTGCGATCTTGGCTCACTACAAGCTCCGCCTCCTGGGTTCACGCCATTCTCCTGCCTCAGCTTCCGGAGTAGCTGGGACTACAGGTGCTCGCCACCGCATCCGGCTAATTTTTGTATTTTTAGTAGAGACGGGGTTTCACTGTGGTGGCCAGGATGGTCTCGATCTCCTGACCTCACGATCCACCCGTCTCGGCCTCCCAAAGTGCTGGGATTACAGGCGTGTTGATTTGAATTTTTAAAACTCGTATTCTGAGTTTTAAATACTGAAATACTATGATATTGGCTTAGAATTTGAATCATTTTGTTCTTAATAAGAAGAAATTTGTTTAGCCTTTCTAGATGTACTTCATTTATCCTTTGCTTTTGCTCTTCCTTCTACTGGTGTTACTATTTTCTTCTTTGTGAGTCATCACAGTGCAGTGGATAAAGAATAGAATTTGGAGCCAAAGTAAGGGAGTTTGAGGTCTGATTCTTCCACTTCTCCATTCAACAAATATTGAGCGTCTATTATAGATGAAGACACTGTTCAAATTGTTGGAGATGTGGCAGTACTTGAGATGACAAGCTTTCTGCTCTCATGGAGTTGACCTTCTAATGGATAAAGACAGGCATTAAACAAATACACGAATGAATAAAGAGGTAATAATAGGTGGCTATGAAGAAAAAATAGTAATTAAACAGAGAGTGGCTGATAGAGAGGGGAGTTTTAGATTACATATCAGAGAAGCCATCTCTGACATGGCAAGAATTGAACCAAGATCGTAATACCAAGCAAGAAGTTGACATTTAACAAACGGGGGAAAAAGAATTTCAGGCGGAGGAGCCTGGTATCATAGTTGCAAGTATCAGAAAAAAAAATAGTTCAATTGAAATATAAAAGCTATTGTCTAACATAGTGGAAATTCAAAGAAAAGTATAGTTAAGGGGTGTCTCAATCCAGGGGCCCTGTGACCTTCTCAACTTGGCCTCATCTATACATCAGTTTTAATCCTGAACTGGTGGCAGAGGCTGCCAAAGTCCCAGCTCCATATGACAATACACAGACAAAGAGACAGTTTCTCATAGTACTCTATTTTAAGGGCAAGAAAATGTTTCCCAGAAATGTCTAGCAAGCTTTCCCTGTGGGTCACTGGCCTAAAGATCATCATCTGTCCATTCCTGACTCAATCTCCGTGACCAAGGAAGGTCCTTGTATTAACTAGCATGAGCCTGGGCCCCTGGTTCAATCACTAGCAAAGGAATGGGAACACCATGATTGGCTTCAGCTACTCAGAATTAATCCTGGACCATGAGTCAATCCCACAAAACATGTGGCTACTATGAGTAGAGATGAGCATTTGGACAAAAAATGGATGGTATCAAGAAAAGGCTGGAAGTAAATGGAAGCTAGATGGGCAGTCAACAGTGTCCACACTAAATAGCTTATGCAAAACCCTGGATCCATTAGAGGAAAGGAAGGAGGTTCAGAGTGGCCATGGTATCATCAGAGAGGAGACAGTAATATGAAGTAGGGCCATAGGGTAGACAAAGGTCAACTCCTGTAGGTATTATGGTCGTGGTGAGGAGTTTAAATTTTATTTGAAGCATGATGGAAAGCCATAAGAGTGTTTTAATCAGAGTACTTTAGTTATTGCAGCATGATCTGGCTGCAATGTGAAATAAACTGGGCTTGTGTGCTGGAAGCAGAGGACGGAGTACATCACTAGGTCATTTCAGGGTGCATTTACTATATCTTTCTAAATTTCATTTAGCATGCTTTAAGAGAGAAGTGATTCAACTACTTTTTAAAAGGGTTGTTATAAGTTGTAAATGAAAAATGTGCAAAAGTGCTTTTGAATTCTGTGTTAAAGAAGTGGTAATAAATACACTATCGCTGGCTCAGTCTCACTTAGTTGCCTTCTCAGTCTTACCCTTCCAGA
The DNA here is from genome assembly GCF_028858775.2 of Pan troglodytes. Taxonomy (NCBI): domain Eukaryota; kingdom Metazoa; phylum Chordata; class Mammalia; order Primates; family Hominidae; genus Pan; species Pan troglodytes. The sequence goes on along the minus strand of NC_072402.2, from coordinate 95,130,752 downwards.
CCAGCCCCATACTAATTGCTCTTTTCCCAGAGATCCTATGATGTTTCATGCCTGTAAAAAAATTTTAGTCATAAATTTCATAATTATGACAGTGTATAGTAGCATGCACATGTATACTACATTATAATTTTAAAAGTTTTCAAATAGACACATTCACATATACCAATTATGTGGTATGCATGTATCTTCAAATAGATTTTCATTTATTTTTATAAATTTTTTATTGATACATAATATTTGTACCTATTTACAGACTATATGTGTTATCTGGATATATGCATACAAGGTGTAATAATCAAATCAGGGTGTTTAGGGTATCCATCAGCTCAAACATTTATCATTTCTTTGGGTAAAGAACATTTCAAATATTCTCTTCTAGTTATTTTGAAATACACAGTATACTGTTGTTAATTATAGTCAGCCTACTGTGCTATCAAATACTAGAATTTATTCCTTCTATCTAACTGTATGTTTGTACTCATTAACCAACCTCTTTTTATTCCCAGTCCCCCTCCTCTGCTCACCAATGCACCTTTCCCAGCCTCTGATATCTATCATTCTACTCTCTACCTCGTTGAGATCAACTTTTTCAACTCCCACATATGAGTGAGAACATGTGATATTTGTCTTTCTGTGCCTGGCTTATTTCACCTAACATAATGACCTCCAGTTCCATCCATGTTCAACCAGATTTTAAGTGCAAGGCATACATCAACATTTCTAACACAATATCTGGCACAAAGTAAGTACTTAATAATTATGAATTTTCTTTCTTTCTTTAGGGTCCGGCCCCTGCTTATATTTGTATTATTCTCCTCCTTTCTGCTCTCATAAACTACGCCAAGTCTACCCCAGTGAGGAAAACAAAAGTAGGCATTTAATCAGTAGTTATTGAAAGAATGGTGCACTTTTTAAATAATAGAAGCTTTTAAATTAGCAGCACTAAAGTAAAAAAGCAAATGACAGAAAAACTTTAAAACAATATGATTTTCTGTTGCATAATCATTAGCTTGGAATGATTAGTGGATTTTAATAAATTCTTTACTGCTTTGGCTGTTCCCTGGAAGTTCCTTTAGGAAAAGCTGGAAACAGAACTAGCACATTGCCTCCAATAAATTCTGAACTTGAAGGAGACAGAATAATGTACAGAAAAGGGCCAGCAATTTAGGTAATATTTATAAATGTAATGCATTCTCAAAAACAAGTGAGTAGAGCAAAGCTTACATGCCAAAAAAGGAATGAATCATTCAAATGCATACACTGCACCTACTGTACACATGCAAGGAGTCTTAGCATCTGACTTTCTCACAGATTCTGGCTGAGCCATTAATACTCTAAAAAACATCCAAGATTAAACAGTTCAGACCCTGAATCACTTTAAGCAATGTAAAGCAATAAACCTTCAAGATGAAAGACAAATAAAATGACAGATTTCACTGAAAAGCCATATACAGACTATGTTTATGTTTGATTTATTGAACAAAGGGTGAAAGCCAAAAACCACCCTTGTTACCCTTGTTTGGTAATACTAATAGAGCTATTGAAATCACATACTGCATAGTGTTAAGAAATAAACATTATCAATTTTCCTGACACTAAAAAATAAAGCCAAAACTCAATTTAGGACAAATTTAAGGAGAAAAGCTAACAATCATAGAAGAAATAAAACAAAATAAAAATGTAATACAAATATGTTTTATTACTTTACAAGTACAGGCAACACTAAAGGTTCATAATTACATAATATTTAATGCTTAATTTTATTTTCTGTGGTACCTCTACAAGCCATCACTCATAAAAAATATTAAGAGGACACGTTTCAATACCACATAATTAAAATAAATGTTGGTTGTTATACTTTGCTTACTTTGCATTTGTGATTTATACATATTCCTGAATACATCGTTAAAGCAATATATACTCAGTGGGAGAAGCAGCATCACCCCTGCAGGCCTCACAAATCATCTACAAGTGTTGCATGCAACACCATTTACTTAGAGCAAATGGTTGTTTTTCTATAAACATGTTATTTATGAGAGTATCAGATGCAATCTGCATAGTAATGTAGTCTTGTATTTCACAGAATTACACACATGCTTTAAATGGCTTTCTCTCTCTTTCCCTCCACCCCCAATTAGCTCCATCTTCATTTAGATCTCCACCATGCAAATCTCTCTCCACTTATGACTAAAATAGTTGAAAACAGCCATGAAGAAATAATTCACATCACAAAAACATTCTAAGCCCTGACAATTTCAGGTCATCCTTTATTCAATCACTCTATTCCCACAAACAAAAACAAAAACAAAAGGCCTCCTGAATTAATCTATATAAACTATTAAACAGACCTATACACAGTACGGGCTGCCAAACTTATGAAGAGCAAATTCAAAATAATGATATTAACATACTAAAGAAAAAAATTCAGATCTGGAAGCAAGGATCTAGATAACAGTAGTTTATCTGAGAGCAGCAAGATACTCTGTTGCTTTTGTTTGCCAATATTCATATGCATATTATGCACCAAATAATCATGTTTTAGTCTATATCTTCACCCAAAGGCATGCAACCTCCTGCATGCTTTAAGTGTATTATCTGCCTTAAACTTGCCTCTGAGAAGAACAGATATGCATTATGGAGTTAGGCATTGTCACAGCTCAGTGGCTGGGTGCCATAATCTGTGACACTGCCTAGCAACCTCCCCACATCACAAGGAACACAACAATGCACTGGGTTGTTTAAGGAGAGCAAGACACAATAAAAATTTACATAAATGACTTTATAAAGGGCAAATGGATTCATTTGCTTAATATACAATACTATGGTCCATTAAAGATTTTCATAAGTAAACAAAAATACAATACAACTTGCATTCTGATGAGTAAAAAGCCTTTTATTGCCTGATAGTTATGTAGTTTTTATATACAGTTACTTTTATGTGTGTTATTCTGCCAAAACTTTGATTCACCAATATGCTTATAGAATATCGTATTGAAATATACTTCATGAAAGGAAATACGTTTTTAGTGATTAATCAGACTTGGGATCCTTGAGCATTTTATTAACTAAGCTGAATTAACTTCAAGAAATCACTGATTTCTCATCATCTGTGTGCTTCTATGAACTGAATTGTATGCCCCCCAAACTCATATATTGAAGCCCTTGCCCCCAGTATAATGGTCTTAGAGATGGGACCCTCGGGAGGCAATTAAATTTAGGTAGGGCCCTCAAGATGGGCTTAGTGCATGCACTTATAAGAAGAGACACCAAAGCACTCTCTGTCTGTCCCTCTCCCTGTCTCTACCATGTGAAGAAGCAAGAAGGCAGCCATCTACAAGCCAAGAAAATAACTCTCACCAGAAACCAGCCATGCTGGCACCCTGATGTCACACTCACACTTCCGGCCTCCATAACTGTGAGAAAATAAATTTCTATTGTTAAGCCACCCAGAATATGGTACTTTGTTATGGCAGCCCAAGCAGACTAATAAAAGACCCACATGGGAACATAAATTCTGCAGAATATGTAGGAATATCCTTAAAAATAATAAAATATTTGCATCTCCTCATGTTCATTTTCACCATTATTTTTATTACATTATTTTTAAGACTAATGTTCTCATTGTTTACACATTTTTAAAATTCTTATAGATGTAATATATGAGTATTTTTCCCATAAGTCTATTATTTCTAGACTATATAATAAAACATTTTAAATTATATAAATCAAATATAGAACACTGTTCACTTATCTTTAGCATCAAAATTTACTTATCTAGGTCAAAATCTTTGCAAGATTTACAAGGTGAGGAATAATCTTTAAAGTAAAATTTAAAGACCAAAGCAGAAATTTTAATGAATTTATACATAAGAATATGGACATTTTCAAAGTACTTTTAAAGAAACCACCAGACCAAATGGAGTGACTGACCTTGTTTGCCTGGGACCATCTTGTTTTAGCACTGAAAGTCCCCTGTCCCAGGAAGCCCCTTATTCCAGGGCAAACCATGATGGTTGGTCATCCTACCAACACGTTACTATGTCATTTTTATCACAGGGCATGAAGTAGCTATAGTTCAAATTTTCTAAGGACCCACAGCAAATAGGTTTTTTTTTAATAGTTACATATATATCTGCATCAGATGTTAATTAACCTTTATCCTATACAAAATCTGGAACCTTAAAACTAAAAGGGACCCTAGAAATTATTTTGCCCCCTACTTATGTTACAAGTAAACAGATTACCAATTAACAGAATAGGACTGTGAATTGACTATAACGAGAACTCTCTTCTCAGGTTTGTTCTCACAGAACTTTTTGAGGATATTCTATCTGGTTGGTGCGAAATCGCAGTTTTTGCCATTGCAAGTAATGGCAAAAGCCGCAATTACTTTCGCACCAACCTAACAAAAAATAATACTGAAGAAATGTCTGATGACTCCAAAGTGGTGAAGAAATTAGAAGGTAGTGTACTATTTTTTTTTTTTTTTTTTGAGACAGGGTCTCACTCTGTTGCCCAGGCCGAAGCGCAGTGGTGTGATCTCCATTCACTGCAACCTCCACCTCTCAGGCTCAGGCAATCCTCCTACCTCACCCTCCTGAGTAGCTGGGACACAGGCATGCACCACAATGCCAGGGTAATTTTTGTATTCTTGTAGAGATGGGGTTTTGCTTTGTTGCCCATGCTGGTCTCAAACTCCTGGGTTCAAGGTAGTGCACTTTAATATATAAATTCAATGTGATTATAAGAAGATTCTTATGAGTAATTTTCTTCAATTTAGATAAATCTTATAATTCATGCGGGTAAATGCCCAATAATTGTTAAGACAACTGTGAAAAAGAAGAAGAGGGAAGGAGGAGTTGTTTGCAAGATGCACAAAAGTCACAATAGTTAATTCTCTATGATGCTATTGCTGTGTGTATAAATTGTTCAGTAGAATATCAATACATGAGCATGAGAAAAATGGAAGGACATATCTACAGGTGTTAACACATGACAAATATGAGACATGGGGTGCTGATGTTATAAAAGTTTGTAGGGGAAGAGTCTATTGATAAAAAACTGAATGTATGATATGATCCCATCTGTGAACAATGACGGAAGGATGTATGTATATACATATGCATAAAAAGATGCCTAAGGCTGGGTGCGGTGGCTCATGCCTGTAATCCCAGCACTTTGGGAGGCTGAGGCAGGTGGATCACAAGGTCAGGAGTTCGAGACCAGCCTGGCCAATATGGTGAAACCCTGTCTCTACTAAAAATATAAAAATCAGCCGGGCATAGTGTCAGATGCCTGTAATCTCAGCTACTTAGGAGGCTAAGGCAAGAGAATCACTTGAACCTGGGGGGCAGAGGTTGCAGTTAGCCAAGATTGCATCACTACATTCCAGCCTGGGGAACAGTGTGAGACTCCATCTCAAAAAAAAAAAAAAAAAAAGATGCCTGAAAGACTATGAACAACAAAATGATAATGGTTGCTTATTTCAGGGTAAAAAGGTTGAATACGACCTTTATTTTTTTCCATATAGTATTATTTTTAAACTGCAGCTACTCTAGCCCTAGGCTTCTATGATTCAAAAAATTAAAAACTAGTGGATATATTTTGATTTGTCTTACATCATCTGAGAAAGAATATAAGACATTCAAAAGTCTAGATGTGCTTGGATTAAAAATTCCTATTTGTGGATGTTGGCTGTGCTGGTTGAAGAGTGGCAAACTCACCAAACCTCCTCCATGGCTGGCTGATGCTGATGTAAATTCAAAGGCCTACCCTCTCGCAGATGTCCACCTCACCAAGAAACTACTGGACCTCGTGCAGTAGCCATGTAACTACAGGCAGCTTTAGAAAGAAGCCAAAGAGGCCACCAAAACCCTCAGTAGGGGCATTTCTGGGTTCATTGTGGGGGCTGCAGATGCCGAGCTGCTGGAGATCATTCTGCACCTGCAGCTGCTGTGTGAAGACAAGAATGTGTCCTACGTGTTTGTATGCTCCAAACAGGCCCTCGGGTGGACCTGTGGGGTCTCCAGACCTGTCATCGTCTGTCCTGTCACTGTCAAAGAAGCTCACAGCTCAAGCAGTAGATCCAGTCCATTCAGCAGTCTATTGAAAGACTTAGTCTAACTGGTGTGAAATGGTATCTCACTGTGGTTTTGATTTGCATTTCCCTGATGACCAGTGATGATAAGCATTTTATCATGTGTCTGCTGGCTGCATAAATGTCTTCTTTTGAAAAGTGTCTGTTCATATCCTTTGCAACAATGGTGATCATTAAAAAGTCAGGAAACAGATGTTGGAGAGGATGTGGAGAAATAGGAACGCTTTTACACTGCTGGTGGGACTGTCAACTAGTTCAACCATTGTGGAAGACAGTGTGGTGACTCCTCAAGGATCTAGAACTAGAAATACCATTTGACCCAGCCATCCCATTACTGGGTATATACCCAAAGGATTATAAATCATGCTACTATAAAGACACATGCACATGTATGTTTATTGTGGCACTATTCACAATAGCAAAGACTTGGAACCAACCCAAATGTCCATCAATAATATACTGGATTAAGAAAATGTGGCACATATACACCATGGAGTACTATGCAGCCATAAAAAAGGATGAGTTCATGTTCTTTGTAGGGACATGGATGAAGCTTGAAACCATCATTCTGAGCAAACTATGACAAGGACAGAAAACCAAACACCGCATGTTCGCACTCATAGGTGGGAATTAAACAATGAGAACACTTGGACACAGGGCAGGGAACATCACACACTGGGCCCTGTCAGTGGGTGGAGGGCTGGGGGAGGGATAGCATTAGGAGAAATACCTAATGTAAATGACGAGTTAATGGGTGCAGCACACCAACATGGCACATGTATACATATGTAACAAACCTGCACGTTGTGCACATGTACCCTAGAACTTAAAGTATAATTAAAAAAAAAAAAAGAAAAGAAAGACTTAGTCTAAAGCTGTGGCCTCTGACACAATCTCCTGCTGACTCCATTCTCTGAAGTTGTGTATCATATTATCTGTGCTAGCAGGTAGAATTTTCAACTATTTTCTATTGTTATATAATATTGTAATCTGTAAAGCTAATTTCTGGAATTTTGTATTTTTTTTTTTTTTACTGGGTTGTTTCCCCTTCTCTCTTTATACACACACACTCTCTCTCTCTGCCATCCATTTTTTTTTTTTATCCTCTCTTTTGGAAAAAGAACAAATGCCCAGAATGGACAGAAGCAGAATGATGGCACCATTCAAAGGCAGGAAGAGCCGGGAGAGATCTGATGGAGTCAGGATAGAGATCTGGTTCTGGCTTTCATCCACTAACTTCCTACTCTGTGCAGGGTATATAATGGAAGTAAACACCACCCACTTGTATCCCTTGTTCCTGGCATGCGGAATCATCCATACCTGGTAAAATGCTGAAGGGGTTTCCTTTGATCTCTAGGGGATTATGTATCATTTGAGGGAGGAAGCACGTGTTCTGTGAGGTTGTGAGGCTCAGGTCTAAGCATTGTCATTTATTAATGTACCCCTGCTTTTGCTTTTGGTAATATAATCTTATGTTCTCCCTGCCAACCTTAACCATGCCCCTGAGGGTGGCAGGGCAGCAGCACCCCAGAGAGATGTGCTTAGGACCCCAGAGGTGGCCTGGGTGAGTGAGGATGGGGCAGTCAGTGGACACGGGTCTTGAAAGAGTCAGTAGAGGCGAGGGTAAAGAGCATGAACTGCTAGTGGCACGAAGGATTCTAAGGTTTAAAGACCTGGCTGGGAGCTAAAGCAGAGATGATGGAGTTCAAGAAAACACTCCCTCTCTGGTGAATGGGGAGTTTTTTCAGTGGACTCTTGGCACTAGCTCTAAGGGCCCTAACCCCTGTTTCCTGCTGCAGTATGGGTCAGATATATTCTTTATCACATGAAGAGGGTGCTTACATGTACAATTTTGTGAATATCCTATCAAATAAATATATTCCTTTTCTAATTTAAACAAAAAAAATGCCTGCTTGACAATTGATCTATAAACTGGCGTATTTGACATAAAATTAATATCTATCACGTTTACAAACCTAATCCTGCACATAGCTGGACATAGAAAAACTAAAAATAACATTTTTTTCTGAATTTGAAAGTAACATACTGTAAACACATAAAATAGAATTTACAATTTAAGAGAAAAAAATTACAATATACATTTTAGTTTATACCATTTCAGTACATATATGTGTGTAAATATATACGTACTCATGTATTTATACAGGAATATATGCATATATGTTTGTAACCTGTGTTTTTAACTAGAGAGTGTATGAGAAACTTTTTGTGCCATTAATTATTCATACTAATATTGGCAAGACTGCATAGTACTACACAGTATAACTAACAAGATGATTTATTTCACTACATTCCAATTTGAGCATATGTAATATAATTTTCCTAAATTTTTACCATTATAAATAACACAGCAGTAAATATCCTGATAATAATTTTTTGGGGGAGGGTGGGGGACGGGGTCTAGCTCTGTCACCCAGGCTGGAGTACAGTGATGCAATCTCAGCTCACTGAAACTTCTGCCTCCCAGGTTCAAGCGATTCTCCTGCAACAGCCTCCCCAGTAGCTAGGATTACGGACGCCCGCCACCACACCCAGCTAATTTTTGTATTTTTAGTACAGATGGGGTTTCACTGTGTTGGCCAGGCTGGTCTCGAACTCCTGACCTGGTGATCCACCCACCTCGGCCTCCCAAAGTGCTGGGATTACAAGCGTGAGCCACCACGCTCAGCCAATATCCTGATAATAATGATCTAGGTGCATCTATAGTTATTTTATGTGACCAAATAATTTTGCTACTTTGATTTCATCTAAAAGATATAAATGTTTTTTGGCTTTAAGTATATTATGCCAAATTACCCTGGAGGACTGCATACTCAAAAATATTGGGCATTGTCACTTTTTAAAAAGATCTTGGACATCTCATATTTATGTCAAATTGCTCTAATGGGTAAAAATACTTGTATTTAGAAAGCTTTGTGATGTACTATTTACAAAAGATCACCTTTAGCTATCTTCTCAGTATTTGCATAGAATGATGTACGAAAAAATGTTCACATTTTGATGATGATGATTTCTAGGTGGTAGAGATTTCAAGTTATTTTTTAACTTTTCTATTTATACTTACTGTCTTTCTAAATTATTTATAAAGAACATGTTTTTAAATTTTTATTTTAGGTTTGGATACATATGAATGTTTGTTACATAGGTAAACTTGTGTCATGGGAATTTATTGTACAGATTATTTCATCACCCAGGTATTAAGCCTGGTACTCAATAATTATTTTTTCTGCTCCTCTTCCTCCTCCCACCCTCCACCCTCAAGTAGAACCTACTGTCTGTTGCTTCCTTTTTTGTGTTCATAAGTTCTCATAATTTAGCTCCCACTTATAAGTGAGAATGTGTGGTATTTGGTTTTCTGTTCCTGTGTTAGTTTGCTAAGGATAATAGCCTCCAGCTCCATCCATGTCCCTGTAAAGGACATGATCTCGTTCTTTTTTATGGCTGCATAGTATTCCATGGTGTATATGTACCACATTTTCTTTATCCAGTTTGCCATTGATGGACATTTAGGTTAATTCCATGTCTTTGCTATTATGAATAGTGCTGCAATGAACATTTGTGTGCATGTGTCTTTATGGCAGAATGATTTATATTCCTCTGGGTATATACTTGGTAATGGGATTGCCAGGTTGAGTGGTATTCTGCTTTTAGCCTTTGAGGAATCGCCATACTGCTTTCCACAATGATTAAACTAATTTACACTCCTACCTACACTGTATAAGTGTTCCCTTTTCTCTGCAACCTCACCAGCACCTGTTATATTTTGACTTTTTAGTAATAGCCATTCTGGCTGCTGTGAGATGTTATCTCATTGTTTTTATTTGCATTTCTCCAATGATTAGTGATATTGACCTTTTTTCACATGCTTGTTGGCCACATGTATGTTTTCTTTTAAGAAGTGTCTGTTCATGTCCTTTCCCCACTTTTAAATGGGGTTGCTTTTTCCTTGGAAATTTGTTTAAGTTCCTTATAGATGTTGGATATTAGGCCTTTATCAGATGCATAGTTTGCAAATATTTTCTCCCATTCTGTAGGTCATCTGTTTACTATGTTGATAGTTTATTTTGCTATGCAGAAGCTCTTCAGTTCAATTAGATGCCATTAATCAATTTTTGCTTTCGTTGCAATTGCTTTTGGTGTCTGTCATGAAATCTTTGCCTTGTATCTTTGTCATAAAGCCTTTGCCATTTCCTGTGTCCAGGATGGTATTGCCCAGGTTGTCTCCCAGGGTTTTTATAGTTTTGGGTTTTACATTTAAGTCTTTAATCTATCTTGAGTTGAATTTTGTATATGGTGTAAGAAAAGGGTCCAGCTTCAGTCTTCTGCATATGGGTAGCCAGTTATCCCGGTGCCATTTATCGAATAGAGAGTATTTTCCCCATTGCTTGTTTTTGTCAGCTTTGTAGAAGATCAGATGGTCATAGGTGTACAGCTTTATTTCTGTGTTCTCAATTCTTTTCCATTGGTCTTTATCACTATTTCTGTGCCAGTACCATGCTGTTTTGGTTACTATAGCCCTGTAGTATAGTTGGAAGTTGGGTAACGTGACTGCTGTTTTTACCAGGTCCCCATCCCAGTCTTCCTCACTGGGCAGGACCTCCTGACCAGGACCTTTAGCTACCTTTAGCCAGTGTTTTCTTGCCTACAGAGGTTTCAAACCTGGGACAGAGCTCTGAGAGGGAAGGGTTGGCTGCCATCTTTGCTGTTTGGGCAACTTAGCTGGTCCAAGCTTTGGAGAGTCTGAGGCAGCCGGGGATTAGAACAGATCCCCAGCACAGCACAGCTGCTCTATGAAAATATGGCCAGACTGCTTTTGTAAGCAAGTCCCCAATCCCTTTTCTCCTCACTAGGTGAGACCTCCCAATGAGGGTCTTCAGCTGCCTCCTACAGGCATTCAGAATGGCAGCAGATCTGTACCTTTCTGGGATAGAACTCCCAGAGGGAGGGGCAGGTTGCCATCTTTGCTGTTTCACAGACTTTACTGTTGATACCTCCAGGTACTAGAAAATCCAAGGTGACTAGGGACTGGAATAGACCCCCAATCCTTTTCCAGAGGGCTTCCACAGCAGACCTATGGAAGAATGGCCAGACTGTTACGTGGTTGCCCGTTCCCAAATCTCTTCACCAAGAAGGTCCTCCAGGCCTTGGTCTCTGGCCACCCCTTGCTGGGGATATTGAGCCAGTACCAACTCAGAAACTCCCTGAACAGAGCCTTCAGGGGCAAATGAAAGTCTCTCTGTCACTGTCTCTGCAATGGGACTGCCCCTGCTACCCTCAGACTAATGAAGGAGCAAAGACTCTAAGTGCTTTATTCACACTTCCAACAAGCTGCAGTCGATCCAAGGAGAGGAGGCCAGTCCATCTCCCACAGGTCTCACCCATTCCCCCTGTTTCTCACCAGACAGGGAACCCCTGGCTTGGGCCCACAGCACAGGCCCTTCATCCTGGGCTTACTGCACTGAGCGACTGCTGACCTGCATCTCTCTGGGCTGGAGCCCTCGGGAGACAAGCAAAATATCCTTGGCCATAACCACTACTAAGGTCTCTTCCTCTGTTGTCTCCCAGACAGGGAAGGAACATAAACTCTGAAATCATCCCAGAGCTTCAGTGGGCAACCTAGGAGTGCCAAGTCATGATCTACAGCCAGCATTTAAGGGGGAGAGGAACTCACACTTTCAGGGCATTAAGAGGGAATATGACTGCAACTATGAGGAAACACAGTGGAGCCAAAAAACCGAGCAAGTCTACTAACTGACCAATAAGCCTAAAGGCCACCTACTGGATCACACCCCAAAGCTTCACCACCAAAAGTACCTGCTAGCCTATCGCCCTCTGAAATGAGAGACAAGTCAGCTTCAAATAAAGACCCTGCACAAAGCCTTGGCCCTGTGAAAACATCTAGAAAAGAAGTCTACCGACTGTACTCAATCTACACTGAAGTTAAAGTAACACCCACATGCAGGATGAGAAAGAACCAACGAAAGAACCACTCTAGTAACTCAAGTGGCCAGAGTAGCCTATGTCCTCCAAACAACTGCACCAGTTCTCCAACAAGAGTTCTTAACCAGGCTGAGCTGGCTGAAATCACAGAAATAGAATTCAGAATATGGATAGAAACGAAGATCATCAAGATTCCAGAGAACAGCAAAACCCAATCCAAGGAAACTAAAAATCACAATAAAACGATACAGGAGCTGACAGATGAAATAGCCAGCATAAAAAAGAACCTAATAGGTCTAATAGAGCTAAAAAACACAATATAAGAATTTCACAATGCAATCACAATTATTAACAGCAAAATAAACAAAGTTGATGAAAGAATCTCAGAACTTGAAGACTGGCACTTTGAAATGATAGTCAGATAAAAATAAAGAAAAAAAAATAAAAAGGAATGAACAAAACATCCGAAAAGTACAGGATTATATAAAAAGGACAAATCTATGAATCACTGGCAAAGGGAGGGGAAGAAAGCAAAGCAAACAACTTGGAAAATGTATTTCAGGATATCATCCATGAAAACTTCCCCAACCTTCTAGAGAGGCCAAGAGTCAAATTCAGGAAATACAGAGAATCTTCTGCCAAGATTTCTACACAAGATCATCTTCAAGACACATAATCATCAGATTTTCCAAGATTGAAATGAAAGAAAGAATGTTAAAGGCAGTTAGAAAGGCCAGGCCACCTACAAAGGGAATCAGGCTAATAGCAGACCTCTCAGCAGAAACTCCACAACCCAGAAGAGATTGGGGGCCTATATTCAATATAAGTAGAGAAAAAAAATTTCAACCAAGAATTTCATATCCAGCAGTTTTTAAAATAGTTCATTGAAAATATCCCCACCATATGAAACCAGAGATTAAAATATATTCACAAGAATTATAGCAGCAATAACAATGGTAGTAGGAGTAAGTACTCTGGCTTTTTTTTTTTTTCTTTTTCAGAGATGGCATCTTGCTATGTTCCCCAGGCTGGTCTTGAACTCCTGGGTTCAAGTAATCCTTCTGCCACGGCCTCTCAAAGTGATTTGATTACAGGTGTGAGCCACCATGCCCAGACAACTTTCTAAAATTCTTGGATACCATTTACTCAAAAGCATCAACTCATTTTATTGTTAGTTATAATCAAACTGACAATTTCTGTGCATTTCTGCCAAGTACAAAATTTACCTACATATAAAAACCTGGCCCAACTGTACTCAACAAGACAAAATAAAAACAGTTGAGTTAACTAAAACAACCATTTATGGAAGGAAGAAATGTTTATATAAGTGAAATAAGTATCTCTTGGCCCTTAATCCTTTAATTTCAACTGGTTATCTAGCCATTTTGCTAGATATTTAGACTACTGCTAAAACTTCATACATTCTGAAATGGTGCTATATATTGGTGCCATCTGTTAAGTGGTACTTTTATATCAAATTATTTTGTTTTCAACCTCTCCTTTACTCAGTCTTCCCTGGCATAACATGTGCAATAGGAGTACAGGCTAGAAGTTAGATTATACCAACTTAAACAACAGATCTTTTTTAACTGTTGAATCAATTCAGTTTCTTTACTTGCCAGCAACAGAACTTAATTCTAGTTAAATTAAGCAAAATACATATTATTAAACTAAAACAAAAAAAGATGTTATTACATGCATTGTTGTAAGTGGGCCACTCAAAGATCAATAAAATGAGAATGGAAGCCCAGACATGGCTGACCAGAACACAGCAAACCACAAGAACTAGGAAAACAGAGGAAACTGGCAGAGTCTGGCCACTATGATGCTGACATTGCTAGTGATATCAATAGTCTCTGACCATTTCCTCAATCACTCTCTCAAGACTTAAAGTCCCTAAAGAGACAGCATCCTATAGGCCAAACTTAGATCATGTAATTGCTGCTTGGCTACCAGGGTGAGAGGCTGGCAACTGGAAATAACTACTCACCATGAATACTCACAGTGGAAGAGGGGCAATCTGTAAACTAAAATCAGGGCACAATTCTAAATGGGAATGGCTGTCGAGCATGATAAATGTTCACTGCAAATGACTGAATTTAGTACTAACATACTTTCTTCCCTTGATTCCTCCCCTAACTCTTAGATTAGCCTTTTTCAAGCTGAAGATCACAACATATTAATGAGTCATAAGATCAATTTAATGGATCATAACTACCTATTCAAAACAAAAATTGAATGGAGCAGAAAATATCAGAGCGCATTCCATATAGGATGTTTGTGAAACTTCTGTTTCTTTATTTTATATACTTCTATGGAATATGTGAATGTGCATTTTTGTATGTGTGTGTGTAAATGTGGTTGTGATCCACAAAGTTTGAAAACATTTTATCCTAGTCCTTACCAGCAATCTGCAGAACTAACAACTATATGTGCTCCCTAACATAGACTACCACAGTCCACAAAGGGTAAATCCAATCTCATGTAACTAGTATTATGAAGCCTGCATAATGAATCACTGTAAGTAGCTTATGATATAAAATGGTTTCATCATTTATATCATTACATATGGTCATTAAATTTTATTTAATTAGGACAAATAATTTTTATAGCCACTTATTGGATCACAAGTATTTACCCTCTTGTCTGAAATCTTACCAGTGCCACAAGTGAGAAAATGCCCCACATGGCAATTTTTCATTGTAAATATTTTTATATAATTGTAATGTTATTAGCTCATGTTAAGCCAGTCAACTCTTGCTTCTTCCATAAAATTTTCTCCAATTATTGTAATCCACACTGACTGCTCTCCTTTCTCCTAATGCCTTTGATATTTAACTCTTAATACTTCATCATATATCTGTAACACCTCACCAAAATAAAACACACCTCAAAGCTAGGTAGGGATCAGACATGAATGGCCAAGAGAAATCACAAATCCCATACACTAAAACTTGTGCATATTTTTCATAAGAAATATCTCTAGAATCTTGTCTGAAGTTCATTCTTTCTGCTTTGTATATAATTCTAATAAGCATCCTACCTAGCACATGAGAGATTTAAATATTTGTTTAATAAGCACATGGATACAATAATGAATGAATGAATATGAATAAATGATATTTCTAAGCCCAAAGAAGTTTAATGGGAAGCAAAATGCAAGGGTGGTGATATAGACTGAATTGTGTCCCCTGAAAATTGATCTGTTAAACTCCTAACCCCCAATGTGACTATTTGGAGTGAGAAAATAATTAAGGCTAAATGAGGTTATGAGGGTGGGGTCCTGACCAATAGGATCAGTGTCTTTATAATAAGAGACTCCAGAACTCACTCACTTGTTCTCCACCATGAGACATAGTGAGAAGGCAGTCATCTGCAAGCCAGGTAAAGGGCCCTCACCAGAAACTGAGCCCTGGCAAAATCTGATCTTGGACTTTCTAGCCTCTAGAACTATGAAAAAATAAAATTCTGTTGTTTCAGTTCCCAACCCCAACCCCTAACTAGGAGCTGAGATCTCTCTCTGTCTCTCCACCCTCACCACCCCCTTCCCTCTCTTTCTCTCTCTCTCTCTCTCACACACACACACACACATACACACACCACTTGCATGAACTCAAAATTTTAAATGGTTTGGAGTTATTTAAAATATGAGCAAACAGAAGAGAACATTTCAACAGTATTATCGAAAGAATAAATGCACATAATGAAGATTTTAAATCATTGAAGAGATTGTAATGCATTCAGCATATTCTATTTACCCAAGTGGCTAGAAGTTAAATATTTTGTTACCTCTTGTCAAACTGAAAATGGCAGTGTCCCAAAATACTCTTTCCCAAAAGGTTTTCTGTAGCTGAATTTTGTTGCCATCATTTCATCAAATGTAATTTCACCTCCATGACTTGATTGTGGGCAATCTGAGGGCAGCAATTACCTGAAGTGCTTCAGAAATTACTAGCTGAAAACAATGTCAGAAGGGTGTGAGCCATATAGCTTAGAGATGGATAAATGGATCAACCTTCATGCAATGACTGGATAAATTTTAAATATTGTGCTTTATTTGATAAACTAATTTAAACAAAAATATATAAAGCAAATACACTTCTGTGAATGATACAGAAACTTTATGACATTAAGCATTTTCTAAGGAAGAAGAACGAACCTATTTTATAAAATCAAGGTCTCTTCAGTAAATACGCACCTTTGTAAGGTGTAGACTCACTCAGGACTAAATCCTGGGACTTGGAGAGCTTCAGATGCAAATACTCATCCCCTCTAACAGGGACCCATCTGGCTTATTAACCACATTTTAATGAAGAACAGAATTCTATTCTATAAATGGTTTGCATAATACCTACAGCTCATTTTCATGAAGAATTTATGCAGAGTGTTGTGCTCATGTAAATAATGTGCATCCATTTGGATTATGGTCTTTACAAAGACCACTCACCACAGTTTTTAAAATAGACAAAGAAGAAGAAATACATATGTGAACAAAGAAGACAGGAAATTTTCCAAAGGGTTTGTATATGTCAGAGCTTCACAACTTTGACCTTTAAAAAACATGGTTTTGCCAAACTCTGCTTTATTTTAAGGTGATTTTTTGTTTTATACTGAAATTTATTTGGCTAAAATTGGAAACATTACTAAGGAATATTTGTGGACTCTTCTTCAAACTGTACAGAAACTATATTCTTGCCTGATACATGTGAAGATATATATAACTAGGAACAAGATTAAAATACTTCTTAGTTTTTGTTTTTTGTTTTTTTGTAACAAATGGGTATGCACATTTCTAAGATGAATACATTTCAACCTATGCATTTGAAAACTGTAGCAATCAGGTCAAAGAACACTGAATCCATAAAAATCAAAGAAACTTTTCGCTTTTATATCACAGTCTGTTTACATTAGTGAACACTAGTAGTTTCCAGGGCTTTACCAGAAGTATAAATTCTGACAATTGTTTTTGTCAATCTCTGTTCGAAATAGTGTTGGGGTGGAAATAGTAATTTATAGAGTAATGGATTTAAATCAGAAGATATTAAAAATGGTACTGTATAAATAGACCAACAGATTATTTTGACATGCACTGGGTATACTTTCCTCTTTTAACTGGTCTCAAAATAATTTCAGGAGTGTACAGATGCAACTGCTAAAATTCACAAATAATATAAGATATAGTTTTATAAAAATATATAAAATAGCTTCTGATACTATTTCACTTATAAAAACCACAAATATATTTTTCACAAGATCCTCTCACTGATCATCAAGTCATGCAAAATGTTTTGCAGGGAAAATGAGAAAATGCTAATCTAGTGACAGCAACAGTTCCCAAGAGGACAAGCAGCCAAAATTATGCAGTGGAGGGCAGTGGAAAAGGACCAGAATTGGCATATTTGCTAGCAAGGTGACAACCATTATTAAACCAATTCTATTCTGTTTTATCTCAATAATCAAATCAGTAGGAAGTATCAATTAACAGTTAAATCATTTATAACTTAGCCCATCAGAGCATTTGTTATCCAGCGCTTCTCAATCTTTGTCACAGCATGGCATACACACAAAATGATGTTATTTGAATAGCACAGAGAGATAAACAGATAAGATAATTGACTCCACAACTCCAACCACTGGAGGCTGCCCCAGGGCTAAGGGGACAAATACCTCTCAGTCTATACATAAAGAATTCTTGAACACACAAATTAGAAATCTCTTTCCTAACCAACTGAAAATGGAAATGTGTGTTATAACAATATCCCAAGCTGACATACATTAGCTTCCACATGCCAAACCAAATTTAAAAATATTCACTGAATGTCTACTATGTACTATGGTCTACTTTTAATGATTGAACCAGCAGGCAGATTTTAATATCAGGCTAAATCCTAATTTCATTCTGTAGGCAGCAAAGTGCAATGAAATATTTGAGCACAGGAAAATAATTTCAGGAAAAAATTAAGTTTAAAAAAATTTCAAGAAGCATTTGAAAGATGATGCTAGAAAGACGGTTCAGTCCCAACTGTGTTTTTTTAATTTGCTTTGGGAATGAGTTGAATTTAGAAGTTCATTGAGTAAGGCCTGTAATTGTTCACTAAAAGGTAAGAGGAGGAACAAGAAATCAGATTGACTGTGGTACTTCAGTGAGTTTAATTTGGAAAAAAAAAAAAATGTCTGAAACTCTGGAAAGAAGAGAAAGGAAAGCCAAGGGAACCAGGATGTAGTGGTTGTCAGGTAGTCAGGGCTTCCAGGACAGGGATGAAAAAGAAATGAATATGCAAAAAATATAAAAAGGAACAGAAAAACACAACTTCATGGCTAATTAGATATAGTTATGAACAGACATAGGAAGCAAAAGGAAAAATTTAAGTTGTGTACAATTTTCTGACCTAGAACATAGGAAACACGTGAGATTATTATTAGAGTCAGTTTTAAAAAATGACAAATTAGATTTTAGACATTTCAAGTTCAAATGGCAGGACATCCAAGGATTAGGCAAATATGTTGATGTAGAACTTAAAAGAGAGGTGACATTTGAAACGGTAAATATGAATTAGAATTCCAAGAAAAGCAAAGTGATGTTTATGAGTCAAATTCTACAGTCCCAATGACAATATTGTTAAAATAGAAAAGCATATGCAGGTTCAACCACATGCCATATAAAAATATTTATCCCACAAATCTCTTCCAATTCTCCACAAATTACTTATTCAAACAATATTCAGCAAATATTTAAAATGCCTAAAGTGGCAGGACTGGGACATACCATGGAAGACACAATTAACTTGGTCCTTCACCTCATGGAGCTTGTAGCACAGTTGGAGAGACCAACATTAAGCAAAACCACATGCAAATAAATATGTAATGCCAACTGGGAATAAATGTTATAAACTCAAATTTAAAATGCCATAACAAATTCTTATTGTCAAGTCATAAATCTGCTATGTACCGAATTCATGTTCTTAAAATATTCAAGAAGACAAAAATTACATATTTAATGTTGGCCTTAATTAGAGAGTTAATTTCCATTCAAAGTTTTAATTGCAAACTATTTTATTATCTTGGAGAAATTTACAATTCACATGAACAGCATAACCAAAGCTGGGTCAGGTATCCCTTTTAAAAGCACCATAACTATCTCCGTCCTTATTCTCCCATACTGCTTTATAGTTTTCTGCTCATAAGTCTATCTCCCTTCCTTGACTGTAAACTCCTTGAGAGCACTAAATGAGGCTTAAATGTTAGTATATCTGCAATGCTTAGCATAAGGTCTGGTGCCTTGGAGGCACCATAGAATGAATAAGTGATTGAATGAATAAATGACTATCAGGAGGAGAAAATCTTAGGAGAACCTCCATATTTTTATTTTCATCCTTCATCATCAATACCAAAAATGATTAAACACCTGCCATAGATCAGGCTATAATAATTATTGGATTACAAGGAAGCACAAAATATAGTGCTTACTCCCAAAGAGTTTATAATTTAGGGACACAGACATACAAATCACGTAGCATTTCATGGTTCACAAACTGCCTTCTCATACAGGATCTCTTATTATTGTCATAATAGTCTTGTGAGCGAGGAAGGGCAGATATTAACTCTTATGATTCTGATGAAAAGGCTGAGACCCACAGATGGTAAGTGCCTTGGCCAAGGCCTTACTTGAGTTCTACACTCACTTTTACCCCTCTGCCTTGAACTGAATTAGACACTGCCTCATTCTATAATGCTAGAACTCAAGTAAGGCAGTGTTTAATTCAGTTTGATGCAGAAGAGTAAAGGATAAGTTTCAGAAGTAGGTAAATTATAACTTAAATACCAGGTTATGTCTTCAGGCTTACAAGTTAACATCAATTCAGCCTCAAATCTCTTATCTTAGATGCCAAAAAATAGTTTTATGTGAAATAAAAATAAAATCAGTACTAATAATATAATACATTTAATATGAGATTTAAGAATGCTATTTTAATTGCCTTTATAAAAAATGAAAACTAAAGGGTTTATATTTTCTAAGAGCCAATATAAGTATTGATATATGCATTCTTTTAAATAATTTGTATATTTTCCTTCTACACAATAAATGTAAATAGTATTTTTTGAAATAAATAGTAGTGATAGCTAATGACTACTAGTAACGTAGTTAAAAGTTCTATTTCAAGCTCATACATCAACCAAACATGAGGAATAAGGAAAAAAGTGTTAAAATTGCTCAAGTGACTGATAGTAGGCACCTTTTATTGCCTCCAGCTCATATCCTTCTTTGAGAACAGCCCCTCCTCTTCCTTCAGCCATTTTTCTAGCCTGTTCTCTCTATCAGAGCTAATTGGACAGTAGTAGGTAGATTACTGATCCAAGCAAGGCAATCATATTTTCCCTAGAGAACCTGAACTGCAGGACACAGAAACTGAGGAGCACAGTTGAGAGGCACAGTTGTGTAAATGGAAGGGCTAAAGGAAAGTCCATATACTTCCTTTGCTAAACATCCAGGAACTGCCTTAACCTTCCATTCCTGAAGCTTGTGTGTTTCATTTATGTACCTCAGTGTCCTTTCAAAATATTTCTTTAAAAAACAAAAACCAACCTACATGTAAAATAGATAAAACTTCATACATATATAAAATCCTCATATTTCATTTTTAGCAAGATTAGGTAGAAATGAATTATGTCCCTTTCAAAATTTATTTATTTATAAGGGAACGGGGAGGGGAAGAGAACTCTCTAATCTTAGAGAGTTGAAGCAATTGATCAGAAACAAATAATAGAATAGATATAATGGATGGGATCTTGGAGTTCAAAAGAGCCAAATTTCTAAATTCATTAGATTCTTACTATGACAGTCTGACAATCTGGAAAATCATATCATTAAAGAAACTTTTCTTTGATATATAGGAACATCCTTCACCAATATCAACCTCAATTAACAATGGGTACATGACCCAGTAGTGCCATGTTTGACTTTTGTATTAGGTTACAAGTTTCAGGACATGCTAACGAAATGCTGTCCCAAGGCAATCATTGCTGTTCAACCAAGAAGTTCAATCTAGATACTGAGAGAATAGTTCTACCCTCTAAAGTTGCTTTTCTGAAGCCTTTTATGAGCCACTTTTGACAGAGTTTGCTTGTGTTAAAGAGTCATAACAGGATAAGGCAAAGGTGGTAACTTTCTGAAAGACAACTCTACTAAAATTATTTTATAGCATTGTTCTGATTAAGATAACCATGTTTTATTTAATTAGTGACCTGTCAGCTTTTTTTTTCAGCATGTATTAAGCAACATAGAGACCTCTCCAATATTAATTTCTGTTTTGTTGATTTTAAGAATTATGTTTGATTTTAAAATGTTAGGTAAATTTTACTGTGTATATTTGAGGTTTACAACATGGTTTTATAGGAGACATGTAGATAGTAAAACAGATAGTAAAATATGAAGCACATTAATGTACCCATCACCTCATACAGTTTTATACTTTTTTGTGACAAGAGTTGCAAATTGTATTAGGAATTTTTGTTAAATAAGTATATTTTAGCTTTTCAATTTTTAAACACTATTTTTCATAAGATACTAATATTTTAAGGTTTATGTATTTGAGGAATGAAATTACTGATTTTTTTTTCTGTTTGGCTAACATCGATAGCTTTCAACTCATCTGTCTATGAAGTCTTACTCAGAGTAGACTGACCCCACTGTTGGTTGGTTAGTGCTAATGGTAGATTTACAATTGATAACATCTCTTTCTGAAAACAACTAGTTGAGACAAAGGTCAAACAAAGTTCTAATATTTGGGGCATTTCACTGCTCAATTTAAAAAGTCAAGAAACCAAAAAGATCAGTTAATAAAACATCCCACATGCTGAATAACTAAAGTATTAGAATAGCAATAGTGAAAATTTTAAATCTCCTTATAAACCACTAGTCCATAAAACTTAATATCAACCATAAAACTAATTTACCATAATTTGAAATTACTTTATCCTGAGATAAAATGGTAATGGAGAACTCTCATTTATTGAAAAATAGATTAAAATGTTTCAATATCTTCACTTCTTACAAAAGTGTGTGCAAATAAAAGAAAAAAATTCTCTTCTGCAAAATACCTTCCTTAAAATTGAACTTCATTCAAGGTACGCTCTTGTTATCCCATAGTTAACTGGTTTGCATGTAAATAATGTGCAAATGAAAGTAGGAGATTCTGCAATTAATATGATAATTTATAGTTTGGAGTGTTAGGCTCAGTATGAAAATTAAAATTATTTTAAAGAAAATTATTTTATATCTTATCTTTTTAGTCATCAAATCAACAGTCTTATAAATTATAACAGTATAAACATTCTATTTCATCATTTTTACTCCCGAGTGTTTTTCTTTATGTCTAAAAATAAAGTTATTTTGTATTCATAGCTCATAAATAATTTTCACACAATATACATTGTCATTTCTTCTGCTTTAGCACAAATAACAGCTAAAGCACTTGCTGGGCGAGGTAACTATTTTCTAGGCGAAAGAAAGTCCAAATTCAATCTATGGTTGAATTTAAATTAATCGTTAATCTGTGAGAAGGAACTGAATAGATATTACTCGTACTGGGACTATTTATCTATATATGAGGCTTTTTTCATTAGAGGTAAGGCAGTGGTGAAATGTCATCAGTGCAGTGGCAAGATTACTTAAGAGATATCCACAGTCTGCTCTGTCAGGGAAAAAATGATTTGGGAAGCTTAAAAACATAAATAGACAACCCCATATTAATTATTAATTAATTATTTTCTTTACACACTGTCTGGCATACAGTAGCTAATCATTGAATATCACTTGTACTAAGCACTGCTAAAAACTATGACACCAATAAAGACAAATAAGCCAAGTTTCTACCCACCAGGAACCTATGATCTAAAGGGGGAAGCAACTACTTGAATAAATAAACCTACCAAAGACAGAGTTGAATAAAAATAAAATATAAGACATATATCTTATGAAGAAAGGTATAAAGTACATAACTCTAAAGCCAGAAGTTTCTTAGAAGAGGTGGACATTTTTTAGCAGGGATATGACTTGGCTTTAACAGAGATTCCAGGAAGAAAGAATATTCCAGGAAAAGGAAGCATTTTGACCAAAACTGTAGAGAAGGCAGACATTATATTTGGGAAATATCTGGCTACAGCATGAGAAACGGAGAGACCCAGGGACAAGTACAGAGTAAGATAAAGACATTCCAGATCCCTTGACCACATCCTTCTCTCCAGCTCATCATGCCAGTTTCTACGGTTTCACTTCCTTCCATGCCAGCCCAGACATCATGATAGCACTTCAATCTCTGCCTTCAAAGAACCTCATACCCAGTCTATTCCATCTGCCCTTCAAAGCTCTGATTTTAGTCCACCTAGATGTCCACTCTTTTTATACCTGGGAAGGCAAAACTCAGTCCCCGAGCAGATCTATGCCCCTGTCTAGGTACTTAACATCTCTTGGCACCCCTTTCGGGATCCTTTATGGAACTTACCTAGAATGTTTTTTTCATGCAAGTTAGCCACTGGTTGTGCAATCCAGGTGTCCTTCAGCAAATGCCTGGTTCTGTGTGTCCCTGCAGGTGTCTTTGCTGCACACTCAGCTTCCTTCTTCCCTCCTTCTTCTTGCACAGCACCCATCACCATATTCTACCTATTGGATTATAGGCTGTGTCACTGGATTGTATGTTCTTCAAGGATTAGAACTTATGTCTAATAAATTATGTCTCTCATTCATTTATATGCCTACCATAATTCATGATACATTCTTCTAGGTACTTAGTATATATTTTCTGATTTAATAAGTAAATGAATGAATAATAGTACAATATATTAGGACAGAATGTGATGAAGGGGGTTGAGATTTCAAGTTGAAAAGTTTGTATTTCTCAGCAATGGCAAGTGATTTTAAAAGCTCAACACACTGATGGCTCTCACACCTGTAATCCCAGCACTTTACAAGACTGACGTCAGGGAGATCCCTTAGGGCCAGGAGTTCAAGACCAGCCTAGGCAACATAGCAAGACTCTGTCTCTACAAAATAATAAATGAAATTAGCCTCGCATGGTGGCATGCACCTGTGGTCTTAGCTACTCTGGAGACTGAGATGGGAAGATCTCTTGAGCCCAGGAGGTTGAGGCTGCAGTGAGCTATAATCACACCACCACACACCAGCCTGGGCAATAAAGTAACCCTCTATCTCAAAAAAAAAAAGGAAAAGAAAAGAAAAAAAGAAAGAAAGAAACTCAACATAATCAGATATGTGTTTTACACTAACTCTGGCAGTGCATCTCTGGCAACGTCTGATGTGGAAGACAAACTGCAGAAGAGAGAAACATGTGGCAAGTAAATCAGTTAGTAGGCCATTACAAGTTTCCAAGTGAGGATGATAAGAGAACAACAGAAGGAAACACCAAAGATGGTCATTTGAGTGGGAAAATGATAAATTCAGTTTAAATATAAAGTATAAAAGTCTTAACTGTCTGTTGGGAATATGGGTCTGGATATGAAAAGATATTTTAAAATCACAGAATTTTTAGAATTAGAAATCAGCTACTACTCTTCCCCTACCTTTATTTTAGCTTTTGAAACTGATGTGAAGGACAGATAATTCAACCCAATACAATTGGCTCCAACTTCAGCGTTACATGTTTAGAGGATGAGAGTTAATATTACAGAAAGATAACATTTTCTGGGGAGAGGCTATACAATGAAAGTTTAAGAAGCACCAGAACCTGGGATTTGCAAAACTGTCTCTCTACAAAGCAAGAGCAAGAAGGAGAGCCAGGAAAGGAAAGGAGGAAAATTAAATGGTCTAACTTTTAGAGTCTCTTAATGGCAAAATTCTTGCTTTTTACACAGATCTACATTCATTTCCTCAATTTATTTCAATAACGTTTTTTGTAAGCTACTCAATGTTAGGTACCATACTAGGTGCAGAGGCCACAAAGATCAATGATAGAATTGCAAAGAGGCACACACGTTTGCTATTAGCTAGGAGCCCATATGAACATCTTGCACATATTTATCTATCTAGTTTTCACAACCACTCTTTGAGATTGAAACACAGAGTGGTGAAGTCACTTGCCCAAAATCACTCAGCTAGTTAATGGTAGACAAGGATTCAGATCTAAGCAGTCTGTCTCTAGAATATGCTAATTAATTACTAGCTCCTAATTGCTACACTATGTTGCCTCTGAAGACATAGTTCCTGTCCCAAGAAAACTTGGGACAAAATATCCCAAAATAGGGAAGCACATGTATTAATTTAAATAAAATTAAACCAGTGGGGTAATAAATGCTTGGAGTGCAAATGAAGAATTGTGGCATGAGGGATCAAATACTTTCAATGTTTCTAGTGTTTGTACTGGGTTACTATGATTTTCCTTACAACACTGACATTCTGGTGTAAGTAGTCAAGGAATTCACTGAGGTTTCTTTGAATCTACACCTCCCAATGACTTTCTATGATAGTCAATCATGGCACCAAAAGTCATTTCATAGTCAGTGAATAGTCAGTGTGAAGCTGATCCAGAGCCCAAGATGTATGCCTGTAAAAGCAAGGAGAAAAATACCTAAGAGTCAGACAGAACTGACACTAGAATAAAGAAAGACAAAGAAAAAGAGAGTGCCAAAAACAAAAATTACATTTCCCTAGTTTTTCATCTGGCAACATTTAGCACATCATACAGTTAGTTGCTCGCTTTGCAGTCTTTACAAAAGAGCAGCATTGGGTATTTGAGCACTTCGTTATATATTGGCTACACTTTCCTGTCATGTTGCCTTTATTCTAGAAGGGAGTAAGAGAGGAGTAGGAATTCTCCATAAGAGATCTGACCAAATAATAGTCGATTCAATGGGTTTTCCCCTTTGGGTTTGCAAGTAAGGGTTTGCAGGGCCTTCATGTTATTTTACCCTCTCTTCTCCATTCACCCTGACTAAAAAACATGTCCTTGTATTAAACTCTGAGAGAAAGAAATCAAACATGATTTAATGCTCTATGTTTGACAACAATATTCAATGAAGTAATTTGTATGATTTACAGAGATATAATTTCCTCTGAAAGAAATTACACATGCTTAAAAATAATTTTATGATATAGCATAGTTGTTTAAAATCTGGCACAGATACATGCTTAAACAAATTATCTTTGCTTTCAGAAAGGAACAGAATAGTTTAAAGATCATAAATATTAAAAGAACAAAATGTTTTTTTTAAATCAGGGGCAAATTTACTTAGGCCTGAGTACAAATAGAGACCATCCACATTTTCAGGAAGACTACAAAAATCAATCTATTGATTTTAGATTTAAATACTTGAAATAAAGACTATACATATAATATATTTCAATCCAGTTATAACGTTACAAATTCAATATACATTCATAATGTTTAAATTATATATACAAATATTTTGGATAAGAATCAGGTTCTTTCCAATTATTTATCTCTCAAATGTCTAGAATTCTAAGTAGCAATCCTGGTACAGGCATCATTGCAAATAGTATGTATCATGAATATGTACACTCTACAATTCTTGCCATTTTTATTTGCATTCATTTTGTACTAATTAAAAAATACATTAGAAATGTCTTTCTCATTCTTTATACTCAAAGTACTTAAACAGTAAAATTAATCATCACTTGAATTTCATATATTATTTTTCAGAACTGAACATTTTAAAACCACAAGCAAATTACAATATAAGAAAAATTACACTAAATTTTCAATTAAAGTTTGAAAGAATTTTTCAGTAGGAGCAAACAAATATAAGGGAAAATAATGGCTCTAAAAAACAGAACTTGAAAATGTCTACTAGTACTATGTCTTGTTCAGAACTAGGCACTCCAGGAGCCAAAATCTCAAATGCCTATGGGTTCTAGGCAGACAGTAAAAAGGCAGAGGGGTGAATCCATGTGAAGACTATGGGAACTCAGAGAAAACAAGCTTTGACTAAAAGGGGCAGTTGCTACCAACTCAACACATAGTAAAGCTGACTCAATGTTGCTGGGTCATCTTTAAGAAAAGAGGAAAACAGAATAGTTTATGAAATGTTGACAATCAATTTTTTTAACTGAATAATGTTCAGGACAAATCTTTCACTCCAAAGTTTCTCTGATCATGGAATGTAATCCTTAAACAACAAATGTTACCTTCCACAAATCACTGTATGATTTTAAGTGAATGTGATTCCACATCAATCTAAAATATTGTGTGCTACAAAAAATTAAAATCAATTCCAAGATTTATCACAAAGATGAAAAAAAACCTAAGTGTCCCTCTTTATATTTGGCAGCTCAAAAGATTTTTGTAGATTCAAAGACAGAATGAGAATTCAAGGCTTGCCATAGATGTCTAATGCTCTGTGTCTATACAGCTATATGTTTTTTAAAAACCTTAATTGTTTTAGAAAGTATTTAAATGTAGTAAATGTTAATAGCCCCACTTACAGTGGTGAAATGAAGCTACAGATCTTCTCCAAAAGAAGCGGTAAAGAGGAAAACAGAAAAACCACTCATTTCACTTTCATATTATTCTGTATACTAAATAAAAACCACAGAGCAAAACATTTGTAAATGACTTACAGAAAATGGCACAGTGTGTGCATCAACTTGTATGCCAATCTAATGAACTTTACCAATCATTTCACACACCACCAAGGAAAAGGTTGTGCTCTTACATTTTTTTTAAAAAAAGGGCAAGCTATTTTAGCTTTTGTAGTGACCTATAAACAAAAAGGGCATCTATGACACAACAAAAACATTTCCCTCACTACCAGACATAGCAACCTTCTGCATTTATAATACCTTTCTACTTTGAATACTACATCATTTTAAGAAAACTCTGTATTCTTAACATTCCATTATATTGGTCACACGGCAAACCACCCCATTTGGTCTGAGGCAAAAAAAAAGGAGAAAGTTTGAACCTCTAGCACCACAATGGGGTGGGAAATTTGGGAGCACTCCCTCTACTGTCTCCAAGGAAATTCTGCTCCAACACCTCAAACTCCATTCTCTTGAAGGCTGGGAAAAGGTAATCACTAAAAGCGGGAGAGAAAAAAGAAAAAAAACTTCATAATTTTTTAGCATACCCAGAATAGGTTGTCTAGCACTTCTATTTGGCAGCTTTTGTTTTGCTCTTGAAATCTGGAGCCTCAGTAAAAAGCTGAAACAGGAAGAATTATATTTTTACAAACCACTTCATGTTTAAATGCTTATTAAGTCTGGGTGTAGATGCATACAAAGTAAAGAAGTTCCAGTGTGAAACTCTGGGATAAATTCAGTATCTAAGGGTAAAATGACAAGAAAAGCTAGTCAAAGGGGCAGAACAGATTAATCCATGAAAGGCAAAAATGGAGAAAAGTTTAGGAGAAAAGGCATCAAGGGTGTTTAGATTCCACAAAGAAATTAAGATGAAAACCGAGGAGGAGATTTTTTATATGAGATCATTCCTCATAGAAGTAGGAGACCAGGTCATCTTTGAGAGTAGAGGTGGTGGGGTGTACCCATCTATAGTAGCATTCTGTAGTCTATGCTTTCTGCCCTTAGTTTTCACTGCATTTTTGCTGTTCTCCTTGGCCTAAGGTAATATTCATTCAACTCACCTTAGGAAGTTATCAATTCTTCACCCCAACACCTGTTAGTACTTCTACACCTATAGTTACAGACAGATCCCAGCAAACTTCAGGGAAGGTGTGACCCAGGAGATCACATATATTTCCCCAAAATTGCAAGATTTTGCTAATAAATTTTTGCAGAAACCAGAGGAATATATTTGAAAATGAATTCTAAATGTCTTAGATCAAGGAGAATAGAAGATAATATTAGATTAAGTTTGAGTTTGTTAAACATTCAGATATGTACTGACCATATAACCCAGCAATTCTATTCTAGTATTTGGTCCAGAGAAATGAAAACATATGTCCATGAAAACTGAAAATGAATGTTCACGGCAGCATTATTCAGAATATACAAAAGCTGGGAAAAACCCAAATGTCTATCAACTAGTGAATGGATATACAAGCTGTGGTATATCCGTGCAATGGAACACTACTCAATAATAAAAAGGAATGAACTATTGAAAAAGACAACATTATGCTAAGTAAAAGAAACCTTTTACTTAGCAAATAATAATAATCATACTATATGATTTCATTTAAATGAAATTCTAGAACAGGCAAAACTAACCTATCATGATGAAAGTTAGATCAGTAGTTGCCTGGAGGTAGGGAGTTAGGGAGATTAACCATAAGTGAACACAAGAAAAATTATTGTATAAATTTCAAAAGTCCTTGATCCATATACTTAAAGTGTATGGATTGTACTGTTTTTAAATTGTAATTTAATATGTTGATTTTTAACGGATTACATTGAATTTATTGATATGAGTACACTTTCTGGAAATTCTGAACTTCATTTTTTAGTTCAAGCAGCTGAGAAGTGGCTATAATCATTTTTTTGGTTAGTTAACTAAAAAATTATCATGACCTGTGGTTAATTAAGTCAAGAAGCTAGAACTCTCTAGCATCATTGGAAGAATCCAAAAACTTAAGAAATGGATTTATCACATTCAGACTACATATCCATCCCCGTTCCTTAAACCTTAGAAGGCTTTCCTTCACTGTGATGTCAAGAAATACATCAGAAAAGTGAGCAGCAGCATCCTTAAAAAGTTCTATGGTGGAGGTTGCCCTCCGCAGGCTGGGGATGATAGTGGGAGACATCACTGTTGAGACTGGCTCCTGACAAAAGCTGTGATGATGAGACCCCAGGGTGAAAGGGCTACTTAGCAGCACTGACCCACCAGAGAAAAAGTGAGTAAAATCACTACAATGAACAGCAGGAAAAAGTAGTAATTAGAGTGACCTAGTCTGCAAAGATCTTTGCTATGGCTAACTGGCCATGATGTCCTTAGAAATAAAAGAGGTTCCCTGCTAAAATATTATTTATATAATATTTCAGTGTACATAACACAAAATAGCTTAAGAATGGATGGGTAGAAAGCTAAATAAAGGTGAGAAAACTGACTTATCCAGTTCTCAGACCTAAGCCAGATCCAGAGTTCCTTGGCCAAAGAGAAGACATGGTCCTCTTGAGAATGGACCTTGCAACATAGTCAAAAAAAATGTGCTGAATTTTTTTCAAACCTTCTTCCAAAAGAAGTGTGCACTAGGGGATAAGTAATACTCAGACCTTTCAAAGTTGATTGATTCTAATTCCCAAAGACCCAATGTAATAATCTGACTTCACTTGTTAATGTTTGCTGACAGCTCTTAAGCCTCATCTCTCTATTTTCCTCTTCTTCCTTGCATCTATGCAAACTGATACAAGGCGTTCATTCCCTTCTTTGGTACCAGCAGAAAGTTCAAACTACAAACAGGAGCCCTCACTCTGACCCCACCCTCTGACCACCACAAAAACTCCAAGCTAGTGCAGCCATTATGGAAAAGAGTATGGAGGTTCCTCAAAAAAATAAAAATAGAACTACCCTATGATTCAGCAATCCCACTGCTAGGAATATAGCTGTAGGAAATGAAATTAGTATGTTGAAGATAGATCTGCACTCCCATGTTCATAGCAGCAATATTAATAATAGCCAAGATATGGAAGCAATCTAAGTGTCCATAAAGAGAATGGGTAAAGAAAATGTGAGATATATCAGCCATTGTGGAAGACAGTGTGGCGACTCCTCAAGGATCTAGATCTAAAAATACCATTTGACCCAGCAATCCCATTACTGGGTATATACCCAAAGGATTATAAATCATGCTACTATAAAGACACATGCACACGTATGTTTATTGCGGCACTATTCACAATAGCAAAGATTTGGAACCAACCCAAATGTCCATCAATCAACCAACCCAAATGTCCACATCCTCTGCAGGGACATGGATGAAGCTGGAAACCATCATTCTAAGCAAACTATCACAAGGACATAAAACCAAACACCGCATGTTCTCACTCATAGGTGGGAGGTGAATAATGAGAACACATGGACACAGGGCAGGAACATCACACACCAGGGCCTGTCGGGGGGTGGGGGGCTGGGGGAGGGATAGCATTAGGAGAAATACCTAATGTAAATGATGAGTTGATGGGTGCGGCAAACCAACATGGTACATATATATACCTATATAACAAACCTGCAAGTTGTGCACATGTACCCTAGAACTTAAAGCATAATAAAAAAAATAAATTAAAACAAAAAAAGAAATGTGAAATATATATATATATCACACACAATGGAATACTATTCAGCTTTAATAAGGAAATTCTGCCATTTGTGATAACATGGAGGACATTATGCTAAGTGAAATAAGCCAAGTACAGAAAGAAAAATACTACACAATCTCACTTACATGTGGAACCTAAAACTGTTTAACTCACAGAAGCAGAGAGTAGAATGGCAGTTGCCAGGGGCTGCTGGTGTTGGGGGATAGGGAGATGTTGGTCAAAAGATGTAAATTTCAGTTAGATAGGAGGAACAAGTTCAAGAGATCCATTGTACAACATGGTGGCTATAGTTAATAAAGATATGTTATATACTAGAAAATTGCTAAGAGAGTAGATTTTAAGTTTTCTCCCCACAAATAAATGCTAACTGTGTAGGGGGAGGGAGCCAGTCTCTTTTTCTTGTTCTCTCAAGCCATTTTCAGCCCAGGTTGGGAGGGCTACATTGTTTTCCCCAGAAAGCTTCATTATGTGAGTAATAAACCTTTCCACACCCTCTTGATGTGTATGTGGTGCCATCAGTCTCAATATAAAACAACAAATTTTGAGCGGGAGCTCTATTCTGTTTCTGAGGGATAACCTGAAACACCCCAAATGCCATTGTATTCACTAACGCAGGAACTTACGATAACTGTAATAGATGGAGCTTTGCTTATATGTCTCCTCAGATAGATTCATTAGTTATTTCCTCAGTTTCTGGATATATAATTGAAATAAATATGCTCATCAATGGGCTTAAATCACTACATTCGCAGGTACTAGAATGAGATATGGTATGGTAGAAAGAGCCTAGTGGAAGCTCCTGGAACATCCTCTCCCCATTTGGGTAGAAAACCAAACACAATGCTCTATCTCCAAGGAAGCTAAACACATGAATGCCACAACCAAAGCCTTGAAAATGCAATTTAGTGGGTTTTACTACATCCTCATTTAACTTACCTATTTGGCCTATGCAGATGGTAGATGACCTTGGAGAGTAAAACTTAACCAGGTAATGACTACTATTGTTTCTCCTCCTGGAGTATCTTATTGGAGCAAACCAAGGCAACACCTGGCACCTTATACAGAGCTATTGATTGGACGAATGCTTTTTTCTCTATACTAATTTGAAAGCATAATTAGACAGAGTTCATTCTCACCCAGAATTGACAAAACTACACCTGCACTGTCACCTCAGTGAGTTATGTCAACTCTTCTGCTCTCTAACCCAATTTAGTCTCCAGAGATCATAATCATCTTGGCATCCCACAGAATATCTGGTCTATTTCATTGATGACATCATGCTGGTTGAACCAGACAAACAAAAAGTGACTCGTATTGTTGTAAGACACGTGACTGCCATAAGATAGCAAAGAAACCCATGAAAATTCAATCTTGTTACTATGAAGTTTCTGAGGGCCCAGTGGTCTAGGGCATGTGCGAAAAATATTTCAAAAGTAACAGACCAATTGTTGCACCTTGCACTAATTGTTGCTACAAAAGAGTCATTGGGATCTAAAGTTTTCATTTGATTTTAGAAATAACACATAATATATTGGAATGTGCTACTCCAATCCATATATTAAGTAACACATAAGATGGCTCTATTTCAGTGGGGCTTAGGGAAAAGGAAGGCTCTGCAGTAGGGCTGGGCTGCCTCTGTAAGCTGCTCTGCCACTTGGGCCATAAGAACCCACAGATTTAATGGTACTTGTGGTAAATAAAGATGCTGTATAGAGATTCTGGCAAGCTTGAACAAAAGAATTGTAGTACAGACACTGAGATATTTAGAGCAAAGACATGTCTTCTTCTATTCATGATTCCTTCTCTTTTGAGATAGACTGCATAACTGTTATCCAGAAATGGAAAATGTGACCATTAGGAATCTGTAGCTCCCCTTTTTGAAGAGAAGATAAAAGAGTCTTGCCCTCTCTTACTCTACTCTAAGATACTTTGGGTATGACATTGCAATCAACATTCCCAGACTCCTTTGCCAGCAGACTTCCCATTAAGTTATCTCAATAGAGGATATAGAAGGAAATTGTTAGTCAGAAATTCATACATTTACATGATCTCATTTGGAATAGAAAAGTATTTTTTAAATACACCTTTAATTCGAAGTGTGGGTTCACAAACTTTATTCTTGTCATTGGCCCCAAGAATATACACTGGAAGACAATTTATAATATTTTACAGTGAGAAGATATTGAATCAAAATTAAACTGAAAATTAAATATGTCAAATCTAGATATATTGTGCTGTCATACTGAGCATGCATGTGCTCAAGAAATAACCAGTATTGTTGGATCTGCATACTTTAAATGTAAATATTATTTGTCTTCCCAATATAAAACTTCAAAAAATTTGTAATATTATTAATTCAGTTCAGCCCACTTTCCATTGAGGAGCTACTGCCTCCCATAGACTACTAAAATATGAGCCAGGAAGACACACAGGAACACATACAAAGGCTGGGTGCAGTGGCTCACACCTATAATCTCAATGCTTTAGGAGGCTGAGGCAGGAGGACCACTTGAGCCCAGGAGTTTAAGTCTACACTGAGCTATGATCATACCACTGCACACCAGCCAGAGCAACACAGCAACACGCTGATTCTAAAAATGAAATAAAATTAAATTAAAATTTAAAAAGAAACATATATACCTCGTGTTTCATAACCAAATTTAAAAATATATTCTTGCGCTTTTAAGTCACCTGAGGTACTAATGTTTCTGTGAGCGTCAAAATTAGCAAATCACTGCAGTATTCCTCAGGAGACTGATTACATATCCTCATATGATTTATCACCCCAGCATGAAGGGCGTTTGGGGAATCTTCAGTGAAGTCTTGTAGGATCTTTGTCCTGGGGCTTGAATGAAGTTTGGTGTTTGCCTTGTAGCATGCAGGTGTCTGTACATCTTACTCAATTTGGTCCCAAGTGCACTCTTGTGAGAAACAAAGGTTAGGAAAAGATACGATAAACAGTGAGAAAGCCAAGGAAGTTAATTATGCCAGGTGAAAGGCCACAGAATTCTCTTTTAGCACCTGCAAAAGTATGCCAATATTTATACAACAATCTCCTGGGATTTGTGGGAGATGTCAATTTTTAAGACACTCTACCTTTCCTTCTTTTTTTACTTTCAGCCATCTGTGAGTAATATGTGCAGAGAAAGGATGATCTGACAAAGTATGAAACACAACAAGCTGTAAGACTTTGAGCCTTGTATAACAAAATATGAAAACAAAGATCAAAGCCACAAGGCATACTGGGTGATTGTTTGGTTTTTTAAAAGAACAGCCCAAAGCAAGGAAAAAAATTTCCCAACTTCTAAACAACCAGAGTATCAGCAAAACATAAACAAGAGCATGTTTATCTTATACCTACCACTGAATCTCCTTGAGTCCCTTTCCTGTTTAAGCCGTTAGCCAGCTGGACACAAAGTCAGCAGAGCAGCCTGCTTTAATTTACTCAGAATGAGAGATTATTCTGAGGTTCCAGTGTTACTTTTTATGAAGTCAAATCCAAGAAAATTAACTCACATGTATAAATGTGTAAATCTATAAAAACTAGATATACAATATGATGAAAATGAATTCCATAAAATGTACACAAAAAATTCTGAGCAATTTAGATCCTAATGCTGATAAAAGACTTTCAGTCTTTGAAGAAAGAAATTTCATTCTTTGTAAAGACACTTTTATAACGTTGCTGGGCTTTTTCTTCTATAAGTTAAATGTGCACCAGAGGTGACATACATAACTTTTTCTGAGAAGGAAAGTAGTATCTTCACTTAGCCAGACATGAAAATGTCTCATTTTCCAGTTTTTCTATATTATGCTCTAATGATAAAAAGGTAATATTTTTAAACTATATTGTTAGATAAAATTTATAAATCTAGCTCAATAAAACATTTTTTCATCAGTTCTGTAATAGAGGGTTTTATATGTTATCCAGAGAAATAAGCCCAAAGTGAGTAATAGAGTGTCTTTATCACATTAACCATAATGCTCAAAACAGTTTCATATTGATTAATTCAAAGAAAACTGAAATAGAAAACATCCAGTATGTGACTTAAAGACAGAAATGTCAACCAAATTTAATATATTGTTTTTAAACTCTATAATTGTTTTTTGTTGCTGGCCATGAACAAAAGATACTTTTGAAGCTCAATTTCATCTTTAACTCCAAGTGTACTTTAAGAAATATCTTTCAGTTTCTCTTCCTTTCTATCTGAACTGCTATCTCACCTAGGTTTACACATCATCACACAAATCTGTTTATTTCACTAGGTCTGTTCCTAATATTTGTGGGATCTGAACTAAGAGTACAAAGAAATCCATTTACCATTTGTCTAAATATTTAAATGTAATTAAATCAAGCTAACAAACTACTAAATAAAATATATGCTGTCTTTCTAATTTGAAATAGATGATTCATAATAATCAGACAGGCCAAGTTTGAATTTAGAGTTTTTGGATTTCTTAAAGTTCTGTAGATACTACAGGAACTAGAGGAACTTGATACTACAGGAAGAGCTTGTTCCTAACCTTCATCCTATGGCCTACCCTCTTTCTCCTCCCAACATCAACTCCAACATACACCAAAGTGTCCTGCATGGGCGCTTCAGCCTGCATGTCCAAGTTCAGCCCTTTAATTCCTACAGCAGATGGCTATCCATTGGCTCCTCTTAGGGCACAGGTATGTGTAACAGGCTAACATGGTCCACCCTTGGGAGGAAAGATCTTAAATAAAGGCCTATACAGACCCTGAAAATGTGCTTGGAGTCATCTCAGCAGAGAATTATGGGGTCCTAAATACACAAGGGCCAGAGTGTAGGCCCTAGATGGACACAACCTCTTGCCCCTTGGAGGACACACAGCTGGAGGACAACCCAAAGGCAGCCCTCATAAGCACAGGTCCCAGGACAGGGGCCTTCTTTATTCCAATCCATTGTTGATATTGAATTTTCCTGCCTGCTCTACCACCTTAAATTCACTCTACATGTAAATGTTATGTCCAAAATTACATTCATTATCAGTTTGTAATCACATATTCACTTTCTCCTGAATTTCCTAACATGGTAATAAAAGCATTACAAGTCAAATATTTGTTTAACCTAGAAATGCTAGGGTCTTAGAACTTTAGAGTCCTAGACTCTTCCCCCACTATTTGTCTCCAATCTTCTCAATTTTTTAGCTGAAGCATCAGTAAACTCTTTTCCATTCAAATTGCCATTATACTAGCTAAAGCTTTCATTATGTTTCTAGACTATAGCAATAGACTTTTAAATGGTTTTCTGGCACATGTCATGTCCTAGCTAAATTCATTCCCTGCTCTTTTAAAAGGACATTTGTAATCAAGTCACTATTATCTTTAAAAAGCTTTCATGCCTGCCCACTGCCAAAGAATGAAACTAGCATGAGTTCAGCATAGACAGCCTTTTTCAATGTGGCCCCAGCCAATGAGCAGCCATTTCTCCCTGAAACCATCCTGCCTTTTTCTTTGGCCACACTAGGCTACTCATCATTCTCAGAATATTTTATGCCTTTTCACTTCCTATTCTTTGCTCATGCAATTTCAACTGAATTGAATACCTTTTTCCACTTCTGATGCATGTGAACTCTTTCTCATCCTCCAAAGCCAGCTCAAATATCCCCACCTCCCAACAGGCTGATTTGAGCCCTAGACAAACTTAATAATTAATTCTTCCCTCATCTGTGTCCTGATTGAATTTTATGCCTGACTTTCTTACAGCATGTATAAAAGCTATTATCCCTAACTTTCTTACAGCATGTATCAATAGCATAATTCATATTAATCTTAGCTGAATGACAGAAGTGACTGTTTATATTAACTTTCTCTTAGTTTGGAATTCCCCAGAAGCACACCCAGAGGCAAGGATTTGTGTGCAAATAATTCATTTAAGAAGTGCAGGAATCACTGCTATACAGCAGGGAAGTGAGACAAGGAAAGGAAGCCAGCCAGTAAGGTTTACATCATCAAGCCAAATAATACTGAGAACAACTAGAGCTTAGGACACACACCCTCCCAAAGGACAAGGTAGCTGAGGTATGCTAACTCCATCATCAATGGCCAAAGGCTGCTCCCAGAGGGTATTCAATCCCCTGTACTTCTCCCTAGCTTTATACAGAGAGTGGCCTTCCCCTTTTAAAGAAAAACTCTTAAGCACAGAAATGCAAATAGTTGAAAGTTACGGGGAGCACTGTATTGAGGCCCTTATCGGGTGCTCAGAAGCCCAAATCTAGAATCCTATTGTTTCTATGGCATGGTAAGCAAAAAGCAGGGACCAACAATTTATGGTTCCTCCATTAACTACCAATTTGTTCCTTAATCTCTAGCTGCATTAACTCTGATGAAAGAGCAAGGATTCATCAACCACTGTGAAAGTTCCACTTTATTTAATCCTCATAGCACTTAGAAGTAGCTATTATTACCATCATTTTATGGAAGAAAGTGATGTTCAGAGAATTTAATTCATAGAATTTAAGTCAAAGAATTTAGACCATAGAGTTAAGAAGACTTAAGAAAAGCATTTGAACCCAAGTACTCTAAAAACATTCAAATGCTTAATAAAAATCTGGCTATTTAATTTTAGAGTCAAAATGTTAATTAAACTGGACATGTTTTGTCATTTCTGTGCCTAATTTTTTAAAAACTTCATATTTAATCCATATTTTTTAAATCTTTAGTTACTTGAAATTATAAGCTATAATAAGAATTTGTAACAAAAATGCTTTGCTTATTGTTTTAAAAAATCAAAGATTAAAAAATCATAGTGCCAAACTAGTAGGGAAATACACTAAATTTTATTATAAAATACTAGAAACATGTTATAAATGCGTAATATATATTAAGATTAGAAATATTAATGGATCTTTAACTCTAAAAGTAGTACCTCAATTTGTGCTTAATGTTGTGAAAGAAAACATTAAACATAAATAAATAGCTATTAATATATGTGGAGTCTATCTGTGAAAACTGTTTAAAAATTTGAAATAGATTGTTTTTTACTTGTCATAAAAATCCTAGTCACTATATATTTAAGTGATATTTTGTATTTCTCCAAATTTTATAATTTGCTTGCAACCTTTTTGGAAGCATGTGTAGTATGAAACATTAAAACAAGGATTTTAAGATCTACAATACAAGCACAGCTAGTACCCCCATATCACACCCTCATAAGTAATCACTGGGCCAGCCGAGCTGTTCAATCTCCCAAAATACGGAATAAATTCTTCAAAGTATTTGGATATGATTTGTCCCAACAAACAAATTGTTCTATACATATTATCAAGACCCTAATATGTGTTAAGCGGGAAATCATCCAATGATATAAAAAAAATTAACTATTTTGCTAAAAAGCTCAGTAGAAAATAGTGTTGATTCCATTTTGATTTAAAATAATGTACAGAAGTGAATATTTTGGTTACTGATGATTCCTGTGCAAAAGGTTAACTTAAATAAGTCTTTTTCAGCCTGACCAACATGGTGAAACCCCGGCTCTACTAAAAATACAAAAAAATTAGCCAGGCGTAGTGGCGGGCACCTGTAATCCCAGCTATTCTGGAGGCTGAGGCAGGAGAATCACTTGAACCCAGGAGGCAGAGGTTGCAGTGAGCCGAGATGGTGCCACTACACTCCAGCCTGGGCAACAGAGTGAGACTCTGTCTCAAAAACAAAAAAACAAAAAAAAAAAGTTTTTTTAATTTTTTAAAGAAAAGATGTAATCAGCAATTCTCTTAGTTCAACATTTACTCATAAGGGTGTGTGTGTGTGTGTGTGTGTGTGTATAAAATTCATATTAAGTCATTCTTTCCTCAACAAATTTAATAAAAAATCTTAGTTTTTTTTCCCCTCTTAAAAAAAAAGAAACAAACCAAACCAAACCTGACCTGCTGACCAAGGAGAGATCACCGACACAGAATATTAAAGCAAAAGTTCTAGGTGTTTAGAAATACCTAGAAAAGGTCAGTTTGTGTTATCTTTCAATAAAAGAAAAAACATAATTATTTATGATGTATTCCAAGCATGGTATTTATCAATCAGAGTTCTGACATGTTTAATAATTTATCTTGATAAGAATAAGAAGAAAGAGAGAGAGAGAAACAAGGAAGGAAGGAAGGAAGGGAGGAAGACAGGGAGGGAGGGAGGGAGGGAAGGAGGGAGGGATGAAGGAGGAGGAGAGAGGAAGGAAAAAAAAGAGTTAATGATAAATGTGTCACTAAATTGTATTTTAAAGACATTCCCATTTTTTACAGCCGTATAAGCTGTGGCACATTCTAAAACATCCATAAAATTCCTTCTATCTCATTTGTATTCTACATTTGTAAATTCTGTCTCAAGTAAAATAAGCAATTCGGTGCAACATTTGCAAACTTTTATAAATACCATTTTAATTACTCTACACTCCTAAAACCTTCTGTTTGGATTCAAGACAGTGATGTCAAACATTTATGAGAGTGTTTATTGCTTTGGAGTGGGATGCGACACTTACATGGCACATCTGTGTATTCTAGAAGACTGCTTTATATAACTCAATCACATACACATAGGATTACAGGTAATTTCACTTTTATATCAGATTAACACAAAATGATTATCAGCTTCAGTGAGTCCATTATTTTACAAAATCTCAGCTTAAATGAAAAATAGTACTTTACAATTCCAAATGACTTCTGAATTCACTATATTCCCAACTGTGATAACAAATCCAAAAGAAACATTTCACAGTATAATTCAATCTTTTAAGAAGGAGAATTCTTAAAAGGTTATGAATGAACATTAATTGGTTTGTCCCAGCTTTGATTTTTTAATTTATTGTTTATTAATTTATTAACTTGTTCATTTAGTCAATAAATGTTTACTAGGTTTCTTCTATTGGCAGCCTTTAGGCTGAGCACTGATAATACAAGATACAATTGTAAATAGCACCTGTGTTTAAGGAATTGCCAGCTGGTGAATTTATCCTCCTTTCCTTTAAAGGAAGTACCCAATCTAATCTGAAAAGACTTAATGTATGACACAAAGTATTAGAACAAAAAACCAAACACCGCATATTCTCACTCATAGGTGGGAATTGAACAATGAGATCACATGGACACAGGAAGGGGAATACCATACTCTGGGGACTGTGGTGGGGAGGGGGGAGGGGGGAGGGATAGCATTGGGAGATAGACCTAATGCTAGATGACGAGTTAGTGGGTGCAGCGCACCAGCATGGCACATGTATACATATGTAACTAACCTGCACAATGTGCACATGTACCCTAAAACTTAAAGTATAATAAAAATAAATAAATAAATAAAAATAAAAATAAAAAAAAGAAATAAATCCCCTTTTAACTTTATAGAATGTTGTCATATTAGAAACTAAAACTCGTGCCAATTTATAGAACTTTGACCTTATTCCATTTCAGCCATCCACACCCATATTGTCACAACCCAGAACAGTTCCACCTCTGGAATCATATTTAATTATCTTTTTCTGCCCCAAACATTCCATTATTTCACTACCTTACTTTCATTATAAGTGTCATTCCACATCATTAAAATCGTCCAGTCCCTTAATCTTTTTTTTCACACTATCAATCTGCTTTTTCTCATTTCCTTCACTGAGCAGCCTGTAGTTCATGATCCATCATTTCTCATTGTTAGCTTTCATTCCACCTTAACCCTGAATAAATTCAGAGCTTTGTGCTCCTGTTCCTTTAGCCAGTAGGTCTCCTGGATTCTGCAGGACAAACTACACAACCCTGTTGATTTGTTTCATTACTAAGACAGGGTCTCCAGAGTCATGTGGGTCATCAACCAGGAATAACAAACTTTTAAATGTCCCTGGGTCAGATACCTCTCTCACTTCCCTGAGATTATTTTAGACATTTATGAATGCATCTAATTTCTGTAATGCAAAGTCCTTACCAATTACCACTTTAATCACTTTAAAAAAATACCTGAAGCTGAAGGAACTTAAACCCTAGGAGCCCTTTCTTACTTATCCAAGAGGGTTGCATGCTTTCTGTTTTTCCATGTCTCCCTACTTAATACTATTCTGTAATTATTTTTACATTTTTCATCTGTCTTGATAATTAGTTACTTAAGACCCAGATCCTATCTTTTTGTGTGTGAAGACACAAAAACTAGCACAGCACTTCACAGATAACAGGCATTTAATTTTAGTTGAGTAAATTTATTTTAAAATATTTACTATAATATTTCTTCTCTTTCATTTCACCCACCTCTATAAAAGATTTTCTTATTGTAATATGAAATACCACCAAAATAGCTTTTTCTTTGTCCTCTTTTAAACAACCCCTTAGAAAATAAAACAGTTTAATTTGTTTTTAATCATAGATTAAAATATAGCTTTTAGTTTAACTAATTTAAATTTTTTGATATGCCAAATTTCAAAATAATATTTCCAAAAATATTATATTTTAGTAAAAAAATTATGAGTATGTAAACACATATATCACATATAAATATAAAAAAGGAAGAATAGTTACTCACCTAATTGGTAATAGTGGTGATTTCTAGGGAGTAGTATTGGAAGAAGTTTATTTCTTACATTACAAATATTTATACTACTTGTATTTTCTACAAGGAACATGAATTACCTTTATTTTAAATCTTGTGAGTACTTCTTATAATTTTTTAAAAGAAATCTTAATAAAAAGCAG
Organism: Pan troglodytes; assembly: GCF_028858775.2. NCBI lineage: Eukaryota > Metazoa > Chordata > Mammalia > Primates > Hominidae > Pan > Pan troglodytes. The sequence continues at coordinate 95,088,777 of NC_072402.2, read as the reverse complement.
AACTTCTATTTGTAAAGAACAAAGGTATTTCAGAGTGGAATTTCACCATAACATTATGAATCTAATGAGATTCTCCTCCTAAATAAGCAAACTTTCTTAAAGAGGGTCCAAGATGAACCTACTATATGTAAAATTCTAAGAAAATGCCATAGGTTTCAAATGTATTTATTAAATTTCTGAAGGAGTTGCTTCTTTTAACCTGCTGCTCACACACACCAACACTCAAACAATAACTTCAAACGAATTTATTATAATTCATTTTATCTGGAATCATTTTAAAGTTGTCAGTGAAAGCCTTCTTGAAAGAGTTTTCTTCATAGCAATTTCCAAAGCACTTATTTTTAAAATCCAAACAGTGGTTTAGGATTCCAAATCAGCAACAATATGTGTTTAGACTGAAAAATTAAAATACATTTCAAACCAAATATTTCAAAATCAATTTCTTTCATGTTTACTCATCAATTCTTTGGTTCCGGGCTCTATGTTTTCCCTGAAACAGTTGACAGTTTTGCTTTTGGTATTAAATAACATAGGATTAGTTTGCCTGAGGGACCATCTGTTGTTCTACACCCTGTCATGACAATTCTGAGGGCTTCAGAACTGCATTCTGTGGTTTCTCATTAAGGGGAGAATAAGAGTACTCTCTATCTTGAACCTAAGCCTCAGAAATGCTGTCCATTACATATGCATCAGAATATATTTGTGACATGTGTCAAGCAAGACAGGAGGTTTTTGTTTCATTTTATGTGAATATTACTTGATGCTCTAGCAGATGGGAAGGTAAGTTTTGTTTGCTTGTTTAAATTTTTTTATTTCATTAGTCTGTGCCTTACAATGTGAATGTGTTATTTAACACTTAAACCGTTTTCTCAATGTATGAATTACTGCTGATATTCCTGATCAAACCATAAGTAAAAACAAAGTATAAGTAAAAATAAAATAAATATGTATTATTTTCTAACAAGTTTAGGCAATCAGTACTCCTGTTCTTTCAAAGTTCAAAGAGAAGATGTCTGTCTTCCACCACAACTTCACAAATCCTTTGAGTCTTAGAAAGCTCAAAATAATATGAATCAAGTACACATACAATGACGGTGTTATAAATAAGAGTAAACAAATTTGTGTTGATTCAGTAAGGAAAGATTAAGGAAACTTTTCCAACAGTCATGTGTTTTGTACTAAATTACAAAAGGACTCAGCAGCATGTATTGGCAGAAAGGAATGTGTTAAAAGCTATCCCTGGGTCTACCCTAGAAGTCTTTTGCCTTTAAAAAAAAAAAATCACATTACATTGACTTAAATACCAGTGCATATTTTGTTTTTATATTTATTATTTATATATGTGATTATTTCATTGTTTCATAATATAAACTAAATGGTACATTTTATTTATCAGACTCTCAGGTATCTATGGTGCATAATGCAAAACTCATGGGCCATGGGCCATGTGGGTGTGAAAAGATAAGAGTTGTCTAAAAGCCTCCCATAGGGTATACCCAAGAGTTAAGGGTTACCCTCAGAAATTAAAAAAAAAAAAGAGAGACCTAATATGAAATAGATGAACATAGTCATCTCCAGAAGTAGCAACCTTTAAAGATTCCATGTAAACATGTCTACAGATAAGCCCACAATAACCCCAGATTTCCAGTGAAAAGCCCACAGTGTCTCCAGGATTCAGTCATGATAACAAATTTAAATATGCCTTTCAACTCCAATTTAAGTCAATTGGCAAAATAAAAGGGAGAATTAAGCAGCTAACAATTTTACTATAATATGTCTGAGATAATTATTGTCTTGTTAAAACAGATGAGCTCCAAATCTAGGGTGAGACACAGGCAAAAGGGAAGAGTTGCATGTTCTGTATTTCCAAAAGATATAGACTTTGCTTCCAGCAGAAAAGCTGTTCAAATGCCAGATATTTGATATGATGATAAATCATTTCTTCAAGCTTTTCCCTAGACTGAGTGAAATATCTCCCAAAACCACTGCAAACTCTTTGCTCCTATTTCATAGAGCATCCTTCAGGTTAAATTTTGTTTTCCAATTTCCTCCACATCTTGAAGGTGATGCCCTATACATAGGACATAAGGATATCCCCGTAACAGATAAGTTAGCCCTGCAACTTATAAAACCTTCTCTGATAGGTTCAGGTAATATGCATTGAATGATCCAACAATGACCATGGGGAAACAAACTACAGTTTCCTGAACTTAAAATCTTATCTTATGAAAGGTAGCTCTAAAAGCGCCGCCTGCACCCCAGGAGCTGTGTGTACATATCATCTTTTAATACCACCATGAAGCCTAAAGCCATCAAGACAGAGGTCAGCTCCAGGGAGCTCAAAGCCTAGAAGAGGGGTTATATGTGTATAATTAACTGTGTCATAAGATAGAACGACTTGGCTATCATGATATTCAAGCAACTTGCAAATACTGACAAGAAGGAGGTTACATTTTACTAAAGGAGTAAGAGAAGCTTAATAAAGGAACCAGTTAGTCATCCAAAAAATATTTTTCAAGCACTGTGGCACTGAGCTGGGATTTGAGTTGTGACAGAGTGGATGGAAAGAAAATACCAAGCTAAAATAAAAAGAATGCCATCAGTAAAGTGCCGCAAATACTTAAGTAATTCAGGGATTCTCACTTGACTGATTTTACAATCTATAACAGAGAAGAGTCTATCAAGGTGAGTTGGTTTGAATCCTAGTCCCGACCTGGTTTTCTTAGTATACCAACCTAAGGAGTATGGACTTGATTTTATAAGCACGAGGAGAAGGATTACTTTTGCACAGGGGTACTACCTGCTGGGTCTTGTCTGTGCTCCCAGATCACTCTGGCAGTTGGTAATGACAGATTTTGAACGGAAGAGGTGGTGAAGTCAGTGGGGAAGCTATTGTGGTGGTTGAGGTGAGAGTCAGTAAGGACATGGGCAAGCATGTCCTTACTGGTACAAGGGTACCAATAGGAATAAAAAGAAGTCAAGACATAGGCCATTATTAATTTCTACAGCAACACAATTGTTTTATTGATATGCCTCATTTGAATGTTTACTGTATATTCAAATCTTGATATTAAGTTACAACTTCCAGTTACAATGAACTGGAAGATAAAATCAATCAAAAAAGTAATTTGATAATATATGTTTATGATCCATTTATTGTGAAGCTCAGAAACAAAAGAAAAACCTGCCATTGTGGATACAATTATGTAATAGATCAGTAATCTTACCTGTTTTTAAAACATATAACTTTAATAAAATTGACTTGATTCTCTCTCTTAACTGAGAAAGTTACTGACAATTAAAATACCTAGTCATTCATAATGGAGGAATAGAAATAGCTAAATGTGACTAATATAGAGACAGTGGAAAGGCAAATAAAGCTACTGAGATAGGAAGGAGTAGCAAATGTGAGGGCTCTTACATATGCCGTAGTACAGGATTAGAATCTCATTAAATGAAGAGTTAATAAAGGGCTTTAAATGAGGGGTGATAAAATCTTAGCAGCTCCGCATTGAAAAAAAAAAAGAAACTTTACACTCCCCAAATTCAGCTCAACTTCAGTAATATATGTAACATACCAAAATTTCCAAAGGGAATCCCCACATTCCAAAAACTTTCAAGTTTTATTAAAGAACAATAAAACATCCTCATATTTAAATAGCAGGACTTTATGCTTCTTATGCTAATAGTGTAAGCTGATTTCTCTAAGAATTTAATATAGGTATGAAACTAAGATATATTAATTTTTTATGTTATAGTAATAAATTTATCTAGTTGTATGACATATCTAAATTTATTGTTTAATTAAAATTTGACAACAGTAATCATTATTAAAACATTGCATACTTAAGGAATAAAGATGAAAGTGTCATCCTTTTCTATAGTATATTGGTAGTTTGGTTACTTGCTTTAACCCAGTAAAAGAAAAGCCACCATACAGAGTGCCACCTACTCCTTTGCTCCTTCCCCTTGATCCCAAAAATTTATCATATGTCATCGTTTTCTGCATGGTTATTTAGGAGAAAAGATACTTGTTTTTGTTTTTAGAACTCTCTCCAGACTTTATTTTCTTAGTAGTAAATTGCTTCAAACATATTGGTTGGTATTTAATGCTACATTAAATAAAGTCCAAATGTGTGTGTTTAAGTGCCTCATCATATTCAGTGGAAAAGGTTTAATTTCTTTCTCTAGAGAATATTACTGAAGAGTTTGTCTTCTTTACTGTTGTATCTAAATGGTTTTTTAATTGTATTTTTAATTGAAAAGTAATAATTGCACACATTCTTGGATGCATAGTGATGTTTTGATACAATACTATATAGGAATCAGATTGGGCTAATTAGCATATCCATCATTTCAAACATTTATCATCTATTTGTATTGGGAGTATTCAGTATCTTCCTTCTAGCTATTTGAAGCTATATATTAATAGTATTGTCTCCTATAGTCATCTTACAGTAATATAGAACACTAGAACTTATTCCTTCTACCTAGCTGTAATATTGCATCCTTTAACAAATGCAAAGAAGCATTTGAGAATGCTAATATGGAAGTTTTTTGTAATCAAAATTCCAATGTTGAAATGTTTCTAGAGATCATGTAGCATAACATCCCATTTTTTTGCAGCTGAAGGTAAATTGAGGCTCAGAGCATTTAAATGGCCTACAATTTTATGCATTCAGCTTTTTCAGGAACTAGGAATCAAACCCAGGTCTCAAAGTATAGTGGTTTTTTTAGTTTTGTAATTTGCTGATGGGTTGTACTTTATAGTATCACACAACTGCTTGACCAAAATTTGGCATGGCTCAGCAATTGTCTATTCCTCCTTCTGTAGATGTGATCTTGAATGAAACTATTGTCTACATTGCCAGCACTTTTTTATTTCACAGAACTAACTGGCTACCATGCTCTGTTAATTCTGCTTTCAAATAAATTTTGAAGCTGCTACTTCCTCATTACCCTAAATAATGTTGATATAATTTAGGCAGCTACCATACCCTACTTTGATTACTATTATGGATGATGGTGGCAGCCTGTCTCAAGAGGCCGCTGTGAGGACACCAGCTGCAGTGGGAGAGGCACAGCTGGGGCTACACACTCCGTGGAGCCAGTGGGGGTGGGAACAGGTGACACCAGCAGGAACCCCATGCCTTACCAAGTTAGTGGGGTGGCAGCCCAAGCTCCCGGGTGCAACTGCAGCCACCCAGCGGTGGCTCTGGACCTCGGCATCTCTGTGCTCTTGGGGGTCCGAGAAGCCCCCTATCTCCCAAGCTCAGAAGTGTCTGCTCCACTCCCTTGCCTTTCCCTGTTCCCAGCACCCACTTCAGCATGGAGCAAAGTTGTGGCTAAGCCTGAGTGCTGTCGCTACCCAGCCAGATGTGTGTGCGCTTGGGGTGGTGCTGATGTGTCCGGAATTGGTGGGTTCTTGGTCTCACTGACTTCAAGAATGAAGCCGGGGACCCTCGTGGTGAGTTTTACAGTTCTTAAAGGCGGCGTGTCCAGAGTTTGTTCCTTCTGATGTTCAGATGTGTTCAGAGTTTCTCCCTTCTGGTGGGTTCGTGGTCTCGCTGGCTTCAGGAGTGACGCTGTAGACCTTCCTGGTGAGTGTTACAGCTCATAAAAGCAGTGTGGACCCAAAGAGTGAGCAACAGTAAGATTTAGTGCAAAGAGCAAAAGAACAAAGCTTCCACAGTGTGGAAAGGGACCCCAGCAAGTTGCCATTGCTAACTTGGGCAGCCTGATTTCATTCCCTCATCTGGCCCCACCCAGATCCTGCTGATTGGTCCATTTTACAGAGAGCTGATTGGTCTGTTTTGACAGGGTGCCTGGTGCGTTTACAATCCCTGAGATAGACGCAAAAGTTCTCCAAGTCCCCACTAGATTAGCTAGACACAGATTACTGATGGGTACATTTACAAACCTTGAGCTAGACACAGGGTGCTGATTGGTGTGTTCACAAACCTTGAGCTAGATACAGAGTGCTGATTGGTGTATTTACAATCCCTTAGCTAGACATAAATGTTCTCCAAGTCCCCAGCAGATAAGCTAGATACAGAGTGCTGATTGGTGCATTTACAAACCCAGAGCTAGGCACAGGGTGCTGATTGGTGCATATGTAATCCTCCAGCTAGACATAAAAGTTCTCCAAGTCCCCACTAGACTCAGGAGCCCAGGTGGTTTCACCCAGTGGATCCCACAGGTGGCGGCAGATGGAGCTGCCTGTCAGTCCCGCGCCTTGTGCACTGGTACTCCTCAGCCCTTGGGCAGTTGATCGGACCGTGGCGCAGAGCAGGGGTCATTGCTAGTCGGGGAGGCTGCCGCTGTGCAGGAGCCCAGGGTCGCGAAGGAGGCTCAGGCATGGCAGGCTGCAGGCCCCAGCCCTGCCCCACAGGGAGGCAGCTGAGGCCCAGTGAGAAGCAGCGCCAGTGGGCTGGCCGGCACTGCTGGGGGACCCAGCGCAACCTCTGCAGCTGCTGGCCCGGGTGCTGAGCCCCTCACTGTCCGGGCCGGCGGCTCCGAGTGCGGGGCCGCGGAGCCCACGCCCACCCGGAACTCGTGCTTGCCCGCAAGGGCGCGCAGCCCCAGTTCCTGCCCACGCCTCTCCCTCCACACCTCCCCGCAAGCTGAGGGAGCCGGCTCCAGCCTCGGCCAGCCCAGAAAGGGGCTCCCACAGTGCAGCGGCGGGCTGAAGGGCTCCTCAAGCGCCGCCAGAGTGGGCGCAGAGGCCAAGGAGACGCCGGGAGCAGGGGAGGGCTGCCAGCACGCTGTCACCTCTCACTGACACACCAACACCCTGCCACTTCAGCCCCCTGGGGACTTTGAACACCGACAAGTGTGGAGGGGAGGCCAGGGTGGCTTGGTGTGGGTCTGTGGGCGCCCCTCAGAAGGGACAGTGTGGGTGCTGTGAATGGCATGTTAATGGCAGGGGAATGCAGACAGGTTCCCATGTGGAAAGGGGAGGGTACTTGGTGAAACCCCACTTTCAAGCCAGGGATCACCTGAAGCCTGGGTGCCAGGCTGCCCGTTAGGGTGGAGCCCACAACCGGGAGCGAGAACTTCCTTGATGCCTTTTGGCCAATCAAGTGGTGTTTTTTCCAGGCCTGCCGATGGGCACCCATGCACCAATCAGCACACACTTCCTCCTGCCCATAGACTAATAAGCATGCACTTCTTCCACTCTGAGCCCATAGAAATCCAGGACTCAGCCAGACTCAGACACTCCCAGGATGACCTGCTTGTGAATAGGAGCTAGCCATTTCACTGAGAGCTATTCTGTTGCTCAATAAAGCTCCTCTCTGCCTTGCTCACTCTCCAGTTGTCCACATAACTTCATTTTTCCTAGATGCAGGAAAACAAGAACTCAGGACCTGCCGAACGGTGGGAGCTAAAGGGGCTGTAACATGTTCGTGGCTGGCTCACCAAGCTGTGGGCTTGGTGAGTGGTGGACAGTGGGAGTGAAGAGTGGTGATCCTTCTGGGGGCCCAGACCTTAGGATTCCCGAAGCCAGAGCTGCTGTGACACTATAGTCTTCCTACCCTCTGCCAGAGCCCAGCAGCAGCCCCACACAACGGGAAGCAGCTCCGGGGCTGGGCCAACCCAGGAGCCATGGACCAAAGCAGGGCAGTGGGACCGAAAGAGCTGTAAAACAAATGGGCTAAAACACGCGCCCGCGAAACACATCCCCCAAGTCCCAACACTGCAGGCAACAAGAAGGAGAGAAGAGCTGCAGCCCTTCTGGGAGCCCAGACCTAGGTTTCCCTGAGCCAGGGCTGTGACATGCTGTAACACCCGTTTGGGGGCTCTGCAGTTCCTGGCATCTCTGAGCTTTCAGGCATCACCACTTTCCCCTTGTCCAAACACTGTGCCCATAGCAGAAGCCGTTTTTGGTACGTCTGGTCCAGCTGCAGCCTCCCACAGAGCTGGTGCCTGTGGTAGCACCTGGAGCTGTCTATCCCACTGCAGCAAATGGCATGCACAGTGGCCAGACCCTGGACTTTCTCGCTCACACACCCCTCACTGCTCCGACCTGGTTCCTTTTTGGCAGGTGTGTTATCTCGGCCAAGCGCAAGCCAAGTACAGCCTGCCAGGCCAAATGGGCAAAATGAGCCCAGTGGGTGTGAGCAAAACTCCAACAGAGATGCTGCTGGCCACAGAGGTTTCTGGCTGGCAAAGCGACACCCAAATGATCTCGTGACATTTCAATATCCTTATATCCAGTTTCTCCTTCAACCTAATCCCACACTTGTTCTAGAATGAACTTTAAAGATTATAATTCTTATCATTATCTGCCATTTTAAAGTCATCCAATGGCTGACCATTACCTTAAGGATAAGTCGAAGAGTACCAGATATGACACAATCTGGCCCCTGATCATATCCTCCATCATCACCTCCTTGTCCCATGAGTACAATTTCCTGAACGTGGTATGCTCTCTTTTGCCTCCTTTGTTAGCGCTCCTTAGAATACCTTCCTCCTTATCACATAGCTAACTCATTCTCAAATTTCGAGATACCCTCAAGTGAAACTTTCTCTGGAGAGTCTTTACTGGCATTCCTCCAACATGTGAAGGTGTTAGATGGTTCACTTCTAAGTTCCCAAAGCACCTTGGGCACTAATCAATCATGGCACTTACTCAACTGTAATATAACTGTAAATTTACATGTTTATCTTTTCCATTAATCTTGAGCTTCTAAAAAGCAGGGACCTACTTTCATCTCCACATCACTGGAACCTAGCACAAAAATTTATTTGCTGAATAGATGAAGATATAATTTAAGATGACTAAATGAAGAATGAATAAAAGAGTCTATAAGGCAAATAAAACAGAAACCCATACATACAAATACAACTGTTATGTAGACTGCCATCAGAGAAGTTAATTTGTTACACAGTCCCCATAGGTAAAAGAAATATGTAAAGTTTGAGTCTATGTTATACCCACTGCAAAACAGAAATTTATTATAAACAAAACTTATTTTTGTGGGAATATGTTTAGTAGTAAACTTCACCTGCATTTAAAGTGTTTTGATCTTTAAACTAAAAAGCCTTTTAAGAGTGCTGAAGTCCTCAACATTAAATGCTCACTTTTTAAACTCCTGACCATGAGATTCTACTTCTACCCTTTTGATCAACTAATGAGATATCCATTAGAGCCAGATATCTCATGAATAGAAAATGTTGCATACTACCTTCTGGGATTGTTGCAGTAGGCTATCATCAGTGCAAGTGCTATAAAACTTTGGTGTAGAAGTTATAAACTAATCCTAAGTAATACTAAGAGAACACAAATGCAATAGAGAAGAGCATCAATCAGAAGAAAAGGATGTATCTCGCACCCTTTCTATCTCTGGCCAAATGCTACAGCAAGTCTTCTCTGATCTTTTCTATGACCTTTTCAAGTACTAATTATTTTTTTTAATGTTCTACGAATACGAATACATGTTTGTCATTGCCCTTCCTATGATGCATTATAAGATATTAGCAAAGCAAAAGAGATTTGATATTGAAGGTTTAACTGCACAACTTTTGCATACACTTTAATAGGCAAGGCAAAACCTTCTCAGCAGGTGCACTATGAGATGAAGTGATTTTCATGAATAATTCATTTTAATTTTTTTAAAAAAGGTACCTGTGCTAAGATACAAAGTGCAATAATGTTTTTCAAGAGAAATCTGTGAAAATTCGAAGCTGTCATTGCCAATTTGTTTTAGTTCAGATTCAAAAGGTCACCCACTTGACACAATGAAAATGAAAAATGCCCGTTTCTTTTTTCCAAGTCAGCATGCTATGCTCCATATTTTCTATCTAAAATGTTTTTGAAGCCTAAAGAGTAAAGAATTTTATGAGATCTAATAAAAATTTATACTACCACAGAGAAAAAAATTTATAGAACTTCCTTCAAAAATCAATTTCAATAGAATAATATAAAAATGTGGAAATCATCTCAGGATCCTTTGCTGTAAAATGCCTAGAATTTATATTAAAATGCCATCTTACACTATCATGGACCAGGAAGTTCTGTGATTCAAATCATGGCCTGTATAGACTATCATTAAGAATGTTTCCCTTTTTATTTTCTCTGAAAGATAATAACTTCCCATAGAAGCTTTTACATATATTATACCTTTCCATACCCAAGATTATAAGGCAGAGCAGATAATAATGTCATTTTTTAAGATGAGGAAATTGACAACATAAAAAATCCTGAGGCAACACACTCAGAGTCACAAAACTAAGTGGTGAGGTCAAGAACCATGAATACAAAACTTTTATCAAGTGTTATGACTGCCCAGGACACCAGAATTACTATTCCTATGGGGTTTTCATTTAATAGAAAGCACTTTCGAATTGTAGGTAATAGAGTCCATGCTATATGCCAAATGCAATAAGGATATATTCTTTCCAAATTTTAGTTTCAAGAGGCAAAATAAATGAAAATGTAAGACATTCTGAATACATGTATTCTGAATTGTTTACTCCTAAAATATAAAATTTGGATAGATTATATTCCTTATTTAATAATATTAGACTATATTCCTCATATAAGAGAAATTTTCTCCAGAAACACTTTTGTATCAACACTTTTCATCTCAGCTATTACTTAATAACAACATAAAAAATAATCTAAGCCCTAATGGTTGTCTATGAAGCATATCAGCATAGGTCAGAGACCACAAAAGTTAAGGAATCCTTTCCAAGAGATCAAACAAGAGAAAGAACTGACCTTTGTTTTCATCAGAAGAAAAAAAATGGGATATCAAGTAATATGGTAAAACAGGTTCATATCATAATAATCATTATAACCTTACTTAATTGGCTTTATGAAAGCAAGGGTATATGAAATCCTGATGACTTGGAAATGTTTTTAGAAGCTCTGTTCTTCTAGGGATTGGGAGGCTGTGGTGGCTACTGATGCTAACACAAGTGGAAGCAGCAGGAATTGAACTCAGTTCCATTAATTCTCAGTTCCAAATTAGTTTTCAGTTATCAGCAACTTCAAATGATAGTAGTTATCTATCTCCTCCAGAAAGCATTTTCTCCTTTCCTTCAGCTGCAGGTCCTCCATTGAATTATTTTGCTTCATCATTCACATTTCTTACAGCCTCAGAAAGAGAGGATACTTTTCTAACAGTGACCCCCCAGTTTCCTTCTTCCACTTCTAGGGCACCATCAGAGATACCATAAACAAACTTGAAACACACATGCATCACAACATGGCAGAGATCAAAGAAGAAGCAGTCACATGTGAAGAGGAGCAAATTTGAGAGGTATCCTGGCTTAATAACAATGCGCTTTTGGGAATTTATCCATTCCCATGAAAACTAATACAGTCAAGAAAGCAAAAACTCATTCATTACTGTGAGAGTTACACCAAGCCATTCATGAGAGACTTGACCCCTGAACCCAAATACCTTTCACTAGGGCTTACTTCCCAATATTCAACATGAGCTTCGATGGGAACAGACATACCATATGCAAGCCATAATACTGACTAACCATATGCCACTATTATCAACTGACTCTGGTAGTACTTTCTTGTCAATATATCTGAAACTTAAGTGTCAATAGTCTGAAAAGCTATTCTAAGGGCACAATCTGAGTTTTAGACTAGAGTGCTAAGAAAGCACTAAGGCCATACTTTTGAACTCCTTAAAGGAGATCCACAAAGTACCAAAATCTCAATTAGTCTTATAAATAAATGTACCCAAGAACAAGAAAGACTAAGCAAGAGAGTACAGATATAAAGTATTGTTAACCTTCACTGGACAAACACTATATGCCAGAAACTGTGCCAAGCAATGGTGATAGAATGATGAATAGGACAGAAAATGGGAATAACTCCTTCTTTACATAAAGCTTAGAATCTAGCTGAAAATATAGACTATTAATAAAATAATTAAAACAACGTGTAATGAGTGCCTTGATAAAGAAATTAAGAGTGGAACATTTACCAAGATAGGCTATATTGTAAGTCATAAAACACACCTTAACAAATTTCAAAGAATACAAATTATACCAACTATATTCTCAGACCACAGTGGAATTAAACTGGAAATATAACAAGAAGATAGCCAGAAAGTTCCTGAATATTACAAATTAAATGAAACACTTCTAGACAACACATGTGTCAAAGATGAAGTCTTAGAGAAATTTTTAAATATTTGGAACAAAATGAAAATTAAAATACAATTTATAAAAATGTGTGGGAAGAAGTAAAAGCAGTGCTTATAGGGAAATTTATATTATTGAATGTAGCGTATATTAGAAAAGAAGAAATATCTATGACCAGTAACCTAAGCCTCCACCTCAGAAAACTAAAGAAAGAAGAGCAATTTAAGTCTGAAGCAAGCAGAAGAAAAGAAATAATGAAAATTAGAACAGAAATCTATTAAATGAAAAAGAAGAAAACAAGAAAAAATTAACAAAAACAAAAGCTAATTTTTGAAAAGATCAATAAAGTTGATATAAACCTTTAGCCAGAGTAACTTGGGGGAAAAAAGGCACAAATTACAAATATCAGTAAGGAAAGACAGGTCATTCCTACTCATGCCATGGACATTAAAATGATAATAAAGAAATAATACATACAATTTTATGTCTACAAATTTGGTAATGTGGGGAAGTTTAAATTTTCTTTCTGAAGTTTTGATAACTGAGTCTGCTAAGATATGCCAACAAAAGGCAAATTAATAGAGGAAATGGCAAATAAATTTATTAATGTGCAAGTACATAGGAATCACACAAAAGATGAAACTCAAGAAAGAGCTAGATGGTTGAAGCTTAAAAATCCTCTTCTTAGTGGGGAAGAAAGTGTGGAATGCAGGCAATTTGAAAGGAAGAGTAAATGATTTTCGGGGGAGATGAACGCGACTGTAGCACAGAAAACAGCCTGGGACAAAGTTCCTCCAGACTGTGTGGGAGGTGGTGACAGTTACGAAAAGGTGAGGGGTAGAACTGCACTACAAACAAAGATTGACAAACTATGCAGATAAAGTCTCTCAGGTAACAGCCTTCAGAAGAATAGATAAAACATCTGCGTAGGTGGACATGACAATAACCTTTAGTTTCATCTTTTGTGATTCATCTTCCCTGGTTAATGAGATTTCACACAGGGATTGATTGCCATTGTGTTTGTTTTGAAAGAACTTTCCTTAGTCAAATAAAGGGAATTTCAGACAGACGCCCTGTCTGCACTGGGAAAGAAACAAGGGAAGGTCAGAGAGACATTGATTGTGAGGCAGCTTCAAATGTCTTCCAATTTCTTTTCATTCAAGGTGCTCAGCATGCCAAAGCACCAAACTACGGTACTCCTAATAGTAACATAAATAAAATGAAAAAACTCCTTGAAAGACACAAAATACCAAAACTTATACCAGGAGAAGAGAAAATCTTAGTAGGCCTATATTTATTTTAAAAATTGAAACCATGAGGCCCAAATGATTTCACAAATGACTTCTACCAAACATTGAAGGAAGGCAATGTTTCACAATCCCTTCCAAAAATAGAAACAAAGAGAACACATTCCAATTTATTTTTTAAGACCAGCGTTACCGCATACCAAAATGAGATAACATAGGAAATAAGAACTACACTCCAATATCTCTCATAAACATAGATGCAAAAATCCTCAACAAAATATTAGCATATTGAATCCAACAATATAAAAAAGAATTTACACATTTCAGGTAGAGCTGGTTAACATAACAAAGATTAATCAATGTAATCCACCACATCAATACACTAAAGAAGAAAACTTGTGTTATCATATCAATTAATGCAAAAAAGCATTTGATAAAATTCAACACCCATTCACAATAAATTTAAAAATAAAACTCTCAGCAAATTAGGAATATAAAAAAACTTCCTAAACCTAATAAAGAACATCAACAATTACGTATTGTAATTGTCCAACAGGTTCTTCCTGGCTGCTGCACAAACAATATCAATTTACTGAGACTACAGCATTGGAATAAAGGGTTTAATAGACATGAGGCTGGCCCACCTAGGAGAACTAGAGTTATCACTCAAATCAGTCTTCCTAAAGGCTCAGAAGTTAGGGGTTTTAGGGACAATTTGGTGGGTAGGAAATGGGTGCTGCAGATTGATTTCAGATGAAATCATAGGGGTGTGGAAAATGGTCCTCATGCACTAAGTCTCCTCTGTATGGGGCCACAAGATCAGTTCAGTCATGAGCCACAAGTCTGGGTGGAGTCAGTCTGAAAAACATCTCGATAAACCCAATCAGGTTCTATAATAGTGATGTTATCTATAGGAGCATTTGGGGAAGTCACAAATCTTATGACCTCTGGCCACATGACTCCTGAGTAGTAATGGGTTATAGAAACTATGTAGATAGAGTTCAAGACCTTCTCATAATCCTGTCAGGCCTCTGAGCCCAAGCCAAGCCATCGCATCCCCTGTGACTTGCATGTATACGCCCAGATGGCCTGAAGTAACTGAAGAATCACAGAAGAAGTGAATATGCCCTGCCCCACCTTAACTGATGACATTCCACCACAAAAGAAGTGAAAATGGCCGGTCCTTGCCTTAAGTGATGACATTACCTTGTGAAAGTCCTTTTCCTGGCTCATCCTGGCTCAAAAAGCTCCCCCACTGAGCACCTTGTGACCCCTACTCCTGCCTGCCAGAGAACAAACCCTCTTTGGCTGTAATTTTTCTTTACCTGCCCAAATCTTATAAAACGGCCCCACCCCTATCTCCCTTTGCTGACTCTCTTTTTGGACTCAGCCGGCCTGCACCCAGGTGATTAAAAGCTTTATTGTTCACACAAAGCCTGTTTGGTGGTCTCTTCACACAGACGCCCATGAAACTAACCTTGTGGATTTTCATTAGTTTTACAAACATGTTTAATTTTGGGAAGAGTTATTATCATCTTTGTTTTAAAGTCAAACTATAAACTAAATTCCTCCCAAAGCTAGCTTTGCCTACACCTAGGAATGGCCAAGGACAGCTTGGAGGTCAGAAGCAAGATGGAGTCTACTATGTCAGATTCACTTAATGTCAGAATTTTGTAAAGGCAGTTTCACTATAACTAACATCATACTTAATAATGATAAAAAGGACCCTTTACCTGTATTGTCGAAAATAAAGCAAGGATGTCTGCCTTCATCATTCTGATCTAACATTATACTATAAGTACTAGTTAGTACAATAAGAAAGGGAAGTAAAACAAGAAAGGGAAGTAAAAGAAAAACAGATTGGAGAGGAAGAAATAAAACTATCTTAATTCCTATATGAAATGATTATGAAGAAAATAGTCCAAAGAATCAACCAAAAAATTCCTGGATCTAATAAATGAGTATAGCAAAGTATCAGAATAGAAGGTTAATGTACAAAAGTCAATTGCTATTCTATATACCAGCAATGAACAATGGGAATTTTTTTCAAAATACCGTTTGTAATAGCACCCAATAACAGGTAAAATAATCAGGTATATCTAATGGAAATGTACAGAATATATGTGCAGGAAAGAAAATCTGATGAAAGAAATCAAAGGAAGCTCTAATGGACAGATATTCCATGTTCATGGATTGAAAGCCTCAATATTGTTAAAATGTTAGTTCTTCCCAATTTGATCTATAGATTAAATGCAATCCCAAGCATAATCTCAATAAGCTCTTTTGTAGTTGTAGATACACTTACTCTAAACTTTAAATGAAGAGGGAAAAGATCCAGAACACAATGCAATGCTGAAGAAAAACCAAGTTGGAAGACTCATACTACCCATTTCAAGACCTACTATAAAGCCACAGTAAGAAAGACAGCATGGCACTGGAAAGAGAGTACACTGAATGGAATAGAATAGAAAGCCCAACAATAGACCTATGCAGGTACAATCAACTGATCTTTGACAAAAGATCAAGGGTAATTCAATGAAGAAAGGAGAGTCTATTCAACAAATGGTGCTGAAAACAATGAGACATTTATATGCAAACAAAAAGGAGAAAGAATCTAGACACAGACTTTAGACCTTTCACAAAAGTTAACTCCAAATGAATAATGGATCTAAATGTAAAATGCAAACTATAAAACGTCAAGAAGAAAACACAGGATATATAGAAATTTAGGTGACCTTGGGTTTGATGAAGAGACTTTATATACCATACCAAAACCATGATCCATTAAAAAAATTAAGTTGGTCTTTGTCAAAATTTAAAACATCTACTCTATGATAAAAACTATTATAAAAATGAAAAGAAAAACACAGACTGTTAGGAAATATTTTCAAAAACACATATCTATTAAAGAATTTCTATCCAAAATATACAAACAACTCTAAAACTTAATAAGAAAACAAACAAACAAATTAAAAAATAGGGGAAGAATCTGACTAGACACTTTACCAAAGAGGATGTTGTTGGAGTTCATGAAAGATACTGCAAAGTATGGCATTTTGAAATGCTGAGCACTTTGAATTAAAGAGAATTAAAAGGCCTTAAAAGCATCCTCAGAGCCAAGGACTTTTTGACCTTCTCTTGATATCTACCCCCAAGCAAGCAATAGAACTGTATGCAAAGTTCACTTATCTGAGGCTCCTCCAGAAGGAAGATAATTGCCTTTGATCTCTTCCCTAAACTCTTACTAACCAGGGAAGATTAAACTCATATTGCAGAAAGGATGACAGAGGAATGTCACTATACCTAGGCAGACTTTGTCACAAGCTATTGTCTGTTCTTCAGTACCATTCAATTTCTAAAGAGAATCATTTATAAACTATTGTCTGCTCTTTGAGTCTATTAAACTCTCCTAAAAATCATTTAATACCCCTCAAAATTGCCTACATTCCCCCATGTCACTCTCCTCTATGAAGAGGGTGCTATTTAAGCTTCAGCCATTTGATCCTTCTTTGTGTCTCATATTTTGGTGGTCTGGTGCATATTAATAAATTTGTGTGCCCTTCCTCATGTTAATCTATCCTTGTCCATTTATTTCATCAAATTCTAATCTTCAGAGAGAGAGGAAAACTCTCTTTGCCCCTACAATATATAGATGGCAAACAAGCATATGAGAAGAGTCTCAATACTATTTGTCTTTAGGGAATTGCAAATTAAAACAACATGTGATAGAGCTCAGGACATATTACTCCAAAATATGACTGTAGGTAACCAGAATAGGTCCCTTTGGCATACTCATTATTTTGGATTGGTTATGTTGAGAAACTGCAGACATGGGAGTAGCTATGAAAATTTGCTCTTTCGTAAGAGAAACTTATCTCTAGAAAGAAAATCTCTATTTATAAGGGTGTCTTCCTCTCTGCAGCAGGAAGAGAATGATAACTAAATCACCAGAGACTTAACCAATAGAGACAGCATATGCTTACATCTGTACAATAAATCTTACCTTTGTTTTATGGTGCTTTTCCTGGCAATCTCCTCTTAACTGAGCCTTTCCTCACCAACTTTTTTGTTTCACAGGAAGTGATATTAAAGCCTAAAGCTTAAATGCACTTTTGAGTTTACTCTGGCGATTTACTCATTTCTCTGGGTTTTCTCCCAGAGAAATCAACGTATATACAGGCAGTATATATGTTGATAAAATTCTGTTTTTCTCCTGTTAATCTCTGTTTTGCTACAGTGAGTTCCAGTTAAGAACTATAAAGTGTGGAGAGAAAATTATTTTTCATACAAATGAAATACCACTACATAATTTTTAGAAGTTAAATCCAAAAATTGACAATGCCAATTGCTGTCAAGTGTGCAGAGCAACAGGAGCTTTCATTCATTGCTGGTGGGGATGCAAAGTGGTATACTTTGGAAGATAGTTTTGATGCAGGGCAGAAGATGCCCAAAATTTGGGTTTAGCCCAGGAAGGTTTCTGGCTTCACTCAGGACAGAATTCGAGGGTAAGTTGGTAGTAAAAGAAAACAGCTTTTTATAGGCAGCAGTGTTACTGCTGTGTGACTGCTCTTGCAGAGAAGGGCTACCCCATAGACTGTATGATGAGATTAGCAGTTCAGGGGCATTTATACCTACTTATAATTATGTGTAAATTAAGGGCCAGGTCATTCAGAAATTTCTAAAAAAGGGGCAGTAACTTCCAGGTGTTGCCATGGAAAAGGGTGTTAAGGTCTCGGTGTTACCATGGCAATGGTAAACTGTCATGGTGCTGATAGGTGTGTCTTATAGATTCTCTTTGGCCAAGGTACTTAGAGTTAAAAGACATTTAGCCAATTAAACATTCTAGGCCAATGGAGATGAGGAGGCACTCACTAGCCCTTAAAATATTTTTGAGTCAAAAACTAAAAGACAAAAATAAGATTATATATCAGTAAAAACCAAGATTATAGAATCAAGCTACATTGGGGGGAAACATTGCTCCCAAAGACCTCTGAGACAAAACATTTTAGCATCAAGCCACAATTTTAGTCAGAATCAGAAGAGAGAAACTCACTGGAGATGATGAAAAAGGAGAGAGCCGTTATTCCAGGCCTTCTTAAAGGGAGATAAACTTGGAAGTAAAACAATAGTTGAATATGTTAGACATTAATCTGAGAAGTTTTAAAAGAAATTGGTTATAGTTCTAACAGCAAAATTTCCTCTAATTTAGGAAATCAATACCTTAAGAAAGCCTGGTTCTAATATGGAGACCATTTTCTAGAAAGTCTACCGCAAATAATTCTTCTTTAATCATAGCAAGCTTAATCCTAAACAAAATTACTTTTATAAATTCCCCTTCACAAGCCTTATCCTCACTTATGCAGACCAGCTACATTATGCTTGGACTTTCTGACTTGTCCTACATTTTCTACCTTCTTCTTAAATAGCCAATCATATTACCCTAGGACCAGGATTTACTATTCAAAATCCTTTCTCATATAAAATTACCCTTTTTTTACATTCTTCCTAGCCAAAAAAAAAAACATGCACTTTCTATCCATAACATTCTTTACATCTCTTTTCTACTAATTGGTTCCCTCATATTTTGAAACTCCCTTTTAATAATTTCCAAACTGACATATATATATTTATTTTTTTTCTTTTCCCAATAGACAGTACAATTTTTGGTATATTTTCTATAAACCTAGAAAGCAAGAAATCCTGAATTGCCCACCAGACATTGACATTTTATAGATGAGAACCATTTCACAATTTAAGATTTTTAACTACACAAAGCTCACTATTTAAAGCCATTTTAACCATTCTAAAGCCTATGGACATCAATTTATTATAAAGTTACATTTTAGAAGACACAACATTATTTTCAAACTAAAACGTTTAAACTAGCCTTACTTGTTTAATTTACGAGTGAGTTTATAAACCAATTTGTCAAATTTGGTTTATAAACCAATTTGATAGCATCCTAGACATAACACCCATCACAATACCTGTATATACACATAAACAAACATATCAAACAAAGTGACCTACACAATACAACTGGATCCAAGTTATTTACAAAATTGGAACCTGTCTACCTGGCCAAATTTTGTTTGCCCCAATAGGTATGGAAAACAGAAAGAGTCAGGGAAGAGGATCCCATAGCATTAAGTAAGGAAGGGAGGGGGCAAAGTATATTACTCAAAGGGAGATCCTGGAGTCCCTAAACCACTGGAGGGCTCACCGGGCAGTGGAAACACTGAAGAAAAATGTTTGAGTGGCCACTTGTCTGCCACTGCAGAAAGCTGTTCATCAAGTCAAGTGTCCAAGACCCCTAGTAAACTTACTTGAACAAGGTAGCTTGTTGGGGCCAGTGGAAGAAGGTTGGCTCTAGTATTGATGGGGAGCTTTTTTTCTCTCTCACGGGGGGATGGTTAAGACATTCTCATTGTCAATAGCCCTTTTGCTTATACTACACACATTGATTCTAGCCCAGGGGCCAGAGAGTCAGGAACTCTTCTTTGGGCATTTCAGATGCCAATCTTGTGACACTTTCTTGGGACGGGTAACCCTGAGAGGGTAGGGAGCTTAATGAAACTGTTAATAATTGCATTTTTTGGCTATTTCCTTTTTTTTTAACCTCTTTTGCCCTATCCCTATTGTAAACTTTAGAGGTGATGATTAAGAGTTGGCTCATAGAGGTTTGGGGTCCCATTGCTGCTTTCTAAAGCTTCCTTCTAATACCAGGGGTAGAATGAATAATAAAATACATACCAAGGAGAGCTTTCCCTTAGGGGTAGTCTGGGTCTGTATTCATATATTTCTGAGTGCCTCAACTAAATGACCCTGAAACAGAGCAGGATTTTTGTCTTTTCCCTGACTTATTTCTTTAACCTTGTCATAATTAACTGGCTTAACTTTTTTTCCTACAACACAGTAAGCACGTGACAATACTTGCAAGTCTTGACAAATTAAAGCACATGGTCACCTTAACAAACATCTCTATGAACTTTTTTGGATCCTCTGAAAATCGCCCATATTTTGACTGGAAAAAGCCAAATCACACTTAGAAAATTGGACATATATTCCAAGTGTTACTTTATTTCCATCAGCTACCTCCTGCAATCGACACAGGTTCGATTTTAGAGACTGATGTGGGACCCCGCTCCTGGTGGTACTGTTTGAGCTTACTTTCTTCTCAGGCAGTAGGAGCTATAAGCTAGGGCTAGTGGATAAGGGGAAGGGGTACCTGATGGCCCTGGGGTGGAATCCTTCATTAGAGAACTAGTGAGATTCCCCCTGACCAGAATTGAGGGACTGAGGAAGATCCACGGAGCGTTAGGGCTTCTAGGGAGAGAAGCTAGGAGGAGATCCCTTAGGGATAGCTCAGGGGTAGCTTCCTGGTGGTGGAAGTAACATAAACAAGTAAAGGGTCATAAAAGCCTGTACATAAGGTACCTCCTCCCATTGTCCTTCTTATTTACAGAATGAATCTAATTGTAAAATAACATTACATGCCTAGGCCAGATGTGTTGGTTTTCTACTGTGTAATGGACCCAAAAAGTGTTGCAATAGAAAATGAGTTTCTTTAAGCCAAATTTGAATTTGCTCTAGTAGCCTAAAAGACACCCTAGTGGAGAGTCCTCTGGGATGCTCATCATTGTCCATGTCTAACAAGGATTTCTACAGGACACAGAAGACTTTCTAAATCTAGTAAGAGGGAAAGCAACTAGGCCCTTGCTATTTTTCCCTTTTAGTTTCTCACTTCCTGCAAAGAAGGTGTAAGTATAGTTAGCAAGTTATGAGAGTAGATTATAAGTGTTTGCCAGTAAACAAAATATGACAAAAGAAGTATTTTTTAACTAAGTGTAGAAGGAAAAATGTAAATAAAGTGACAAGAAAAAAAATGCTGTTGTGAAAAATAATAACTTTAGAGCCAAAAACAAGAGAAGGCAAGACCAAGTTTCCCCCAAGATTCCCCCAGGGTGGGCCTCCAACCCACATTCCTAGAAGAAATGCCAATGTCAAAAACCCTGGAGAATCCAGGGAGCAACTAAAAATACCAAATGTCTAAAACCCACAGTACCTGAATATCGGCCAGTGAGGGTCTCCACAACTAATGCAAGAAAACCCAGAGTATCTGGGAGCCAACCAATGCTGAAAACCCCAGAGCACCCAGTGGGTAGCCAACAGAACCCCAAAGGCATGGCTGGGGCCACAGAACAATGTGACTCTGGCATTTCAGAGTCCTGCAAACAAAACATTAATTTTAGGACTGAAAATAAAATGACTGGTGGTGCAATAAAATGGAGTCAGAAGAAAAAGGACCAGGGGAAGGGGTAACAAGGGTGTGTTTCAGGGCATTCAAATGACAGGGGACTTTAAATTGACCACTTAGCCAGAGGCTTTTATTCCCTAGCTCACCCAATATTATGGGAATTGGGGAAGTGGGGACACTCATCAATCCACAGGAGCCAAAATGGTGCTGATGAATCTTCTGCATGGGACCCAAGTGAGCTTTCTTCAGGTTCCCAAGGTTGGGTAGGCTCAGCTGTTGCAGTGGGAGTGCCAGCACAGGGACCAGTAACCCACTAGCCTGCTGGTCAGAGTGGCAGGTATTGTATAAGGCAGCAGTACTATTATCACTTGCCTGTCCACTCACCTCCACCGCCTGTCTGGAAAAATGAGGGCTCTGAAAAGAGCCTTTGCTTAGTGCTATAGCTCTTGCAGTGTGAGCAGCTCTTCAGTGTTACAGCTCAGTGTTACAACTCTTGCAGCCTCAGTCACTGACCACTTTACCAT
Source organism: Pan troglodytes (assembly GCF_028858775.2). Taxonomy (NCBI): domain Eukaryota; kingdom Metazoa; phylum Chordata; class Mammalia; order Primates; family Hominidae; genus Pan; species Pan troglodytes. The sequence continues at coordinate 95,066,638 of NC_072402.2, read as the reverse complement.
CTTTCTCCTCTTTGCTCATCATCTCACTGGTCGCTGTCTCTTGCCATCATCTTGCCAACTATAACCACTGCTTCTCTCACCGTCATCTTCTCTCTTCAGCCCCACTTTGGGCACGACTTGATGTAGGGTGAGCAAGCCCTAAAATTGGGGCTTAGCCTTGGAAGTTTCTTGGCTTTGCTCAGTGAAGAATTCAAGACCAAGCTGGTAGTAGAAGAAAACAGCTATATTGAGGCAGCAGAGTTACAGCTCTATGACTTCTCCTGCAAAGCAGCACTACCCCATAGGCAGCGTGTTGAGAATAGCAACTCAAGGGCAGTTCTACAGTCATATTTATACCCACTTTCAATTACATGCAAATTAAGGGGAGAGTTATTCAGAAATTTCTAGAAAAGGGGTGGTAACTTCCTTGGAAAGGAAGGAAGGGGCAGTAAGTTTCGGGTACTGCCATAGCAATGGTAAACTGTTATGGTGCTGGTAGGTGTGTCTTATGGAAAAGTACTTTCAGTGTATCTTCCTGTTTCAACCGGTCTTCAATCTGGTCCAGAGTTGAGTCCCACCTCCTACCTCAGTTTGGCAGTTTCTTACAACGCTAAACATTTGGTAACATTACTACATAATCCAGCAACTGCACTCCTAGATATTTACCAAACTAATTTGAAAACATGTCCCAAGAAAATATGCATATAAATGCTTATAACAATTTAATTCATAGCTATCAAAAACTAGAAACAACCAAGATGTTTTTCTATATCTGAATTCATAAATATACTCTAGTATATATTAATATACACAGTGCAATGTTACTGAGTGATAAAAAGAAATGAGCTAATAAGCCACAAAATGACATTAATAAATCTTAAGTGTATATTACTATTTGAAAGAAGCCAATTTGAAAAGGCCATGTAATATGTGGCTCCATTTATATGACATCATGGAAAAGACAAAATGATAGGGATGATAAACATATCAGTGGTTGCTAGCAGTTGGGTGGGTAAGGGGAGTTGAATAGGTGAAATTATGCTATATGACATTGTAATGTGGAATACAAGACATTAAGTAGTTGTGCAGTGGCTCACGCCTGTAATCCCAGCACTTTGGGAGGCCGAGGCAGGCGGATCATGGGGTCAGGGGTTCGAGACGAGCCCGGCCAACATTGTGAAACCCCATCTCTACTAAGGATACAAAAAATTAGCGGGGCATGGTGGCACGCGCCTGTAATCCCGCTACTCGGGAGACTAAGGCAGGAGAATCGCTTGAACCTGGGAGGTGGAGGTTGCAGTGAGCAGAGATCACACCATTGCACTCCAGCCTGGGCAACAGGGCGAGACTCCATCTCAAAAAAAAAAAAAAAACAGTGAGGAAAAATGTACAAATTGCCCATGCAGAAGAATTCCAAATAATTTATGTGGCTATTCTGTCCCCAAGGAGGTAAAGCATAGCTCCCCACTCTCTCAAGTGCGGGCTGTGCATAGTGACCTTTCAAAGAGTATAGTATGTAAGGGAAGCAAGGAAAGAGTAACTATACAGTGGAGAAACTTGACAAGCAATACCTCAGCCAGCTGATGAACGTCCACATCAACAGTGATAAGTCACATTGAAAGCATGTATCCTGAATATGATAGAATGAAAATGGAACATTGCCTCTATGGTTCTCCTCCCAAAAACATTATGAACCCAAGTCTAATCATAAGAAAAACATCCTACAAATTCCAATTTAGGGACATTCCAGAAAAGCAGTGCTTTCAAAACTGCCAAGATCATCAAAAACAAGTAAAGTGTTAGAAACTGTCACAGCCAAGAGGACCCTAAAGGAACATGACAGTAAATATAGTGTGGTATCCACTAAATGTAATGATACCATGAATAGAAAAAAAAAGGACAAAAGAAAATATGAATGAAGTATGAATTTTATTTACTAATAATTTATCAATATTGATCCATTAATTATAACAATCATACTATATTAATGTAAAATAATGATAATAAGGGAAATGGTGTGCAGTCTATGGGGAATCTATGTAATATCTTCACAAGACTTTTCTGAATCTAAACCCATTCTAACATTAAAAGTTAATCTAAAAAAAACAATTTGCCAACTTCAGGGGATGACTTGAAAAGTAGTAAATTAAGGAAAAGAATCATGCATTTATCCTGTCATTCCTAAATAAACTGGACTCTGAGTAATTTTGGTAGCTTTGTAATATGGCAATGTGGCTGGGCTGAATTATATACTTGAGAATTCCCTTTCCTGTGTGTTTTCAGTTAGGCTGGGTGAAAAAGATCATCGAAGGCTCATGCAGTATAAGGCCTGTAGTGGCTGCCAGCACAGTGGACAGGAGAGACCAGTCTTCCGAGAGTCAAGCTGCTTGATAATGCAGCCCAAAGTAAGTGGTAAACTTCATCTTTGGCTAAATATCAGCAAGATACTGATATTTAATAAACTAGTACAATAAGGGAAAGTTGAAAATAATTTTGAAAGGAGTGAGCAAGACAGAAAACAGTCTTTTATAACCTAGTTTAGAAAGTGACATCCTATCACTTCTGCCATATTCTATTCCTTATAAGAGAGTCACTGGTCCTAGCTTACATTCAAGAGGAGGGGATTACACTGAGCATGAATACCAGGAGGCAGGGATCATTGAGAGCCATTTAGAAACTGCCTACCACAGTTTGCTTTGTGACTCCCCATTGACTCACATCCTTCCACATACAAAACACACTCATCCCCTCCCAGAGTCCCCAAAATTCTCATCCCATCACACCATCCGCTCAAAGGCTAGAATATGGCAACCTCCAAATCAGATTGTATACAGATAGGGCTCCTCGGGTGTAGTAACTATTTATTTTCCTTCTTAAAAATTAAAGATGCTTGATTTCCAAATCTAAAACTTAAAAATATTATTAACTTCAAGGCAAATGCATCCTTCTTGTCATTAGCAAATTGTACACGATCTATCATACATATTCCAAAGTAAATATTTAAGTGCTAAAGAGGAAATACTTTAGGAGAGCTTAATTAACAATTGCCAGGTCCATTGATTAATCTTGACAAATGTCTTTATTAAATGTTAATGAGAATCTAGAAGACTGACGACAATTTCTGAAGTTAGCTGGCAGATCAAGACTCAGATACTTGATTAATACTAATTCTTTCCTGTCCTATTTTAGTGTGTAAAAATGACATTTGCGACATTTTTCAACTGATATCAAAGAAGTAAAAAAGAGAAAATTCATTATGCTTCCTAAAATAGTTGAAACTTTCATTCACAAATGACAGAAGCACACTTTAAACTAGTATAAGCAAAAATGGAATAAGGAATTTACTTGTTCATTGCAATTGAGAAATGTAAGGCAGAGCTGGATTCAGATGCAAATGAGACCTCAAATAATATTGTCTTTCCTTTCTGCTTCCCTTTCTATCCAGCTCTCAGAACCACATTTTTGAGAATGTTTGAAAATTCTCCTCTTTAGGCACATATCAACCCATCAAATGACCATAGAACACACAGAAAGATCTCCTTTTTTGAATCAATATATAAAATTTCAGAGAAGGCCTCTGATTGGTCCAACCTGGATCACATGTTCGTTGGGCTGAATTTTTTAATCAAGAAGCAGGGTACTGTCATCACTAACACACCAGAACTGGAGTAGAAGAGGGCCAGTCTCCCAAGGAAAGGCAAGAAATAGGGGAGAGCAGGTGGGAAGGGGATTTTACCACAGGAGGAAAGAAAAAGATAGCTGGACAAGCTAAAACAGTTTTGTTATGCTGTCTTAATAGTAAATTGAAATCAATTATTATGTGAGTTATCCAGCTACATCTAAAATGTACAAAGATACTAACATTTCAATTCAAGAAAGTTTACCTCGGCCAAGATTTATCTGCTTTCGAAAACTAATAATCTTCATAGTCATTCGTAACTATTATGTATTTAAACTTTCAATTTGTTGGTATTTAATGCTACACACCATCACTAGAAGAAGAATTATAGGTATTTGCTTTTTAATCTGAGTAAAGATTTACCTTATCTTAGTCTGAGTTCACTGCTGTTGTAGTAGATGTTTAAATAGTTTTTACATGTGACTCAACTGTAAAAGTTCTCTAATATAACTCTTCCAATAAAAAACATGGTATATGCAAAAACAACACATTTATAAAAGTAACCTAACTCCTGTAAGGTGATACTACTGACATGTTGTTGATATGTTGTTTTAAATTATTTTCAACTACTTTCTTTGAAAATAAAATGATTAAAAAACTGAAAAATGAATAACTTGATGAGATATTTTAAGATGAACTCACTTATAACTACCACCCAGATCATAAAGTAGAATTTTGCAAGCCACCCAGAAACTCCTCCATGTAACTCATCACAGTAATAAGTCCCTTATTCTCCTAAATTTAATCACTGTTCTGACATTTGTAACATTCACTTCCTTCCATTCATTATCATGTTATCACCTAAGTATGCATCCTTAGACACTATAATTTAATCTTGCACCCTCTTTAAGAATCTGATGTGTCTTTTAAGTCTCTTTTAATTTATAGGTTTCTCCTTCACCCCTTTCTTCTTATATCTGTTAAATAACTCGGTGCATTTGAACTATAGAATATCCCAGCAGGTTCCTGTAGCAGTTTAATTATTTCAAGTCTGTTCCTTCAGCTCTCTTAATAATTGTGTAAATTGCTAAAAATCCTGAATAAATCCTTTTCTGTTTAAACTAGTCAGAGTGGGTACAAATGCCTACAGCTAAAAAATACACATATAGTGGAATATAAGATGAGGATGAAAGTTATCTTTAAGAAAATTTTTAGTGAAATTTTATTTAGAAATAAATCCGGCTGGGTGCGGTGGCTCACACCTGTAATCCCAGCACTTTGGGAGGCCGAGGCAGTCGGATCATGAGGTCAAGAGTTCGAGACCATCCTGGCTAACACAGTGAAACCCCATCTTTACTAAAAATACAAAAAATTAGCTGGCTGTGGTGGTGGACGCCTGTAATCCCAGCTACTTGGGAGGCTGAGGCAGGAGAATCTCAAGTACCTGGGAGGCAGAGCTTGCAGTGAGCAGAGATCACACCACTGCACCCCAGCCTGGACAACAGAATGAGACTCCATCTCCAAAAATAAATAAATAAATAAAAATAAATCCACATTGTGAGAAATAATATTGCAGCTTAGTTTCTTCATGTCATGTAGACACCAAGACAACTCTTTCTAAAAGTGTTCATCTTGTATTATAGATCCATATGCAGATCTCTATCAATAGGCCAAGAATATGTGTTGATATAGATGAAAATCTCCATGCAGAGATGAGAAATATATGGCAAAATTTAGGTTTGTAATATTTCCAGCAAAACCCAAATTAGCTTTAGAATTTGAAAAGCAAATATGATTTAGCTTTTAATGAGCATAAACAATGTACATGATACCACCAAGAAATAATGGTAATCACCTATCTTCTTACTGGTTTGAAATGATCATATAACTTAAGGAAGAAGACAGAAGACTCAAACATAGACAATACCATTAGCAAAAGGCAAAGTCTGCAAGTGTGAAGTGACTTTAAGTGTAATCACTACTGGATTTAATCTGGTAAAGATTAATGAAGATGCATAATGCATAAGTATTCCTTGAAGCTAGCTAGAAAACAGCAAGTAAGGCATTGACAAACGGAATGTCATCATTCTAATGCAATACTTTTATTGACTACCCTTATTCAGTAGGTTCAAAAGGAAATACAGAGGAAACAGCTAGATAATAATCTAATAAACTTACCACATATTATATATGTTTTCCATCTAACCAGGCAATGGCCCAGAAATAAAATTAATGCTTTAGCCAATGTATTCTTGGCATTACCCAATGTATTCTTGGCATTACCCAAAGTTGTTGAAAGCTCTTCAATAACAAAAACCATAAGAAAATAGTGTTGAGATACATAACATAGGATAGGAATGTGTAAATCATAATATCATAACAGAGATACTAATAGAAATAATGCTAAAATACCTGCACATTCACACATTATAAAGGAATATAAAGAAGGATCTATTCCAAAATCTCCAAGTTGGAATGATTCACTCTTTGTAGTCTAGGCATTTGGTCGGTCAGTTATGTCTTAATACCAAAATTCACTTGTATGTTAACATATGTCTACACAATACTGAAAGACAGCAGCCTACAACAGAAAGGACAGATGTGTAGCAGACACTGTGTTATTTGCACAAACTCTATTGTTATGTCAGATACTCCTAAGTAATGATAGAACTCTTTCCTGAGGACATGGGCAAAGATTCAGAATCTCAACTCAGGGATCCAGGCAGCTACTACTAATGGAACAAACATGGATGATCCTTGAGACTATGTCTATTTGTCCTCCCTGGCCTGCAGTAAATAGGCAGAAGGATAACCTTGAATTATTTGACAAGAGATAAGCTAAAAATAGCTGGTAATAAGCAGTAGAAATAAGTATCATTAAAATTTCCACCGAATGATGCTTCATAATGGAAAAGTTATTAACTTGAGTTTGAAAAATCATGTTTCCTCAACTGGTATGATAGGTAGTCGATGATTTAAATCCCTTGTTTTTCAAATCATAGTCAACCTAATCTTTTATACTCCATAGAGTGCTTATGTTAATTCCAATAAAAATAATATTTTATAAAAAGTAAGGTACTGCTATGAGCATGTTTTTGAAGGAAGCAATGCATGTTTGTGAAGGAAGTACAAATGTAACACAGACCAACAATAATGCCCCAAAATTTAATATAGAAAAGCATGTTTCTTTGAAAATGCAAATTCAATTTTTATCTATTATTGAACTTCTACGATAGGTGATGCACCTTTGGAGATTACAATCCTATGTAGTGGTCCAAAATATGAGCTCTGGAATCCTAGTGCCAGGGGTCAAATCATGGCCCTGTCACTCCCTAACTGACCTTGGTGACTTCTCTAAGCCTGAGTTTTCCCATTTATAAAATGAAGTAAAAATATTAGCTATGTCATTGTGAAGTGGTATAAACTCATGATATATTATAATGCAACAGTACTACACCATCTTCAACTAGTGAACACTCAACAAGACTTAGAAGTTATTGTTTTTATTATTGCTATTGTTGTCATTGTAATACAAAGATCAATATGACTCATTTAATATTCTCAAATCCTCTTTCAAGAGTCTGGGAGCATAGGGTGGGAGGGGAGGTGGAGGATGGAGAAGTGGGAGGAAAAAACAGAATACATCTAACAGAATAATATAAGAGATAGAATAATATTGGCATATTGATATAAAAACTGTTAGATCAATTCAACTGTTATCAGAATTCAAGTTCAGTTGAAAGGATTAAGAAGATCTTCATCGAGAAGATGAAATTTTGAGAAAGGCATGAGATGGTACCTATGATTTCAACAGACAGAAGGGTCAACATGAGCAAGCTGGAAAGAATGCAGAGGACATGTTTGGAGACTAATGAGTCAGAAATTAAGGAGTAAGTAAGGAAAAATGTGAAAATATAATTTAAAAGTTAGGCTGAACCATATGCTAAAGGGCCAAGATGCTTTGATGAAAGTTTGAAATTGAATAAAACAAGTTAGAAACTCAGCATGTAATACAGAGCTAGAAGTCTGTTTGTAGAAACAAATCATAACAGGGTATTTTTGTGGGACAATGATGACTCACCACCCCCAAAGTCAAAGGCCAGTCAAATGTGCTTTTTTTAAATTTTACTTTGAATTATAGTAAATAATATTTTTGTTAATATTTTTAAATTACAGGGAAAGTTTTGCAAAATCTAGTTAATCTCAGAATTTGCATAATGTTACTCTAAACTGTCCGTTACCTTCTCAAATGATAATCAATGAAAATATACCATATAAAAGAAGTATACATAACTGCTGTTTTAAAACATATATATAATACCCAGATAATAAACCACATTAAAAGTGACATCTTCTGGATTAAAGACTTAAACGTTAGACCTAAAACCATAAAAACCCTAGAAGAAAACCTAGGCATTACCATTCAGGACATAGGCATGGGCAAGGACTTCATGTCTAAAACACCAAAAGCAATGGCAACAAAAGACAAAATTGACAAATGGGATCTAATTAAACTCAAGAGCTTCTGAACAGCAAAAGAAACTACCATCAGAGTGAACAGGCAACCTACAAAATGGGAGAAAATTTTTGCAACCTACTCATCTGACAAAGGGCTAATATCCAGAATCCACAATGAACTCAAACAAATTTACAAGAAAAAAACAAACAACTCCATCAAAAAGTGGGCGAAGGACATGAACAGACACTTCTCAAAAGAAGACATTTATGCAGCCAAAAAACACATGAAAAAATTCTCACCATCACTGGCCATCAGAGAAATGCAAATCAAAACCACAATGAGATACCATCTCATGCCAGTTAGAATGGCAATCATTCAAAAGTCAGGAAACAACAGGTGCTGGAGAGGATGTGGAGAAATAGGAACACTTTTACACTGTTGGTGGGACTGTAAACTAGTTCAACCATTGTGGAAGTCAGTGTGGTGATTCCTCAGGGATCTAGAACTAGAAATACCATTTGACCCAGCCATCCCATTACTGGGTATATACCCAAAGGACTATAAATCATGCTGCTATAAAGACACATGCACACGTATGTTTATTGTGGCACTATTCACAATAGCAAAGACTTGGAACCAACCCAAATGTCCAACAATGATAGACTGGATTAAGAAAATGTGGCACATATACACCATGGAATACTATGCAGCCATAAAAAATGATGAGTTCATGTCCTTTGTAGGGACATGGATGAAATTGGAAATCATCATTCTCAGTAAACTATCGCAAGAACAAAAAACCAAACACCGCATATTCTCAATCATAGGTGGGAATTGAACAATGAGAACACTTGGACACAGGAAGGGGAACATCACACTTGGGACTGTTGTGGGGTGGGGGGAGAGGGGAGGGATAGCATTGGGAGATATACCTAATGCTAGATGACAAGTTAGTGGGTGCAGCACACCAGCATGGCACATGTATACATATGTAACTAACCTGCACAATGTGCACATGTACCCTAAAACTTAAAGTATAATAATAATAAATAAATAAAAAGAATGAAAAGAGAATAAAAAAATAGAATTTCAAAAAAAAGTGACATCTTCAAAATCATCTTCAGATACTCTTTTCTTATTACAAAGAATTATGAATTGCTGAATTTTGCATTTATATAAGTAGCACTGGACTTGGCTTTATAAAGACTTGAAAAGAGGCATATAAGCTTCTCTTCAATCAAGGATATCTACATAAAGAATCAAGACACATCTTTTTTAAAATAATAAAATACCATGTTAAGTGGCTAGAATAAAGTAAAAAATAAAGGGAGCTAACCTTTTTTGAAAGCCATGTAGTTTACATCCCACATCTCACTGAATCTGCTCAGCAGCCCCATTTTTACAGATCAGAGACGTTATCAAGAGGTCATCTTCCCAACAGGTGAGGCTAAGCCTGGACTCAGGAGCTAGAAATTCAAATGCTAGTGCTGCCTCTAAAGGCTTTGTGATTTTAGGCAAATGGTAAGCCTCTTTAAGTCTCAGTTGCTTCATCTGTTACACTGGGAATATAACAGTATTTGATAAACACAGATGCTGTGAAGGAAAACTAAAAAGTATGTGTGAAATAATTACACCCTATTTACTTGAAGTACGTTCTGAGGAATTCTAGTCCTGGAAGATTGTTGTGACCACAAATGGATCTACAGTCTTATAGATTGATTCTTGGGAATGACTATGTTTAATTTTTACCCTTTGGAGATTTATAGTGTTCATTAAGACTGAGAAATCCTGCAGTCAAATATTTAAAAATGTAGCTTTAACTTCACTTAACCCATAAGTTTTCAAATTTATTTTTACATAGACTATTATTTTACTCTTTTCCCTTTCATTACTTTTCCTATCTTTTATTCTTTTTCTTCCTTTCTTTGTTCCTTTTTATGGAGCATTTAAGCCCCTATATCCAAAGAAAAATACTCCACAGAATATTCTCCAGGAAGCACTTTATAATACAATTAGCTGGCATTCATAGCAGGCATGAGAGATTCAAACAATTAGCAATATAAAATTTCAAATACGGAAAAGGTACATGAGAAATGGCATGACCCAAGAGGCTTTACAAAAGAAATAAACTTGATGCAGAGATACAAACTTAGACAAACAGAATAAAAAGGAGACTTACACGGGCAGAGTAAACACAGTTCAAATGGAGAGTTTGTAAAGGTAATAATATTGACGGTGATGCCAGATATCATGGCTATTGCACACCAAACACATAATATTCATCAGGCATTATCTCATTTAGCAGGTGAGAAGTTTAGTGAAGTAGACCAGGACCAAATTTGGGAAACTCTGAGTACCTTCTTATACAGCTATCTTCCTGATAAAATCCCTGGGGAATTTAAGTGTTGAATCATTCAAAAAGCATTTATTGAAAACTGCTCCTCAAAGCAATATGCTAGATACTTTGTGTAAGAGGAGTAAAGAATTAGTATGCTGAAAGCAAATTAGAAGGCAGTAAGTTGGAGGGAGGAGAATATAGGTAGGGAGACGAGCTAGCAAGCTATCATGTGAATCAAGGTATAAAATGATGAGGGCCTGGAGACAGAGTTAAGGTGGAAAACAAAGAAAAAGATTAGATGAGAAATCAGTTCTGGGTGTCACATGATTAAGGAAGAGTGATAATTGTGACTAAGAATGGGTTAGCCCTCTAAAGCAGGATCTTTAAACTGCAGATTTTGGTAATTAGGGTTTGTGAAATGGGTTTAATGGATCACAACCAATATCTTACTGCATCCAAAGAAAAAGAAAAGAAAACAGCAGAGTGTACCTACACACTAAGTATTGTTTCATGAAACTTTTATTTCAGAACTATGTACTACATATGTGTGCACTGGGTCATATGTAGTTAAAAACTTTAAGATTCTATGCAAATAAAGAATGAAATAAAGCAGTGAAATCAGAAAAATGAGAGAATTTTAAGGAGATGATATCACATACCAATTATAAAAGAACTAAACACAATGATTTCTCAGAGAAAATTATTGGGCTTACATAAAATAGGGTCAATCAGAAAAGAGCAGACACTAGACTGCTAAGAAATATCATATATTTATTATTTTTTATTCATAGCATATTAACTTAGTAAACTAATGTACCTCAATCATGCGTAAAGATGACCAAATATTTTGAATTACCCTCATGTCTCTGATAGACTTTTCTTTTCTTAGTTTCGTGTTAATAATAATTCAAGTATTTAAGATCTGTAATGTACAATATTGAGAAAATCTATAATTTATGAAAATATGACCCTTAAAAACCAAAAATATATCACTAGCTGTATAGGCATGCAGAAAGTATCCTTAAAAGGATTAAGATCCAGTTCCATTCATACCAAAAGCCTTTGACAAGGCAAAAGTTATGCTATTCTTCTAAAAACTGTACCTTGATTTCTGTTTATTATCCTTTCCGTTCAAATACTGCATCAAGCACAAGCTATTTTAAAACATTGAAAATATTGCTTTAGGTTAAGAAGAGATAAGGGACTTAGCTGTTACTGTCAGTTGTTTGTGCATTACTATGACATCGTACAAGACAAGGCATTTGGCCATCTCTGGTTGTCTAGATCTGCAATGGATGTATTTCAATGAATGCTAAATTCAAAGAAAATGTATTGAGTTTTTAGTATGTAGACATTTCGACAATATTGTCGTTTCTTGTACATAAGAAATTAACAATCCCGTAGGAGTTCTAATTATATAATGAAACACGATTAAGGCAGAGTATGCTATGTGCCATGCTATAGATAAAATCCAGGGTCAAAAGGGTTTCAGAGAATAAAGATACCTTTTATTTTTCACTAGGATGATTGATGAAGAGTTTATAAGAGATGTGACACTTTAACTGGTTCTTGAAAAACAATAGAATTCTGACAGGTCAAAATTAGAAGTAGGGATTAATGATGTAAGAAGATAAACAAGATGAGGAAAAGGAGAGATGAAGATTCACAGTCAACCAATTTGAATATATCATAAGGTATATGTGCAGAAGGGTGGATGATGCTGTAATGAGCTACCCAGATCACCCTCGTTAATGAAGGACCTACATTCCAGCTTCTGGAAATTCTGCCAACTTACAGCCCTTAGATGTCAGCCCTCTCCAAAAATATCCTATGCCTAAAAAGAGCCACCTGAATCAAGGTCACTCTCTCATCATGGGCCAGCCCATGTTTAATGATTGACTGATGCAGAAGTACAAAGGCACTCACTGGATGCAGGACAATTCTGACAGCCATCCCAGCTTCAGAGATCCTGGTTCAGCTGAAGCCTTTGTTGAGACCACATCACAACTCAACTTCTACTTCTGCCAAACTCTGTTTCATTTACTTCCCTTACCTCCACAGGAGTTGATCCCAACAGTGCTTCCTAACAAACTTCCTGCACACTAATATCCATCTCAGAGTCCTTATTTGGGAGGCCAACCTATGACAAGAAGCGTTAGTAGAGATTTCTGATTTTTAAGATGAACAACAGAAAGCATTCTACTCTTTCTATTCATTTTGTCCTCCAAGATACTTCCCAGAACTCACAAGTAGACAAAGAAATAGAAATTCCATATTCATTAAAACCAGGAGATATATTTGAACCCAAAATATAATATAGAAAGAAGGAAAATAAAGACCAGTGCATTTAGCAAAATATTGGCTTGTTAGACTTCAAAGCACTCAGAACAGAATAACTAAAAAACAATTTGCCCCACATATCCATGAAGATTGTTTAGGGACTGAACTTTGTCCCCCCAAAACCACATGTTAAAGTCTTAAATGCCCAGCCCCCAACCCAGTACCACAGAATGTAACTGTGTTTGGAGAGAGAATCTTTATAGAGATAGGTAATTAAGTTAAAATGAAGTCCTAGGTGGGCCCTAATACAATATGACTGGTGTGCTTAGAAGAGGAAATTAGGACACAGAAACATACAGAGGGAAGGTTATGTAAAGACACAGAAAGAAGACAGTGATTTACAAGCCAAGAGGCGAGGCCTTCAGAAGAAACCAACCCTGCCAACACTTTGATCTTGAACTTGACTCAGGAACTATGAGAAAATAAATTCTGTTATTCAAGTCACCCTGTCTACTGTGTTTTGTTATGATGGCCCAAGAAGACTATGGGTCTTATCTAATATCTCATGCCTAAAGATCTTAAGCTGTTTGAGAAAACTCAAAAGAACAATTAAAGCAAGAGAATACAAAGGAAACACAACCAGCATAGAATATAACAGCAAGCTTCAAAGTAATCATCTTCAATATTCTAAGAGAGATAAGAGAACGAATTATATGAAGAAACAAGATATAGATTGCTATGAAAATAAAAAAACAATTTCTTTTAAATTAAAAAATGTAACAGATAGAATTGGAAAAAATTAATAGCATACTCACAAAATAAATTTAGAAATTAGAAATTTTCCCAAAAAAATCAATGAAAAGAAAAGAGTTAGAGAATAGGAGAGAAAAGAAAATTAAAAGACCAGTTGAGGAAGGCCAATATTCAGCTAAAAGGGAGACCATGTGACATTGCTCTAGCTAATAAGATGTAAATGGAAGTCATTATTAGGTAGAGCTTCTAGGAAAATATTTTAAAAGAAAAAAGACTCAGAGGGCTCAAGCTTTCTGCCTGTTTTCATTCTTTCTTCCTGTCTGAAATATAGATGAATGCTAAAAATAAAGCATTAATCCTGCAACCTAGAAGTGACCTGCATGATACAAATAGCCACATGAAAAGAACTGGAAAGTCAAAATGAAACTTGTGTCCCAAATGGCATAGCGAAGCCTATTCATCATCACTGAGCTGCCTATTTCTGGACTTCTTACTATACGGGTAACATTGAACTTCTTGGCACAGTGTAGCCAAGTCTTCTATAATTAGCCAGTGTAGTCTATTTCATTATTATAGTATACTATTTGACTCAGCAGATACTTAAAACATCATAAAAATAGAAACTCTAAATATTAACTTAACAAAAACTATAATATAACCAAAAGTAGTATATATTAGAAATGTGGGGATGTATTAGAGTTCTCCAGAGAAACAAAACCAATAGGAGATAGATATAGTAGATAGATGATTGATAGATAGATAGATAGATTGATGTGGAGAGAGAGGTTGTGAGAAATTGGCTCACATGATTTTAGAGGATAAGAAGTCCCATGATCTACCATCTGCACATAAGTAAGTATATTCCAGGCCAAGGCAGGAGAAGCTGCAATGAGAAGTTCCAGCTCATACAGTGAGGCAGGAAAAAAAAAGGGTAAATTCCTCCTTCCTCTACCTTTTGTTCTATTCAGGCCCTCAACCCTGAACAGATTAAATGATGCCCACTCACATTGTGGAAGAGTATCTACTTTACTCAGTCCACTGATTCAAATACTAATCTCATCCAGAAACCCCCAGAGATACACTCAAAATATTTAACCTGGATACCCCTTGGTCCAGTCAATTTGACACATAACATTAATCATCACAGGGGAGTTGCAAGATAGCATAAATCCTGATCTATGATATTCAAGTTCAAATAAATGCCTTAAACTAATGAATTGAGAGAAAGCAATGTAAGTATATAACTTAAAAATATAAAGTAACTATTATAAAAGAGTGAAAGTGGCTGCCAAAGGAAGCTATAGTTTGAAACTAAAAAGACATGAAGCAGGTGAATGAATTTTTAATTTTAATCCTTTTGACACTGTTAGACTTTATTAAATGTTCTGCATGTATTTTTTTTAATTTAGAAAGTATTTGAAGATGAGTAATGAATTCCAGTAGTCCTTAACTAAGCCCTTATCCTCTAGCCTTCAGACTTAAAAAATTTAATAAAGGTCACTCTCATTTTGTCAAATGGCCAATGAACATTTTAAGTCAGCACTCCAAGTGACTTCACATATAAAGTCAGAAAAGTACAAATGATTTTAAATTTCACAGTACTCTTTTAGGATGGTTGGTATTCAAACATCTACATGTTCCACATTTTAACTATCCAGTGTCCCAGTAATGGATTTCCAGTTTTCCTTTCCCACTGTCCCAATGATGGATTTCCAGGCTTATTTTCCCACTGCCCCAGTGACGGGAATCTAGGATTACCTACCTATAGGCCCAGCTCTTCTATCTCTGTCCAGGTGGCAGACATCCAGGGCTGCCTTCAACTCCTGCCTTGACAAACATTTCTGCAAAGAAAATCCTAAATCCTCACATGTGTCTCCTCAAGCTCACTGAGATGTGTACTCAGAAGTAGAAAGGTAGGGTTGTAGGATACACTTACACTTAATCTGAATAAGTCATGTCAGATCCACTACCACTACCACTAGAAGTGCAATAGAGCTCTTATGCCTTCATATTTCAGTTGCTATTACCTAACTTTCAAATACCTGCCAGTCTAATCATTTACAATTACAGCTCAATGATGCTTGAACTTGAATTTCTTAAATTACTCACCATTCTGACCATCTTATCACATGCCTCTTAGTTTTCTAAGTTTATTCTTCTGTAATTTCATGTTCATCTATTTTTGTCTGTTCCCTGGGGTGCCTTTTTCTAGTTGATTTTTAGGAGACACTTGTGTAGTTTATATATTAAGCACTAGTTGCTGTTAGATTTTGAAAATGTTTTTCCACTTATCAGTTAATTTTATTCAATGAGTTCTTTATTGAACAGAATGTTTAATTTTTATGTAATGTTATCAATTTGCAATTTTAATTTTTTTAATTTTTCAACTTTTAAATTTTGGAGTATATGTACAGGTTTGTTACCTGGGTATATTTCATGATGCTGAGGCTTGGGTATAAATGATCCCATCACCCAGGTACTGGGCATAGAACCAACAGTTTTTCCACACCTGCTCCCCTCCCTCCCTGTCCACTCTAGTAGTCCCTAGTGTCTATTGTTGCCATCTTTAAGTCCATACGTACCCAGTGGTTAGCTTTCACTTATAAATGAGAACACACAGTATTTGGTTTTCTGTTCCTACATTAATTTGCTTAGGATAATGGCCTCCAGCTGGATCTATATTGCTGCAAGGACATGATTTCATTCTTTTGTATGGCTCCAAAGTATTCTATGGTGTATATATACCATATTTTCTTTATCCAGTCCACTGTTGATGGGCACCTAGGTTGATTCCATGTCTTTGTTATTGTGAATAGTACTGGACTAAACATGTGAGTGTATGTGTTTTCAGTAGAACAATTTGTTTTCTTTTGCGTATATACCCAGTAATGGATTGCTGGGTCAAATGTTAGTTCTGTTTTTTAAGTTCCTTGAGAAACCTCCAATCTGCTTTCTACAGTGGCTGAAATAATTTATATTTCTACCAACAGTGTCGAAGTGCTCCCTTTTCTCTGCAGCCTCACCAATATCTGTTGTGTTTTGACTTTTTAGTAATAGCTATTCTGAATGGTGTGAGATGCTATCTCCTTGTGGAGCTTTGTTGTTGCTGCTGTTGTTATTGTTGTTGTTGTTGTTTTGAGACAGAGTCTTGCTCTGTCGCCCAGGCTGGAGTGCAGTGACGCGATCTTGGATCACTGCAAGCTCCGCCTCCCGGGTTCACACCATTCTCCTGCCTCAGCCTCCAGAGTAGCTGGGACTACAGGCACCCGCCACCATGCCCGGCTAATTTTTTGTATTTTTATAGAGACGGGGTTTCACCGTGTTAGTCAGGATGGTCTCGATCTCCTGACCTCATGATCTGCCCACCTCGGCCTCCCAAAGTGCTGGGATTACAGGTGTGAGCCACCACGCCCGGCTGTTGCTGTTGTTTTTTGAGATGGAGTCTCACTCTGTGGCCCAGGCTGATCTCAGCTCACTGCAATCTCCACCACCCTGCCCTGAGCTCAAGCTATTCTCCTGCCTCAAGCTCTGGAGTAGCTGAGATCACAGGCGCATGCCACCAGGCCCTGCTAATTTTTGTATTTTTAGTAGAGATGGGGTTTCACCATGTTGGCCAGGCTGGTCTCGAAGTCCTGACCTCTAGTGTTCCACATGCCTAGGCCTCCCGATGTGCTGGAATTACATCATTGTGTTTTTGATTTGCATTTCTGTAATGATTAGTGATATGCAGAAATTTTTTAATTTTTATTTTTATTTTAAGTTCTGGGGTACATGAGCAGGATGTGCAGGTTTGTTACATACGTACACATGTGCCATGGTGGTT
This sequence comes from Pan troglodytes, assembly GCF_028858775.2. Taxonomy (NCBI): domain Eukaryota; kingdom Metazoa; phylum Chordata; class Mammalia; order Primates; family Hominidae; genus Pan; species Pan troglodytes. The sequence goes on along the minus strand of NC_072402.2, from coordinate 95,049,387 downwards.
TGCTGAACCTATCAACCCACCACCTAGGTATTAAGCCCAGCACGCATTAGCTATTTTTCCTAATGCTCTCCTTCCCTCTACCCCACCCCCTGTATTCTTGATTTAGCTCTCAGCTTGAACAGTATTGGTATATAGAAATACGGCTGGTTTTTTTACATTGATTTTGTATCCTAAAGATTTGATGAAGTTGTTTATTGATTCCTGGAGCCTTTTGATGAAGTCTTCAGGGTATTCAAGAAATAGAATTATATCATCAGCAAGAAGAGATAGTTTGACTTATTTTCCTATTTGGATGCCTTTCTCTGGCCTGATTGCTCTGACTAGTATTTCCAATACTATGTTGAATAGGAGGGGGAAGAGTAGGCATTTTTGTCTTATTCCAGTTATCAAGGAGAATGCTTCCAGTTTTTGCCTGTTCAGTATGTTGTTGGCTGTGGGTTTGTCATAAATGGCTTTCATCATTTTGAGGTATGTTGCCTAGTTTCTCGAGGGTTTTTACCATGAAAGAATGCTGGATTTTATCTAAAGCTCTTTTTGCACCTATTGAGATGATCATATAGTTTTTGTAATATAATTCTGTTTATGTGATGAATCACATTTATTGATTTGCATATGTTGAAACAACCTTGCATCCTGGGAATGAAGCCTACTTGATTATGGTCAACTAACTTACTGATGTGCTGCTGAATTCAGTTTGTTAGTATTTTGTTGAGGTTTTTTTGCATCTATGTTCATCAGGGATATTGGCCTGTAGTTTTCTTTAGTGGTTGTGTCTTTGGCAGGGTGTTGCTAGCTTCATATAATGAGTTAAGGGGGAGACCCTCCTCCTCAAATTTTTGAAATAGTTTCAGTAGAATAAGTACCAGGTCCTCTTTGTACATCTGGTAGGATTCGGCTATGAATCCTTCTGGTCCAGGGCTTTTTTGGTTGTTAGGTTTTTTTTTATTACTGATTCAATTTCAGAACCTGATATTGGTCTGTTCGAGGTTTCAATTTCTTCATGACTCAATCTTAGGAGATTGTGTTTTTCCAGGAATTTATCCATTTCCTCTAGATTTCCTAGTTTGTGTGCATAGAGGTATTCATAATAGTCCCTGAGCATTTTTTTTATTTCTGTGGGTTCAGTTGTAATGTCACTTTTGTCATTTCTGATAGTGTTTATTTGGATCTTTTCTCCTTGTAAATCTGGCTAGTGGTCTATCAATCTTGCATATTCTTTCAAACACCAACCTTTGATTTCATCAATTCTTTATATGAATTTTTTGGTGTCAATTTCATTCAGTTCCACTCTAATTTTAGTTATTTCTTTTATTTTGCTAGCTTTAGGGTTAGTTCATCCTTGTTTTCCTAGTTCCTTGAGATGCATTGTTAGATCATTAATTTGAGATCTTCCTAACTTTTTGAAGTAGGCATTTAGCACTATAAACTTTCCTCTTAACACTGCTTTTGCTAATTCCCATAGATTAGGGTAATTTGTGTCTCTGTTTTTATTTAGTTGAAATTTTTTTATTTCTGCCTTGATTTCATCATATACGCCAAAGTCATTCAGGAGCATATTGTTTAATGTCCATGAAATTGTATGGTTTGGGGAGATTTTCTTAGTATTTATTTTTATTTTTATTTTTATTTCACTGTGGTCTGAGAGTGCGGTTGGTAGGTTTTTGATTTTTTTTAATGTATTGAGACTTGCTTTATAGGGGAGTAGGTGGTCAATCTAGGACTATGTTTCATGTGCAGATAAAAAATGTATATTCTGTGGTTGATAGGTAGAGTATTCTGTAGATGTCTATTAGGTCCAATTTGTCAAGTGTCAAGTTTAAGTCCAGAATTTTTTTGTTAGTTTTCTGACTTGATGATCTGTCTGATGCAGTCATTGTGGTGTTGAAGGTCACTACTATTATTGTGTGACTGTCTAAATCTTATAACAAGTCTAGAAGTACTTGTCTTATGAATCTGGATACTCCAATGTTTGGAGCTTAAATATTTAGGATAGTTAAGTCTTCTTGAATTGAACACTTTATCATTATGTATTGCCCTTCTTTGTTCTTTTTTACTGTTGTTGGTTTAAAGTCTGTTTTGTTCTGATATAAGAATAGCAATTCCTTCTTTTTTTCTTTTCCATTTGCATGGCAGATCTTTCTCTGACCCTTTACTTTGAGCCTATGAGTGTCATTATTTTGAAATTCCTTAAGATTTTTAATTCCAGAAACTCTGATTGATTTATTTTTAAGATGTTTATCTCTTCCTTCATTTCCTAGATTGCTTAAAAGTTTCTTTGTGTTACTTTTCAACCTTGTCTTGGATCTCATTGAGCTTCCTTGCAATTCCTGCTTTGAATTCTTTATCTGTCATTTGTGAATTTCCATTTCGGTTAAGGAACCATTCCTGGAGTGCAAGTAGAATCCTTTGGTGGAGTCACTATGTTCATCTTCAACTGAAATTCCAGGTAGTGGTGAGTCCAATTATTTCATGAGTCCCTCATTTCACAAAACATGAAAGCTATTTTTTTATAAATCTTTTTTTTTTTTTTTTTTTTTTTTTTTTTTTTTTTTTTTTTTTTTTTTTTTTTTGAGATGGAGTTTTTGCTCTTATTGCCCAGGCTGGAGTGCAATGGCATGATCTCAGCTCACTGCAATCTCTGCCTCCCTGCAATTTCTGCCTCCCGGGTTCAAGCGATTCTCCTGCCTCAGCCTCCTGAGTAGCTGGGATTACAGGTATGTGCCACCACGCCTGGCTAATTTTGTATTTTTAGTAGAGAGAGAGTTTCTCCATGTTGGTGAGTCTGGTATCGAACTCCCAAGCTCAGGTGATCCGCCTGCCTTGGCCTCCCAAAGTGCTGGGATTACAGGCGTGAGCCACCGTGCCTGGCCTAATTCATTTTTTAAATGGGTTTATTTTTTGTTTTTACCCATTCAACAGAAAAAAAAATTAGACATGGTGAAATTTACAATTGGTGACATCATCCTTCACTCTGTCTGTACTATGAGATTCTACACTTAAAGCTCAGCATTATTGGTATAAAACTTTAAGACGTACGCCTGTAATCCCAGCACTTTGGGAGGCCGAGGCGGGCGGATCACGAGGTCAGGAGATCGAGACCATCCTGGCTAACACGGTGAAACCCCGTCTCTACTAAAAATATAAAAAATTGGCCGGGCGTGGTGGCGGGCGCCTGTAGTCCCAGCTACTCGGGAGGCTGAGGCAGGAGAATGGCGTGAACCCGGGAGGCGGAGCTTGCAGTGAGCCGAGATCGCGCCACTGCACTCCAGCCTGGGCGACAGAGCAAGACTCCGTCTCAAAAAAAAAAAAAAAAAAAAAAAAACTTTAAGACACCATAAGGATTCTCAAGTGAAGAAAAAGGGGGAAATTAAAAATGATCTGCAAACAACTAAGAATGACTAAACATTGAACCAGACCTAAAACATCTTCCAATTCCTCTGCACACTGCATCCCATTACTATCCAGCCAGATCAGACAACAGGGCAGTGAGGAACAGAGAAGCCACTTGGTAGATATTTTCAAGGGATTTTAACAGAATACTCTCAAATGAGAAAACAACTCATGGTTTCTTATGTTTGCTATAAAGCAATAAAAGGGTGAGAAATATGAAATCTCAAATGGAGATATTAAATGACTGTGAATTTAGGAAAAAGATCATAATTTCTGACAAAATAGAAAAAATTAATTGGGATGTACTACGTTTGTTTTGCTTTGTTTGTTTTTAAGGATACTTATATTTCACATTGGTCTCATTGATAAGGTGACCCAAAAAAACTTTTTTTTTTTTTTTTTTGAGACAGAGTCTCACTCTGTCACCCAGGCTCACTGCAGAGCATGGCTCACTGCAACCTCCGTCTCCTGGGCTCAAGCAATTCTCCTGCCTCAGCCTCCCAAGTAGCTGGGATTACAGGCACTCACCACCATGCCTGGCTAATTTTTGTATTTTTAGTAGAGATGGGGTTTCACCATCTTGGCTAGGCTGGTCTTGAACTCCTGACCTCATGATCCACCCACCTCGCAATGTGGCAGGATTACAGGCATGAGAGTGAGTTCTACAGTATCATTTTAAAAAGTACAGGTGAATGTGGATCCATCTGCGAAAAAAAAAAGAACTACAAAAAGACAAAAATGCAACACTCAACCCTTGCAAAGGACGACACACTGGAGCTGACCAAGCACGTGCTTTATAAATGCTTTTTCAAAAGCAAATGATAGGACATACAAGAAACTGGTTTGTTGTTATTGTTTATTTTGATTGTGTCATTCCTTCCACATCACCTCCTCCTCGTCCTGGCATTTCGCGTAGTGAGAAAAGTCATCAAAGATAGAGGTTGTGTGCTTGTAGGAAGCAATAATTTTCAGCACTTGTTTTTCTTTTTCTAAAGGCAACTCCTGTGTTTCATGGTTTATGACTGGCTTGTTGTCATGATTCTCCAGTCTGATGTGCCTGAGCTGGTTATTGGGTACATCACTGACAAAAATCCACTTGACATCAAACTTCCCCTTCCATTTGTCTTGAGACCAGACTCTGGCACTGGTGCTGCTGTCCACAGAGCACTTCATCTCCGCCACCCCACAGAAATACTCACTCCCACTGATGCCGAAGAGCAGGTAGACAGGCCCCTTGCTGCTTATGGAGCTGAATGCACTATTCAACTAAGTAGTGCCATGTTCTGTACTACACAAAAGGGAGTACTTAATGGAGTGGTGAATGTCATCCTCAGAATAGCTCTTTATAATGCGTACATGTCCACTTTTAAGATTCCAGTCAAATTCTTTAGGATTATAACTGTGGGCAGCTTTCACTTTTTTTACACTTGGGGCAGAATTAGTCTTGGTATTTCCAGGAGAGTTACTACCACTGTCAACCCCTCTGCTCTGCCCAAATGCCATATTTCCACATGAGGAATGATCCAGCAGGTCTGGAGTGGCTGCTGAGGGCTCTGATACTGTGGTTGAGCCAAAGCAGGAAGCTTCATTGGGAGAAGCTGAAGCACCTTCTGGGGTTGTAGGACAGCCTGTGAGGATCATGTCTCCTGGGGGACCGGGGTCTTCAGCACAGGCCCCTTGTTATCCTGGGTGTCAATATCCTTGTTATGCTTTATAGATGGAGGGGGCAGTGCACCCCCCTATGACAGGCCCACTCCTTGTTTCCATTTTAGGCCATGGTTTTGCAGGCTTGCTGGCAATGGCAGCCCATGAGGTCAGCTTTGAAACTGCCATGTTCACATATGTCCCATCATTGCCAGAAAGGATGCCAATCAGTGCCACACTGCTGATGACAGAGCCCACTGTCTTGACTGCAGAGGAGATGACATCCCCAATTTTCAGGCTGACCATGCCCTGCTTCAGGCTGTTCACCCCAGGGGCCTTGCTAAGGGTGTCACTGTGAAAGCCCATCTGCCCATCAACGACTGCGTGGCCCAGGGAGCTTGGGGGTAGGTGTAGCTGCTCCCATATGTAGAGCTCTGAATCTGCTACCCTTGAGACCCACTTGTCCTCCATGCCAAGAATACAGGGTTTGGGGGTAAAAATTAAACCTGTGCTGATAGATTTTGTTCTCTGGACCCCAAGGCCACCCCAAAATAGAATTGTGCATAAAATTATGATCTCTGTTACTGAGCTGTTCATAGGTGATGAGGTGTAGAATCAAAGGGTCCCTTGCAGTGGACCACAGAGCCTCATTGAGGGATTAAGGAACTCCAGTGGATGGTGGGTAATAGCCGGACAGGCAGAGGTCACTCGCTGAAGGGTAATTGTTACTCTAATTTGACTCTCCAGAAAGGTAGGGCTGAAAGTCATTGTCATGAACCACATCCTTCTGATGCAAAGAATCATTGTGTACTTTACTGTCTCGTCCTTTTGTTCTCTAAGTGTCCATGCTGATGGTCACATGCTTCATGAACAGCCTGGGGCCGTGCAGGGCCGGGACACTGGCTGGCTCAAGCATCCCTGTAAGGCTGGGCCTGTCATCTCTGCTAACGCAATCTCTGGCCTCACCACCAACTCCCCAGGTACCAGCTGGGCAGTGGCAGTGGCAGTGGCTGCTGGGTGCTCAGGCCACTGGTGAGGCACTACCTCAGTAATGCTTTTCCCAAGCCCCAGTCTATGTAAGTTTCCTGTTATAAACTCCAATATTCCCCTGTAATTTTCTATTTTTCCATCATGGTAGTTATCATCCTTGCCATTTCTTTTTCTCTTTTTTTTTGAGACTGAGGGCTCACTACATTGCCCAGGCTGGTCTCAAACTCCTGAGTTCAAGCAATCCTCCCCCTCAGCCTCCCAAGTAGCTGGGATTATAAGCATGTGCCACCAGGCCTGGCTATCCTTGCCATTTCTTTCCCGCTATCCACCTACTCAACAAAATTGTGAAGACAAAAGGGCAAGAAATGTGGCGATCTAGTTTACTAATGCTTATCCCAGCACCTTCCATGGGGTAGAAGGTGCTCAATGAAGTCTGCAGAATCAGTAAATAAATGGAAAGAATGGGCATTTCATACATAACTGGAAATTTATATAATAAATAAAAGCCTATGAGAAAAACTAGATTTAATTAGTTTTAACTAATTTTACCTTGTAAAATAAGTGAAAGAAAGGGCTAATGGTGATGAAGGAATAAATAAAATATAAAACCATAGAGAAAATCAACAAGGTCAAAGTCATTTTTAAAAATTTTTTATAAAATTGATAAAGTCCTAGCAAGATGGAATAAGTAAATTGCTGACATCAAATATGAGATAGGGGACATTATTATAGATACTATAGAAATTAATGAGATAATAAAAGATGTTATGAAAATTTTATGTTAATAAATTTGTCAACTTAAATGAAATGGACAAATTTGGAAATAGATAAACAAATTTTGATATGTTGATACAATGAAATACTGCATAGCAATACAAATAAATGAACTATTACTAGATACAATATGGATCTCAAAAACATTTTGTAAAGTGACAGAAGTCGTCCCCAACATAAAACACACTGTATATTTCTATCTATATGAAGTCAAAGAACAGGCAAAAATAATCAATGGATACAAACAAAAGAATAGTGATTTTCATTTGGGGGATCTTTGGGGGTGGTATGAATGGAAAAGGAAATGAAGGAACTTTCTAAATCAGCCATTCTCAATTAGATGCAATGAGAGAATTAGACCTCACAGAAAATAATTTGAGACACTATCTTCTTAATTATTCTAATAATGATACATAGTATCATTCTTGATGCACGAGAGGTAAACTGATTAATTAGAAACAGTGTATGCCTTTGGGCATGAGGATTTAACTCCCTTCTAGATCCCCAGTTGAGAGGTACTATCTGAGGCTGCACTGTTCCATATTGTAGCCACTAGCCACATGTGGCCATAGGAATTTAAATTTAAACTATTTAAAATTAAATACAATTTAAAATTTAGTTCCTCAGTCAGACCAGCCACACTTCAAATGCTCAAAAACCATATATGGCAAGAGCTGCTATATTAGATAATACATATGTGTCAATTTTATCTCAAATTTTAAAAATAAGAAGTCAGCACAAATAAGTTTATATTACGTATGAATAAGGTTTTAAAGTTTGATGATGGTAAGGCATTATGTCTCATGAAACACACACACACACAAAAAAACAAATCTTACTTTTGTCAGTTTTCATAATATAACACATCTACTAAACTACAACATTTCCTATTATTACCGGTCCTGAATAATCACTTTCCATGAAAATCGCAATTTAGAAATGTGTATCTGGGCTTGAGTTCATTTTGAAATATAATTAATACCCCCAGGACTGGTCAGATTTGTTTCACCCAATTTATCTTTAAAGGATTATAGAGCCAGGGTATTTTGCAGCAATACATGGACCAAATGCTTAATATTCAAGATGGGCTTTAACACAGCACACTTGGTGAAAAACACCACCACTACTACAAACGATAGAACACTTTCTATATTAGCCAAGTTAAACATATCAGCATTTTTCATGAAGTCATGCAATCAAACAGACTTCATTTTACAAGACACTGTTCATTGGACTCTAAAATGAGTTTGCTAAATTAATATTTCTATGAATTACTGTTAAAGAGAATATATAGATTTTCAAGTGCCATTGGTTTAGACCGAAGTGTCTTAGAACCAAAAAACAAAGTTATCAATAGTTGTCAGCAGTCTGTAAGTATTCAACTTAAAGGAATATGTGTAAATTGTGAATTTATTCCAAACATCCAAACAAGAAAATAAAATTTAAAAAAAGGCTCTGATTCCTAGAATAGCCTATAGCCAAATTTCTACCAAAAGAATGCTTATTTTAAATAAATTCTCAGCCCTATAAAATGTAACAGCTGAATTATAGTCTGAGGTCGAGCACATATATAGACATGTAAAGTCTGGTGTGTATATAACAAACTAGCCTGCCCTAATGCTCAGGAGGTCCCAACAATGTCCAGTTGATATTGGAAAGATGAGTTCTAAGCCACAGAGCTCAGTCACAGTGTGCTCGAGGCAGCTTGCCCTGTCTTTCAAGAGCCTATTGTACTCATATCTTCCCAATTCCACTTTCAGGGACATCATGTTAGTAGCTTGAATTAGGCCACAGTGGAAATTTCCAGATGGTTCTTATTTAAACATTGAAATAATAAGTAATAACACACTAGAAAATGACAATAATATGAAATAGGTCCCACACTAGAAACATGTTTTATGGTTTATCGTTGTGTTGCCCCTGACTGTTGCTCTCACCCACTCCACAATCTTATTTAATTACATCTCCAGTCTCTGGATGCTCAGGCAAAATACTTTACAATCACGCTTCTCTTTATCTCATGCCCCTTTTGTCACCTATCAAAAAATTTGGCTGCTGTTACTTTCAAAATATATCCAGAATTCAACTGTTTCCCACACTTCTCACTGCTACCACCCTGGACCAAGCCACCAACAGCTCTTTCCCTGTCTTCATCTGCTCTTAACTGCTGCCATTCTACTCCTTACCACCTAGTCTCAGAATACCAGCCCCAGGGACACTCAAAACCCTGCTGGCTCCCCATTCATAGTAAAAAATCTGAAGTCTTTACAGCAGTCTGTTGATCTGACCCCTGTTCCCACTCTGAACACAGTTTTAGCTACTTTCCTCTCACTCTCTTCACTCTAGCCACATAGGCCTTTTTGCTCTTCCTTGAACATCCCAGGAAATTTCCCACTTCCATGCCTTTGCATGAATTGTCCTAGTATTAGAATGCTCTTGCCTAATACCTGCATGACTACCTCTTTCACTCCCTTCAAGTCTTGACTCAAATGTCACCTTAATAAGCCTGATCACACTCTCCAATTGCAATGCCCTCTTCAGCAATTGCCACTCTCCTTTATCCTCCTCCACTTTCCCTTTCCTCCCATAGCACTTATTAACTTCTAACATAGTATACAATTTACTTATTTTATGTAAATAAAGGCAAGTAAAGTTAATACTTTATGAAAGCAGAGTCTTTCATCAATTTTATTTGCAGATGTATCCCATGCCTCTGGAATACTGCTTGGCACATCATATTTGCTCAAGAAATGTTTGTTAATGAAAAAATGAGTGGCTATCCCAAACTCTAAAGAATGTCAGATAGCTTTGTTTTCTCCTTTGATCTTAAGATGTTTGGGAACATGATAACTGGATCTGAAAGCCATCCAAATATGTTGTGAAAATGTTCAGAATTGTTTAATCACATCTGTGATTCCATTCTGTAAACCAAAATCTGTCAGAAATCTAATGCCAAAATTGTTAGTGGAATTTTCTTGCTCACTGCATCACTTCTAAGAACAGTTTGAATCATTTCCTGAGACCCTAAAGGCTATAAATATACAATCTGCTTCTTAACTGGTGAAGAGACTCTAGTTTGTGTAAAAGTTTTAAGCATATTTTAGGAGACACAAACGGTTTGAACAATAAAATTAACCTATGATTTACAGGAGCAAAAAACAAATCATTTTACCATCCAGTAAAATTTTATGCTTGACTGCTCCGTTATTTTATATCTGTACATGAAACTACTTTTCATTTTCTTTACTGGATACTATCAAGGTACAAATAATAACTGAAAATCTAGAAGTATAAAATTCTTATAACATCAAAGAACCAGCAGAACTAGTGTACTTTGTATTGTTCAATAATGTAGGTGGCGGTAAAATAATGTATTATCACATTTGAACACTCCAATTCTAAAATTTTATAAAATGTCTTTAAATTATATTAAAATGATCAATATATTTTGAAGCAAATTTCTCAAATGGCCTTCAGACACAATCTTCATAGCCATGCAGAGATGTAAAGCAACAAATAACCTACATTTGTTTTAAAAATGTGTTGCAATGCTCTATACACCTAACATATGCTTTAGAAGTTTAAATTCATTGCTATAGCAGTAAACATGACTGACAGCTTTAGAATAAGTTAAAGAAATAAAAAAGAATTTTTAAAACTATTATGAGTGCCTGGATGGGAAGAAGTAAAAAGAGAACAAACACAGGGAATTCTAACTTCTCCATACCTCTGGAGGATAAGAGAGTTGTTTGTTATTCATTTTTTTTGTTGCTCTCTTTTAGAAATAAAGTGACGGAGCATGAGCTACATTTTCACCTACCAATTTTTGGCAGAAGCAGCTAAACAAGTGGTGCAAAAAGGAACTATGGCTCCTGCTGTCATGGCTGAGATAACCATAGCCATCAGCATTGAATGGTGATGTAAGAAATATAATCATTGTAACAATCAAAGTGCACAAGCCCTACCTGGTCCATTCATATGTAACTCAATGAACATTGTTCTCCTTGGGCAAGATAAGCAGCCCCAAAGTGCAGGTGAACAGAAGATATGGGGAGATTACTGGCTTCAGTGTGAATCCTAGCCAGTTTGAAAGTTCATATTGGAAGCAAAACCACTAAAGAGGAAGTATTACTAAGCAATAATGCATATTAAGAGCACGGTATTATTGTTGATTAAATTCTCAAGTATTTATTAATTTTTAAATGCACTATATGCCTTCCTAAGAAAAACTTAGATCTCACGTGCCTCTAGAATCCTTGTTTCAGTGCACACTAAATATTTAGGAATGACATATGAAAAATTTCCAGCTTTTCTATACCTTTCAATTAAATAACAAATATCTAGTAATTGCCTACCATTTACCAGACACATGTTGGGAGTGCAATAATAAACAAGGTAAGTGATGCTAGTAAGTTTTGTACATTGATTTTGTATCCTGGAACTGCTGCAGTTGTTTATTAGCTGAAGGGGCTTTTGGGTTAAGACTATGGAGTTTTCTAGATATAGCATCTTGTCATCTGCAAACAGAGATAGTTTGGCTTCCTCTTTTCCTATTTAGATGCCCTTTATTTCCTTTACTTGATTGATGTCTCTGGCTAAGACTTCAGTAGTATGTTGAATAAAAGTGGTTAGAGAGGGCATACTTGTCTTGTGCCACTTTTCAAGAGGAATATTTCCAGCTTTTGTCCATTCAATCTAATGTTGGCTGTGAGTTTGTCACAGATGACCCTTACCATTTTGAGGCATGTTCCTTTAATACCTCGTTTATTGACAGTTTTTAACAGGAAAGACAGCTGTCACTTTAAATTAAAAGCTAGAAATGATTATGCTTACTGGGACAAGCCAAAAGCTAGGCCTCTTTTGCAAAATAGCCAAGTTTTGAATGAAAAGGAAAAGCTCTTGAAGAAAATTAAATGTGCTAGTCCAGTAAACACATGAATGATAAGAAAACAAATCAGCCTTATTATTGATATTTTTAAAAGTTTGAGTAGCCTGTATAGAAGATCAAAGCAGCTATAACATTCCCTCAAGCCAAAGCCTAATCCAGAGCGAGGCCCTAACTCTCTTCAGTTCTAAGAAGGCTGAGAGAGGTGAGAAAGCTGCTGAAGAAGAGTTTGAAGCTAGCAGAGGTTTATTCATGAGGTTTAAGGAAAGAAACTGTCTCCGTCATACAAAAGTGCAGGCCAGGCATGGTGGCTCATGCCTGTAATCCCAGCATTTTGGGAAGCCGAGGCAGATGGATCACAAAGTCAAGAGATCGAGACCATCCTGGCCAACATGGTGAAACCCCGTCTCTACTAAAAATACAAAAATTAGCTGGACGTGACAGCATGTGCCTGTAATCCCAGCTACTCAGAAGCCTGAAGGAGGAGAATCACTTGAACCTAGGAGGCAGAGATTGCAGTGAGCCAAGATGGCGCCACTGCACTTCAGTCTGGAGACAGAGCGAGACTTCGTCTCAAAACAACAACAACAAAAAACTGCAAGATGAAGCAGCAAGTGCTCATGTAGAAGCTGCAGCAAGCTATCCAGGAGATCTAGCTAAACTAATTGATAAAGGTGACTACACTAAACAACAGATGTTTAATATAGATGAAACAGCCTTATATTGGAAAAAGATGCCATCTAGCACTTTTATAGCTGGAGAAGTCAGCCTGGCTCCAAAGATTCAAAGAACAGGCTGATTTTCTTGTTAAGGGCTAATGCAGCTGGTGACCTGAGATCGAATCCCATGATCATTTACCATTTCAAAAATCCTAGGGCCCTTAAGAATTATGCTAAATCTACTCTGCCTACTCTATAAATGAAACCAGAAAGCCTGAGAGACAGCACATCTATTTACATAATTGTTTACTGAATATTTTAAGCCCACTTTTGAGACCTATTGCTCAGACCAAAAAAAAAAAAAAAATCTCTTCAAAATGTTACTGTTTATTGACAAAGCATGCATGGTCACACAAGAGTTCTGGAAGAGATGTAGAAGGAGATTAATGTTATTTTTTTAAATTTATTTGTTATTATTATACTTTAAGTTCCATGGTACATGTGCACAATGTGCAGGTTTGTTACATAGGTATATATGTGCCATGTTTGTTTGCTGCACCTATCAACTCATCATTTACATTAGGTATTTCTCCTAATGCTATCCCTCCCCTAGCCTTCCACCCCTGCCAGGCCCCGGTGTGTGATGTTCCCCTCCTTGTGTCCAAGTGATCTCATTGTTCAACTCCCACCTATGAGTGAGAATATGCGGTGTTTGGTTTTCGCTTCTTGTGTTTCTTTGCTGAGAATGATGGTTTCCAGTTTCATCCATGTCCCTGTAAAGGACATGAACTCATCCTTTTTTATGGCTGCATAGTATTCCAAGGTATATATGTACCACATTTTCTTTATCCAGTCTATCATTGATGGGCATTTGGGTTGGTTCCAAGACTTTGCTATTGTGAACAGTGCTGCAATAAACATACGTGTGCATGTGTCTTTATAGTAGAATGATGTATAATCATTTGGGTATATACCCAGTAATGGGATTGCTGGATCAAATGGTATTTCTAGTTCTAGATCCTTGAGGAGTCGCCACACTGTCTTCCACAATGGTTGAACTAATTTACACTCCCAACAGTGTAAAAGCGTTCCTATTTCTCCACATCCTCTCCAGCATCTGTTGTTTCCTGACTTTTTAATAATTGCCATTCTAACTGGCATGAGATGGTATCTCATTTTGTTTTGATTTGCATTTCTCTAATGACCAGTGATGAGCATTTTTTCATAAGCTTCTTGGTTGCATAAATGTCTTCTTTTGAGAAGTGTCTGTTCATATCCTTCGCCCACTTTTTGATGGGGTTGTTTTTTTCTTGTAAATTTGTTTAGAAATAGTTCTTTGTAGATTCTGGATATTAGCTCTTTGTCAGATGGATAGATTGCAAGATTTTCTCCCATTCTGTAGGTTGTGAGATTAATGTGTTTATGTCCACTAACACAACCTCCATTTTGTAGCCAATGGAACAAGAAGTGATTTTGACTTTCACATCTTATTATTTAAGAAATACATCTTGCAAGGCTGTGGGTGCCATGCATAGTGAGTCCTTTGTTGGAGCTTGGCAATGTAACTTGAAAACCTTCTGGAAAGGATTTACCATTCTAGAAAACAATAATAATATTTGTGATTCCTGAGAGGAGGTCAAATATCAACATTAATAGAAGTTTGGAAGAAGTTGATTCTAATGTTCATGGATGACTTTGAGGAGTTTAAGGTTTCAGCGGAAAGAGTAATTGCAGATGTGGTGGAGATAGAATGAGAACTAGAATTAAAAATGGGCCCGAAGATATGACTGAATTGCTGCAAGCTTATAATAACACTAACCTATGAAGAGTTGTTTCTTACAGATGAGCAAGGAAAGTAGTTTCTTGAGAGGGGAACTTCTTCTGGTGAAGATTCTGTAAACATAGGATTTAGAATACTACGTAAATTTAGTTGATAAAACAGTGGCAGGGTTTGAGAGGACTGACTCCAATCTTGAAAGAAGTTCTACTGTGGGTAAAATGCTATCAAACAACATTGTAAGCTACAGAGAAATCTCTCATGAAAGGAAGAGTCAAGTGATGCAGCAAACTTTATTGTTGTCTTAAAAAATTGCCACAGGCACCCCAACCTTCAACAACTACCACCCTTATCAGCCAGCAGCCATCAACATTGAGGCAAGACCCTCTATCAACAAAAAGACCATGACTTATTGAATGTTCAGATGATTGTTAGTGTTTTTTTTAGCAATACAGTATGCTTTAATTAAGGTATCATTGTCTTAGACATAATGCTATTTCACAGTTAATATACTATAGTATAGTGTAAACATAACTTTTAAATGCACTAGGAAACAAAATAATTTCTGTGACTTGCTTTATTGCAACATTCATTTAATTGTGGTGGTCTAAAACCAAACTTGAACTATCTTCAAAGTCTGTATAAATGAAGCCTAGAAGGATACCATCCAAGCAGTTAATAGTGGTAGACAACAGATTCAAATTTGTACACTTGTGCACTATTTGAACCATTTAAATAAGCATATATCACTTCTCTAATAAAAAACAATTTTTCATTGGGTAGATCTGTCCAATATCTTGCTACCCACCTAATTATTAGTAAATGCTTTGTGATGTAATTATCTGGGAGGCAGAGCAAGATGGCAGGATAGATGACTCCACTGATCATATCTCCTGCAAGTACATCAACTAAACAACTATCTACCCAGAAAAAAATAAAAAACACCTTCATAAGAACTAAAAACCAGGTGAGCCCTCATAGTACATGGTTTTAACTACACATCACTGAAAGAGGTACTGAAGAGATACAAAAAAAGTCTTGAATCACCAGTGCCACCCCACCCCTATCACCCCAGCATTGGCAGCATGTTGAGAAGAGCATCTCTGGGTGCTGAGGGAGGGAGAACACAGCAATTGTGAGCCACTGAACTCAGTGCTGTCCTGGTAGAGCAAAAAGCAAAACCAGACCAAATTCAGCTGATGCCCAACCACAGAGGGAGCATTTAAACAAGCCCTAGCCAAAGGGGAATTACCAATCCCAAAGGTCAAAACTTGAATTCCCACAAACCTCACCACTAAGGGCCAAAGTGCTCTGAGTCTCTAAGTAAACGTGAAAGGCAATCTAGGACATAAGGACTGCAACCCTTAGGCAAGTTCTAGTGTTGAACCAGGCTAAGAGACAGTGGAACACACAACCTACTGAGATAGCTGGAGCAGCTAAGGAAATGCTGGCATCACCCTTCCCCTAACCACAGGCTGCACAGCTCCTGACTCCAAAAGAGACCCCTTCCTTACGCTTGAAGAAAGAACAGGAAAGAGAGGGGAAGACCTTGTCTTGCATCTTGAGTACCAGCTCAGCCACAGCAGAATAGGGCACTGCTCAGTCATGAGGCCTCAATTCCTAGGCTCTAGCTCCCAGACAACATTTCTAGACACAACCTGGCCCAGAATGGAACCTATTACCTTGAAAAGAATAAACTATTCTTGGCACCATTTATCACCTGCTAACTGAAGAGCCCTTGGGCCCTGAACGACAAGCAGCAATACCCAGGAAGTACATTGAAGGCCTTGGGTGAGCTTCTGAGATTCACTGGCTTCAGATGAGATCCAGCATGTTACTGGCTGTGGTGGCTATAGGGTGAAACTCCTTCTGCTTGAGAAAAGCAGAAGAAAAAGTACAGCGGAATTTGCCTTGCACTTTTATGTACCAGCATGGCCACAGGAGGATAGAGAATACCAAGTGGGCTCTTGGGGTCCCTGATTCCAGGTCTTGACTCTTGTCAAGTATCTCAGGACCTGCCCTGGCCCAGAGGGGAGCCCACTGCCCTAAAGGGTGAGTCCCAGGTCAGGCAGCATTCATCACATGCTTATTTAAGAATTATTGGACCTTAAGCGAACATCAGCAGCAGTCAGGCAGAACTCCTCATGGCCTGTGGTGGCCATGACTATGAGGTGAAGCTTCTCTGACTTTGGAAAGGGGAGGAAAGAGTGGAAAGGACTGTATCTTGTGGTTTGAGTGTCAGCTCAGCCACAGTACAAGAGTACACCCCATAGACTTCTAAGGTTTGTGACTCTAGTCCCTGACTCCCAGATAGAAACTGTGGATTCACTCAGGGCCTGAGAGAACTTGCCACCCTGAAGGGAAGGACACAGGCTTAGCTGGCTTTGCCACCTGCTGATTGTAGAGCCCCAGGGCCTTGAGCAAACACAGGCAGTAACCAGGGAGTGGTTACAGCAGGCCTTAGATGAAACCCAGTGCTGTAATGGCTTCAGGTCTGATCCGGTGCAGTCATAGTGGCGGTGGCCACAGGGGTACTTGTGGCACTCCACCCCTAGCTGTAGGTGGCTCAGAAGAGAGAGAGACTCTGTTTGTTTACTAGAAAGTAAAGGAAGAAAACAAGAATCTCCAAGGGGTAATGAGAAAATTCTCCCAGATCTTGCCCAAGACTATCAAGGTGGTACATCAGTGAGTCTACAACAACCACGGCGTTATTGGGCTTGGGGTGCTCCCTGAAGCAAATGCAGGTTAGATCACAAAACCCAAGTCCTTGAAAATATCTAGCAAGCGTGCCCAAGAAGGACAGGTATAGACAAGCCCAGATAGTGAAGACTACAATAAATACCAAACTCTTCAATGTTAAGCCACTGAAGAAAATCTGCTAACATTAACACCATCCAGGAAAACATGACCTGACCAAATGAACTAAATAAGACACCAGGAACCAATCCTGGAAAAAGAGATGTGTGACCTTTTAGACAGAGAATTCAAAATGGCTGTCTTGAGGGAACCTCAAAGGAATTCAAGATAAAACAGAGAAGGAATTCAGAATTCTATCAGATAAATTTAACACAGATGAAAATAATTAAAAAGGATCAAGCAGAAAGTATGAAGCAGAAAAATGCAACTGTCATACTGAAGAATGCATCAGAGTCTTTTATTAGTGGAATTGATCAAGCAGAAGAAAGAGTTAGTGAGCTTCCAGGCAAGCTATTTGAAAATTCACAGAAGAGACAAAAGAAAAAATTTTAAAAAAAGAAGCATGCTTAAAAGATATAGAAAATAGCCTCTATAAAAATAGCCTCAACAGGAGAATGGCATGAACCCGGGAGGCGGAGCTTGCAGTGAGCCGAGATCATGCCACTGGACTCCAACCTGGGTGAAAGAGCGAGACTCCGTCTCAAAAAAAAAAAAAAAAAAAAAAAAAAAAAAAGCTTCAAAAGGGCAAATTTGAGATCTGACCTTAAAGAAGAAGTAGAGAAAAAGAAGTAGAAAGTTTATTCAAAGGAATAAAAACAGAAAACTTCCCAAACCTACTGAAAGATGGCAGTATTTGAATACAAGAAGGTTATATGAACACAAGCAGACTTAATCCAAAAAGATGACCTCAAGGCATTTAATAATCAAACTCCCAAAGATCAAAGAAAGGATTCTAAAAGTAGCAAGAGAAAAGAAATAACATACAATGGAGCTCCAATATGTCTGGCACCAGACTTTTCAATGGAAAGCCAGGAGAGAGTGGCAAGACATATTTAAAGTGCTAAGGGGGGGGGGAACTTTACCCTAGAATAAATATCTGGTGAAAATATCCTTCAAACATGAAGTAGACAAACAAAAGCTGAGGGATTTCATCAACACCAGATCTGTCCCACAAGAAATGGTAAAAGGAATAATTCAATCAGAGAAAAATAAGAATGTTAATTAGTAATAAGTAATCACCTGAATGTACAAAACTCGCTGGTAATAGTAAGTACACAGAAAAATGCAGCACAGTGTAACACTGCAACTGTGATGTGTAAACTACTCTTAGATATAAAGACTAAAAGAAGAATCAATCAAAAATAATAACTACAACAACTTTTCAGGACACAGAAAGTATAATAAGATGCTGATAAAATCAACACACAGTTTAAAAGTTGGGGGGATGGAGGACGAAGTAAAGGTGTAGAGTTTTTATTTTACATACACTGACTCCAGGCTTCCCAGTGAAAGTGACAGCAACTCCAGCAAGGCAGGAGGTTGGATCTCTGTACATACCCCTTTGAAGGGGACTGAATCCAGGGAGCTGAGCAGTGACTGTCTCTGGGCCCTACTTCCGCAGCACCACACAGGATAAGACCCACTGGCCTGGAATTCCAGCCAGCCACCAGAAATAGCATTGCACCTACCTGGGACAGAGTTCCTGTGGGGAGGAATGGGCTGCCATCTTTTCTGTTTGGGAGACTCAGCTGTTTCAGTCTTAGGGCTTTTGAGAGTCCAAACTGGCCAAGGGCAGAAGGAATCCCCCAGCACAGCACAGCTACTCTACCAAAACATGGCCAGACAGCTTCTTCACGTGGGTCTCCAATCTGTACCTCCTCGCTGGGTGGGACTTTCCAACTAGGGCCTCAAGCCACCCTCACCAGTGTTCTCAGGCCGATAGAGATTTGAATACACCCTGAGAGGAAGTTCCCAAAGGGAGGGGCAAGCCACTATCTTTGCTGGCTGGGTGACTTAGACATTCGAGCCTGTGGGCTTTGGAAATCTCAAGCTGACTGGGGCAGAAGTGGTCCCCCAGCACAGCAGAGCTGCTCTATGAAAGGCATGGCCAGACTGCTTCTTTAGGTAGCTTTACCAATTATGTGTCTCCTAACTGGGCAGAACCTCCCAAACAGGTCCTCCAGCCACCCCTGCTGGTGTTCTATATCTGACAGACATTTGAATTCTCCCAGGGATGGAGTTCTCAGGAAGAGGGGTGGCTGACACCTTTGCTGTTTGTGTGACTGAGCCATTTCAGTCTGTGGGCTTTGCAGAGTCCAAACCAACCAGGGTCAAAGGAGATCTCCCAGCACAGCACAGCTGCTCTAACAAAATGTGGCCAGACTGCTTCTTTGAATAGGTCCTCAATCCTGTTCCTCCTGACTAGATATGACTTCCTAACAGGGGTCTCCAGCCACTTCTACAGGTGCTTTCAGCCAGCAACACCCCCATACCTCTCTGGGCTGGAGGTCCCAGAGGAAGGAGCAGGCTGCCTTCTTTGCTGTTTTGCAGGCTTCACTGATGATACCTCTGGGTGCTGAAAAAATCCAAGGCAACTAGCGATTGGAGCAGACCCCCAGCAGACCACAGCAGCCCTATGGAAAAGTAGCCAGACCATTAAAAGAAATAGAAAACAAAAATCCAAAGGTCAGCAGCCTCAAAGATTGAAGGTAGATAAGCCCAAAAAGATGAGAAAGAATCAGCGCAAAAACACTTAAAATTCAAAAAGCCAGAGTGCCCTCTTTCCTCCAATTACTGTATCACCTCTCTAGCAAGGATTCAAAACTGGGCTGAGGCTGAGATGGCTGAAATGACAGAAGTCGAACTCAGAAAATGGATAAAAACAAACTTCACTGACCTTAAGAAGCACCTTGTAACCCAATGCAATGAAGCTAAAAATCATGATAAAACATTATATGAGCTGACAAACAAAATACAGTATAGAGAAGAATGTAACTGAGCTGACAGAGCTAAAAAAAAAATTAAAGAATTTCATAATGCAATCACAAGTATTAATAGCAGAATAGACCAAGTGGAGAAAAGAATCTTAGAGCTTGAAGACTGTCTTTCTGAAGAAGACAGACAGACAAGAATAGAGAAAAATGAAATGAAAAGAAATGGTCAAAACCTCTGAGAAATATGGGATTATGTAAAGAGACTGAATCCATGACTGATTAGTGTACCTGAAAGAGATAGGGAGAATGGAAAGTTGGAAAATATATTTCAGGATATCGTCCATGAGAAATTCCCCAACTTAGCTAGGCAGGCCAACCTTCAAATTCAGGAAATGCCCAGAACCCCAGTTACATTACTCCACAAGAAGATCATTTCCAAGACACATCATCCTCAGAATCTCCAGTGTCAAAATGAGAAAAAAAAAAAATGTTAAGGGCAGTTAGAGTGAGAGGCCAGGACACCTACAAAGGGAAGCCCATTGGACTGCCAGCAGTCCTCTCAGTGGAAACCCTACAAGCCAGAAGAGACTGGGGGCTAATATTCAAAATTCTTAAAGAAAAGAAATTCCAATCCAGAATTTCATATCTGGCCAAACCAAGCTTCATAAACAAAAAAGAAATGAGAGCTTTTTCAGACAAGCAAATGCTGAGGGAAATCGTTAGCACCAGACCTGCCTTACAAGAGTTCCTAAAGGAAGAACTAAATATAGAAAGGAAAGATCATTACCAGCCACTACAAAAACATGCTGAAGTACACAGACCACTGACACTATAAAGCAACCACATAAACAAGTCTGCAAAATAGCAAGCTAACATGACACGATCAAATCTACACATATCAATACTAACCTTAAATGTAAATAGGCTAAATGCCCCAATTAAAAGACATGGAGTGGCAAGCTAGTTAAAGAATCAAGACCCATTGTTATGCTGTCTACAAGAGACTCATCTCACATGCAGTGACACACATAGGCTCAAAATAAAGTGATGGAGGAAAATCTACCAAGAAAATTGAAAACAGAAAAATGCAGGGGTTGCAGTCCTAGTTTCTGACAAAACAGATGTTAAGCCACAAAGATCAAAAAACACAAAGAACGGCATTCATTACATAATGGCAAAGGGTTCAATTCAACAAGAAGACCTAACCATGAGCACCCAGATTCATAAAGCAATTTGTTAGACAACTTCAAAGAGACTTAGACTCCCATACAATAATAGTGGGAGACTTTAACACTCCAATGACAATATTAGACAGATTATCAAGACAGAAAAGTAACAAAGATATTTAGAACCTGAATTCAGTTCTGGGTCAAATGTACATGATAGATATCTATGAATTCTCTACCCCAAAACAACAGAATATACATTCTTCTCATCAGCACATGGTACTGCTCTAAAATCAATCACATAATCAGAAGTAAAACACTCCTCAGCAAATGCAAAAGAATTGAAATCATAACAGTTCCTCGGACCACAGTATGATCAAATTAGAACTCAAGACTAAGAAATTCACTCAAAACCATACAATTGCATGGAAATTGAATAACCTGCTCCTGAATGACTTTTGCATAAATAATAAAATTACGACAAAAATTAAGAAGTTCTTTGGAACCAGTGAGAACAAAAATGCAACATACAAGAATTTCTGTGACACAGCTAAAGCAGTGTTAAGAGGAAAATTTTTAGCACTAAGTGCCCACATCAAAAAGTTAGAAAGATCTCAAGTTAATAACCTAACATCACAACTAAAAGAACTAGAGAGCCAAGAGAAAACAAATTCAAAAACTAACAGAAGACAAGAAATGACCAAAATCAGGCTGAACTGAAGGAGATAGACACACACACACACACACACACACACACACACACAAATTCAAAAAATGAGCAAGTCCAGGGGCTGTTTTATTTGGAAAAAATAAAAACTAATAAAATAGATAGACTGCTAACTAGACTAATACAGAAGAAAGAATGTTCAAATACATAAAATCAGAAATTATAAGACAGATATTACTATTGACCACACAAAAATACAAATAAACATTAGAGAATATTATAAACACCACTATGCAAATAAACTAGAAAATCTAGAAAACATGAATAAATTCCTGGACACATTCACCCTCCAAAGGCTGAATCAGGAAGAAATTAAATCCTTGAATGGACCAATAATGAGTTGTGAAATTGAAGCAGTGGTAAATCGCTTACCAAAAACAACAACAACAACAGGAACAACAACAAAAAAAAGCTCAGAACAAGATGGATTTACAATTGGATTATACCAGATGTACAAAAAAGAGCTGGTACCCTTTCTGCTGAGACTGTTCCCAAGAATTGAAAAGGAGGGACTCCTCTCTAGCTCACTCTATGAGGCCAGCATCAACCTGGTACCAAAACCTGGCAGAGATACAACAAAAACAGAAAACTTTAGGCAAATATTCTTGATGAACATTGATGCAAAAATCCTCAAAAACTACTGGCAAACAGAATCCAGCAACACATCAAAAGCATATCCACATAATCAAGTAGGCTTCATCCCCAGGATGCAAGGTTGATTCAACCTACACAAATCAATAAATGTGATTCATCACATAAGCAGAACTAAAGAAAAAAGACGCATGATTATCTCAATAGATGCAGAATAGGCCTTCAATAAAATTCAACATCACTTCAGGTTAAAAACTCTCAATAAAGTGATATTGAAGGAAGAAACATACCTCAAAGTGATAAGAGCCATCTATGACAAACCCACAGCCTCCATTATACTGACTGGGCAAAAGCTGGAAGCATTCACCTTGAAAATCAACACAAGACAAGAATGCCCTCTCTCAACACTCCTTTTCAACATAATATTGGAAGTTCTGGCCAGAACAATCAGGCAAGAGAAAGGAATAAAGGGCATCAAATAGTAAGACAGGAAGTCAAACTATCCCTGTTTCAGATGACATAACCCTATATCTAGAAAATCCCATTTTCTCAGCCTAAAGCCTTCTTAAGCTGATAAGCAATTTCAGGAAGTCTCAGAATACAGAATCGATGGGCAAAAATTGCTAGCATTCCTATGCATCAACAGCAGTGAAGCCAAGAGTCAAAACCTGAATGAACTCCCATTCATAATTGCCACAAAAATAATAAAATATCTAGGAGTACAGCTAACTAGGGAGATGAAAGCTCTCTACATGAATTACAAACCACTGCTCAAAGAAATCAGAGATGACACATACAAATGAAAAATCATTTCATGCTCATAGATAGGAAGAATCAATATTGTGAAAATGGCCATACTGTCCAAAGCAATTTATAGATTCAATGCTATTCCCATTAAGCTGTCATTGATATTCTTCACAGAATGAGAAAAAAAAACTATTTTAAAATTTATATGGAACCACAAAAAGAGTCTGAATAGCCAAGGCAATCTTAAGCAAAAAGAACAAAGCCACGGGCATCACACTACCCAACTTCAAACCATACTACAGGGCTACAGTAACAAAAACAGCATAGTACTGGTACAAGAAGAGACACATAGACCAATGGAAGAAAATAGAAAACCCAGAAGTAAGACAGCATATCCTACAGATATCTGATCTTCAACAAACCTGACAAAAACAAACAATGGGCAAAAGGCTCCCTATTCAATAAATGGTGCTGGAATAACTGGCTAGCCATATGCAGAAGATTGAAACTAGACCCCTTCCTTACAACATATACAAAAATTAACTCAAGATGAATTAAAGAGTTAAATGTAAAGCCCAAAACTATAAGAACCCTGCAAGACAACATAGGCCATACCATCATGGACATAGGAATAAGCAAAGATTTTATGATGAAAACACCAAAAGCATTTGCAACACAAGCAAAAAAATGATAAGTGGGATCTAATTAAGCTTAACTACTTCTAAACAGCAAAAGAAACTATCAACAGAGTAAACAGACAACATACAGGAGAAAATTTTTGTCAACTATGCATCTGACAAAGGTCTAATATCTAGCATCTATAAAAAACTTCAACAAATTGACAAGAGAAATAAGCCATTAAAAAACAGGCAGAGGACATGGACAGACACTTCTCAAAAGAAGACCTGCATGCAGCTAAGAAGCATATGGAAAAAAAAAAAAAGCTCAGCATCACTGATCATTAGAGAAATGCAAATCAAAACCACAGTGAGATACCATCTACACCAGTAAGAATAGCTGTTTTAAAAAAGTCAAAAAATAACCGATGCTGGTGAGGCTGTGGAGAAAAAGGAACACTTATACTCTGTTGGTAAAAGTGTAAATTAGTTAAATCATTGTGGAGGATAGCATAGTGATTCCTCAAAGACCTAAAGACAGAAATACCATTTGACCCAGCAATCCCATTACTTAGTATATATCCAAAGGAATATAAATCATTCTATTATAAAGACACATGCATCTATATGTTCACTGCAGCACAATTCACAATAGCAAAGCCATGGAATCAACTTAAATGCCCATCACTGAATAAAGAAAATGTGGTACATATGCACAGTTGGATTACATATATACACATATACATATATACATATATTTGGAATACATATACACAATGGAATACTATGCAGCCATAAAAAAGAATGAGATCATGTTCTTTGTAGGAACATAAATGGAGCTGGAAGCCATTAGCCTTAGCAAACTAACACAGAAACAGAAAACCAAATACCACATGTTCTCATTTATAAGTGGGAAGTAAATAATGAGAACACAGGAACACATAGAGGAAAACAACACACACTGGGGATTATCAGAGGGTGGAGCATGATGGGAGGGAGAGGATCAGGAAAAATAACTATTGGGTACTAGGCTTAATACCTGAGTGATAAAATAATGTGTACAACAAATCTCCATGACACATATTTACCTATGTAACAAACCTGAATGTCTACCCCTGAATTTAAATAAAAGTGTTTTTTAAAAGACATAGAGCTGGCTGAATGGATTTTTTAAAAAAAAGACCCATTGATCTGTTGCCTAAAAGAAATTCACTTCAACTATAAAGACAGACATATACTGAAAATAAAAGAGTGGAAAAAGATATTCCATGCAAATGAAAATGAAAAAAGGGCAGAGTAGCTATACTTACATGAGGCAAAGTAGAATTCAAAACAAAAACTATAAGAAGAGACCAAGAAGGTCACTATATAATTATGAAGTGCTCAATTCTGTAACAGAATATAACAATTTTAAATATATATGCACTAAACACTGAAGCACCCTAATATATAAGGAAAATATTATTAGAGCTAAAGAGAGAGCTAGGCCCCAATACAATAATAGCTGGACACTTCAGCACCCTACTTTCAGAACTGAACAGATTGTCCAGACAGAATATATACAAAAAAAAAATTGAACTTAATCTATACTACAGACCAAATTGATCTAATAGATATTTACAGAACAGTTCATCCAATGCCCACAGAAAACACATTTTTCTCCTCAGCACATGGATCATTCTCAAGGACATTCTATATGTTAGGTCAAAAAATAAGTCTTGAAACATTCAAAAAAATTGAAATAATGTGAAGCATCTTCTCTGACTACAATGGAATTAAACTAGAAATTAAAACAATGGGAATTTTTCACATTATACAAATAAATGAATATTAACCAATATGCTCCTGAATGACCAGTGGGTCAATGAAGAAATTAAAAAGAAAATTTTTAAATTTCTTGAAACAAATAATAATGGAAACACAGCATAACAAAACCTATGGGATACAGCAAAAGCAGAACTCAGAGGAAAATTTATAGCCATAAATGCCTACATCAGAACAGAAGAAAAACTTTAAGTAAACAACTGAACAATGCATCTTAAAGAACTAGAAAAGCAAGAGCAAACCAAACCCAAAATTAGTAGAAGAAATAATAAAGATCAGAGCAGAAATAAATGAATTTGAAATAAGGAAATAATACAAAAGATCAATGAAATGAACAGGTGGTTTTTTGAAAAGTTAAAGAAAATAGACAAAGCTTTAGCCAGACTAAGAAAAAAAAGGGAGAAGATCCAGATTTTAAAAATCAGCAATGAAAAAGGAGACATTAAAACTGATACTGCAGGCATTGGCTCATGCCTGTAATCCCAGCACTATGGGAGGCCAAGGTAAGAGGATCACTTGAGGTCAGGAGTTCGAGACCAGCCTGGCCACATGGCAAAACCCCACTTCTACTAAAAATACAAAAATTAGCCATGCATGGTTGTGCACGCCTGTAATCCCAGCTACACAGCTACACAGGAGGCCAAGGCAGGAGAATTGCTTGAATCTAGGAGGCGGAGGTTGCAGTGAGCCAAGATCATGCCACTGCACTCCAGCCTAGGTGACAGAGCTGGACTTAGTCTCAAAAAAAAAAAAGAACAAAAAAACAAACAAACAAAAAAACCTGATACTGCAAAAATCCAAAAGATCATTAGTGGTTTCCATGAGCAATGATATGTCAATAAATTAGAAAATCCTAGACAACTTACCATAATTGAACCATGAAGAAATCCAAAACCTCAACAAGCCAATAACAAGTAATAAGATTGACACCATAATAAAAAGTTTCCCAGAAAAGAAAAGGCCAGTAACCTAAGGTTTACTGCTGAATTATACCAAACATATAAAAAAGAACTAATACAATCCTACACAAACTATTCTAACAAATAGAGAAGGGAATACTTCCAAACTCATTTGATAAGGCCAGTATTATCTTGATACCAAAACCAAAGACACATCAAAGCAAGAAAACTACAGGCCAATATCTCAGATGAGTACTGATGCAAAAATCCACAGCAAAATACTAGCAGACCAAATTCAACAATACATTTAAAATGTCATTCATTATGATCAAGTGGGATTTATCCCTGGGATGCAAGGATGGTTCAACATATGCAAATCCATGAACGCAATGCATTTTAACAACAGAATGAAAGATAAAAACCATATAATCATTTCAATTGATACAGGAAAAGCATTTGATAAAATTTGATATCAATTCATGATAAAAAAAAATCCTAAAAATGGGGTATAGATACAACATGTCTCAACATAATAAAAGCCATATACAACAGACCTGCAGCTAGTATCATACTGAATGGGGAAAAACTGAAAGCCTTACCCCTAAGATCTGGGGACAAAACAAGGATACCCACTTTCACCACTGTTATTCAACATAGTACTGTAAGTCCTGCCTAGAGCAGACAAGAGAAAGAAATAGAGGGCATCCAAATTGGAAAGGAAGAAGTCAAATTGTCCTTGTTTACAGATTATAAAATCTTATAATTGTTTGAAAAAAACTAAAGACTTTGTCAAAAAAAACTATCAGAACTGTTAAATTCAGTAAATTTGTAGGATACAACATAAACATACAAAAATAAAGAGCATTTCTATAGGCCAACAGCAGGCAATCCAAAAAGAAAGAAAAAAGTAATGCCATTTACAATAGCCACACTTAAAATTAAATATCTAGGAATTAATGAAAGTGAAAGATCTCCCTAACAAACATGTGAAAACACTGATGAAAAACATAGAAGAGGACACCAAAAAATAGAAAAATATTTCATGCTCATGAAGTTGAAGAATCATTATTGTTAAAATGCCCATACTATACAAAGCAAGCTACAGATTCAATACAATTCCTATCAAAATAACAATGACATTCTTCACAAAAATAGAAAAACAATCCTAAAATTTATATGAAACTGAAAAGGACCCAGAATGGCAAAAGATATCCTAAGAAAAAATAACAAAACTGGAGTAATCATATTACCTGACTTCAAATTATACTACAGAGCTATAGTAACCAAAACAGCATTGTACTGGCATAAAAACAGACACATACACTAATGGAACATAAGAGAGAATGCAGACACAAATGCACACAATTACAGTGAACTCATTTTTCAAAAAGCTGCCAAGAACACAAGCTGGGGAAAAGACAGTCTCTTCAATAAATTGTGCTGGGAAAACTGGATATCCACATGCAGAAGAAGGAAACTAGACCCCTACCTTTTGCCATATACAAAAATCAAATCAAAATGGACTAAAGACTTAAATCTAAGAACTCAAACTACGAAACTATTACAAGAAAACATTGGAGAAGATCTCCAGGTCATTGGTCTGGGCAAATATTTCTTGAGCAATACCCCACAAGCACAGGCAACCAAACCAAAAATGGACAAATAGGGTCACATCAAGTTTAAAAGTTTCTACCAAGCAATGGATAAAATCAATAAAGTGAAGAGACAAACCACAGAATGGGAGAAAACATTTGCAAACAACCCATCTGACAAAGGACTAATAAGCAGAAGATATAAGTAGCTCAAACAACTGTATAGGAAAAAAATATAATAATCTAATCAAAAACGATGAAAAATTTGAATAGACATTTCTCAAAAGAAGACATATAAATGGCAGACATATGAAAAACTGCTTAACATCATTGATCATCAGAGAAATTCTAATCCAAACTACAATGAGATATCGTCTCACCCCAACTAAAATGGCATATATCCAAAAGACAGACAATAACAAATGCTGGAGAGGATGTGGACAAAAGGAAACCCTTGTACACTGTTGGTGGAAATGTATGTTAGTACAACAACCATGAAGAATAGTTTGGAGATTTCTCAAAATCTAAAAATAGAGCTACCATGTGATCCAGAAATTTCACTGCTGGTTACATACCCCCCAAAAAAGCAAACTAGTATATTGAAAAGATATCTGCCCTCCCATGTTTTTTTTTTTTTTTTTTTTTTTGCAGCACCATTCACAAGAGCTATTAATAAAACTTGGAAGCAACCTAAGTGTCCATCAACAGATGAATGGATAAAGAAAGTGTGCTACATATACACAATAGAGTACTATTCAGCCATAAAAGAATGAGATCCTGTCATTTGCAACAACATTGATAAATTATGATCATTATGTTAAGTGAAATAAGCAGGCATAGAAAGACAAACATTGCATGTTCTCACTTATTTCTGGGATGTAAAAATCAAAACACTTAAATTCATGGATGTAGAGAGTAGAAGGATGGTTACCAGAGGCTGAGATGAGTAATGGGGGTAGGGGGGCCGTGGGGACAGTTACTGAGTACAAAAAAAATAGAATGAATGAATAGGACATACTATTTGATAGGACAACAAGGTGACTATAGTCAAATAATAATTGTACATTTAAAACAACTGAAACAGTGTAACTGGATTGTTCATAACACTAAAGATATCCCACTCTCACTGATGTGATTATTACAGATTGCATGCCTATCATGTTTTATCAGAGACTGGGATTGCAACCCCTGCTTTTTTTTTATTTTCCATTTGCTTGGTAGATCTTCCTCCATCCCTTTATTTTGAGCCTGTGTGTGTCTCTGTACGTGAGATGGGTCTCCTGAATACAGCACACTGATGGGTCTTGACTCTTTATCCAATTTGCTAGTCTGTATCTTTTGTAAATTGGAGCATTTAGCCCATTTATATTTAAGGTTAATGTTGTTATGTGTGAATTTGATCCTGTCAAATGATCCTTATGATGTTAGCAGGTTATTTTGCTCGAATGAACTTTTTGTTTCATTGATCTTTTGTCTTGTTTTCTTCATTTTAATTTCATTTATTTCTGCTCTGATCTATAATATTTCTTTTATTCTACTAATTTGGGGGCTTGGTTTGCTCTTGCTTTTGTAATTCTTTAATATGCATCAATTAGGTTGCCTATGTGAAGTTTTTCTCCCTCTTTTTTTTTTTTTTTTTTTGATGTAGGCACTTATGGCCATAAATTTTCCTCTTACTACTGTTTTACTGTATTCCATAGGTTTTGGTGTGTTTTGTTTCCATTATCATTTGTTTCAAGACATTTTTCCATTTCTTTCTTAATTTCTTTATTGACCCACTAGTCATTCAGGAGCATATTGTTTTTAATTTTGATATGTTTGTATGTTTCCAAAATTCCTCTTATTATTAATTTGTAGTTTTATTCCATTGTGATCAGAGAAGATGCTTAATATAATTCCAAGCTTTTTAAATTTTTAGAGACTTGTTTTGTGGCCTGACATATGGCCCATCCTTGACAATGATCCATGTGCTGAGGAGATGAATGTGTTTTCTGCAGCCAATGGTTGAAATGTTCTATAAATATCTATTAGGTCTATTTGGACTATAGTGCATACTAAGTCCGATATTTCTTTATGGATTTTCTCTCTAGAAGTTCTATCCAATGCTGAAAGTGGGGTGTTGAAGTCTCGAACTATTACTGTACCGGGGTTATGCTTCCTTTGCTCTGATAATATTTGCTGTACACATCTGTGTGCTCCAGTGTTGGGTGCATGTATATCTACAACTGTCATATCCTCTTGCTAAACTGACCTCTTTATCAGCATATAATAATCTTCTTTGTCTCTTCGTATAGGTTTTGCCTTAAAATCTAATTTTTCTGATATAAGTATAGCTACTACTGCTTTTTTGTTTTCCTGTGGAATGCAATATCTTTTTCCATCCTTTTATTTTTAGTTTATATGTATCTTTATAGGTGAAGTGTGTTTCTTCTAGGCAACAGAACAATTGGTCCTGTTTTTCATTCATTCAGCCACTCTATGTCTTTTGATTGGAGATTTTACACCATACACATTCAATGTTATTATTGATAAGTAAGAACTCACTCCTGCCAGTTTGATATTAGTCTCCTGGTTGTTTAGTGGTCTTCTCTTCCTTCTTTCCTTCCTTCCTGTCTTCCTTTTAGTGAAGGTTATTTTCTCTTTTGATATAATTTACTTTCTTCCTTTTTATTATTTGTGTACCCATTGTATTTTTTTTTAATTTCACGTATGATATGCTTTAGCTGTGTCCTCACCAAAATCTCATCTTGAATTCCCACATGTTGTGGGAGGGACTTATGGGAGGTAATTGAATCATGGGGGCAGGTATTTTCCATGCTGTTCTCATGATAGCAAATAAGTCTCATGAGATCCGATGGTTTTAAAAAGGGGAGTTTCCCTGAACAAGCTCTCTTGTCTTGTCTGCTACCATGTGAGATATACCTTTCACCTTCCAACATGATTGTGAGAGCTCTCCAGCCACGTGGAACTCTAAGTCCAATTAAACTTCTTTCTTTTGTAAATTGCCCAGTCTTGGGTACATATTTATCAGCAGTGTGAAAACAGACTAATACAGTTAATTGGTACCAGGAGCTGGGCACTGCCAAAGATACCCAAAAATGTGGAAGCAACTTTGGAACTGGGTAACAGGCAGAGGATGGAAAAGTTTGGAGGGCTCAAAAGAAGACAGGAAAGTGTGGGAAAGTTTGAAACTTCCTAGATACTTGTGGAATAGCTTTGACCAAAATGCTGATAATGATGTGGACAATGAAATCCATGCTGAGGTGGTCTCAGATGGAGATGAGGAACTTGCTGGGAACTGGAGCAAAGGTTACTCTTGTTATGTTTTAGCAAAGAGACCAGTGGCATTTCACTCCTACCCTAGAGATCTGTGGGACTTTGCACTTGAGAGAGATAATTTAGGGTATCTGGTGAGAGAAATTTCTAAGCAGCAAAGCATTCAAGAGGTGACTTGGGTGCTGTTAAAGGCATTTGGTTTTAAAAGGGAAACGCAGCATAAAAATTTGGAAAATTTGCCACCTGACAATTTGATAGAAAAGAAAATTCCATTTTCTGAGGAGAAATTCAAGCTCGCTGCAAAAATATGCATAAGTAATGAGGAGTCAAATATTAATCATCAAGGCAATGAAGAAAATGTCTCCAGGGCATGTCAGAGACGTTTGTGGCAGCCCCTCCCATCACAGGCCCAAAGGTTTAGGAGGAAAAAATGGTTTTGTGGGCCAGGGCCAGGGTCCCTCTTATGTGTGCAATCTAAGGACTTGGTGCCCTGCATCCCAGCCACTCCAGCCATGACTAAAAGGGGCCAAGGTATAGTTTGGGCTGTTGCTTCAGAGGGTGGAAGCCCCAAGTGTTGGAAGTTTCCATGTGGTGTTGAGCCTTTGGGTGCACAGAAGTCAAGAACTGAGGTTTGGGAATCTCCACCTAGATTTCATAGCATGTATGAAAAAGCCTGAATGCCCAGGCAGAAGTTTGCTGCAGGGGCAGAGGCCTCATGGAGAACTTCTGCTAGGGCAGTGTAGAAGGGAAATGTGGGGCCAGAGCCCCCACACAGAGTCCATAGTGGGGCATTGCCTAGTGGAGCTGTGAGAAGAGGGCCACTGTCCTCCAGATTCCAGAATGGTAGATCCACCAATAGCTTGCACTATGCACCTGGAAAAGCCACAGACACTCAATGCCAGCCTGTGAAAGCAGCCAGGCGTGGGGCTATAACCTGCAAAGCCACAGGGGCAGAGCTTCCCAAGGCCATGGAAGGCTACCTCTTGCATCAGGGTGACCTGGATGTGAGACCTAGAGTCAAAGGAGATCATTTTGGAGCTTTAAGTTTTGACTGCCCCTCTGGATTTCAGACTTGCATGGGGCCTGCAGCCCCTAAAAAATTAGGCCAATTTTTTCCATTCGAAATGGCTGTATTTACCCAATGCCTGTACCCCCATGGTATCTAGGAAGTAACTAACTTGCTTTTGATTTTACAGACTCATAGAAAAAGGGACTTGCCTTGTCTGGAATGAAACTTTGGACTATGGACTTTTGAGTTAATGCTGAAATGAGTTAAGACTTTGGAGAACTGTTGGGAAGGCATGATTGGTTTTGAAAGGTGAAGACATGAGATTTCAGAGGGGTCAGGGGTGAAATGATGTGGTTTGCCTCTGTGTCCCCACCCAAATCTCATCTTGAATGCCCATGTGTTGTGGGAGGGACCCAGTGGGAGGTAACTGAATCATGGGGGCAGGTCTTTTCTGTGCTGTTCACATGATAGTGAATAAGTGTCACAAGATCTGATGATTTTTAAAAGTGGAGTTTCACTGCATAAGCTTTATTCTCTTGTCTGCTGCCATGTGACATGTGCCTTTCACCTTGCACCATGATTGCGAGGCCTCCCCAGAGAAGTGGAACTGTAAGTCCAATGAAACCTCTTTCTTTTGTAAATTGCCCAGTCTCAGGTATGTCTTATCAGCAGTGTGAAAACGAACTAATACAAGACACTATGAGGATTGCAAGTACTTTCTTATATCCCATTATTGTACAGCTGATAACAACTTAATACTCTTTGCATATACAAACAAGCAAGCAAAAAAAAAACAACAACAAAAACTCTACATGTTAACTTTATCCACCCCCCAACTTTTAAACTTTGTGTTGTTTCTATTTGTATCCTTTATTGTACTATTTATTTCTTCAAAAGTTGCTGTAGTTATTATTTTTGATTGATTCATATTTTAGTTTTCTAAGTAAGAGAAGTTTACACACCATAGTTACAGTGTTATAATATTCTCTGTTCTTCTGTGTACTATTACCAGTGAGTTTTGCACCTTCAGGTGATTACTCATTACTCATTAATGACCTTTTTTTCTGATTGAAAAAATCCCTTTAGCATTTCTTGTAGGACAGGTCTTGTGTTGGAATACCTCAGCTTTTGTTTGTCTGGGAAAGTCTTTATTTCTCCTTCATGTTTGAAGTATATTTTCACCAGATATACTCTTCTAGGGTAAAAGTTGTTTTCTTTAGAACTTTAAATATGTCATGCCACTCTCTCCCAGCCTGTAAGATATACACTGAAAAGCTTGCTGTCAGACATACTGGAGCTCCACTGTATGTTATTTTATTTTTTTCTCTTGCTGCCTCTAGGATCCTTTCTTTATCATTGATCTTTGGGAGTTTGAATATTGAATGCCTTCAAGAACTCTTCTTTGGGTTAAATCTGCTTGGTGTTCTATACCTTTCTTGTATTTGGATATTGCTATCTTTCTATAGGTTTGGGAAGTTCTCTGTTAGTATACCTTTGAATTAAATTTTCTACTTCTATCTCTTTCTCTATTTCCTCTTTGAGGCCAATAATTCTTACATTTGCCCTTTTGAAGCTATTTTCTAGATCCCATAGGCATGTTTCATGGTTTTTTATTCTTTTCTTTTTTGTCTCCTCTGTGTGTTTTCAAATAGGCTGTCTTCAGGCTCACTAATTCTTTTTTCTGTTGGATTGATTCTGCTATTAAAAGACTCAGATGCACTCTTCAGTATGTCAACTGCGTGTTTCAACTCCAGAATTTCTGATTGATTCTTTTTCATTGTTTCAATCTCTTTGTTAAATTTATCTAATGGAATTCTGAATTCCTTCTCTGTGTTATCTTG
Source organism: Pan troglodytes (assembly GCF_028858775.2). Classification (NCBI taxonomy): domain Eukaryota; kingdom Metazoa; phylum Chordata; class Mammalia; order Primates; family Hominidae; genus Pan; species Pan troglodytes. The sequence goes on along the minus strand of NC_072402.2, from coordinate 95,015,349 downwards.
GATTTCTTTGAGTTTCCTCATAACAGCTATTTTGAATTCTCTATCTGAAATATCACATATCTCTGTTTCTCCAGAATGTCTCTGGTGCCTTATTGAGTTTGTTCAGTGAGATGATATTTTTATGAATGGTCTTGATGCTTGTGGATGTTTGTCAGTGTCTATGTATTGAAGAGTTAGGTATTTATTGTAGTCTTTGCAGTCTGGGCTTCTTTTTACCCATCCTTCTTGGGAAGCATTTCCAGGTATTTTAAAGGACATGCATGTTGTGATCTAAGTCATATCTGCATGAGGGGACATTTGAAGCCCACTAATGCCATGCTTCTTGCAGACCTGTAGAGGTACCATCTTGGTGGTAATGAGTAAGACCTGGAAGAATTCCCTGGATTACCAGGCAGAGACTCTTGTCCTCTCCTCTTGCTTTCTCCCTAACAAATAGAGTCCCTCTCTCAGTGCTGAGGCAACCAGAGCTGTGGATGGGGTGACACAAGCACTCCTGTGGCCACCATCACTGAGACTGCACTGGGTCAGACCTGAAGCCAGCACAGTACAGGGTCTTTCCCAAGGCCCCCTGTTAACCACTACCTGGCTACCACCTATGTGTGCTAAAGGCCCCATTGCTCTATAATCAACAGGTGGTGAAGTTAGCCAGGCTTATGTCCTTCTCTTCAGGGCAGTGAGTTCCCCTGGGCCCTGGGTGGATCAAGAGATGCCATCTTGGGGCCAGGGACTAGAATCAAAAACCTTAGACATCTACCTGGTATCCTATTCTACAGCAGCTGAGCTGGCACTCAAACCATGAGATGTAGCCACTTCCACTATTTCCTTCCCTTTCCACAGGCAGAGGAGTTTCACCCTGTGACCACCACCATCACAGGCTCATGGTGAGTACTGACAGACTACTGTTAATGTTCATTTAAGACCCAAGGTTTCTTAATTTAGCTTGTGGTGAATGCTGCCAGGCCTAAAAATCACGCTTCAGGGAAGTGGACTCCCTTCTAGTCCAGAGCACATCCAGAAATGCCATCCAAAAGCAAAGGCCTTGAACTGGGGACCCCAAGATTCCACTTAGTGCTCTACACCCCTGTGGCCAAGCTGGTACCTAAGATGCAAGACAAAATCCATTTTACTTTTCCCTCTGCTTTTCTCAAGCAGACGGAGTCTCTTACCACAACCATCACAGTTGGGAAAGTGCTGGGTCTCATCTAAAGCCAGAAAGGCTCAGAGTTTCACCCAAGGCCCATAAGTATTACTGCTAGTTATTCAAGCCCAACGGATCTTTAGTCAGCAGGTGTTGGGTCCCACCAGGATTAGGCCCTTCCCTTCAAGGCAGCAAGTTTCTTTCTGGCCCAGTGTATGTCTAGAAATATTGTCTGGGAACCAGTATCTGGAATGGAGATCTCACATTTCTGTCTGGTGCCCTATCCTACAGTGGCTGAGCTGGTATCCAAAATGTAAGACGAAGTCCTCTTTACTCTTCCCACTCCTCTCTTCAAGCAGAAGGAAGAAATCTCTTTTGGAGCCATAAGTTTTGCAGCCTGGGGTTGAAGGAAGAGTGGTGCAAGCACTCCCTTAGCCACCAAGGCTATTGTCTCAGTAGGTCACGTACCTTCCAAGTTCACTGGTTCTAAGCCCAGCTCACCAGTATGACTCACCTAGGAGTTGCAGTCTTTGTGGCCTAGAATGTCTTTCAAGTTTATTTAGGGCCCCAAGTACTTTAGTCCACAATGGCAAGTTTCCTAGAACTCAAGTTCCAACCACTGGGATGGGTGATTCACCTTCTGCTAAGGCCACTTTGTATGTTCCCTCTGTAGCAGGCATCAGCTGAGTTCAGCCCAGTTTTGCTTTCCGCTGTGACAGGGCAGCACTGAGTTCAATGTAATGTCTCAAAACTGCTGTCCTCTCCCTCTCCCAAAGGCACAGATTTTCTCTCAGCACCACACACCTGCTGCCAAGGGATGGGGTAGGGATGGTGTTGGAAATTCAGCACTGTTTCCTACCCTATTCAGTGCCCCTTTCAGCGATATGAAGTTACAACCAGGTACTGTGTGTGCTCACCTGATATTTGGTTCTTATGAAGCTGTTTTCTGTATGTAGATAGTTGTTAAATTTGGTGTTCCTGTAGGACAGATAACCAGTGAAGCCTTCTATTTGGCCATCTTGCTCTGCCCCTCTCCAGTAATTACCTTTAATATTAATTTTCATTCAAGAAAATAGACCAGATCACCAATTCCATTTTATCCATGCTTCTAAATGAAATAAAATAATTTAATGAGTATTTTTCCCGCCTTCTAGATCACAAAGTTAGTTCAAATAAAATTTTGTAAAGAATAGAAAATGTTCATGTGATATAACAGAAAATTTCAGTTTGTTACTCTTAGAATTAATTTTTATAATGATATTGTAGCATTATATATATTTTAACCATCAAGCTAAGTAGAACTATTCCACCCAAAAAGCAAAGCACTGTTTTAAAATGGGCTAGTTCTCACTAAGTAACATCTGATTCCAATAATTATCCCATCCACCAACTGCAAAGGTAGTGTGATTCCTGTTTTGCTTCTACCTATCTTTTCCATCAACTCTTAAAGCACCTACATTTCATACTTCTCAATGGAAATATTGTAATAACCCCTCAACTCCATTCATGATATTTCTTTCCTTTTTTTCATTTTATTAGAACTTCTCTTTTTGTCTTTCCTTTTTAATACATTTGACCACTGAGTTTTAATTAAAGTTCTAGAATGCCTTGTATTGAACATGTTAATACTGTGTTCAAACCAACTTCTATGTTCCTCAGTGCCTTTACAATAAATGGAAATCTGTTGCAAATTCATTCACACTTGACTTCCAGCCATACTGTCATTAAATCTCTGAACTCTAATCAGGCCAAATGTATCATTTCCCAAACATATGCGTACCTATTTTTATCCTCCAATTTTGTGCAAGTGGCTTCATTTATATAATTTGCTGGTTAATTTAACCTGTAAAGTCATACATCTCAGCCTATTTAAGCCTTTGGAGAACCTATCCATCTTTCACAGCCAAACTCAATGCTCACCTTTCTGAAGCTCTATCTGTATTAGTCTTTCCTTCTTCTAAATTACCAAACCATTTTTAAAATTTACCACATTCTGCTTCTTGAAATCCATATTACATTCAAATGTTGGTTTATGATAAAAGTAACTAATAGCGTTTTTCATAAAATAGACTCTCAATAAATTTGTGTGAATTAATGAATTAATTATGTGGACTAGAAATGGTTCATGGGCTGTAAGAGAAACTGTGCCCAACCAGAACTTTGGTAAGAGAAAGCCTGGTGATTCTAATGAAAATGCAACTCTCACGTCTCATTTTTTAAAACTTCATAGCCAAGGGCTAGAAACTTATGTGATTATATTTAAACTTTAATTTTAAAATGAGATTAATTATGCATAAAAATGTAAATATATGTAATCAAGCCTACCTATCAAACAAACACAACAGGTAACAATCAAAATGCAGTCTTTTTGTTCCTATTACTGCTTTACCTTCTAAAAACATTTTCTTAAAAATTTAAAACCCAGAAAGAAGGGGCCAGCCTTCAAGCAACAGTGACCCAAGATGGCAGCCACCATGGGCTCAGGAGTAAAAGTCCCTTGCAATTTCCAACTGTTGGAAGAACTCAAAGAAGGCCAGAAATAAGTAGCAGATGGCACAGTTAGCTGGGATCTAGAAGATGAGGAAGATATGACACTTACAAGATGGACAGGGATGATAATTGGGCCTACAAGAATAGTTTATGAAAACTGGGGGGAGTGGCTGGCAAGATGGCTGAATACGAACAGTTCCGGTCTGCAGCTCCCAGCGAGATCAATGCAGAAGGTGCGTGATTTCTGCATTTCCAACTGAGGTGCCCAGCTCATCACATTGAGACTGGTTATACACTGGGTGCAGCCCATGGAGGGCAAGCGGAAGAAGGGTGGGGCATCGCCTCACCTGGGAAACACAAGGGGTCGAGGAACTCCCTCCCCTACCCAAGGGAAGCTGTGAGGGACTGTGCTGTGAGGAACAGTGGACTCCAGCCCAGATACTATGCTTTTCCCATAGTCTTCACAACCCACAGGCCAGGAGATTCCTTCAGCTGACTATGCCACCAGGGCACTGGGTTTCAAGTACAAAACTGGGCAGCCGTTTGGGCAGACACCAAGCCAGCTGAAGTTCTTCTTTCATACCCAAGTGGCACCTGGAACACCAGTGAGACAGAAACGTTCACTCCCCTGGAAAGGGGGCTGATGCCAGGGCCCAAGTGGTCTAGCTCAGCGGATTGCACCCCCACAGAGCCCAGCAAGCCAAGATCCACTGGCTTGAAATTCTCGCTGCCAGAACAGCAGTCTGAAGTTGACCTAGCATGCTTGAGCTTGGTGGGGGGAAGGGCGTTTGCCATTACTGAGGCTTGAGTAGGTGGTTTTCCCCTCATAGTATAAACAAAACTGCTGGGAAGTTTGAACTGGGCAGAGCCCACCACAGCTCAGCAAAGCAGCTATAGCCAGACTGCCTCTTTAGATTCCTCTTCTCTGGGCAGCATATCTCTAAAAAAAAGTCAGCAGCCCCAGTCAGGGGCTTATAGATAAAACCCCCATCTCCCTGGGACAGAGCACCTGAAGAAAGGGGAAGCTGTGGAGCAGCTTCAGAAGACTTAAACATCCCTGCCTGCTGGCTTTGAAGAGAGCAGCCCCACATGGCGTTTGAGCTCTGCTGAGGGACAGACTGCCTCCTCAAGTGGGTCCCTGAACCCCGTGCCTTCTGACTGGGAGACACCTCCCAGCAGGGGTTGACAGACACCTCATAGAGGAGTGCTCCAGCTGGTACCTGGTGGGTGCCCCTCTGGGACAAAGCTTACAGAGGAAGGAATATGCAGCAATCTTTGCTGTTCTGCAGCCAACACTGGTAATACCCAGGCAAACAGGGTCTGGAGTGAACCTCCAGCAAACTCCAGCAGACCTGAAGCAGAGGTGCCTGACCGTAAAAGGAAAACTAACAAACAGGAAGGAATAGCATCAACATCAAAAAGGATGTCCACTCAGAAACCCCATCCAAAGGTAGATAAATCAAAGACCAAAGGTAGATAAATCCACAAAGATAAGGAAAAATCAGTACAAAAAGGCTGAAAATTCCAAAAACCAGAATGCCTCTTCTCCTCCAAAGGATCACAACTCCTCTCCAGCAAGGGAACGAAACTGGACGGAGAATGAGTTTAACAAATTGACAGAAGTAGGCTTCACAAGGTGGGTAATAACAAATTCCTCCAAGCTAAAGGAGCATGTTCTAACCCAATGCAAGGAAGATAAGAATCTTGAAAAAAGTTAGATGAATTGCTAAGTAGAATAACCAGGTTAGAGAAGAACATAAATGACCTGACGGAGCTGAAAAACAGCACAAGAACTTCGTGAAGCATACACAAGTATCAATAGCTGAATCAACCAAGCTGAAGAAAGGATATCAGAGATTGAAGATCAACTTAATGAAATGAAGCATGAAGGCAAGATTAGAGAAAAAAGAATGAAAAGGAATGAACAAAGCCTGCAAGAAATATGGGACTATGTGAAAAGACCACACCTACATTTGATTGGTATACATGAAAGTGACAGGGAGAATGGAACCAAGTTGGAAAACACTCTTCAGGATATTGTCCAGGAGAACTTCCCCAACCTAGCAAGACAGGCCAACATTCAAATTCAAAAATTACAGAGAACACCATAAAGATAATGCTCGAGAAGTGCAACCCCAAGACACATAATTGTCAGATTCACCAAGGTAGAAATGAAGGAAAAAATGTTAAGGGCAGCCAGAGAGAAAGGTCAGGTTATCCACAAAGGAAAGCCCATCAGACTAACAGTGGATCTCTCTGCAGAAACCCTACAAGACAGAAGAGAGTGGGGGGCAATATTAAACATGCTTAAAGAGAAGAATTTTCAACCCAGAATTTCATATCCGGCCAAACTAAGCTTCATAAATGAAGGAGAAATAAAATCCTTTACACACAAGCAAATGCGGAGAAATTTTGTCACCACCAGGCCTGTCTTCAAGATCCTCTGAAGGAAGCATTAATACGGAAAGGAAAAGATGGTACCAGCTACTGCAAAAGCATACCAAAGTGTAAAGACCATCGACACTATGAAGAAACTGCACAAACTAACTGGCAAAATAACCAGCTAGCATCATAATGACGGGATCAAATTCACATATAACAATATTAACCTTAAATGTAAATAGGCTAAATGCCCCAATTAAAAGACAGAGACTGGCAAATTGGATAAAGAGTCAAGACACATCAATGTGCTATATTTAGGAGAGCCATTTTATGTGCAAAAACACACATAGGCTCAAGATAAAGGGATGGAGGAATATTTACCAACCACATGGAAAGCAAAAAAAGCAGAGGTTGCAATCCTAGTCTCTGAAAAAACAGACTTTCAACCAACAAAGATGAAAAGAGACAAAGAAGGGCACTACATAATGGTAAAGGGATCAAGACAACAAGAAGAGCTAACTATTCTAAACATATATGCACCCAATATAGGAGCACCCAGATTCATAAAGCAAGTTCTTAGGGACCTACAAAAAGACCTTGACTCTCACACAATAACAGTGGGAGACTTTAACACCTCACTGACAATATTAGAGAGATCAATGAGACAGAGAATTAACAAGGATATTCAGGACTTGAACTCAGCTCTAGACCAAGCAGACCTAATAGACATCCACAGAACTCTACACTCCAAATCAACAGAATATACATTCTTCTCACCAACACATTACACTTATTCTAAAATTGACCACATAATTGGAAGTAAAACACTCCTCAGCTACAGTAACCAAAACAGCATGGTACTGGTACCAAAACAGAGATACAGACCAATGGAACAGAACAGAGCCCTCAGAAATAATGCCGCATATCTACAACTATCTGATCTTTGACAAACCTGACAAAAACAAGAAATGGGGAAAGGATTCCCTATTTAATAAATGGTGCTGGGAAAACTGGCTAGCCATATGTAGAAAGTTGAAACTGGATCCCTTCCTTACATCTTATACAAAAATTAATTCAAGATGGATTAAAGATTTAAATGTTAGACCTAAAACCATAAAAACCCTAGAAGAAAACATAGGCAATATGATTCAGGACATAGGCATGGAACCAAAACACCAAAAGCAATGTCTAAAACACCAAAAGCAATGGCAACAAAAGCCAAAATTGACAAACGGGATCTAATTAAACTAAAGAGCTTCTGCACAGCAAAAGAAACTACCATCAGAGTGAACAGGCAACCTACAGAATGGGAGAAAAGTTTTGCAAACTACTCATCTGACAAAGGGCTAATATCCAGAATCCACAATGAACTCAAACACATTTACAAGAAAAAAACAAACAACCCCATCAAAAAGTGGGCTAAGGATATGAACAGACACTTCTCAAAAGAAGACATTTATGCAACCAAAAGACACATGAAAAAATGCTCATCATCACTGGCCATCAAAGAAATGCAAATCAAAACCACAATGAGATACCATCTTACACCAGTTAGAATGGCGATCATTCAAAAGTCAGGAAACAACAGGTGCTGGAGAGGATGTGGAGAAATAGGAACACTTTTACACTGTTGGTGGGACCGTAAATTAGTTCAACCATGGTGGAAGTCAGTGTGGCGATTCCTCAAGGATCTAGAACTAGAAATACCATTTGACCCAGCCATCCCATTACTGGGTATATACCCAAAGGATTATAAAATGTGCTGCTATAAAGACACATGCACATGTGTGCTTATTGTGGCACTATTCACAATAGCAAAGACTTGGAACCAACCCAAATGTCCAACAATGAGAGACTGGATTAAGAAAATGTGGCACACATACACCATGGAATACTATGCAGCCATAAAAATGGATGAGTTCATGTCCTTTGTAGGGACATGGATGAAGCTGGAAACCATCATTCTCAGCAAACTATCGCAAGGACAAAAAACCAAACGCCGCATGTTCTCACTCACAGGTGGCAATTGAATAATGAGAACACATGGACACAGGAAGGGGAAAATCACACACCAGGGCCTGTTGTGGGGTGGGGGGAGGGGGGAGGGATAGCATTAGGAGACATACCTGATGTTAAATGAAGAGTTAATGGGTTCAGCACACCAACATGGCACACGTATACATATGTAACAAACCTGGACATTGTGCACATGTACCCTAAAACTTAAAGTATAATAAAAAAGATAAACAAATAAATAAATAAAAACACTCCTCAGCAAATGCAAAAGAATGAAAATCATAACAAACTGTCACTCAGACCACAGTGCAATCAAATTAGAACTGAGAATTAAGAAACTCACTCAAAACCACACAACTACATGGAAACTGAAAAACCTGCTCCTGAATGACTACTGTGTAAATAACAAAATTAAGGCAGAAATAAATAAGTTCTTTGAAACCAATGAGAGCAAAGACACAATGTACCAAAATCTCTGGGACACAGCTAAAGCAGTGTTTAGAGGAAAATTTATAGCATTAAATGCCCACAAAAGAAAGCATGAAAGATCTAAAATTGACACTGTAACATCACAATTAAAATTAACTAGAGAAGCAAGAGCAAACATGTTCAAAAGCTAGCAGAAGACAAGAAATATATAAGATCAGAGCAGAACTGAAGGATATAGAGACAAGAAAAACTCTTCAAAAAAATCAATGAATCCAGGAGCTGGTTTTTTGAAAAGATCAACAAAATAGATAGACTGCTAGCCAGACTAATAAGAGAGAAGAATCAAATAGACACAATAAAAAATGATACAGTGGCTATCACCACAGATCCCACAGGAATACAAACTACCATCAGAGTATATTATAAACACCTCTACCCAAATAAACTAGAAAATCTAGAAGAAATGGATAAATTCCTGGACACATACACCCTCCCAAGTCAAAACCAGGAAGAAGTCAAATCCCTGAATAGACCAATAAAAAGTTCTGAAATTGAGGCAGTAATTAATAGCCTACTAATGAAAAAAAAAGTCCAGGACCAGATGGATTCACAGCAGAATTCTAACAGAGGTACAAAGAGTAGCTGGTACCATTCTTTCTGAACCATTCCAAACAATAGAAAAAGAGGGAATGCGCCCTAACTCATTTTATAAGGCCAGCATCATCCTGATACCAAAACCACAGACACAACAAAGAAAGAGAATTTCAGGCCAATATCCCTGATGAAATCAATGCAAAAATCCTCAATAAAATCCTGACAAACCAAATCCAGCAGCACATCAAAAAGCTAATCCACCACAATCAAGTTGGCTTCATCCCTGAGATGGAAGTCTGGTACAACATACACAAATCAATAAATGTAATCCATCACATAAACAGAACCAATGACAAAAAACACATTATCTCAATAGATGCATAAAAGGCCTTTGACAAAATTCAACAGGTCTTCATGCCAAAAAAACTCTCAATAAACTCAGTATTGATGAAACGTATGTTAAATTAATAAGAGCTATTTAGAACAACCCCATAGCCAATATCATACTGAATGGGCAAAAACTGGAATCATTCCCTGTGAAAACCGTCAGAAGACAAGGATGCCCTCTCTGGCCACTCCTATTCATCATAGTATGGGAGTTCTGGCCAGGGCAATCAGGCAAGAGAAAGAAAGAGAGGGTATTCAATTAGGGAAAGAGGAAGTCAAGTTTTCTCCTTTTGCAGATGGCATGATTATATATTTCAACCCCATTGTCTCAGCCCAAAGTCTCCTTAAGCTGATAAGCAACTTCAGCAAAGTCTCAGGATACCAAATCAATGTGCAAAAATCACAAACATTCCTACACACCAATAATAGAGAGCCAAATCATGAGTGAACTCCCATTCACAATTGCTTCAAAGAGAATAAAATACCTAGGAATCTAACTTATAAGGGATGTGAAGGACCTCTTCAAGGAACTACAAACCACTGCTCACGGAAATAATAGAGGACACAAACAAATGGAAGAACATTCCATGCTTATGGATAGGAAGAATCAATATCATGAAAATGGCCATATTGCCCAAGGTAATTTATAGACTCAATGCTATCCCCATCAAGCTACCAATGACTTTCTTCACAGAATTAGAAAAAAACTACTTTAAAGTTCATAAGGAACCAAAAAAGAGCCTGTATAGCCAAGACAATCCTAAGCAAAAAGAACAAAGCTGGAGGCAACATGCTACCTGACTTCAACCTATACTACAAGGCTACAGTAACCAAAATAGCATGGTACTGGTACCGAAACAGATACACAGACCAATGGAACAGAACAGAGGCCTCAGAAATAACCACACATTTACAACCATCTGATCTTTGACAAACCTGACAAAAACAAGCAATGGGGAAAGGATCCCCTATTTAATGAATGATGTTGGGAAAACTGGCTAGCCATGTGCAGAAAACCGAAACTGGATCCCTTCCTTAAACCTTATACAAAAATAAACTCACGATGGAGTAAAGACTTAAATGTAAAACCTAAAACCATCAAAACCCTAGAAAAAAACCTAGGCAATACCATTCAGAACACAGGAATGGGCGAAGACTTCATGACTAAAACACCAAAAGCAATGGCAACAAAAGCCAAAATAGACAAATGGGATCTAATTAAACTAAAGGGCTTCTGTACAGCAAAAGAAACTATCTTCAGAGTGAACAGGCAACCAAAGAATGGGAGAAAATTTTTGCAATCTATCTATCTGATAAAGGGCTAATATCCACAATCTACAAAGAACTTAAACAAATTTACAAGAAAAAAAATCCCATCAAAAAGTGGGCGAAGGATATGAATAGACACTCCTCAAGAGAAGACATTTATACAGCCAACAAACATATGAAAACAAGCTCATCATCAATGGTCATTAGAGAAATGCAAATCAAAACCACAATGAGATACCATCTAACGCCAGTTAGAATGGTGATCATTAAAAAGTCAGGAAACTACAGCTGCTGAAGAGGATGTGGAGAAATAGGAACACTTTCACACTGTTGGTGGGAGTGTAAATTAGTTCAACCATTGTGGAAGACAATGTGGCGGTTCTTCAAGGATCTAGAACTAGAAATACCATTTGACCCAGCAATCTCATTACTGGGTATACACCCAAAGGATTATAAATCATCCTACTATAAGGACACATGCACACATATGCTTATTGCAGCACTGTTCACAATAGCAAAGACTTGGAACCAACCCAAATGCCCATCAATGATACACTGGATAAAGAAAATATGGCACATATATACCATGGAATACTATGCAGCCATGAAAACGGATGAGTTCGTGTCCTTTGCAGGGATGTGGATGAAGCTGGAAACCATCATTCTCAGCAAACTAACACAAGAACAGAAAACTAAACACTACATGTTCTCACTCATAGGTGGGAGTTGAACAATGAGAACACATGGACACAGGGAGGGTAACATCACACACTGGGGCCTGTCAGGGGGTGGGGGGCGAGGGGAGGGATAAGATTAGGGGAAATACCTAATGTAGATGACAGGTTGATGGGTGCAGCAAACTACCATAGCATGTGTATACCTATGTAACAAACCCGCATGTTCTGCACATGTATCCCAGAACTTAAAGTATAATTTTTTTAAAAAAATCTCTTTACCAATTCTTTCTTCTCTACACACTCACAGGTGATTTTCAGTGAAGTAGCTCAAGAATCATGAGACATTTTAATATTACATATGGTTTCATCTCACTGTCTAATTTCACATCTACTGTATCTGGATACCTAATTGAAACTCATTTTAATTTCCTTCAATTTAAATATCTTCTCTCTCTCTCTCTCTCTCATACACACACACACACACAAGAATAACTATGAATGAAATTATCCTTTGTTTATATCATCCAGAGATGACTACAATTCATTAGAGTTAGGAGAAATTATTGGAAAATGTTGACTGTTTATACAACCTTGGTACTGAAAGTTCCTTGATGCAAAAAAAAAAAAGTGAAAGAAATAAATTGAAGAAAGAAGATAAATCTTCTTAAAGGATATAGAATTCAATGATAATCCAAAATGGATTCAATTCATACTTAATCATTAATACTGTTCTTGGATAATCTTATGTCTATTTAAGAATATTTAATAATAACATTTACACTGGCTGAGCACTATCAGCATATTAGTTTTTATAGTAAACTTACAGAAGACCAAGTCCTATTCTCATGTCTATTTAATAAATATTGACTTCTTGTTTAGGTATCAGACAAGATTTATTGACATGACAATTCCATATTTTCTGAGAAGGATTAAAATTTTTATTAGGCCCCAAAACTAGAAGGCAATATCAATACTAGTCTTCTCACACTCATTTATCATAAAATTCATTCAAACCGCAGACTGAGGTTTCCATAAAACAATTAGTCCTGTTTCTCGTTCCATGCAAACAGGACAGACAGAATTTATTCAAACATCTTTCTCAAATAAGATGTGAACAAAGAACTCTCAAGTCTAGATGCAATGTTGAATTTAGTAACAGTGCTCCTAAAACCAGCCAGATCTCTCAAAAGGCAAGGTGAGAAGGGGGAGACGCACAGCAGTGCAGACACTGTGCTGCCAGGTGAGGACGGGAATCATCACCGTCTGGCCTACTGTCACATTGTCAAAGCGGAAAACACTAAATTAATTTGCATGCATGAAGATCCTCTCTTGATTTGCATGTAATTGTCATCTAAGAGATAATAAAGGGCAATATGAAAGGATTTTATTTTATTTTATGTATATATTTGTTTGCTTTTTAATTTCCCACTTAACATAGAGCAAAACGAAAAAATCTAAGGAGGTCCTGAAATATAATCTGAAACAATAACCAATAACTGGATTGCTAAGAGAAAATAAGGATCCATAGATGAGCATACCTGAAAAGAATGAAGCCACCTTAGGCTTTAGTTGATTTGCTTATTTCCTTTAAATAATATATGCAAAGTTTCTACATAATGTCAGCATATATTAAGTATTTAATAAATGAGCACTGTTGTTATTATGATTGATATTATTATAATGAATTTCTAGCAAAGGAATATTTGCAAAGCAAATACTCTTGATAAAGACACCACAAGCATGTTGAAAGAATAAATAATAGTTCGCTCCTTTATTGAAACATTATTTTTATTGTGTTCTGTTGTTAAGAGGGAAGGAGAAGATGGGGACAGGTAGGAATAATAGAACAAAATATGTATATATCATCAGGTAAAGACTAAGTTAAAACTAATCAATTTTTACTATTTAATAATTATAGGCTTTCACCAAAGCCAGAAACCAGATATTAAGTGCATATATATTATATATATATGATATATATATATATATTTGGTTTGATATGCTCCAGATAGGCTTCCATATTATTCAACCCAGAAACTAAAAATAAAAATAATCATTATGCATTCAGAAATTGACATGGCCTTAACCTCAGAATAGTAAAGTTTTACAGACATCCCCAAATCAGTAACTAGATTATCCTAAGTTATCAACACAACAAGTACTTTCATGTTATCCTAACAAAACAATTATTTACCTACAGCACCGCCTGGTACAGAGTAAGTGCTCAGTAAATATTTGTTAAATTAATGAATGAACCAGAAAAATAATGTAATGGCATTTTGCAAATGATCAATAAATGTATTATTTTTTGAATGGAATAACTCTGCTTAAACATAAGAGGTATAAAACCAGTCAAGGAAAGGATCCTAACATACACTCTTCAAAATACCGTTTAATCTTAGAGAGTCCGATAGTATTTAACTCTGTTATGGTTTGTGATATAAGCAGAAGCATCAAAACAGCTTTACAAAATTCTCTATGATAACACCTTGGCTCATTTCTCTCTCTCACCAAATGAAGACATTAAATATCACTTTTTGTATTGTGGAAACTTGTCCTTATCTGATGATATATACATATACATTAAATTCTTACAGGAAAGGTGACATGGTTTAATAATTAGTCTTGAAAACTGCTTCTCAAACAAGATACCACTCTGAAAATAAAATAAAATAAAATAAAATAAAATAAAATAAAATAAAATAAAATGACTAATGAGAAAGATTGCTTTCATGCACTACCTGTGTGTTATCCATGGAAAATACAGACAGATTTTAGGTGTCTGGGGGGAATGCTATTTGCTTAGAAAGGTGTTTTTCAGGCAAAAAGTAGATGTTAAAATTTAACATTTTACTTCAAACTCTGTCATTTATCCATTTGGAAAATGAACTTGAAATATAGGTTGCCATTTTCTATATACGTGATAGGTTAACATTTGCTTCTAACAAGGTGGCATCAAAGTTTAGCAATCTCAGAATATGACAATGTAAGTGTACATAATATAACTGCAAGAATACATTACCAAGTAATTGAATGCAATTTAAAATGTAAATGGTGATTTTATTTAGGTGCAGATAAATGAAAAGAATCAAGTTTATTTCTTTTTTCAAAAGTATCTTTAATTGCCTTAGGTCAAATCCATTCCACATAGATAATCTATCATTCAAATCAAAGGGTGATAATTTTGGTCTCAAAAACAGCAATTTTGAATTTGAAAAGCATATCTCTTTTGGAATCAGTGCTGCTGTGTCCACATTTTACCTTTGCAAGAGAAATATAAATATACAAAGATCATATAATAATTTGATGGTCATTATAAAACAACACATACAAAATTATTCTGTTACTAAGAAGAGAGTTAAAATTAAATCATAAAAATTAGAATTCTTTATACTTAAATTTAACCAATAGAAAATACATCAAATTCTCCAGAAGAAAAAACAGGAGGGATATTTTGAAACTAGTTTCCAAGTAATGCTGATAAACTTCCCTGACTGGAATAATCTCATAATGCTATATAGCCACAATTACAGTATTGACAATAATATTTTCCTATTTTATTTGGGTACCAGGTATTTCCATCTCAGTGTCCTGTCATAGTCTCCAAATCTTACCACATTCATAGCTAAACTTGTTATCTTCCTTCCCCAACTTTAATCTATTTTATCTCAGATAATCTCTATCAGAGTTTACAGCATATCCAATATCATTATCCTAAACTATAAATTTCAGTCTTTCTCGGAGACTCCTTTCTTCTCAACCCTCTATGAATCAGCATGATCTTTCAATGCTGTCTCTAAAATTTCTCTCCAATCTGGCTGAGCTTCTTGCCTCCATGTTACAAAAATTGCTTCATCATCTTTCAACAAGACTAATGCAACAGTCTCCCAACTGCTGTCCCTGTCCCCACTTGTTTTCAATTTGGTCCACTCTCTAAAGTGCTCCCAGAATTACATTTATTAAAAAGTACTTATTATATAATAATATCTCTTATCTTATTAAAAACTTCTTTCAGCTCGCTATGGTCTTTAAAAAAAAGTTTCAAAATCTTTTTTTTTTTTCTTTGAGACAAGGTCTGGCTCCATTGCCCAGGCTGGAGCACAGTGGCACAATCTCATTTCACTCCAGCCTCAACCTCCCAGGCTCAACCCCAGCCTCCTGGGTAGCTGGGGCTACAGGCACATGCCATCATGCCAAGCTAATTTTGTTTATTTTTTGTAGAGAAGAGGTCTCATTATGTTGCCTAGGCTGGTCTCCAACTCCTGCACTCAAGCAATCCTCCCACCTCAGCCTCCCGCCTCACTCGGGCCCATGAGCCACTGCACACGCCCAAGTTTCAAAATCTTTAACATGTCATATATTGCTCTTCAAAATTTGACTACACTTTACAGCATCAACTTCGATTTTCCCAAACTTCCATACCTAATAACCTATGGATTTCTCACTTATGAGTTTAATCCTTATGGGTGGTTACACACGCTATTTTTTCTGCATGGATTACTCTTTTCTAGAAAATTCCTACACATTCTCTAATCCCAACTCAATTTTCACTTCCTCTACGAAATCTTCCCCAGTTCCTCCAGAGTGGGACACTGTTTCCTTTACGGAGCTTTCATGGAAACAAGGAAGTTCACCATGAAAAAGGAAGACAGAGGATTCTGAAAACAGGAAATTTAAAATCCAGAGGAGG
Source organism: Pan troglodytes (assembly GCF_028858775.2). Lineage (NCBI taxonomy): Eukaryota > Metazoa > Chordata > Mammalia > Primates > Hominidae > Pan > Pan troglodytes. Next base: position 94,999,277 of record NC_072402.2, on the reverse strand, counting down.
AAAAGGGAATTCCCAGAAAGATGCTGAAAGAAATTTCCTGGAAGACAACTACGCAGTAAGCCAGGGGGAAAACCAACAACCTAAAAAGCAGGAAATGACATTGGCTGGAGGCAAAAGAAAAAGCATGCTATCAAATTTCCAGGTGTCTCGATCTATTGAGAGGAAACTTCAGAGTTTTTTTTTTTGGAGAATTTGGAAGAAAATTAGAGGTAGACACCTAGAAACTTTCCTCCCCCCAAACTAATGAGGTTACTGTTGCATCTGGGATAAATTAAAATTTGTGTAAGAAAAGGAATGTAATCAGCTTCTATGTGACTCAGCTCTGAACAATAGTTGCTAATAAAAGGAATATAATCTCTGAATATTAAGTAAACAAAAATGTGTTAATCATAGCTATATGATCCCTGAATATTAAATAAACTTAAATGTGTGATATAATTAAATTGGGAGGCATTTTACACAATTAACTCTTCATCCTCCAGAAGAGGATTGGATGATATCTAAGATTGAAAAAATCAAGAAACAGAGGTACACTCACATGTTTTAGATGTAGGATGTGAAGGCCAGAAGAAACCGCAAAAGATCCCTAAGGACCAAGCAGGACTTGTGTTCCGCAACTCCAGGGGCATTATTCAGATTGAGTTCTCTGGGAGTGGTGCCCCCAGAGTTGTGAAACAGGGGACTTAGGGTCAGAAGACCAGAATGGGGACAGTGAGGTAGGGGAACACTGTTTTTCATTACACCCTTGTAGTATTATTTGACCTCGTAAATTATGTATGTAAGAAAAATATTTCAATGTAGGAGAATAATGGTGGTGGCATTCAAAGTAATACATCTTTGATCTTCAATATCATTTTCTGCCAGGAGCGGTGGCTCACTCCTGTAATCCTAGCACTTTGGGAGGCCAAGGTGGGCAGATCACTTGAGGTCAGGAGTTCGAGAACAGCATGGCCAACATGGTGAAACCCCATCTCTACTAAAAATACAAAAATTAGCCAGGCATAGTGGCGCATGCCTATAATCCCAGCTACTTGGAAGGCTGAGGCAGGAGAACTGCTTGAATCTGGGAGGCGGAGGTTGCAGTGAGCCAAGACTGTGCTATTACACTCCAGCCTGGATGACAGAGGGAGACTGTCTCAAAAAAAAAAAAAAAAAAACATTTTCTATCCCAACTAAGTTGGTAAATCCCTATTATGTACTCCTACAAAATCTTCAACTTAACTTTCATAAGAGACAATAATAGTACAGTACAATTATTATCTAAACTATATTTAAATAGGATAACATCAAGTAACTCTCAAAAGTAAAGCAGTAACATTTAACACCCATTATTTTAAGAGACAATTCCAACAAAAACAAATAGCTCAAGACTGACAGAGGTAAATATATTTAAAAATTCTAACAAGTTGGATTAAGAAATTTTAGCAAAATTTGCAATAAAAATCCTAATTGTTATATGGTATCATCAAGTACAGATACAGCTCTCATATCGGACACAATTAGGATAACAGTTTAATCAGAAAAGTTGGTTAAAATAAAAAACAGGAATCATTTAAAAAAACAGTTAAATCCTGTGGCAGACAATGTTGATCCTGATATAAAAGCCATGTGACACTTCTTTCTTAGCTGACCCATGACAATTTTGTTTGGGTGGCAATGTTTCCCCTGCAGGTAGGCTCCTCCTCAGCCTCAAGATATAAACTTGGATCAGTCTGCAGCATTTTAGCAAACTGGTTGAATATTGCCATCATTTAAGGATGGGCATGTGATGCAATACTGTACCCTGAGACAAGAGGAAATCTGCTAAGAAGTTATATAAGGCCCTTCTCCATGATGATTGGAGAGTAAGATGTGAAGAGAAGCTGTGCCACCTTCCATCTGCCAGGGATGATGCCACCTAAGGATGTAAATTTGGTTCCATGAGAGCCACACTGCTACCCAGAAAATCTCAGAAAAGCAGTCCAAGAGACTCGATCATCCTTTACATGTTAATTCATCAAAACTGAAATGGTCTAAGCATGAAATTCTTATGTGAAATAATTAAATACATTTACTGCTTGAGAAATTTTTATTAGGAAATTCTATTCCTTGACTATGAAAGCATCCTAACTGATTCAGACATACTTTAAGGTTTAACTTTTCAATGAAAGCTTATATTTTTACTTAAGTGATCATTTGATACAGGGTTTGGACCTTTCCTTAGAGTACAACTCTTGAGATTCAAATTTTACTTAGTCTTTCATTAAAAGGGAGCTAAAACATAATAAATTACAAAACAGTCTGAGAAATGACTCCTGGACTTTTACAGTGTTCTTTTTAATCATTAATGTTTTTCATACACACCTACCTTAATGATAGTTTTTACTAACTTGCCTTAATCATTTTTCCAATGCTTTCATGTATAATTTTTATTTTCCTTAATCAGTAATATTTTACACATCAGATTATGTGACAGATATACTCAATCTAAAGATGAATAATTTTTTAAATGCCTAATATAATCCATCAAGCACAAAAAAAGAACATTAACAGGAAGTTTGAAGCCTAGGACTAGAACTGCTGGCTATGAAGGTATGTATGAACATCATCAACTTTACCAGACAGTGTCAAATTGCTTTTCAAAGTGCTTTTACCAGTTCATACCCCACCTATAATACAGGAGTGGTTCTCTTGCTCCATATTATTGTCAAGACTTAATGTTGCCAAACATTTTCGTTTGTGTCAATCTGGTGGGTGTGAAATGGTATATTGTTACAGTTTTCAACCTAATCTTCATAGAAACAGATTTTTACACTTATTCAGTTGTTTTACACAGCATATAATTATAGTGGCAAGCATAAAGAGGTTTAGGAACAGATACTGTAGACTCTCTTGGTAAACACACAACTCAGCCAAAGGGAGAAGTGAAGCAGGCACGCTGCAGAAAAGCCTAATAGTTATGGGCCTTTATCATGCCATGGACATCAAGTTCTCAGAAAGAATGTAGAATCCTGATTAATCAGATTAGTCAATTAAGTTGAGATCAGTTCAGAGAGCTTCTCCTGTCATTTCCAAACAGAATCCTACTAAAGTTGGGATGTCATTTCCAGGCTGGATGGAACACTGCTCAGATGCAGTGTATGCAATTGCTTCTACTCCTAAGACCATATTTGTCATTTTTGTCTTCTACTCTGGAGAATTCTATTTTTCTTTTTTAAAAATGATGAAATATTTTAAAAATACAGTAAAATACAAACAAGAGTAATCTTAATGTAATGCTATGTTTGCCATGAATCTTTTTTTTTTTTTTTTGAGAACCACGACATTACAGATACAATTGAATCCCTGTGGATCCAGAACCAATTACATATTTCACATTTGCCCCAGATAAACACACTGTGAATTTAATACTTACTATTCTTTTATTAGTCAAGATCATTCAAGAAACAGCACATCAAGAAGAGCTCAATGAAGAAAGTTTAATGAAGAGACAATTTAAAATGGTATGGAAAGGGTTTAAATTAATAAAAAATGGAAAAGTATCCTAAGAGTAATAAGAGTAGAAAGGCTTTCCTAATCCTAGGCCAGAAAGATAAAGATATAGAGTTAGTTCCTGGAACCCTAAGCAACGTGTATCTGTCAGAGAAGACTTCATGACAGAATCTTTGGCCTGGAGAAATGTGCCATGCCCAGTGAAGGTCTGGCAGAGCAAAAAGTAGGGACTGGACTCCCAGTGGCTAAGTTCAGCTGGCAGCAGTAGGATCAAAGTAAAGTACATAAAAGCAGATAGTAGAGGTATCATAAAAGAAAAAATAGATTAGAGAAACAAAAAAGATGATAACGGCTAATTTTAAAATTTTGTTCCTATGAGTGGCCAGAAAGTAGGGTAAAAATAACAAAGAAAAGGAATTTTATACTAGATTTGCTATAAAATCAATTGAAATGTTTATGATACACAAGAGGACAGAGTTAATGTGCTATAATAGATTATCCCTCACTATATTTTATTTTATTTATTTTATTTATTATCCCTCACTATATTTTATTTAGTCATTTCAATTCAATGAGGTTAGAACTTTAAAGTTAGAAATTAAATTTTTTGTTTAAACAAAAACTTTCATAGCATTAAAGAATTGTTTAAAATACAATACATAATTGTGTCATTCTGAAAGTGAATTTATAATGTTACATACGAACATTTTAAGTTTCATTATAAATATATACAGCTATATATTATAGCTATGTGTAACTTTTAAATAACTAAATTTTAATAAATAATATAGATAAATAAAATAAATAACCTTTCTAAATAATAAAACCACACACACAGAGCATTTGTTAGTATAAGTTACTCCAAAAGCAAAGTCTGAGTCAAGGACTTGGATGCAGCTGATTTATTTGAACAACTAATCCCAAGAAGCACAAGGCAACAGACAACAGAAGATAGGGAAAGAAAAAAACTGAAGGCAAGACCATAAAAAGTGAAATAACTTTAGGGGTTCATATTCATTTAGCTCATTGATATAGGCACAAATAGCTATAAATCATTTAATTTCATATTTATATCATTGGTAATTTATCTACCAAGTTACCCACAATGCAATGTTCAAATTAAGAAATTCAATTACATAATTTGAAATATTAACTGAAATAAAAAAGACATGATCATTTCAACTGATTTTTAAAAATAATTTTAGATAAGTAAATGGTTGTTTGATAGAAATTTTAAAAAATAATGATAGATAGCTATTTGTTCAACATAAAAAGCAGAAATAATCAAAAACTTACTGTTAATAGTACACCTAATAGGCTTTTGGAAGAATTCCCTTTAGAGTGGGAATACATATTAGCACTCATGCATGGATTTCCTAGCCAATGCAATAATATAAAAAATAGAAATGAATTTCAAGAATTATAAAAAGAGAGTTAAGGCTGTTTTTCCTCAGATGTTTTCATTTCTTACATGCACACAAAATTCAAGAGAATTAGCAGATAAAGTGATATAGCTGTAATGCAAGTTCAGTTTGGTACAACAATCACTAGAAAAGCAGAAATAATGATTTTACTGTAAAGCAGAAATAATGCATCAGAAAATGTAATATTAGTTTATTCAACACATTTTGAGAGCCCACTATGTGACAGATCGTATTCTAGGTACTAGGGATACAGCAGTGAACAAAAAAGACAAAAATGCCTGTCTTCTCTAAGCTTACATTCTAGTTAAAAAATAGAAATTACAGTAATATTAGAAAAAAGAAAATATTTAATTCACCATAGAAACAAAAACTATGAGGTATAGACCTAGCAATGGACCAAACAAATACAATACCAAAATAATGGAGAAATATGGCATGTTCATAGATTGGAATAGTATCATAAAGATGTCGATTGGCCTATAAATTAAATATAAATTAAATACAATTTCAATCAAAATACAACAATTTGGAGGAGGAGAGGAGACTTTAAAATTCATGTGAAAGATTTGAAGGTGCTGAGAATAAATAAAACAATTTTTGAAGAAGAGAAGGGGTTCCACTTCACGAAATCAAGACTAATATGGTTTATATCTGTGTACCCACCCAAATGTCATGTTCCATTTTAATCCTCAATGTTGGATTGGGATCCAGTAGGAGGTAACTGGATCATAAGAGCAGTTTTTCATGAGTTAACACAATCCCCCTTGGTGCTGTCATCACAATAGTGAGTTCCCATTTGGTTGTTTAAAAGTGTGTGGCAACTCCCCCATCTTTCCCCTTCACCTTCTACCACGATTGAAAGTTTCCTTAGGCCTCCCCAGAAGCCAAGCAGATGCCAGCATCATGCTTTCTGTACAGCCTGCAGAACTATGAGCCAATTAAGCCTCTTTCCCTTATAAATTACCCAGTCTCAGATATTTCTTTATAGCAATGCAAGAACAGACAACTACTAAGACTTTATTGAAAAAATTATAGTTGCAAAGACAATATTGCTTTGGTCAGGGATACAAAAATGAGCTAATTGAAAAAAAACAGAAACTACAGAAATAGACTCATGCATACTTAATAAATCAGTGAAGTTATATACAAATCTAATGTGGAAGTATTCACTATTCAATAAATAGATCTGGGTGAAATAGACTGGGGAAAAATGTCTGTAAGGGTCAAATGTTTATTATCTTGAGGTAGGAAAGAATTTCTTACATAAGATACTGAGAGGTGAAGATGGCTGGGCTTTTGGGTCACGTGGGGACTTGGAGAACTTTTCTGTCTAGCTAAAGGACTGTAAACACACCAATCAGCACCCTGTGTCTAGCTAAAGGTTTGTAAATGCACCAATCAGCACTCTGTAAAAATGCACCAATCAGCGCTCTGTTTCTAGCTAACGGTTTGTAAAAGCACCAATCAGCACTGTGTAAAAATGCGCCAATCAGCATTCTGTGTGTAGCTAAAGGTTTGTAAATGCGCCAATCAGCACTCTGTAAAAACACACTAATCAGCACTCTGTGTCTAGCTAAAGGTTTGTAAAAGCACCAATCAGCACTCTGTAAAATGGACCAATCAGCAGGACATGGGTGGGGCCAAATAAGAGAATAAAAGCTGGCCACCTGAGCCAGCAGTGGCAACCCGCTTGGGTCCCCTTCCACACTGTGGAAGCTTTGTTCTTTTGCTCTTCACAATAAATCTTGCTGCTGCTCACTCTTTGGGTCTGCACTACCCTTATGAGCTGTAACACTCACTGCGAAGGTCTGCGGCTTCACTCCTTAAGTCAGCAAGACCACAAACCCACTGGGAGGAACAAACAACTCCAGACACGCCACCTTTAAGAGCTGTAATCCTCACTGTGAAGGTCTGAGGCTTCACTCCTGAAGTCAAGCAAGACCACGAACCTACCGGAAGGAAGAAACTCCAGACACATCTGAACATCTGAAGGAACAAACTCCAGACACACCATCTTTAAGAACTGTAACACACCGCGAGGGTCTGCAGCTTCATTCTTGAAGTCAGCGAGACCAAGAACCCACTGGAAGGAACCAATTCCAGACACTTTTTGGTGACCATGAAGGGACTATTGACTATCGCCAAGCAGTGAGTACCATTGGACCCCTTTCACTTGCTATCCCTCTGTCCTATTTTTCCTTAGAATTTGGGGGCTAAATAGCAGGCACCTGTTGGCCAGTTAAAGTGACTAGCGTGGCCACCGGACTAAAGACATGGGTGTCAACCTTTCTGCAAAAGGGCTCTCTAACAACCCCCAGCTTCGGAGTTGGGAGTGTTGGTTTGCAACTCTCAAAGTCACATGTAGCCCAAGCGAGACTCGCCCATCTATCCTAGCTATCTGACCCTTGCCTCCTGGGTCCTAATGCCTATTAGATAAACTTCCTCTTGCCTCTCTTCTCCAAGGCTAGTCCCGCTTCTAAAAACCACTACCTGTCTCTGGTGGTTTTCTAGTTTCTCCTTTAAGAATGATTTCTAGTATAAACTTCAGGATTCTGATACCTTCTTTAGGCACCCAGGCTCACCAATCAGAAACATAATTTTTGCCCAAAGCCCTGTCGGGGTGGGGGACTATCTGGAATTTTAGGATCCCTCCTCAGACTAGCAGGCCTAACAAAAGCTATTCCTGAAGCAAGGATATGGGGAGCCTCAGAAATGACATCCTTCCTATTCAAGTGAGGACAAAAGGTGTTACTCTTCCAACCCTGGAGCTCCCTTCCCTCTCTCAGGGTATGGCCCTCCACTTCATTTTCGGGGCATAACATCTTTATAGGACAGGGGTAAAGTCCCAATACTAACAGGAGAATGCTTAGGACTCTAACAGGTTTTCGAGAATGTGTCAGTAAGGGCCACTAAATCCGATTTTTCTCGGTCTTCTTTGTGGTCTAGGAGGACAGGCAAGGGTGCAGGTTTTCGAAAATGCATCAGTAAGGGCCGCTAAATCCAACATTCCTCAGTCCTCCTTGTGATCTAGGAGGAAAACTAGTGTTTCTGCTGCTGCATCGGTGAGTGCAACTATTCTGATCAGCAGGGTCCAGGGACCATTGCAGGTTCTTGGGCAGGGGGAGAAACAAACCAAAACCGCAGGTGGTTTTGTCTTTCAGATGGGAAACACTCAGGCTTCAACAGGCTCACCCTTGAAATGCATCCTAAGTCATTGGGACGAATTTGACCCACAAACCCTGAAAAAGAGGTGGCTCATTTTTTCTGCACTAGGGCCTGGCCCCAATATTCTCTCTCTGATGGGGAAAAATGGCCCCCTGAGGGAAGTATAAAATTACAATGCTATCCCGCAGCTTGACCTTTTCTGTAAGGGGAAGGCAAATGGAGTGAAATACCTTATGTCCAAGCTTTCTTTTCACTGAAGGAGAATACACAACTATGCAAACCTTGCAATTTACATCCCACAGAGGACCTCTCAGCTTACCCCCATATCCTAGCCTCCCTATAGCTCCGCTTCCCATTAATGATAAGCCTTCTCTAATCTTCCCTGCCCAGAAGGAAATAAGTAAAGAAATTTCCAAAGGACCACAAAAACCCCCGGGCTATCAGTTATGTCCCCATCAAGCTGTAGGGGGAGGGGAATTTGGCCCAACCTGGGTACATGTCCCTTTCTCCCTTCCTGATTTAAAGGAGATCAAGGCAGACCTGAGGAAGTTTTCAGATAATCCTGATAGGTACACAGATGTCCTACAGGGTCTAGGGCAAACCTTCAATCTCACCTGGAGAGATGTCATGCTATTGTTAGATCAAAACCTGGTCTTTAATGAAAAGAATGTGGCTTTAGCTGTAGCCCGAGAGTTTGGAGATACCTGGTATCTTAGACAAGTAAATGATAGAATGACAGCCAAAAAAAGGGACAAATTCCCTACCGGTCAGCAAGCCGTCCCCAGTATGGATCCCCACTGGGACCTCAACTCAGATCATGGGGACTGGAATTGCAAACATCTGTTGACCTGTGTTCTAGAAGGACTAAGGAGAATTAGGAAAAGGCCCATGAATTATTCAATGATGTCCACCATAACTCAGGGAAAGGAAGAAAATCCTTCTGCCTTCCTCAAGCAGCTAAAGGAGGACTTAGGAAACTATACTCTCCTGTCACGCAATTCACTAGAGGGTCAATTGATAAGTTTATTACCCAATCAGCTGCAGATATCAGGAGAAAGCTCCAAAAGTGAGCCCTGGGCCCTGAACAAAATCCGGAGGCATTACTAAACCTAGCAACCTCAGTGTTCTATAATAGGGACCAAGAGGAACAGGCCCAAAAGGAAAAGTGAGATCAGAGAAAGGCTGCAGCCTTAGTCATTGCCCTCAGACAAACCAACCTTGGTGGGTCAGAGAGGACAGAAAATGGATCAGGTCAATCACCAGGTAAGACTTGTTATCACTGTGGTTTACAAGGACATTTTAAAAAAGACTGTCCAATGAGAAACAAGCTGCCCCCTCGTCCATGTCCACTGTGCCAAGGCAATCACTGGAAGGCACACTGCCCCAGAGGGCAAAGGTTCTGTGGGCCAGAAGCCCCCAACCAGGTGATCCAACAACAGGACTGAGGGTGCCCAGGGCAAGCGCCAGCTCATGTAATCACCCTCACTGAGCCCCAAGTACATTTAACCATTGAGGACCAGGAAATTGACTTCCTCCTGGACACTGGTGCAGCCTTCTCAGTGTTAATCTCCTGTCCTGGACGACTGTCCTCAAGGTCCGTTACCATCCAAGGAATCCTGGGAAAGCCTGTAACCAGGTATTTCTCCCACCTCCTCATTTGTAATTGGGAGACTTTGCTCTTTTCACATGCCTTTCTTGTTATCCTGAAAGTCCCACAATCTTATTAGGGAGGGATATATTTGCCAAAGCTGGAGCTATTATCTACATGAATATGGGGAACAAGCTACCCATTTGTTGTCCCCTACTTGAGGAGGGAAACAACCCTGAAGTCTGGATATTGGAAAGACAATTTGGAAGGGCAAAAAATGCCCACCCAGTCCAAATCAGGCTAAAAGATCCCACCTCTTTTCCTTTTCAAAGGCAACATCCCTTAAGGCCTGAAGCTCATAAAGGATTACAGGATATTGTTAAACATTTAAAAGCTCAAGGCTTAGTAAGGAAACACAGCAGTCCCTGCAACACCCCAATTCTATGAGTACAAAAACCGAAGGGTTCAGTGGGGACTAGTGCAAGATCTTAGACTCATCAATGAGGCAGTAGTTCCTCTATATCCAATTGTACCCAATCCCTATACCCTGCTCTCTCAAATGTAAGAGGAAGCAGAAAGGTTCACTGTTCTGGACCTCAAGGATGCCTTCTTCTGTATTCCCCTGCACTCTGACTCCCAGTTTCTCTTTGCCTTTGAGGATCCCACAGACCACACATCCCAACTTACCTAGACAGTCTTGCCTCAAGGGTTTAGGGATAACCCTCATCTGTTTGGTCAGGCACTGGCCCAAGATCTAGGCCACTTCTCAAGTCCAGGCACTCTGGCCCTTCAGTATGTGGATGATTTACTTTTGGCTACCAGTTTGGAAGCCTCATGCCAGCAGGCTACTCTAGATCTCTTGAACTTTCTAGCTAATCAAGGGTACAAGGCGTCTAGGTCAAAGACCCAGCTTTGCCTATAGCAGGTCAAATATCTAGGCCTAATCTTAGCCAGAGGGACCAGGGCCCTCAGCAAGGAATGAATACAGCCTATACTGGCTTATCCTTGCCCTAAGACATTAAAACAGTTGTGGTCGTTCCTTGGAATCACGGCTTTTGCTGACTATGGATCCCTGGATACAGCGAGATAGCCAGGCCCCTTTATACTCTAATCAAGGAGACCCAGAGGGCAAATACTCATCTAGTAGAATGGGAACCACCGGCAGAAACAGCCTTCAAAACCTTAAAGTAGGCCCTAGTACAAGTTCCAGCTTTAAGCCTTCCCACAGGACAAAACTTCTCTTTATATGTCACAGAGACAGCAGGGATAGCTCTTGGAGTCATTAGACTCGTGGGACGACCCCACAACCAGTGGCACACCTAAGTAAGTAAATTGATGTAGTAGCAAAAGGCTGGCCTCACTGTTTAAGGGTAGTTGTGGTGGCCATCTTAGTGTCAGAGGCTATCAAAATAATACAAGGAAAAGATCTCACTGTCTGGACTACTCATGATGTAAATGGCATACTAGGTGCCAAAGGAAGTTTATGGCTATTGGACAACCACCTACTTAGATACCAGGCACTACTCCTTCAGGGACCAGTGCTTCAAATACTTATGTGCATGGCCCTCAACTCTGCCACTTTTCTCCCAGAGGATGGGGAACCAATTGAGCATGACTGCCAACAAATTATAGTCCAGACTTATGCCGCCCGAGATGATCTCCTAGAAGTCCCCTTAGCTAATCTTGACCTTAACCTATATACCGATGGAAGTTCATTTGTGGAGAATGGGATATGAAGGGCAGGTTATGCCATAGTTAGTGATGTAACCGTACTTGAAAGTAAGCCTCTTCCCCAGGGACCAGCGCCCAGTTAGCAGAAATAGTGGCACTTACCCGAGCCTTAGAACTGGGAAAGGGAAAAAGAATAAATGTGTATACAGATAGCAAGTATGTTTACCTAATCCTACAGGCCCATGCTGCAATATGGAAGGAAAGGGAGTTCTAACCTCTGGAGGAACCCCCATTAAATACCACAAGGAAATTATGGAGTTATTGCACACAGTGCAAAACCCAAGGAGGTGGCAGTCTTACACTGCCAAAGCCATCAAAAAGGTGAAGAAGAAAAGGCAGAAGGAAACTGTCGGGCAGATGCTGAGGCCAAAATTCCTGCCAAGCAGAACCTCCCATTAGAAATACCTATGGAAGGACCCTGGGTATTGAACAACCCCCTCCAAGAGATTAAGCCCCAGTATTCCCCAACTGAAACAGAATGGGGACTTTCATGGGGGCATAGTTTTCTCCCCTCAGGGTGGTTAACGACAGAAGAAGGAAAGGTACTTAAACCCAAAGCCAGCCAGTGGAAAATACTTAAATCTCCCCACCAAACTTTTCATATGGGTATTGAAAACACTCATCAAATGGCCAAATCCCTATTTACAGGGCCAAATCTCCTCCAGACCATCCGACAGGTAGTCAAAGCCTGTGAGGTGTGCCAAAGGAATAATCCCTTGCTCCATCATAAGGACCCTTTGGGGAAACAAAGAATAGGTCACTATCCTGGAAAGGACTGGCAGTTAGACTTCACCCATATGCCTAAGTCAAAGAGATTTCAATATTTGTTGGTCTGTGTTGATACCTTTACAAATTGGATAGAACCTTGCCACTTCAAGACAGAGAAGGCTCAGGAAGTGATTAAAGTCCTAATTCATGAAATAATTCCTCGATTTGGGCTTCCCCAAAGCTTACAGAGTGACAATGGTCCAGCTTTTAAAGCCATGATAACTCAGGGAATTTCGAGGGTGCTAAGGACACAATATCACCTTCACTGCTCCTGGAGGCCACAATCCTCAGGGAAGATCCAGAAAGCAAATGAAACCCTCAAGAGGCACTTAAGGAAACTAACACAAGAAACTCATCTCCCATGGCCTACTCTTTTGCCCATGGCCTTGCTGAGAATCCAAAATTCTCCTCACAAAATGGGGCTCAGTCCATATGAAATGCTGTATGGACAACCTTTTCTCACAAATGACCTCCTACTTGATCAGGAAACGGCCAACCTGGTCAAAGATATAACTTCTTTGGCAAAATATCAACAAAACCTTAAAAACCTCCCTGAAGGATGTCACAGAGAAAAAGGAACAGAGTTGTTTCAACCAGGAGATCTAGTGTTGGTCAAATCTCTCCCCTCTACCTCCCCATCTATGGACTCTTTGTGGGAAGGACCATACTCACTCATTCTCTCCCCACTGCAGTTAAGGTGGCAGGAGTGGAATCTTGGATTCACCACACCCGAGTTAAATTTTGGACACCCCCTGAGGAACCTGTGGGACCATCAGCTCAGGAGTCCCAAGATCATCCAGACCAGCCTCGATACACCTGCGAACCATTGGAGGACTTGCATCTCCTATTTCGAAAGGAAACATCCCAGACTAAAAAGGTTCCTACCACTGATCCTGAAGAAAAACCCCTTCCTCCTTAAAAAAAATTAGTGAAAGCCTACATAATCTTTATCTTTAACACCTCTCCTTGCCCCTTTAATGGAATCCTTTTACTATTTCATCATATTATTAAGCAGCATACTAACTGTACTCTTTGCGATAGGGCTATATACTGTAGCTCCTGCTGGGATGAAAATCCTAATCACATCAACCTTCTTTCTATCTTCCTTCCTTCTGACAGCAATTTACTCCTACCTTTAACTCAGACTGGATAAAATGATCTCGTCTTTCAGAGCACCCTCTTTACCTTCCCATTTACTCTTTGCCTAGCTATCCTTCCTGCTTCCTTGGATGTCTCATACAATCACCCGTCCCCTTCCACTAGCTCCTAATCACCTCTACAAGACTCTCAACGTAACCCACTCTCTGTTAAACCAGTCCAATCCTTCCCTGGCAAATGACTGTTGGCTTTGTATCTCTCTATCAACCTCTGCTTATGTTGACACTCCCATTCCCGCAAAAAAATTGGGTCTTTACCAACTTAAACTACCACCCTCATTATGAAGGAAAAGACCCTTTCTGACTTCTAAATATGCAATCATTAGCCGACTTCCCCATCTCTGATAGGATCAAGAATACCCTAACAGGACATGCAATCCAAATTTGCATCCTTACTTTTCCAACCTCACCTATTACACAAGCAATGAAAAGCCCATACACGGCCCTGTAACTATGAATACCATCTTAACTTTCCAAGCCCCTTTATGCATCCAATGCAACCTGTTAACAGGCCTGCCCCTGGGGCACCTACTACCGCATCAGTGTAATTATACCCTACAACTTGAAGCCCCAGCTGATCACAGTAATTTCTGAGTAACCCAAACAGCTCCATTCAGATGGCTTGTCCACTTCTCAGCGCCCCCAAAAATCATCACCTCCTCGCTACTTAACAAACAGTCCAGGTTTTGTAATGGCAAACATACTCCCTGCATGACCATTCACCCCTGGACTCTGTCCAGCAGTGCCCCCACCACTAGTGAATGCCTTCTTATCCCCTCTTTCAATCACTCTCTTGAATGGCTCCTAGTAGATACAAAATGATTTATTCTCCAATGGGAAACTAGAACAGGGAGCCACTCAGTTTGCTTGCAACATCCCTTTCCACCCACTCACCAGAGCTACCTTGGCAAGTATTCTAGGAGTATGGGAAAATGAAAACAACAAACTCACACACCTTTTAAACATAAACAACCAGTTCTGTCTAGCCAGCCAAGGTATATTCTTCTTATGTGGAACATCGACCTATATCTGCCTCCCCATTAACTGGACAGGCACCTGCACCTTAGTCTTTCTAAGTCCCAACATTAACATTGCCCCAGGAAATCAGACCCTATCAGTACCCCTCAAAGCTCAAGTCTGTCAGCGCAGAGCCATACAACTAATACCCCTACTTATAGGGTTAGGAATGGCTACTGCTACAGGAACCAGAATAGCCAGTTTATCCACTTCATTATCCTACTACCACACACTCAGAGGATTTTTCAGACAATTTGCAATAAACAACAAAATCTATCCTTACTCTACAACCCGAAATAGATTCTTTGGCAGCAGTGACTCTCCAAAACCGCCAAGGCCTAGACCTCCTCGCTGCTGAGAAAGGAGGACTCTGCACCCTCTTAGGGGAAGATGTTGTTTTTACACTAACCAGTCAGGGGTATGAGACGCCACCCTGCGCTTACAGGAAAAGGCTTCTGAAATCAGACAACGCCTTTCAAACTCTTATACTAACTTCTGCAGTTGGACAACCTGGCTTCTCCCATTTTTAGGTCCCGTGGCAGCCATCTTGCTATTACTTGCCTTTGGGCCATGTATTTTTAACCTCCTTGTTAATTTGTTTCCTCTAGGATCAAGGCCATCAAGTTACAGATGGTCTTACAAATGGAACCCCAAATGAGTTCAACTAACAACTTCTACCGAGGAACCCTGGACTGACCTGCTGGCCCTTTCACTGGCCTAGAGAGTTCCCCTCTGGAGGACACTACAATTGTAGGACCCCTTCATCAACCCATCCAGCAGGAAGTAGCTAGAGCGGTCACTGCCCAATTCCCAACAGCAGTTGGGTTGTCCTGTTTAGAGGGGGGATTGAGAGGTGAAGCCAGCTGGGCTTCTGGGTCAGGTGGGGACTTGGAGAACCTTTCTCTCTAGCTAAAGGATTGTAAGCACACCAATCAGCGCTCTGTGTCTAGCTAAAGGTTTGTAAACGCACCAATCAGCATTCTGTGTCTAGCTAAAGGTTTGTAAACACACCAATCAACACTCTGTAAAATGGACCAATCAGCAGTCTACAAAATGGACCAATCAGCAGGACATGGGTGGGCCAAATAAGGGAATAAAAGCTAGCCACCTGAGCCAGCAGTGGCAACCTACTCAGGTCCCCTTCCATGCTGTGGAAGCTTTGTTCTTTTACTCTTCACAATAAATCTTGCTGCTGCTCACTCTTTGGGTCAGCACTACCTTTATGAGCTATAACACTCACTGTGAAGGTCTGTGGCTTCACTCCTGAAGTCAGCGAGACCACGAACCCACTAGGAGGAACAAACAACTCTGGACGCGCCACCTTTAAGAGCTGTAACACTCACTGCGAAGGTCTGTGGCTTCACTCCTGAAGTCAAGCAAGACCACGAACCCACTGGAAGGAAAAAACTCTGGACACACTTGAACATCTGAAGGAACAAACTCTGGACACAACATCTTTAAGAACTGTAACACTCACTGTGAGGGTCCGTGGCTTCATTCTTGAAGTCAGCAAGACCAAGAACCCACCGGAAGGAACCAATTCCGGACACAATACTAAACAAGCAGACAACAAAGTGAGATGCTTGATACATTTAACCTCATTAAAATTACATACTTATGCAAAACAGACATTATAAAAAAGGAAAAAGACAAGCCCACCTGCCAAGAGAAACATTTACAACATACAAAACATTCAAGTCATTGGTATGCAGCATATTTAAAGTAAGCCCACAAATCAACATAATAAACAATCCTATGGAAAAATGGGGAAAAGATGTAAACAGGCAATTATCAGAAAAAACATGAATGACCAATAAAAGAAAAGATGCTCATACTCACTAGTAGTCAGAGGAACAGGAAATAAAATAGCCCATCAGATTGGTGACAACAAGAAAAAATTGTTTTAAGTATCTCTCAATAACAAGTGCTGGTGAGGATGTGAAGCAAGAGGAACTTCCAGTCTGCTCAAAGGAGTGTCAACTGTTAAAACCACTTTGGAGAGAAAGTTGGTATTATCTAGAAGTCATAAATACTCATCATCGACAACCCATAAATGCTAATTCTAGGTATAAAAACTAGGAAAACTGTTACTGAGGTTCACAAGGAATCATATATATAAGAATAATTTAACGTTGTTCATTCAAATTGTTTATACAGTCTGGGCATGGTGGCTCACACTTGTAACCCCAGCACTTTGAGACGCTGAGGTGGGAGGTTCACTTGAGCCCAGGAGTTCAAGACTAGCTCTCCATTTTAAATATTAAACATATTTTGTAAAATACATATTTCTTGTGAGTATGATAATGCCTTTGTTGTCCCCACATCCATTCCCACAACCATTTTCCCACCCCTTAAATTCACATTTTTGTCTTTGTGAGGCTATTTGTGTCCATGCCTGTTAACTCAGGAGCAAGGCTTTAAGACATGACATAAAAGTTTTGTTTCAACTAAGAAATAAGCATCAGTTGGAGACAAACTACAGTGGATACTGTGGTAGTCCACCCTGATCTTTCTTCAGGGTCAGGTCCAGCCATTCCCAGCCCAGCTATGAATGCCCCTCTGCTGATACAGCCCTTGGCCACAGAGAACTGCCTCACCCAATAATCTTAAAATATAAACACCAAGTCTCTTGCCCCAGTTTGTAAATACTCTGAAGAGCCAATGCAGTTCAAGGATACTCCAGCCTCAGCTTCATTGGATCCAACCATGTCTCAGTTGCAATGATGTTCTCCTGCCCAATTTGACATCGCTCACTTCCTTACAGATCTCTTTCCCAAGAGCACTCACCAATACATCTTCTACATGCAATTCTCTATCTTGACGTCTAATTTCAGCTAATCCACTCTAAGACAAAAGTTCTCCAAAATAAATACCCCCCTTCTTAAGAAATTACATTAAGAAGAAAATACTTGAAAAGAAATGTACTTTATATATATTAAAAGTTTCCATATTGAATGTTATTGTAATTTTTTCAAAAGATATCTATGGTTCTTCAGTGACACAATAGTAACATATCAGCATCTAAGCATAAGTCTACCTAGCCAAAAATCTGGGTTTGGAGAAATTTCTAAATAGTTTGAGAAAACTCTCAAATATACATTCATATGAAACTCACCATTTCAAAAGCCTAAAAGTTTTACATTTTGTCAACAGTTATATATTTTGGAAATAAAGTATTGAATACCCAGCCCATCTTTTTGATATAAACATAATAGTTTAAATTTTCATTAAAATTAATATTTTCAGAGGCGTTTAGAAGATGGCCAAATAGGAACAGCTCCAGTCTACAGCTCCCAGTGTGAGCGACAGAGAAGACAGGTGATTTCTGCATTTCCAACTGAGGTACCTGGTTCATCTCATGGGGACTTGTTGGACAGTGGGTGCAGGACAGTGGGTGCAGCCCACCGAGTGGGAGCCAAAGCAGGGTGAGGCATTGTCTCACCGGGGAAGTGCAAGGGGTCAGGGAATTCTCTTTCCAGCCAAGGGAAGCTGTGACAGATGGCACCTGGAAAATCAGGTTACTCCCACCCTAATACTGCACTTTTCCAATGGTCTTAGCAAAAGGCACACCAGGAGATTATATCCTGCACATAGCTCTGAGGGTCCCATGCCCACAGAGCCTTGCTCATTGCTAGTGCAGCAGTCTGAGATCGGACTGCAAGGTGGCAGCGAGGCTGGGGGAGGGGGGTCCACCATTGCTGAGGCTTGAGTAGGTAAACAAAGCAGCTGCAAAGCTCAAACTGGGTGGAGCCCACCTCAGCTCAAGGAGGCCTGCCTGCCTTTATAGAGTCCACCTCTGCGGGCAGGGCATAGCTGAACAAAAGGCAGCAGAAACTTCTGCAGACTAAAATGTCCTTGTCTGACAGCTTTGAAGAGAGTAGTGGTTCTCCCAGCACTTTTTTCAGATTGGAGAATGGACAGACTGCCTCCTCAAATCGGTACCTGACCCCCAAGTAGCCTAACTGGGAGGCACCTCCCAGTAGGGGAAGACTGATAACTCACACAGCCAGGTAACCCCTCTGAGATGAAGCTTTCAGAGGAACGATCAGGCAGAAACATTTGCTGTTCAGCAATATTCGCCGTTCTGCAGACTCCGCTGCTGATACCTAGGCAAACAGTGTCTGGAGTGGACCTCCAGCAAACTCCAACAGACCTGCAGTTGAGGATCCTGACTGTTAGAAGGAAAACTAACAAACAGGAAGGACATCCACACCAAAACCCCATCTGTACGTCACCATCGCCAAAGATCAAAAGTAGATAAAATCACAAAGATGGGGATAAAACAGAGCAGAAAAGCTGAAAATTCTAAAAATTGAGGGCCTCTCCCCCTCCAAAGGAACACAGCTCCTCGCCAGCAACAGAACAAAGCTGGATGGAGAATGACTTTGATGAGTTGAGAGAAGGCTTCAGACGATCAAACTTCTCCAAGCTAAAGGAGGAAGTTCGAACCCATCGCAAAGAAGATAAAAACCTTCAAAAAAGATTAGATGACTGGCTAACTAGAATAACCAGTGTAGAGAAGTCCTTAAATTACCTGATGGAGCTGAAAACCATGGCATGAGAACTACCTCATGAATGCACAGCTTCAGTAGCCAATTCAATCAACTGGAAGAAAGGGTATCAGTGATTGAAGATGAAATTAATCAAATGAAGCAAGAAGAGAAGTTTAGAGAAAAAAAGAGTAAAAATAAATGAACAAAGCCTCCAAGAAATATGGGACTATTTGAAAAAAACAAATCTACGTCTGATTGGTGTACCTGAAAGTGATGGGGACAATGGAACCAAGTTGGAAAACACTCTGCAGGATATGATCTAGGAGAACTTCCCCAACCTAGCAAGGCAGGCCAACATTCAAATTCAGGAAATACAGAGAATGCCACAAAGATACTTCTCAAAAAGAGCAACTCCAAGACACATAATTGTCACATTCACCAAAGTTGAAATGAAGGAAAAAATGTTAAGGGCAGCCAGAGAGAAAGGTGGGGTTAACCACAAAGGGAAGCCCATCAGACTAACAGCGGATCTCTCGGCAGAAACTCTACAAGCCAGAAGAGAGTGGGGGCCAATATTCAACATTCTTCAAGTAAAGAATTTTCAACCCAGATTTCATATCCAGCCAAACTAAGCTTCATAAGTGAAGGAGAAATAAAATACTTTACAGACAAGCAAATGCTGAGAGATTTTGTCACCACCAGCCCTGCCCTACAAGACCTCCTGAAGGAAGCCCTAAACATGGAAAGGAACAACTGTTACCAGCCACTGCAAAAACATGCCAAATTGTAAAGATCATCGATGGTAGGAAAAAACTGCATCAACTAATGAGCAAAATAACCAGCTAACATCATAATGACAGGAACAAATTCACACATAACAATATTAACCTTCAATGTAAATGGGCTAAATGGTCCAATTAAAACACACAGACTGGCAAATTGGATAAAGAGTCAAGACCCATCAGTGTGCTGTATTCAGGAGATCCATCTCACATGCAGAGACACACATAGGCTCAAAATACAGGGATGGAAGAAGATCTACCAAGCAAATGGAAAACAAAAAAAAGCAGGGATTGCAATCCTAGTCTCTGATAAAACAGACTTTAAACAACCAAGATCAAAAGAGTAAAAGAAGGCATTACATAATGGTAAAGGGATCAATTCAACAAGAGCTAACTATCCTAAATATATATGCACCCAATACAGGGGCACCCAGATTCATAAAGCAAGTCCTTAGAGACCTACAAAGAGACTTGGACTCCCACACAATAATAATGGGAGACATTAACACCCCACTGTCAACATTACACAGATCAACGAGACAGAAAGTTAACAAGGATATCCAGGACTTGAACTCAACTCTGCACCAAGCAGACCTAACAGACATCTACAGAACTCTCCACCCCAAATCAATAGAATATACATTCTTCTCAGCACCACATCACACTTATTCCAAAATTGACCATATAGGTGGAAGTAAAGCACTCCTCAGCAAATGTAAAAGAATAAAAATTATAACAAACCATCTCTCAAACCACAGTGCAATCAAACTAGAACTCAGGATTCAGAAACTCACTCAAAATTGTTCAACTACATGGAAACAGAACAACCTCTCCTGAATGACTACTGGGTATCTAACAAAATGAAGGCAGAAATAAAGATGCTCTTTGAAACCAGTGAGAACAAAGACACAACATAGCAGAATCTCTGGGACACATTTAAAGCAGTGTGTAGAGGGAAAATTATGGCACTAAATGCCCACAAGAGAAAGCAGGAAAGATCTAAAATTGACACTCTAACATCACAATTAAAAGAACTAGAGAAGTAAGGGCAAACACATTCAAAAGCTAGCAGAAGGCAAGAAATAACTAAGATCAGAGCAGAACTGAAGGAGATAGAGACACAAAAAATCCTTCAAAAAATCAGTGAATCCAGGTGCTGGTTTTTTGAAAAGATCAATAAAATTCATAGACCACTAGCAAGACTAATAAAAAAGAAAAGAGAGAAGAATCAAATAGATGCAATAAAAAATGATAAAGGGGATATCACCACCGATCCCACAGAAATATAAACTACCATCAGAGAATACTAAAAACACCTCCATGCAAATAAACTAGAAAATCTAGAAGAAATGGATAAATTCCTGGAAACATACACCCTGCCAAAACTAAACCAGGAAGAAGTTGAATCCCTGAATAGACCAATAACAGGCTCTGAAATTGAGGCAATAATTAATAGGCTACCAACCAAAAAAACTCCAGGACCAGAAGGATTCACAGCCAAATTCTACCACAGGTACAAAGAGGAGATGGTACCGTTCCTTCTGAAACTATTCTAATCAATAGAAAAAGAGGGAATCCTCCCGAACTCATTTTATGAGGCCAGCATCATCCTGATACCAAAGCCTGGCAGAGACACAACAAAAAAAGAGAATTTTAGACCAATATCCCTGATGAACATCGATGCAAAAATCCTCAATAAAATACTGGCAAACTGAATCCAGCAGCACATCTAAAAGCTTAGCCAACATGATCAAGTGGGCTTCATCCCTGGGATGCAAGGCTGGTTCAATAAATGCAAATCAATAAATGTAATCCAGCATATAAACAGGACTAATGACAAAAACCACATGATTATCTCAATAGATGCAGAAAAGGCCTTTGACAAAATTCAACAGCCTTTCATGGTAAAAACTCTCAATAAATTAGGTATTGATGGGACATATCTCAAAACAATAATAGCTATTTGTGACAAACCCATAGCCAATATCATAATGAATGGGCAAAAACTGGAAGCGTTTCCTTTGAAAACTGGCACAAGACAGGGATGCCCTCTCTCACCACTCCTATTCAACATAGTGTTGGAAGTTCTGGCCAGGGCAATTAGGCAGGAGAAAGAAATAAAGGGTATTCAATTAGGAAAAGAGGAAGTCAAATTGTCCCTGTTTGCAGATGACATGATTGTATGTCTAGAAAACCCCATCATCTCAGCCAAAAATCTCCTTAAGGTGATAAGCAACTTCCACAAAGTCTCAGGATACAAAATCAATGTGCAAGAATCACAAGCATTCTTATATACCAATAACAGACAAACAGAGAGCCCAATCGCGAATGAACTCTCATTCACAATTGCTTCAAAGACAATAAAATACCTAGGAATCCAACTTACATTTCAAGGGCTGTGAAGGACCTCTTCAAGCAGAACTACAAACCACTGCTCAATGAAATAAAAGAGGACACAAACAAATGGAAGAACATTCTATGCTCACGGATAGGAAGAATCAATATGAAAATGGCCATACTGCCCAAGGTAATTTATAGATTCAATACCATCCCCCAGCAAGCTACCAATGACTTTCTTCACAGAATTGGAAAAAACTAAAGTTCATATGGAACCAAAAAGAGCCCACATTGCCAAGTCAATCCTAAGCCAAAAGAACAAAGCTGGAGGCATCATGCTACCTGACTTCAAACTATACTACAAGGCTACAGTAACCACAACAGCATGGTACTGGTACCAAAACAGAGATATAGACCAATGGAACAGAACAGAGTCCTCAGAAATAATACTGTGTCCGTAATTGGTGGGTTCTTGGTCTCACTGCCTTTTAGAATGAAGCCACGGACCCTCGCGGTGAGTGTTACAGTTACTAAAGGCAGTGTGTCCGGAATTTGTTCCTTCTGATGTTCAGATGTGTTCGGAGTTTCTTCCTTTTGGTGGGTTCATGGTCTCGCTGGCTCAGGAGTGAAGCTGCAGACCTTCGCGGTGAGTGTTACAGCTCATAAAGGCACTGTGGACCCAAAGAGTGAGCAGTAGCAAGATTTATTGCAAACAGCAAAAGAACAAGGCTTCCACAGTGTGGAAGGGGACCCCAGCGTGTTGCCACTGCTGGCTCCGGCAGCCTGCTTTTATTCTCTTATCTGGCCCCACCCACATCCTGCTGATTGGTAGAGCGGAGTGGTCTGTTTTGACAGGGCGCTGATTGGTGCATTTACAATCCCTGAGCTAGACACAAAGGTTCTCCACGTCCCCACCAGATTAGCTAGATACAGAGTGTCAACACAAAGGGTCTCCAAGGCCTCACCAGAGTAGCTAGATACAGAGTGTCGATTGGTGCATTCACAAACCCTGAGCTAGACACAGGTTGCTGATTGGTGTGTTTACAAACCTTGAGCTAGATACAGAGTGACAATTGGTGTATCTACAATCCCTGAGCTAGACAAAAAGTTCTCCACGTCCCCACCGGACTCAGGAGCCCAGCTGGCTTCACCCAATGGATCCTGCACTGGGGCTGCAGGTGGAGCTGCTTGCCAGTCCTGCGCCATGAGCCCACACTCCTCAGCCCTTGGGTGGTTGATGGGACTGGGTGCCGTGGAGCAGGGGGCAGTGCTCATCGCAGAGGCTCGGGCCACACAGGAGTCCACAGAGGGGGTTGGAGGCTCAGGCATGGTGGGCTGCAGGTCCCGAGCCCTGCCTACGGGAAGGCAGCTAAGGCCCGGCGAGAAATCAAGCACAGCACTGGCGGGCTGGCACTGCTTGGGGACCCAGTACACCCTCCGCAGCCGATGGCCTGGGTGGTAAGCCCCTCATCGCCTGGGGCCGGCAGGGCCGGCCGGCTGCTCCGAGTGCGGGGCCCACCAAACCCATGCCCAGCTGGAACTCCAGCTGGCCCGCAGGTGCCGCGCGCAGCCCTGGTTCCCACTCGCGCCTCTCCCTCCACACTTCCCTGCAAGCTGAGGGAGCCGGCCCCGGCCTTGGCCAGCCCAGAAAGGGGCTCCCACAGTGCAGCGTTGGGCTGAAGGGCTCCTCGAGTGCCGCCAAAGTGGTAGCCCAGGCAGAGGAGGCACCGAGAGCGAGCGAGGGCTCTGAGGACTGCCAGCATGCTGTCACCTCTCAATACCACACATCTAAAACCATCTGATCTTTGACAAACCTGACAAAAACAAAAAATGGGGAAAGGATTCCCTATTTAATAAATGGTGCTGGGAAAACTGGCTAGCCATATGTAGAAAGCTGAAACTGGATCCCTTCCTTATACCTTATACAAAAATTAATACAAGATGGATTAAAGACTTACATGTTAGACCTGAAACCATAAAAACCCTAGAAGAAAACCTAGGCAATACCATTCAGGACATAGGCATGGGCAAGGACTCCATGTCTAAAACAGCAAAAGCAATGGCAACAAAAGACAAAATTGACAAACGGGATCTAATTAAACTCAAGAGCTTCTGCACAGCAAAAGAAACTACCATCAGAGTGAACAGGCAACCTACAAAATGGGAGAAAATTTTTGCAACCTACTCATCTGACAAAGGGCTACTATCCAGAATCTACAAAGAACTCAAACAAATTTACAAGAAAAAGACAAACAACCCCATCAAAAAGTGGGCAAAGGACATGAACAGACACTTCTCGAAAGAAGACATTTATGCAGCCAAAAGACACATGAAAAAATGCTCATCATCACTGGCCATCAGAGAAATGCAAATCAAAACCACAATGAGATACCATCTCACACCAGTCAGAATGGCGATCATTCAACAGTCAGGAAGCAACAGGTGCTGGAGAGGATGTGGAGAAATAGGAACACTTTTACACTGTTGGTGGGACTGTAAACTAGTTCATCCATTGTGGAAGACAGTGCAGTGATTCCTCAAGGATCTAGAACTAGAAATACCATTTGACCCAGCCATCCCATTACTGGGTATATACTCAAAGGATTATAAATCATTTTGCTATAAAGACACATGCACATGTATGTTTACTGCGGCACTATTCACAATAGAAAAGACTTGGAACCAACCCAAACATCCATCAATGATAGACTGGAATAAGAAAATGTGGCACATATACACCATGGAATACTATGCAGCCATAAAAAAGGATGAGTTCGTGTCATTTGTAGGGACATGGATGAAGCTGGAAACCATCATTCTCAGCAAACTGTCACAAGGACAAAAAACCAAACACTGCATGTTCTCACTCATAGGTGGGAATTGAACAATAAGAACACATGGACACAGGAAGGGGAACATCACACACTGGGGCCTGACGTGGGGTAGGGGGAGGAGGGAGGGCATAGCATTAGGGGATATACCTAATGTAAATGACGAGTTAATGGGTGCAGGACACCAACATGGCAACCTACCCTAGAACTTAAAGTATAATAAAAAATAAAAAAATAAAAAATAAAATAAAATCAATTATGACAAACAAGCTTTTCTGATCCAAAAAAAATTAAATCAAATTAATATTTCCTTAATTTCATTATTTTTTAAAATTTAAAATTTGAAATGAAAATACCACTTTAAATCTGATAGTATTGATATAGGAGTTAAGAAGGAATTACTTAGACTAATAGCAAGAGCATGAGAGCCCTCGGTAAGGCTTTTCTTTTTTTTTTTTTTTTTAATGAAAAGCAGCCCCACATCATTTTCTGTAAAATCAGCCTGTAAAATCAGGCTGCAGACATAGACAAGCAAGCTGGGAGCTTGCCTGGGTCAATGCCAGCAGGAACTAGGGACTAGAGATGTTCAAAATGGCGGCTTCATCTTCCTTCTTCTTTGTCAGCCAAGAGTATAGTAAAGAGCAGACCAGATGGCACTGATCAACTGGAAAGTCCATTTGCATAATAATATTAGGGTGGGGCCACCAGCCTTCCCTGTGCACTATGTAGACATCATATCTGATAGAACCAATCTGTGAGCCCTACATACATCAGACACCATCGTCTCCAGCCTGCCTATAAAATTTGCTGCAGTCCACTGCTCTCCTCTCCCCTTTCTTGTGTCTATCGTTTCCACTCCTTAACCCACCCACATGTGTCCGTGTCCTGAATTCTTTCTCAGCACACAACAATAAATCCCCAGGTATATATCCCATGGTATATACCTGCTGCTTGGTCGTATGGTTGCTTCAGTATTAAATACCAGGGCCGGGCATGGTGGCTCACGCCTGTAATCCCAGTACTTTGGGAGGCCAAGGCAGGCGGATCAGGAGGTCAGGAGTTCGAGACCAGCCTGGCCAACATAGTGAAACCCCACTCTACTAAAAATACAGAAACAACCTGGGTGTGGTGGCATGCACCTGTAACCCAAGCTACTCGGGAGGCTGAGGTAGGAGAATTGCTTGAACCCGGGAGGCAGAGGTTGCAGTGAACCGAGATCATGCCACTGCACTCCAGCCTGGGCGACAAAGACTGTCTAAAAATATAAAAAATGAAAACAAAGAGCTTATGTATTAGAGAGACAAAAGAGGCACAGCAACATGGCCAAATTCTCTAGCGATCGCCCCCCTGCAGGAACACCAAATTGAACTACTATCTACACAAGAAAGCATCCTCATAAGAACCAAAAAAAAAAAAAAAAGTGAGTGATTACTGTACCTGCTTTTAACAAAATATCAAGGAAAGAGGCATTAAGGAAGGTAGGAAAGACAGTCTTGCATTGCCTATACCACCCTTCTGTCATTTCGTGGCAGCACAGTCCAGACAATTACTATGCCTTGGGAAGGCAGAGTGAAGTCAGTGTTGAACTTTGCACTGGAACTCAGTGCTACCTGTCATAGCAAAACACAATGCAAGGCAGAGAGCTTTGCTGGTATCCACAGAGGAAACATTTAGACCAGCCCTGGGCCAGAGGGAAACTCTCAGCCCCAGCAGGAGGAACCCAAATCACAGCTGGTTCCACCACTGGCTGACTAAAGTGACCTAGGGCATGGAATAAAACTGAGTGGCCATCTGGCCAAAAGGACTACTGTCCTTGGGCAAGGCCTGGTGCTGCACTAGTCTCAGAGGCAATGAGGCTTGGGGTGCATGTGACCCAGTGTTATACCAGCTGTGGCAGCTAAGAGAATAAAACTGAGTGGCCATCTGCCCAAAGGACTACAGTCCTCGGGCAAGGCCTGGTGCTGCAGTAGTCTCAGAGGCAATGGGACTTGGGGTGCATGTGACCCAGTGTAACACCAGCTGTGGCAGCTAAGAAATTACTCAGGTCACCCCTCCCAGAACTCTTGGCAGTGCAGCTTGGGGAGAGATTCCTACTTGGGGAAAAGAGAGGGAAGAATACAGAGGACTTAAGTCTTACAAGTTGGGTACTAGCTTAGCCACAGTAAAATAAACATCAAGAAGAGCCCTAAAGCTCCTGACTCTAGGCCCTAGCTCCTGAACAGCATTTCTATACCGACCCTGGGCCAGAGGAGAACTTGCTAACCTGAAGGGAAAGACACAAGCCTGGCTAGACTCATCACCTCCTGACTAAAGTGCCCTTGGCCCTTGATAAACATCAGCTTTAGCCAGGCAATAGTGACCACAGACCTTGAGCAAGACCCAGTCCTGTGCTGGTTATAAGTCGGACCCAACAGCGTCCCAGTCATGGTGGCCATAGGTGTGCTTGTGACACCCCTTCCCCAACCCCAGGCACTTCAGCACAGAGACTTCATTTGTTTGGGGGAAAGTAAGGGAAGAGAACAGGAGTCTCTGCCTGATAATCCAGTGAATTCTCTCAGATCTTATACAAACCACCACCAAAGCAGTACCACTAGGAGTCTCTGTGACTCTTGTCACAGAGGCGCCTCTGTGACTCTTGTAGAGTCACAGTGTTACTGGGCTTGGGGTGCCCCCGAATGTAGATATGGCTGCACTGACCAAAATCTTAGATCACAACACTCAATTCCCTTTGAATACCTGGAAAGCCTTCCTAATATGGTTGGGTGCAAACAAGTCCAAACTGCAAAGATTGTAATAAATACCTAGCTCTTCAATGCCTAGACATCAATTAATGTCCACAAAGATCAAGAGCATCCAAGAAAACATGACCTCACCAAACAGACTAAATAATAAATCAATGGCCAATCTTAGAGTGACAGAGATATATGAATTTTCAGACAGGGAATTCAAAATAGCTGTCTTGAGGAAGCTAAACAAACTCCAAGATAACACAGACAAGGAATTCAGAATTCTATCAGAGAAATTTAACAGAGTAATTGATTTTTTTAAATATCAAGCAGAAATTTGGAAGCTTAAAAATTAAATTGACAAATTGAAAAATAAATGCAAAGTCTTTAGCGAGCAGAATTGATCAAGCAGAAGAAAGAATTAGTAAACCTGAAGATAGGCTGTATGAAAATACAGTCAGAGAAGACAGAAAAGAGAAGAAAGCATACCTACAAGATCTAGAAAACAGCCTCAAAGGGTCAAATCTAAGAGTTGTTGGCCTTAAAGAGGAAGGAGAGAGAGAGAGAGAGACAGAGACAGAGAGAGAGAGAGAAGTTTATTCAAAGAAATAATAACAGGGCTTAGGATTGACTTGGCGATGCAGGCTCTTTTTTGGTTCCATATGAACTTTAAAGTAGTTTTTTCCAATCCTGTGAAGAAAGTCATTGGTAGCTTGATGGGGATGGCATTGAATCTGTAAATTACCTTGGGCAGTATGGCCATTTTCACGATATTGATTCTTCCTACCCATGAGCATGGAATGTCCTTCCATTTGTTTGTATCCTCTTTTATTTCCTTGAGCAGTGGTTTGTAGTTCTCCTTGAAGAGGTCCTTCACATCCCTTGTAAGTTGGATTCCTAGGTATTTTATTCTCTTTGAAGCAATTGTGAATGGGAGTTCACTCATGATTTGGCTCTATGTTTGGCTGTTGTTGGTGTATAAGAATGCTTGTGATTTTTGTACATTGATTTTGTATCCTGAGACTTTGTGGAAGTTGCTTATCAGCTTAAGGAGATTTTGGGCTGAGACAATGGGGTTTTCTAGATATACAATCATGTCATCTGCAAACAGGGACAATGTGACTTCCTCTTTTCCTAATTGAATACCCTTTATTTCCTTCTCCTGCCTAATTGCCCTGGCCAGAACTTCCAACACTATGTTGAATAGGAGTGGTGAGAGAGGGCATCCCTGTCTTGTGCCAGTTTTCAAAGGGAATGCTTCCAGTTTTTGCCCATTCAGTATGATATTGGCTGTGGGTTTGTCATAGATAGGTCTTATTATTTTCAAATACGTCCCATCAATACCTAATTTATTGAGAGTTTTTAGCATGAAGAGTTGTTGAATTTTTTCAAACGCCTTTTCTGCATCTATTGAGATAATCATGTGGTTTTTGTCTTTGGTTCTGTTTATATGCTGGACTACATTTATTGATTTGCATATATTGAACCAGCCTTGCATCCCAGGGATGAAGCCCACTTGATCATGGTGGCTAAGCTTTTAGATGTGCTGCTGGATTTGGTTTGCCAGCATTTTATTGAGGATTTTTGCATCAATGTTCATCAAGGATATTGGTCTAAAATTCTCTTTTTTGGTTGTGTCTCTGCCTGACTTTGGTATCATCACACTACCTGACTTCAAACTATACTACAAGGCTACAGTAACCAAAACAGCATGGTACTGGTACCAAAACAGAGATATAGATCAATGGAACAGAACAGAGCCCTCAGAAATAATGCCTCATATCTACAACTATCTGATCTTTGACAAACCTGAGAAAAACAAACAATGGGGAAAGGATTCCCTATTTAATAAATGGTGCTGGGAAAACTGGCCAGCCAGATGTAGAAAGCTGAAACTGGATCCCTTCCTTACACCTTATACAAAAATCAATTCAAGATGGATTAAACAAACATTAGATCTAAAACCATAAAAACCCTAGAAGAAAACCTAGGCATTACCATTCAGGACATAGGCATGGGCAAGGACTTCATGTCTAAAACACCAAAAGCAATGGCAACAAAAGACAAAATTGACAAATGGGATCTAATTAAACTCAAGAGCTTCTGCACAGCAAAAGAAACTACCATCAGAGTGAACAGGCAACCTACAAAATGGGAGAAAATTTTTGCAACCTACTCATCTGACAAAGGGCTAATATCCAGAATCTACAATGAACTCAAACAAATTTACAAGAAAAAAACAAACAACCCCATCAAAAAGTGGGCGAAGGACATGAACAGACACTTCTCAAAAGAAGACATTTATGCAGCCAAAAAACACATGAAAAAATGCTCACCATCACTGGCCATCAGAGAAATGCAAATCAAAACCACAATGAGATACCATCTCACACCAGTTAGAATGACGATCATTCAAAAGTCAGGAAACAACAGGTGCTGGAGAGGATGTGGAGAAATAGGAACACTTTTCCACTGTTGGTGGGACTGTAAACTAGTTCAACCATTGTGGAAGTCAGTGTGGCGATTCCTCAGGGATCTAGAACTAGAAATACCATTTGACCCAGCCATCCCATTACTGGCTATATACCCAGAGGACTATAAATCATGCTGCTATAAGGACACATGCACACGTATGTTTATTGTGGCATTATTCACAATAGCAAAGACTTGGAACCAACCCAAATGTCCAACAATGATAGACTGGATTAAGAAAATGTGGCACATATACACCATGGAATACTATGCAGCCATAAAAAATGATGAGTTCATGTCTTTTGTAGGGACATGGATGAAACTGGAAATCATCATTCTCAGTAAACTATCGCAAGAACAAAAAACCAAACACCGCATATTCTCACTCATAGGTGGGAATTGAACAATGAGAACACATGGACACAGGAAGGGGAACATCACACTCTGGGGACTGTTGTGGGGTGGGGGGAGGGGGGAGTGATGGCATTGGGAGATATACCTAATGCTAGATGACGAGTTAGTGGGTGCAGCGCACCAGCATGTCACATGTATACATATGTAACTAACCTGCACATTGTGCACATGTACCCTAAAACTTAAAGTATAATAATAATAAATAAATAAAAGAAATAATAACAGGGAACTTTTCAAACACAGAGAAAGATAAGAATACCCAGGTACAAGAAGGTCACAGAATACCAATAAGATTCAACCCAAAAAAGATGATTTCAAGGTATATAATAGTCAGACTCTCCAAGGGCAAGGATAAAGAAAGAATCCTAAAAGCCACAAGAGAAAAGAAGCAAATAACATATGAAGGAGCTCTGATTTCTATGTCTGGCAGCAGACTTCTCAGCAGAAGCCTTACCAGCTAGGACAGAGTGAAATGACATATTCAAAGTGCTGAAGGAAAACAAACTCAACCTAGAATAATATATCCAGCAAAATTATCCTTCAAACATGAAGGAGAAATAAATACTTTCACAGAAAACAAAAGCTGAGAGATTTTGTCAAATATCAGATCTGTCTTACAAGAAATACTAAAGGGAATTCTTCAATCTGAAAGAAAAAGATGTGAATAAACAATAAGAAATCCTCTAAAGGTATAAAACTAAATCACTGATAATAATAAGTACACAGACAAATATGGAATACTTTAAAACTATAATTGCAGTGTGTAAAATACTCAGATATTTAGTAGGAAGACTAAAAGACAAATCTACCAAAAATTAGTAACTACAACTTTTTAAGAGATTAACAATATAAAAATACATAAATTGAGATGGCAAAAAGTCAAAAAGCAGGAGGATGGAGTTAAAATGTAGAGATTTTTAGTATTCTCTTTGCTTATTTGTTTTATTTTACTTCCTTGTAATCAGAGCTAACTTGTCATCAGTTTAAAATATTTGGTTATAAGATGTTATTTGCAAACCTCATGGTAAAAATAAAAAACCTGTAATAAATACACAGATATTTTAAAAACAAGAAATTAAAACATACTATCAGAGAAAATTACTTTTACACAAAAAGTGCTTTTCTTTCATCCTTTCTGTCGTCTTTCTATCATTGAAGGAATTGAGAAAGAAATTTTTAAAGTTTTTTGAAACAAATAAAAATGGAAACACATGTACCAAATTCTAGGGATGCAGCAAAAGCAATAATAAGGGGGACCTTTAAAGCAACAAACATATACCAAAAAAAAGATAAACTTCAAATAAACAATATAACAATGCATCTTAAAGAACTGGAAAAACAAAAGCAATGAAAACCCAAATTAGTAGAAGAAAATAAATAATAAATATCAGAGCAAAATAAATACAATTTAGACTAAAAATATAAATGATCAATGAAACAAAAAGATAAACAAAATCTTTTGTGAAAAGATAGACAAAATTGACAAACTGTAGCCATATTAACTAAGAAAAAAAAACAGAAAAGACTCAATCAATAAAACCAGAGATGAAAAAGCAGACATTACAACTGATACCACAGAAATCCAAACGATCATTAAAAACTATTGTGAACAACTATATGCCAATAAATTAGAAAAGCTAGTAGAAACAGATAAATCCCTAGGCACATTACAACCTGCAAACTTTGAACCATGAAGAAATCCAAAACCTGAATAGACCATAATAAGTAAAGAGATAGAACAGTAATAAAATGTCTCCCATCAAAGACAAGCCCAGGACCCAATGACTTCACTGCTAAATTCTACCAAACATTTAAATAAGAAATCATATCAATCATACTCAAACTACATCAAAAATGTGAGGAGGAGGGAATACTTTCAAACTCATTCTACGAGGCCAGCATTACACTAATATGGAAACCAGACAAATCTACAATAACAACAACAAAAAAACCTACAAGCCAATATTCCTGATGAACACAAATGCAAAAATTCTTAACAAATACTAGTAAACCAAATTCAACAACACATTAAAAAGATCATTTATCATGATCAAGTAGGATTCATCCCAGAAATGTGAGATTGGTTCAACATATGCAAATTTTAATATGTGATACATCACATCAACAGAATGAAGGACAAAAACCACATGATCATTTTAGTAGATGTCAAGAAAAATCAACTGATAAACTTCAGCATCAGGCCTGGCACAGCAGTGGCTCATGCTTGTAATCCCAACACTTTGGGAGGTTGAGGCAGGAGGATCCTTTGAGGCCAGGAGTTCGAGACCAGCCTAGGCAACATAGCAAAATCCTATCTCTATAAAAGAAAGAAAGATAAGAGAAACATTTTTCACAAGGCATCCATTTTCATAAAAAAATTCATATCAGTTTATGGTAGACACTTTCAAAAAATTGGGTAGATGGAACATACTTCAACATGATAAAATCCATATATTACAAACCCACAGCTAGTATCATACAGAACAGGGAAAATCTAAAAGCCTTCTCTAAGTTCTGAAACAAGATAAGGATGCCTACTTCCACCATTTTTATTCAACATAGTACTAAAGTCCTAGCTAGAGCAAGTTAACAAAAGAAAGAAAGAAAGGGCGTACAAACTGGAAAGGAAGAAGTCAATTTATTTTTGTCTGCAGATAATAAGATCTTATACTTGGGACAATCTAAAGATTCCACCAAAAAAAAACTATTATAACTGATAAGCAAATTCAGTAAAGTTTCAGGATACAAAACCAACATACACAAATCAGTATATTTCCATATGCCAACACTGAACAATCTGAAAAGAAATGAAGAAAGTAATATCATTTACAGTAGTTACAATTAAAATAAAATACCTAGGAATTAACTTGACCAAATAAATGAAAGATCTTTACAATGAAAATCATAAAGCATTGATGAAAGAAATTGAAGAGGACACACCAAAAAAAGAAAAGATATTTTATGTTCATGAATTGGAAGAATCAGTATTATTAAAATATCTATACTACTCAAAGTAATCTACAGATTCCATTTAATCCCTATCAAAATGAATACGTTATTAAAGAAATAGAAAAACAATTCTAAAATTTATATGGAACCACAAAAGACCCAAAATAGCCAAAGCTATCCTAAGCAAAATGAACAAAGCTGGAAGCATTACATTACCTGACTTTATACTATAGAACTATAGTAATCAAAACATCATGGTGCTGTCATAAAAACAGATGCATAAACCAGTGAAACAGAATAGAGAGCCCAAAAATAAATCCATGCATCTAAATTCAACTCATTTTTGATGAATGTACCAAGAACATATATTGGGGAAATGAAAGTCTCTTCAATAAATGGTGCCAGGAAAACTGGATATCCATATGCAGAAGAATGAAACTAGACCCCTATCTCTCACCATATACAAAACTAAAATCCAAATGAATTAAAGATTTAAATCTAAGATCTCAAATTATGAAACCACTACAAGAAAACATTGGGGAAACACTCCAAGGCATTGGTCTGGGCAAAGATTTCCTGAGTAACACCTCAAAAGTACAGGCAACCAAACCAAAAATGGACAAATGGGATCACATCAAGTTAAAAAGCCTCGACACAGCAAAGGAAACCATCAACAAAGTGAACAGACAACCCACAGAATGGGAGAAAATATTTGCAAAACACCAATCTGACAGGGGATTAATAACAGGAAAGCTAAGGAGCTCAGATCACTCACTAGCGAACAATAATAATAATAATCTGATTAAAAATGGGCAAAAGGTCTGACTAGGCATTTCTCAAAAGAAGACATACAAATGGCAAACAGGTGTATGAAAAAATGCTCAAAGAAATACAAACCAAAACTATAATGAAATATCATTTCACTCCAGTTAAAATGGCTCATATTCAAAAGTCAGGCAATAACAAATGCTGGTGAAGATGTGGAGAAAAGGGAACCCTCATATACTGTTGGCCAGAGTGTACATAGTACAACCACTATGAGGAACACCATGAAGATTCTTCAAAAACCTAAAAATAGAACTACCATATGATCCAACAATCTCACTTCTGGGTATATTCAAAAGAAAGAAATTAGTATAACAAAGAGATCTGCCCTCTCATGTTTATTGCAGCACTACTCACAATAGCCAAGATATGGAATCAACCTAAGTGTCCATCAATAGAGGAATGGACAAAGAAAATATGGTACAAATACACAATGGAATATTATTCAGCCATAAAGAAGAATGAAATCATTTCATTTGCAACAACATGGATGAAAGTGGAGGATATTATCTTAAGTGAAATAAGCCAGGCACAGAAACACCAATATTGCATGTAAAAGCAAAAAAAAAAAAAAAAATTGAACTCATGGAAATAGAGTAGAATGATAGCTACCAGAGATTGGGAAGAGTAGTATTGGAGGGTAAATAAGGAGTTGCTGGTTAATGCATTCAAAAATAGAGTTAGATAGAATGAACAAGATCCAGTGTTAGTAGCACAATAGGGCAAGTATAGTTAAAAATAATGTATTATATTTTTTAAATAACTAAAGGAGTGAAATTAGAATATTCCTAACACAAAGAAATAATAAATGCTTGAGGTTATGGGTACCCTAATTACTCAGACTTGATCACTGCACATTGTATGCCTGTATCAAAGCATCAAATGTACCCCATAAATTTGTACAACTATTATGCACCCTTAATTTTCAAAAATGTTTAATCATAAGTGTTAGGCATTCTCTCTACTATGCCCTTTCTGTATAAATATATATACTCCAATATCTAGATATCTATATTTATATGCACATTTATGTGTTCAACAACCTTAAGGTAGATTCTTTTCTTTCTTTCATAACGGAGAAAATTGAGGTTCTTTCACAAATGTAAAAAATAAGATACTAAGTAAATTTTCCAGGGTCACATACCAATAGATGTTAAAACTTGGATTTGAAGTCAGGTTTGTGTGGTTCCTAAACCTATGCTTTTCAAAGTAACATATCTTTTCTTCAAAATGAAGCATTTCAAAAATGTATCCATGGATCACAGAGGGAGTATGATCATGTGAAAGATCTGGGGAGGTAACAACAGGAGTGGGGGCTTTAATCGCTAGACTCAACTCTATTACTTAACAACCTATATGACCTAGACAAATAAAATACACTCTAAATTTTCATCGACTGCACTGACATTTCAATAAGCATTAATAGATATGTATAATAGATACCTATTGCTGAGTGCATGCAATGGGTTAGACATGCATAAATACCTGCAAATATTTTATTAAATCCTCACAAGAATTTTATGAAATAGATATTTTATCCATTTTGAAGATGAGAAAACTGAGTTCAGATATTCTAAGTGAATTGCTCAAAGGTATCGACTTCACAGGCTTCTTTACAGGAATTTAGCATGGTGAGTCATACTAAGATACGAAAGAAATTCTAAAATTCCATAGAAAGGCAAAGAAATACTACTTTCAAATTTTTATTTTATTTATTATTTTACATTATTTTGTCTACAACTTATACACTCCCTATAAGATACAAGTTCTATTGGTCCTATAAGAAAAAAATGTGCTACCCCATGACAGGGTCTTATTGGTTTGGCTTCTTTTTTTTTTTTTTTTTCTTATTGAAACCTCTACATCACTCCTCAGTGGAAGAGAGATAAGTAAATTATTGATATGAGAGTTTACAGCAAATAGATACCTAAACTTAGTGTGCTTTGTCTTTCAAAATTATTTACTTTAACAAATCTAGGCAGTCATTATCTTTCTCTCACTTTAAAATCAGGCAAATCAAAATTTAGGTTTAAAAAAATTAAGCACATTTCTTATTTCACATTTATTTCCTACTGTTAAGTCAAGCCTTAATCAAAAAGTTAAAATATTTTAATGGAACAAATCTCAATGTATAGAGTAGAAAATTACACAAAAATACCCTATTTCATCAATGTTACAATGGCTCTTTATGACATTTTAATAACTTGAAATTAAGATGATTCTTTCAATCTACGGTGTGTCGTGGTTTATTGTCAATGTTTTTTCTTACTTTGAGGTATATAAATCAATAGTGAAACATAGAATCAACAGCAACTTAAATTTGATCAAATATAGAAGCTTTAAGTATCATATTTCTCTACTCTTTTGAAATAAGTTTTTACTTATCTCAAAAACAAAACCCTTCATTGCTTGATATCTTATTTATCAATCTGTGATATTATTTTTTATTCAAACATTCATAAAATTGTAACTCTAAGATTAACTGTTTTTACATTGTCCACTATGAATTTACATTAAAATTTAAACAAATTAGAATGAAATATGAGTCTTAGATATAATTATCAGAAAAGCCTATATATGTTAAAACATGTTTAGATTTTTTGAAGGATCATAACTTATTTTTGTTATCTAGTAGAAACTTATGAAAAATAGAGCATGCCAAATTATAAATTTGCCAAATAAAGACACACCTGAGAGTTTCTCTGCAGTTCATTTTGTAGGCTCTGGTACATGTCAACATTTCATTCCTTCAGATCAGGCAAGGTTTATAAGTCAGACTTTTCTAGCTGTTATGGCCTAAATGATTCCCAAAATTTATGTGTTGAAACTTAACCCCCATTATGGTACTGCTAAGTGATAGAGCCTTTTGGAAAGTAACTAAGTCATGAGGGCTTCATTCTCATGAGGACTTCATTCTCATGAATGAATTAGTGTCTGATAAAAACAGCTGGAGGGAGCTGACTTTGACCCCTCTTTCCCTACTATTCCTTCTGTCATGTGAGGATATAGCAAGAAGGCCCTCACCAAACCAAATGCTGGCATCTTGATCTTGAACTTCCCAGCCTCCAGAACTATAAGAAATAAATTTCTGTTCTTTATACATTGCCCAGTCTGTGGTATTTTGCTATAACTGCACAAACAAACTAAGACACTAATCAAATAAGAATTTCTTTCTGTAAAATCGAGAGATTCCATTAAGAGGATAATATGTACTTCGGGGGTTAAGATGGTAAGTACAAAATAATATATTCCAAGCAATTCAATTAGAAAAAGAATAAATTTTAAGATTATCAAGTAAGCCTTTGTTTTTCTTTAGATAAAACCAGACTTTTAAGTTCATCTCTGCATATTGCCAAAAACAACAAGAAAACATTGATGACAAACCTATTAAGTAAAAAGTATACTTGATAGAGCTTATATTAAATGAAGTCACTTGAGTTAAAAACCAATAAATGGTGCTGCAAAAACTGGATTGCCAGATGTGAAAGAATAAAACTGGACCCCACCTCTCATCATATACAAAAGTTAACTCAAGATGGATTAAAGACTTAAATGTACAACCCAAAACCATTTCAATAAATACTAATAAAAGATCTAAGGATAACTATTATAAGCATTGGTCGGGGCAAAAAATTTGTCACT
The DNA here is from genome assembly GCF_028858775.2 of Pan troglodytes. Lineage (NCBI taxonomy): Eukaryota > Metazoa > Chordata > Mammalia > Primates > Hominidae > Pan > Pan troglodytes. The sequence goes on along the minus strand of NC_072402.2, from coordinate 94,961,485 downwards.
AAAACATCAAAAGCATAGGCAATTTAAAAAGTAGGCAAATGGGAATTAATTAAACAAGAAGCTTCTGCACAGCCCAAGAAATAATCAACAGAGTGAACAGACAACTTGTAAAATGGGAGAAAATATTTACAAACTATTTATTTAGCAGGGGACTAATACCAAAATACACGAAAACTCAAAACAACTTAACAAATAATCCCATTAAAAAGAGGGCAACAAAACTAGCCGGGCATGGCGGTGGGCACCTGTAGTCCCAGCTACTTGGGAGGCTGAGGCAGGAGAATCGCGTGAACCTGGGAGGCAGAGCTTGCAGTGAGCCAAGATCACACCACTGCACCCCAGCCTGGGCAACAGAGCGAGATTCCATCTCAAAAAAAAAAAAAAAGAGGGCAACAATGGTATGCTGTCTTCAACAGACCCATCTCACATGTAATGACACTCATAGGCTCAAAATAAAGGAAAGGAGGCAAACCTATCAAGCAAATGGAAAAGAGAAAAAAGTATAGGTTTCAGTTCTAATTTCAGAAAAAACAGATTTCAAACCAACAAATATCAAAAAAGACAAAGAAGGGCATTACATAATCATAAAGGGTTCAATTCAACAAAAAGACCTAACTATCCTAAATATATATGCAGTCAACATAGGACCATCCAGATTTACAAAGAAAGTTCATAGAGAACTAAAAAGACACATATACTCCCATACAATTATAGTGGGAGACTTCAACACTACACTGATAGTAATAAATCATCAGTGGAGAAAATTAACCAAGATATTCAGGACCTGAATTCAACATTGGCTCAAATGAATCTGATAGACCTTTACAGAACTCTCCACCCCAAAAACAACAGAATATACATTCCTCTGATAACCATATGGCACATACTCTAAAATCGACCACAAAATTGGCCATGAAACAATCCTCAACAAATGCAAAAGAAAAAAATCATAAAATCATACTTAACACTTTCAGCACAATAAAAATAGAACTCAAGACTACAAAAACCACACAACTACAAAACAATTAAACAAGATGCCCTTGAATGACATTTGGGTAAAAAATAAAATTAAAGCAGAAATCAAGAAGTTCTTTGAAAATAATGTGAACAAAGATACAACATATCAGAATCTCTGGGACCTAGGTAAAGCAGTGTTAAGAAGAAAATTTATAGCAATAAATGTCCACATTAAAAAGTTAGAAATATCTCAATTTAACAACCAAACATCACAACTGGAAGAATTAAAGAAGCAAGAACATATATATCAACCCCAAAGCTAGAAGAATAAAAAAAAATCAGAGCTGAACTGAAGGAAATCGAGACACAAAAAAACATTCAAAAGATCAACAAATCCAGGAGTTAGTTTTGTGAAAAAAATAATATGATAGATAGGCTGTTAGCTAGACTAATAAAAGAGAAAAGAGACAAGATCCAAATAAACATAAATAGAAATGATGATGGAAATGCTACTCCTGACTCCACAGAAATAAAAACAACCATCAAAAACTACTATGAACACCTCTATGCACACAAACTACAAAACCTAGAAGAGATAAATAAATTCCTGGACACATACACTCTCGCAAAAATGAGCCAGGAAGAAATAGATTCCCTAAACAGACTAATAACAGGCTCGGAAATTGAATCAGTAATAAAAAGTCTACCAACCAAAGCAAGCCCAGGACCTGATGGATTTATAGCCAAATTCTACCAGATGTACAAAGAAGAGCTGGTACCATTCCTGCTGAAACTATTCCCAAAAAAGGATAAGGAGGGACTCCTCTGCAACTCATTCTATAAGGTCAGCATCATCTTGATACCAAAACCTGGAAGAGACACAACAAATAGAAGAAAACTTCAGACCAATATCCTTGATGAACATCAATGCAAAAATCCTCAACAAAATACGGCAAACTGAATCCAGCAGCACAATGAAAAGCTTATTGATGACAATCGAGTAAGATTCATCCCCAGAATACAAGGTTGGTTCAACATACACAGATCAACAAATGTGACTCATCACATAAACAAAACTGAAGACAAAAATCACATGATTGTCTCAATAGACACAGAAACGGTTTTCTATAAAATTCAACACCACTTCATGTTTTAAACTCACAATTAACTAGGTATTGAAGGAGCATACTTCAAATAATAAGAGCCATCTATAACAAACCCACAGCCAACATTATACTGAATGGGCAAAAGCTGGAAACATTTACCTTGAAAACCAGTACAAAACAAGGATGCCCTCTCTCACCACTTCTATCCAACATACTATTGGAAGTCCTAGCCAGAGCAATCAGGCAAGAGAAAGAAATAAAAGGCATCCAAATAGGAAAAGAGGAAGTCAAACTATCCCTGTTTGCAGATAACATAATTCTATATCTAGAAAATCCCCTAGTCTCATAACCTCCAGAAGCTCCTTCAGCTTATATACAACTTCAGCAAAAATTTCAGGATGTAAAAATCAACATACAAAATATTCCCTTTACGCTACCAACAATCAAACTAAGAGCCAAATCAGAAAGGCAATCCTATTCACAATTGTCATTAAAAAAAGATAAAATACCTAGGCATACAGCTATCCAGGCAGGTGAAATATGTCTACAATGAGAATTACAAAACACTGCTCAAAGAAATCAGAGAAGACACAAACAAATGGAAAAACACTCCATGCTCACGGATAGGAAGAATCAATATCATTAAAATAGCTATACTGCTCAAATCAATTTACAGATTCAATGCTATTCTTGTCCAACTACCATTGACATTCTTCATAGAACTAGAAAAAAACTATTTAAAATTCATATGGAACCAAAAAAGAGCCTGAATAGCCAAGGCAATCCTAAGGAAAAAGAACAAAGCTGGAAGCATCACATTACCTGACTTCAAATCATACCACAAGGCTACAGTAATCAAAACAGCATGGTACTGGTACAAAAAAGGCACATAGGTCAATGGAACAGAATAGAGAGCCCAGAAATGAGCCCAAAGGTCACACATCTATGAGTGTCTGATCTCCAACAAAGCTGACAAAAACATGCAATGGGGAAAAGACTTCCTATTCAATAAATGATGCTGGGATAACTGGCTAGCCATATGCAGAAGATTGAAGCTGGAGTCCTTCCTTACATCAAATAAATAAATCAACTAGAGATGGATTAAAGACTTAAATGTAAAATTTAAAACCATAAAAACCCTGGAAGACAACCTAGGCAATTTCATCCTAGACACAGGAACAGGCAAAGATTTCATGACAAAGAGACCAAAAGCAATAGTAAAATTGAAAAGTGGGAGCTAATTAAACTTATGAGCTTCTGCATAACAAAAGAAACTATCAACAGAGTAAACAGACAATCTATAGATTGGGAAAAAATATTTGCAAACTATGCATCTGACAAAGGTCTAATAACCAGCATATGTAAGAAACTTAAAGAAATTTCCAAAAAAAAAAATGACCCCATTAGAAAGTGGGCAAAGGACATGAACAGACACTATACAAAAGAAGACATACATGCAGCCAACAAGCATATGAAAAAAGGCTCAATATCACTGACCATTAGAGAAATGCAAATCAAATACACAGTAAGATATCATCTCACACCAGTAAGAATGGCTATTAAAAAGTCCAAAAATAGCAGATGCTGGCAAGGTTGTGGAGAAAAGGGAACACTTCTACACAGTTTGTTGGAGTGTAAACCAGTTCACTCATTGTGGAAAGCGGTATGGCGATTCCTCAAAGAGCTAATAGCAGAACTATCATTCAACCCAGCAATCCCATTACTGGGTATATATCCAGAGGAATATAAATTATTCTACCATAAAGACACATGCACATGAATGTGCATTGCAGTGCTATTCACAATAGCAAAAACATAGAATCAACCTAAATACCCATCAATGACAGATTGGATAAAGAAAATGTGGTACACATAAACCATGGAATACTATGCAGTCATAAAAAATAATGAGATTTTGTCTTTTGCAAGAACACAGATACAGCCAGAGGCTACTGTCCTTAGCAAACTAATGCAGGAACACAAAACCAAATACCACATGTTCTTACTTATAGGTGGGAGCTAAATGACAAGAACTTACGAACAAAAAGAAGGAAACAACAGACACTAGAGTCTACTTGAGGGTGGAGGGTGGGAGGAGGAAGAGAAGCGGAACAGATAACTATTGGCTACTGTGCTTGATACCTGAGTGATGAAATAATCTGTACAACAAACCCCCATGACAGGAATTTACCTACACAGCAAACCTTCACATGTACTCCTGAACCTAAAAGTTAAAAGTATATATTTTTAAAAAGCAGACAAAGGACATGAACAGACATTTCTCAAAATAAGACATACAAATGGCTAACAGGTATAAGAAAAAATGCTCAACATCACTAATCATCAGAGAAATGCAAATTAAAACTACAAGATATCATCTTAACCCAGTAAAGATGGCTATTATTAAAAAGAGAGAAAATAACAGATGTTGGCAAGGTTGTAGAGAACCTTGCCAACATCTTATACACTGTCTTATACACTGTTGTGTATAAGTCTTATACACTGTTGTGTATAAGTCTTATACACTGTTGGTGGAAATGTATAAGGAAGTCTTATACACTGTTGGTGGAAATGTAAATTATTACAACCTCTGTGGAAAACAGTATGGCGATTTCTCAAAGAACTAAAAGTAGAATTATCATTTGATCCAACAAACCCACTGCTTGGTATCAATTTATCAAAAAGATGCCTGCACTCATATGTTATCACAGTATTATTCACAATAGCAAAGTTATAGAATCAACCTACATGTTCATCAATGGAAGACTGGGTAAAGAAAATGTAGTATATATACACAATGGAGTATGTATTCAGCCATAGAAAAAAATGAAATCATATTTTTAGCAGCAACATGGATAAAACTGAAGGTCATCATCTTAAGTGAAACAAGTCAGACACGGAAAGTTAAATATCACATGTTATCACTCATAAGTGGGCGCTAAAAAACCATGAGCACACAGACATAGAGGGTAGAATGATAGACAATGGAGACTCAGAGGGGGGCAGGGGGGTGGGAGGGGTGAATGATGAGAAATTACTTAATAAGTATAGTTAATGAAATTTAGTGGATAGATACCTGAAAGCCCTGACTTGACCACTGCATAATCTATGCATGTAACAACATTGCACTGACACCCCATAAATTTATACAAATTTTAAGAATTAAGTAACAACAATGTCATATTTTTTAGAAATAGAAGCTTAGGGGGGCTTGATAAATAATTTTCTCCATTAAGTTAGACATATAAAACTTACATTTTTGGCCGGGCGCAGTGGCTCGTGCCTGTAATCCCAGCACTTTGTGAGGCCGAGGTGGGTGGATCACAAAGTCAGGAGTTCAAGACCAGCCTGACCAATACGGTGAAACGCCAACTCTGCTAAAAATACAAAAATCAGCCGGGCGTAGTAGGACGCATCTGTAGTCCCAGCTACTTGGAGGCTGAGGCAGGAGAATCACTTGAACCTAAGAGGTGGAGGTTACACTGAGCCAAGATTGCACCACTGAACTCCAGCCTAGCTGACAGAGTGAGACTCCATCTCCAAAAAACAAAAACCTTACATTTTTAACAAGCATGTATACAAAGCTTCACTGTAAAAGACCATCTAAAAAATAACACTTCTCAGAACTATACATTTCTCAGAAAAATGGGGTCCAGCTGGAGCTGGGCAAATTAGATGGGATTTTACCTCCACTTCAGGTACAATTATTGCTACAATTCTGCACTAAAAAGTGGGATAACTGAAATACTTTAAAAACTAAGATATTATTGATAATAATGTAATCCTAAGGTTAGGAGAAAAGGCTGCCCAAATTCTCTTGTCTCTCCTCTCCTCATCTATTTTTTAACATCCTTTTGTCAAAAAAGTTTCCTCATAAACAGTCATAAGGCTTACATGCAGGCTTCTTTCTACAATATTAATAATAAACCCATTTCATTTCATTGCTGAATTTTTTTAAAGAGTTTAAATAATTTTAGAAACATTGTGAAATAACCAGGCAGAGGCATTCTCTTAATTTACAAAATGAGATCACTTTTTCCAAAATTTCTATCTTTTTTTTAATAAAGTAGTCTCCAATAATTCATAAAATAGTCATCTATACTATTAAGGACCTTTGTAAGATTTTAATTAAGATTTAAGCTAATATTGCAGTTAATCCACTCTGCACACACCGTTAATGCCAGATTCTCCAATGATTTGACATATATATTTTACTTCCATTAGTATAGAAATAGCAAACATCTTAAAGGATACAAAAATTGGAGGGAATTAAAGCAATGTGAAGAATAAAAGATCTTAACCTCTCCTAAATTTACCATTTTAATGCAGTCCAATTTAAGTCAAAGATGATTTAAGTTACACAATCTATAAATATTTTAAAACAAAGAATTTTCAAACATATAGATACCCCTTTTAATAAAGAAAAATTATAATAACACGATAAAACAAATTAAACTTTATCTGAAAAAATAATAAAAACTAACGTTTGGAAAAGATAAATGAATTGTGGTCAATATTAAGGCAAGAATGTGGTTGTTGTGGTAATAAACAAGATATGTAAAAACAACATGAAGCTATTAACAATTAAAGGGAGTACCCTGAATAAAATAAGGTCATTATGCCAATCAGTCCAGTATTAATTAGAACGCCACTTCTAGTGGTTACTTGGAGAATGATCTGATGCAAGAGATAAGGAAGACTAAATGGCTCAAGACCTAAAAACTGAAACCTCAAATGGTTTAAGTTTAGTGAGGAATAAATCTCAGCGATTATATTCAACAAACACTTTAGATGAATGAGGTGACCAGGACTAAGACTTGTTTAGAAAACTTGCCATGCATGAAGCTACATATTCCTTTACAGTGGATGCATTTATGAGAAATAGTGGGAGGATGAAAAAGTTTAGTAATAAATTCCCACTTGTTGTAAAGAGTATAGAAATTTTCTGTGTCATCAATTTGAAGACTACAACCCATTTACAAGTAAGAACATTTTACAAATTTGTATGACATAAATGGCATAGGTGATAAATAATATCCAATTTTCAAATATTTATTTATGAGAGTGTTTCATTCAGCTACAAAATGACATCTGATCATTTATCTCACACTAAAACAAATTTCTTTCTTCTCCACATATTTCATAAATTGGATACTTTGTCTAAAATAATTTTACTCAAATAATTGCACCCATATACATTGTAATTTATACTTAACTCACAGGCTGAGTTTGGTCACAAAGAGAGAGAAGAGTTAAAAGGGGAACACAAAATATATTAGATCAAATCATTTAATTTTTTCACTCAGTTTTTTAAGTTTTCTACGGTATGAGCATATTGACTTATGAAATATGTGTTTATATTTCTAAATTGCTTAACAAATGTATAATTAATGTTGTAATAAAAGATCAAGTTTTGGAAATGTATACCTTTTTTCTACCAATCTCAGAAAAAGTTTAGGAGATTCTAGTTGATGTTAGGTATTATAATACATGCACAAAATCTTAAGCAAAGCATCTGGGTTGGTATCTAAGTCGTCAATGAGAAGAGGGCTGCATAATGTTGGGTAAGTACAGTAGTACTCACTTATCTGCAGGGGATACATTTCAAGCCCCTCAGTGGATGCCTGAAACCACAGATAATACCAAATCCTACATATACTATGTTTTTCCCTATACATAAATAACTATAATAAAGTTTAACTTATAAATTAGGCACAGTAAGAGATTAACAAAAATAATAAAAAAGAACAATTTTTAACAATATGCTGTAATAAGTCATGTGAATATGGTCTCTCCCTCTCTCTTTCAAAATAGCTTCATATTTTTGATCATGGTTGACCAGGTGAAGTGAAACCATGGATAAGGGGAGACTATTGAATGTGAGAAGAATTTATGGAGGACTTTAAATCAAGTCAGAAAAAATGAATCAGTTCTTTCCATGCAAACTGAAGTAAAGGTAACCATAAAGTCTTTTTTTCATCAGACATGTTTGTGATGAAATTAGTGCTGATAATCAGTTGCTCTGATGATGGAATGCAGATGCCACTGGAAAAAGTAAAAAGTTGGAGTTGAAGAAGTCAACTACGCTCTATGCTGACCTATACATTAGCCTCTAGTCACACATAGCTACTGAGGACTGTAAATGCGGTTATTCTCACTTGAGATGTGCTGTAAGTGTTAAATACAAACTAGATTTCAAACATTAGAACCAAAAAAAGTAAAATATCTTAATACTTTCATTTTTGAAGGTATTTTTAAATGCCAATATGTTTGATAAATTGGTATAAATAAAATATATTAAAATTAATTGTGCCTCTTTACTTTTAAGTGTCTATTAGACAATTTTAAATTATATATGTTGTTTATATTACATTTCTAATAAACAGCTAGAAGTTTATTGCAAAGTTGCATCAGTGAAATGAAAAAATTGTGAACTAGCATAGTAACTGTACAAACAAAGCAAAATAGAAAAATATGCTACAAAAGAAATTTAATAGTTCAACATATAAGAAGACAGAAAATAACTTCAAGGATTTTACATTCTGTGATTAGTTTTACAACTGGCAGAAAGAAGTTCATGGGTAGAAAATTGTTGAGAAGAAAATATTAGAATATTTCATTTTAGACATGCTGAGTCTAAGATGGTAGTAGAATATGCAAAAGGAAACAAGACAAATACAAAAGATAAAGGCACTGAATATAGCAAAAAGGATGTCATGCATATGCTGAGTAAACAATTTCGGTAAAATTATGAGGACAAAAGCATGATTGTAAAGGGCAAGGAATAAAAAGTAAAAAAAAAAAAATCAATGCAATGGAGTACAGACTACTCTTTTAAAAGACTCAGGTAATGAAAAATGAGAAACATAGGGTATATACCCAGTAACGGGATTGCTGGGTCAAGTGGTATTTCTGCCTAGACCTTCAAACTCTAGGTCCTTTAGGAACCACCACGCTTTCTTCCACAATGGTTGAACTAATTTACACTCCCACCAACAGTGTAGAAATGTTCTTTTTTCTCCTCAATCTTGCCAGCATTTGTTGTTTTTTGACTTTTTAATAAGAGTCATTCTGACCGGTGTCAAATGACATCTTATAGTTTTGATTTGTGTTTCTCTAATTATCAGTGATGTTGAGATTTTTTTCATATGCTTGTTGGCCACATGTATGTCTTCTTTTGAGAGGTGTCTGTTCATGTCATTTGCCCATTTTTTAAGGAGTTGTTTGGGTTTTTTTTCTCGTAAACTTCTTTAAGTTCCTTGCAGACTCTGGATATTAGACCTATGTCAGATGCATAGACTGCAAAAATTTTCTCTCATGCTGTTGGTTTTCTGTTCACTCTAATGATAACTTATTTTGCTGTGCTGAAGCTTTTTAGTTTAATCACATCCCATTTGTCAATTTTTGCTTTTGTTGCTATTGTTTTTGGCGTTTTCATCATGAAATCTTTGCCCGTGCCTATGCCCTGTATGGTACTGTCTAGAGTTTCTTCAAGGGTTTTTATAGTTCTAGGTTTTACATTAAGTCTTTACTCCACCTTGAGTTAATTTTTGTATATGGTGTAAGGAGAAGAGTTTCTGTGTGTCAGGCACCCAAGTCCTTCAAACTCTATAATAGAAGTAGGAACAACCATAGAGAAATAAATGGTCACTTCAGCAATGCTTCAAACAAGTGGAATGAATAAAGACCACAAACAGTCCCCTAGCCTTTTAGGGGAAATACAGGCAGGTAGGGTGGCTGAAGCAAGGAATAAGAGCATAGTGAGAGCACTGGATTGAGAAGCAGGCAGGAATCAGACCACAGAGTGACTCAGCCACAGTCTAAACTAGTTTGAACCTCATCCTCAGAATCAAGGGGAGCCATTAAAGAGTTTTAGCCAAATAATGACATGATCATACCTGCACATTTTTAGTGACTTTGCCAGTAGACTGCAGGATAGACTGGAGGAGACAGAAAGCAGAAATACTAGTTAAACTATTGCAATCAACCTCAAGAAAGATAATGAAGAACTTAATTTGCCTTTGAAGGAGTTTCCCCATCAGAGCTTCATCAGCTTGCAGTGGCTCTAGTGGCTCAATTGTGGCCACTCCCTTATTCTCCATGAGTCAAAAGGCTGCCAAAAAAAAAAAAAAAAAGAAAAAAGAAAAAAAAGAAAGAAAGAAAAAGAAAAAAAAAGGTTTTGAATATGTAAAGAAACTGAACCATGGAGTGACCCCGTGCCATACCAAATTAGCCTCTATGAGCCAGATTCTTAAACTTCTTTGGAGAATCTGATGAAACAAGAATGCACAGGCATAAGTCATTTTGAAAATAGTTTCAGGTAGACCCATAAGCCTACTCATGCCTTCAATTTAATCCAATAACTATATATTAAGTTCTGTATGACTGCAACTTATAGCATAGGATGGGAAAGGGTTAATGAAAAATGAATAGGAGATTGGACAGATACTTGTAATGAATGCTAAGGAGTTTGGACTTTGGCCTAAGTAAAGTGAGAGGCACTAAAGCATTTTAAGGAGAAGAATAACATGGTCAGATTTTCATTTTACACTATAGCAAATTGATTGGAACTGGGAAACCTAGAGACAGATAATCAATTAGAATATTTTTTTCCATAAACCAAGAGAGAGAAGACAGCTGTCTAGCCTAAGTTCATGGCAATGAAGATAAAGGAATATGTACATTCTAGAAATGTTTAGGAGGTCGAATTAGCAAGACTTTGTGACTAATGGGAAGTAAGGTCAAAGAAGTGGAAGATGATAGCCAGATGTCTGATTTGGTGAGAGGAATGAATGCCTTCAGCAAAACAGGAAGTGGAGGAGTGGAGCAGGTTGGGAGTTAAGGAAAGAAGGTTGAACTCCATTATGATTATGCTGGGTTTTTAATGCCTAAGAAACATCAAAAGGAAAGATCTCTCAGGTAACCCAGCATTGGAGTCAAATGTTTATGAGAGTTCTGGATTGAAGAAAACTAGAAACTATTTTGACTAAGCATGGAGATGGTAACTGAGGCCATTGGAGTGAGTGAGGTCACCCAGAAGAGTGGGTAGAGCTAGAAGAGAAAGAAGCCTAAGAAAGAACATTTAAGGATGGGCAGAAGAAAGGGAAAAGGAAACAAAGAATAAGCAACCAGATAGAAAGAAAACCAACCCAATGTGTTACCAAGAAAATGAAGTATTTTGGGCAGGGCACGGTGGCTCACATCTGTAATCTCAGCACTTTGGGAGGCCAAGGCTGGAGGATCACAAGGTCAGGAGATCGAGACCCTCCTGGCTAACATGGTGAAACCCCGTCTCTACTAAAAATACAAAAAATGAGCCGGGTGTGGTGGTGGGCGCCTGTAGTCCCAGCTACTCTGGAGGCTGAAGCAGGAGAATGGCGTGAACCCAGGAGGCGGAGCTTACAGTGGGCCGAGATCACGCCACTGCACTCCAGCCTGGGCAACAGAGCGAGACTCCGTCTCAAAAAAAAAAAAAAAAAACAAAAAGAAAAGAAAAGAAAATGAAGTATTTTGAAAATTGGGAAGTAGTTCCAGTGTCAAATTCTGCTAAAAGGTAAGTAAATAGAGATTGAAAATGTCCATTGAACTTTAATTACAGATATATTAGATATATGAGGTTTTCCTACAGTTCACTGATTTACTGCTTTTTTTTTTATTCTCTCTTTTCTCTGTTTCTGTTTTAATCATGTCAATTGCTATGGCTTCAAGTTCACTAACCTTTTCTTCTGAAATGCCTAACCCATTGTTAATGTTATCTGTGATAGGTTATTTTGTGTGTCAACTTTAGGCTATGCCCAGTTGCTTGGTCAGACAGCACCTTGAATGCTCCTGTGAAGGTACTTTTTAGGTGTGTTAACATTTAAATCGGCAGACATTGAGTAAAGCAGATTATATTCCATAACATGGGTGGGCCTCATCCAATCTGCTGAAAGCACTAAGAGAAAAGACTGAGGTCCTCCGTGGAGAAAGGAATTCTATCTACAGGCTGACTTTGTACTCAAGACTGAAACACTAACTCCTGCTAGAATTTCTAGCCTACTGGTCTGCCCTGCAAATTTCAGACTTGCTAGTCCCCACAATTGCACGGACCAATTCCTTAAAATAAATATCTCCCTCCCCTCTATGTGTTTGTGTATACCTTTCATCTATATGTGTGTATATACACACACAGGGAGAGAGATTTATTTTATGGAATCAGTATACATACACACACACACATAAATGTACATCACATCTATGCATCCTATATATACACACATATTACATACATACATTTGTGTGTGTGTGTGTGTGTGTGTGTGTGTATCCTATTGATGTTGTTTTTCTGAAGAATCCTGACTCATACACTATCCATTGTATTTTTCATCTCAGACACTGTTGCTTTCATCTCTGAGAATTTCCATTCAGGTATTTTCTATACCTTTCATCTACGTAACTTTTTGAACATATAAAATACAGTTATAATCATCGTTTTAATGTCCTTGTCTGGTAGTTATAACATCTATATCAGTTCTGGATTTGTTTAATTGAACTCCTTTTAGGTATTTTTTACCTGCTGCTTTGCATGCCTTATAATCTTTTCTTAAATTAATACATAATATTTGCACATATTTATGGGGTACATGTGATATTTTGTTACATGTATAGAATGTGTAAAAATCAAGTCAGGGTATTTAGGATATCCATCACCTCAAGTACTTATCATTTCTATGTGTTGGGAACATTTCAAGTCCTCTTATCTAGCTATTTTGAAATATACAATACATTGTTGTTAACTAGAGTCACCCATTCCGCTATCAAACATTGTAACTTATACCTCCTATCTAAGTGTTGTCCAGAGAACAAAGTCAGAGCCAATACAAGTCTCCCACATTTAGTCTTGAGACCTGAGTGTTGGCCCCCTAAAATCTTCAAGAAATGAAGCTAGTTGGCTGAAACCACCTTATACCACAATCAAGCCCTCAAAGTCATCAAATAGAATAAAAGAAAAAAAAACCCACCCAAAGGTCACCAGCCTCAAAGATTGAAGGAATATAAGCCCACAAAGATGAGAAAGAACCAGTGCAATAAGACTGACAAATCAAAAAGCCAAAGTGCCCTCTTTCTTCCAAACGACCACGTCACCTCTCCAGTTCTGAACCAGGCTGAGATGGCTGAAATGAAAAAAATAGAATTCAGAATATGTATAGACACAAAGATCATTGAGCTACAGGTATATGTTGAAACCTAATGCCCTGGTTCTGAACCAGGCTGAGATGGCTGAAATGAAAAAAATAGAATTCAGAATATGTATAGGAACAAAGATCATTGAGCTACAGGTATATGTTGAAACCTAATCCAAGGAAGCTAAGAATCATGACAAAACAATGCAGGAGCTGACATACAAAAAATAGCCAGGATAGAAAAGAATGTAACTGACCTGATAGAGATGAAAAACATGCTACATGAATACCTGTGATTACATTGTACTTGTGATTGAACTCCATAATGTAATCACATTTCATAATGTAATCACACATATTTCACAATGTAATCACAAGTATTAATAGCAGAATAAACCAAATGGAGGGAAAGATCAAGAATAGACCAAATGGAGGAAAGAATCTCAGAGTTTGAAGACTGGCTTTTTGAAATAAGACAGTCAGACAAAACAGAGGAAAAAAATGAAAAGGAATGAATAAAACCTCTGAGAAATACAGGATTATGTAAAGAGACCAAATCTATGACTCACTGGTGTCCCTGAAAGAGATGGGGAGAATGGAACCAACTTAGAAAACATATTTCATGATATCATCCATGAGAACTTCGCCAACCTAGCTAGAGAGTCCAGCATTCAAATTCAGGAAATAGAGAAAATCTTAGTAGGATACTTCACAAGAAATCATCCCCAAGACACATAATCACCAGATTCTCCAAGATCGAAATGAAAGAAAAAATATTAAAGGCAGCTAGAAAGAAATGTTAAAGGCAGCCAGATTTATAAGGCAAGTCAAGTCTCTGACCTTTCTCTCTAGCTGCATTTAACATTTTTCTTTTTCCTACAAAGGGAAGTCTATCAAACTAACAGCAAGACTTCTCAGCAGAAATCCTACAAGCCAGAAGAGATTGGGGTCAATATTCAACATTCCTGAAGAAAGGAAATTTCAACCCAGAATTTTATATCCAGCCAAACTAAGCTTCATAAGCAAAGGAAAAATAATATTCTTTTTAGACTAGCAAATGCTGAGGGAATTCATTACCAACAGACCTTCCCTATAAGAGCTCCTGAAGGAAGCACTAAATATGAAAAGGAAAGACTATCCACTACAAAACACACTGAAGTACACACAGCAGTGACATTATAAAGTGACCACCAAACAAGTCCACAAAATAACCATCTAACATCATGATAACAGGATCAAATCCACACATAACAGTACTAACACTGAATGTTAATAGGCTAAATGCCCCAATTAAAAGACACAGAGTGTCAAGCTGGATAAAGAACCAAGACTCATTGGTATGCTGTCTTCCAGATACCCATCTCACATGCAATGACACTCATAGGGCTGGAGGAAAATCTACCCAGAAAATGGAAAACAGAAAAAAGCAGGGGTTGCAATTCTAGTTTCAGATAAAACAGATGTTAAACCAATAAAGATCAAAAAAGACAAAAAAGGGCATTACATAATGATAAAGGGTTAAATTCAACAAGAAGACCTAACTATCCTAAATATATATGCACCCAACACAGAAGCACCCAGATTCATAATCAAGTTCTTGGCTTCAAAGAGACTTAGACTCCCACACAATAATAGTGAGAGACTTAAACACCTCACTGAGAGTATTATACAAATCACTAAGACAGATAAGTAATAAAAATATTCAGGACCTGAACTCAGCCCTGAATCAAATGGACCTGATAGACACCTCAAAACTCTCCACCCAAAAGCAACAGAATATAGATTCTTCTCACTGCCACATGGCACATACTCTAAAATTGATCACGTAATCAAATGCAAAACATTCCTCAGCAAATGCAAAAGAACTGAAATCATAACAGCAACTCTCTCAGACCACAACACAATCAAATTAGAAATCAAGACTAAGAAATTGACTCAAAACCATACAGTTACATTAAAATTTAATAACCTGCTCCTGGATTACTTTTGGGTAAATAATGAAATTAAGACAGAAATCAAGAAGTTATTTGAAATGAATGAGAACAAAGATACAACATACCAAAATCTCTAGACACAGCTAAGGCAGTGTTAAGAGGGAAATTTATAGCACTAAATGCCCACATCAAAGTGTTAGAAATATCTCAATTTAACAACCTAGTATCACAACTAAAAGAGCTAGCAAGCCAAGAGAAAACAAATTCAAAAGATAGCAGAAGGCACCAAATAATCAAAGTCAGAGCTGAACTGAAGGAGATTGAGATACAAAAAATCATTCAAAAGATCAATGAATCCAGGAGTTGGGTTTTTAAAAAAATATTAATAAAATAGACCACCAGTTAGACTAATAAAGAAGAAACACGATAAGATTCAAATAAACACAATTAGACAAAGGGGATATTACCACTGGCCCCACAGAAATACAAATAATCATCAGAGAATATTATGAATACCTCTATGCACATAAAATAGAAAATCAAGAAGAAATTGATAAATTACTGGACACATATACCTTCCCAAGACTGAACCAGTAAGAAACTGAATCCCTGAACAAATCAATAACCAGCTCTAAAGTTGAGTCAGTAATAAATAATCTACCAACCAAAAAAGCTCAAGACCACACAGATTCACAGCTGAATTCTCCCAGATGTACAAAGAAGAGCTGGTACCATTCCTGCTGAAACCATTCCAAAAGATTAAAGAAAAGGGGCTCCTCCTTAACTCATTCTATGAGGCCAGCATCATCCTAATACCAAAACCCGGCAGAGCACAGCTCTTAGAAAACTTCAAGCCAATATTCTTGATGAACACTGATGCAAAAATCCTCAAGATAAAACTGGCAATTTAAATCCTGCAGCACAACAAAAGGTTTATCCACCCTGATCAAGTAGGCTATATCCCTGGGATCCAAGATTGGTTCAACATATGCAAATCAATAAGTGTGACTCATCACAAAAAAGACCTAAGGACAAAAACCACATGATTATCTCAATAGATGCAGAAAAAGCTTTAAAAAAATTCAGCATTGCTTCATGTTAAAAACTCTCAATGAACTAGGTATTGAATGAACATACCTCAAAATAATAAGAGCCATCTATGACAAACCCACAGCCAACATTTTACTGAATGGGCAAAAACTGAAAGTATTCCTCTTGAAAACTGGCACAATACAAGGATGCTGTCTCTCACAGCTCCAATTCAACATGGTATTGGAAGTCCTAGCCAGCAAAATCAGGCAAGAGAAAGGCCATCCAAATAGGAAGAGAAGAAGTCAAACTATCTCTGTTTGCAGATAACAATATTCTCTGTATAGAAAACCAAATTAGTCTCGACCCAAAAGCTCCTTAAGCTGATAAACCACTTCAGCAAAGTCATAGGATACAAAATCAATGTATAAAAATAACTAGCACTCTTATACACCAACAACAATCAAACCAACAGCCAAATCAAGAACACAATCCCATTCACAACTGCCACATACACACACACACACACACGCACACCCCTAGGAATACAGCTAACCAGGGAAGTGAAAGATCTCTACAATGAGAACTACAATACACTGTTCAAAGAAATCAGAGATGACACAAACAAATGGAAAAAATTCCATTCTCATGGATAGGAAGAATCAATATTGTTAAAGTGGTTATTCCACCCAAAGCAATTTATAGAGTTAATGTTATTCCTATTAAACTACCATTGAGATTCTTCACAGAACTAGAAAAAACTATTTAAAAATTCATATGGAACCAAGAAAGAGCCTGAATAGCCAAAGAAATTCTAAGCAAAAAGAACAAGCCTGGAGGCATCACATTACCTGACTTCAAACTATACTACAGGGCTACAGTAACCAAAATACCATGGTTCTGGTACGAAATCAGACACATAGACCAGTGGAAAAGAATAGAGGATCCAGAAATAAGGCTGCACACCTACAACTATCTGACCTTCGACATAGCTGACAAAAACAAGCAATGGGGAAAAGACTCCCTATTCAATAAACGATGCTGGGATAACTGGCTAACCATATGCAGAAGACTGAAATTAACTCCTTCATACACCATATACAAAAATCAATTGAAGATGAATTAAAGATTTCCATTTAAAACCTAAAACTATAAAAACCCTGGAAGACAATCTAGACAATACCATTCTGAACACAGGCATAGACAAAGATTTCATGTCGAAGACCCAAAAGCATTGAAACAAAAACAAAAATTGACAAATGGGATCTATTTAAACTAAAGAGCTTCTGCACAACAAAAGAAACTATCAACAGAGTGAACACATGACCTATAAAATGGGAGAAAATTTTTGCAAACTAGGCATCTGACAAAGGTCTAATATCTAGCATCTATAAAGAACTTAAACAGATTTTTAAGAAGCAAACAACCCCATTAAAAAGTGGGCAAAGGATACGAATAGACATTTTGCAAAAGAAGACATACATGTGGCCTACAAGCATATGATAAAAAAGCTCAACATCACTGAGCATTAGAAAAACGCAAATGAAAACCACAATGGAATACCAGCTCACACCAGTCAGAGTCAGAATGGCTATTATTAAAAAGTAAAAAAATAACAGAAGCTGGCAAGGTTGGGAAGAAAAAGGAATGCTTATACACTGTTTGTGGGAGTGTAAGTTAGTTTAGCCATTGTGGAAGACAGTGTGGAATTCCTTGAAGACCTAAAAACAGAACTACAATTCAACCCAGCAATCCCATTACTGAGTATATACCCAAAAGAATATAAATCATTATATCATAACAACACATGCATGCATATATGTTCATTGCAGCACTATTCACAATAGCAAAGACATGGAATTAACCTAAATGCCCATCAATGATAGACTGGATAAAGAAAATGTGGTCCATATACACCATGGAATACTAGGCAGCCATAAAAAAGAACAAGATCATGTCCTTTGCAGAGACATGGATGCAGCTGGAGGCCATTATCCTTAGCAAACTTATACAGGAACAGAAAACCAAACGCTACATGCTCTCACTTATAAGTAGGAGCAAAATGATGAGAACACATGGACACATAGAGAGGAACAGCACACACTGAGGCCTATCAGAGGGTGGAGGGTGGGAGGATCAAGAAAAATAACTAATGGGTACTGGGCTTAATACCTGGGTGATGAAATAATCTGAACAACAAACCCCCATGACACAAGCTTACCTATATAACAAACCTGCACACATACCCTTGAACTTAAAATAAAACTTAAATTTAAAAAAAGAGGAGGGAGGGAAGGGAGAAAAAAGGAAGGAAAGTAGGAAAATAAGACAAAAGGAGGAAATAAATATAGCACATTCAAATTCTTAAAAATAATTACGTATATAAGTATCATTATATGATTAAGTAGAGATTTATGAATAATAAATATTTTAAAACATTTTCCTCTAATTCAGAATGACTTTTTGACCATCTAGCACTTGATTCTCTCAGACAAGCACTTAGCTTTGGGTTAAGAGTTTTTCACTGCAACCAGAGCTGGAATACCAGATAGGCACTTGCAATGGATTTTGCAGTTAAGCTCATGAAAGGGGGTCAAAGGCAATATTCACAATGAGAGTGGCAAACAAGGATGGATGAGGAGTGTAACAAACAACAAACATAGCCGAAGCACACAGCCAAATTGACACAGTGAACTGGTCAAAAGCTAACGTGGAAACAAAACCCAAATCTGGGCTCACAGGCAACATGAGGGCTCAGTCAGGCATGAAAGAAGCATGGGCTAAGGACTTGTAGGAATATGGGTAGGCCTGGTCTTCCTTCCTCCCTTTGTAAGAAAAAATGATCTTTCCCCTGGCTGTGGAGAAGTTCTGCTTGAATGGCAGGCATGGGTTACTTGGATATTGTGAGCCTAGGATCTAGTTGCTGGTCAACCTCCTTTAGACAGATAATTCAAATCCTCTACATTTAATCATTAATGTTATGTTTATTCACATCTTAATGTAAAGAAAAAAAGTTCAAAACTATTAAAATGCTGAGTAGCTCTCCAAATTCCCAATATGAGTCAAAGTTGAACCAGAGCATAAGATTCATTTCCTCACTCTTAGCATCATTACATCTGCCTGTTACGCTACTTCTCATCAAAATAATTTAAAGTTACTCTTTTTCCCCTAATGCTATGCCCCAATGATGCCACATAAATCTCAAAGTAATATTAGAGTTATATTTATTTTCAGAACATAAAGGCAATCTCTAGTTGATAGGGAATAGAAAAACAATATTAAATGAAGAATTTTTTTAAAAACCCTTATTTTAAAGAAATAGTCCTATATATTACTTTATATCAGAACAATGTATGTATTTTTAAAATGTGAGCTGTTAGGAACAATATCTGGCTCCCTGTGTAGACACAAATGTGTATATAAGTCACAGCATAAAGGTTAACACTGTGGGCTTTAAAGTCAAACACACAAATATTTTAATCACAACTCCGACAAACCACGTGATCTTGGGCTAGTGATAACTTCTTACATCATAGTTTCCTCATCCATAAAGTAGGGATAATAACGGTAATCCTCTCAGAGAGCTGTTCTGAGGATTAAACAAAAAATGCACTAAAGGCTTAGCACAATTCTTAGCACAGAGTTAGTGCTCAATTAATGTGTGCTAATAATAATAATAATAATAACAGTCCTCAGATTTAAGGCAGGAGCTCACCAGAGGGAGCCTAAGACTCCCCCCTGGGCTCTTGGGTTATACCGGTATCCATGACGTGAAACTTATGTCATATTTGAAAGTATGTCAGGGAGGATGGCGTGCCTCCCGGTGTTTTCAGGAGCACTGGTGTTACACCACACACACACACAGCTCTGAAAATCTAAGTAGATTTCAAAGTTGCTTAAATAGCTTTCTTGTCCAAGAGTCATGCAAGTCGCCAACTGGCAATGGAGTGATTTTCCACTCAAACTTGGCAGCAGCAGGATTTAAACCGAAAACTGGGAGGAGGGCAAAGGAAGTAATATGCTTCCTTCCTCAGAGTAGTTTTAGACTCTTTGGCACCACAGAGAAAAATTGTGAAGAGAGAAATTTTGTGTGAGGACTACAGTATTTTTTTATTAAAAATAAATTGAAAAGAAATTGCTAGCCACCATCATAAAAATGTCCTTTCTACCATTTATTTTCATATTCTGTGAACTCTTTTTTAGAAGATGTCAGAATTTCATTTGGATACTCTCATTCAATAACCATCTGCTTAAGAAAACTTTTATCTAATATAAATTCCTCCTGTTAGGGTCTGTAACAATTTCCTTATATTTATTTGTAAAAATAGAGCACTATTATTTGGGCCATAGGGGGAATGTACTTATAGTTCAGTGATTCCTACTGATATATTTAGAACAAAGATGTCATAATACCAGCAAAAACAAACAAATTCGTTAGTTATGACAGAGAGAGAATAGCAAGTAAGCATATTCTATAATATTCCCCTGTGTAATTTTTAGCAGTTAGTGCTCCTCAAAAAAAAGTCTGTAAGAAAACTTATTTGGTTTCTAATGATGACATTCATTTACCATAAGATACCTTAGCTCAGAGATGAGTAGTTTTATAATTTTTGGCACTATCTGACTGTGAAAGACAGAATAATGCCTCCTCCAAGGATGTTCACAACATAATCCCCAAAAGCTGTGAATATGTTACTGAACAAGACAAAAGGGACTTTGCAGTTGTACTTAAGATGGTGAAATTATTTTGGGTTGAGTAGGTTCAGTATAATCACAAGGGTCTTTATAAGAGTGAGGCAGACAGCTCAGTGTCAGAGAGAGGAGAGATAATGACAGAAGCAGAAGTTGGTGTGATGCAAGGAACTAACTGAGCCATGGAATGCAGGTGACCTCTAGAAGCTGAAAAGGCAAGAAATAGATTCTTCCTCGGAGCTTCTAGAAGCAATGGAGCCCTGCTGACGCCTTGATTGTAGGACTTCTGACCTTCAATACTTTTAAGATAATAATTTTGTGGGTTTTAAGCCAATGTGATATAATAAGAAAGATTTATTCTCTGCACACCACCACCCCCTCCCCCGGGGCCTGACACAGAACTCCTAAATCCCTTTGAATTTCCTGTGTGATAGAATAATCTTTTGTTCTAATGAGGAGACTCTTGGTGGGAACCTGGATAGCTCAGGATAGGGGCTGGATGGTAAAGAAACTAACTGTGTGATTAGAGGATTAGAACTTTGAGCCTCACCCCCTGAGCTCTGGGGAGAGGAGAGGGTCGAGTTGATCACCCATGGCCAAGGTGTAATTAATTGTGCCTATATAATGAAGCCTCCATGAAAACCCCAAAAGATAGGGTGTGAAGAGCTTCCCAGTTACTGAACACATAGAGGTGCTGGGAGGGTGGAGCACCAAGAGAGGGCACGGAAGTTCCTATTCTCTTTCCACAAACCTTCCCTATACCTTGCCCTTCCACATACCTTGTCTATTCCATCTGGCTATTCATCTGTATCTTTTGTAATATCTTTTATAATATAATGGGTAGATGTAAGTAAAGTGTTTCCCTGAGTTCCAAAAGCCACTCTAGCAAATTAATTGAACCTGGGGAGGGATTGTGAGGAAGCTGATTTATAGCCAGTGGTCCAGAAGCATAAGTGACAACCTAGTACTTGAGATTGGCATGTAAAGTTGGGGGCAGTCTTGTGAGACTGAGCCCTTAACATGTGGTATCTGACCCTACCTCCAGGTAGATGGTGTTGGAATTGAATTAATTGAATTATAAGACACCTGTTGGTGTCCTGGAGAATTGCCTGATACATGGGGAAAATTTCTCACATATCTAGAGTTAGAAGTTTTATGGTGTGTGAATAGAATAAAAGTTTTTTTTGTCTGTAGCCTCCAAATTTGTGATAATTTTTTCATGCTATTGAAACTAATACAGTAACTATGAACTAAATATGCTACTTATTGACTCATGAATATCTAAGCATCAAAAGTAAAAAAAAGTATAAAAGTTTTAGAAATAATCCTCATTTGAAAACATATCTCCTGTATTTTAAATAAACCACAAAATGAGCCCCAGGAATATTTAGATACTTGTAATATAACAATTTTCAAAGTGTGCTTTTTAGTACCCGGGTGTGAATAGAGTGTGAATAGGTATTAACCATGGGTGTGAATAGGTATTAAGCATGAAAAATTCTAAGATGAAATAACATTGAACTGTACTAATTGTGGGATAATCGAAATAATTTTTGAATTAGTTCAGGAATCTAGATTTACAAAGAAACTTTCTGAGATATCCAAAGGATCCCCATATGAAATTAATTCCACTATAAGGGGAAGGCAGAAGATAAAGGCATAGTGTAGAATAAAGGTACTAAAAACATTTCTAAATGTCTTTATATATAGTATGTATATATACTATGTACATATACATACAACAAAGTATGGAAGTGTCATTCCAGCCTTAGAAAGCCTTGCTTATCAGCCCTCATCACAA
This sequence comes from Pan troglodytes, assembly GCF_028858775.2. Lineage (NCBI taxonomy): Eukaryota > Metazoa > Chordata > Mammalia > Primates > Hominidae > Pan > Pan troglodytes. The sequence continues at coordinate 94,938,804 of NC_072402.2, read as the reverse complement.
TTTCACACTCCTCAGCCCATGCCCATGTGGGAATCTCTGTAGATCCTACTGATAAAGCATATAAGGCTGTGTCAGCACACTCTCAGATGACATAGCTGGTCTTCAGTGTCTGCCACCTGCCACTGATCCCAACCATGAGATATTGCCTACACTTTTATTTGGAGAAATGACACAAGGAATACCCACCAAAGTGAAAAAAGCATGCTATGTATCTCACTTATTTAATCCAGCCCTTTATAATTCACTGAATCTGCTCCTCCATCCCTTATCCAATTTTCTCTAGTAATACGGGGAAAAAAACTTGTCAAGAATATAGTTTTAGTGGATCATCAAACTGAAACATGGCCATTGAAGAAGTTTCAGGCCGACCCTAAAGAACAAGATTACAATACCCCCAAAGTTCCTGGGGCATAGGAAAATGGCTTCAAAGCTTGTCAACAATAGCAGAGTAAAAGCTTGGTCGCCCATTATAATGCCGCATTGGAAATTTAGTCACTATACGACTAATAAGTACCATAAATTAAGAGAAAAGGAAAACTACACAATGTTTTTCACCCATACATAACCTAGAAACTTTCTTCTCTGAAGCATCTGCAGTACAAAACTTTGAAAACAATTCACTAGTTGCATATGAAATTTCCTACAAATCAGTCAACACCTTCGAAAACTATCATGTGAAAAGAAAATAAAAAGAGTCAACATTCAAAAATTCTATGTAGGCAATTTGAGAACTCATTTTGGTCAAATAGGTAAATTAAAGAAACTTTTTTCTAGATATCAGGGAGAAGGTTTGGGCTCTTCCTGCTGAATAGCTGTAGCCAAGGTAATTGAATTTAGGATAGACAAAGAATGCCCAATTGTCAGGTGCACAATTACATCAGAAATTGAGGTTGTGAGGCCAAGACAGGATCACAGTCAAGGAGATCAACATCTGGCATAAAATTAACACAGTTCATAGAAAGTCAGATCACCCAAAGTCTTCCCTCCTTGCCAATTCAAACAAAAAGCTCAGAAGCTAAAATGATTCCAATTTAGTACCTCAACATAACCCCAAGTCCTAAAAGTTAAAATATAGGGAAAAAATATTTCCAGCAAAATAAATGATACCCTGAAAATATAACTGTCATAATTTTTTAAATCATCTCACAAAGTAGCCATATATACCTAACAAAGGGACAATCATTTATCAGCTGGGAATTCCATAGGCCTTAGACCCAGAATAATTTCCTTACTTATAATCCCCTTATTTGTCCTTAAAAATTGAGGGAGAGAAATCCTTTTGAGAACTTTCCAAAAAATGGCACAGGAATCAACCACTAACTTTTTTCCCCCAATAGAAAATTATCAACTTAACTTCTCTATTGCAAAATATTTTTAAAATAAAAATTTGTCACCCTGAGAAGAAAGGTGTAATTATAAACAGTTTATTTTAATCTGGAAAAGCCTATAAATACCCAAAACTGCACACATGAACAAACAAAACCTAATTAGTATAACATAGTATACCATCTTTTGGAAAGAAACTTTACAGCACATGACAGCCATGTGTGAGCTTATTGTCTTAGATGAGGTTATCTGTCTTCTGGTAATCAAAATGGTGTAATTAGTTTTGAAAACAAAAAAGGCATATTTAACTTATATTACTTATATTTTTATGAAATAAACCTTAAATATAATCACAACAATTAATACATTTTCTCATTAAAATTCATACATTCTATCCAGTAGATACAAAAGGACTTCAAAAAGTCTGTGGAAAGTTGAATTAGAGATAAAAATAAAAAGTACAGACTTTACTTCTCAACATAAGTTCCATCAAGTTTAAGACACTTTTGTAAGTGATGATACCAGCAATTTAGTCTATCCTTTAAGAACTGAGAGTCCTGAAAACTTAAACATGTCGATGCAGTCTTTCTTTACATTATTAACTAAAGAAAAATGGGTACAATTTTTTAAGATTAGAAAAAAAAGGCAGAAGGAGCCAAATCAGGACTGTAAGGTAGATGCCTAATGATTTCCCATTGAAATTCTCCTGATGAGAGGAATGAACAGGAGTACTGTCATGGTGAATGATCCTGTGGTGAAGCTTTCCCAGCTAAAGCTTTGGCTATCTTTCTCAAAACACTCATAAACAGATGTTATTTTTCTTTAGCCCTCCAGAAAGTCAACAAGCAAAATTCCTTGACCATCCCCAAAAAACTGCTGCCATGACCTTTGCTCTTGATTGATCTGCTTTTGCTTTGACTGGACCACTTCCACCTCTTGGTAGCCATTGTTTTGATTGTGCTTTGTCTTCAGGATCGTATTGAAAAAGTCATGTTTCAACGCCTTTTAGAATTCTTTGAAGAAATGCTCCAGGATCTTGATGTTGTTTAAAATTTCCACTAAAAGCTCTGCTCTTCCCTGCAGCTAATCTGGACACAACAGTTTTGGTAGCCATCAAGTGAGAAGTTTACTCAGCTCTAATTTTTCAGTCAGAACTATGTAAGCCAGACTCATTGAAATGTCTATGGTGTTGGCTATTGTTTTTGCTGTTAATTATCAGTCTTCTTCCATTAGGGCAAAAACAAGACAAATTTTTTCCTCACAAATTGATGTGGATGGTCTACTGCTGTGGGTTTCATCATCTCATCCCTTAAAATGGTTTATTCATTTGTAAACTGCTGATTTCTGTGAGTTATTGTTCTCATGGCCTTTTCATGAAGCACCAATTATGCCACCATTCTTCTACCCAAGCTTCATCATGAGTTTCATGTTTCTTCCTGAAACAAACATGATTGGGGCTCTTTTCAAACAGATGTCTTACCCTTGGTGCGTCAAGCTAGCTCCTATTCAGAATGTTATAACAAATTAGTACAGTTTATTTTGTTGCAAAAAAAATTTTGAAATCTATACAGTTTTTCATAATACATAATTTTTCATACTACACATTTTCATTAACTTTTTGATGTCCTCTCATAATTATTGAATATTTTTGTAGATATTGAGCCATGAATGATGAGTTTTTATCTGTTATAAGAGTTATATGTGTTTATCTGTGTTATGTATTATGACTTATTTCATAACTTCATGAAATTAATTCCTCTTATGACAAATATAAAATTACTTGTAGCCAGAAAAATAATATCTTACAGTTATGTATCCCCATAGAGATACATAAAGGGTAGATGAATTTTTTAATCTGAATAGATTTTTTCAATTGTGTATTCTGGCAGGTTTAACATATTTCTATGCAGACTTGGATGGCATGCTTCCTTAAAATATTGAGTTAGTTTATTTTTTTCCCAGGTTTTGGGTAGTACATAATTTGGTCAGAAACTTTGTGATTTTAAAAAAATAAATGATTTCAAAGAGAAAAATCATCCTAATGCAGGCTTTCTTAGTTAAGAGGCTCAAATTTTTCTAACTTCTTATTTTCAATTTTTCTGGGTACATAGTAGGTATATATCTTTATAGGATACATGAAATACTTTGATACAGGCATGCAATAGGTAATAATTAAATCATAGTAAGTGGGGTATCCATCACCTCAAGCATTTATCCTTTGTGTTACAGACAATCCAATTATACTGTTTTAGTTATTTTTAAATGTACAATTATTAACTTTAGTTATTTTTAAATGTACAAGGTACCCTGTTGTGCTATCAAATACTAGATCTCATTCATTATTTGTTTTTTTGTACTCATTAACCATCCCCACTTCTTCCTCACCCAAGAACTACCCTTCCCAGATTAGCAGAGGTAATCATCCTTCCACTCTATCTTAATGAGTTCACTTATTTTAATTTTTATCTCCCACAAATAAGTGAGAACATGCAATGTTTGTCGTTCTGTCCCTGGTTTATTTCAATTAACATAATGACCCCCAGTTCCATCCATGTTGTTGCAAATAACAGGATCTCATTCTTTTTTATGACTGATTAGTACTCCATTGTGTATATGCACCACATTTTCTTTATCCAGTCATCTGTTGATGGACAGTTAGGTTGCTCCCATCTATTGTGAATAGTGCTGCAATAAACATGAGATGCAGATATCTCTTCAATATACTGATATCCTTTCTTTTGGATATATACCCAGCAGTGTGATTGCAGAATGATATGGTAGCTATAGTTTTAGTTTTTTGAGGAATCTCTAAACTGTTTTCCACAGTAGTTGTACTAATTTACATTCTCACTAACAGCGTATGAGGGTTCCCTTTTCTCCACATCCCTGTCAACATTTGTAACTGCCTGTCTTTTGAATATAAGCCATTTTAACTGAGGTAAGATGACATCTCATTGTAGTCTTGATTTGCATTTTTCTAATGAACAATGATACTGAGCACCTCTTCAAATGCCTCTTTGCCATTTCTATGTCTTCTCTGAAGAAATGTCTATTCAGATCTTTTGCCCATTTTTAATCAGATTATTACCTTTTTTCCTATAGAGTTGTTTCAGTGTCTTATATATTCTGGTTATTAATCTTTTGTCAGATAGTTTGCAAATATTTTCTCCCATTCTGTAGATTGTCTCTTCTCTCTGTTGACTGTTTCCTTTGCTGTCCAGGTTTTTAACTTGATGTGTTCCCTTTTGTCCATTTTTGCTTTGATTATTTGTGGGGTATTACTCAAGAAATCTTTGCCCAGACTAATGTCCTGGAGAGTTTCCCCAATGTTTTCTCATGGTAATTTCATAGTTAGAGGTCTTAAATTTAAGTCTTCAATCCATTTTATTTGATTTTGTGTATCGTGAGAGGTAGGGGTCCAGTTTCATTCTTCTGCATATGGATATCCAGTATTCCCAGCACCATTTATTGAAGACATTTTCTTTTCCCCAGCTTATGTTTTTGGCACCTTTGTCAAAAAGAGTTCCCTGAAGATGTCTGGATTTGTTTCTGGGTTCTCTATTCCGTTCTATTGGTCTTTGTGTCAGTTTTTATGCCAGTACCATGTTGTTTTGGTTACTATAGCTCAGGAGGAATGTGATTTCTCCAGTTTTGTTCTTTTTGCTCAGGATACCTTAGACTATTCTGGGTCTCTTGTGGTTTCATATAAATTTAAGGATTTTTTTTTCTATTTCTATGAAGAATGTCATTGGTATTTTGATAGGTATTACATCGAATCTATAGATTGCTCTGGGTAGTAGAGACATTCTAACAACATTGATGGTTCCAATCTATGAACATAAAATATCTTTCCATTTCTGTGTGTCCTCTTCCATTTCTTTTATCAGTATTTTATAGTTTCCACTATACAGATCTTTCACTTCTTTTGTTAAGTTACTTTCTAGGTATTTAATTTTATTTGTGGCTACTGTAAATGAGATTATTTCTTTTACAGATTATTCACTGTTGGCATATAAAAATACTACTGATTTTTATAGGTTAATTTTGTATCCCGCAAGTTTATTGAATTTGTTTATCACTTCTAATGTGTTTTTTTTTCTTTTGGTGCAGTATTTAGGTTTTTCCAAATAGATCATATCATCCGCAAGCAAGAATAATTTGATTTTGTTCTTTCCAATTTGGATGTCCTTTATTTCTTTCTCTCATCTGATTTCTGTAGCTAGAACTTCCAGTATTATGCTGAATACGAGTGATAAAAGTGGGCATTCTTGTCATGTTTCACAACTTAGAGGAAAGGTTTTCAGTTTTTCCCTACTCAGTATGATACTAGCTGAGAGTCTGTCATTTAAGGCTGTTATTATGTTGAGGTATGTTCCTTCTATTCTGTTTTTGAGGATTTTAATCATGAAGGGATGTTGAATTTTATCAAATGCTTTTTCTGCATCAATTGAAATGATCATATGGGTTTTATCCTTCATTCTGTTAATATGATATGTCACATCAATGGATTTGCATAAGTTGAACAATATTTGCATCCCTAGGGAAAATCCCACTTGGACTTACTGAATAATATTTTCAATGTATGGTTGAATTCAGTTTGCTAGTATTTTGTTGCAGACTTTTGTATCAATATTCATCACAGATATTGGCCCACAGTTTTCTTTTTTTGATGCATCTTTGTCTGGTTTTGGTATCAGCGTAATACCTCTACTGACCTTGTAGAATGGGTTTGGATGGATTCCCTCCCTCCTCTATTTTCTGGAGTAGTTTGAGTAGGATTGATATTAGTTCTATTTTAAATATTTGGTAGAATTCATCAGTGAAGCCATGGGGTCCCATGCTTTTATTTCCTGGGAGACTTTTTATTACAGCTTTGCTCTAATTACTTCTTATTGGTCTGTTTGGGTTTTGAATTTATCCATGGTTCAATCTTGGTAGGCTACATATGTCTAGAAATTTACCCAGATTCCCTAGCTTTTCCAATTTATTGGAATATAGTTGCTCATAGTGACCTCTAATGATTCTTTGACTTTCCGCAGTATCACTTAAAATGTCTCCTTTATCATATCTGATTTTATTTATTCAGGTCTTCTCTATTTTTTTCTTAGTCTGCCTAAAGGTTTGTCAATTTTACTTTTTCAAAAAGCAACTTTTCCTTTCATTGATCTTTTGTATTATTTTCTTCATTTATTTCTGCCCTGATCTTTATATTTCTTATCTTCTTCTATTAATTTGGGGTTCAGTTTTCTCTTGCTTTTCTATTTCTCAGGATGCATCATTAGGTTATTTGAGGTTTTTCTTCTTTTTTGATGTAGGAATTTGTGCCTATAAATCTCCATTTTAATACTGCTTTCACTGTATCCCATAGGTTTGGGTATGTTGTGTTTTCATTATTTCTTTCAAGAAATTTTTCAATTTTCTTTTTAATTTCTTCATTGGCCAACTGGTCATTCAGTAGCATATTGTTTAATTTCCATGTGTTTGAATAGTTTCCAAAATTTCTCATGTTATTAATTTCTAGTTTTATTCCATTGTGGTCAGAGGAGATGTTTGATATTATGCAATTCTTTTGAATGTTTGAAGACTTGTTTTGGGACTTAACATATGTTCTATCCTTGAGAATTATTCATATGCTGAGGAGAAGAATGTGTATTCTGCAGCAATTGGATGAAATGTTATGTATATATCTATTAGGTCCATTTGATCTATAGTGCAGATTATGTCTGATGTTTCTTTGTTGTGTTTTTTTTCAGAGATCTGTCTAATGCTGAAAGTGGGGTGTTGAGGTTTCCAGCTATTATTGTATCGAAGTATCTCTCTCTCTTTAGCTCTAATATTTGACTTATATATCTGGATGTTCCGCATATGTGTATTGGCTGCATATATATATTTGTAATTGTCATATCTTCTTGCTGAATTGACCCTTTTATATAATGACCTTCTTTGTCTCTCCTTAGAGTTTCTGTCTTGAAATCTATTTTTTTGTTGTTTCTATTGGCATGGAATATCTTTTTCCATCCCTTTATTTTCAGTGTATGTGTATCTTGATTGGTGAAGTGTGCTTCTTGTAGGCAACAGATCAATGGGTTTTATTATCCATTCAACCACCCTATGTCTTTTGGTTGGAGAGATTAGTCCACTTACATTCAACGTTATTATTGATAAGTAAGGACTTACTCCTTCCACTTTATTACTTGTTTTCTGTGAGTTTTGTGGTCTTCTCTTCCTTCTTTCCTTCCTTCCTATCTTCCTTATAGTGAAGGTGATTTTCTCTGATGATATGATTTAATTTCTTGTTTTTTATTTTTTGCATATCCATTTTATGTATTTTGATTTGAGGTTATCATGAGGCTTGAAGATACTATCTTATAACCCATTATTTTTAACAGATGGCAACTTAACACTGATTGCATGAACAAACACACAAACAAGAAAAAAGAAAACTAATAAAAACTCTACACTTTAACTTTGTCCCCTACCCTGTTTAAAGTTTTGTTGTTTCTCTTTATGTCTTATATACTGTCTACATCTTGAAAAGTTGTAGTTATTATTTTTAATTGGTTCATTATTTAGTCTTTCTACTTATGATCAGAATATTTATATCCCACAATTACAGTATTATAATATTCTGTGTTTTTCTGTGTGCTTGCTATTACCACTGAGTTTTGTACCTTCAGATGACTTTTTAATGCTCATTAACATCCTTTACTTTCAGATCAAATAACTCCCTTTAGCATTTCTTGTAGGACAGGTCTGGTGTTGATGAAATCCCTCAGCTTTAACTAGGCAAGTCTTTATTTCTCCTTCATGCTTGAAGTATATTTTTGCTAGATATACTACTCTAGGGTAAATGGGTTTTTTTCCTTCAGCTCTTTAAATATGTCATGCCACTCACTCCTGGTCTGTAAGGTTTCCACTGAAAAGGCTGCTGCCAGATGTATTAGAGCTGGATTGTATGTTATTTGTTTCTTTTCTCTTGCTACTTTTAGGATTCTTTCTTTAGCCTTGACCTTTGGGAGTTTGATTATTAATGCTTTGAAGGAGTCTTCTTTGAGTTAAATCTGCTTGATGCTCTATAACTTTCATGTACTTGAATATAGATATCTATCTCTAGGTTTGGGAAGTTCTCTGATATTATTTCTTTGAATAAATTTTCTACCCCATCTCCTTCTCTATATACTCTTTAAATCCAGTAACTCTTAGAATTGCCATTTTGAGGCTATTTTATAGACCTTGTAGGCATGCTTTGCTCCTTTTTATTCTTTTTTCTTTTGTCTCCTCTGTGTATTTTCAAATAGCCTGTCTTCAAGCTCACTAATTCTTCTGCTTGATCAGTACTGCTATTAAGAGACTCTGATGCATTCTTCAGTCTGTCACTTGCATTTTTCAACTCCAGAATTTCTTTTTAATCCTTTAGTTCCATTTCTTTGTTAAATTTATATGATAGAATTCTGAATTCCATCTCTGTTATTTTGAATTTCTTTGAGTTTCCTCAAAACGGTTATTTTGAATTCTCTGTCTGAAAGGTCACATATCTTTGTTTCTCCAGGACTGATCCCTGGTGCCTTATTTAGTTCTTTTGGTGAGGTCATGTTTTCCTGCTTGGTTTTGATTATTGTAGATGTTCACTGTTGTCTGTGCATTAAAAAGTTAGACATTTATTGTGGTCTTTGCAACCTGGGCATCATAATCTGTGCCTATCCTTCTTGGGAAGGCTGTCCAGGTATTTGAAGGGACATGGGCCCCAAGCCCAGTAATGCTGTGATTCTTGCAGACTCCTGGAGGTACCATTGTAGTGGTCTCATATAAGATCTGGAAGAATTCTCTGGATTACCAGGCACGGACTCTTGTTCTTGTCCCTTACTTTTTTCCAAACAAATGGCATCTCCTGCACCTAGAAGTGGGGTGATGCAAGCACCCATGTGACCACCAGGATTGGAACTTTCCAGGGTCAGACCTGAAGCCAACACAGCACTGGGGCTCATCCAAGGGCCACTGTAATCACTACCTGGCTAGAACCTACACTCACTCAAGATCCTTGAACTCTTCAATCAGCAGATAACGAAGTCAGCCAGGTTTGTGTCCATCCCTTCAGGGCAGTGGTCTCCCAGGCCCCAAGCAGGTCCAGAGATGTTGTTTGGGAGCCAGGAATTGGAGTCAAAAACCTTAGAAATTGGCTAAGCATGGTGGCTCACACTTGTAATCCCAACACTTTGGGAGGCCAAGGTCAGAGGCTCACTTGAGACCAAGAGTTCAAAACCAGCCCAGGCAAAACAGAGACACATCGTGTCTACTGAAAATGAAAAAATTCACCAGGGCATGGTGACATGCACCTGTAGTCCCAGCTACTTGGGAGGCTGAGGTGGGAAGATTGCTTGAGCCCAGAATGTTGAGACTGCAGTCAGCCCTGATTGTTCTGTTGTACTCCAGCCTGTGCAACAGAGCAAGACCCTGTCTCAAAATTAAAAAAAAAAAAAAAAAAAAAAAAAAAACTTAGAAATCTACCTGGTATTCTACTGCAGCTAAGCTGGCACTCAGGCCACTTCCCACTCTTCCCTCCCTTTTCCACAGATAAAGTAGCCTCTCTCCAAGGCCACCACCACCACTGGCCCAAGGGGAGTTCTGCCAGGCCACTACTGATGTTCACTCAAAGCCCAAAGGCTCATCAGTCAGCTTGTGGTGAATACTACCAAGCCTGGGATTCACCCTTTAGGGCAGGGGCAGTGGGTTGCCCTCTGGCCAAAGGCAGGTCCAGAAATGCTATCCAAGAGCCTATGACTGTACTTGGGAACCCAAAGAGCCTGGGTGGTACCTTTCATCAGACCTAGGACTCACTTGAACATGATTTTTATACCTATTGAATGATGTTTTCCCAAAGCAAACCCTCTTGACTATTCGACATGGGTCAAAGTGGTAAGCTTCAGGACACCACAGCAAGTAAAACCCTCTTTAATAATATTCTTGGCTGAATTTTTAAAAATTAAAAAGAAACAGAAAGGCATTTAATATATAAATGTGGCAGAGCTGATACCTCCACTGTGGCAGAGCTGGTACCTGTAGCCAGCATGTATCAGAGTCTCACCCAAGGCCCATGGTGTACTACCTGGGTGTTGCTGTTGGTTATTCAGGGCACAAGGGCTCTTTAATTAGGAGGTGATGAATCCTTCTAGGACTGGATCCTTCCCTTCATGGCAGAATATTCCCTTCTTTCCCAGAGTATGTCTAGAAATGTCTTCCAGGAGCTAGGGCTTGGGATGGGGGCTTCACAACTCTTCCCAGTGCCCTCTCCTACTGTGGGTGAGCTGGTATTCAACATGTAAGACAAAGCCCTCTTTATTCTTCTCTCTCCTTTTCTCAAGCAGAAGGAAGGAATCATTTTTGTTGTGGCAAGCGGCACTGCCTGGGGTTGTGGCGAGAGGTGGCACAAGCACTCCCCCAGCTACCCTGTCTGGTGTCTCACTAGGTCACACTCCGCCCCATTTCACTGGCCCTAAGCCCAACATGGCATCAGGACTCACCGAAGAATTGCAATCCTTGTATTCTAGACCGCCTTTCAAGTTCACTTAGCACCCAGAGCACTTTAGCCCACAGTGGCAAGGCTTGCTTAAACTCAAGTTTTGGGCACTGTGATGGGCACTTCCCCTCTGGCTAGGGCTGGTCCATACCCCCTTCATGAGTAGTTGCTGGCTGAGTTTAGCAGTTTTGCTTTCCACCATGACAGGGCAGCACTGGGTTCAATGCAAAGTCCCCCAGTTATTGTACTTTCCCTCCCCAAAGTGCACTGATTATCTGTCTGCACCATGCAGCTGCTGCTGGGGTGATGTATGCAATTCAGCACTGTCTTTCCTACCCTCTTCAGTGCATCTTTCATTGATATGAAGTTAAAACCAGGGACTTAGAGTGTTCACCTGATTTTTGGTTCTTATGAAGGTGCTTTCTTGCATACAGATAGTTGTTAAATTTTGATGTTCATGCATGGGGCGGTGGGGACAATCAGTGGGGCCTTACATTGCCTCAGCTTGCTCTGTCCTCTCTGTGGCTCTAATTTTTAAAGCTAGGCATTTGCTTTGAAAAAAAAAATCAGATTAAATGAGGTTTTGTTTTGTCTAAATTATGCTTATTTTCATTTAGTTTTAGGGTTTAACAGCATTTCTACTTCATAAAATATTTTAGCAGAAACATCACAGAAGCAGCCATGAAAACTTATATGATACTAAACAACCTGTAATATTTTACCCAAAAATTGCCTGAACAAAATATTTTTCAGTAGCTCGACAAGTAACTATATTTGTAGGAAAAAAATGTTTCCCAAAGTAATAATAAGACTGAACTCTAATTTATTACAATTGCAAATTTCTTTTCCAAAAGTGTTGTGATCTTGACCCTAATACAATGATTAGACTCTCTACTTATTTGAAAACAGTACAACTTGATTTAATAGAATCATGTTTCTCACAACCAGTGGTCCCTTTAATGTCATGTCTTAGATTACATAAGTAATCTCAGTACACAAAGACAGAGCACTGCCATTCTTCATAGGAGCAGTTAAAGATAATATATAATTTAACCATCATTCACAGGCAAATCTATTAACAACAAACACAGTTATTTCTCCCTATGTAATCAACATTGTATTCGAGATAAAAAATATTATCCCTACTCCTGTGAATCTTAACTATTAAGTAGCTAAAGCTAGCAAGTTTTGTGTTTTGCTTTTTTAATATGTTAGCTTAGCAGAAGTTTCGTTTTTTCATGTTTCCTGTAAGTAAAATTATATTAATTCCAGAATTACTCAGTGCAAATAACTGGATGCACTGGGGTAACGTCCTTTAAAATAAAGTTACTTGGACATAGATTTTATGTGGAGAAACTATATTATATCCACAGTTCATTCAGTCTAGTAATCTGCAAATAAGATGCTATGAGAAAAGGTTACCATTTTTCTTAACAGTATTATTCACATCATACACATGAGGAAACTGATATGGAGAGATGTGAAGTAACTAGCCCAAGGTCATGGAGTTTATGAACAGCAAAACTGGACCTTAACCACCATTGTTAGCTAAAATCACCACCTGGGCCTTTCCAACAGATTGAGACCACCAAAATTGCCTGTTTTTCCCCACACGGAACTTCCAATTTTAATGTACTCTGTAAATAAATGAAAACACAGAATACATTCGATAAACCAACTCTGCTCAGTCTTGTAAAATCACTATCAGAAATATTTATGTTTTCTCAGGCTAGAAAAATATTCCATAATTCATTTAATTTTGATTTTAATAAACAATGTTATAAATAAGTTTTTTTTCAGGACAAATATGCACACCCTATTTCATATACATAGGAAAGCCGAGCTAAAAGAACTAATTGTGCACCCAAAAAATACTCCCAGGGACAGATTCTCTAATCCCATTTCTAACCCACAGGTCTCACTCACATATAATTCTTATGTCTATTGAATGATGTTTTCCAAAGTACACCCTCTTGGCCATTAAGCACGGGTCACGGTGGCAAGCTTCAGGGCACCACAGCAAGGAAAACTTTGTCAATATTCTTGGCTGATTTTTTTTTAATTAAAAAGAAATTAAAAGGCATTCCAAATATAAAGAATAACTTCCCTTTCCTTTATAGTCAGGTTTGTTGTGCTTATTCCCAGCACAAATTAGGCATTCCATTATAAAATAGTTAGGGCTTCATTTTAAATTGTTTTTTGTGGTTGTAGTAGGTCACATTCAGGCATGTGTCAGGCCCTCAAAGCAACATGAACTCATTCTTAAACCAATTTCCTTGTTTTTCAGAAAAACAAAGAAGGTCCACCTGCTTCTATGACAAGATTTTCTCATTAATAAAGGCTTTTTAAATAAACTAAACCTATTTGTACTTTCCTAGTAATACTAAAACTTTTAATATTATGCTTGCTTACGTTTATAAATAATCTGATGCAAATGTTATGAGTTCATCAACCTACCATAGTCTCTTTTTACCTAGTTAGATTCTCTTATTTTCTAAAGACTGAGCTGCTCATCACCACCTCCCAAAGGCCTTTACCAAATCCTCCAGACTGAGATAGGTATAGTTCCAGTATGTTACTACAGCACCTACAAAACAGTACTGTGTTAGCACACTGATATGGTTTGGATCTGTGTCCCCACCCAAATCTCATTTTGAATTGTAATCCCCAGTGGCAGAGGTGGGGCCTGGTGGGAGGTGACTGGATCATGGGGGCGGATTTCCCCCTTTGGTGCTATTCTCATGATAGCGTTTTCACACGATTTGGTTGTTTAAAATTGTATGGCACCTCCCACCACCCTTCCCACCCCACCCCATACACACGGCCCTCTTCTCTTCCTCCTGCTCCTGCCATGTAAGATGAACCTGCTTCCCCTTCACCTTCTGCCATGATTACCAGTTTCCTGAGGCCTCCCCAGCCATGCTTCCTGTACAGTCTATGGAACCATGAGTCAATTAAACCTCTTTTCTTTATACATTACCAGTCTCAGGTATTTCTTTATAGCAGTGGGAGAACAGACTAATACACACACTGTATTCTAATATCTCTATGTGTTTGTCCCCCTTCCAGAATGTAAACCTATGGAAGGCAAAGGCCTTATCTTATTTGCCTTTTAATCACATGTAATAAACTCATTTGGGAAAAAGGTACAAAAGTCAATCACAGCTCTTTCACTTCTCCTTTCCTTCCCATCCCTTCTTTTCTGAACAACTCAGATCATTATTATGTGGGGTAAAACAAGGAAGATGTCTAGGTGCAAAACCTAAGCAGGGTAAGAAGGGTGTCCAGGCAATAGGATTGTCCAGCATAGAGAGTTAATACCTGAATGGGGTGAGGAGAGCATTCATGTGAGGAGGCAACCTAGTGCAGGAAGCCAAGTGGGTGTGATACAGGGAGTACAACCAGGGCAGGCTATCAGAGTCAGAGCAGGGTGAGGAAGAAGTTCATGAATTGTGGCAGCATTGTGTGGAGAGTCAGGACCCAAAGAGAGTGAAGAGAACATCCAGCATGGAGGTGACCCAGCCCAGGGTGCCAGAGCCCATGCTGGCTGTGGAGGATGTCTGTGTGGGAAAAGACCTCAAGCAGAATGCTGAAGTCGAAGCAAGGTACGAAGATCATCCTCATGGAAGGGCACTCTGGCACGGGGTATCATGGCAGAGCCCATTTGAGTGGGGCGGACATTCCCACAGAGGGTCTGGGCTCCAGTGCAGTAATGAGATCATCTGTGCAAGAGTGGTGACCTGGTGTGAGATCAGTGCCTGTGCTAGTATGAAAGCAAGAGGAGTGGTAGTCAGAGACAGAGCAGGGGGAGGGGGAACTGCCAAACAGGGAGATGGCCTACTGTGAGGTGCTGGCCAACCAGGGTGAGAAGGGCATTGCCATGAAGGCCAAGGGGATGCTGGCCAGGCCCAGGGTATCAATGTGAAGCTATAAGAGCTGGCTTGGGGTTTTGGAACATAGGGATAGTGAGCAAGGCATCCACTCATGACATTGGTTACATTCACAGGGTTGAACAAGCAAGTAAACCTGAACAAAGAATTTCTGTATTAATGATAACGAGTCAGATTTCTTTTTTTTTTTTTTTTTTGTAACTTTCATTTTAAATTCAGGGATACATGTATAGGATGTGCAGGTTTGTTACACAGGTAACCATGTGTCATGGGGGACTGTTGTTGTACCAATTATTTCATCACCCAGGTATTAAGCCTAGTATCCATTAGTTATTTTTCCTGATCCTCTCCCTCCTTCCACCCTCTACTCTCAGACAGGCCCCAGTGTCTGTTGTTCCCCTCTATGTGTTTCTTTCTTCTCATCACTTAGCTCCCACTTATAAGTGAAAACATGTGGCATTTGGTTTTCTGTTCCTGTGTTAGTTTGCTAAGGATATTAGCCCCCAGCTGCATTCATGTCCCTGAAAAGTACATGATCGTTTTCCTTTTTATGGCAGCATAGTATCCCATGGTGTATATGTACCACTTTTTTTTTATCCAGTCTACCATTGATGGGCATTTGGGTTGATTCCATGTCTTTGCTATTGTGAATAGTGCTCCAGTGAACATAGGCATGCCTGTGTCCTTATGACATAAAGATTTATATTCCTTTGGGTATATACTCAGTAATGAGATTGCTGGGTCAAATGGTGTTCCTCCCTAGGTCTTTGAGAAATTGCCACACTGTCTTCCACAATGATTGAACTAATTTACACTCCCACCAATAGTGTACAAGCATTCCTTTTTCTCCACAACCTCGCCAGCATCTGTTATTTTGTGACTTTTTAATAATAGCCATTTTGACTGGCATGAGATGGTATCTCATTGTGGTTTTGATGTGCATTTCTCTAATGATCAGTGATGTTGAGCTTTTTTTCACAAGCTTGTTGGCCACATGTATGTCTTCTTTTTCAAAGTGTCTGTTCATGTTCTTTGCCCACTTTTTAATGGGGCTATTTGTTTTTTTCTTGGAGAGCTGTATTTCTTACTGACAAATACTCTTATAAAGAGGCTAAAATTCAAATGGACCCTGAGAATTTGATATTTCGATTCTACATTCATCTGGGAGAACAACAGGAAAGTATAGTTCAAAACTATTCTAAAATTCAAAATAATTTAAAATATGCTAATAGCCAGTTCTTCTGAATACATTTAAAATATATTAACCAGTACAGTTAAAACATATATTGGTATATTTTAATGAGATAACATTTTAAATGCTATATAGTATACCAGTCTTAGTATATTTAAATTTTTGATATAAAACCTCAAAAGAATCAGTGGGGAGAGAGGATAATTCACTGACCGTGGCAGATCCTGACCTGAGGCACTGGCAGAATGGTATAAACTTACTACCTGTCATAGTGTCTACTGCCCCACAGGAAGCTCACACATCCCTCCACACCAATTCGCAGGAATACAGGCTGACCCGTGCAGCCTATTTCTACCCATTGTTCTCCTGCTCAAACAGATATGGAGTTTGATCTGCCAGTAAGCTACATATGTAAACTTCAACCTGTTTTTGCAAGAATTCTCATTCTCTCCAAGTAATTCACTTGGAAACCATTATTCTCTGTCTGTCTCTCTTGCCTTCTTCCCCTTATTCCCTCTCTCTATCCAACTCCTCCTAGAGTTCTCTTATATAAGTGGAAGGAGCCTAGAGTTAGAAGGAGGGTTAGTATGTGATTGGGAACTGCAGACCCTATTTGAGCCCTGGAGGGATGGTCACACTACAGCTCTCTTTAGAACATGAGGTACTGGCTGTACCATATGTCCTTGGTTTTGTCCCTTAGTCCAGAGCAACAGGAGAAGTCCCACTTAATAACCTAATACTTATGTTAATGAACATAAAAATGTTGGGAAAGATAAACACAAAACTAGTGACCATGGTTAAATCCAGTAGGGGACTGGCATGGGGAACTGCAAAAAAGGGAACATACCCATGTACTCTCTCAATCTTTTCCAAGACTATGTTTATGTATTACTTGTTAACTTAAAATAAACTTTTAAAAAATCAAAAGCAATTAAAAATTTAAAAACTAATTACAGTCTACTGTACAATAGTAGTGAATATAAATCACAGAATGGAGATTGGCCATATAAGTAAATATATATGCATATCTCACACAAATAAATTTTTAAACCTTAAAACTTTTATGATTTAATGAGTTACAAACATAAATTAGCTACTCATAAAGGAAGAAAAACAAACTTAAAAGTTACTGTTTCCTTAAGGTGTTGGATTCCTAGTGGCATTTCTTTCTTCTTTTTTACAAAATTTCTATAATGAACATCTTTCTAAAATTAGGATGAAAAAAACTCAATAAAAAGCCCCTCTCATCTCTATCGTCCTTCTCCCCAAAGAAGTATGTGTGTGTGTGTGTGTGTGTATGTATGTCAAATAAATACAGTTGGTAAAACTGAGTCTGAATATTAGTAAAATAAAAAGATAAAAATAAGTATAGAAACTCAAACCCAGTAAGGAAACTTGATGATGTATCCTTTTTCCAAAGGGACAAATGTATAAAAACAGCTTTAATGATCTGATATTTTATCACTGGTTTATATTTTTTTAAAAGTCAACTGAATTTTTAATACAGCATTCTTTTGAGAAGTATCAAGACAAAGAAATTTAAGTTCTTGAATTAAGCAATAAATATATGACTTTTTATAATTTTAAAATTTTCTATAAACAAGTTCCTACAGCTTGCTGGCTTTTTCTTTTCCTTTTCTTTCCTTTTTCTTCAGAAGGAAGTATGCTAAAAATCTTTCTTGGTAAAAAAGAAAATTTCTTTCCTCTGGCCTTAAATAATTCTGACATTTAATACAACTCTTTTTTAAGTTTTATAATGTATTTTCCTTCAAAAAGAAAAGTGCACTAGGCTTGTGAACTAACCTTGTATCTAAAATTAACCTGTGAATCAACCAGCCAAATACACAATTGTGATCTATATACATAATAGACAATTTTCTTCAAGAAGTTAACTAACCCATAATGAAATCAAACACGAAGACACTCACATCATTTGGGCCAGCTCTCTGATGTAACCAAGGAAAGCTGGAAATGGAAGGAGGTAATGATCCAACAGAAGATACAGGAACCCTCCTATGACTAGGAACGGTGAAGCCTGACTTACTCCCAAAAGCAGTCTTTGACAATTCAAGGACACAATTTAATTAAATGCCAGTGCATTTAATCCTATCCTTGCAAATGGTAAAATCCTATCAACTGAAAAAGAAACTGTAGATTATATATTTCCTGAATCAAAGAAGAAAGTCAATGGAAGTAATGTAGTTATATGATATCATTTTAATCATTTAAAACAATCTTGGGTATCCTTATAAATTAAATAAAAAAGAACAGATTTTTTACCTAATCAAAAAGAAGCAAGTTTTTTTATGAAATGAAAAATACTATGTAACAGATATACAGACACATTCCTTTTTTAACGAGTGGGAAATTTTACTATTTTTTCCACATTTGAAAGTACTGCTTTTATTATTTTACGTGGACTCAACTTCACTAAAACTGAAGCGATAAACGGGGCAGTATTAAGCAAAAGCTTCTTTGTGAACTGGTGACTATCTCATCCAATTCTACATAAAAGTCTGTTAAAGGGGAGTTAGGATTTTAGCAAGTTAAACATTTGTCACACAGAAAATAGTAGGCAGTCTTCCCTGGAGATCTGGGGTCGCTGGACATTTATGCGAGTGAGGAACGTGCCCCTGATCACAGCAGGAAGGCTTGCAAACGTGACACGTTCAGTGACAAAGCAAGGGCTCTAATTAGCGAAGGGTTCTGGTCTGACAGTAAAGGGCTTAACCTTTCTTGGGAAATAATGAGCCAGACAATGTTTGAAGCCTCCATGTAAGTTTCAGAGAAGAATGAAGGATGCTGAGAACTGCCTTACATATGCTAAACTGACAGACACAGGTGACCGAACAATGAACTGTACACTTAGCAATGAACGAGAAAACACTTGATAGATGCTAGTGTCCTCCAGAGCAGCATTCCTCTTGTGTCTCTGAATTAAGATGAAACAATTTGATAGGTCGCATTATTTAGTTGCGTTGCTTTAAAGAAAATAGAAAACTTTATTCTTCTATATATAAGGGATATATATTCTAAATATAGGGGATATATTTTCTGAAAACTTTTCCCAAATACCAACTTTCTGATAAGGCGACATCTGTGAACTTCACCGAAGATCAGAGGCAAATCTCAGTTAAAAGGCAAATCACGGCCGGGCGCGGTGGCTCACGCCTGTAATCCCAGCACTTCGGGCGGCCGAGGTAGGCGGATCACGAGGTCAGGAGATCAAGACTATCCTGGCTAACACAGTGAAACCCCGTCTCTACTAAAAATACCAAAAAAAAAAAAAATTAGCCGGGTGTGGTGGCGGGTGCCTATAGTCCCAGCTACTCCGGAGGCTGAGGCAGGAGAATGGCGTGAACACGGGAGGCACAGCTTGCAGTGAGCCGAGATTGCGCCACTGCGCTCCAGCCTAGGGGACAGAGCTAGACTCCATCTCAAAAAAGAAAAAAGAAAAAAGCTAACCACTCATTGGCAAACACAAACATCCAGTGCATCCGTGCATCCAGTGGTTAAAATTACCTAGTATGACATCCAAGCCAAGGGTCCAAAAACTAAGTAAATGAGAACATAGCCTTCTTGTCTTCTAATGTAAAAAATTATTAGTGCTCCCAAAAGTTGTTTACATACATAAATTTTTACTTTTAACTGCACAAACTCTGAAGAGTATTAAAAAAAGAAATGTACCCTGACTTTTTATTAAATGTAATTGAATCTGAGGGAAAAACACTCATTTTTTATTGTCTACCAAAACAATATGTATTATTTAATACATAAAGTAGGGAACTATTAATCATTCATTTTTTCTACTTCATCCACTCAACTTCTATTTGTTACACCTAAAATAGCTAAGTCTTCTAGGATATTTATAAATAAACTGATATACATGTATGTAGTGTATATAAAAATACTGATGTTTACACATTCCATCAATGCTGAGTTGTCTTCCAGTATTTGTTTAGAAGGTATTAAAACTTTTGGTTCAGTAATAAAATACCAATTGTGTTTGCTAAAATAAGCATCTTAAGAATTATAAACCCCAAACCAGGTGCAGTGGCTCACGCCTGCAATCCCAACATTTTGGGAGGCCAAGGCTGGCAGTTCATCTGAGCTCAGGAGTTGGAGACCAGCCTGGGCAACACGGTGAAAGCCCATCTCTACAAAAAATACAAAAAACAGCTGGGCGTGGTGGTGCACCTGTAGTCTCAGCTGCTCAGGAGGCTGAGGCAGGAGAATCGCTTGAACCCAGGAGGTGGAGGTTGCAGTGAGCCGAGATGGTGCCATTGCACTCCAGCCTGGGTGGCAGAGCAAGACCTTATCTCAAAAAAAAAAAAAAAAAAAAAAACTCCAAGTAAATCAAGTTAATAAACCAGCAATAATAGTCTTAAATAAAGCACAAGAATTGGGGTTAGGAATTTTAAATGAAGACTACTGCAAAACAAATATCTGGTATACGTACTTACTGTATTACCTTTACAAACACTGAAAACCCTTAAATTCTGAAATATATCTGTCCCCAATGATTTCAGCTTTATGGACTTGAGGGACTGTAGATTTGTACATTTGTTTTCCCAATCAGGACACTGAGAATCAGGTTTATTATTTTCTCTAATAGAAATATTTCAAAATAGCAAGCATACATAGACTCTGGAGGAAGAGAGAAAATGTAAGATTTGCGAAAAACTGTATTTGTTTCATTTTCCTTCGCTTGTTGCCATAGGCAACAATTTTCTCTTGGGGCAAAATAGTAACGGCTCTGCTGTACCATGACAACAGGAAAAACAAAGGCACATTATCCACCCCATCCCTTGTTAGGTGAAGAGTGAACTGTGCTCTGGTGAATGTTCAAAAGTGCCCTGAACCTTCCAGCATAAATGAATGTTCAAGGATTACATGGAACACAGGATCAGGTTAACCAGTAGGTTGGGAAAAACACTGGTGATTCAAAAAGACAAGATAATGAATGCAAGCTACGTTGTTTGGAAGAAAGTTACTAAATTTGAAAATCAGTTGCTTGTAGGGAATAAATGTCAACATTGAAGAACATCACAAAGTTTCAATTGCTTATGTTGATAAAATCAGCAACATAGTCTTATGGTTATAAAATTAGCTGACATAGTCTTCCAAAACAAGTTTTATATCAGGAAAATATAAAATACACCTATTTGTGACCAAAGAAGGCAATAGTACTTACTACCTTCTAGCAGACTATATCATTTTCTTATCATGCTATATATTAATTAATTATATTAATATAACTAAATTATATTAAAATAATATTATATTGATTATTATTTGTCTCCCCTGCTAGAATATAAGCTTCACTCTGGCAGAGATTTTCATTTGTTGTTCACCATGCATGCAGAACAACACCTGGTATATTCCACAAATAATCATGAAATTAATGACTAAAATTTAAAAGTAAAATTAAAACAAAGAAAATAATTTGATTGAAAACACATTACAGTAGAATTGAATCAGACATTAATTTTTAGAAATAATCTCCAGGAAAAGCGAATCTGTACTTACTAAAGAAAAGGTGTCTCTTACCAGGCCCTGTAGCATTGCCCTAAAGTATTACCCTATAGGTAAAGGGAGAAAACTGTCTTCATGGTGGACAAGTGGAGCACACAGGTTTTCCCACCTTGCAGACCCAGCTCACCACTCTCCAGATAGTAATACCTAGCTCTGCTACTTTCCATCTGAACTGATTCTACCAGAAAATTTATACTGCTACTTATTCAAGAGATTAAACATGGACTAAATGTTTAACTCCAAGGTCCTAGAAACAGATGTGAATAAGGATTGAAGCCAAAAAAAGTAGACATGGAATGAGACTATAAGGATTTCTACATTCTCCCTGCTTATCTAGGCATTAAATTTTAAGATGATCACGGAAAAGCACAACTGCAGCTTTTGGCTTAATCACAACTTGATCATTAAATATGATTTAAAATTTGAGCTTACTGAATTCTAAGGATAGTTCAAAATGTTTAGCAAGCTGTAGATAACAAATGAGTGTGTTACACTGTAGAAGCAATTAAGTTGGTGATGAATTTTGTGAAGGGTAAAACTGAACCTGTTCTTCCTAATTACAAACCCTCCCCATCCCCAAATATACTAACCACAACTACCACAATTCCTACCATTTTCACGACAAAGGAAGGTATTGTCTTGAAGATATCACTGGCCTCCTTCTTGCCCAATTCCCTTCTCAATTGTTCTTTGTCTAGCATTTCATGATGCTCCTCTTTTTGTTAGGTGGCACTCCACAATCCTAGATATTTTTCTGTTTGTATAAACCGTTTTTCTGAGACATTTCATACCCCTCCTCAACTGAAGTCATCCTATACGGCTGGTCTTTCTTTTTTGTTCTTTTTCTTTTATTTCCCTTGACAATCCATACACTCATAATTTCACCTACTAGAGAGGATGCTTTCTTGCAACAGGTACCATGTTGATGCTCAGTACGTGTTTGTTGAATGAATAATTCCCATTCTGGCCTATCATCAAGCCTATCATGCTTCTCACATGGAATTGTAAGATGTTGATTAAAATATGCCAATACACAAACTTAACAAACAAAATCTTTTAACTAGCAAAGAAAACAAAAACTTAAAGAGACAGCTACATAAAACAAGAATCAAGACAGCATATTCCTAGACAAAGGAATAGGCTTCTCATGCCCGCAAGTACCCATAAAAACAAATACTACAAGAAAGGTTTCCACCAAAGGAGAAAGGCTCAGCCTTGCCATCTTCAGCACTCACAAGAAAATTCATGTGATTCTTCTCTATGTCCTTATTTGCTCTTTCAGGCTAGTGGCTGTTGTAAAGCAACTCCAGCACATTCCTGAATGTTCACTGTGAGACTAGAAGAAACAAGACAACATCTCTCAGGAGACTGGGTTTAGGCCTGACCTAGATCCATTTCTGTAGGCCTCCAATATCATTTACCCATAAAATATTGTCAAGTCCTGCCTTAAAATTAACAGTTTCAAATACCTCTTCCTATTCAAAACAATGTCCTGTCCTATAGCTCCTTTTTCTCATCACAAAGGTTTAAAAAAATAAATGTATCTACCTTGCATTCTAAATGATTAAACTTAATGATTCTTCTTTGTATTGGCTACTCTATTACCTTCTATTCCCATAGCCACGATATTAGTCTAGGTTCATAGCAAACTTGAAGTGAACATATCGGTTCTGGGCTGAATGGTGTCTCCCCAGAATTCATATGTTGATAACGTGACTATATTAGGAGCTATTACGTGACTATTTCGGTGCTAAAGAAATGATCAAGGTAAAATGAGGTCATTAGGGTGGGTCCTAATCCAGCATGAATGGTGTCCATATAAAAAAAAAATTAGAACACGGACACACAAAGAGGAAAGGTCATGTGAAGAAAGAGGGAGAAGATACCATCTACAAGACAAAGAGAGAGGCTCTCAGAAGAAATCAACTCTGCTGATTTCTTCATCTTGGATTTCTAGTCTCTACAACTGTGAGGAAATACATTTCTATTATTTAAGCTACCCAGTCTGTGGTACATTCTTATGGCAGCCCAAGAAAATTAGTACAACATCCATGATCCATTAACTTAGCCAATAAACCCTTGTTCTCTAGGCATAGTAAAAATCCAATATGTTTTCCTCTTGGTTTGGGGTTTTTAACTCTTTTTTCAATTTCCCTGATCTGAATGGCACACGTTAAGCATCATTTCTCCTGATCCTCTGCCCTTCTTTCAATGTTTCCAATCATATCCATCACCTCACAGCTGTTTTGCAGATGCTCCCCTTCAATCATTCCAATCCAAACCAATTCACACTATATACTTCTTTAAATGTAAGCCTCCTCTATAAAAAACATCCTTGGAATTAAAAAAAAAAAAAGAGTCCCAAGTCAAGATGGCCAAATAGGAACAGCTCCGGTCTACAGCTCCCAGCGTGGGCGACGCAGAAGACAGGTGATTTCTACATTTCCATCTGAGGTACCGGGTTCATCTCACTAGGGATTGCCAGACAGTGGCTGCAGGACAGTGGGTGCAGCGCACCGTGCACGAGCCGAAGCAGGGTGAGGCACTGCCTCACTTGGGAAGTGCAAGGGGTCAGGGAGTTCCCTTTCCTAGTCAAAGAAAGGGGTGATAGACAGCACCTGGAAAATCGGGTCAATCCCACCCTATTACTGCGCTTTTCCAACGGGCTTAAAAAACGGCACACCAGGAGATTATATCCTGCACATGCCTCGGAGGGTCCTACGCCCACGGAGTCTCACTGATTGCTAGCACAGCAGTCTGAGATCAAACTGCAAGGCGGCAGTGAGGCTAGGGTAGGGGCACCCGCCATTGCCCAGGCTTGCTTAGGTAAACAAAGCAGCCGGGAAGCTCAAACTGGGTGGAGCCCACCACAGCTCAAGGAGGCCTGCCTGCCTCTGTAGGCTCCATCTCTGGGGGCAGGGCACAGACAAACAAAAAGCAGTAACTTCTGCAGAATAAAATGTCCCTGTCTGTCAGCTTTGAAGAGAGCAGTGGTTCTCCCAGCACACAGCTGGAGATCTGAGAACGGGCAGACTGCCTCCTTAAGTGGGTCCCTGACCCCTGACCCCCAAGCAGCCTAACTGGGAGGCACTCCCCAGTAGGGGCAGACTGACACCTCAGACGGCCGGGTACTCCTCTGAGACAAAACTTCCAGAGGAACGATCAGACAGCAGCATTCGCGGTTCACAAAAATCCACTGTTCTGCAGACACTGCTGTTGCTGATACCCAGGCAAACAGGGTCTGGAGTGGACCTCTAGCAAACTCCAACAGACCTGCAGGTGAGGGCCCTGTCTGTCAGAAGGAAAACTAACAAACAGAAAGGACATCCACACCAAAGACCCATCTGTACATCACCATCATCAAAGACCAAAAGTAGATAAAACCACAAAGATGGAGAAAAAACACAGCAGAAAAACTGGAAACTCTAAGAAGCAGAGTGCCTCTCCTCCTCCAAAGGATCGCAGTTCCTCACCAGCAACAGAACAAAGCTGGACGGAGAATGACTTTGATGAGTGGAGAGAAGAAGGCTTCAATCAAAATACTCCAAGCTACAGGAGGAAATTCAAACCAAAGACAAAGAAGTTAAAAACTTTGAAAAAAAATTAGATGAATGTATAACTAGAATAACCAATACAGAGAAGTGCTTAAAGGAGCTGATGGAGCTGAAAGCCAAGGCTCAGGAACTACGTGAAGAATGCGGAAGCCTCAGGAGCCGAAGCGATCAACTGGAAAAAAGGGTATCAGTGATGGAAGATGAAATGAATGAAATGAAGCAAGAAGGGAAGTTTAGAGAAAAAAGAATAAAAAGACACAAACAAAGCCTCCAAGAAATATGGGACTATGTGAAAAGACCAAATCTACGTCTGATTGGTGTACCTAAAAGTGACAGGGAGAATGGAAACAAGTTGGAAAACACTCTGCAGGATGTTATCCAGGAGAACTTCCCCAATCTAGCAAGGCAGGCCAACATTCACATTCAGGAAATACAGAGAACGCCACAAAGATACTCCTCGAGAAGAGCAACTCCAAGACACATAATTGTCAGATTCACCAAAGTTGAAATGAAGGAAAAAATGTTAAGGGCGGCCAGAGAGAAAGGTCGGGTTACCCACAAAGGGAAGCCCATCAGACTAACAGCTGATCCCTCGGCAGAAAATCTACAAGCCAGAAGAGAGTGGGGGCCAATATTCGACATTCTTAAAGAAAAGAATTTCCCACCCAGAATTTCATATCCAGCCAAACTAAGCTTCATAAGTGAAGGAGAAATAAAATCCTTTACAGACAAGCAAATGCTGAGAGATTTTGTCACCACCAGGCCTGCCCTAAAAGAGCTCCTGAAGGAAGCACTAAATATGGAAAGGAACAACCAGTACCAGCCACTGCAAAATCATGCCAAATTGTAAAGACCATCGAGGCTAGGAAGAAACTGCATCAACTAACGAGCAAAATAACCAGCTAACATCATAATGACAGGATCAAATTCACACATAACAATATTAACTTTAAATGTCAATGGACTAAATGCTCCAATTAAAAGACACAGACTGGCAAATTGGATAAACAGTCAAGACCCATCAGTGTGCTGTATTCAGGAAACCCATCTCACGTGCAGAGACACACATAGGCTCAAAATAAAAGGATGGAGGAAGATCTACCAAGCAAATGCAAAACAAAAAAAGGCAGGGGTTGCAATCCTAGTCTCTGATAAAACAGACTTTAAACCATCAAAGATCAACAGAGACAAAGAAGGCCATTACATAATGGTAAACGGATGAATTCAACAAGAAGAGCTAACGATCCTAAATATATATGCACCCAATACAGGAGCACCCAGATTCATAAAGCAAGTCCTTAGAGACCTACATAAAGACTTAGACTCCCACACAATAATAGTGGGAGACCTTAACACCCCACTGTCAACATTAGACAGATCAACGAGACAGAAAGTTAACAAGGATACCCAGGAATTGAACTCAGCTCTGCACTAAGTGGACCTAATAGACATCTAGAGAACTCTCCACCCGAAATCAACAGAATATACATTTTTTTCAGCAGCACACCACACCTATTCCAAAATTGACCACATAGTTGGAAGTAAAGCTCTCCTCAGCAAATGTAAAAGAACAGAAATTATAACAAACTGTCTCTCAGACCACAGTGCAATCAAACTAGAACTCAGGATTAAGAAACTCACTCAAAACCGCTCAACTACATGGAAACTGAACAACCTGCTCCTGAATGACTACTGGGTACATAACGAAATGAAGGCAGAAATAAAGATGTTCTTTGAAACCAATGAGAATAAAGACACAACATACCAGAATCTCTGGGACACATTAAAAGCAGTGTGTAGAGGGAAATTTATAGCACTAAATGCCCACAAGAGAAAGCAGGAAAGATCCAAAATTGACACCCTAACGTCATAATTAAAAGAACTAGAAAAGCAAGGGCAAATACATTCAAAAGCTAGCAGAAGGCAAGAAATAACTAAAATCAAAGCAGAACTGAAGGAAATAGAGACACAAAAAAACCCTTCAAAAAATTAATGAATCCAGGAGCTGGTTTTTTGAAAGGATCAACAAAATTGATACACCGCTAGCAAGACTACTAAAGAAGAAAAGAGAGAAGAATCAAATAGACACAATAAAAAATGATAAAGGGGATATGACCACCGATCCCACAGAAATACAAACTACCATCAGAGAATACTACAAACACCTCTACGCAAATAAACTAGAAAATCTAGAAGAAATGGATAAATTCCTTGACACATACACCATCCCAAGACTAAACCAGGAAGAAGTTGAATCTCTGACTAGACCAATAGACCAATAACAGGCTCTGAAATTGTAGCAATAATCAATAGCTTACCAACCAAAAAGAGTCCAGGACCAGATGGATTCACAGCCGAATTCTACCAGAGGTACAAGGAGGAACTGGTACCATTTCTTCTGAAACTATTCCAATCAATAGAAAAAGAGGGAATCCCCCCTAACTCATCTTACGAGGCCAGCATCATCCTGATACCAAAGCCTGGCAGAGACACAACCAAAAAAGAGAATTTTAGACCAATATCCTTGATGAACATTGATGCAAAAATCCTCAATAAAATACTGGCAAACCAAATCCAGCAGCACATCAAAAAGCTTATCCACCATGATCAAGTGGGCTTCATCCCTGGGATGCAAGGCTGGTTCCATATACGCAAATCAGTAAATGTAATCCAGCATATAAACAGAACCAAAGACAAAAACCACATGATTCTCTCAATAGATGCAGAAAAGGCCTTTGACAAAATTCAACAACCTTCATGCTAAAAACTCTCAATAAATTAGGTATTGATGGGACGTATCTCAAAATAATAAGAGCTGTCTATGACAAACCCACAGCCAATATCATACTGAATGGGCAAAAACTGGAAGCATTCCCTTTGTAAACCAGCACAAGACAGTGATGCCCTCTCTCACCACTCCTATTCAACATAGTGTTGGAAGTTCTGGTCAGGGCAATCAAGGAAGAAAAAGAAATAAAGGGTATTCAATTAGGAAAAGAGGAAGTCAAATTGTCCCTGTTTGCAGATGACATGATTGTATATTTAGAAAACCCCATCGTCTCAGCCCAAAATCTCCTTAAGCTGATAAGCAACATCAGCAAAGTCTCAGGATACAAAATCAATGTGCAAAAATCACAAGCATTCTTATACACCAATAACAGACAAACAGAGCCAAATCATGAGTGAACTCCCATTCACAATTGCTTCAAAGAGAATAAAATACCTAGGAATCCAACTTACAAGGGATGTGAAGGACCTCTTCAAGGAGAACTACAAACCACTGCTCAATGAAATAAAAGAGGATACAAACAAATGGAAGAACATTCCATGCTTATGGGTAGGAAGAATCAATATCATGAAAATGGCCATACTGCCCAAGGTAATTTATAAATTCAATGCCATCCCCATCAAGCCACCAATGACTTTCTTCACAGAATTGGAAAAAACTACTTTAAAGTTCATATGGAACCAAAAAAGAGCCTGCATTGCCAAGACAATCCTAAGGAAAAAGAACAAAGCTGGAGTCATCATGCTACCTGACTTCAAACTATACTACAAGGCTACAGTAACTAAAACAGCATGGTACTGATAACAAAACGGATATATAGACCAATGGAACAGAATAGAGGCCTCAGAAATGACACCAAACATCTACCACCATCTGATCTTTGACAAACCTGACCAAAACAAGAAATGGGGAAAGGATTCCCTATTTAATGGTGGTGGGAAAACTGGCTAGCCATATGTAGAAAGCTGAAACTGGATCCCTTCCTTATACCTTATACAAAAATTAATTCAAGATGGATTAAAGACTTCCAACACTGGCCAGAACTTCCTAAAACCATAAAAACCCTAGAAGAAAACCTAGGCAATACCATTCAGGCCATAGGCATGGGCAAGGACTTCATGACTAAAACAACAAAAGCAATGGCAACAAAAGCCAAAATAGACAAAAGGGATCTAATTAAACTAAACAGCTTCTTTACAGCCAAAGAAACTACCACCAGAGTAAACAGTCAACCTACAGAATGGGAGAAAATTTTTGCAATCTACCCATCTGACAAAAGGCTAATATCCAGAATCTACAAAGAATTTAAACAAATTTACAAGAAAAAAAATGCCATCAAAAAGTGGGCAAAGGATATGAAAACACACTTTTCAAAAGAAGACATTTATGCAGCCAACAGACACATGAAAAAAATGCTCATCATCACTGGTCATCAGATAAATGCAAATCAAAACCACAATGAGATACCATCTCATGCCAGTTAGAATGGTGATCATTAAAAAGTCAGGAAACAACAGGTGTTGGGGAGGATGTGGAGAAATAGAAACACTTTTACACTGTTGGTGGGAGTGTAAACTAGTTCAACCATTGTGGAAGACAGTGTGACGATTCCTCATGGATCTAAAACTAGAAATACCATTTTACCCAGCAATCCCATTACTAGGTATATACCCAAAGGATTAAAATCATGTTACTATAAAGACACATGCACACGTATGTTTATTGTGGCACTATTCACAATAGCAAAGACTTGGAACCAACCCAAATGTCCATCATTGATAGACTGGATTAAGAAAATGTGGCACATATACACCATGGAGTACTATGCAGCCATAAAAAAGGATAAGTTCATGTCCTTTGTAGCAACATGGATGAAGCTGGAAACCATCATTCTAAGCAACTATTGCAAGGACAGAAAACCAAAGACTGCGTGTTCTCACTCACAGGTGGGTATTGAACAATGAGAACACTTGGACATAGGGTGGGGAACATCACACACCGGGGCCTGTCATGGGGTGGGGAGATCGGGGAGGGATAGCATTAGGAGAAATACCTAATGTAAATGATGAGTTAATGGGTGTAGCAAACCAACATGGCACATGTATACATATGTAACAAACCTGCACATTGTGCACATGTACCATAGAACTTAAAGTATAATTTAAAAAAAGAAAGAAAGTCATATATTAAAAATATGTATTTCTTATGCTGGAAATTCTATGGTCTTTCCTTAGGAAATTTAAAAAAAATTTTCCTGAACTATCACATGTAGATTTTTTTTAGCCAGAAATTACTTTTAAGTGTTTACAGAAATGGAAATAATTTTGGCTTACACTGTATTCAAGTCAACTCTAACCTGTTAAGATACTAATATTTAAGATATCCCCAGAAAAGTCAAACCAGGTGGGCCATGCTAAAGACCAGTTAGGTCTATTCTCACAACTACATTCTAAACAATTTAATACCTGAAATAAAGGAAACGGTCTAAAAGTTAAAAAGCAAGTAAACAAATAAACAAAACTAAGTTTTCAATACACACCTATACATTTAAAATACACATATTTCAAAGGTATTTAAAATAACTAAAGACAAAGTGTTATGCTCGCAATATCACATTTTGCATCATAGAGTCTATTCGCTTCTGCTAGCAAGATTAGTACTAAAAGCAGGCACTGAATACTAATTTTAACAATACAAAACAACAGTTTTCATCTTTATACAGAATAAATATTAATTGTTTTCACACACAACTCTGTTTCTGTCAATATAATTATAGGCAATTATAATGTCAATTAATGAGAACTATATTATATCTTCACTAGATTGAAACAAAACTTTTAAACAAAATGGGTTCTACTTTATTGACAGAATTTCCAAAAGAAAACAAAGTTTATACAAAGCCAATAATAAATTAATACCCTTCAAATATGTGTCATAAGATTATGAAAGCCATAATACCTATTTTTCTAGATTGTTCAGTCAGATAATATAAGAACAATAAATATTAGAATATATTATAATTTTTAAGCAATTTTTATCTTTAGACTTAAAAGACTAGACAAAGACAAAAGGAAATAAATGCAGATGATTACAGTTTACCAGTCTGGAACATATTCTATTGTTGAAAGATGAGGAAAAGTATTATGAAAATCAGAGAGATAACTGGTCTATCAGTCTGGATTTTATTTTTCATTTGTAAGAATCAAGAAACTCAAAGTAAATAGACTTAAACAATTTTTTAAGGGAAGAGAAAGATTTATTGGCTCATATCAAGGAGCAGATTTATATTCATACACAGCCTAATACAGGACTGAAATATAACCAGAATCCTCCTTAACTTTTCTTCCTCTGGGTTGCTTAATTTTTAGGCTTCACATGGTAGCCCCTGAGAAATGCTAGGCTCTCCCTTGAATCTTTAATACTTATAAACCTCAATAATCACATCACTAAGCTCAAAGGAGGAAAGAAAGTATTTACCCCAACATTCCCACCAAAATCCTCCTGGGGTTTATTCTAATTGGACCAGTTTGGGTCACGTGCCCTAAATGATACACTCCAAATGGCTTGAGCTAACTGAGTCTCACCTCTGGAACTAGGTGTGAAGTCAACCCATTAGGGAATGTCACCAGGAAAAGGGGAGCATGGGTATTGGCCAGCAAACCACCACTATAAAAGGGTATGGCAAATTCCCAAATGCTGAACATATTTTTTCAGTATCAACTTCCGTTTTTCAAGCCAACTTTTAAAAATAATGTTAAAGAAATTTGCTTACTTTGATTGTATTGATTTTCTATAGCTGCATAACAAAAAACTTGGAGACTTAAAATAACAGCCAGATGGAAGGGAGCCATGGGGCAGGGACCTCAGACTGGCCTCTAGTGGCTGACAGTGGGTCCCAGTTGATAACCACCAAGAAAATCAAGACAACTACCATAAGAAATTGAATTATGACAAAACAAAATGAGCTTGGAAGTGGACCCCAAGCTCTCAGTGGTAATGTAGCCCAGACAACACATTCATTTTAGCTTTTTTCACATTCATTACCACCAGTATGGCTTAACTGAGCCCTCTACTTTGGGTGTCACAAAGCTAAAATGAATGTGTTGTCTGGGCTACATTACCACTGAGAGCTTGGGGTCCACTTCCAAGCTCATTTTGTTTTGTCATAATTCAGTTTCTTATGGTGGTTTTCCTGGTTTTCTCGCTGGTTGTCAACTGGGGACCACTCTCAGCCACCAGAGGCCAGTCGCAGGTCCTTGCCCCATGGCTCCCTTCCGTCTCAAAACCACCAATAGAGAACCTCTCTCAAGTTGAATCCTTCTCACATCTCAACTCTATCTGACTTCTGTCTCTGATCTCTAGAAACAGATTTAAAGGGCTCACATAATTAGGTGAGAGTACCCAGATAATCTCCCTAATTTAAGGATCTTAATTCATCTGCATTTCGGATCTTAATTTATCTGCAAAATCTCTTCATAGCAGTACCTACATTAGTGTTTGGCAGAATAACTGGGTGAAGATGTATATGTACACCTGGGTCCAGAAATCTTGGAGACTATCTTTGAATTCTGCTGCCCACATTAGTGTATATATATTAATATATACCCTATATATATATACACACACACACGTACGTATGTATATATAAACATACATATATACACATGTACATATATATATATATATATACAGCTTTTAAGAAGTATGGGATGAGAATGGGCTGAAAGAAATGGAGGCGGATTTTGTTTTCTTAATAAATCCATTTGTTTTCTGGAACTACCACACAAAAAAAAGAAGTCTGTGGCACAAGGGAAATAGTCTAAAATTTTAAATTGCATGAAAAATAGAAAAGTAGAACCAAAGACAACAAACTGGATGTTATGGTTCTTGTTTTGATTGGCTTTTTGGGTTTTGGTTGGCTTTCTGGTTTTTGTTTTGCTTTGCTTTGTTTTTTAGCAAGACAAGTGACACATCTGGAACCTTAAATCAAAATTGTTTTTAAGGGGGAAGAAAGTTTATCTTTCAGAAAGGACAATACAATTATATAATAACTAAATTTGGAGCATAAGTCAAGCTCATTCTATGCTTTCTTAGAAAATAAAGAGGTAAAGCCAAAGAAATCTTCCCTAAAAACTCCAAATCAAATATGTTTATGGAAGTTCTAATTATCTTGGATATTTTCTGGTTAAAAACATGTCTTGTTAAATGTCTCAGCTGTACAATACATTTTTAAAACGAAGAGAGAGGATGAGCAGAATGAACTACTTCTAGTCTTTTAAGAAACAAAGCTGCTCTTATATTTTCACTCTGGGTTGGTGATGTAAAAGTAAAGCACTGCCCCCTAGAGGAACAAAGACCTTCTAGAGCAGGCAGCTATTTCACAATCACGTAATGTTACACACATAATGTCCTAATTTCAGATAGATGTCTTCTTTAGGACATAGAAGAAAAGTAGAAAAATGTTGCAGTGTAAGAAATGCTAAAAAAATTTTAAAGACGTTTCAGATTTTTTTTCAAGAGATTACAGATTTGCTAAACTGTAATTTGGGGGGAGCAATTCATTTATAAGCTTTCAAATAATATTTTTGCATTGCAATTACAGAATAAACATTTGTCTTAGAGAATAGGAAGTTTTTAGTCTTTCTTCTTATAATTTTTTTTTGTATAGACAGGGGTCTCTCTATGTTGCCCAGGCTAGTCTCAAACTCCTGGCCTCAAGTGATCCTCCCACCTCAACCTCCCAAAGTGCTAGGATTACAGATGTGAGCCACTGCACCCAGACTAGTCTTTCTTAAAATGTGCAGCTTTACATCTACCAGACTTTTCCCACAATTATTACAACAGAACTATGTGTAAAACATATATGATCTTATCTAAAATTATAAAGAAAAGTGGGAAACAAAATAGACCCACATGATTTTGCTACTATAGTCAAACTTACTATTAAAACAAGTAAGAAACAGAGGAAATCTAAAACTTCAACGGCTAGATTTGGCAAATCATGTCAAAAATTTCCCCATTACCAGAAGAATTCAGCATACTCACATTGTCTCTTAAGTCAAAATCAGAAACTATAACAAATCATTCAAATGTCTAGGTCTCTGTTTTTAATATAATTAATTGGGTGTTTTCAAATTATTCTCCCCAGAACCACAACTAGGAAGAGTTCTGGGTACTTATCTATGCTTCTACCAGAGCAGTCTTTATTTTATCTTCCTTTGGGGTTCCATACAAACTTTAAACAGAAGAAACGGTTCTTAGGGCTTTAAAAAAGAAGGAAGGAAGGAATGAAAGGTGGGAAGGAGACAGGGAGGAAAAGAGAAGGAAGACAGGAAGGGAGAAGAAAAAGCAGCTTGAAAACTGTTGGGGGAGATCTCTTTAAATTCCTCTCTTGTACAACTCTATTTCCTTCATTTTTGTCTCTCTAGGGATGGCAGCAGCAAGGGTCTGGATGCCTCAGGCTAGTTCCTAAAATAAGAGATCATACCAAGTACAAACTCAAGCCAGGCACAAAGAGATAAAATCCTGGTAGGGCATTCTACGCATGTTCTTGGTGTGGATTCTACATTGTAGAAAAGACTCTTACAAAAGCACACTTCATTTGAAGGTTGTCACTAAAAAAAAAATAAAATACACAGTAGAAGAGCACTTTACAATGGCGGCAAAGCACACTGTATGATAAGAAAGATGTCATCACGTAACATGGTATTTTTCTTCCTCCGCGCATATCTGCCAGCCAGCTCACACTGATTTTTATAATTAGACATGTCCCTCTTCCTTCCTGTCTCACCCCAAGTGCCACAGTATATTTACAGAACTACAAATATATCACAAGATAGCAGGGTGAAACATTTTATTGAACTATTAAGGAAAATTGCCAACAGAAGTTTCTGTTCTGCCTCTGTTGATTTTCCACAAGCAAAGGATTCAACTACTCTTTAGGACAGGATCTGAAAAGCACAGTCTTTTCTGCATCTTCAGAATCAACCATACTGTACCATAAAAGTTTCAATCAATTGTTTTGAATGCAAAGGTTATTTGACCAGGGCATGCAGAATTTTAGGATATAAACTATTTGTACTCATTTAGACGTGAAATCCCAACTGGCCAGGCTTACCACACAAAACTGGCTTGTTTTCATTCTTGCTCCATGAGGCAGTTACTGTTAACAGTAGGTAGCTAGTCAGGTATGAGCAGGGCAGAAGAGGGCTCCCACACACACACACGCCAGGAGTGTTGGGCAAACATCAGGTGATGGTCAGGCAGTTGTTAACTGTTTCTCTAAAGTAATAATTGGTCACAGCTGGCACCAGGGAAAAGCCGTCTCCTAAAAGATAGAAAACACCTGAAACTGATCAGCAGCTTCCCAGTAAGACCTCAGGAGTGGAGAGAAGTAAGGCAAGACCCTGGAAGTATGTCAACCTATAAAACCCCATGTCAAGAGGTCAAGCTGTGCACTTGGTTTCTCAAGTCAACCCCTTGGTCCTCTTCCCAGTTGTACTTTCCTTCTTTTCTTTTCTTTCCTTTCCTTATTGTTCTAAAGCTTTTTAATAAACGTTCACTCCCGCTCTGAAACATGCCTCAGTCTCTCCTTCTGCCTTACGTACCCCAGTCGAATCCTTTCTTCTGAGAAGGCAAGAACTGAAGTTGCTGCAGACCTGTATTGATATGCCACCAGTAACTCGGGGTAACTTAGATGTCTGCTACCGCTGACATTACCACATGTGGCAGCACCTCCACAGACGAAATAAAAGTCTTCTTGAATAAGTTTCAGAATATCTCCTTCACTTTCTCCTAACATTCAGAGGTTGCTTACTACCCTAAAGTTTTGATGAGGAAGCAATTCAGAAGCCCTTCTATTTCCTTACCCCTCCAGTTAAGCCAAATCCCATCATTGCTCCACCTCTTCAGCCTCCAACCTCTCCTATCCTCTCCTCCATACCCATCTGATAGGCCCTAAATCCCTTCTTCCCCCAGCTCAGTCAAGGAATCTTCATCTACTACAAAATAATCTGCCTTTATATAAGAGGGTTTAAAAACAACTCTCCAAATTAAGAAAATGTCTGATATGACTAAGCAGAAATACATTTAGAATATACATAAAATTAGAAAATAAGATTTTATCCCAGAACTTCTTCCAAAAAAAGAACAGAGATTTTTAAAATTGTTGATCATTTGTGTCACACCAAGCTCTCAATCCAAATCCTATCCATGATTTTCTTTCTCACAAGTTTGGAAGAAATAATAATATTATGTTAACATCTTCAATAAATCATTTTTATAATGTAATCATGCTTTTCAAAGATTTCCCTAAATATGATAAAATCTTTTGTGTCTGGCTGCATGGCTGGTTAAACAATCTATAGAATGAATATTGAGGTTCTGAGAATGTCCAAAGCTTCCTGGAGGAAAGAAAATGAGTCTAGCATGGTCTGAATATTTGTTGTATCCTCTTAGAATCATATGTTGAAACCAAATCTCCTTGTGGTGATATTAAGAGGTGACGCCTTTGGGAGGTGAATAGGTCATAAAGACTGTGCCCTCATGAATGGGATTAGTGCCTTTACAAAAGAGGCCGGAGGGAGCTTTTTCAGCCCTTTTTTGCCATGTGAGGACACAGCAAGAAGGCATCATTTATGAGGCAGAGAGCGAGACACCAAATCTACCAGCACCTTGGTCTTAGACTTTAAAGCCTCCAGAACTGTGAGCAGTAAATCTCTGTTGTTTATAAATTACTCACTCAAAGGTATTTTGTTATAGCAGCTTGCATGGACTAAGATAGAGGCCAATTACTGTTGCTTGTTGAGAACCAAAGGTCCCCAAATTATTTATTATTCTTGTACCATTATAACAATAATTTACATTTATTGTGTATTCACCATGTGCCACATACTGAAAAAGCACTTGTTTACATATTAACCAACTCAAAGACTATGATTATCACCAGCATCTTACAGAGGAGGAAGAGGAACACAAACAGGTTAAGTGATCTGCCTATATTCACTAGCAAATGAGTGGCACAGCCAGGATTTAAACCCAGGCAGTCTGGTTCCAGGCCTCAACTAGTAATGAATATATTGAGATGCCTCCAAAAAGTCTACTGAGAAGTGGTGGTGTGCCTAGACTCTAAGAACACTACAGAGATTTCCCTCTCCTAGCAACAGAGCCCTCAGAATTGTATACCACCCAGGGAGTTTTATTTAGAATGACAATAAATACTTTGTTGAAAAAATGAGAATAGATATAGGTATTGGTTCTAATGCTATGGTTAGAAATTCTTTGATTAACAGTGCAAGAGGAGAAACATTTGAAAGTCATAGATTAATTCTCTGAATATTGTTCTTATAAGTTTCAAAACAGAAAAAGGATTATTATGTGTGGGACTTGATGAAGAACTCAGTCTTCTCAAAATGAATCTATTTCTTCCGCATTTTGTGAAAATCTTTTACATTCCTAATATAAGTTTTCTCATTCCTAAAAATTTCTTTAAAATTCAAACAACAGAATAAAATAGCATAAAAAAGAGAAGAAACTTAAGTTGCGGTAAAAGCATAGAAAATATCATTCTTAATCAGCAGAACAAAAATCTCACCTTAGAAACACAAACAATTTATCCATATTAGGAGAAATGGTTTACAAATTTGAAGTTGCAATATGAAATGATTCATTCTGTTTGTCTTTTAAAAGGCGTGTGTTTCATGGTGATATTATAAATAATAAATTGAAATAAAATGGCCCATTTAGTACTGCATTGGACAACTAAAATCCACATAAATTAAACTATTTTAAAATAAATCTAACATATCCTTTATAGGAATCTGACTTTAGAAATTACATTATTCTTAAGTCTATCAATTAACAGCAAAGAGATTCCTCTATGCTGAGGGCCTTGAAAAGCCAGACGTTTTAATAAAATTTTCTTTTAAAAAAAGTAACAAAGTTATTATTTTGTACAAAAGTGCACTTTTTTTAGAATGAGAAATCACAAGAAATTATAGATTTTTAAGAAGCTGAAAAATATAAACATCACAACAATTTAAACAAATAATATTTTCTGTCTGCCAGACAAATTTCTATAATACATTTTTCTTATATTCTTTTGGCTGCATACTCTCTGACCAGTTCTATAAGTATCAATTATGAGAAAATATCATCTTCCAGAATGACAAGAAAGCTAATTTTGTCTTTTTTCCAGCATGTCAATCTTTAAAAAGGACCCCTCACATGCCCTAAAGTTTAAGCTTTATTACTTTTATGGTAAATTCCCCTCTGCTTTGGACTAAAGTTGTCAAACAGTTTTGAAAAATATATAAACAGAAAATAAATGTTTTATTGATGCATAATCTTGCTATGATTTTTTTTTTTAATTTAAGACAGAGTCTCACTCTGTTGCCCAGGCTACAGTGCAATGGCACAATCTCAGCTCACTGCAACCTCCGCCTCCCGGGTTCAAAAGATTCTCCTGCCTCAGCCTCCTACATAGTTGTGATGACAGGCATGAGCCACCACGCCTGGCTAATTTTTGTATTTTTAGTAGAAACGGGGTTTCACCATGTTGCCCAGGCTGGTCTCGAACTCCTGGCCTCAAGGGATCCACCAGCCTCAGCCTCCCAAACTGCTGGAATTACGGATGTGAGCCACCATGCCTGGCCTATTATTTTGACTTATAATTGAGATACTTTATTCAACAATTCTTTTTAAAGCATATTTCTTCTTGTCTTAAGAACTCAACTCCAGATTAGTTTCTCATACTAAATTATTTCCATTTACATTTCATGGGTAAGTTTAAAAACATATTCTGGTGATTAACCATTTTCCAACTCTCATCCTGAAAGGGAAATAAAAATGATTTTTTATATACCTTCACCCTTTCTTGAAAGTATTATAGATGTTTGAAACAAAAGCCTGCAATAACAAAGCTCTTTGCAATTTCGGTGTGATTCCTACCCAGAAATAAAGTATTACATGCAGAATTGTTTAGAGCTCTTGAAAATGCTGTCATCATCAGTTTAAGTTTAGATTTATGTTATTTGTGTTTACATTATTTAATTTTACTCTATTTTATTTACATTCAGTAAATATAGCTACCAATCTTCCCTCCAAATAACTCACCCTCTCCCATTTTTAATTATATGTAAAAAATATACATAAACATGTCAAAGGCAGAAACTATGAAATTTAATTATCATTGAAAATGTCATCTGAAATCCTAATTTTTCAGTTTTAATGGCAGACTAAAAGAATCCATCCATCCCTAGATGTCTATCAAAGGAACACTTATTCCATTTAATCTGTGCTCACCAGAAAAATATAAAAAAAAAACAAAAGAAAAACAATTAAGTACAACTTGATTAAAGCTCAGATAGTACATTATTTTTATATAATGGTTAAAGTTATTATTTATCTATCTACTTTGAAATTTGCAATAATACCTAGAATAATATTTGAAGAAAAAAGATCTGAAGTCACTGACAGCCAATTAAAGTTTCTCTCAATATGATTTTTTTAATGTTCTGATCAACAAGAACAACTAAACATAAGTTTTGGCTTAGTAATTAAAGCATTAGTTGAACAAATTGAGGAAATGCAGGAGTGAATCAAAATTATATTTGAAAACAAAATATTTTATATAATTATATAAGAAATAAAATTAGGATTATTCAGTTAAATTTCAAGAAAGACATAATAATAAGATACAAGAATGTTGTGGGGTTTTACACAACATTCCAATAATGTTCCTCATTACTTTCATTTCTACACATTTATTGCACATTTAATACTTAACTTTTTAGTTATACTAAGCAAAGTAAATGACTGTGGTATTCATTTATTTACTGTGTGGTTAATGTAATGAATAAAATGTGCTCTACGTGCAAAAAACCAGATTCAAATATTTAATCAGTAGTTGCCAAACTATTTAAAGTTATTTTTCTCAAAAACTATGTCAGTTGTGTGGAACTTTTATAAAAATAGAAATTTTGTGTTCATTAGTTTTCATTACTAATGTAATTTTAAATTGCAAGACTAAAGCAGCTGGCAACTAGAGCCAAATTTCACAAGTCACATTTATCAGTCCATAAATATTGACATTATGGCTCTATCTCACTTGACTTGTGAAATTCTACTATTCCTGCTTTCCAAGGTACCATGATAGGCTTATAAAAACTTTGCTGACACATTTGTCCTTACCGTGTAAAAAAATCAAATGAGTTGCACTTTACTGACAGATCAACAGCACAATTTAGGTTTCTTGGTAAAGACTTTGTAGATATTTTTCCCAGAAAAGCCCTAAATACAAAATAGACCATTCATATTGTCCATAACAGTATCTAGTTTTTATATTTACTATAAATCAACGTTCACAGGCTTGCTCTATAAATATGATCCCAATGTTTTCTAAGTCAAACATATCCTCATAAAATTCTGAGATCCTACAGTTTTGCTCTAACATTAAGCTCTCAATTTCTTACAATATGTGAATTTATATTTTTACATTACATTTTTTGGGTACATTACATTTACATTTCTAGTAGAGTAAATATTCTTTATTTGCAACTTTGCAAAGTACTAGGAATAAATGGGCTTTAGAAA
Organism: Pan troglodytes; assembly: GCF_028858775.2. Classification (NCBI taxonomy): domain Eukaryota; kingdom Metazoa; phylum Chordata; class Mammalia; order Primates; family Hominidae; genus Pan; species Pan troglodytes. The sequence continues at coordinate 94,898,414 of NC_072402.2, read as the reverse complement.
GCACACATCATAAAATAGAAAATTAGCATAATATGAACACCCTGTTACAAAACGCAGCCCAAGAACAAAGCATTTGCCAAGAAAGCACTCTAATTTTACCATTCCCTTCTTATTTCTCCTGTCTCCACAGGATGTACACAGGCAACAAAGAAAGGAAAATCAACATCTCTGTTCCACTAATATATCTTTACTTTCAATAGTATATGTGGTAGAGAGACCATTCTACCTTGTAAGTGGATGATAACAAGGATCTGAGGAATGTGGCCAAAGTCTCAAATTTATTCCCATATGTTCCTCGGTAATATCCCAAGCCAGAACAGCTCTGCCTCGCCCATACAGTTTCTGTAAGAGAACTGTTACCTTAAAATTAACCTAGCCTGTAATTTTAGGGAAGAAAATCAGTAACCTAATTCTATTCAGGATAAAATAAGTTAATAAAACAATTAGAACTCAATGAGTTTCAGTGATGACTAGAGATATTTAATTATTGAAATACCATGACTACATCTAATACTTCATAGTTTGTTACATTTTTGTTTATCATGTGCTCTGCATGACCAGCCTATGAGACTGGGAGGTCAAAGTTTACCACAGCTTACAAATAAGGAAACTGAGGGTCAGAGAATTTAAGCAAATTGCTTAAGTTCATCTGGGTAGCAACAAAAGAGAGGTAGAAGCCAAGCCTGTTAATGATGCTTTCAGCACTATTTCTACCACTGGTGAATCCATTTCTTTAGATTTAATTTCACAAGATACTTACTAGTAAACAACTTTTCAAAAAAGCACCTATTATGCGGTTTCACTATGCTCAAAACAATGCTTAAATCCTTTACTGTTTCCTTATCAAAACATGGCCAGAGGTGGTGGCTCATGCCTGTAATCCAATGCTTTTGGAGGCCAGGGCAGGAAGATCACTCGATGCCAGGACACCATGGAATACTATGCAGCCATAAAAAATGATGAGTTCATGTCCTTTGTAGGGACATGGATAAAGCTGGAAACCATCATTCTCAGCAAACTATCGCAAGGACATAAAACCAAACACCGCATGTTCTCACTCATAGGTGGGAATTGAACAATGAGAACACATGGACACAGGAAAGGGAACATCACACACTGGGGCCTGTTGTGGGGTGGGGGGAGGGGGGAGGGATAGCATTAGGAGATATACCTAATGTTAAATGACGAGTTACTGGGTGCAGCACACCAACATGGCACATGTATACATATGTAACTAACCTACACGTTGTGCACATGTACCCTAAAACTTAAAGTATAATAAAAAATAAAAATAATAAAATAAAAAATAATAAAAAAAAAACACCCTGGGCAACATAATGAGATCCCATTTCTACAAAAGCAAACAATTAGTTGGGCCTGGTGGTGCATGCCTTTAGTCCCAGCTACTTGAGAGGCGGAGGCAGGCAGATCCCTTGAGCCTAGGTGTTGCAGGCTGCAGTGAACTATGATCAGGCCACTGCACTCCAGCCTGGGTGACAGAGAGAAAGATTAAATAATTATTAAATTATTTAATAATTAAATAAAGATCAAAAATTATAATAAAAGAAAGGAAAAAAGAAAACACCATCTGACGAATGCCCCTAAAATTTTTGAGATTTCACTTATAGTACTTCTAGTATATATATTTTTATTTTATAAGTTAAGAAAAGCTGTAAAGGAATGATTTGTTCTTCTCTGGATGTTGCCAATCTCCTATTTTACTACTAAACATGCTGGTGCTACATATGAGGGTAGAATAAGCGGTGTGTTATTATAAAATGAACGCAGGCTGTAATTTTGAACCTGAACTAGGAAACTCTGCAGAGTAATACCAAATCAGTAACAATGAGAAATTTATTTAGGACTTTCCTTTATAGTTTGAAACCTGAAGATAATAACATCTATTTTTCCAAACCCTAAAAATATACCCAGTCAGATAAATGTTGGTAGTTAACAGCCAACCTCCACAAGTAAAGGTATTTCATCCTCTGAATAAGTCTAAATAGGAAAAAATATGTTTTTTTAAAAAAGTATACCCATCAAAAGCTGTTGGTCTATTTGTTAAGGAAACTGAGAAAAATATAAGGAGAAAGAGAATCTGTACAAATAAAAAAAGAAGAAAATCTACTCTCTGCCTCTCTCCATCCTCAACCCTTTATAATCTCATTTCTACTCACAACACTAAAAGAATATTCTCTGCATAAAATAAATGACATTATTTGGTAGCTTGTTTTCATTCTGTTCCATTTGACCTCTCAGCAGCATGTGATCTGCATATACTTTCTCTATTTCTTAACACTATGCCCTTGGCTTCCAAAACAATTATCTTTCCACACTGCATTCCCTGGTGTATTCTTTCTTTCTATTCACCGGCTTAAATGTCCATGTTACCTTTATTAGTCTTGCTACTGGTCTATCAATTTTGTTGATCTTTTCAAAAAACCAGCTAATAAAGAAGAAAAGAGAGAAGAATCAAATAGATGCAATAAAAATGATAAAGGGGATATCACCACCAATCCCACAGAAATGCAAACTACCATCAGAGAATACTATAAACACCTCTACGCAAATAAACTAGAAAATCTAGAAAAAAGGGATAAATTCGTCGACACATACACCCTCCCAAGACTAAACCAGGAAGAAGTTGAATCTCTGAATAGACCAATAACAGGTTCTGCAATTGAGGCAATAATTAATAGCTTACCAACCAAAAGAAGTCCAGGACCAGAGGGATTCACAGCCGAATTCTACCAGAGGTACAAGGAGGAGCTGGTATCATTCCTTCTGAAACTATTCCAATCAATAGAAAAAGAGGGAATCCTCCTGAACTCATTTTATGAGGCCAGCATCATCCTGATACGAAAGCCTGGCAGAGACACCACAAAAAAAAGAGAAGTTTAGACCAATATCCTTGATGAACATTGATGCAAAAATCCTCAATAAAATACTGGCAAACCGAATCCAGCAGCACATCAAAAAGCTTATCCACCATGATCAAGTGGGCTTCATCCCTGGGATTCAAGACTGGTTCAACATATGCAAATCAATAAATGTAATCCAGCATATAAGCAGAACCAATGACAAAAACCACGATTATCTCAATAGATGCAGGAAAGGCCTTTGACAAAATTCAACAACCTTCATGCTAAAAACTCTCAATAAATTAGGTATTGATGGGACATATCTCAAAATAATAAGAACTATCTATGACAAACCCACAGCCAATATCATACTGAATGGGCAAAAACTGGAAGCATTCCCTTTGAAAACTGGCACAAGACAGGGATGCCCTCTCTCACCACTCCTATTCAACATAGTGTTGGAAGTTCTGGCCAGGGCAATCAGGCAGGAGAAGGAAATAATGGGTATTCAATTAGGAAAAGAGGAAGTCAAATTGTCTCTGTTTGCAGATGACATGATTATATATCCAGAAAACCCCATCGTCTCAGCCCAAAATCTCCTTAAGCTAATAAGCAACTTCAGCAAAGTCTCAGGATATAAAATCAAAGTGCAAAAATCACAAGCATTCTTATACACCAATAACAGACAAGCAGAGAGCCAAATTATGAGTGAACTCCCATTCACAATTGCTTCAAAGAGAATAAAATACCTAGGAATCCAACTTACAAGGGATGTGAAGGACCTCTTCAAGGAGAACTACAAACCACTGCTCAATGAAATAAAAGAGGATACAAACAAATGGAAGAACATTCCATGCTCATGGGTAGGAAGAATCAATATCGTGAAAATGGCCATACTGCCCAAGGTAATTTATAAATTCAATGCCATCCCCATCAAGCTACCAATGACTTTCTTCACAGAATTGGAAAAAAACTACTTTAAAGTTCATATGGAACCAAAAAAGAGCCCGCATTGCCAAGTCAATCCTAAGCCAAAAGAACAAAGCTGGAGCCATAACGCTACCTGATTTCAAACTATACTACAAGTCTACAGTAACTAAAACAGCATGGTACTGGTACCAAAACAGACATATAGACCAATGGAACAGAATAGAGCCCTCAGAAATAATGCCACATATCTACAACTATCTGATCTTTGACAAACCTGACAAAAACAAGAAATGGGGAAAGGATTCCCTATTTAATAAATGGTGCTGGGAAAACTGGCTAGCCATATGTAGAAAGCTGAAACTGGATCCCTTCCTTACACCTTATACAAAAATTAATTCAAGGTGGATTAAAGACTTAAATGTTAGACCTAAAACCATAAAATCCCTAGAAGAAAACCTAGGCAATACCATTCAGGACATAGGCATGGGCAAGGACTTCATGTCTAGAACACAAAAAGCAATGGCAACAAAAGCCAAAATTGACAAATGGGATCTAATTAAACTCAAGAGCTTCTGCACAGCAAAAGAAACTACCGTCAGAGTGAACAGGCAACCTACAGAATGGGAAAAAATTTTTGCAATCTACTCATCTGACAAAGGGCTAATATCCAGAATCTATAATGAACTCAAACACATTTACAAGAAAAAAACAAACAACCCCATCAACAAACGGGTGAAGGATATGAACAGACACTTCTCAAAAGAAGACGTTTATGTAGCCAAAAGACACATGAAAAAATGCTCATCATCACCGGCCATCAGAGAAATGCAAATCAAAACCACAATGAGATACCATCTCACACCAGTTAGAATGGCGATCATTAAAAAGGAAACAACAGGTGCTGGAGAGGATGTGGAGAAATAGGAACACTTTTACACTGTTGGTGGGATTGTAAACTAGTTCAACCATTGTGGAAGTCTGTGTGGCAATTCCTCAGGGATCTAGAACTAGAAATACCATTTGACCCAGCCATCCCATTACTGGGTATATACTCAAAGGATTATAAATCATGCTGCTATAAAGACACATGTACACATATGTTTATTGTGGCACTATTCACAATAGCAAAGACTTGGAACCAACCCAAATGTCCACCAATGATAGACTGGATTAAGAAAATGTGGCACATATACACCATGGAATACTATGCAGCCATAAAAAATGATGAGTTCATGTCCTTTGTAGGGACATGGATAAAGCTAGAAACCATCATTCTCAGCAAACTATCACAAGGACACAAAACCAAACACCACATGTTCTCACTCATAGGTGGGAATTTAACAATGAGAACACATGGACACAGGAAGGGGAACATCACACACCGGGGACTGTTGTGGGGTGAGGGGAGGGATAGCATTAGGAGATATACCTAATGTTAAATGACGAGTTAATGGGTGCAGCACACCAATATGGCACATGTATACATATGTAACAAACCTGCACGTTGTGCACATGTACCCTAAAACTTAAGTATAATTTTTTTAAAAAGTCCATGTTACCTGGAAAGGATCAAACTGTTTATAAGAGACTCTGAGTCCCAGAATCAAGCTCAAGAATATTTATAGGAGTAAAAACAAAAATATACAGCATCCAACAAACTAAAATCACCATGTCTGGCACCTAATCAAAAATTAGTAGGCATGCAAATAAGCAGAAAAGTAAAAGCCATAAAGAGGGGGAAAAGTCAGTCATTGAAACCAACTTAGAAATGACACAGATGACAGAATTAGGAGACAAGCACATTAAAACAGTTACTATTACCATATTCCATATATAAGAAAACAAGAGGAAAAATTGACTGTTTTGCATAGACATAAAAGACATACCAACAACCCAAATCAAAGTTCCATATGCGAAAACTACATGTCTGAAATGAAAAATATGCTAGATAAGACTAAAAGTATATTAAATGCTGCACAAGAAAGTATTAGTGAGCCTGAAGTCATAGCAAAGTATCCAAAGTAAAACACAAAGAGAAAAAAGACTGAAAACCAATGAAGTTATCAGTAAGCTGTGCAACAACTTCAAGTTGCCTGATATATGTATAATTATAAGTCCCTAAAACAAGAAGAGACGGGGGAAGATAAAAAAAAAATTTGAAGAAATAAAGGCTAAATTTTTTTCAAATTTGATGAAAACTATAAACTCACAGATCTAAGAAGCTTAACAAATTCCAAGCAAAAAATAAAAATAAATAAAGACAATACACTCAAGCATATCATAATCAAATTGCTTAAGACCAATCCTAAAAAGAAAATCTTTGAGGCATCTAGAAGTGTAAGTTTTTTTTTAATAATAATAAAATATCTTTTCTCATGGTCATGTTTCCTAAAACCAATCTACAGTCCTACTGCTATAGCCCTTCCAATTAGGACCAATATTTTACCTTTAAATTAAAAATCCATTTGTATATGTCTTTCAGAAGTGGGACTGGGAGTATGTTGAAGCAAGAGAAGCTTCTCTGGCATAACTTTTTTTATTTTATTTTATTTTATTTTATTATTTTATTTTATTTTATGACAGGGTCTCACTCTGTCACTTAGACTGGAGTGCAGTGGTATAATCATAGTTCACTGCAGCCTCAACCTCCTGGGCTCAAGTAACCCTCCCACCTCAGCCTCTCTAGTAACTAGGACTACAAGTATGAACCAACAACACACGGCTAATTTTTTCTTTTTTTGAGACAGGGTCTCACTATGTTGCCCAGGCTGATCTTGACCTCCTCAATCCTCCTGCCTCAGCCTCCTAAGTAGCTCTATGGCACAAAATTTAAGGAGGCACTTGCCTTACCCTGAGAAAGAGTGTCTCCTTAAATTTCACTGTAGAAACCTCTCTTGCCTCACCCTAGTCTTGCTTTGTTCTGCAGCAATCATCAGAGTATCCCTTTTAATGAGTTTTGCTGACAAATATTAGAGTATCATAAAAAAATAATTATTCCTGGAAATTGTCTTGTATCCTAGAATCTGTTTTAAAAAAAATTTAATTCCTCTCATTTAAAAACAAACATAAATTCAGCACTTTTTAAATGTCAGACACCTTTGAGTTTCCAGAGGATACAACAAAATACAAGAGCTTTACCTCAAAATATTCATGTCTAGGAAATAAGATTACAAAGTGAACACTTATTTAAAATCATAAGTTTTGAAGGGAGGTATGGACTAGATGCTGTGGGGGCATTAGGAAGAGAGGGCCTAACACTGGCCCTGAGAAGAGGGTTACAGGAAAAGGCTTTCCAGGGAGAGCTTTCCCTCTACAGTAGCAGATGCAAATTCATGACTGCTGAGCAAATACAAGAAAAAAGTAATAGTGCATGTACAATGATAAATGGTAATTAACACTACATGTCAGTGACCAGGGAGAAGAGGGAGAGATGAGAGCTATTGCAAACTAGAGTATCGCCCAAAGAGCACCATCACTCAATTCAGCTAATTGTTGCTACGTGGGAAAGAAGGTTCACTATGGTCAGATATTTCAATTTTCCAGAGGTTGGAAATCTGATTTTTTGTGTGAAAACTATCAACTATTAAATACTTGCCATTAATCCATACTTTTAAAAAACACCATGCAGGCCAAACAAAATATAACTGTAGGCCAGATTCAGAACACCACCTGGCTATTTAAAATATCTACTCTATACTTCTCTCTGACCCCTGGAGAAATTTAGGAATTCAGGATCCAAGCATTTGGATGAATACACTTCTCAAAACCACTGAGATAGCATTTCTTTGTTTCACAGTATTTCTTCCTACCCACTGCACTCCAGCCTAGGCGACAGAGTGAGACTCCGACTCAAAAAAAAAAAAAAGGAATACCAAACAGTTTTTTTTATTCATTCAGGTCATCCTTCAAGATCTTTCTGAGTTTTTAGTTTGAATTAATAACAACAACAAAACAATAGAAATGACTGTTAGCAGAGACCTAAATCTAGAATTCCCTATAACAAAGATCCTTCTAATGCACTGAAATACTATGCACCAGGCACCTGCATGACAAGCACATGAAACAGACAAAACTCCTAAAGGAGTTTATAGTTGGCATGGGGTACACAGACAATTAGCAATAAACATAATATATGTGTCTTTTCCCATTTGTGCTGCTATGACAAAATACCTGAGACTGGGTTATTTATAAAGAACAGAAACTTATTTCTCACAGTTCTGAAAGCTGGGAAGTCCAAGACTAAGGCACTGACAGGGTTAGTGTCAGGGGAAGTTCAGTTCCTCATAGAAGACTCCATCTAGGTGTTCTTATATAGTAGAAGGGATGGGAAGGCAAAAGAGCAAACTGTCTCTGAAGCCTCTTTTGTAAGGGTATTCTATTCATGTGGATGTAAGGGTATTCCACTCATGAACTTAATCACTTCCGCAAAGACCCCACCTCTTAATACCATCACAAGGAGGATTAACTTCCAACATGAAGCTTGGAGGGAACACATTCAAACCATAGCAATAAGGTATGCCTGCAAATGATAAGTGCTATTAAAAGAGAGAAGACAGACTAAGGGAAGATAGGAAGTACATGGTGGTTGAGATTGTAATTTCAAATTGGGTAGTCAAAGTAGGTCTCACTAGGAAAGGGATATTTAGGGGAAGATTTAAAGGAGGCAAAGAACATGACTATATTATTCTAAAAACAGATGCATAAGCAATCATTTTTAAATGTGTGAATTATTAATTTTCTAAATATTCTAACTAATTCTCTAATTATTAATCCTCATTTTTGGTTGGTAGGCTATTTATTGCTGCATCAATTTCAGAACTTGTTATTGGTCTATTCAGGGATTCAGCTTCTTCCTGGTTCAGTCTTGGGAGGGTGTATGTGTCCAGGAATTTATCCATTTCTTCTAGATTTTCTAGTTTATTTGCATTGAGGTGTTTATAATATTATCTGATGGTTGTTTGTATTTCTGTGGGGTCAGTGGTGATATCCCCTTTAACATTTTTTTGTGTGTCTATTTGATTCTTCTTTCTTTTCTTTATTGGTCGAGCTAGCAGTCTGTCTATTTTATTAATTTTTTTCAAAAAAAATGGCTCCTAGATTCATTGACTTTTCGAAGGGCTTTTCATGTCTCTATCTCCTTCAGTTCTGCTCTGATCTCAGTTATTTCTTGTCTTCTACTAGCTTTGGGGTTTGTTTGCTTTTGGCTCTCTGGTTCTTTTAGTCATGATGTTAGGTAGGGTATCAATTTGAGATCTTTCTAGCTTTTTGATGTAGGCATTTAGTGCTATAAATTTCCCTCTTAACACTGCTTTAGCCATGTCCCAGAGATTCTGGTACATTCTCTCTTTGTTCTCATTGGTTTCAAAGAACTTCTTGATTTCTGCCTTAATTTCATTATTTACCCAGGAGTCATTCAGGAGCAGGTTGTTCAATTTCCATGTAGTTGTGTGGTTTTGAGTGAGTTTCTTAATCTTGAGTTCTAATATGATTTGTGCTGTGGTCTGAGAGACTGTTATGAATTCAGCTCTTTTGCATTTGCTGAGGAGTGTTTTACTTTCAATTATGTGATCAATTTTAGAGTAAGTGCCATGTGGCGCTGAGAAGAATGTACATTCTCTTGTTTTCAGGTGGAGAGTTCTGTAGATATATGTCAGGTCCACTTGATCCAGACCTGAGTTCAAGTCCTGAATATATTTGTTAATTCTCCATCTCAATGATCTATCTAATATTGACAGTGGGGTGTTAAAGTCTACCATTATCATCGTGTGGGAGACTAAGTCTCATTGTAGGTCTCTAAGAACTTGTTTTATAAATCTGATTGCTCTTGTATTGCATGAATATATATTTAGGACACTTAGCTCTTCATGTTGAATTGATTCCTTTACCATTATGTAATGCCCTTCCTTATCTTTTTTTGATCTTTGTTGGTTTAAAGTCTATTTTATCAGAAACTGGAATTGCAACCCCTGCTTTTTTCTGCTTTCCATTTTCTTGGTAAATTTTCCTCCATTCCTTTATTTTGAGCCTATGTGTGTCTTTGCACATGAGATGGGTCTCTTGAATACAGCACACCAATGGGTCTTGATTCTTTATCCAGCTTGCTACCAAAAAAATCCCAGGACTCGACAGATTTACAGCTGAATTCTATCAGAGGTACAAAGAGGAGTTGGTACCATTTCTTCTGAAACTCTTCAAAGCAACTGAAAAGGAGGAACTTCTCCCTAACTCATTTTATGAGGCCAGCATCATCCTGATACCAAAACCTGGAAGAAATACAACAACAATAAAAAATACTTGAGGCCAATATCCCTGATGAACATCAATGGAAAAATCCTCAATAAAATACTGGCAAACCAAATCCAGCAGCACAGCAAAAAGCTTATACAGCACAATCAAATCAAATTCCTCCTTAGGATGCAAAGCTGGTTCAACATATGTAAACCAATAAATGTAATTCATCACATAAACAGAACTAAAGAGAAAAACCATGATTATCTCAATAGATGCAGAAAAGGCCTTCGATAAAATTCTGTATCCCTTCATGTTAAAAACTCTCAATAAGCTAGGTATTGATGGAATATGCCTCAAAATAATAAAAGCCATTTATAACAAACCCACAGCCAATATTATACTCAATGTGCAAAAGCTGGAAGCATTCCCTTTGAAAACCAGCACAAGACAAGGATGCCCTCTCTTACCACTCCTATTTAACATAGTATTGGAAGTTCTGGCAGTGGCAATCAGGCAAGAGAAAGAAATATAGGGTATTCAAATAAGAAGAGAGGAAGTCAAATTGTCTTTGTTTCTAGATGACATAATCTATATCTAGAAAACCCCACTGTCTCAGCCCAAAAGCTTCTTAAGCTAATAAACAACTTCAGCTAAGTCTCATGATGCAAAATCAATGTGCAACAATCACAAGCATTCCTATACACCAACAATAGACAAGCAGAAAGACAAATTGTGAATGAACTCCCATTCACAACTGCTACAAAGAGAATAAAATACCTAGGAATACAGCTAACAAGGCAAGTGAAGGACCTCCTCAAGAAGAACTACAAACCACTGCTCAAGGAAATAAGAAAGGATACAAACAAATGGGAAAATATTCCATGCTCATGGATAAGAAGAATCAATATTGTTAAATGGCCTTATTGCCCAAAGTAATTTATAGATTCAATGCTATTCCCATTAAACTACCATTGACATTCTTCACAGAATTAGAAAAAAACTACTTTAAAATTCATATGCAACCAAGAATCCTAAGCAAAAAGAACAAAGCTGGAGGCATCACACTACCTGACTTCAAACTATACTACAAGACTACAGTAACCAAAACAGCATGGTGCTGGTACAAAAACAGACACATAGACCAACGGAACTGCATAGAGACCTCAGAAATAAGACCACACATCTAGAACCATCTGATCTTTGATAAACTTAACAAAAACAAGGAATGGGGAAAGGATTCCCTATTTAACAAATGGTGCTGGGAAAACTGGCTATCCATATGCAGAAAAATGAAACTGGACATCTTCTTTACACCTTATAAAAAAATTAACTCAAGATGGAGTAAAGACTTAAATGTAAAGCCCAAAACTATACAAACCCAAGAAGAAAACCCGATAACATTCAGGACATAGCCATGTCAAAGCAATTGCAACAAAAGCAAAAATTGACAATTGGGATCTAATCAAACTAAAAAGCTTCTGCACAAAAAAAGAAACTATTATCAGAGTGAACAGACAACCTACAGAATAGGAGAAAAATTTTGCAATCTATCCATCTGACAAAGGTCTAATAACCAGAATCTATAAGGAACTTGAACAAATTTACAAGAAAAAAAACCCATTAAAAAGTGGGCAAAGGACATGAACAGACACTTCTCAAAAGAAGACATTTATATGGTCAACAAACATTAAAAAATGCTCAACATCACTGATCATTAGAGATACGCAAATAAAAACTACAATGAGATACCATCTCACATCAGTCAGAATGGTGATTATTAAAAAGTTGAGAAACAGCAGATACTGGTGAGGTTGTAGAGAAAAAGGAACACTTTTACACTGTTGGTAGGAATGTAAATTAGGTCAACCATTGTGGAAGACAGTGAAGTGATTCCTCAAAGACCTAGAACTAGAAATACCATCTGACCCAGCAATCCCATTACTGGGTATATACCCAAAGAAATATAAATTATTCTATTATAAAAATACATGCACATGTATGTTCACTGCAGCACTATTCACAACGGCAAAGACATGGAATCAACCCAAATGCCTATGAATGATAGAATGGATAAAGAAAATGTGGGTACATATACACCATGGAATACTATGCAGCCATAAAAAGGAAAGAGATAATGTCCTTTGCAGGGACATAGAAGGAGCTGGAAACCATTATCCTCAGCAAACTAACACAGGAACAGAAAACCAAACACCACATATTCTCACTTATAAGTGGGAGCTGAACAATGAGAACACATGAACACAGGGAGGGGAACAACATACTCTGGGGCCTGTAGGAGTGGGAGGAATGGGGGAGGGAGAACATCAGGATAAATAATGTAATGGTTAACACTGTCAACTTGATTGGATTGAAGGATACAAAGTATGGATCCTGAGTGTGTTTGTGACATTAACATTTGAGTCAGTGGGCTGGGGAAGGCAGACCCACCTTTAATCTGGTGGGCACAATCTAATCAGGTGCCAGCGAATATAAAACAGAAAAATGTGAAAAGGCGAGACTGGCCTAGCCTTCAGCCTACATCTTTCTCCCATACTGGATGCTTCTTGCTTTCAAACATCAGACTCCAAGTTCTTCAGTTTTGAGACTCAGACTGGCTCTCCTTGCTCCTCAAGCTCGCAGATAGCCTATTGTGGGACCTTGTGATCAGGTAAGTTAATACTTCCTAAACTCCCATATATATCCTATTAGTTCTATCCCTCTAGGGAACCCTAATACAAATACCTAATGCATGTGGGGCTTAATACCTAGGCAATGTGTTGCTAGGTACAGCAAACCACCATGGCACACGTTTACCTATGTAACAAACTTGCATGTCCTGCACATGTATCCCAGAACTTAAAATAAAATAAAAAGAAATCCTAATTTTAATCATATTTTTTTCCTTACTCTTTCTTACTTGAAAATTTGTTTTTATGCAATTGATGAGAAATGATGATGGAAAAGAAAAGTAAAAAAGAACACTGTCATTTAGTTAGCACTCAATAAATATATTTTAAATAAATATCTTATGAGGCCAATTAAAGTAGCATGTTTGAATTTTAGAGATGAACCTTCACCAACTTAAGTATCTTTTTGAAATAAGTCATTTAATAATGTTGTCTCTCTAAAATCACTTACAAATGTGACCAATTTTTTAACGTAACATACAAATATGACTATCATCCTAAGTAGACCAGAAGACTTGTAGTTCTCGTGGAACAAGATAACCATAGACTATGCATGTTTTTATAGAAAAGTGTGATAAAAAGATCTGATAAAGAAGATTCTTAGGAATAATTACATGGATTTTTCAGTAGTACTCAAATCTCTGTTTTGTGCTCCAGAAATAAGAAATTATACAACCAGACCATCTAAATAATAATAAAGCAAGAAAAATAAAGAAACAATAAAAATCATACAAAGTTAGAAATGTTCAACAGAGAAAAATGAATCATAAAATAGAACTATGAACTCTTTACCAGTTCTGAAAAATGTTCAAGCTGAATTGTAAAATAAATGTTCAAATATTTTAATATCCTCCCCAACAGATTTCAGTATTTCCCTGAACCAATATTATGTACATGTAATTTATATTTCTGTGTCAAACACCTGCATGTTATAAATATATTAGCACAAAAACCTATTTTGAGGATTTTATTAAATCAGAAGTATGTACTAGTGCACTTCCATTTAGTTGAAGAAGTTAACACAAGAGTTGTTGGCTAGTTATAGTACAAAACTGAGCCAGGAAAAACATTCATTTATTTATATACTGTAGCACCTGAAAATGTTTCATTTACACTGTGGCCCAGGACCACAAAATTTATCAAATAAATTTCCAGATTCTCCCATCCAAGTAAAGGCTACATTTCCAAAGACACTGTAAAATTAGGTTAATTTTTAAAATAAAAAAATTAGCAGTACATAATTGTATCTAAAAACAAAAGGAAATTATACTTTGTAAATGATGAAAATAATAGTAACGTATAGAAGATTTTATAAAATAAAATATCTTACACCGAAATTGAGGAAATAATAATCCAAAGAAAATTTTATGCAAAAAAAAAATCAAGACTGTATATGATAAAGCTAAAAAGCCAGAGGGCCCAAGCACAAAACAAGTTTATATTATTGTAACAAACATGTAAGAAGACCTAAAATTTTTTATTTTAAAATTACTATTTATTTATAATACTTAGAATCAGCCTGTCCATTTAATATGAAAAAAAAATTATGTCATCAGATCATGGAGGATGAGAGGCAGGACTAGACTGCAACTTTGACTCAACAGACAAAGCAGCATGTGGAAGCTCACATCATGATTTATTCTCCAGAATGACTTCAGGAATAAATCAGGAAACCTGAAAGGACCCACAGACCCTCTGAAGGAAGCAGGTTGCTCCCGCAGGACCTGGGAGACAACCCAAATACTGTGAGTGCCCAAATTTTTGGAAATGGGAGAGGGAGATCATCCGCCCCTGAACACACACCCCCACTGGGGAAACTGAAGGTCTAGATTATGGGAGAAGATTCCAACCTTACCTGGAGCTGACTCTATTTAGAGCTGAGAAAAATATAGGCATAGAGGAAACAGTGGAAAAAGCCCTGTGAGCTCATTGGGCCTTCTAGCAAACCATTTCTGCCTGGCCTCACAGGGGTCCTTTGGCAGGGCAGCTAGAGGCACTGGGAAAAGGCCACAGAGAGAAGGAAATCTCCAGCTGAACTTTTTAACAATTTGAACTGATTGAGAAGTCTCCTGGCCAGAACTCAGGGGAGGGCATGAGTCTGGTGTACAGACTCCAGAGCCAGGGAAAGAAGGAAAGCCATACTTGCTTTTGTAGCTGGGAGGTGGATAGCCTGGGGCAAGTTCTCAGCCCTGTTCCTCCACTGCCCAGAAACAGACTTGGTGCTGTTGGGGGGAGGGGCACGGTGGGAGTGAGACCAGCCCATCAGATTGTGTGAGAGCTGGTGAGGCCTGTGACTGCCAGCTTTCCTCCACTTCCCTGACAACCTGCATGACACAGTAGAGGCAGCCATAATCCTCCTAGTAACATAACTCCATTGACCTGGGAACCTCCTCCCATACCCCACAGCAGCTGCAGCAAGACCTGCCCAAGGAGAGTCTGAGCTCAGACATGCCTAGCCCTGCCCCCACCCAATAGTCCTTCCCTACCCACCCTGGTAACTGAAATCAAAGGGCATATACTCGGGAGTTCTAGGGCCCTACTCACCGCCTTTGTTCCTCCCCATACTACCACAGCTGAGGCTCTCTGGAAAGTTCCACCTCCCAGCAGGGGGCCAACCAACACAAAAATAAAGCTAAGAACCCTCACAGAGTCCATTTCACCCCCTGCCACCTCCACCGAAACAGGTGCTGGTATCCACGGCTGAGAGACCCACAGACAGTTTACATCACAGGACTCTATGCAGACAACTCCCAGTACCAGCCTGAAGCCTGGTAGACTTGCTGGGTGGCTAGATCCAGAAGAGAGATAACAATTACTATACCTCAGCTCTCAGGAAAAGGGGGAGGGTGCTACATCAAGGGAACATCCCACTGGACAAAAGAATCTGAACAACATCTTCAGCCCTAGACCTTCCCTTTAACAGAGCCTACTAAAATGAGAAGGAACCAGAAAACCAACTCTGGTAATATGACAAAACAATGCTGGTTAACACCCCCAAAAAATCACAATAGCTCACCAGCAATGGACCCAAACCAAGAAGAATCCCCGATTTATCTGAAAAATAACTCAGGAGATTAGTTATTAAGCTAATCAGGGAGGCACCAGAGAAAGGTGAAGCCCAACGTAAGGAAATAAAAAAAAAATGATACAAGAAGTGAAGGGAGAACTATTCAACGAAATAGATAGCATAAATAAAAAACAATCAAAACTTCCGGAAACAAAGGACACACAGAAATGCAAAGTGCTCTGAAAAGTCGCAGCAATCACAGCAAAAGAATCAAATAAGAAGAAATTCAGAGCTCGAAGACAAGGTCTTTGAATTAACCCAATCCAACAAAGACAAAGAAAAAAATAAGAAAATATGAACAAAGCCCAGCTGAGAATCAAATCAAGAACTCAACCCCTTTCACAATAGCTGCAAAATAATAATAATAATAAAATACTTAGGAATATACCTAATCAAGGAGGTGAAAGACCTCTGCAAGGAAAACTACACAATGCTGCTGAAAGAAATCATAGATAACACAAACAAATGGAAACACATCCCATGCTCATGAATGGGGAGAATCAGTATTGTGAAAATGACCATACTGCCAAAAGCAATCTACAAATTCAGTGCAATTCCTATCAAAATACCATAATCATTCCTCACAGAATTAGAAAAAACAATTCTAAAATTCATATGGAACCAAAAAAGAGCCTGCATAGCCAAAGCAAGATTAAATAAAAGTAACAAATCTGGAGGCATTACACTACCTAATTTCAAACTAAACTAAAGGCCATATTCACCAAAACACCATGGTACTGATATAAAAATAGGCACATAGACCAATGGAACAGAATAGAGAACCCAGAAATTAACCCAAATTCTTACAACCAACTGACTCGTTGAAAAAGCAAACAAAAAGATAAAGTGGGGACAGGACACCCTTTTCAACAAATGCTGCTGGGATAGCTGCCTAGCCACATGTAGGAGAATGAAATTGGATCCTCATTTCTCACCTTACAGAAAAACCAACTCAAGATACATTAAGGACTTAAACCTAAGACCTGAAACCATAAAAATCCTAGAAGATAACATTAGAAAAACCCTTCTAGACATTGGCTTAGGCAAAGAGTTCATGACCAAGAACCCAAAAGCAAATGCAATAAAAACAAAGACAAATAGGTGGTACTTAATTCAACTAAAGAGCTTTTTCATGGGAAAAGGAGAAGTCAGCAGAGTAAACAGAAAACCCACAGAGTGGGAGAAAATCTTCACAGTCTATACATCCGACAAAGGACTAATATCCAGAATCTACAATGAACTCAAACAAATCAGCAACGAAAAAATAAACAATCCCATCAAAAAGTGGGGTAAGGACATGAATAGACAATTCTCAAAAGAAGATATACAAATACCCAAAAAACATGAAAAAATACTCAACATCACCAATGAACAGAGAAATCTAAATCAAAATCACAATGCGATACCACACTACTCCTGCAAGATTGGCCATAATCAAAAAAATCAAAAAATAGTAGATGTTGGCATGGATGCGGAGAACAGGGAACACTTCTACGCTGCTGGTGGGAATGTAAACTAGTACAACCACTATGGAAAACAATGTGGAGATTTCTTAAAGAACTAAAAGTAGAACTACCATCTGACCCAGCAATCTCACTACTGGGTTTCTACCCAGAGAAAAAGAAGTCATTAAATGAAAAAGATACTTACACACACGTTTATAGCAGCACAATTTGCAATTGCAAAAACATGAAACCAACCCAAATGTCCATCAATCAAAGAAATAGATAAAGAAACTGTATATATACAATGGAATACTACTCAGCCATAAAAATGAATGAATTAATGGCATTCGCAGTGACCTGGATGAGATTCGAGACTATTATTCTAAGTGAAGTGACTCAGGAATGGAAAACCAAACATCGTTATGTTCTCACTCATAAGCGGGAGCTAAGCTATGAGGATGCAAAGGCATCAAAATGACACAATGCACTTTGGGGAATCAGGGGGAAAGGGTGGGAAGGGGTGAGGGATAAAACACTACAAATAGGGTGCAATGTACATTGCTTGGGTGATTGGTGCACCGAAATCTCACAAATCACCACTAAAGAACTTACTTTTGTAACCAAACACCACTTGTTCCCCAATAACCTATGGAAATAAAAAAATTTAAAAGCAAACGAATAAATAATAATAAATAAATAAATGTCATCTAAATGCCCACAAGTAACAAGCATCCACAAGGATAGAGCCTAGCTAAAGTTTCATATCTCTATATTTTAGTAGTTCACAACTGGGGAACTACTAAATGTCCCCAGCAGACATGAGGCAATGTTTGGAGACATTTTTAGTTACCACAACTGGGGGGCAGAGGTAGTGCTACTAGCATCTAGTGGGTAGCCAGGAATGCTGCTAAACATCCTACAATGCAATGTCAACAGCACCGAGAATTATCCGGTCCAAACTGTCAATAGCACCAATGCTAAGACATTGCCACACAGATAGAAGCCTTTGTTTAAAAACCCCTCCCTGGGTCAAGCAACTATGATCAGAATAGCAAGATCAAGGAAAATGAAGGAGTGATGTCTGTAAGGAATCACTTGGAAGGGGACAATGTATTAGAATAGGAAATGATTGGCCTGTCTAATATGTCAAGACAACACAGAGCACCCTTTTTTTGGCTATCACATATTGCTTCTCATACCTCCATCCTTAGGACCTCTATTTGGCTAAAAATTAGTATGTTCTAATCTCTACGTTTCTCTTTTTTATTTTTCTTATGAATATATTCATACACACACAGAATATAATAGAACAATGTAGACATCACCCAGCTTTAAGAAAATATCAACATTGGGTCATTCTTCATTCATCTAGGCTTCTGCCACTTTTTTATTAGTTTTCCTTGGATCTCTAAAAGCAAATATCAGATAACATATTATTTCACTCATTAATATTTCAGTTTCTCCCCTATATATTTACACCTGAAGAAAGATGTTCAGGATGAACTGGGTATGATCAACCTAAGAAGTGGGCAACAATACAAAGAAATTAATCAGATAAAGCAAGAAGGCGAGAGAAAGGACCAAAGGAAGATCCCAGATCCAGACAGGAAGTAAAGTAAGCCCTTCATGTCTACAAGAAGTGAGCCAAGGGATACACACCAAAATATGGTAAAGGCCAAAGCATTTATGGTAGCTGCAGTCAGATAAAGATCCAATAGCTAAGACCCATATAGAAACTAAGGCAGAGAGAGATGATATCACATAGATGACAATGATAAGCCAAGTGCCTGGATCAGGAATGTTAATAAGTCCCAATGCTACTGCCAACTCTTAACAATTTGATAGCTACATGTAGTGCTACAGTAAGGATTCTGGCACTCCAAGGAGGGGGAAAAATCCAGGATGAGTGGGGAATAGGCAAATGGTAGCAACTATGCCACAGAGTTGTCCTATATTATCTGGACTAAAGTAATAAAACCTGGAAAGGAAGCAAAGCTTCCATGTAAAAGGCAAACAATACCTGAGAATCCAGGAGGCCACGTTGAAGTCTGGTCTGCTCCTTGGCATTCTGCCTATTCCCTATGTAGGTTTCCCTACATTCAAAAGTTTGGTCAAAAAATACTTAGAACCTAGGAGCTACATACCTTTCAAGTGTGCTATTACTATGTCAAAATAAAAGTCGAAAGCTAAGACTCCGCGTATGTACTTATGGGAAGGATTTTAAACCACTGGCTTAAATCAAAGTTCCTCAATTCATACACATACAGACCAGAGGAAAGACATGTACACCTGCTCTTCTGGTATTCAATCTCCAAAGAGCAGCCTGAATATTCTTTTCAAAATTCAAGTATGATCATGCCATTCCTTGCTTAAAACCCTTCAGTAATTCCCACTTTGCTCCCAAATGAAGTCCCAAATCCTAACACAGCCTGACTTGGCCCTTACCCACTTTCCTTCCTCTAATGGCACAGCAATCTGACTTACTCTCCATCCACATTGGCCTTCTCTTCCTTTCTCAAGTAAGAATTATGCTCTTGTCATGCTCCAGGCACTGTGTTAAGCACTTTACATACATTCCACTTAATCCCCTCAAAATCTTATAGCATAAGTGTAATTATTATCTCAACAAGGCAAGTGCCTTACCATGAAAGAGCCAAGTACAGTGTCTAATAAAAGCTTCACTACACATACTTCAACTACAGCCTTCTGCAATACAGATTTGTCAAAAGTGCAAGAAATTTGATTTTAGATCACAAGTAAGCACTAGTCTCAAATCATTGGGTCATTTTGTTTTAATTAAGTTAGCTATAAAAATACAGTAATGCCCCCCACTTAACCCAGGTAAGACCTCTGATCATCTGTACCTTGAACTAGAAGTTGACTTAAAAAAACAGAAATAAAAAGGCTAAAAGCCCTATAGTGAAATCCATGAACTTTATATGATAGGACAAGCAGAGTTGCACGTAGGCTCCAACAATTAGGTGAACTGTATCATGGTAAATTACATGTGGACACAACAGCCAATGAGAAGTAAGAGCTGGTAGACAATTTAGAGAGTAGGCCAGATCTTGTCTTCTTTATATTTCTTCTGTACAATCTGAAAGCATTTGATTTTAATAAGTGATAATATAATATACTTAACAATATGTCAATGCATCACAGCTTAATTCAATATTTGAGATTCATAAAGCTAACCCTGAGTCAAATAGGACTTAAGCTGGGAAAGTATTGTGCAAATATTTTCACTCTAAATAATTAAAATAAAAGTTTTTATACTTAGAGATTTAAGCTTAAGTTATTTTTAAAATTCCGCATTATCTCTATGATACTGGTTAAATGGAGTGCTATTCCACAATATAATGGCTAGCCATCTACAAAAACGTAAAAGCACAATTTCTTTGAGAATTCATTGTCCTAAGTACGGGACATGAGTCTTTTCTGCTAATGGAGACATATAAAGTCTGCATCTGTGTTGGAACGTGTTTATAAGTTAAAACACAAAGCATGAAGAAGTTAGAACCATTTTATAAATCTCAGGAAGTGAACAAATCTTATAAACTTTAGATTCATTTATTGAGGAAAACAATATTTACTGACTTTTCTCTGTGCTATTTCCAATTTTAACAATCATATTATATGTATGCAGGTATCTTTTTAATATTTATTGCTTTTCTAATTGCAAAAGTACTGAAAATTCCTTGTACATACTTTTGAAAATGCAGAAAAGGGCAGAGAAATATTTTAAAGACCACAACCCAAAGATAACTATTCTGCTAAAAACTCTGATATATGTTCTTCCAGATATATATATATAGTATATATTCCCTTTTATAAAACTATGAAAATATTGTAAAAACTTTTGTATAATTTTTTAAAATGTAACACTTACCTTTCAGTGTTCTTAAATATTTTTCTGGAACAAGGCTTTTAAATAGCTATGTGTGTATTTTTATTGTAACCTAACTCAAGAATTTTTTGAACATTGTGGAATATAAAATATAAATATTAAACCTCCTAGCATAATATTAGTTTAATCTGATTTTTATCATTATTAAAAGGCAAAACAACTTACCTTCTACTGCAAATTAGAATAATTTGAAATATGAGACTTGAATTTAAATACATATTCAAATTATTTAATGGATCAAGAACTCTGTAACATTCAGATTTTTCAACCAAATAATATGATATTCTGGAATCATGGAACCAAAAGTATATTGTTACAGATTTTAAAATATGATGATTAGATTGATGAGGATTGTAAAGACTTTCTTTTACATAAAAAAAATAAATAGCCCACAGAATTCAAAGCCAATCAGTATTACTTTTAAGTGGATTCTTTATGAGGGAGGAAAATCGTAATTCTCCAAAAGAAGCAGAAGAGGAAATGACAGAGTATGTAAATTACAGTAATTTTTTAAGCTTTGTATTTTGAAATAATTTTAGATTTACAGAAGTGTTACAGAGAAGGTACCACTTCCTTTAATCTTCCAATCTTAATATTTTACATAATCATGGTACATTTGTCAAAACTAAGTTATTGAAATGGGTACAACACTATTAACCAAAGTTCAAATTTCGTCAGTTTTTCCAATAATGCCCTTTTTCTGTTCCAGGATCCAAAGCAGGTTACTACGTTACACTTAGACTTGATTTCACCTTAGTTTCCTCCAGTCTCTGAGAGTCCCTCCGTCTTTCCTTGTTTTTCAATGACTTTACAACTTTTGAAGAACACTGCTGTGGTATGTATTTTGTAGACTGTGGTATGTATTTTGTTTCCCAATTTGGGCTTGTTTGATGTTTTCTCATGATGATACCAGGGTCAGGAATCCCTGACAAGAATACTATACAGATGAAGTGCCCCTCTCATCACCTCATACTTGGAAGTACATATCAGTATGACTTATTACTGGTGATGGTAAATAATATGGTTTGGATCTGTGTCCCATCCAAATCTCATGTTTAACTGTAATCCCCAGTGTTGGAGCTGGGGCCTGGTAGTAGGTGACTGGATCATGCAGGCGGTTTCTCATGAATGATTTAGCACCATCCCCTACGTCCTGTTCTTGTGAAAGTGAGCGAGTGAGCTATCATGGGATCTGGTTGTTTAAAAATGTGTAGCACCTCCCCCTTCTCTCCGTTCCTCCTGCTCCAGCCACGTGAAGATGCCTGCTCCAGCTTTGCCTTCCACCATGAGTAAAACTCCCTGAGACCTCCCCAGAAGAAGATGCTACCATGCTTCCTGTACAGCCTGTGGAACCATTAGCCAACTAAACCTCTTTTCTTAAAAATTCCCAGTGTACAGGCTGAGTCAGTAGAATTGCTTGAACCCAGGAGGCAAAGGTTGCAGTAAGCCCAGATTGCGCCACTGCACTCCAGACAGGGCCAGAAGAGTGAGACTCCGTCTCAAAAAAAAAAAAAAAAAAATTACCCAGTCTCACGTATTTCTTTATAGCAACGTGAGAACAGACTAAACAGCAACCTTGATCTCTTAAGATAATGTCAGCCACGTTTCTGACTACAAAGTTACTAATTTTCCCTTTCTATATTATTTTAATTAGAAGTTACTAAACCCAGACCACACTAAAGGCAAAATTAAGCACTGCCTCCTGAAAGGGGGAGAATCTAACTCTTTATGAAATCCAATGTATGTATTTTTCCTTTCATGCTTATGCTTTTAGTATCATATCTAAGAAATAGTTACCTAATCCAAGATCATGAAGATTTATGCCTGTTTTTTTTTCTAAGAATTTTATAGCTTGAGCTCTTACATTTACATCTTTGATCCATTTTGAGTTAAGTTTTGCATATAGGTAGGGGTTCAACTCAACCTTATTTACTTGCATATAGATATCCAGTTGTCCCAGCACCACTTTTTTAAAAAGACTATTCTTTCCGAACTGAATTTTCTTGGAATCCCTGTTAAAAATCAATTAACTATAAATGTAAGGTTTATTTCTGGATTCTCAATTCTATTCCATTGATCAATGTATCTATCCTTAAACCAGTACCACACTGCTTTGACTATTGTTGTTTTGTAGTAAGTTTTGAAATTGAGAAGTGTCTGTGCTGAACTTTGTTTTTCTTTTTCAAGATTATTTTGGCTTGCATTTTCCTATGAATTTTAAGATTACTTTGTCAATTCCAGCAAAAAAGGGCATCTGGGAATTTGATAGGATTGCACTGAATCTATAGACCAATTTGAAGAGTATTGTCCTCTAAACACATCTAAGTCTTCCAATCCATGTCTTTCTTATTTTGGTAATTTTTATATGATGTTTTTAAGTTTTCACTGTACAGTTCTCACAATTTTTTGTTAAATTCATTCCTATTTTATTCTTTTTGATACTATTATAAATGAAATTATCTTCTTAAATCCATTTTTGATTTATTTATTGCTAAGAAATAGAAGTATATAATTGAATCTTGCATACTGATCATGTATCCTACAACATTGCTAAAATCGTTTATTAGTTCTGATAATTTGTGTGTGTATGTATTCCTTAGAATTGTCTATACACAAGATCGTGTCATCTATAAATAAAGATAGTTTCACTTCTTCCTTTCTGATCTGGATGCCTTATATTTCTCTTTCTTAATTTCCCTGGCTTGATCCTTCAGTACAATGTTAAATAGCAGAGATTAGAGTGGACATCTTTGTCTTTTATTCCTAGTGTTAAGGGTAAAGCTATCAGTCTTTCACCATTAAGTAAAATGTTAGTCTGTTTTCACAGTTGCCCTTTATCAGGTTAAGGAAGTTTGCTTGTATTCAAGTGTTTTTATCAGGAGAAGCTGAATTGTTTCAAATGCTTTTTCTGCATCTTTTGAGATGATCGTGTGATTTTCTTCCTTTATTCTATTAATGTTATCTGTTATACTGACTGGTTTTTGCATTTGTATGTTACATTATATTTGATTGGTATATTGAACTAATATTGCATTCCTAGGATAAACTCTGATCAGTCATAGTATATAATCTTTCTTATATGTTGCTGAATTCTGTTTGCTAATATTTCGTTGACGCTTTTAAGCTCCATATTCATAGGCGTATTCGTTGGTAGTTTTCTTTTCTTGTGATATATTTGTTAATTTTAGTATCAAAATAACACTGGCTTTATAGAATGATTTGGAAAGTGTTCCCTCCTCTTCTAGCCCTTATAAAAGCAGAGCTATTAAAAAAATGTTGTAAGATTTTACACAGCCATCTAGCACTCAGAATTTGAGTGGAGAAAAGGTAATTACAGAAAGGATTTGCAGGAGGCTTTTGGCCATGTTACAATAACTAGTATTGGACTTACCCTCCAGTATAAACAATTATGAAAACAGACAAAATATATCATTGGCTGTTCTTTAAAAAAAAAGTAGAACAAAAAGGAAACACATCAAAAGTATTTGTGAAGAGGATTTCCATGAAGACAGCTGTCCTATAATTTCGAGCCATTGCAAGAGGAGTATGGGTGGTATCTGTGCTTCACCCCAAGCCTAGAGAGACTTAAGAAAGAAAAAAAAAAAGCCTGTAAAATTTCTCATGTATTCCCTGCCATTGGGAGCCACAGTCTTTTGTTGCATAACTTGCTCCTGAGAAAACTAAAGCAGATAATGGCAGCAGAATGGAGAGGGCTACATTTGGGAACTAACTGCATTCCCCTCCAATGGCTAATAAAAATGTGGAATCCTGAAGACAAAATATGAAACCCATGGAGATACGTTGGCTTGAGACGATTCAAACCAAGATCCTATACAAAAGGAATATCAAACACCCTGTTATATTCTGTCAATAGGAGCACTCAGAGGAGACTAGAGGGAAGAAAGAGGGAGAAAAGAACTTGCTACTTCCTGTATACTTCCTATTGCTCTCAGCATCACCCAGCAATGATACTTCACCCTGGCAGAAACAGGTGGTACTACAGTAGCAATAGGTTGCAGTTTACACTCCCAAAACCACCCTCATTGTGTCCCTCAGAGATACCAACACCAGATGGCCAGTGCCCCTCCCCAGAGTTCCCAGCCCAGTAGCCATACTCCTGAAGTACCAGCACTAATCAGGCAATGACTCCTCCTAAAGGGCCTGAGTCCCAGCTCCGGATTCTGACTCTGAGCCTCTATGAGTTAAAAATACCAACTAACCTCTTACCTTTTTTACTCTCAGACTTAAAAGAAGGTATCTGTTCTCAATACCAGGCTAATAATTCTATTTAAAATTCTCTATTAAAATAATTGTTATAGTTCTTGACTCCTAACTAGACTCTGACTTATTTACCTTGTAAGTTTCATCATCCTCAATGGAATCTAATGTGTAACCCATAATGTGATATTATAGAATTCATCCTGAAGCCTCATGTTCAATGGGTGGTGACCACAAAGAAATTCACCTGGCACA
The DNA here is from genome assembly GCF_028858775.2 of Pan troglodytes. Lineage (NCBI taxonomy): Eukaryota > Metazoa > Chordata > Mammalia > Primates > Hominidae > Pan > Pan troglodytes. The sequence goes on along the minus strand of NC_072402.2, from coordinate 94,872,813 downwards.
TTACTGATGTCCATAAAGGGTTTACACTCAGTTACTTGTTATAAGTGGGCGAAGTCCTTTCCTTTAACCACTTTGAGGTTTTCCCAAACAACTATGGAAGCCCAAAATGATCTCAATACAACCTTCTCCTTTTGTTTTCACCAGTACACTTCTACGGCCCACATTTTCACTTAAGACTCCTAGGAATAAGACAGTTGCCAGGCCCAATATTCCCTAAATTCTCAGAGCCACATGTGAAATTCTCTAAATGGGTCTCTTCACAGCCCCATCACTTGCTTTAAAGTCAAGGCCAGCAACACTCTCCTAACCATGGGAAAGGCAAAGGAGGAATTATCATAAAACACTGACATCTTTCTCCCAAGAAATTCTCAATATAGGCCTCCATTTTTTAATCTCCAGTGACTCTCCAGTACTTAATTTACATAGTATGGAGGTGGGTGATAGGTTAATGAGAGCAGAACTGAGTTTTGGCAGCCCTTTTGCTAACCTTACATATATGGTCTAGTGCTTAAGTGTAGAATGTAGATACCAGCATGTCTGAGCCTCAGCCTCTAGAGCTTTCTTTGAAACTTCAAGTCATCAGAAAATGTTACACTTAAAATCTTACTTATATTAGTTTGGGTGTAAACTAATCTTACATAACAAGAGACCCCAAAATACAATAGCTCAAATAAGGTAGAAATCTATTGCTCTCTCATGTAATATTCAGAGGCAGGTAGGTGGAGCAAAATGGTAAAGTAGCTGGCTCTGTGGGATACCTGGGAACTAGGGTCCTTCCATCTTGTTTTTCAGACATTCCCTGAGAGTATTTCCCTTATCTGCATGAGTGAAGCTGATTCACTACAATGGTCAAGGTCCAGCCTTGAAATGAAACAGAAGGATCCACATATCCATTGTTTTAAAGCAAGACCCAGAATCTGCATTTCTAATTTCTACTCCCATCCTACATACAGATAAAAACTTAGACATGTAACTACATATATCTCTAACAAGGCTGGAAAACATCGTCTCTGGCTCAGGCGTCATGAGTTAAGATGGAAATCAGCAGCTTCTGTTGCTAAAAGGAAAAATGAAATGAAAGAATGCATGTTCAGAACAATTAGCAGATTCTGCTGACAATCACTTATATGTAAGTGCAATTTTAAAATGAATATTGAAAAAGAAATTACTAAAAACATTTAACACAACATGTTACATTAAGAATATACTGTAATCCCATAACTAGGTATATATCCAAAGGAAAATAAATTGCTTTGCCAAAAAGACACATGCAACTGTGGTTCATCACAGCACTATTCACGATAGCAAAGACATGGAATTAATTTAATTTAAGTGCCTAGCCTACCAATGATGGACTGGATAAAAAAAAATGTGGTACATATACACCATGCAATACAATGAAGCCATCCAAAAGAATGAAATCATGTCCTTGCAGCAATATAGATGCACCTGGGGGCCATTATCCTAAGCAAATTAATCCAGGAACAGGAAACCAAATACTGCATGTTCTCACTTTTAAGTGGGAGCTAAACACTGTGTACACATGGATATAAAGATGGCAACAGTAGACAACAGAGACTACTAGAGGAGGGGAGATGGGGATGGGGGAAGGGGTTAAACTATCAGGTACTATGCTCACTACTGGGTGACAGGATAAACCTTACCCCAAACTTCAGCATTGTGCAATATACCCATGTAACAAACTTACACATATACCTCCTGAATCTAAAATAAAAGCTGAAATTATAAAACGGGGGAAAAAAACGAATATACTTTTAAGTTGTGGTGGTCCATTGCAAAGCAAGGTGACTATAATTAGTGATAATATATATTTCAAAATTTCCAAAAGGTTGGATTTTATAAGTATGTGAGGTGATGGATATGTTAATTAGCCTGATTTGCTCATTCTACAATGTATACATGTATCCAAGCATGACTTTTTACTCCATAAATATACTATTATTTGTCAATACAAATTAAATTTCTTAAAAATTGTAAATAAGAATACACTTTTAAAAATAAAAATTGGTTTCTTTACAAATTTAGTTCTAAAACCATTTTAAACATGCATAAGTAATATTCTATCTTGACATTTAAGAAACTAATGTTGAGATAACTGTGATCTACTTTCAGTGATCTAGTAGCGAAAACAATGAAAAAATCGATTCTTTAAATGAGCAAAGACCCTTAATGAAATGCCTTCAAACTCTGAAGAAACACTTTATCAGCGCCAATAAAGTAAAAACAACAATAAAAATACCAAAATTTTCATTTCACCTCACCTTCTTTTATCCACCTACCTTGAGTTACACAGGTAGGAAAATGCCTAAGGCATTCCGGCATCATAAGGGAAAAACCCAAGATAGCATTTCAGTTTATTCACAAATTGAATATCAATTCCTCCAGTGACTTTAAAGAAGCAACATATTAAGTAATAGAACATACTACCACTAATATTTATAGAAATAGTGAAAGTTCTAAAAATGGCCAGCCAACAGGTTATTTTTGGCTACACTACACTGTGTGAGCTTTATTCCATACAGGCTTAACATATGTTAGATATGTTTTAGAAAAACAAATCAGTTCAACATGAACTAATATTCAGGCAGTAACCTCAAATCAATTAGTGCCAACCCTTGACTTCCTTGACAAGAACTCCCTAGGTTAATAAATGAGTTTGGATTATCAGAGTAATGGTCACTATGGTAACCCCGGTCACTGTTTTAAAAGCTAATTTCAGATGTCATCAGACTATAGATGGCAGTTTAACAAAGTTGCACATTCTAAGAGAACCAAACAATTTTATCCTTGGGAGACCTGTTTGAAATATTTGTTTGAAAAAATATTGTTTTCACATTAAAGAGGAGTACATTAAGCCAAATAAAAAAAAAGTGGGGGAGTAGTAAGAATATTTAACCAAGTCTGGAAGTCAGGCAGTAGCTTAGACTAAAAAAGCTATTCTAATATAAGGCAGTTAAATACCCAATGGTCGAAATAATATTTTTAAAACCAAGATTTACTATCCAAAGAAAAAAATCATAAAATGATGTCATATTTAGTGTATGGAAACATTTAAAATTCTAGCATTGGAAGAGTAACTTGGAATAACACATTTAGTATTCTAATTTGTAACCTACACAATTATACATATTATTTTAGGTAACTTAAAAGCCCTATTTAATAAACATTTCTAACAGAGTAATGGAATTATTTTTAATTTTTGAAAACAAAGATATAACAACAACAAAAAAGTAAAACAAGCACAGAACTAAAACAGGTAAATTCATTAACTGAAGTCAATGAAGTAGACGACCAAAGATCTGAAACAAGTTACATATTCTCTAAATCAAGGAACCTAAATAGACAATATCTCAAAAAAGGCAAGCCATTAAGATGCCTACTTGATTACTGCCCTATGCAGCAGGTCTAACAGGCAAATTGGATCTCAAAAAGACCATACAGGCTGTGCCACTTATCAAGCTATTGTCTCTTAGCTCTACACCCAGACTTCTACACTCTAGCCTCTGATGCTAGGACTGAGACCCTGTAAATTCCATTTTGGCTTTGCCAGCTGGCTCCATGTTGCACTCTGCCAAAAAGGGATCCTAGAAGTGGGAAGAGTCAACTTGCTTCTCTGTCTTCTTCCTGTTTGCTTTCTACAAGCTTCCTCTGTGTGTGCCATTTTTGTTAGCATCACCCTGACAACACTTCTTTACCCCAGCAACAGCAGGGAGCTTCCATAGCATCAGCTGAATTTAGTTGCAATTTTTCCAACACTTGGAAAACAAGTTTTATCATGTCCTCCCGGCCCAGAAATATTAGCACCAACATGGCAGTGCCCCCTACTCAGATGTCAGGTTGTCAGGTCTGTGGGTCCTCTCTTCTAAGCATCTAAGTGTTAGTAATTTCAATCTCTTCTTTTTGTTCCTCCAACCCTAGTGGTAGTAGCTGTAGTGCCTTAATATTCTCATGTCCCCTTTTTAGTTATCTAGTGAACTTTATGCCTAATTTAACATTCTGAATATTAAAGGCTCTGTTTAAATAACTAAGACAGCTTCTGTCCACTGACTGGTTCCTGACTAATCACCTATCCAGTAATTCTCAAGGTGAGTGGAACTATCAAAATCACTAAGAGACTGGGAGGTACAGTTTGAAAATGAGTATCTACCAGTGTGATATAGTTTTCTATTTGCAAAATGAAAATATATTATTTTCATAAAACAAATCTTAACCAAATATTTTATTAATATTATTTTTCATTGACAAACCATAATTATATACATTTATGAGGAACAATGTGACGTTTTGATACATGTATACAATGTAAAATGATCAAAACAGATCTATTGGGAAAAATGGCAGACAGGAGGCAGAACTAACTTGCAGCTCCCACTCAGATGGACAGAGCAGCATGCAGAGACTCACATTATGAACTTCTGCTCCAAGAACTACAACAGGAACATACCAGGAAAACCAAGAGAATCCATAGACACTTTGAATGAAGCAGCTTGCCGCGGCAGGCTCAGTAAGACAGCCAGAAAACTGTGAGTGCCCAAAGTGTGAGAGGGAGGATGTCCACCCCCGAACATACATCCTCACTGGGGAATGTGAAGATTTAGATCATGGGAGAAGAATATGACCTTACCTGAAGTTGAGACAAACTTAGAGCCAAGCAAAATACAGAAGTAGAGGAAGCAGCAGAAAGAGCCCTGTGGGGCACTCTCGGTCCCCAGGGAAGCCATTCCTGACTTTCTCTCGCAGGAGTCCTTGAGGAGGGCTGCCAGTGGAATTACAGAAAGACCAAAGGGAGAAGGAAATTTCCAGACAAACTTTGTAACACTTTTGACTGAAGGCGAAGTTTCCTGGAACGAATCCAAGGGAGGGGGCGACCTAGGAGTACAGATACAAGCACAGAAACTGTGGCATGTGGGGAGGCAGGAAACCTGAAAGCCCTGCTTGCTTTCTCAGCAGGGAGGCTTGTAGCCTGGGGCAAGTTCTCAGCCCTGCTCACCAGCTGCCTGTAAATAAACTCAGTGCTGTTGGTGGGGCACGGTGGGAGTAAGACTGGCCCTTCAGGCTCTGCGGTGAGGCCTGTCACTACTGGCTTTTCCCCACTTCTGTGGTAACCTGTATGATGCAGCAGAGGCAGCCATAATCCCCCTGGGAACATAACTCCATTAGCAAGCCTAAGAACCATACCCTGCCCCCCACAGCAGCTGCAGCAAGCCACACATAAAGAAAATCTGAGCTCAGACACATATAACCCTGCCCCAACTTGATGGTCTTTCTCTACCCACTCTGATAGCCAAATACAAAGAACATAATTTCTTGGGAGCTCTATGGGCCCAACTACCACCTGAAAAACCTGAATATTTATCCAGGCAAGCTTGTATCCTCCCTATACTACCACAGCTGATGCTCTCTTGAAAGCACCACCTCCTGGCTGGAGGCCAACCAACACAAAACCAGTGCACTAAACAAAACTGCAACCAAGAACCCTCATAGAGTCCAATTCACTCCCCTGCCACCTCCACCAGAGTAAATGCTGGTATCCATAGCTGAGAGACCTGAAGATAAATAACATCACAGGACTCTTTGCAGACATGCCCCAGTACCAGCCTTGAGCCTGGTAGCTCGTAGCTCCACTGGTAGCTAGATGCAGAAGAGAAATAACAATCACGGCAGTTCGGCTCTCAGGAAGCCCCATCCCTAGGGGAAGGGGGAGAGCACTACTACATCAAGGGATCACCCCGTGGGACAAAAGAATCTGAAAAATAGCCCCTGAGCCCCAAATCTTTTCTTCTCACATAGTATACCCAAATAAGAAGGAACCAGAAAAACAATTCTGGTAATATGACAAAACAAGGTTCTTTAACACCCCAAAAAAATCACACTACCTCACAAGCAATGGATCCAAACCAAGAAGAAACCTCCAAATTGCCAGAAAAAGAATTCAGAAGGTCGATTATTAAGCTATTTAAGGAGGCACCACAGTAAAGTGAATACCACCTTAAAGAAATAAAAATTATACAAGATATGGATGGGAAAAATCTCCAGAGAAACAGATAGCATAAATAAAAAACAATTATAACTTCTGGAAATGAAGGACACACCTAGAGAAATGCAAAATACACTGGAAAGTCTCAGTAATAGAATCAAATAAGTAGAGGAAAGAACTTCAGAGCTCGACAGCAAGGCTTTCAAATTAACCCAATCCAATAAAGACAAAGAAAAAATAATAATAAATAAATAAACAAAGCCTCCAAGAAGTTTGGGATTATGTTAAACAACCAAACCCAAGAATAATTGGTGTTCCTGAGGAAGAAGAGAAATCTAAAAGTTTGGAAAACATATTTAAGGGAATAATGGAGGAAAGCTCCTGGCCTTGCTAGAGATCTAGACATCCAAATACAAGAAGCTCAAAGAATACCCAGGAAATTCATTGCAAAAGATCATCGCTTAGGCACAAAATCATCAGGTTATCTAAAGTCAAGGCAAAGGAAAGAATCTTAAGAGCTGTGAGGCAAAAGCATCAGGTGACCTACAAAGGAAAACCTATCAGATTAGCAGCAAGTATTCAGGCAACAACTAGCACAACAAATAGAATAGTATCTCATTTTCAATACTAACTTCAGTGTAAATGACCTAAATGCTCCACTTAAAAGATACAGAATGGCAGAATGGATAAGAATTCACCAACCAACTAACTGCTGACTTCAAGAGATTCATCTAACACATAAGGACTCACATAAACTAAAGGTAAAGGGGGTGGTAAAAGACATTCCATGCAAATGGACACCAAAAGCAAGCAGGAGTAGCTATTCTTATATCAGACAAAACAGACTTCAAAGTAACAACAACAACAAAAAAAGACAAAGAGTGACATTATATAATGATAAAAGGACTAGTCCAACAAGAAAATATAACAATCCTAAATATATATGCACCTAACACTGGAGGTCCCAAATTTATAAAACAAGTACTACTAGACCTGCCTAAGAAATGAGATAGACAGCAACACAATAATAGTGGAGGATTTCAGTACTCCACTGACAGCACTAGACAGGCCATCAAGACAGAAAGTCAAAAAAGAAATACAGACTTAAACTATATCCTAAAACAAAATGGACTTAACAGATATTTATAGAACATTCTACCCAACAACTGCAGAATATACATTCTATTCATCAGCACATGGAACATTCTCCAAGAAAGACCACATAATAGACCACAAAACAAGTCTCAATAAATTTAGAAAATCAAAACTAGATCAAGTATTCCCTCAGACTCCAGTGGAATAAAATTGGAAATCAACTCCAAAAGGAACCCTCACAACCATGCAAATACATGGAAATTAAATAACCTACTCCTGAATGATCACTGGGTCAACAATGAAATCAAGATGGAAATTTTAAAATCCTTTGAGCTGAATGATAGCAGTGACATAACCTATCAAAACACCTGGGATACACCAAAAGCAGTGCTAAGAGGAAACTTCATAGCACCGAATGCCGACATCGAAAAGTCTGAAAGAGCACAAATAGGCAATCTAAGGTCACACTTCAAGGAACTAGAGAAACAAGAACAAACCAAACCCAAACCCAGCAGAAGAAAGGAAATAGCTGAGATCAGAGCTGAACTAAATGAAATTGAAACAAAAATAAAACAATACAAAAGATAAATAAGGCTGGGCGTGGTGGCTCACGCCTGTAATCCCAGCACTTTGGGAGGCCGAGGTGGATGGATCAGGAGGTCAGGAGATTGAGACCATCCTGGCTAACACAGTGAAACCCCGTCTCTACTAAAAATACAAAAAATTAGCCGGGTGTGGTGGCAGGTGCCTGTAGTGCCAGCTACTTGGGAGGCTGAGGCAGGAGAATGGCATGAACCCCAGAGGCAGAGCTTTCAGTGAGCCGAGATCGTGCCACTGCACTCCAGCCTGGGCAACAGAGCGAGACTCTATCTCAAAAAAAAAAAAAAAAAAAAAGATAAATAAGACAAAAAACTGGTTCTTTGAAAAGATAAATAAAATTGGTAGACCATTAGCAAGATTAACCAAGAAAAGAGGAGAGAAAATACAAATAAGCTCAATAAGGAACAAAACAGGAGATATTACAACTGACACTATATAAATACAAAAGATCATTCAAGGCTACTGTGAACACCTTTACATGCATAAACTAGAAAACCTAAAAGACATGGATAAATTCCTGGAAAGTAGAGAGGCATCACATTACCCAACTTCAAACTATACTATAAGGCTATAGTCACCAACTCAGCATGGCACTGGTATAAAAATAGGCATGTAGACCAATGAAACAGAAAAGAGAACCCAGACATAAAGCCAAATACAGCCAACCAATCTTTGACAAAGCAAACAAAAACATAAAGTGGGGAAAGGACGCTCTATTCAACAAATGGTGCTGGGATAATTGGCAAGCCACATGTAGAAGAATGAAACTGGATCCTCATCTCCCCTTTATACAAAATCAACACAAAATAGATAAAAGACTTAAATGTAAGACCTGAAATCATAAAAATCCTAGAAGATAACATCAGAAAAACCCTTCTAGACATTGGCTCAGGCAAAGACTTAATGACAAAGAACCTAAAAGCAAATGCAACAGAAACAAAGATAAACAGATGGAATTTAATAAAACTAAAAAGTTTCTGCACAGCAAAAGAAATAATCAGCAGAGTAAACAGCCCACAAAGTGGGAGAAAATCTTTGCAAACTATGCATCTGACAAAGGACTAATATCCAGAATCTACAAGGAACTGACTTAAACAAACTAGGAAGAAAAAACAGCCCACAAAGTGGGAGAAAATCTTTGCAAACTATGCATCTGACAAAGGACTAATATCCAGAATCTACAAGGAATTGACTTAAACAAACTAGCAAGAAAAAAATAAACAATCCCATCAAAAAGTGGGCTAAGGACATGAATAGACAATTCTCAAAAGAAGATATACAAATGGCCAACAAACATATGAAAAAATGCTTAACATCACCAATGATCAGGGAAATGCAAATCAAAACCATGATATGATACCACCTTATTCCTTCAAGAATGGCCATAACCCAAAAATCAAAAAATAATAGATGTTGGCATGGTTGTGGTGAAAAGAGAACACTTTTACACTGCTGGTAGGAATGCAAACTAGTACAACCACTATGGAAAGCAGCATGAAGATTTTTTTAAAGAACTAAAAGTAGATCAACCATTTGATCCAGCAATCCCAGAGGAAAAGAAGTGATTATACAAAAGGATACTTGCACACATATGTTTATAGCAGCACAATTTGCAGTTGCAAAAATATAGAACCAACCCAAATGTCTATAAATCAACAAGTGGATAAAGAAAATATGTTGGCCGGGTGCGGTGGCTCATGCCTGTAATCCCAGTTATTTTGGGAGGCCAAGGTGGGCAGATCATGAGGTCAGGAGATCTAGACCATCCTGGCTAACACGGTGAAATCCCGTCTCTACTAAAAATACAAAAAATTAGCCAGGCATGGTGGCGGACGCCTGTACTCCCAGCTGCTCGGGAGGCTGAAGCAGGAGAATGGCGTGAACCCGGGAGGCGGAGCTTGCAGTGAGCCAAGATTGCGCCACTGCACTCCAGCCTCGGCAACAGAACGAGACTCCATCTCAAAAAAAAAAAATTGTGATACACACACACACACACACATACATACACATAGACCATGGAATACTACTCAGCCATAAAAAGGAACTAAATAATAGCATTTGCAGCAACCTGGATGGAATTGGAGATTCCATCTATGTGAAGTAACTCAGGAATAGAAAACCTAACATCATATGTTCTCACTTATTAAGTGGGAGCTACGCTATGATGATGTAAAGCCATAAGAATGATACAATGAGCTTTGTGGATTCAGGTGGGAAGGGGGGTAAGGGACAAGACTGACTGATCAAGATTGTTTTGGATATTCAGTTAACCAAATATTCTTGGTCCTTAAGGATACACAGAAGAGAGTGATTCTCAACCACAAAGAAATGAAGGTGACGGGGTCTGTGATGGGGACTTAAATGAACAAGAGGTTTAGAAACACTAATTCAAGTCTATCCCCTTCATAATACAAATAAAGAACCTATGACCCATTAGACCTATAAACTTCTTGAGTAAAGGAACTGAGTTTTGTCTACCAAAATGCATTGTAAACATTCAAAATAAAAACTTGTTTGAATGAGTGAAATTAAAGGCATACCCAAGATCAAAAACTAGTTAGTGTCACAGTTAAGCCAATGATAATATCTCTCAGTTGGAGGTCTTATTTTGCCTATCCCACCTTTATGGAAGGGTCCCATTATCACTATGCTGAAGGCCCAGAAAAACACTGGTGAAGGTGGACTTTCACACGAAGCCGACTCTGTACTGCAGAGTGGCATGTGGGAATATTAATACAGAGTGCTCTTATGATCAACTCTTTAAGAAGAGCAGGGAAAGAAGTAGGATTAGGCAAAGGAAAAAGTTTAACTGTGGTGTAGTACCAAAGGAGGCCTCGAGGCTTTTGACTCGAAAGCAGGGGTCCCCAACCCCCAGGCCACGGACCAGTTCCTTTACTCACATTTCTTGTGCACACCCATATATCCTTTCTCATACCCCTCTACCTCAGACATCCTTGTTCCCAATCTACTAATTATTCTTCCAAGTCCCTTTCCAACCAGCCAAGCCATTCACCCTTCCCCATGAGTCCATATATATTTTAACCTGGGGCTATTTCTCTTACTACACAAAGTGAATGATAAGTGCACCTTCCAAAGATCTGCCCATCAGGAGGATATTCCCTGATCACTTCTCTTTCAAGGACACACAAATAGAGCTGTAGTTCAACTACAAAATCAAACTGACCCATCCGTGAATCTAATGTGGGCTTTTTTTGCTTCACCAACTGATCAAAGGTATCACCCATGGAGATATAAGTTGAGGGAAAGGCACTTGGGCAATGGTAGTGGATGACATGAAAGAGTCCAGTCCACCTGCTCATGCAGCTTGCACCCTCTGGTCCTGCTTGTGTTCACTCCTGCACGTACCACTTTCATCTTAGGATAGATCATTACTGAACAACTGTGACCCCGATGTCACCTGTGTGATATCTCAGCGCCAAGCAACACATCTCTCCCAGGGCTCTGCAGCACACCAGGAGCTATTTTTCAAAAGGTATATAAATCTCTGCTGTGTATTCTGAACATGCTTCTGAATTCAACAAGTTTGTGTTGTGAGTCTCTCATTGAAACTTGCCATAAACTCCACACATCCATATCTTCCATTCTGTGTCTTTTCCCACCACTGATATCCCTTATATGCAAATGTATGGCACTACCACCCATATGCAGTAAAATCTATCGTAATTTTTTCTGAGTTTTAGCTAGTATAATATCTTAAATGTAAATATACAAAATTTCTTTTTCTTGAATCTATGCTTTAAATTCAGTCTCCACATTCAACTTTTTCTGTAATTAACCTAACCTTATGGGCAAGCAGGAGAGGTTAAAAAGTGGCCAGAATCATTAAAGACAACAGGCTACAGGAGATTAGAGGGAGGAGCACTTACTTCCCTTTGAGAGTGTGACAGGTTGAATGATGACCCATCCAAAAATATCCACATACTAATTTCTAGAACCTAAGAATTTATCCTATATGGAAAAAAATATTTTACAGATGTTATTAAGGGTCTGAGTGGATCCTAAGTGCAATTACATGTATTTGTATAAGACAGAGACAGAAGGAAACACACACACTCACAAGTAGAGAAGGCAATAACGTAAGCATGGAGACAGAGACTGGAGTGATGTGCCACAAGCCAAAAGAATGCCAGCAGTCACCAAATCCCAGTAGGAGCTGCAAAAGGCAAGGAACAAATTCTCCACTAGAGCCCCTCTTGGGGGAACATGGTCCTGTCAACACATTGATTTTGACCCAGTAAAAATAATCTCTTATTTCCAGCCTCCTGAACTGTAAGAGAATAAAGTTCTATTGTTTTAAGTTGTCAAAGTTTGCGGTAATATGTTAACAGCAGCAAGAGAAAATTAATATAGAGATAAATAGGAATAATAAAGAAAAACCTTATGTGGTGAATAGAATTTTAATGGTAGATAAGATTTACATATATTGTGATTGAAAAAGAAGAAAAACAGTAGGGAAGAGGTAATATTACAGGTGGAGGGAAAAGTATTACAGGTGAAGGGAAAACTTAGTAAAAAAGAAATTTAAGGGAGTTATACAGGGAAAACAAAAGTAGTTCAATTAGACAAGAGTACAAGCTGCTTGAAGATGGTGATACAGATTGTTGACAATCCTGAATGCCAGTCTAAACGTGCACTTTGATCTGTAGACAGTTAAGGTTCTCTGCAACTTGTAAGGACAGGGTCAGGGCAGGGGAGGTAAGGGAGGAGGAAACACCAACATGATACACCTTTTGCACATCTGTGTCACACTACTCTCTATTTTTCTACTCTTCACCCTCCAACACAGGTATGAGGGTTGAGATTGATTCCCCAGGACCTAGTAAAAAAGTATGGCATATATGTTTGATGAATAGTGAATGCATTAACGAATAATACTGTACATGTTTTGTTTTACTCATCACTAAGCATGGTATGAGGGAGTAGAACAGAATACCAAACTGTACTTCAATCACTTACTTTTACTCTTCAAAGTTCTGATTATTAAAATGATTTTATTTTAAAAGTAATATTCCAAATATAAGAGATTTGGACTTAATGTGATTAACCGTAAGGCATACTTCAGAACACCAATAGCAATTCTAGTCAATTCCACTCAGTTAATGGTGGCTGTCTGAGGCAATGTTGAGAAATAATGTAAGAATTGCACCATAATAGATTAGGAACATTTGCTAAAGTGCTGGATTCGGAGTAGAAACATAAATGGCTTGTTTCCCATTCCATTCTTGCTCTAGAAGTTAGTTATTTGCATACAAATGGCCAACAGGTACATGAAAAATTGCTCAACATCACTAAGTATATAAGAAATGAAAATCAAAGCCATAATGAGATATTATCTTACCCCAGTCCAAATGGCTACTGTTAAAAAGACAAAAAATAATGGATGTTGGTGAAGATGCGGAGAAAAGAGAACTCTTATACACTGTTGATGAGAATGTAAATTAGTACAGCCACTGTGGAAAAGTATATGGAGATTTCTCAGAAAATTAAAAATAGAATTATTCAATCCAGCAATCCCACTATTGGGTATCTACCCAAAGGAAAGAAATCAGTATATCAAAGGGATACCTACACTTGCATGTTTATCGCAGCACTATTCACAATAGCAAAGCTATGGAATCAACCTAAGTGTCCATCAACAGATGAATGGATAAAGAAAATGTGGTATATATACACAATGGAGTACTATTCAGACATAAAAAATGAAATCTTGCCATTTGCAGTAACATGGATGGAGCTGGAGGTCATTATCTTAAGGGAAATAAGCCAGGAACAAAAAGACAAATATCACATGCTCTTACTTATATGTGGAAGCTAAAAAATTTGATCACATGAAGGTAGAGAGTGGAAAGACAGATAACAGACTGGGAAAGATGAGGGGAGTGGGAACAGGATGAAGAGAGTAGGTTAAAGGTTACAAACATGGAGTCAGATAGAAGGAATATATTCACTGTTTGATAGTAGAGTAGGGTAACTATAGTTAGACAAAAATATATTGTATTTGGATGATAGACACCCTAAATACTTGTAATAAAATTTCTCACGTACCCCATGAATTTGTACAAATAAAGTTAGTCACTTGGTTTTTTAAAAAACTTTTCGCCCAGGCGCGGTGGCTCATGCCTGTAATCCCAGCACTTTGGGAGACTGAGGGGGGCGGATCACCTGAGGCCAGGAGTTTGAAACCAGTCTGGTCAACAGGGCGAAACCCCATCTCTACTAAAAATAAAAATATTAGCAGGGCGTGGTGGTGTGAGCCTATAATCCCAGCTACTTAGGAGGCTGAGGGAGAAGAATTCCTTGAACCTAGAGGGCAGAGGTTGCAGTGAGCCAAGATCGCGCCCCTGTACTTCAGTCTGGGTGACAGAGCCGGGCTCTGTCTCAAAAATAAAAAAATAATTCATTTCTATGCCTTCTTATGTAAGTACAGAAAGAAAAATTCCGTTTAAATGGAGATGTTCATTGGTTGAATATGGTTAATCAAAGACATGCTGCATTCAAGTAAAAAGCAGACAAAGGCTTGAATATCGAGGAGTTGCAGAGCCAGTATGGGTAACTATTCTAAAATCCTTAAATTGCTCCTGGGCCCTCGAAGTCCTACCCGCGTAGGTCAGCCCGAACTATCAAAATCCCCACTTCCTCTGGAGGTAAGGACGTCCGCCGCACTCTCCACGTGTCACCTTAAACTCCTACCCCAAGCAGCGCAGGCGCACTTCGAAGCCTCCCAGACCAACTTAAGAGAAGTACTGAGCAAGCGCATGAGTTCCATTAACCACGCCCTCCGGAGCTGCCGGAGCAGGCGCAATTAGAAGTAGAGGGCGTGCTTGTGTGATTACAGTCCACTTTACCTTTAACAGATTTGGTTGTCTGGACTCTAGCTCAGATTCTTTTACCCCTGTCTTGTTGGAAGTCACTTTGCCTAGAGTAGAAGTTGTTTGCGGGAAAAATTTGCTCCTCCCATTAAGTAACCACTTTGCTCTCTGAGGCGGAACGTGTCATTGAGGCAGCAAGTCCTGACAGATATGGAAAAAAAATGGCACATTGTAGAGAATATCTACACTCCGCCAACTCAGTCACAACGCAAAAATTACACAAAAATAAAACGTTCACTTGTTACATACTATGTGCTTCATAAAACATACAAGTAGTTTTATTTTCCTATATCAATGAGAACAGCACTTCTGTCTATTAACAAGGACCTATACTAAGACGCAGCGCGTGCGCGAGCCATCTGGCGCTGTAAAGCGCTTAGAGGCCGGAATAACGACCTGCCTTACGCTTTGCGGCTGTCGTGGGAGAGGCATCTGGGTTCGGACTGGGGCCGCCATGGGTAAGGTGAATGTGGCCAAGTTGCGTTACATGAGCCGAGATGACTTCAGGGTCTTGATCGCGGTAAGAAACCCGCCGTTCCTGCTCTCCCTTCCCCTTACCACTGTGTGACCTCTTCCTGTTCCTGCAAGTTTTCTGGGATCTGAGCAGGCACGCTCTGGGACCCGGGACGTGGCAGAAGCTGGGAATGGAGAAGAGAGCATTCAGAAAGTCGGATTTTTAAAAAGGTTTTGTTTGGGAGCTTACCTTCCCCCAGATAGAGCAAAGGTCCCGTCTTCTAATAATTGTTTTCTTTTCTGCTGCTATTCGCTTTGCGCTGAAGAGAAACGCTTGCATCTCTGTGGCCTGGAAACTTCTCTGATCCTGAGCTTCCGACCAGCTGTGAAAGGTTTAAGCTCCCCCCTCCTGAGATTTGATAATATTGACTTCCCTACTAACAGACTCAGTCGCATAGCAGTCTTTCTGATTCATTCAGTCAACACATATTTATTTGTCGGGTTTTTAGTAGCAACATTAGGAGGTTCACTTGTTCAAACAGACAAGTGGAGAGGGAGACACAGATCATCAAGTAAACGAAAAATAGGATAATGGATAAATGCTATGAAAATGATAAAGGATAATGGCATAGAAAGTATATGTATCTGGTGGAGAGGAGGGGCACAAGTTATTGGCCTTTGGTAGACAATGAATAAATATTCACTAAATGAAAGAATGAATGGGGGAATAATAGGAGCTGTGTGAGAAGGAGACAGCCCAGTGAAGTCCTTGGAAAGAGTTGGAGGCAGAGGAAACAGCAGTAGTAAGTGCAAAGGCCTTGAGACAGAAAAGTCTTTGAAGAGAGGAAAGGCCAACGTAATGTGGCTGGAGCAAAGTGAGATGCACACTTATGGTTGGAGATGTAGCGGAAAAGGTGAGAAATTATGTACTACAGAGCCTTGGAGGTTTGGTAAAGAATGTGGGGGTAACCACTCAATGTTTTTAATCAGGGGAGTAACAAAATCTGATTTTATGGCCTCAGTCTTATGGCACAGAAATTAATATATAGATCAAGACATTTGTACAGTAAAGCAGTACATTTATTTAGGAGCCGTTATCTTTTGGTAAGGAGTGAACCCCATGATAAGGACTACCTATATTGTGTAATTATGTAATAGGATATGCGATGTGAGTCACACCGGTTCTTGCATTATGTTAAGGCTTCAAGTTTTGGATTTTTAAAATTAATCTTAAATAGCGCTTAAGGATTAAACTATCAAATGCAAAATCAGTGTGAAATTTGGAAGACAATGTTTACTTTGCCTCTCATGTAGATTCTTCTAATCAGCTGGACTTTCTCAATGAAAACCTACTATCACTTCGGAAAGATACCTTCCTTTCCTGCTTTCTCAGCACACTCATTCCTTAGTGCCTCTGACAGAAGTAGGGGTCAAACGTAAGAGTGTTAGAGGATGGGGGAGGCAGAGACAAAGCATGGAAAATAAGTTACATTTAAAAGTTAAGGTTTTGGTGAGACATCAAAATGATGCCAGATTTATCTTCCAAAACATTGGCGCTGCAATATTTAAATTATTTGTAAAGCTCACCAAGAAATGACTTAGTCATTAAATATGACATTCCGGTCTCAGTTGAATCTCACCAGTGTTGGTACCCTTTCTTGGGCCTCTCTTCCCTTTTACTTCTTTGGCTCCTCCTATATCAATAATCATTGTTTGACTAAGCTGCCCTTAGCTTTCAATATGAACTTGCCCCAGAATTCTGCTCCCAAACATTCCTTTTCTTCCATTATCTCCTGCTCAGTGAGAGCATCCACTTCACATCTTCAACTCTCACTTCTATAAAATAATTGACAATTTTTCCTTCTATTTATAACTTCATTCCTAAATATAGGCCCCTTTCCAATTTAATTTTCTCTTTTTTTTTTTTTTTTTTTTTTTTTTTTTTTTTTTTTTTTTTTTTTTGAGACGGAGTCTCATTCTGTTGCCAGGCTGGAGTGCAGTGGCATGATCTCAGCTCACTGCAACCTTCACCTTCTGGGTTCAAGCGATTCTCCTGCCTCAGCCTCCCAAGTAGCTGGGACTATAGGCGCACACCACCACGCCCAGCTAATTTTTGTATTTTTAGTAGAGATGGGGTTTCACCATGTTGGCCAGAATGGTCTCGATCTCTTGACCTCGTGATCCACCCACCTTGGCCTCCCAAAGTGCTGGGATTACAGGTGTGAGCCACTGCACCTGGCCTCCAGTTTTCCTTTAAACGTTTTTATTTGACTCTCAGTGCTCAAACCAAATTCAATTTTTTTCTGCCCCCTTTCTCTTTTCCCAAGCTCTATAAAAAAAAATAATAAAAGCTTTAAACTTGCTTTTCCTCATCACTTCCAATTGTGGCTTTCCGATCCCTTTACCCTTCCACATCTAATTGCCAAGCTCTCCCATAATACTTCCTAAAGATTTTTATTCCTTCCTTCCAGTACCACTACCACTTACCCTGTTCTGGTTGCTCTTTCCTCTGAGCTGGACTTCTGTCTTAGTTCTCCAGAGTACCCCCTCAGATTTTGCCATCTCTAAGCCAATTTGCACATTCCTGGTACATTAATGTCCTTAAAATAACCCTGTTCGTGTGTCTCCCATGCCTAAACATCTTCAAGAGCTTCCTGCGCTCATCAGGATAAAATATAAAAGTATTTGGTCTACATTTTAATGCCTTCTCTATCCTAGAAGTATCTTCCAGCCGCGTTTGCATGAACTCTATATGCTATCCCATCTGAGCTGCCACTATACTCAGCTATTCTCTGTGGTCAGTACTTTCTTGCATATGTGCCATTTTCAAATCTTTTTCTTTCACTAATATCCCCTTGTCTGTTTTCTCTGTATGCCCACATCTTTTAAAAGTCAGTCTCTAGTTTTGCATCTTCCTTGGAACTGATCCCTCAGCTAGAAGTATTCTTATTCTGCCCTGAGCTACCTTTTTAAGCACTTATCACTTCTTAACTTCTAATAAACTTAGATGTATACCATTTTTTAAAATTTCCATCATGAGATAAAAATTCCTCAGAGGTAAAAAGCACGTATATATATATATATACATATACACATGCAGAAGAGCACGTAGGATAGAGATATATATATGTGCTTTTTACCTCTGAGGAATAAATTTAAAAAAATATATATATATATGTATATATATATATAATACTTTTAAGTTCTGGGGTACATGTGCAGAACGTGCAGGTTTGTTACATAGGTATACACATGCTATAGTGGTTTGCTGTACCCATCAACCCATCCCATCTACATTAGGTATTTCTCCTAATGCTATCCCTCCCCTAGCCCCCCACCCCCCGACAGGCCCCAGTGTGTGATGTTCCCCTTCCTGTGTCCATGTATTCTTACTGTTCAACTCCCACTTATGAGTGAGAAAATGTGGTGTTTGGTTTTCTGCTCTTGTGTTAGTTTGCTGAGAATGATGGTTTCCAGCTTCATCCATGTCCCTGCAAAAGGCATGAACTCATCCTTTTTTATGGCTGCATAGTATTCCATGGTGTATATGTGCCATATTTTCTTTATCCAGTCTATCATTCATACATATATATATATATATATCCTCTACGATGCCTACATGTAGTACTTTCTCATTAAATACCTGCTTAATAAATATCTGGCATATCTGTAGTTTTTAAAGACAAATGTTTAGGTGTCATCAAGTATTTTAGCATTGACCAAATGTCATCAGTATGTCTAGCACTCACAGTTCCTACTCTTGAAATGGAAAGCCAATACAAATATCAGTGATTAGATTTCAAATTGCAATTAAAAATATTTCCAAGAGACGGAAGTGATTATGTCTCAGAATTAGTTGGAGAACTGCATAGTCAGGAAAGTTTCAAGGAGAATTTAGTTTCGCAGGGTTTTGATAGACAAGGCTTTGTGTTGATTATGATTATATAATGATTCCTTTAATTTCAGGTTGAAATGGGCATGAAGAACCATGAAATTGTTCCCGGCAGTTTGATTGCTTCTATAGCCAGCCTTAAACATGGTGGCTGCAATAAAGTTTTAAGAGAATTGGTGAAACATAAACTCATAGCTTGGGAGCATACCAAAAGTAAGTATTTTGCGGCACCATTTGTGATTTTTCAGGTAATTTGTTTCCACCAGAGCGAGTGTTCCAAAAGTCAAGAAGTAGAAGTTGCCAGACTAGTAAAGCATTAGATGAAGAACTGACAGAACACACTTCGGCCATACCCTATTAGTCAAAATAATCACAGGGCACACCCAGATCAAAGGAGGTGAAAAAAGAATAGTAGTAAGAACATGTAGGATACTGCAGAAGAGCATGTAGGTACTGCAGAAGAGCACGTAAAGTACTGCAGAAGAGCACGTAGAGTACTGCAGAAGAGCACGTAGAGTACTGCAGAAGAGCATGTAGGTACTGCAGAAGAGCATGTAGGTACTGCAGAAGAGCATGTAGGTACTGCAGAAGAGCACATAGAGTACTGCAGAAGAGTACGTAGAGTACTGCAGAAGAGCATGTGGAGTACTGCAGAAGAGCACGTAGGTACTGCAGAAGAGCAGGTAGAGTACTGCAGAACAGCAGGTGGAGTACTGCAGAAGAGCACGTAGAGTACTGCAGAAAAGCATGTAGAGCACTGCAGAAAAGCATGTAGGTACTGCAGAAGAGCATGTAGGTACTGCAGAAAAGCGTGTAGGTACTGCAGAAAAGCATGTAGGTACTGTAGAAGAGCATGAAGAGCATGTAGGTACTGCAGAAGAGCATGTAGGTACTGCAGAAGAGCATGAAGAGCATGTAGGTACTGCAGAAGAGCATATAGGATAGAGCTATTGTGGCTACCGTCTTTGGAAAATACAATCAGTAGTCATACCCTAGATCATTACTTCTGAAACCATCTGTGGTGAGGGATTAGTTTTTTCCAACCTATCACCGATCCTTACTTTTATAAAATACAAAAAAATAATTACTAGAAAAATGAAATGGATAACAGATATACAAAAACAGACATAAATTCTGGGTCAAATTGATATACAAATTGAACTTAAATTCCTCCTTTTATCTTGTCACAAACACAGACCTGGCTGTAGGTCACATTTTGATTATCAGTACACTGGAGAAGAAATGCAAATTATAGGAAGAAATTGGAAGCTTGTGAGCCTGGGCAGTTTATCTTTTTCCAATGAAGACTTTATTGTTAAATCTTTCTTATGACTTGAACTTACGTGACTTGGTTGTACAATGTAACTGAAATATGTTCTTTATGCTTTGATTTTTGTCTAGCTGTCCAGGGCTATCGGTTGACAAATGCAGGATATGATTACCTAGCTTTGAAAACACTTTCTTCTAGGCAAGTAGTTGAGTCTGTTGGAAACCAGATGGGTGTTGGCAAAGAATCAGGTAAGTGCTAATAGTACTGTGCAAAGTATTTTCTTTGCTTTAGTTTATGTTTTCCCTTCAGAAACCTTTCCTCTTTTAATTTTCCCTTTTTTCTAACTAAACAGTAAGTTGGAAAGTTGATTGGAAGCAATACAAATCAGAAGGTGCCCTTAATTAGTAGGTTATTATTTTCTCTGAACGTCTATCACTGAAAATTCATTTATACCAGGAATTAATTTTCTTCTAATAACTCCCAAGATATCTCATTATTTATGTGCAAATATACCAGAATCCAAAATTCAAAACACTTCTGGTCTGAAGGTTTTGTATAAGGAGGGATACTCAATCTTTATTAGGAAAAATGACATTTTTGATACAAATAAAATTAGAGAAAGTTAGAATTGTTTTAACTGATTGGAATAAACATGTAATAATGGTTGTTTTTGAAATTTTGCCTCTAGATATTTACATTGTTGCAAATGAAGAAGGACAACAATTTGCATTAAAGCTTCACAGACTAGGAAGAACCTCGTTTCGAAATTTGAAAAACAAACGCGATTATCATAAACATAGGCACAATGTGTCTTGGCTTTATTTATCTCGTCTCTCTGCCATGAAGGAATTTGCCTACATGAAGGTATTTATTTTATTTTGTAGTCATGCATTTTTTAGCCAAATAATACATGTGTCTCAAAGGCCTTAATGACAAGTGTGATTCTGTTGTCCCCACATCTCTCTAACCTTAGACTCAATTCCTACAGACAGACTCAATCCTAAATAACTCTGTTGATTATTTGGGCTCTTTTAAGTGATTTCCTTCTATGTTAAAGTATTTTAAATTGTTACTAATGCATAAGGGCAACACATTCTATAATGCTGACAAGATGAAAGAGCCAAAAGTAATTAATGATGCTGTTACCTCACAAATATGTATGTGTGGATGTATATATATCTATTCAATATATGTAACTATACATATGTCTGTTTCTAATTGAAAACACCAGGTAATTATCATCTGTAGAAACCTTAGTGTCTCAGATAAGTTGGCTAGTTTTTTGTTTCACATAAAGGAACAAACATTTATAGATTTATATGTATATTAAAAATGGTAAAAATTGGCTGGGTGCAGTGGTTCATGCCTATAATACCAGCACTTTGGGAAGCCGAGGTGGGTGGATTACTTGAGGTAAGGAGCCCAGCCTGACCAACAAGGTGAAACCCCATCCCTACTAAAAATACAAGAAATAGCCGGGGATGGTGGTGGCCACCTGTAATCCCAGCTACTTGGGAGACTGAAGCAGGAAAATCACTTGAACCCAGGAAGCAGAGGTTGCAGTGAGTGAAGATTGTGCCACCGCACTCAAGCCTGGGCAACAGAGCAAGACTCTGTCTCAAAAAACAAAAATGGTAAAAATCTTTAGTTTTTAAGAGGTAAGGATGAAGAGTAGTGGGTTAAAGGATACAAACATACAATTAGAAGGAATACATTCAATGTTTGATAGCAGAGTAGGGTGACTATAGTAAACAAAATGTATTGTACTCAGGAGATGAACACACTAAATACCCTGACTTGATGACTACTCATATATACTTAACTAAATGTTACATGTACCTCATACATTTATACAAATAGAAAAAAATGCTTAACCTGGCAGATGAAATGTCAAAATCTCAAAGACGGTTTTCTCAGGGTTAGGCCTATTCATTGCACTTCAGGTGTGCTGACCCCTGCAGTTTCCCCAAATATTGGAACTTGACTGCATATTTTGTGGCACTGGCGGACTACATTTATACTGTCCCCTGACATTAAAAAAAAAATCCTTTATTTTTAACTTTTTGCCTTCAAAATTAAGTTCAGCATAGATTGTTAAATATAATAATATCCAAATTAAATATATCCAACAATAACTAAGTTAAACAAAAGATAATATTGTGTTTTTATAATCCTGCCAGTAGGATTTATCATAGTTTATCTTCATTTTTCAAAACAATATGAATTGAAGATTGCTACAGTGTGTGAACACCTGTTTCTTGAGGATTCAGCTTGTTCTTTGAGTGGGTTATATACTTAAATTTTCACTAATCATGGGAGATTTCTTAAGGCAGCATAAATTAGTAATACTGATACCATACATGTCAATGTACTTCTTGTCTTATACTAATAGTTTGTATCTTGTAATATTCAGTCAGTAAATGAGCAGCTTGGTAGGGATCATTTACACATTTTCCCAAAAGGGTAGTAGGTGTTTTTCAGGATATTTATATTGAAGGTATAGGAATGGAATCTGGTTGCACATAAATGCACTCCTTAATGTATTGATTTTTCATAAGAGAGGAACAAGAAGATAAAGATTGGGCTATAGCATGAGGTCTAGGCGATAGCACAAGTTCTAGACAAATATTCACAATCTTTAAGTTTATCACGTGCTATTGATCTGTCTAGGTATGCTCAAAATGGTCTACATTGAAAAAAAAGTATTTAAAAACAAAACAAAGAAAAATATCTGGGAAGTGGGAAGTGGTTTGGTTCTTGTTCACAGAAGGTAAGCAATAGACAACCTTTTGAAATTAATTGCTGGGGTAGTGTAGGGTGAAGGAGTGGATGCCAAAGAAATAACCAGTACGATCTGTGTCTTAAAGTTGAGAAGATAACACATGAAACAGAACCTTTTATTTATTTATTTATTTATTTTCGAGACAAGGTCTCACTCTGTCACCCAGGCTGGAGTGCAGTGGCATGATCACGGCTCACTGCAGCCCCTACCTCCTGGGCTCAAGCCATCCTCCCACCTCAGCCTCCCAAGTATCTAGGATCACAGGCATGTGCTACCATGCCTGCTTTGTAGAGACAGGACCTTGCTGTGTTGCCCAGGCTGCTCTCAAACTCCTGGCCTCAAGAGATTCACCCACCTCGGCCTCCCAAAGTACCGGGGTTATAAGCGTCAGCCACCACTGCAAGCCTAAGAACAATTTTTTTTTTAATTATATACTGAATTTAGAGAAACTTCAGTAAGTGATAGAATAGTTGATGGAGGAGGTTTCAGGTAGTGAGTGGAGCTGAGTGGAGCCATGAAGCTTGGATATTATTTGACCCTAAGACAGTGCATTTTGGCAGAGAAGTGGTATGGGCAATGACATGAATCTATGTGAGTCCTATGTGTTTAGGTGACACTGAGGTGACTGTCCTGACTGCGTTTCTCGGTGTGTATTGGAGAGAATATTGGGAGAACTAGGACTGTACAGGTGGATTAAAGAGTTTTGAAAACCAGGAATAGTTTATATTTACAAACTGAAAAGAAAATTTACAGCCAATGTAAAAAAAAAACTTTTTTTGAGGTGTAGTCTTGCTCTATCACCCAGGCTAGAATGCAGTGGCACGATATCAACTCACTGCAACCTCTGCCTCCCGGGTTCAAGCGATTCTCCTGCCTCAGCCTCCCAGGTAGCTGGGACTACAGGCATGTGCCACCACGCCTGGCTAATTTTTTTGTATTTTTAGTAGAGATGGGGTTTCACCATGCTGGCAGGCTGGTGTCGAACTCCTGACCTCAACTGATCCACCCGCCTCGGCCTCCCAAATTGCTGGGGTTACAGACGTGAGACACCGTGCCCATCCCAATGTATATATTTTTAAATGGAATATTAACATCAGCAGGTTAGTCTGGTATTGGTACATAGAATAGGTTAGGTATGATGGCAAGAGCTAGAACACTTGTGGAGTAATGAGGTATATGCCTCCTTACAAGTATATGTTGGTGCAAAAGTAATTGCAGTTTTTGCCATTCCTAATACTAGCATTCTAAATGTCAAAGGGCATAAATCTAAGGTATTTTAAAGAAAGTAATAACAGGGCTTTGTAAACAGTAAGATTGAAGCCAGTAAGCTTAGGGGAAAAGATGTATGGAGAGTCTTAACATTTGAATCAGACTACAACAGTGTATATTTTTCACATAATAGATTTATATTGCATATTGTGGCCTGGAGAAAAAGTTCAGTGCCCTATAAACCAAAATGTCTGATCTCTTAGAATGCCTCATTTCCTAATATGTCAGAAGATGAGTATTTCCTAAATTTGTTTCCAATTTAAATATTTTGAGCACATTTCAACAAACGTCAGAGACTTACAAAATAGGAAAGGATATACCCTAAGAGACTGTAAGCTTCTTGGGGGCTTTTTGACACTAATTTTAGAGTGTTTAGAAACTTTTTAACATTCATTTTTGTAACCCCAGCACAGTGCATAACATTTTGTAAATGTTCATTTTTGGTGGAAAAGTGAATTCAAACTTTTGTTTAAAATTTGCTTTTTATGTGTGGCTAATTCTGCGCAGTGAATAAATAAGCTATGCATAAATAACCATGTGTTAACTACAATTTTATAAAGGTTTGTGTGTTTTTTTTCTGGTTGTAGAAAGGTATATTTACTTTTATTGTTCTTTAAAGAGTAATGACCTGTTCATTAGCTTACACCTGTTTTGCAACATTTTAGGCATTGTATGAGAGGAAATTTCCAGTTCCAAAGCCAATTGATTACAATCGTCATGCAGTGGTCATGGAACTCATAAATGGTTATCCACTGTAAGTATTCATTATTCTTAAAGCCATGAATCCTGATAAATGAATTTAAGTTTCAGGGTTTTTAATAAAATTTTTTTTAGTTAATGAAATATTGCCTCTGGGAGGTTAAAATTTATTTAAAGGAATAGACTCAAAGACAAATTAAAAACCCAGTTTCATTCTGACAATATGAACTTTGTAATCTCTGTGATTCATTCATTCATTCAATATTAAGAGACTGTTAGGTGCCAGGAACTTTTAATCTCAGCAGTGAACAAAACAAAGTCCCTGCCCTCATGGAATTTACGTTCTGATGGAAGGAGATGTGCAATAAATAACTAAAGGAAATGTATATCAATTGTTAGTAAGTACTATGGATAAAAAAAAGCAGAGTAAGGGAGATAGGAAGTACTAACGGGACAGGAGACTACTGTTTTATGTAGGGTGGTCAAGAAAAGTCTCACTAATAAGGTGAAACCTCATCAAATTTTGATTCAGATTAGCAGCTATTGGAGTGGGAGTATTTTGAGCAGAGAAGAGATGTGATCTCATCAATCAGTGATCTCAGTGTTTTCAGAGGGTCACTCTGCTTGCTGAATTAATAGACTCTGGGGAGACAAAGAATTAGGAAGACAAGTTAAGAGGCTATTACAATAATCTAGGCAAGAAATGGTTGTAATTCTGATTACAGTGATACTTGTGAAGGTGATGAAAAGTGGTCAGATTCTGAATGTGTTCTGCAGGTTGAACCAACATGATTTGAGATTGGATATGGATGTGAAGGAAGGGATGAGTCAATGGTGACACCAAGGTTTTTCCCCTGAGTAGCAAATTAACTGGAAGGAGAAATCTACCGTGTACAAAAACAGGAAAGCTACAGGAACAGCATTTTGGAGTTGGAGGGTGGGACAGAATCAGAGATTCCATTTTGGACATGCTAAGTTTGAGATGCCTGGGAGTTAGAGAAGTCTACATTAAAATCAGTGTATATGTGGTATTTAAACCATTAACCTAGATGAGATCACCAAGAATGAGTCTAAATAAGAGAAAATAAAAGGTCATAGGATTGACCTTTGAGGAACTCCAGAATTTAGAGGTCAAGGAAAAAGATGAAGTACAAATAGAAAAGACTAAGAAGGTATGATCTATGAGGAAGGAAGAACACCTGGAGAGAATGGTGTCCCAAGAGTTAAGTGAAGAAAATGTTCAAAGAGGTCAACTGACAGACCACATATGATGAGGACTAAGAATTGACCTTTGGATTTAGCAACAATGAAGTCATTGTAGTCTCAACAAGGGTGATCTTGGAAGCACTTTGGCCTCCCAAAGTGCTGGGATTACAGGGGTGAGCCATTGCGCCTGGCCCGTACATGCTACTATTGATTCTGGATGTGGGTGTGTTTGTTTAGAATATAATCATTTTTTCATAATTTTTCAATTTTGTGATACTATTATTTAGGTCACTCACTGGTTTGAAGTGGCTAGTGTTAATGTTATAAAAAGCCTGTTTGAAATGGTATGAGAGAGTAGGAGGAAACAAATTGGAAAAGCACATGTAGACAAGTTTGGCTGTAAAGATCAAAGAAAGGTAGTAGTAGAAAAGAGATACAGAATTGAAGCAGTGTGGCTATTTTTTTAATAGATGGGAGATATTATATCTGTGTGCTGATGGGAATGAGAAGAAAGCTGCTGGGGATACACAGCATGGAAATAATATATATGTTCACATGCATACATACTTTCGTTAAAACCGTAAATGAATACAAGTAACCTATTTTCATGCTTAAAATACTTTCAGATGTCAGATACACCATGTTGAAGATCCTGCATCAGTATATGATGAAGCTATGGAACTAATTGTCAAACTTGCAAATCATGGGCTGATTCATGGAGATTTTAATGAATTTAATCTCATTTTGGATGAAAGTGACCATATCACCATGATTGATTTTCCACAGATGGTTTCAACTTCTCATCCCAATGCTGAGTGGTACGTACATGCTATTTTTTTATTTTTATTTTATTTTATTTTTTGGAGACGGAGTTTTGCTTGTTGCCCAAGCTGGAGTTCAATGGCGCGATCTCGGCTCACTGCAACTTCCGCCTCCCAGGTTCAAGCAATGCTCCTGCCTCAGCCTCCCGAGGAGCTGGGATTACAGACATGTGCCACCACACCTGGCTAATTTTTTGTATTTTTTTTTTTTATTAGAGATGGGGTTTCTCCATGTTGGTCAGGCTGGTCTTGAACTCCTGACCTCAGGTGATCCACCCGCCTCGGCCTCCCAAAGTGCTGGGATTACAGGGGTGAGCCATAGCGCCCTGCCCTTACATGCTATTATTGATTCTGGATGTGGGTGTGTTTGTTTAGAATATAATCATTTTTTCATAATTTTTCAGTTTTGTGATACTATTATTTAGGTCAGTCACTGGTTTGAAGTGGCTAGTGTTAACGTTATAAAAATTTGGTTTTTTATTAAAGTATAACTACTAGAGTTTTCCCCATAAGAATTTGAATTTCTCTGTTGTAAATTGACAGACGTTCAAAAGTCAAATTTTCTTAGCCATGGAACCCTTTGTTCAAACAGACTTTTAGATGGAAGACCAATTGTTAAAACAGGTGAAAGTAGGGAGTGTAGTGGGGAACTCTAGAACCACTTTTGTCTTTCCCTTTTTCTTGCTGTTCCATGATTGCCTCCAAGAGAGATTCACCAAGTATAACTCAGTAATCTTGATGATCTGAATAAAAGTTGTGGTTTTGGACTGGACTCAGTTGTCAAACCAGTGATAATTACCTCTTGTCACTTTTAGCTTTATTTATTAGAAAAAAATTCACATAAAACTTTATCTCTGACACAGTGCAGAATCATGATATACTGCGATAATCATATTCTTCACATTACTTATTTAAACCAAGCCAGCCAAGTCATGAAACAGGACCTTATCCTTTATTTGCTTGAGGTTCATGATTCAATTGAGTGTAACTAAGGATTTTTTTTTTTCTTTCTGTTCCAAGCTTTATGAGAAACTTTTTTCCTAAACTAACAACTAGTATCACTTATATAATAGAGTATATTAATTCTTCCAGAGATTGAGCTTGAAGTAGTTTTGTTAAGTGAAGCGTCTCTTCATCCTGGTTTCCAGTAGAAAATGTCTATACTTATGCTACAGAAAGAAATGTCATTTGAAAATAAATTTTTAAAACGTTTTCAACAAATTAATACTAAAAGATTAATGCCTGGCACTGGGGTGGTCAGTACTCTTTGGATGATGACTAATCATGATTTTTATTAATAAGGGGTAACATAGTCACACAATAAAGGAACATCTAGGAGCCTCCAGAGTGTGACAGATTATGACATTCTAGGTTTAGGCTGCATCGTTCTATGGAGAGACATTGTGATTTAATTTCAATTTTTATGAACCAGTACTGGGGCCAAGGAGCTGTGCTAATTGCTAGAGATTGAGATATAAATAACCCCTATATATGCTTTAGAAGATGTTACTGTCTTGTAGGGAGATGTAAACATATATAAAATAGTCTTTTTAAAATGTATTAGTATTTTTCCCAGAGTACCCTGTGAGCAAAGAGGAGAGGCATTATCTTCCTATTTCCAAACTTCATCTTTCTCAAAGAGATAGGCAGTTGCACATTATCCTGTCCTTAATTCTCCCTTGTCTGGAAATCTTCTAGAGAATTGAATCCATTTTTGCTGCTTTGTGGTGGCCCAAAAAGGCAGCCTGATATTCAGAAATTGTTCTACTTTTGGTCCAGATTAACATGTCCTCAGATTATTTTTATAGGCTGTAGCATTATTTATCCCTTTGGGTGTTATTGCAAATCGGCTAATGGATAACAAAGATACATAAACATAATTCAGTAGTCTCCAAACTTAACTGTTTAATATTAATATCTTTTTATCGTCAGATCTTTCAGTTGGCTAGGGGTTCTAGTGAGTGTTGCTGATGGGAAGCATAGCCAGACTCAGGACGAACAGAATAAGTGGAAACCTATCCCCAAACCATAGGCCCATTATCTTATTTCCTGGGGTTCACATTCATCTTTCCCTAGTGTATCTAACTATATACCAGTAACTATGACAAAACCTTGACTTTCCTAACCGTAGGAACTGCATGGCATTGACAGCTTATATCCTTGAGATTTCCTTGGATTTTAGTTTTTCAAACACACTGGTTAACTCATTTGTATCTTTTTTTCTTTTGTGTAACATCTTTTATCTCCTTGTGTAAGGAGGAGCAATACCATTAACCAATAAGTATATTGTCATTGGCTAATAAGGAAAAAGAGAAGCAATAAAGACTATATCATAAATGATTCTTGCTTTTGCAGGTATTTTGACAGAGATGTTAAATGCATTAAAGATTTCTTCATGAAACGTTTCAGCTACGAAAGTGAGCTTTTTCCAACTTTTAAGGATATCAGGTTTGTACTCCCCATTGCTTTACATAATAGAACAGTTTAAATATCTGGTCTGTGTATTTCTAAAAATTAACATTTTCATCTAAAAAACTTTCCAAATTTTGACACGTAATCACTGTTAGATGTCATTGCTCTGTAGTACATAACTGAAACTTAAAAACTTGAAAATACCTGCATTTGGTCCCTTAAGGCACTGTTACTGAATTTTAGGAAGCGGACATATCTAGATTCTTATAAATTCAAGAACTTCTATTCTATTTCGGATGCTATTTGAGTAACTCATTCATAAGGAATAACACCAAACATTCATTGAAATTGGTGTTTTTCCTTTATCAGGACCAGGAGGTATCTTTAATTGATTCTCAAAACATAACTATCATGTGCATTCTCAAAGCTCAGTTTTCTCATATTTATTTTATACACTTAAGATATTTTCTGATCTGGGATGAGTCACATAATCTGAAGGAAATCCTTAGCCCCCTTTGAAAGTTAATTTACAAAGTTAATCAACATAAGCTGAGGTTTTTATAACCTTTTTATTTATATTGTTGCTTTTCAGTTATTTTATTCTTAAAATGACAGCCAGCATATACCTTTCATATTTGTTTACCTGTGTCATTTAAATATTACATTTTAGGGAAGGAAAATTTATTTTTAATATATAAGCTATTAAACTCACTTGAATCATAATTTATCAGAGTAGTAGATATTTGCTCCTCTTAGATAAAC
The DNA here is from genome assembly GCF_028858775.2 of Pan troglodytes. NCBI lineage: Eukaryota > Metazoa > Chordata > Mammalia > Primates > Hominidae > Pan > Pan troglodytes. The sequence goes on along the minus strand of NC_072402.2, from coordinate 94,842,664 downwards.
ATTTTTTCTCTCTTTCTATGCTTGACGCCTTTTTTTTCTAGGAGGGAAGACACTCTTGATGTGGAAGTTTCTGCCAGTGGCTACACAAAGGAAATGCAGGCAGATGATGAACTGCTTCATCCATTAGGTCCAGATGATAAAAATATTGAAACAAAAGAGGGATCTGAATTCTCATTTTCAGATGGAGAAGTGGCAGAAAAAGCAGAGGTTTACAGGTCAGAAAATGAAAGTGAACAGAACTGTCTAGAAGAATCAGAGGGCTGCTATTGCAGATCATCTGGAGACCCTGAACAAATAAAGGAAGACAGTTTATCAGAAGAGAGTGCTGATGCACGGAGTTTTGAAATGACTGAATTCGATCAAGCTTTAGAAGAAATAAAAGGGCAGGTTGTTGAAAACAACTCTGTAACTGAATTTTCTGAGGAGAAAAACAGAACTGAAAATTACAACAGGCAAGATGGTCAGAGAGTTCAAGGAGGAGTCCCTGCTGGCTCTGACGAGTATGAAGATGAATGCCCTCATCTAATTGCCTTGTCGTCATTAAATAGAGAATTGAGGCCTTTCAGGTATAGACTTCTGTCGATTGCTTTTTAACTTTAGTCTTGAGACTGATACTTTGTTAGATTGTAGTAAAAGAATGTTTTTTTGAAATGATGTGACAAAATTGTATTCTGCCACCTTGATGTATAAAATGAAAGCCAAATAATTTTTTGTTGTTAAAAACTCAAAATAGCTTCCTTTTCAATTGACCTGATTCTAGGCAGCCTATTGACTAAATTTCAAGTAATTCTGCCTTAAAATACAAACTGATGGCTGGGCACAGTGGCTCGCTCATGCCTGTAATCTCAGCACTTTGGGAGGCCAAGGCAGGCAAATCACCTGAGGTCAGGAGTTTGAGACCAGCCAGGCCAACATGGCAAAACCCTGTCTCTACTAAAAATATAAAAATTAGCCGGGCATGGTGGCCTGTGCGTGTAATCCCAGCTACTTGGGAGACTGAGGCAGGAGAATCACTTGAACCTGGGAGGCAGAGGTTGCAGTAAGCCGAAGATCGTACCACTGCACTCCAGCCTGGGTGACGAGCAAAAAACTCCGTCTCAAAAATATATATATATATACAAACTGATGATTTTAAAATTATTGCAGGTCTCTGGATACATTGATCAGGTTTTAGATGGATGAGTTATTCCTCATATATTTTCCTAATTACACATCTGATGTGTGTTTGAGTTATGTAAAGGCATGTAAATATTAAAACATGCAATAAATGTACTTTCTATATGAACATCTGCAGTGAATTTTCTCTAGTACCTTGAGCCTTCTATCCTTTGTTCATGTGTAGTTAAAATTATCTAATGATATTATGTTTTCTTTTAACAATTTTTTTTTGTAAATATTAATCAGGCTCAGCTTAGATTAGGAAAAGTTCTAAAACTTAATTTTTGGATTTGGGATTGCTTATTCAGAATCAAATTGTAGTTAAATGAAATATTGGTTTTATTTATTTCAAAATAGTAATATGAAAATTAAAATTAGTTCAGCAATACATTTATTAAACATTTTTCAGTACATGTTTGGGCTTATATCTTAAGCCTACCTTTATCTTTAAAGTTTTATTCCTGAAGCAAAACATGAGAATTTTGTTCCTTTTTCATATAGCTGTGTATCTGTGTCACAGGGCTACTGCCATTTAAATAATAAACTTGGAAAATTAAATCAGAAGCTTAAAAGGAAAAGAGGGGTGACAGAGGCTCAGGATTTTGAGTAAGTGATTGTATTAGACTGGATTCTTCAAAGAAACAGAATAAATAGGAGATTTATTATAAGGAATTAGCCCATGGGGTTATGGAGGCTGAGAAGTCCCAGGATCTGTAGTCAACAAGCTAGAGACCAAGGAGAGCCCATGGTACAGTTCCAGTCCAAATCCAAAGAGCTAAGAACCAGAAGAGACAATAGCATAAGTTCCAGTCCACATCCAAAGAAAGGAGAGGACCCATGTCCCAGTTCAAAGACAGTTCTCTCTTACTTTGCCTTTGTGTTCTCATCAGGCCTTCAATGGATTGGATGAGGTCCACCCACACTGGGGAGAGCAATCTGCTATACTCAGTTTATTGATTCAGAAACGCCCTCAAAGACACACCCAAGTTAATGTTTAACAAAATATATGGCACCCTGAGGCCCAGTCAAGTTAACATATAAAATTAACCATCACAGTGATAGAGGAAAATCTATATAGGATTAAATGGTCTTTTAAACTCAGAATGGGAACAATAATTTTGTTCTCACTCTGGATACATGCTGGGCAAAACTTCCATTCAAAGTAAAAGCAGAACAGCAGATGTTGCTGAAAAATATTAACTGTTAGGAGTTAATATTGTCCGAGTTTTTATACATTGCATATATTGAAACTTTGAGCCATGTGAAAAACATTAGTCTCTAGGTTGCAGATTTTCCTACCCTAGTGGAGCTGACTATAATGAGTACTGTCTGTTTCCATTATATCTTCTGTTTGTGAAGGTGGAAAGAGTCTCAAAAATTTAGATAGGGAGAAACAGATTTATATAGTTCAGTGAAAGAAGAGGAGAGGATTATTAGAAAAGGGAAGATGAATTGTGGGGAGGTAATAAATTTCAATGGCTTAAGCATTCTACTGTTTTTAAATTTTGATAGTGACTAACAAAATGCTGGAAAATGAAAATTGTTAATGTATAGAACTTAACAGTAGGTAGTTTCATCTTCACAGAAATTTTAAAATATAATGATCTTTCTGAAGTATTTTATGTCTTCAGTTTTGCTGCATGCAAAAAATAACATAAATTAATCAAATGGGATTCATTACATTATACAAATTAACTAGATAAATTGTGGGTTTTTTAATTTTAGAGATGAAGACAATGTGGGAGCTATGAATCAGTATAGAACAAGAACTCTGAGTATCACTTCTTCAGGCAGTGCTGTAAGCTGTTCAACAATTCCTCCAGTAAGTAGTCATTCAACATGTACTGAATGTTTATTACATCACTACTGTGATCTGATTGCCTTGTCTCATTAAACAATAATGTATGCCTTTCAGGTACAGACTTCTGTTGATTGCTTTTTGACTTGTCTTGAAACCAGTACTTTCTTTGATTTTAATAAATGAATGTTTCTCAAAGGATGTGGTAGAGTTGTGTCCTGCCACCATTATGTGTAAAATGAAGGCCAAATGACTTTTTGTTGGTAAAACTCAAAACACCTTCTTTTTCAATTGTCCTGATTTTAGGCAGCCTGTTGACTAAATTTCAAGTAATTTTTTCTTAGAATACAAACTGATGAGTTTCAAATGTAGGTCACTTGATAAATTGATCAGGTTTGAGATGGATGAGTCATTCTTCATATGAGCTGAAGATTAATGAGCTTGATCACTGTGAGGATTATAAGGTGTGTAAGCCTCAGACACTTGGACGTACATGTTAATGGTATAAAATTTTGTTGTTGTTGTTGTTTGTTTTTGTTTTTGTTTTTGTTTGAGATGGAGTTTTGCTCTTGTCATCCAGGCCAGAGGTCATCCAGGCCGGAGTGCAGTGGCGTGATCTCAGCTCACTGCAACCTCTGCCTCCTGGGTTCAAGCAATTCTCCTGCCTCAGCTTCCCGAGTAGCTTGGATTACAGGCGCCCACCACCACGGCTGGCTAATTTTTGTATTTTTAGTAGAGACAAGGTTTCACCATGTTGGCCAGGCTGGTCTCGAACTCCTGACCTCAGGTGATCTGCCCACCTCAGCCTCCCAAAGTGCTGGGATTTCAGGCGTGAGCCACTGTGCCCAGCCATTTGTACTTGGATATAAGTACAAATTTGGCCGGGCACAGTGGCTCAGACCTGTGATCCCAGCACTTTGGGAGGCCAAGGTGGAAGGATCGCTTGAGCCCAAGAGTTTCAGGCCAGCCTGGGCAACATAGCAAGACCCCTGTCTACAAAAAATTTAAAAGTTAGCTAGGTGTAGTGGTGTACACCTGTATTCCCAGCTACTCAGGAGGCTGAGGCAGAAGGATCACTCAAGCCCAGGAGGTTGCAGCCACCGTGAACTGTGTTCCTGCCACTGCACTCCAACCTGGGCAACACAGCAAGACCCTGTCTCAAAAAAAAAAAAGAAGACCCTTGTTCCTGGCTCTGCAGAGTTTTGCAGCTATCTTCTTTTTTAGGAGACAAGTTGAATGATACAAGGTTATATACAGTTATTAAATAACAGACTGTAGTGCTTCAGAGAAAGAAAAGGTCATTGTGAACTGAGTATTTCACATTTCTTATTCATCTTGTAAGTCATGTGACATGCACAGTGTATCTTAACTGATAAGTAACTTGAATTTATGATCAAAAGACATATGAAGACTTTTCCATGGGTGATTGCTACCATCAGGTCATTTCTACAGCTGAAACTGTGAAGGCATTCTTGGATATATTCAGCAATACTGAATGCTTTCAAAAATAATTTTCTATACAAAACCTACTCTAAAAGCCTACTTTTAACCTAAAAAGCAGAGGAACAAGCAGTTTCATCTTGTTTTTTCATCAGTTTTCATGATGGACACTAGGTGGCACTATGGTAATTTTTTTAAAATTCTGCCTATACACTATATTTTTTGCTATATAATCTGTATTTCTGTTATGAATTTAATTTCTCCTATATAACAGTTTCTATATAGTACTGTCAGTGTTTGGAATCTTAAAATTCATGGTGTCAATATATAAATAGAAAAGATATTAGCAGTGTACTTTTTGAAATGGTTCATTATCAGTAATACTAATTTATGAAATCTTTCCAGGAACTGGTGAAACAGAAGGTGAAACGTCAGTTGACAAAACAGCAAAAATCAGCTGTCAGACGTCGATTGCAGAAAGGAGAAGCAAATATATTTACCAAGCAACGTAGGGAAAACATGCAAAATATCAAATCAAGTTTGGAAGCAGCTAGCTTTTGGGGAGAATAATATATTTAGGATCTTGGATATGTTTAATATATTTTTTAAAGTTACTGTAATTCCTTTTTGAGCCCTCATTTGTCTTTTTTGAGCCAAGGCTATCATATATTAATAAATAAACCCTCTTTCATCTATAAATTTGGTCATTCAGTATGTGTCTTGCAAAGAATAATTACCTGCCAAAGCAGTCCATTTTTTTCCAAAGTAATTTGGGTAACTACAGTTACATAACTTTATTAGAGACATTTGCATATTTTTAAAAATCTAAATAACATTTTTGTTGTTTTCTGTTTGTTGAGGATTATATGCTACAATGCACATAAAGCAATTAGAACAATGTTTAGCACATTGTTAAGCATTCAATAAAACATGGCTATTAGAATCATAATGATTCTGAAATTCTGCTGACAATTTGGTTGCATTTTATCTGGCAACTGGAGGACTTCACTGTCTTATTTTTCTTTAGAAGTAAAGATAAGCCTTTGGAAGTAAAGATAAGCCAGTAATGCATAATTTGCTTAATTAATTGATTAATAATCTGTTTTGTGCCACTTACATTGGTAACGTGGTCATGAGAATGGAAACTTACTGGAGATAGTCTACCACAATTTTTACAGTTGGCAGCTTGTAAGCAGGCCTGAGTAGCAGAAGAGTTAGGGGTTGGGGAAGGTGGAGTAGAATGAGGAATGAAATGTTCTTTCTCATATGCTTATTATATAAGTGGGTCCGGAACAGTTCTCACCTCAATGTTAACAAATACCTAATGCAGGAAAGAAAATACATAGCCATGGTCCCTTCCTCAAGGACTTTATAATTCAGTGAGATGTAAAGATGAGTGCTTAAGTGTATGCACCTGATTATTGTCTCTTCATTGCCGCGTAAGTCGGAAAAGGGGATCACTGGCAGCGAAAAATGGCCACTAGATGGCAATATCACCCCATAGTCACCAAACAGGATTACTTGCATCCCTAATTATGTTCTACCAGAGGAAATGCAGTACAGACTTTTCCAAGATTGATAAAGACAGCAGATTCCCTTTCACCTTTGCCAAATTAACTCTACTAGCTATTTGCAAGACCTTTCATTATCTAATAAATTGGTTTAAATATATAGAAGCTAGAAAATGCCAATTCCTGTTCCCTCAAAAGTTACCTGACATTCAAATATTTAAATACCCTTGCTTTGCATTTTAGATATATCTTTGAATTCAGGTATTCATTTTGTATGATCTCTCAACTTTTAAGCATTTTTATAATGTAAAGTTGAAAACAGCTTAATAGAACCACAGAATGTTTATTTTGGAGTCATTTTCTTATATTCAGAGCTATGAAAACAAATTGGGAATAAAGCCTTATCCTGCTCAGCTTTACCTAGTTGACTCAGTTGACTTTTGAGTATCTACTACATAAAAAGCCCATTACTATTAAGAAACTCAAGACAAACATGATTTTTACCTTTAATAGCCTAAGATTTCTTGTGGGCCAAGGAATTAATTATTCCAATCAGAAATGGAGGCCTTACCTCATTTGGGCAAAGATTAGTGCTAGTTACTGAAGATTTACTAATAAATGATCTGTTAAGGAATTTAGGTTTTTTTGGATATGTTGTTTTGGTTGTTGAAAACTAAGGTATAATAGTTATTTTTTGAAGATATGTTTGGCTAGCCATCAATTAGAAGTTAGAGAGTTTGTCCTAACAGATAAGCTATAACCCTCACATTTTAAAACATGCATAGTGAACAATGAACAAAAACAAATTCAAAATTTTACTAATGTAAAGCTGTATATTGTGATTGTTAAAACACTTTTTTTGCCTAGGAGTTCCAGATTTAAATCCTGGTTCTACACTTCCCAAACCTCAGGTACCTTCTGTGGCCTCTCTAACCTCAATTTTTTTACTTGTAAAATGGGGACATTTAATAGTATCTACCTCAGTGTCGTGAAGACTAAATGAAGTACCACTTGTAAAGAGTTTATTACAGTGCCTGACATACACTGTATGGTTAGTACTGCTAAAATGACTTCCTAAGGTTACCAAAAGGAAAATTCCACAAGCTGACCACCTTTCCTATTGTGATAGTCACTGGTATTTCAGCTATGATCCTTTGTTGTGTATTTATCCAGACTGAAAGATGTTTTTCTAGTAATCATCTTGCATAGTCTTAGTCTCCCCATTAAATAAACTTTTCCTACAAACTATGCGGTTTATATTTGTGCTAACTTTGTGGTATTGGTAGCCATTGGTCTGTTCTTTGGCACATAGCTGGCTAACTTTGAGGTTTCTCCAAAACCATAGATGTTTAATGGATACTAATCAGAGTTAGTGCAGCTCAAGATAATCATTCTTTTAGCCAACTGCTTAGTAAATTTTCTGACAAAAAACATAGCTGTCTAATTAAAAAACTCTGCCTGATGCTGCCTTCCAGGTTGCTACTTACAAAGGATAGAGGGATGAGTTATGTTACGTTCTCAGAGCACTTTCTGAAGTGTAGGTTTATTTCACTGTCACAGATTCAGCACTCTGGGTGGGCTACAGTTCGCCATGCCCAGTCTTCTTTATCCCTCCTTAGAACATCTCCCTAGAGAGCATCAGGCCATTTCTTAATTCGCCTTTGCTTTAGTTTATGAAGTACTGGAGCCATCTTATGCACCTGTGTAAGGAGGCTGGAGATTAAAGTTCAGAAAAGCCATGGGTTACACAGTTGTGTAATAACCAGGAGTACGGGGATAACTCCAAAGCTACAATACTTTTATAGAAAACTGTGTCATTCACAAAACCTATGTTGTTACATTTTAAAGACTGCAAGTTTTTCTTTTCTTTTACCTTAATATTGTAAATAATGACATTAAAAATACTAACATTTTGCAGTAGAGGCCGAACAAGATGACCAAATAGAAACCTCCACCAATCATTCTCCCCACAGAAACACCAAATTGAACAACAATCCGTATAAAAAAGCACTTTCATAAGAACCAAAAATCAGATGAGAGATCACAGTACCTAGTTTTAACTTACCACTGAAAGAGGCACTGAAGAGGGTAGGAAAAACAGTCTTGAATTGCTGATGCCACCACTCCCCCATCCCTTGGCAGCGGCCAAATGGTGTGGCAAGACAATGTGCACTTGGGGGATGAAGAGTGCAGTGACTGTGGGACTTTGCATTAAAACTCAGTGCTGCCCTGTCACAGCAGAAAGCAACACCAGACAGAACTCAGTGCCCATGGAGGGAGCATTTAGACCAGCCCCAGCCAGAGGGGAATTGCCTGTCTCAGTGGTCAACACCTGAATTTTGGCAAGACTTGCCACCACAGGCCGAAGTGCTCTGGGGTCCTAAATAAGCTTGAAAGGCAGTCTAGGCCACAAGGACTGCAATTTCTGGACAACAAGTTGGGCTGGGTGTGGAATCAGTGGACTCGGAAGACACATGACTTAGTGAGAAACCAACCAGGCTGGCCAAAGGAGTACCTCTGCCACCTCACCCAGTCCCACACAGCACAGCTTGCAGCTCCAGGACAGACTACTTCCTTTTGAGGAGAGGAGAGGAAAGTAGAGAGGACTTTGTCTGGCAGCTTGGATACCAGCTCAACCATAGTGCACAGGGCAACAGGCAGAGTCTTGAGGCCCCCACTTCAGGCCCTACCTCCTGGACAACATTTCTAGACACACCCTGAGCCAGAAGGGAACCCACTGCCTTAAAAGGAAGGACCCAGTCCAGGCAGGATTCATCACCTGCTGACTAAAGAGCTTTTGGGCCCTGAGTAGTGAGCAGTGACAGCCAGGCAGTACTCACCATAGGCCTTGGGTGCAACTCAGAGATGTGCTGGCTTCAGGTGTGACCCTGCATATTCCCAGCTGTGGTGCCTACAGACAGAGACTCCTGCTTGAAAAAAAAATAAGGAGAGGGAAGAATAAAGGGGACTTTGCCTTGCACTGTAGGTACCAGCTTGGCCACAGTGGAGTAGAGGACCAAGTGGGCTTTTGAGGTCCCTGATTCCAGGCCTTGGTTCTTGGACAGCATTTATGGACCTTCTCTGGGCCAGAGGGGAGCCCACTGCCCTGAAGGAAGAGTCCCAGGACTGCCAGCACTCAACACAAGCTGACTGAAGAACACTTGGGCCTTGAGTGAACACTGGTAGTAGCCAGGTGGTACTCACCATGGGCCTCGGGTGGTGGTGACCATGGAGAGAGGCTCCTCTGCTTGTGGAAAAGGGAGGGAAGAGTGGGAAGAGCTTTGTCTGTGGCTTGGGTGCCAGCTCAGCCAGAGTAGAATAGAGCACCAGGTAGATTACTAAGGTTTCCGACTCCAGGCCCTGGTTCCCAGATGGTATCTGTGGGCCTGCCTGGGGCCAAAAGGAATTCTGCTACCCTGAATGGAAGGCAACTGATTGTAGGGTCCTAGGGCCTTGAGTGAACCTAGGCAGTAGCCAAGCAGTGGTTACTGCAGGCCTTGGGCAAGACCCAGTGCTGTGTTAGCTTCAGATCTGACATAGCACTGTCCCAGCGGTGGTGGTGGCCACAGAAGTGCTTGTGTCACCCTTCCCCCAGTTCCAGGCAGCTCAGCACAAAGAAAGAGACTCCATTTATTTGGGAGAAAATAAGGGAAGAGAGTAAGTCTTGCCTGGTAATCTAGAGAATTCTTCTGTACCTTATACAAGACCACCAAGGTGGTACCTTTATGAATCTGCAAAAGCCATAGCATTACTGGGCTTGGGGTACCCCCTAATGCAGATACAGCTACAGTGACCAAAAGGTTAAATTATGACAAGTAAGTCCCTTCAAATGCCTGGAAAGCCTTCCCAAGAAGCATAGGTACAAACAAGCCCAGACAGTGAAGATTATAGTAAATACCTAAATCTCATACCTAGACATCAATGAACATCCACAAGCTTCAAAACCATTCAGGAAAACGAGACTCCACCAAACAAACAGAATAAGGCACCAAGGACCAATACTTGAGGGATAGAGATATGTGACCTTTCAGACAGAGAATTCAAAACAGCTGTTTTGAGGAAAATCAGCAAAATTCGAGAAAATAGAAGGAATTCAGAATCCTATCAGATGAATTTAACACAGAGACTGAAATATTTAAAAATAATCAAGCAGAAATGCTGGAGCTGAAAAATTTAATTGACATACTAAAGAATGCATCAGAGTTCTTTAACAGCAGAAATGATCAGACAGAAGAAAGAGTTAGTGAGCTTGAAAACAGGCTATTTGAAAATACACAGAGAAGACAAAAGAAAAAGGAATAAAAAAGAATGAAACAAGCCTACAAGATCTAGATAACAGCTTCAAAGGAGCAAATCTTAGAGTTATTGGCCATAAAGAGGAAATAGAGAGGGAGATAGGGGTAGAAAGTTTATTCAAAGGGATAATAACAGAGAACTTTCCATACCTAAAGAAAGATGTCAATATTCAATTACAAGAAAGTTATAGAACACCAAGCAGATTTAACCCAAATAAGATTACCTCACATTTAATAATCAGACTCTCAAAGGTCAAGGATAAAGAAAGAATCCTAAAAGCAGCAAGAGAAACAAATAATTTAAAATGCAGCTCTAATACATCTGGGAGCAGACTTCTCTGTGGATACCTTACAGGCCAGGAGAGAGTGGCATAACATATTTAAAGCGCTGAAGAAAAAAAAAAAACTTTTATCCTAGAATACTGTATCCAGCAAAAATATCATTCAAATATGAAGGACAAATAAAGACTTTCCCAGACAAACAAAAGCTGAGGGATTTCATAAACATCAGACCTGTTCTACAAGAAATGCTAACAGGAGTTCTTCTATCTGAGAGAAAAGAGCATTAATGAGCAATAAGAAATCTGAAGGTACAAAACTTACTGGTAATAGTAAGTACACAGGCAAAAAAATATTATAACACAGTAATTGTGCTGCCCATATCTTGCAGAGAAAGAATAACAGCTGAACCAATAAAAAATAACTACAACCAGTTTTCAAGGCATACACAGTACAATAAAATATAAATAGAATAAAAAGTGTAAAAGTAGGGGGACAAAGTTAAAGTGTAGAGTTTTTATCAGTTTGTCTTTTTTACTTGTTTGTTGGTTTATGCAGTTAGTGTTAAGTTGTCACGGGTTTAAAATAATGGGTTATAAGATATTATTTGCAAGCCTCATGGTAACATCAAATAAAAAAATGTACAACAGATACAAAAAAAATAAAAAGCAAGAAATTGATACATACTGCCAGAGAAAATCACCTTCACTAAAAGGAAGACGAAAAGGAAGGAAAGAGGAGAGGACCACAAAGCAACCAGAAAACAAATAACAAAATGGCAGGTTAAGTACTTACTTATCAATAATAACATTGAATGTAAATGGATTTCACTCTCCAATCAAAAGACATAGAATGGTTGAGTGGATTTAAAAAAAAAAAAAAGAACGAATGATCTGTTGCCTACCAGAAACACAATTCATCTACAAAGATACAGATAGACTGAAAATATAGGGATGGAAAAAGATATCCCGTGCAAATGGAAACCAAAAAAGAGCAAGAGTAGCTATACTTCAGACAAAATAGATTTTAATATAAAAACTATAAAAGGCAGTCACGAGGTCACAATATGATAAAAGAGTCAATTCAGCAAGAGGATGTAACAATTTTAAGTGTATAGACACCCAACACTGGAGTACCCAGATATATAAAGCAAATGTTATTAGAGCTGAAGAGAGATAGAACCCAATACAATACTATCTGTAGACTTCAACACTCCACTTTCAGCATTGGACAGATTTTCCAGATAGAAAATCAACAAAAGAAATATCAGACTTAATCTGCACTGTAGACCAATTTCATCCAACAGCTGCAGAATACACATTATTTTCCTCAGCACATGAGTCATTCTCAAGGATAAATCATGTGTTAGGCCACCAAACAAGTCTTTAAAACATTCAAAAAATGAAATTATATCATGTATCTTCTCTGATCATAATGGAATAAAATTAGAAATCAATAACAAGAGGAATTTTGAAAACTATAAAAACACATAGAAATTAAACAATATGTTCCTGAATAACCAGTGGGTCAATGAAGAAATTAAGAAGGAAATATTAAAATGTCTTAAAACAAATGATAACAGAAACACAACATACCAAAACCTATGCAATACAGCAAAAGAAGTACTAAGAGAAAATTTTATAGCTATAGGCATCTATAAGAAAAAGTAGAAAAAACTTTAAACAGCCTAACAATGCATCTTAAAGAACCAGAAAAGCAAAAGCAATGCAAACCCAAATTAGTAGAAGAAAAGAAATAATAAAGATCAGAGCAGAAATAAATGAAATTGAAATGAAGAAAACAATACAAAAGATCAATGAAACAAAAAGTTGATTTTTTGAAGATAAACAAAAGTGACACAGCTTTAGTCCGAATTTTAAGTAAAAAGAAGAGCAAAGTAAGTAAAATCAGAATTGAAAAGGGAGACATTAAAATTGACACCACAGAAAGTCAAAGGATCATTAGAGACCACCGTGAACAACAGTATGCCAATAAATTGGAAAATCTAGGAGAAATGGACACATTCCTAGACACAACCTCCCAGGATTGAACTATGAAGAAATCCAAATCCTGAATTAACCAATAACAAGTAATATGATTGAAGCCATAATAAAAAGTCTCCCAGCAAAGAAAAGCTCAGAAACCCACGGCTTCACTGCTGAATGTTGCCAAACATTTAAAGAAGTACTAACACAAATCCTACACAAATTATTCTGAAAAATGTAGAGGGAAATACTTCCAAACTCATTCTGCAAGGCCAGCATTACCCTGATATCAAAACCAGACAAAAACACATCAAAAAAAGAAAACTACAGGCCAATAGCCCTGATGAACATTGATACAAAAATCCTCAAGGAAATACTAACAAATCAAATTCAACAACACATTAAAAAGATAATTTATAATGACCAAGTGGGATTTACCCCACGGATGCAATATTTAAACATACACAAACCAATCAATGTGATACATCATATCAGCAGAATGAAGAACAAAAACCATGTGATCATTTCAATTGATACTGAAAAAATTAAGTGGATGAAATTCAATATCCCTTCATGATTAAAAAAACTCTCAAAAAACTGGATACAGAAGGAACATACCTCAACATAATGAAAGCCATATATGACAGACCCACAATTAGTATCATCCTGAATGAGGAAAAACTGAAAGACTTTCCTCTAAGATTCGGAAGACAACAAAGATGTCCACTTTCACCACTGTTATTCAACATGGTTCTGGAAGTCCTAGCTTGAGCAATCAGAAAAAAGAAGGAAATAAATGGCATCCAAATTTGAAAGGAAAAAGTCAAATTATCCTTGTTTACAGACAATAAGACCTTATATTTGGAAAAACCTAAAGATTCCACCAAAAAACAAACTCTTAGAACTGATTTTAAAAATTCAGTAGTCACAGGATACAAAGTCAACATACAAAATTTAGTAGCATTTCTACATGCCAACATCAAACAATCTGAAAAATAAATCAAGGAAGTAATCTCATTTACAATAGCTATAAATAAGTTAAAATACCTAGGAATTAACTTAACCAAAGAAGTGAAAGAACTCTATAATGAAAACTATAAAACATTGATGAAAGAAATTGAAGAGGACACCAAACAACTGGAAAGAGAGCCCATGTTCATGAACTGGAAAAATCAATATTGTTAAAATGTCCATACTACCCAAAGCAAGCTAGGGATTCAATGTAATCCTTATCAAAATACCAACGACATTGTTCACAGAAATAGAAAAAACAATTCTAAAATTTATATAGAAACAAAAATGCCCAGAATAGCCAAAGCTATCCTGAACAAAAAGAACAAAACTAGAGTAATCACATTATCTGACTTCATATTGCTGAAAAAATTAAGTGGATGAAATTCAATATCCCTTCATGATTAAAAAAAAAACTCTCAAAAAACTGGATACAGAAGGAACATACCTCAACATAATAAAAACCATATATGACAGACCCACCAACTATTAGAGCTACAGTAACCAAAACAGCATGGTACTGGCATAAAAACAGACATATACACCAATGGAACAGACTAGAGAACCCAGAAACAAATCTGTACATCTATAGTGAACTCATTTTCAACAAAGGTGCAAAGAGTATACATTGGGGAAAGAACAGTGTCTTCAATAACCCTGGGAAAACTGGATCTCCATATGCAGAAGAAAAAAACTAGACCCCTGCCTCTTACCATGTACAAAAATCAAATCAAAATGAATTAAAGACTTAAATCTAGGACCTCAAACTATAAAATTACTACAAGAAAACATTGGGAAAACTCTTTAGGTCATTGAAATAGGCAAAGATTTCTTGAGTAATACCCCAGAAGCACAGGCAACCAAAGTAAAAATAGACAGATGAGATCACATCAAATTTAAAAGCCTCTGCACAGCAAAGGAAACAATCAACAAAACAAAGAGACAACCCACAGAATTGTAGAAAATATTTGAAAACTATCCAACTGACAAGGGATTAATAACCAGAATAAATAAGGTGCTCCAATAACTCAATAGGAAAAAAAATTTAGTAATCTGATTTAAAAATGGGCAAAAGATCTGAATAGACATTACTCAAAAGAAGACATACAAATGACAAACAGTTGTATGAAAAGGTGCTCAACATCATGGATTATCAGAGAAATGTAAATCAAAACTACAATGAGATATCTTCTCACTCCAGTTAAAATGGCCTTTATCCAAAAGACAGGCAAGAACAAACACTGGGCTGGGCACAGTGGCTCATGTCTATAATCTCAGCACTTTGAGAAGCCGAGGCAGAAAGATTTCTCAAGCCCAGGCATTCAAGACCAGCCTAGGCAACATGGCAAAACCTTGTCTACAAAAAAAAAAAATTAGCCAGGCATGGTGGTGCATGCCTGTGGTCCTAGCCACTGGGGAGACTGAGGTGGGAGGGTCACCTGAACCTGGGAGTTCCAGGCTGCAGTGAGCTGTGATCATGTCACTGCACTCCAGCCTCTCCAACCTGGGTGATAGAGTGATAGAGTGAGACCCTGTCTCAAATTAAAAAAAAAAAAAAAAATTGCTGGCAAAGATATGGAGAAAAGGGAACACTCATACAATGTTGGTGGGAATGTAAACTAATACAACCACTATTGGAGAACAGTTTGGAGGTTCCTCAAAATCTAAAAATAGAGTTACCATATTATCCAGCAATCCCACTGCTAAGTATATACCCAAAAGAAATAAATTCGTATATTGAAAAGATATTCGCACTCCCATGTTTGTTGCAGCACTGTTCATAATAGCTAAGATTTAGAAGCAACCTAAGTGTCCATCAACAGATGAAGGGATAAAGAAAATGTGGTACATATACACAATGGAGTGCTATTCAGCCATAAAAAAGAATGAGATCCTGTCATTTGCAAAAACATGGATGGAAGTGGGGGTCATTATGTTGAGTGAAATAAGCCAGGTACAGAAAGACAAACTTCACATGTTCTCACCCATTTGTAGGAGCTAAAAATTAAAACAATTGAACTCAAGGAGATAAGAGAAGAACAATGGTTACTAGAGGCTGAGAGGTAGGGTTGGGAGAAAAATGGGGATGGTTAATGGGTACCAAAGAATACTTAGAATGATTTAGACCTAGTGTTTGATAGCACAACAGGTTGACAACAGTCAATAATAATTTATTATACATTTAAAAATAACTAAACAACTATAATTGGATCATTTGTAGCACAAAGAATGGGTAAATGCTTGAGCTGATGAATTCCCCATTTACCCTGATGTGATTCTTATGCATCATATGCCTGTATCAAAATATCTCATGTATCCCATAAATATATACACCTACTATGTACTCACAAAAATTAAAAATAAGAAATTTCTTAAACTAACATTTTATATAACATTTACACTTAATTCCATAAGTAGAAGTATGCCTCATATTTAAAATATTACTTGGGACATTTATTACAAGACTATGTCCTTCTAGATTTTAAAAAAGAAAAGATAACTATTTGAAATAAATGAATCACCAGGCATGGCATGTGCCTGCAATTCCAGCTACTTGGGAGGCTGCGGTAGGAGGATGGCTTGAACCCAGGAATTTGAGACCAGCCTGGACAACATAGTGAGACCCCCAAATCATTTGTTTAAATTAAAAAAAAACTTTAAAAAAAAGAATTAAAAAACCCTCTTACTATAATGCTACTGTTGGCTGAAGAGGTTTGGCCTAGATTAGGAAGAAAATGTACATGTTCACACATCAGTAATTCAAGTGTGTGGGGTATATAAAATGATATTGGGGAAGAGAGTACACAGATTTTCTTTTTTTTATGATAAACTTTTGCTGGCTTGGAGGCCACCCCTGTTTTTTTTGAGAGACAAGAATAAACACATGGAA
Organism: Pan troglodytes; assembly: GCF_028858775.2. Classification (NCBI taxonomy): domain Eukaryota; kingdom Metazoa; phylum Chordata; class Mammalia; order Primates; family Hominidae; genus Pan; species Pan troglodytes. Next base: position 94,826,297 of record NC_072402.2, on the reverse strand, counting down.
CAACTACATGACAATATAGAGAAGGCTGTACCCAAGAGCCTGGTATCACTGATAATTGCTGGGGAAATTCCAAGCACAGTCTGAATGAAAGGGCAGCATAATTTGGTGAATTGTTTTGGGGAATGAAGATTTGGTTGAATAGGTGAACTAAAAAAGAAAACTTTCAAAGAGGAAATCATGCAGAAAATTCAGAAGACAGAAATGAATGTTGTGTGTTTGCTGTGCTGTAATTGGGAAAAAGGTGTTTTGGTGTTGTGAGAGCAAAGGGCCAAATTCAAGCTTATTTTGAAATATTTTTTAAAATTGATTATTAGGAAAAAGTGACTGTAGATTTTGAAAAAATACTGCAGAGTATTTTTTTAAATTTTTTTTTTTTTTAGAAACACGTCTTGCCCTGTCACACAGGCTGGTATATGTGGTACATATACACAATGCAGTGCTATTCAGCCATAAAAAAAAGAATGAGATCTGGTCATTTGCAACAACATGGCTCACTGCAACAAAGATAGCTCACTGCAACCTCAAACTCCTAGGCTCAAGCAATCCTCCTGCCCCAGCTTCCCCAGTACCAGGGACTACAGATGCATACCACCACACCCAGTTAATTCTTTTTTTTTTTTTTTTTAGAGATGGGGTCTCGCTATGTTCCCCAGGCTGATTTCAAACTCCTTACCCCAAGTGATCCTCCTGCCTTGGCCTCGAAGTGCTGGGGTTACAGGCAGGAGCCATAGTGCCCAGCCCAGTGATTTTATTTTAATGAGGAAGGAGTGGGGCTAAGGGAATTAGTCTGTTGATGTTAGAAAGGGTTTGAGGGAATTTGGAATAGAATCTAAAAGGTTGCCCAGTTAGTAGACTAAATATTAAGGCTGAGACAATCTGAAATAGAACCCTATTCTATTGGACTTGTAGTTACAGTGATTCTGTATTACCTTGTTCTTATTTTAGGGATGAGAAAATATCTTTAGATGTAAAAGTACTTGCTCAAAATCACATAGAGTAAATAAGGAGTGGAAGGAGTGGGAGAAAAAATGTAACTGATAAGTACCAAAATGGTTAATGGTAGGAAAACCAGCATATTCCAGTGGCCTAAGGCTTGTATTCAGCCTGGGAGTCTCTTCTGCAGAGTCTCGGAGGCCCATAAAATTTGACTTGCCCTCCTGGTGCCATGGAAGTATGAGAGGAGACAGTATTCACAACCAGGTTTTGATTCCATCCTCCATCAAGTTTTATCACTTTTTAGAAAACAAAGCTTTTTCCTATTACAGGTCTTTCTATCTTCTCAGTGTACACCCAAGAAAACCCATCTCAATAGACAGAAGCCCTTAGTGGAAGATTCCTGGGTTTTTGTTTTGTTTTGAGGGCAATGCTGGGGGACTGCTTTCTTTTTGGGCTCAAGGCTATTGAGATACCTTGAGAAGCTCAGAAGAAAACATACTCTAATTTGGTCTTTCTCCAATTTTCAATTTGTGGACAAATAGGTCCCTCTTTCTATGCCGTGTCTTATTTCCCCTTTAAACAGATTTTGAAGAGAAATAATGCTTGTTCTTTTTTAAAAATTTTTTTTTACCGCACAACACTCCTTTATGTTTCTTCTTTGTCGGCAGAATGCATGCTAAGTGTAGAACTCTAGTGGCGACTGCATAGGAAGTGAAGTAGAAATTATAGTTTACAGTGTGAAATGGATGGCACAAGGCTTTTATCTTAATGTAAGCATATCCATAAGTGTAGCCTGGATTGATTTAAGAATATACTGATGATGCAATCTTTACAGGAAGCTTCAACTGAAATATATGGAGCTGTGAAATTACTAGGTTGCTTGAACCCAAAATCTCCATCAACTAATCTTAGGCTTACGTCATTTGTTTAAACCAATAAATAGTCTCCTAGGTATTTTAAACTAATAATTTTTGCATAGTCTAGATTTTCCTTTTACTTTGCTCATTATTTTTGCAAAAATTTAAACGTTCTATATGACTTACACCCCCCAGAAATGTGACTTTCTAGGTAACCCATAGAAGGGGTGTGTGTCTCATCCCTTGGCTTGCCCCTTATAGAAGACCTCTTCTCTCTTTATTTGAGGAGTAGCTCAGAAACTCAGCTGGAATTCAAATGTCTCTTTTAGAATCAATCTGATCACTTTACAGCCACATTTTGTATAAAGTTTTTTCCTATGCACCCAATGATACAAATTTCTGTCCTGGAAAGGGTGTGTGCTACCTGAGAAAATGGAGAGGAACCAATAATTAGATAAACTTTTATGAAAGAGAAAATATCATTATAAAGGCCACTAGCAAAATCCACTCCAAAAACAAACCAAAATTGTTTTAACTATCTTTTTAAAAATACATATTAGGCTGGAAGTCAGCCAACCATCGTTAATAAGCTCAGTTATCACAAACGACATCCAGTGACCCAAGGGCTTGGCATCATAATCTCCAATCTTGTTAAGTTTGAACGTCCAAATTCTCCCACTTAAATAACTCTGAGTTTATCCTTAAAGTGTTAACCTGTGAACTAGCAAAGCCTCCCTCAGTATCTTTGACCTCTGAAGTATTTCTTGAATAATCAATTTTACTCCTCTCAGAGACCAAATACCAAGACAGCTCTGGGTAATTGGTTATATGAGACCATCAAGATAACATGGACCTATTCAGGGTCCCCGTATATATACCAATCAAAAAGCTGACATAAATGAGAGGTTGAATTTCATTGTGCTTTATGGTTATGAGAGTTGACTTCGCATTGGCAAGGAAAAAGAGCAGTTTACTAGTGGTTTTTTCATAATGTTCTATAAAACTGAAGAAATGTACATTCTTGTAATCTGGAGATGGGATAATAATCAATTTTCTAGTTATTTTTCATGTAGTTCAACAGATTAGTTCCTATTAATGATTTCTTAAAGGCAGTGAAATATCAATAAACAAGTATCTAGGATAAAGTTCTTTTATTTTACTTGTATTTGTAAACTTTTGCCTAGAAACCATCTGAAGTTGCCTTTCCAACTCACCCTCTCAATAAATACCTTGATTCAAACATCTCATTTGTCCCTTCCAAGTTGACAGTATATAAATTAGCACTGCAGCCGTTCATTCTTTTAACTTGTTCTTTCCCAGCTGAGAGTAAACAAAGTTGATGCTATACAGCCATTCATTCCTCCTACTGCTCTCTTCCTAGTTGAGGCTAAACAAAGCTGACACTAAACAGTCATTAGCTATTACCTCTGCGAAGTCAATCTCTTCCCAGCCTTTCTTCTTCATCCTCCCACACACCCTTAGAAACACTCCTGACAACAGCTTTGACCCTCTTTTGCCAATTCTGCATTTACACCCTTCCAGTTCCTTCCACTCATTTCCCATTAGAATCTGAAAGGAGCTGTTGTCAGTCATTTCCCGTTGATTTCATAAACTATTTGTTCTCCATATTAAGGCATTTAACGATTTGATTCCAATTCCTTTTCATTTGATCTATTTTATCTTAAATTGTACATTTTTAAGAATTAGAAAGTAAGTGAAGAAATTATTTCAGGATAGATAATCTTCCTAAATCTCAATCAAGGTCCACTCCCTCTCTCAGTCACCTGATTCACTAGAGATGAGTAGTATAAGTCATCTCAGGCTTAGTTACTGCAGGCTTATTGTTTAAAGCCTGCATGTCTTGAACTGAAATCTCTTGAGGACCTGGAGTTTCACTAACCTCACCTGCAGCCTCACCAACAGGCCCACTCTCCTGTTTCAATTACCTTAGCTTCTTCCTCCAGAGCAGAGTACATTATGGCAACATGAGAGAGTTCCTTCTTGTTTCTAACTGAAGATGATTCTTCAATATATCCACTATATTTTCTAACATTCTGCAGGTTATTTTAATAAATGGCCCCTACCTTCTTATCATTTTTATAACTGTAATGAGCCATCTAACAACAAAACTGTTACTGGAATTAAGATCTCAGCTCACTGCAACCTCTGCCTCCCAGGTTCAAGCAATTCTCCTGCATCAGCTTCCTAAGTAGCTGTGATTACAGGCATGTACCATCACACCCAGCTAATTTTTGTATTTTTAGTAGAGATGGGGTTTCACCATGTTGACCAGGCTGGTCTCAAACTCCTGACCTCAAGGGATCCACCCGTCTCGGCCTCCCAAAGTGCTGCGATTATAGGTGTGAGCCACCATGCCTGGCCAGGAATGAATTTTTTTTTACCAGAAAAATTATTATTTGTATCTACTTTTTTGTTGCATTATGCATAAAATTATGAAAATATACCACCTTGATTTCCCATCTTGAAGAACTTTGTTCTCTCTGGAAGATTGGTAAATGTGCTATTTCCCTGAGCCTTCTTCTTACCATTGGGTGGTAAGTTTTGATCACTGAATATGTCAGTTGTATGTCATTTCTCATCCTCTGATTAGTACACTCTGACAAGATTTGTAAAAACATCATTTTGGTTTTACTTTGTTTGAATACTTTTGTTTTTGGTATATGCCAACAGATGGTTGAGGTTTACATTGAAATCTAATGTGAACTTTAGAATTTGTGCTAAAATAGACACACTATTCAGGGGTTTCTCAGGTTCTTCCATCTCCATCAGATGCTTCTTACATCAAATAAAGAATAGTAAGAAATAGTTGTTTTTCTAGACTATCTTACAATAGCATTTTAAGGTAAAAAGTCTTTATGGGCATTTAAGAAGGAAATGCATAAACAAAGGTTTAAGAAAACTTCTGCTGAAGGATTGAGCTTAATAGGAATGAAGAAACTATGCTATCTAACTGGAATGTTGTATAATCCACCTTTCTTAGAATTCCTTTTTCATTTCTCAAAATACAACTCATTAAAAATCATGATATTTATACGGACTTCTCTTCATGAAGCTGTTTTGGAGCTCTCCATGAAGATGCTCAATAGTTTGCTTTTTAAAGAAAAACCTTATGGAAATTGAAGATTAGTTTTCTTTTTTTCTTTTTTCTTTTTTTTTTTTTTTTGAGACAGTGTCTCACTCTTGTCACCCAGGCTGGAGTGCAGTGGCGCGATCTCGGCTCACCGCAACTTCCGCCTCCTGGGTTCAAGCAATTCTCCTGCCTCAGCCTCCTGAGTAGCTGGGATTACGGCATGCGCCACCAAGCCCAGCTAATTTTTGTATTTTTAGTAGAGATGGGGTTTTGCTATGTGGCCAGGCTGGTCTCGAACTCCTGACCTCAGGTTATCCACCTACCTCAGCCCCCCAAAGTGCTGGGATTACAGGCGTGAGCAACTGCACTTGGCAAGAAGATTAGTTTTCTCAACAAATTCTTACCTTTCATTGTAATTAATATTAGAAGTGAACATCTTTGAATTCCTCATATTGATTTGTGTCTCTCATACTGATGAATGGATAACAATCAGATTGACTGTGGGAATAGAAGTGATTTGTTTGAAGACCATTGCACCCTTAGGAAACAAATATATGAACTTACAGAAGGCTAAAAAATCTGTGATAATATTTGTGCTCATTTGTAATATAGGCATAGAAAAATGTATGTTAGAACTGAAAGAGAGCATCCAGCTTAATCCCTTAATTTTACAGAAGAGGACTCTGAGCCCAAAAATGAGTGGCTTCTTTAAGGTTATATAGATAATGAACATGAAACCCTGGTCTTAATGATCCCACGTTCAGTGTTGCTTTCACCAAAATGCAACCAAAATATTTTTAAATACTGCTGGAATTATATTTAAGCATATAGAAATGCCCATTTATTGACCGAAATCCAAACATTTCTTTTTTTTTTAATATTATCAGGCTTACTTCTTTGAGAAGTCCATATCATTTTTCTTGGTTCTCTAGTGGTGATATTAAATATCTTGGTTTTCAATTCAATATCTCATTGAAAGTACTTCATTTATACTTTGTGTCCAATCAATGGATAATAGCTTTTTTGTCCACAAAGCATCTAATTTCTGTTTTAGATGATAAACTCCTGGACAGCAAGGACACTGACAATTTCCTATTTGGCACAGCTCATATAAAGTGCACTTTGGGACCCTGTTTAAAGAAAATGTCTTAACATGAAGGGCCACTTCTTTCAAGTTCTTATCTTATACAATGTCTTTGCACTCTGGGGCAACCCTGTGTCTGTGTTCTGTGTGGCATATACTCCCTGCGGGCATTTGCTAAGTGATAGTGATGATATGGTTTGGCTGTGTCCCCACCCAAATTTCATCCTTTTTTTTTTTTTTTTTTTTGAGACAGAGTCTCACTCTGTTGCCCCAGCTGGAGTCCAGTGGCACAATCTCGGCTCACTGCAACCTCTGCCTCCCAGGTTCAAGCAATTCTCCTGCCTCAGCCTCCCGAGTAGCTGGGATTACAGGCATGCACCACCACGCCCAGCTGATTTTTGTATTTTCAGTAGAGCTGGAGTTTCACCATGTTGGCCAGACTGGTCTCGAACTCGTGACCTCAGGTGATCCGCCTGCCTTGGCCTCCCAAAGTGCTGGGATTACAGGTGTGAGCCACCACACCTGGAACCAAATCTCATCTTGAATTGTAGTTCCCATAATCACCACGTGTGGTGTGAGGGACCTGATGGGAGGTAATTGAATCAGGGGGGTGATTACCCCCATGCTGTTCTCATGATAGTGAGTAAGTTCTCATGAGATCTGATGGTTTTATAAGGAGTTTTGCCTCTTTGCTTGGCACTTCTTCTTCCTGCTGCCATGTGAAGAAGGATGTGTTTGCCTCCCCTTCCACCATAATTGTAAGTTTCCTGAGGCCTCCCCAGCCATGCTGAACTGTGTGTCAATTAAGCCTCTTTCCTTTATAAATTACCCAGTCTTGGGTATGTCTTTATTAGCAGCATGAACTAATACAGTGAGTATAATAGGAATTATTATTCTAGTTCGGTTCCATCTATTTCCTTTTATGAAGCCTGCTCTTCTACAAACTAGCTGAAGAAGCTGATCACATGGAAGGTATTTCCTTTTTATATAGTCTTTAAAGGTCTACTTTCAGTTCATCATAAAATACAACCTAGTTATGGAATCTGAAAATTGGAAGAAACACTGGAAAGCAATCTTTGTGGCTACCCTGGAAAAATATTTTAAATAAAAGTTTGACAATCCTCAACAACCTCCTTCAACAAGTAACATTGGTTACAACCACTAAAATTAGTTATTTTATATCTGGTATAAATCCTTATTATGGAAAAGAAATCCTGTGACTTATATTTATGTCTTCTATGGAAAGATTATTTAACAAGGTGTTACAGGTAGTATAGATCATGAATAGGTAGAAAAAGAATTTCTGTTTTCTTAAGATCTTTAAAGGCCAGGCATGGTGGCTCATGCCTGTAATTCTAGCACTTTGGTAGGCTGAGATGGGTGGATCACTTGAGGCCAGTTTGAGACCACCCTGGGCAACATGGTGAAACCCCCTCTCTACTAAAAATACACAAATTAGCCAGGTGCGGTGGCATGGGCCTGTGGTCCCAGCTACTAGAAAGGCTAAGGTGGGAGGACCGTTTGAGACTGAGAAGTCAAGGCTGCAGTGAGCCCGGATCATGCCATTGCACTCCAGCCTGCATGATAAAGTGAGACTCTGTCTCAAAAAAAAAAAAAAAAAAAAAAAAAAAAAGATACAGCTAGGGACCAAATTAAGCCTTGCATTTGAATTCAGGAGCCACTTTTCTGGAAGCCAAGGCTTGTTACCCCCCAACAACCCTCCCAAATTTTAGTCACTTCTATTGGGCAAGGGCAAGTAAAACCTGACAGACTGTCTTACAGCTTGCCTGGGAACATTTGTTTCCCTATTTACCCTTCAAAGTGAATCATTCCCAAGGTTGACTTTAATTAATTCTGATGTAATTCACTTCCTTTCACTTAATAATTATTAAAAATTTCAGGGCAGGGTGCAGTGGCTCACGCCTGTAATCGCAGCACTTTGGGGGCCAAGACGGGATGATTGCTTGAGCCCAGGAGTTTGAGACCAGCCTGGGCAACATAGTGAGACCCCATCTCTACAGAGAATTTAAAAATTAGCCAGGCGTGGTGGCATGTGCCTCCCAACTACTTGGGGTGCTGAGATGGGAAGATTGCTTGAGTCCAGGGCTCAAGCCCCTCCCTTGAGTCAAGGCTGCGGTGAGTTATCATCACGCCACTGCACTCCAGCCTGGAGGACAGTATGAGACCCTATTAAAAAGAAAAATAAAACAAAGAAACAGGACGAGAAAATACATATATGTTTCTTAAGGTAGTTATTGAAAGATTTTTTAAAAAATTGAGACAGGGTCTTACTTTGTCACCAAGGCTGGAGTGCAGTGGCACAATCTGGGCTCACTGCAGCCTCGACTTTCCAGGCTCAAACCATCCTCCCGCCTTAGCCCCCAAGTAGCTGGGATCACAGGCATGCGCCACCACACCCAGCTAATTTTTGTATTTTTTGTAGAGTTAGGGTTTCGCCATGTTGCCCAGGCTGGTCTGGAACTCTTGGGCTCAAGCGATCTGCCCGCCTCAGCCTCCCAAAGTGCTGGAATTACAGGCATGAGAAACTGCACCCAAGCCCAAAATCTTTATAGCACTCCTTTACCAAAGAAGAATTACACTGAAAATTTAGATTTATAGGGATTATACTGTTAATATATAGCTGGCAGTCCTGAGCTGGAAGCTGTCTTGTCATTCAGGAAATTTCCTGGAGAAATAACCTTCCTGATTCCATATTCCTGGGGGCAACACAATTGAAGATGGAGGGCCAGAAGAAATACTCAAGTCAGAAAGCTGCACAGCATTCAGACAAAATCTGGTTGGAGAGGAAAGCTCTTTTCATAATTTAGCGAGCTTCCCCAGCTAGCCTGTAGGTGGGTGTGTTTAACAGAAGAAAGCAATGGGAACCCGCCTGTCAGCCAGCCTTTCGAGCTAATTAGCTCAGCATACAACAAAGATAAGTGAGCCTGGGAAGAGGGCCCCCTGAGGGGTCTTTAGATTCTGGGAAATGTCTGATTGGCAGATGTTAAAAGGGATTCCTTGGTAATCCAGTGCATCAATGAGCTGCAGAAATTCAGCCCAGGACTGCAAGAATTCAGGCATGAGGACACTGTACAGGAGGCTCACACAGGCAGACCCAAGATGGACAGAACCTTGGAATCTCTGAGACACATCATTGCCCAAGTCTTGCCTCACAGAGATCCGGCTCTAGTCTTCAAAGACTGTAAGTACTGAAGGGGGAAAAGTTTTTTGACTTTTTAGAAAATAGTCCTAAACGTCAAGTCACATTCTATTTAAGTAAGATTTCTCCTAAATCTCTGCAGTCGTATGCTGTGTTCTAAGTGATATTTTAACTTGTTCCTGACTTCAGCCAGAAGAACGATTTCATTTCACCTACAGGCATTAGGCGCTGGGTTATTTTGTCAGTAATACATCTTGCTAACTATTTAGAAGTCTCTTCTACAATCCAAGACCTGCCTAAGACTTAATGAACTTTTTCTGATGCTTTTTAAGTAAAGCAAAGCTGACTGGTGTTGAGATTAAACCTAAAAATAATTTGGAAATGATACTAGAATATATCAATATTTGTTAACCTGTTTAATACTCCACAACACATATTAGTTATGTTAATTCAAGTATCGTGTTTGTCTGAAAATATTTGTTGCAAACCAGAATTAACAGTAAATCACCACTGAACTTTTAAATTTTGATAACAGATTATAATGCTTTAGTTAAAAGGCCAATAAAATGAGATGCCTCCTAACCTCAGCAACACTCCCTGTGTGGACCCCCCTACCACCATCACCAATTTATACAGCATGGCAAAGTTATTCCAAAATCTTTTTTTTAATGATTTAAAAATAATTCAATCAAGATTTCCAATTCTAGCGATACTATTAAACCATTTGTCATATAACTTCGTTTCTGGAACCAATTTGATTTCCTGCTGCTGCAAAACAGACTATCTTCATGTTGTATCTTATCTACAGTGGGTTTCATATTACAAAGGGCTTCTGAAATAGAACTTTGCTACGGAACTGCCCAAAAGGTAAAATGCATATGGAATTTTTTTTTAACTTCAATAGGTTGCAGCTTTCCTCTTTGTGAATCTAGTTATGTTTGTCTCCATCAAAACATCAATGGTTTGAATTTTTGCTTTCTGATTGCTGAATAATGTTCCATTCCAGATGTCCTCTTAGCTTAGATTTCTCATATGTATGTTGAAGAAAGAGGAATGTTAGGCCATTTAATTCTATAAATTTTTCCTCTTAGATGTTAAATTGTAACCAATCTGTCCTTTAAGGCATAAAGTGAAAGCCTTTTCTTTCTCTCGCTCTCTTTTTAAATATTGTCTTTAGGCATTTGCCAATAACTATGTTAGATCTAATAAAAATCACTCTCTCCACTACTCTAGCCTGGAGTCTATTCAGGTTTGTTATGTTTTTTAAGCGAAAAGGGGAGGAAAGAATGTCTCTCTCCTACAATAGAACTGAATTCACTAGTGAGGGATAAAAGGGCTCTCGGGCTGCCCAAGCTTTGGATAAATTGTATAGGACCAGGGTTCTTACGCTGAGCGTTTAAATAGGGGAAGCAGTTAAAAAAAAATAGGGGGGACGTTTTTCACTGGCTCATTGAAAACTTAATAAGTTCGAATGTGAAACTGTATAGCTCATTTTTTAGCTGAACTAAATTGCTGCGATTGTTTACAGTTTAGAAGAGAAGATAGACTAGAAAAAGGATTACAATAAAGCATACATTAAGTTCTGTCATCCAGGACTTTGCAGGACTTCTTTTATATGGGAGAACAAATAAGTGTCCTGTTTTATATACTTCATTCATTAACATAGAACCTATATTTGACCAGAGAGCATTGCCTGTTTACCCTAGAATGGACTGCTACTCGGCAACTGCTTGCATGGCTTAATAGACGTGAATATTAAACTGCCAATTCTCTCCCTTCTTTTCTAATCTGAAAAATGACTAAATGACAGTAAGCCAAATGGCACATTTCTGTACCAGGAGTTTTCCTAACTTTAAAACATCCAACCACTTACCAATCTCGTGGAATAAGTGGGAATGGGCTGCTTACTTTCTGGGACAGGACATTAAAAGTCTGTCTGGAGCCTATGCCATTGCCCTGGCAAGCTGTAGGTGCTGCACACGCCAGAGTTTGGCATATGGTCCCATTTTCTTTGGCATACCCATAAGTTGCTGCCACCACACTCCTATTGGCAGCCTGTAAAAAGCTGCCACCAGCCTTGAATGGCAGGTTCTGAGCAGTCCCCTCTCCTCCTAGTCACTCCTGGCTCCTCCTCCACTCTAACCTGCTCCAAGCTCTTTCTGCCAGAAGGAAAGAGCTGAGCACTTGAGCACATCACTGCCAATTCCTTAAGAAAAATTGCTACCTTACTTTCCTACAAGATGAAAGCTGATACAAGAATTTTTAAAACCCAGCCCAGTTGAACAAAAGAGTAAACACACACAAACACACAAACACACACACATGCACACACAAAACACTTTTAAATTTTTTCTAAATTTCTCTTCCATGAATGCAAACACAGTTTTTCTCTCTTCACTCTTTGGTTATACACAATCCAGGGAGTGTAAATGATCATGCAATTCATTTATTGCCCTCAGTTGGCTTTTGATTTTCTTAAAAACAAGCAATAGTAACTGAATTTTCTCTTCAAGTTGGTTAGAAAAAGCACCCAGAGACTTTTCTGGTCTGAAACAGATGCACATGGGAATAGTTACATTCATTTAAAGAAATAAAATTCAAATGCTTTCTCAGACGAGGAAGCTCTTCAAATGGTATTTTGCAATACATTAAACCTGTCATTTTATTTTATACAAGGCGTTCATCTGGCAATAGTTGTGATTTGTTTCTTTTTTTATTTTCTCTTCTAGAAGGAAATAAATTCCATAACACTTTTTTTCCTTTTCCCTATTTCACATTTCATATGAAAAATAATGGAAAGAGGTTTTAAATAAGATGGACTCCCAATTTGAAATTTGTTCATCTAAGCTGACACTGGACTGTTCTCCCCTGCATAAATGTCTCTATTTTAAAACAAGTAGCACTGGAAGTCTCCACACTAACAGGCAGAATCTCTGCAAAGTATAGCTTGTCTCCATATTGCTTTCCATTCTTGGCTTTGTGCAATATCCAATTTCGTTTCATGTGTCATGCATCACAACCAAAGCTGAGCTATACTAAAAGCAGCCCCTGTCCACTCTTTTGAAGAAGTGTGTTAACTTACTATTCATTTGCCACTGTTTGACAATTCCTTGCGTACTTTCTCAAAAGAAATCACCACATGACTTCAAGATAGCTATGCTTTCAGATCCTAATCTGAGTGTTAACTCTTCAAATTACAAGAGCACAATACATTTATCTGCCATCTTTGGGCTCTTTCTTCAACCATTTAATAGTAAGGCTAAGACATCAAGTCCTTATCATGTGATAGGCACTGTACTAGAAACATTTATTCTTCACAGTAAGCTAGTAATGTAGGTACTATTGTTGTTAGAGGTGAGGAAACTGAGGCACACAGAGGTTAAAATGACGTGCCCAAGGTCACTCAAGGTCACACAGCTAGTATGTGATAGAGCCAGGAATCAAATTCTGTCTTCCAACTCCTTACCTTGAAACACTATGAGACATTGCCTCTCAGAAGTGCTAGTTACCATGTCATTAGTGTTGTAATAGCAGTACAGGTTGAGTATGCCTTATCTGAAATGCTTGGGACCAGAAGTGTTGTAGATTTCAGATCATTTTTGGATTTCAGAATATTTGCATTATATATACTTTAGCACCCCAAATCTGAAAATCTGAAATCTGAAATGCTTCAATGAACATTTCCTTGGAGTCTCATGTCAGCAATTAAATGTTCTGGATTTTGGAACATTCTGGATTTTAGGTTTTTGGATTTGGGATGCCCGACTTATATCTGTTAGGAAAACAGGGAAGAAAAAGGAACTCTACCAGGAGCATAGAGGGAGCCCATTAAATAATCACATTTGAACAGAAGTGTGACAAGAAAGTGGTGAGGGGCAGATAATTTTTGATGAGATAGAACAGCTTGTCCAAAGACAAATTGGGCAATACAAGAACCATGTGCTGGGGGAGGCAGAGACAGACTGAGGAGGCAGGTTGGGTCATGCTGACATGCCGGCAATAGGGAGCCATTGGAGTTAACAGTGATCCTAAATTAGTTCTGGAAGTTTATGGCCTTATGTTGCATTGCGGAAAAGTTTATATTGACATCGGTTAGAGGTACACATCCGAATACCTAAGTTAGGGAACACTGCAGCTTTTTCTTAGCAAGAAACCATTTGCCAACTCAGACAAGATGCAAGATTTGTAAATGTCAAACATGCCTATGAGGAGAAACCACTTTCACTGACTGAAGGCCAAAATCAGGGCAAACTTTCTCAAAAAGATTGTTTAAAAAGTATCTTAATTGTCACTGTAGCCATGAGAATGAGTTGGTTTCTAGCATTGACTTATGAAGTGACATGTAATATTTCACTGATATTTTTTCCCAAATTTTATAATGAAAAAGTAAGATGGATCCTTTACTAAGCGTTGAAAAATTGGAAGCAAATTTCTCACATATTTGAGGTGCATTAACTCTTCCATTTGGGAGAACATTTTTCTGCATGAAAGGTTTTATTTATATCAGATAGGTGAATACTTTACTTCAAAGAGTACGTTTTTTGCCCTTTGGAAAAACTGGACCAGACTACAGGGCTATTAAAAACATCTTAGTAATCATGAATCTAGCTATATGCAGCATGAGAGAGCAAGAATCCTCAGGAGTCAAGTACTTTATCCACCCCATGCTTTTTAGTACAGTTATGTGAAATCAATAAATTTATAGTTTTCACATTTCACAGAAAGGAATGGAGTAGGATGTAAAGGCTGAAGATTGCATTGCATTCCACCACCCCTGAAAAAATACAGTTTAAAACCACAAAAAAAAGCCAAACAAAAATAAACCCTATAGTGCTTGCTAGCTTATTTTAAAATAATGAGTGCATCTTAATTACAGTAATTTGAACTCTGCTAATTTTAGCATCTAAACTATGGATATCTGTTTGACTGAAGCCTATTCAAATGCTAATTTTACTTTATTTATCATAGGGCCTAATTATTTTTATTTGAATTTATACTAAGGAAGAAATATAAATTTTAGTACAGCTATCAATGGCATAAGAGCTGGTTCTTTCTTTTTTCAGTAAATATACATTTGACAGAGTTTAAAGTCAAATGTATAAAAGTCTCAACCCTAGAAGACAGGTTTTCAAAATGGAAAAAATAGGTAGCTTCTTGATCACTTCATGGCTTTATCTGTCCTAGTACATTTATTTCTCATAGAAAAGTAAGATTTAACAGATCAAAATAAATATGATAGACACCTATCCTGTGAGATCAAATCTGGGACCTCTTCATTGACTGCTCTCCCATCTCACCAGAGGTCTTTGGTGGTGGTTGCTGTTGTTTTTAACAGTTAAGATTTGTTAGTCTGAACTCAATTTTAACAACTTCTGAAACTCATGTGTTAAGTTACAGCCCATAATAGGATACAGATGCATAAGGGTGCGTTTCTAAGTTATGATCTTCTGTTTAAATGACACGGTTTTACTGATTATGTGCTACAGATTGATTTAAGAAATGTAAGACAACTTTAGAAGCCTTTCACAAAAGAATCTTCTTTTTGTAATACATTTCATATTGACGTTTTAACCCCAAACGCTCTTACTTCTTTTCCTCCATGTTCAAATGCCCATGTAAGTTTAGTCTGTCGAGGTAGTTAAAACACTTCTATTTTAAAAGAAAAAAAAAGAATCCTATTGAAAGATTGACAAAATAGACAATTATTACACTCCCCATAGTTCTTTATATTTTTTTCTCTGGTGTCCATGAAATGTTTGAATTATGGTTTTGGTTTTTTTTTCCTCCTGCGATGATAATCAGTTGATCCCTATTTTGATCTCATCCCGTTAAGCAGCTGTGAGAAACCATCATTTCGTCACCACTCCTTTGGCACTTATGGCCTGTGCTATTTAGTTTACATTTCCCTCATGTGGCTCTGTACTAAGTGTTACGGCTTCAATGTGGTGTTTTTGTCCACACCTAAGTTGTAAGTTCCAGGAGGGCAGAGCTGTACCTTGTACTTTTCTGTAACCCCCAGGTAACTCCCACAGGGACACACACCTAGCAGTGCACAATCAGACATTTTTGGATTGCCAATGGTTGATTTTTCTTCCTCACATAAGGGGGGTAAGATTCTCCCCACTGTCAGGTGTTCTCCTTTACGATGAAATAAACTGTGCCAAGACCCTTTTAAGCCATTTATCTTCTGACTCCATTATCACAGGCTAATTACATGCAGGGTTAAGTTGATAGCCAGATGATACAGAAGACAGCATCAAGAAAGTCGGGGCTCTAAAGACAAACACACCCACTCGGCTAGAGCTCTGCCTTGGGTTGGCCCTATCACACTCTCTCAGAATCATTCCATATGCCATGTTGGCACAATGGCTTAAATTGCCCATCCTTACATTCATCCGTTGGATCTACCCCCGACTGTGAGTCACCAAAGTCATGCATGCACCATGCTCTTTAGAGCCAAACTCTGTGCCTTGTGCATAAACCCTGGTTAGATAGCTGTGGCAGGATCTTGAGCATTCTTATAATGACTGTTTCCAGGGAAGGAAGATGCATTATACAAAGCCACATTTACACTTATTTGACCATTTTGACTAAGAAGAACTGATCAGCAAAGCAACCAGTGTGACTAATCCTTTATTGGTTGTCTAAAATCATTGGTCCTCTAAAGTCTCTTTTATTTATTTTTATTTTTTTATTTTTATTAATTTTGAGACAGAGTCTCGCTCTGTCACCCAGGCTGGAGTGTAGTGGCATGATCTCAGCTCATTGCAACCTCTGCCTCCTGGGTTCAAGGGATTCTCCTGTCTCAGCCTACCAAGTAGCTGGGATTACAGGCGCCCACTACCGCACCTAGCTAATTTTTGTAATTTTAGTAGAGATGAGGTTTCACCATGTTGGCCAGTCTGGTCTCAAACTCCTTACCTCAAGTGATCCGCCCACCTCGGCCTCCCAAAGTGCTGGGATTACAGACGTGAGCCACTGCGCCTGGCCTAAAGTCTCTTTTAAATACAGTGCAATGTCATTACCCAATAGAATATGAGAAAGATATGTACTTTCTGATTGGATAAATAGGGTACATCAGGCTTCTATTTTATGCAGCTTTTGAGATTGAATGACATCATCTGACCCAATGTGCACATATAAACCACATATGTGGAATCAGGCATGCTGCTTAACTATGGTATACTTAAAAACTTTTTAATTTGTCTTTGTGATTCCCTCTTACACCTTCATTAATTTTTCCCCTCCTTCCTTAAAAAATTACCCTGTGCTTCCAAATATACATAAAATAAGTGTTATTTAAATTTTCCCCTAAAAGGATTTACAGTTCATCGGTTTTAAATTCTAAAGGTGAAAATTAAGCAAAAAAGTATGATATCCCTTTTGCATGTTTTGCAGAGTCTCCTGAGAGGTTAACTTTGTAAAACAACCTGAAGGATCATAATTTCCTCAGGAATATGTTTGGGGTAAGGAGTGGGAATGAAAGAAGAAAAAAAAAGCAAACAAAAGAACAAACACAACCAGCTTTCCAGTTGGTGAAGAGTTAAGCTCTGACCTGGGAGCGTTACCAAAGGAAAGTTCCTCTGCTGGGAACAAAGCAAGACTCCAAGCTGTCTCAGTCCTGCTGTGTGCTGTGGCTACCTTTGAAAGTGTCTACACAAAAGAAAAAGGGGCCCCGAGATTCCTAAATGTTGTACCCTGTGTGTCCACAAGATTCCATTAGCCTGGCCAAAACTTGGCAAAGGCTGAGTATAGTTAGAAACAACTAGACAGCAACTCTGTTTGTCAGTGTCCTGGGGTTCAGCTAAGCCCAGCACAAGACCCAAAGGTACCACATTTTTCAACTCATTTTCATGAATGTAAATGAGCGTCACACCTTGAGCTTGCCCTTTAAATTGTTTAGGGTTCCTTTTCCTGTTGCTCCTCAAGAAAACTAGGAAATAACATTGGTAAAAACAAGTTGTACATGATTGAATTGCTAAAATACAAAATACTAATTAACTTTATTTAAAAATATCACCTGCTAGGGATAATTTAATTAGAGGTTATATTAAAATATTACATAACATAAATCCATCTGTTCGGAGGTAGATAATCAATTTAGAAATATGGCGGCCAGGCACAGTGGCTCACGCCTATAATCCCAGCCCTTTGGGAGGCCAAGGCGGGTGGATCACCTGAGGTCAGGAGTTCAAGACCAGCCTGACCAACATGGTGAAACACCATCTCTACTAAAAATACAAAAATTAGCTGGGCGTGGTGGCAGGCGCCTGTACTTCCAGCTACTCAGGAAGCTGAGGCAGGAGAATCGCTTCAACCCAGGAGGTGGAGGCTGCAGTGAGCCGAGAAAACTCCATTACACACCAGCTGGGTGACAAAAGTAAAACTCCATCTCAAAAAATGTATATATATGGTAATCATCTTGAAAGCCTCTTAATGATTTATCCTTAAATGGAAGCCTTTCCAATTTGTCTTTGTTTTCGACAAGGGAAATTCTACCCAGCTAGAATATTTCCTCATGTAAGTCTTAAAGAAATTTGTTCTTTTTTTTCTGTCAAATTTATAATGGATTTTTAAGATCCCTTTTTGTGGACAAATGACTGTCTTCTATGCAGGACTTGTGTCATATTAGGTAATTGAACTAAGCAATGAACTATATGGTTTCCACTTTCCTGAAGAATACACTGTTATGAAAATTAATTTAAAATAAAATTAGCTCCTCATGGTAGTTTTTGCTAGGAGCAGGTCTATTGCCTTTAGCATCCATTGGAAAGTGAAAAATTGGGACCAAAAAAATCCACATTTTCAAATTTTGAGACATGTAGCATTTTATCCATTTATTTTCTGGCTATTAGGGAGTTCTGACTTTACCAGTGAATGTTATCAAAAGATCTTTCTCTTTTCTATCCCTGCTGCATCTCTCTTGGAAATAAATAGCACAATGTGTTCAGTTAGAGAATCTTCAGGTTGTAGACTATTTCTGGACTATTTAATGACTTAGTTTCCAATACAGGAACAGTTAGTTTCAAAGATGCAATATGAAAACATATATTCATGCCCTCTCTTTTCTTCCTTTACTTCCTCCAGTCACAAATAATAGCTAACACTCTAGTACTTACTATGTGTGAAGTTCTTTTCTGAGCATTTTTCATTTTAAGCCTTACAGCACCCCTGTGATGTAGACACTACATTCCACAGATGAGGAACTGAGGCATGGGGTGGTTAGATATCTTGCAGTGATAGAAACAGGATTCAAACCCAGACAGTCTGGCTTCAGAGAACAGGCTTTTAACTACTAAGGAAACTTCCTGTCTGTTGATAAAAAGTGGAGAGACAAGATTCAGTGCATATTTTATTGTGTAATGAACTCATGCCTGTATTTGAGGACTCTTCTATAACAAACCCTGTAATCCATAAAGCATTTAAACTCTCTACATCTCAAACTTTCCGTATGAAAACATAGATCATATATGCTTATTGGCATCCTCATTGTGTCCAATCTGTGAAAATAAAAATACAATTTTATGTATATATACACAAATGATAAGCCCTGAATGTTGAGTATGATGCCCTCTGGGTGTCCAATTACTGATGTCCTTCTCTGAAGGGGCTTCATCTCCTTCCAGGCTGCAGAAGGAACACTCTTTTGCTTAATCATCTCCTACCCACTTCTAGTGGGTTTTTCTGTCCAGGCCCCTCTCAGAGAAATGTTCTACCTTGGGCTCACCCAGATACACAAGAGCAACCACACATTCTCTCTGGGGATCCGGGCCCTTCCTTGTGGCTCCACCTCTTCATGGATGGAGCCACCACAGGCAGCACAGCACCTTTGGCAAGGGCAAAGGACAAGGGACTCTGTTCCTACCCTTCTCTCCTGCTTGGGTAAAGCTGGGACATCAGGGCAATGGGGTTCACATCCAGTTATTAAAAGAAGCTAAGTCCTCTCACCCTGTCTCTTGTCAAATCATATCCCTTCCTACTGGCACTCTTTCCTATTGCTCCCTACACAGTTCTTCAATGGGAGTATCATTATTTCTCTCCCTTCACCCATCCCTCCCTCAACCTCATTCCTCTGAGAAGGGCTCAGCTTAGGCCTTTTTCCTACACAAATTTTTCCTGACCTTTTCAGCCCACATTCATCTACTCTTCCCCTTGCATTTATTTAATTATTCTGCCATAAATTTTACATTTTACATGTCACTTTAACATCATCTCTGTTCCACAATTTAGCACTCTAATATTTTGTTCATTAATTATATGATGAATATATTATTTCCCCAGTCGGATTGTAAATCTCCGTGGGCAGAGACCCGTCTTGGATTTTTCTATTACTTCATAGCATCAAGGTTAGGGTCAGCACATAGACATGCCAATGCCACATTGCAGGTTAATTATGGCGTTCTGTTCCACTGATCCCATATGGTATTTTTCAATTCTTTTCAACAGAGTGCTTCAGGCAGTCAACATAAATCAATTAGTGTTGGCATCCAAGACAAACAGACTTATTATCCCTGTTCAGGAGTTTCCTAAGTACTAGTTCTTGTGAAGGTACAACCCAAGTGAGTAGGCAGCCAGCAACCACGTTTCTACCCTCACCAGGCTTCATCTCTCTCTACCTGAGACATGGTTGCCACCAACACACCCATGTTGTTTGAACACCATGGTGGTCTATCCGTGAAACCTCCTATTCCAGAATTAAGTCCTGACCACGCTGTGGATCACAGTGACTTCACTTACTTTCTACATGTTCATTCAATTGCACTAAAGCTGTTTAGACTATGTCGAGGTTTCTTAGATTCCAAATGAATTCAGTGACTGCTTCTAGGTGAGTATCCAGCCTGTGCTGGATACCAAGGAGGCTACAGAGAAGAATGAGCCAGAGTTGCTGCCCTCTAGAATCCCAGTCTGCTGTGAGTTAAATAACAGAAAACTGTATTCTGTAAGATGAATTGTTACCACAAGGCATTTCATTCCTCTGGCCAGAAGGAAGTACAGCCAAGTCTGACTGGATACATTTAGCCAGGAGCACCACATCCATTTTATTAGCATAGTTTATAGGAGATTAAGTGCTAAGACATAGGGCCACTCATGGAATAAGAGTTCAGAAAAGGAGGTACATGTGGGTAGGAGCCAGTGAGTAAGACACAATGGAGGAGGTGTCATTTCCCCTGAAGTGTGGGAGTAAGCTGGATAGAAGGAAGGGAGGGGAGGGACACAACACTCAAAATAGGAGGGAGAACTTGAACCAAGGTACAGATAACAAATAGGCAACATGTGTTCAGGGAGGTGTGATGAGACTGTCCAGGCTGAAGCTAATCAGGAATTTCTGCTCGAGAGGGTCAAGGGTTAAATAACCAAGGTGTTCCATGTTGCTGGATGTCTTCATCAGTTAACTGGGAAAGCCTCAATGCTGACCTTTATAATAAAAGAAAGGAAGCTTCAGGAAGGGGAAAATGAAAACCTCACTTACAAGAGACTTGCTTGGGGATCTAATACTACTCTGAAAACTCTGTTGTGTTCAAATTTCAAAATACAGTGAAGAAGAAAGTAGCCACACTAATGTCTATAAACTACATGGCACATTTTCTTGCTATTGAAACACAAAATATTTAAAACTCCTGTAGGGGCCTATCACCGTGTTAGAGAAAGCAATTAGGGGTAGTAGAATGAATTAAGAAGCTCGATCTGCAAAGTCACTTCAGAGGTACACTGCTTTCTTTACTGTCAGCAGTTCTAAGCTGATAGAAATCACAAAAAGGAACTGGATTTCATGCTATTATTATGACTCCTCCTAACACTTATGTCTCCTTCTACTTCTTACGTCCCTTGCCTCAGCAAGGGATTTGATATTCTGCTTCTTTATTGTAACTTTATCAGTTAAACATCAGTTACCTTGACAAAAGCAAACCCAAAAGATGATTTGTGAAAGTTAAAGGCAGAACCAGAAGTGTTGCTCAGCTCATCCTTAATTCAGTGTCAGCCCAACTGCTACCCCTCTGCCTTCTCCAGAGCTCCAGCTTAGGAGTCACTGCTTCCTGTGTCCGGTGTCTAGATTCGCTGTATGACTGATTTATCTTGTCCTGGCTGTGGATAAAGTCCCTTCCCTTTAGTGTCCACTGGGAGAGAGTAGAAACTTTTCAAAAAGAACTTTACTAAACTTTCGGAGAAATAATGCAAAGCCATAGATAATGTGTTTTCGACTATAGCTTCCTGACCCTGAGGTGGAAGGCACAACCAGGCAGAGAGCTGGCCTTGCCAGAAGGCTCATTTCTCTCTACGGGGGAAACCAAGCCCCTCAGCAATCTCTGTCATTGAGTCTTATTTCTCTTGAGGTCCCTCCTTTGTTCTTTGAAAGAAAGGGCTGGAATGAGAGGCTCAGTCACAGCCCCTCCTGAGCCAGTCTGTGGGTATTTACACCATTGCTTTAACCAGAGCAGTTGGCTGAAGATTGATGATAAGGATATTGGTTTACATGCACATGGATTGCTCATTCCGTATGACAATTCCAAGCTGGAAACATGTCATATGACTTGTTTGAAAATGTGCAAATAAAGTCTTTTCTTTCATTTGACTTTGTCAAGAACAAATGTCAGAAAAATGGCCCACGGAAAAAGGTAAATGAAGTAATTCTTGGGGAAGGCTCTCATGCCTACACTACCAACAGCCTCACAAATGCAGCCCATCTTCTATACTTTTGATAACATTCAAATACTTGACTAACATTTATTATGTTTCTACTATGTTCCAGGGGTTGTGGGGAAATGATATAATTCTTTCTCCAATGAGCATTGTTTATATTACAGATAGACAGCATGAAAATAACTTAAGTTCTATTATATTACGGAGTATCTCAGGATAAACCAAGAACATGGACTATAGAGGCAAAACTAGGTTAAAAATCCTAGGTCTAAGACTTAGTAGCTGTGTGATTACACCTTCAACTTCTTTTTTTTTTTCCTTTGTAGGATGTGAATGATAATACCTATTTCAAGGGGGTGCTGTAAGGATGAAATGGGAAAATGCATATAATAGGTACATTAGGAGGATAGGAATGGTCACTTCTTCCTACAGCAAGGCATCTCAAATTTTAACATGCACCAGTTTTTTTTTTTTAATCTTGTTAAGAAGCAGATTATATTTCAGAAGGCCTAGGGTGGAGCCTGAGATCCTGCATTTTTAACAAGTTCCCAAGTGATATCCATGATGTTTCTTGCGGGTAGGGCGTGCACTTTCTTTAGCAAGGGCTTTGAGATTATTTTGTTTTTGTTTTTGAGAAACTGATGCTGGAAGCAAGTCTTGAAAAAGAGTAGGTACCATTCAAGAAGACAATAGACAGTGGAAAGAAGGGCATTCCAGGAGGATGAATGGAAGTACTGGCTTTTGAGAAGCATAAGAAGCATAGGGAGTGAGGAACATGAAGGGTGAACTTGGGGAGAGGAGGTTAGGACAAGAGAGAATAGTGAGACATAGGGTCTTCTATGCCTTGCCAAGGAGTTATTCATTCCATAGTTAATAAGGGACCCATAGAAGGACTTGAAGATGTGAGTGATTTGACTTGAAGTTGTGAGTGATTTGATCAGCTATGAGATTCAGTGATATTACCCCGAAAACAGTGGGAATATAGGTTGGATGGGAGGCTGGTTGGAGTCAGGAGGGTATTGTGGTATGCTTGATGAGATACAGTGAGCATGAACCAATGCAGTAATGGCAGTATAGACTGAAAGAAACTGATGCTGATGGGAGACATCAGGATATGAAACTGACAAAACTTGGGCATTTATTAGATATTGAAAGAGGAAATGAAGTTTAAGGTTTATGCCCAGTTTCTGATTTAGGTAACTAGGTAGATGATAACATCACTTTTTTTTTGTAACCCAGGAGAAAAAAAAGTAATTCAGGAGGAAGAGAAGAGTTTATGAAAAAGAAAATGAGTTGAGTTTGAAAATATGTTGAGTTTTTGCAACATCCAAATGGCAGTGTCTGATAACAAAATTGGAGATGCAGGAGAATAGTTTGGGAGCTGTCTGTGTATATTATGGTGGGTTCTATCATTCAAGGAGAATAGCTGGAAGAGAAGCAAGAGGAGACAAGACAAGATTTCCATGCTAGCCAACATGAGTAGTGAGCAGAGGAAGAGAAATCCACAAAAGACACCAAGGAGAAATGATCAGGAAGAGATGCAGACTGAGGAGGAAAAGCCTAGGGAGACAAGGTTTCTAGAAGAAAGTTATCAGCTTTATCAAACACAGCTAAGAAGTCAAGTAAATAAGGACTGAAAACCAGGAATTGGTACATTTGTAGTAATTTCAGTGGAATAATGTAGAGGAAAGCCTACATTACTTGCAGTAGGTTAAAAATAAATGGAACATAAGGAAGCAGAGATAGTCAATGTGGAATATTCTTTCTAGCAGTTTGGCTATATTGGGAGCATTTTAATAACTAGTAGCCAGACATAGTTCCAAGATTGAGTGTTTCATTTAATTGATTGATGGATTCATTCATTTATTCACTTAATAGTTGTTTTGAGCACACTTTTGGCTGCTGGGAAAGAGTGAATAATGAGGGAACTTTTAAAAATAGGCCATGGGAGTGACTAAGAGAACAATTCCAGGAAAAGCAGCACAAATTCATTTGAGACTGTAGGAAGTAAGGTGGAGCTGAGCATTTGTGCAGATGGGTCCCTAGACATAGGGATGGATATTGCACACTTGGTAGCTCAAGTTTATTCTGTAACATGGAAGGCAGGATCATTGGCTGGGCACTGAAGGTACAACTGCACCTAGAGATCAACTATGTATTGATTGACGCCTACTCTCAAACTTGGGTGATTTTCTTCAGCAGCTCTTGAACCTCTGCTCATATTTTCTTTGAAATTGTCCACAAACCTTGTTGATGCTACCGCCCCAAATAAAGAAGCATGTGTTTCATAAATAGAGCATTTTCTGATATACCCATCTTTGGAATTCCAAACGGCAAGCTGGCCTTCTTCCCTCTGCACTTCATTTGTCTGGTTTTCAAGTCGACAAGAACAGATAGAGATAGAAAGATGGATTGTGTGTCTGTATGTATATATATTGCACTCTTGGTGGGTGATGACATCTATGGGATCATCAGAGAAATCTTACAAAATTGCAGAATGAAAAATTTGAAAACTTCAACTTTTATTCACACAGAAATCTGACTTAGTGCATACCTTCAAACTCTTTAATCCCAAAAGCTTTACATGCCAAAATTCTTGTGTTCATTTTCCCTAGATTATCATGCATTTTACCTAGATTATCATGGGTCCTCAACTTCCTCCTCCACTTCTCAGCTAAACACCAGTCAACAACTGACTGACAAAGTATGAGGCTAATAGTCCTTGTTGACAAGAAGAGCAACAGGCTACTGGCATTAGTTACAGTCTTCAATCTTTAGGACATCTCTGCTGACTTCTGGAGGTCAACTGCAAGCAGAGACTCAAGTCAGCTAGCTCATAGATATTTGTTTCCTCAGGGGTGGGAGGGAAAGGAGGAGAGTAGGGGACAGAAATAATAGTTTAGAAAATAAAAGTTCTAATTCTATTTTGAGTTACATCAACTAGTAGAAAATATTATTTCAGGGTGGGCACAGTGGCTCACGCCTGTAATCCCAGCACTTTGGGAGGCCGAGATGGGCGGATCACAAGGTCAGGAGATCGAGACCATCCTGGCTAACAGTGAAACCCTGTCTCTACTGAAAATACAAAAAAATTAGCTGGGCGTAGTGGTGGGCACCTGTAGTCCCAGCTACTCAGGAGGCTGAGGCAGGAGAATGGCGTGAACCAGGGAGGCAGAGCTTGCAGTGAGCCGAGATCGTGCCACTGCACTCCAGCCTGGGCGATTGAGCAAGACTCTGTCTCAAAAAAAAAAAAAAAAAGAAAAAGAAAATATTATTTCAAATATTTTCAAAAAAATTAAAAAGCTCTGTAATGACCAATTCTCAACTTGACCATTCAATATGTATTTTATTGATTAATTCAAGTATCCCCTCACTACTTTTAACATTTTCCCAATTTCTTTCCCAAATCACTTCTTAAATTACTAAACACTGCAGTTTTTAAATATACACAGGCAACCAGTTCCTTAGGAGTTGCCAGAATTTGCCTGAACTATACACCATGAAGCTGATCAGTGACCTACGGAGGAGGTGCAGACACCTAGTGCTCTAGTAAACGCTTAGAAAGTGGCTATACAATGATTTTGCCTCCAGATCGCACTCTGAGATACTCCAGACTCTCTGAAAAATGTCACTGTCCAGAATTTTAAAGCAGATCCAAAAATATATTCAGGATAATGGCAAAGGGCATAGATGCCGTGTTACACAAAGCATGTTTGAAAGAGCAAAAACTATTTAATCTAGAACTTGAAAAAACATGAGTGTTGTCTGTTTAGTGTACTTTTCATATGCATGTGAGAGATGCCACCTGAAAATGGCTTAAGGAAAAAGCAGGTGGGTTGGTTAGATAACTTCAAGTCCAATCAAGGATCCTGGATTATGGGCATAGCTGAAACCAGGAGCTCAAACTATGTTGTCAAAACTTAGCCCTCCTCCATCTCTTTACTGAACCGTTCTCTGGGCTTTCTTCTCAGCCAGATTTTCTTCTTGCTTGGGCAGCACCATGCTTACCTCCTACCGCTCCAGAAACCCCACTGAAAACAGGAAACTTTCAACATTTTCAACACATTCATTGTCCCTAAATGGCTTGGCTATGGCCAAATTCCCACCTGCACCCCTCGAGACCACATGATTGTTCAAGGAAAATCTTGGTGCTATTTCCACAAGCAGAGAAGTGAATGCCAGGCAAGCAAAACAACAGATGTCTTATACTGCTTTTAAACATGTGGTGGGCTCCCATGTGGATAAGGAAATAAACTTTTTGAGGCCTCAGAAATGAGAAGTAGACCCTCTGCATGAAACTTACAGGAAAGCAGATTTCAGTTCACTCCTACAAGGACTTTTTCACAGAACCATTAGCAGTTGAAATAGGCTGCCTCAGGTTGTGGCAAGTACTAGGTCCTTCCACATGTTCAGGTACAGGCCAGATGAGCAGCTGTCAGGAATGCTGGCGAGGAATTCCTGCATTAGGCAGGGCTTTGCCTACATGACCTATAAGGTCACTTTTGACTCTACAATTCTATTATCCTTGTTAATTTCTACAATTTAATTTGCAGTACAGGATAAACAAACCAACCTAATTTGATCTGGAACTACTGCAGGCTATCACAGGTCATTTAATCTAAAACATATGGCTCTAGCCATTACTATGTTTTCTGAAATACTCGAACAGACCTTGTTCTTAACAAGGTCTTCATGTTATTAGTTTCACTCATGGATTTTTCCAGCCTCCTGCTTATTCTACAACTGCCTTTCATTCTCGTTTAGACTGGGGTGGAAGGAGCATGAAAGAGTTCCCTTCTTTCTGACTTTCTCTTCTTAAATCTTTGAAGGCTTAAGAATCTATGAGAAATGAGAAAGAGGACCACAGATAATCACAGCTCTGGATAAAGTATATTAAGACAAATGTTCAAAGCACAATGAGATTTTTAATTTTTATATTAAAAATTAATTTATAGAGTAAATTTGAAATACTGCTATATTGTTTTAATTAGGGTACCAAAACCACTTCTTGAGCCTTACTCATTAAGAAATATACATATTTGCATTTGTAAATAACAGGTTCAATTTGTATATTTTAACATACTTTAAATATATTTAAATAAAGTATATTCTTTCACAGCTAAAAGCCCCTCCACCCCACTATCCACATACCCAGCTCTACTTAAACTGGAACTGTCATGCTACAGAATCCAGATTGCAAATAAAATTTTGGTTTTGCACCAGATTATGTCCATCCTTAATAACTGATGGTGTTTCTTGTCTTTTTCAGTGAACGTTGTGTCAATGTTACAGGAATTTTGGGAAAGCAAGCAGCAGCAGAGGGCTGCATTCCCAAGTGAAGGTGTGGTGGTCTATGAGTCACTGCCAGCTCCTGGGCCTCCCTTTGTGAGTTACGTGACCCTCCCAGGGGGAAGCTGTTTTGGCAACTTTCAGGTAAGAAGTAGCCATTAATTTGTCAGTGAAAGTTCATTGGGCTAAAATTAAGTAAACCTTTTTGTAAACTGGTAACATTACAAATTTTCTTGGAAATAGTGAACAAAGTTGTACCATATCCTATGAATCAAAACAACCAGAAAGGAATTAAATTTGCCAATATCCTTTATAAATACCCTTTTAATTGAGTAAATTATCCCTCAATTTTCAATAACTGGCAAAGATGTTTTATTTCTTGCTTATGGATACCGTGAAACTCGTAAGCAATCAAGTTTCTCTCTTAGTTTGTCAACTAAATAGCCCAAGGCAAATTTTCAGGTCATTTTTTTGTAGTGTAAGTCTACAGAACTTAATATCATATAATTTTTAAGACTAACATCATACCTGATACTATTTATATTTTTACCTTTACTCTCCCTTTGAACTTATGAAGTCACTCATTTATTGTATCCTGTTACCAGGTGTATCTGTTTTACATGGTTTCAAATCCTTCACTGAGTGAGGGAAGGGTATAATTTAATAAACAGACCTACAAACCTATGCTGCCTCGGGGAAGTCAAAGAAGGATTCACAGGAAATATAAATGTGAACTGAGGCATTCAGTTGATGATGTCTTGGCCAATGGGAAAGGGAAAAAATGACATTCTTAGCATAGGGAACCATAGCATTTTCAGAATTAGGGAAGCATAAGGGTTAATGTGTGTGGCAAGGAACGGTTGGGAGAGGACAGGTAGGCACTCACATCAAACCATAAGAGATCTTCATACTTTGCAAAGCAGTACAGGTTTTATTCTATATAAAATCAGAATCTTTGAAGGATTCTGAGCAGAAGAGTGATGTATTCAAATGTACTTCAGAAAGATTACTCGGGTCACAGCATGAAGATGCTTTGGATTTAAATGATTTAAATGGCTGAGAGGCTGAAAGTGATGAGTGCCCATGGAGACAAGCTGCAAACACAGTATATTCAGGAGCTAAAGGTGAAGGGACTTCACTAGGAGTGAAAGTTGGGATAATACTTTCATGCCTAATGAAGTCTCTTCACCTTCACCTTTACCAGTGGTCAGCCCTGGCTTTGGCCACTGGGTGGGAAACACAGGAGGAAATGGAGCGGGTATGTGAAAGGTGAGGACGAAGAAAGTATGAAGTGCCTTGAAGCCAAACAGAGAACAGCAATCGCCCTCCCCTATCCAAAAAAAAAGTAAGACCTAAAGCTCAAGAAAGAGATATGGGTTGAACTTCTACATTTCTAAGCGGAAGCCACAGCTACAGGTACCACTGCCAAGTGAGAATGTGTGGTGTGAGAAGATGATCAAGGAATGCTCTTAGGAACAGTTTTAGTGGGGGAAATAAAAGGAGAAAGATTTCTCTAAAAAGCCCATTGCCCAGAAAGAGACAAAGAACCAGAAGAGGGGATTTATGGAAACCGAGAGATGTGACATCTTGAGACTGAGGATGAAGTGAGCAGCAGTCAGCCACAGGACAGATGTCCAATGAGATGTTTCCACTGACTGTGATGAATGTGAAATCCTTATTAACCTTCCAAAAAGTAATGTCAATGGAGAAAATGGGATACAAATTAGATTACAGTAGATTACAGTTTTTAGAGTAAAATAGGGGTTTAGAAGTAGAGATAGTGTCCTTCAGTAAGGATTTAGAGGGCTCCTTCTTACTCTGGTGGTCAGCACTGCTTGTGAAAATAGGACCACGTTGCCTATTGTCCAGCGGGGAGTTGGAGACAAAACATGTTCTGGTCAAACTGGCATCAGTGGCTTCCAGACATCTAAGCCATAATTAAAGCTGGGAAGGACAACTAAAACTGAGCCACTGAATATTCAGACAGTTCTCAAATAGCCTACAAAGATGGGCCAGAATCAACAAGATGAACTCTTAGAATATAAAATAAAAATTAAAAAAAGTCTCAAGATTGAATCAAGATGGAGTGGACTTAGCACATTCTTCAAACTCTTTTCTAGTCTGAAATTCCCTAAAATGTCAAAGACATGTTTTAAAATAAGTAAATTCACAATAGTGCTAGGCAAGAAGAAAGGGTGCCATTGGAAAAGATGAACTTTGAGGCAATTCCAGGAGACGAGAGTAGAATCAAATTATTAGGGGCAAAGATGCCACAGTCTAAATATATATAGGAGAAATGTATTGTGAAAGTAAAGAAGAGCTAGAGAAACTCCAGGTTCACATGAACAAATGCAAAGAGCAGAATGCAGTCCTGGGGTAATTTTAAGGCTAATCAAAAACTGCTTTCAAAACTTCTGACCCATCCAGACAGTGAGGTGTTGCCTTCCCCACTCCGAACAGTAGTCA
The DNA here is from genome assembly GCF_028858775.2 of Pan troglodytes. NCBI lineage: Eukaryota > Metazoa > Chordata > Mammalia > Primates > Hominidae > Pan > Pan troglodytes. The sequence goes on along the minus strand of NC_072402.2, from coordinate 94,796,775 downwards.
GCAGTGTGTTTTTACCTCTGGTGAATGAAAGTGAATTGACTGAGGAGGATTATTTGAATGTGGGTATAGAAGCCTCAGAACAGAGCTTAATGTAACCGTAGACACCAAAGACACGGATGAGAGGCAGCGAAGGGGAAAGAAAGGCAGCCATTGAGGAAGAGGCTCTCCAACCCACTTGTGCCTGCAGGTCCCTTATTGAGCATCCTAAGGTGAAGTCTGCCTGTCAATACACCCCATTCAATATGAAGCACCCAGCTGTCCTCTCATTCAGGGGAGCCCCTCTGGGGAAACAGACATTCTCAAGCATAGAGGAAGGTTTTGTCAGCCATCTAAACTAATGTACTTGTTTGTCCATCTATGTCAATGAACTTAAGATCACCAAACATTTAAGGAAAACCAAATGCATAAAAGACCAAAGGCAAGCAAACAAAAGAACAAAACAATTCAAGCAGCACAGAATGTAAAAGAGTATTAAGTTAATATCCTCAGAAAATTTTGAAAGGATATTTCTCTCTAAAACAGCTATTAAAATGGAGCAAGCAGGGAGCAAGAAAATGAAATATGATGGCCAAATTAGAACAATAAGTATAAAGAATTAAGAGGGGTAAATAGAGGAGCAGACATAGACAGCCAAATTAGTAAGGAATAACTGAGTAAAGTCTTCTATAACTTAGAGCAAAAAGACAGAGATGGAAGACAGTACAGGAGACATGCAGATAAATTTTGGAGGTAAACATCAATTTAGTAAGAGCTCTAGAAAGAGACAAAGGAAATAGAGGGGAGGAAATAAATAACAGAGGCAATTTTCTTTGAGTTAAAGAAAAGCATAGGTTGTCAAATTGAAATGGCCCAACATATTCCAAGCAGAATCATAACAAAAGAAAAGCACAGCTCTGTGGTTATGTGGGACTTAGAGACAGCATTCTGCTTAAAGGTAGATCAAGGGACTTTTTTGATACTGCATATGTACACTATCTGTTTTTAAAATTAGATTGAACATATACGTAGCTTTAGGGAAACTTCAGGGGGCATTAGCTCCCTGAAATGGGACAAAAACTGGCAAACTTGGTTAACAAAATCAAAATCTATTTCTTTGAAAAGACAAATAAGAAAGACAGATCTTTGGCATTTCTGATTAAGGAAAAAAGACACACCACACTAAGCATTAAAGAGAGGATATAATCATAGGAGTGTAATATAAGAATACTATATAAATCATTATTCATTGAAACATGAAAACTTAGATGATATGGACTACTTTCTGGGAACTCTTTACAATCTTTGCAACTCTTATATAAACATAGCATTTGTTTCAAAATAAAAAGTAAAAAGGGGGGCTTCAATGGCTCCCTATTACTTTCTTATTAAAGCATACATTCCTTACTCTGGCAATAAAGATTCTACAGCTGGTCCAACTTTCCCTTCCAGTTTTATCCCCCCGATTTCCTCTTCTGACACTTGATGCTTCCACCTAACTGTTCCTCATGCATGTCTTGACCTCTTCTAACCACTCCCATACTCACATTGAGATCTACTTAGGAAATGCTATTGCCACCTTCTCTTCATGTCTAAACCCTGACCATCTTCCAGGACTCCACAAAAAGTTTTCTCTGAATCTCCCTGATGGAACTCCCTACCTCCTGTGATTTCCCAAAGCAGTGTTCTCTGTTTCTCTACTAGGCTTAATGTTTTCTACCATATGCTCCAGTTGTCTATGTGCATGTTCTTTCCCTTTACTGAAATGTAAGTTATAGGGATGGGGTGTGTATCCTTATGTTCCCCATGACCTCAAGGACTGTGTTTTGCATACAGTGCATAAAGTGACTAATAAATTGTCTTAAGTGAATAGCCAAATGAATGAATAACAAATCCAAAGAATAAATGAAGTTAATGTTTGTCCATTCTTGTATGTAACCAATAGTCAGCTAAGATCATTCACCTAAATCTGCAAGATAGTGGGCTAGGAAGGAAAAGTCAGTAACAGTAAAATCAGCTGATATTATTTTGTTCATATCTGTGGTTAAAGTTTTGAAAATGGATGAATTTAAAAGTATTGATTAAAAATATCTTATGATTCTCTCTGGATTTAATTTATGCATAGCAACTTTTTCCCCATCCGACTCTTAGGACCATAAATAACCAAGATGTGGCAGTACTCACACCCAGGCATGCATTATATTTGTTCATACATTCATTATACTCTATCTAGAATATAATGCATTTGACAGATTGGTGAATGGATCTAGAAGATATGAGTGTAAGAAATTCTAGTGTTATTGTTTTTGTTTTTGTTTTTGCTACCCGGAGAAGTATAAATTTTCCTATCATCTCATAAATTTTGACCCAAAATGATAGCTCTTCCCTTAGGTAATAAATTCAACATCCTCCTGTGGTCTTAAAAAAAAAAAGAAAAGAAATAGGAAACAAAATGAAAAACTGAAAACTTCAGCAGGGAGGCCTCTTGATGATTTCTCTGATCATTTTAGGGTCCCCTTTTCTTTATGTTTAAATCATCATATTTTAAGGCTCTCAGGAGGACTGTTAACATCTTTGCTTAAAAAGATCCAGAATTTCCTGAATCAAGTATGTTTTGAAAATGTGTTTGGGTGGTTGGCTGCCAAATCTGGCCCCTTCACCCATTTGGCCCTCCAAAATATGACTTGAGAAGGGAAACCAGGGGGAAAAATGAAAGAACATTTCTCCTAAAGCAATGTGCTTACACTTTTCTTTGTCAGTTCAGAAACCATCTTAAATGCTATTTTCACCATATAGCATTTCATCATGTTTTTGCCAGCAGTTGGACTATAAGAGCCTACATGCTCATTCCTGCAATGCCTTTCACATAATCAAATGTCACCCCTGTGCATTACAAATCATTTCACGATGGATTATTAATGCCAAGACCATGTGCTGAAACATGGAGAAACCATTATGCCAGCAGTAGCCTTCTTACTGAGCCATGGACGTCACCACCAATGGTGCCAAGTAATTGAAAATACTTGAAGTGGAGTATGGGACTGGATTGTGGGACTAATCCCTCTGGTTTCAGGCAGTTTCATGAAAGCTGTAAGAGATTATGCTCATTCATTCTTTAGGAAAGTAGTATTCAGACTGAACTTTAGTTTTCTGATTAATCAAAGGAAAGCAGTCCAGTCAAAGACTCTGATGGATACAAACCACTGGCTTTTATGCAAAGAAGCCTCTCACTGAAGTAAATGGGAATGAAGTAAATGAAGTAAAAGCTGTGTCCATGAAAGCTAATTAAAGAATTTTCAGTTAGCCTTGACACCACAACCTACAAAAAACAGTAACACAGAGAGAACGAAAGAGAGAGAGAGAGAAAGCAGCCATAGCCCTGCCTTTAGACCAGGCCTTCATAAGTTACTACAGGATAGAAAAAGAGAAGTGAAAATATAATTTTATTTCTGCATTTCTAAAAAATAAATAAAATAATCTACTGATTAAAAATTTTTTTTTCAGAAAGTTGTATTGAAACACATTAGTACTTATTGGATCGTTTATAAAAGAAATAATTTTCTAATATTACAAGCATTAAGTATTTCATGTATTTTAGACATATTTGCTTCATGCCACTTTTGTCTAGGCAGTTAATCCTTCCCTAGCCACATATCATGACCATGAAAACTTGCAGTAATTTCCATTTTTTTACAATAGAGCAATACAAGGGCCATCAGATCCACGTCTGGCTCCCCTCTTGATGAACTCAGAAGGAAAGCCACTCATTGTTGCAGCAGCTGTTTTTGCTTCCAAATCCAAAAGGGTATTTTATCTTATTTTATATTTTGATTTAAAGGGTTTGTGATTCAAGTTTTGCTTTCAAGTCAGTGACGTGGTCTTCCACATATAGCCTGCTGGAATGACTTGAATTAATGCATTTCATTCTTATTTTGACTAAAAAGCAAAAATTTCCTCGAATATAGTACTAGAGCATGTGATTATTTATGTGCATGAATTATGATTGAATAAAAAATGCCTCCTGACAAAAATATTGATGTGATAGCTCGATCTATTTGGAGTGAGACACTCACTCATCGGGGCATTATATCTTTTTCACATAAGTATTTTGTTGTTAAAATGGCTTCCCAGAAAATAAGTACAGGTGTTAAACACTGGGTTCTGGTACTTAGGCTAGTTGAATAGTGCCAAGCACTCTATGAAGTTGAGACAATCAATTCTTCCATAGGCAAACTGTTGATTGACCTTTTTTTTTTTTTCCATTTGTAACCAATGTTTGGTGTTGCAAAACAGGGCTGCAGAGTAGTGAGATGCGGGGTGGTACACAGTGCAGATGAGCTCCTTGCCAAGCTCTGTCTCTAAAAGGCAATGAATTCATTTGATGGGTTTTGATTTTTATGCCAATCTGGTTTTCAAACCAAAGCCATTGCCTATGCTGATATCTAGAAAAACTATTTTTCCAAGGAGCATACAGCCTTAAACAAGGTGAGGAGTATTTTAATTTTGTTTTATTTTAGTTACTTAAGGCAGTAAGCACACTTAATCTGCATTACCAGACATAAAAACGCGTTTTATACTTTCATGCGTTAAATGAGTCTTCTCAAAGTCCATGGAATTAAAAGTACATTTAAATCACAATAAACTAAGTTTATAAAATTAAGTTTTTCCCAGTAGAGAATGACTAAGAAAATTTGATTAATTCATACACTTGACTCAATGGAATTGTAATGCTCTTTTTGCTGAGCGTTAAATAAGGCCTGGCCTTGACATTCCACATCCCAAATAGGGATTTAGTTCCTGCTATAAACTTGAGACTATTGCCCAGCACTAATGCTGTTTTAATGCCTAGTATTTCTATTTGAAATTATCCATGACCTCTTCTCTGCCTCTAGGGTGGTATACCTTGACTCAGATGGACGACATGCTATGCAATGTAACTTAACTTCTAAAGGAGGTATTTCCTGGTGGAAATCTCCACAGGAAAGCATCCTGTTTTATAACTAATGAGACTCAAAGACGGGAAGGTTAGTTATAACCATTCGAAAGTCATATGTCAGCTAATTATCAGATCTTAATGACTTGCCCATGAAATTGGGAGTGCATATTGCTTTAATGAGACCCTTTATTTATTCCCCAGCCTCCTTCCCTAACTTTAATCTGTTTCCTTTTTTATTAAACAAAGTGAATAGAAATTCTTGACCTCCAAATATAGAATGTAGTGAAAGAAATGATTAGGAAAGGCCCCATGGTAAATAAAGACTTCAGACTATCTCCACAGGAGTCTCCCAGCCCCTAGTTCATAAACTTTAGAAAGATGCTCACCAGCTCAGTGAGTTGCTGAGTGGGGAAGAAAGCCTGACTCCATCTCTCCCTAACTCCCCCATCCCAACTCCTTTCACATCAAAGCAACTATAAAAATAAACCCAAATCTTGAGCCCTGATCAATTCGTCTTGTCTACACCTTAACTTGAAAAAAAGAAAAAGAATAAAAGAAAAGGAATAAAACCTCAAGGAGCAAAGCACAACATAGGCTTGTAATAGTTACCAGGGACCTTGGTCTAGGTATGTGTGTAGAATAGCATTGCGGCAGAGGTAAACGAGGAGAAGGCCAGGTGGTTTATATTATAAAAATAACATTCTGACCCACCATGTGCATGAAACATTTCTTTCAGTTGACAGGAACTGGTGAGTTTTCTCTGAAAATTGGACTCCCAGAGCAGTCCCCTCCCCCACACCTAGCTAAGACCCCCATCCCCAGCACACACAGAGCTCTAAATTGTTCCCAACATATTTGCAGCCACCCTGACCTATGGATAGACACGATATTAACTTGGGTGACTGAGTTCCAACGGTTGCCCTTTTTCACATCACCATCTGGAAGGAGAAAAAATGCTAATATATCCACAATTAGATAAATTGGAACACATGCAAATGTTCATGCTTCGGTCAGGGTAGTCAAGATTTTAAAGCACTGAAAGGGGTTCCATTAGCAACAGGGTCTGGTTTGTGGCATTCTTCGTGAAGGCTTGCTGTCAGGATGAAACCGAGGTGTTGGTGACACTGACCAGAGCTGTCAGGCAGTACGCACAAACTCCGCAAGTCACTTGCTAAAAGTCGGGCTCCAAGTCACAAAAGCAAAATGTTCCCAACCACCTGAATGACAGACCTAACAGCCGATAGGATTTGGGCAGGAATTCTCACTTCTCACAGAGTCAATTTATTTGGTTTTGCCACCTGCAAAGTCCCAGCTTTGGAAAACCCCTTGGGTACCATGTGCTATTGAATAAATGCCACCTAAATAACACTGACCTGCCCTTGACCCCAGAGAGGATGGCATCTTCAGCTTTGAATCTGCAAATAGATACAATCTGTCACATTAGCTATTACATTACTGTTCTTTTTTTTTTTTTTAATCCTGCTTCTTACAGACTGTGTTTCAACTCCTTGGCTACCATTGGGAGGCACCAGTGAAAAGGTGCCTAAAATGTGTTTTATACATTTTAGATCTGGAGACCATTTTTCTCCTGATGTCTTTAAAACACATGTATGAATAATTGTAGAAAGTCTGTTGTTTAAGATAGAAAGTTACTTGTATCAATGTCCTTCCATATGCATTCCTAAAGAAAGCACTGTGGTTGGGATGTAAGTACAGTAAAACCTTGGGATGTAGAAACAACTACTCAACACATGTATCCTGCCTATTTTCTAATACAAAGCATGGAAAACAATCATTAATCAAATGAGGGCTACCAGGAAAGTTACTGTTTCATGTCTAAATTGCTTCAGCTTGGCCAGAAGATGGTTCTATAATCAGTAAGACACCTACAGATAGTTTTAAAGTATTTCACAAATAAGTAATAAAAAAACTAATTTCTTATTAGGAATTTCTATTTATAACACATACATGACTACCAAAATTTTATTTCAATTAATATAAGAACTTCAGTTAATGCTAAATAGTTAACTAGTCATTATTTTATTTCAGGACAGCCTACTGGTCAACAAATTAATCTTGGTTAAATCTCAACATTACATAGTGTGACACCCTGGAAAATAATCATAGAAGAAATAAAAACTGTTAAGCAGAGAAGTGAAATTGAGACCTCAGTTAGTTAAGTCAGTAGTGCTTATGTACTTCCTAAGGACCTAATTTTAGAAGAACTATCATAAAGGACTTTTTTTGAACCTGAATGCTACTTTCCTTGACTCTTGGGTAGAAGCAGTTTCTCTAATGAGAAATTAGCATTTCTGATGTTAGCAGAAGTGGCTTTACAATGAAGACAATGAAGCTTCTGCAGAGGCTATTTGTAAATCACAATGCCAATCTTTTTATTTGTAATTTCATATTGTTTTTCTTAAACAAGGGCCCCCAAATTGTGTAAGCCTCAGGCCCCACAAAACTTGGTTCTGCTCCTGCCTGTTCGAAATGAGACATGGCAGGGGCAGAGGTTTCAGCAACACTCCTCTAAGAGTTGTCCTGGGTCCACATGTCAGAATCACCCGCAAATCTTATTATATGCAGACCCCCACCATCATACAGCTGAAGAGATTCTGATTCAGTAGGTCAGCTTTGGGTGCAGGAATACACATGTTTAACAAGTTCCTGGGTAACTGTACTATGAACACTAAAGTTTTGAACTATTGGTCCAAACTCCCGGCCTAGGCTTGGCAGCAATCTGTACCAGTACAGGGTACCAGTACCCTATAGGGTCCTGGTGACTTGTTGGTCATCTTAATCTATGATAAAATACAGGGCCAAAATGAGTTAGTCTTGGGGGAAATTTTTTGTTCATCAGAGCTAGGAAAGTTTATTTTTTGTTTTATTTATTTAGTTTTTGAATTTTAGTACAGACCAGGTCTCGCTACATTGTCCAGGTTGGTCTCAAACTCCTAAGCTCAAGAGATCTTCCAGCCTCAGCCTCCCAAAGTGCTGGGTTTACAGATATGAGCTACCATGCCCGGCCAGAGAAGTTTAATTTAAATGACTTTTGCTCTTGAAGAGTTATCAATACTTCTTGGAATGTTGAGCAACCTTGTGTGGTAGAATTCCAAAATCTCTTGGCCCCGTACTTCATCAACAGAGTACTTAAGGTTAGAATGAGATGCTTCCTACAAGGTAACATCTGATCTCTGGCCTAGTCGCAGTTGGCCTTTCTCCATTTTCCTTCTCCCTATAGTCCAGGAAAGCATCCAAAGGAGAACAACAGGAGGGAGGAGGATATTCAGATAATGTCAGCATATTCCTGTCCTCAGTGAGTACCATTTATCCCCACAGTGTACTGTATCTTGCTTGGCCTTTTGTTGTAAATGAAGTCAAGTTTGTCATGGGAGGAGATATCCTTGTAGTCTTATATCAAAATGACCCATAAAAGTGCAAAGTTGAAGCTTTGTCTAAAATACTGTACTGATTTAGAGAGTGCTATGTGACCTTAGGCAAATTATATATCCTCTTTATTCCAAAGTGGGTGGCCATTTCTGTGAAGAGCAAAATAGCAAAGTGGTTAAAAATCTGGACTCCCAAGTCAGACAGACCAGAGAACAAAACAAATCTTGTTTTGTTCACATCTTAAGGTGCATGACCTTGGGATGTATAACCTCTTAAGGCCTCTATTTCCTCACCTGCAAAATAACGATAATAACAAAACCAACTTTATAGGATTGTTGTGGTAACAAAATGTGATAATAAACATAAAGTGCTCAGCATAGTACCAAGCACATAGTGCCAGCAATGTGGATTATTTCATTGAGACTTCTTAATTACCTGTGGTGAGCAAAGCCTTTGTATTAGTTACCTATTGCTGCATAAGAAATAGCCTGAAAACTTACAAACATTTATTGTCTCGCACAGTTTCCGAGGATCAGGGATCTGGAAGTAGCTTAGCTGAGTGGTTTTGGCTCAAGGTCTTCTGGAAGGAGGTTGCTTTTGGTAAGCTGTCAGCTGGAGGTGCAGTCATTTGAAGGCTTGATCAGGGCTGGAGGATCAGCTTCCCATCTCACTCAGATGGCTGCTGGCAGAAGGCTTTAGTTATCTGCCATGTATGCCTTTCCTTGGGACTGCTCATAACATGGCAGTGACTTTCCCCAAGCCGGTGACTTTTCCTCTTGGTTCCACTTCTCTTCTCTTATAAAGAGATGGCAAGTGAGACCAAGACGGAAGCCATAGTGTCTTTTATAACCTAATATGGGAAGGGATTTGCCATCACTTCTACCATATTCTATTGGTTACACAAACGAACTCTGGTGCAGTGCAGGGGAGGACTACACAAGGGTGTGAATGCCACGGGGCAGGGGTCACTGGGGAATCTTACAAACTGGCTACCACTGCCTTTGAATAGCTTTCCTGAGCAATGCCACAGTCACTCTTTTTTTTTTTTTTTTTTTTTTTTACTTTAATTTTAGATCAGAGCCAGGAGGCTTTGGAATGATTATAGTGGTTTATAATCTACCAGCAAATGAAAGGCATCTGAACATCAAAATAAATGTCTGAATGAGGTCTGCTGGCCACTCGGAAAGCATGTGGCTCCACATGCCTGAGAAATTCACAGCTGACTTCAGTAAAGTCTTGACTTAAATATCCCAGCTCTGCACTTTCACAAAGTGCAAAGGACAGAAGTTGTCCTTCTATATTAACAAGTAAGAATGGTTAACAGAAAAGACACGGTTTACAAATCTATATTTATGATTAGGGCCTGGCTAAAAAATAGCAAGAATGAACTGTATAACCTGGGAAGTCTAACCCTAGCAGGAAGTTACTTTGAAATAACATCATACTTCACTCGCTCCCCAACCGATGTCTTTGACGACTGGTTTGGACACATCCATAAAATGTCCTGTCACTTACCATATTTTATTTTCTTACAGTGTTTCCCACTGTTTGATAGTAACTTTAACAGTGCCTGTTCTTACAGCAACATTCACATTCTGATTTACATTGCAACCAAGTAGATTGCCGTTTGGCTAAATTTCTTCCCCCAGTAAAGATTCTTATGGGCTGAGAGGTCCCATTAAAAGATCCCTAGAGAAAAATATGCAGCCCTTACTGGCTGAGATTTGTAGTTCTAGAATTTAGAAGAAAGCGGCTGGTTAACATTATAGACATTTTGAAGTACTTGTCTTTCAGAAATGCCAAGAACAATAGCAAGAAAAGCCCTTTGATGGCTCAGAATTTATTTTATGTACTTATTAATTGGAACACTTTCTCCCCCGTTTTAAGCAAAGATTCTGTACATTGAAATAATAAAATGAGCATGGACATGTGTCTGCTTTAAAATCTTGGTATTGGTTAGGTCTCTGTAGTCCTTTTTCACGCTTTCTGGGTAAAGGCTCTTTCTGTTCTCTCAGCTGGGCTGCACTTTGATCTCCGGAGCAGTGCCATTTGGTTGTAAACGTATATGGTGCTTTTGATCTAGTACTTAACTGGTCTTATTTAAAATAGATAGCTTCTTTTATCTAACTAGTGTTTACTAGGTCTCTCTCTCCATAAAAGATGGTTTAAATTGCTATTATTTAGATAGAAGTTGTTTCTGAAGAGTGCCTGGATCTGAATCTAATTCTCTAAATTCTAAAACTCCAACAGCTCTATGATAGATTTTGTAAAGCTAAATTCCTATTAAAATGAGCTGTTCCTACAGATGTCAGGTAATACTTGCAAAAACGTTGTTTGCTTTTTAATGGGGAACTGATTTTCCAAAGAATAATAAACATACCCTACGCTCAGGCAAAAATGGTCATCTCAAAGTGTCTGACTGCAATGACCAATTATCCATCTGAAATTCATTAATATATTTTTATATGACTAAGTTACACATACCATAGACGGTTTATTGAAATTGCGCTCATTTAAAAAAAATAAAAAGTATATATCTTTCATTCTTTTCTTTACGAGGATCTCTTGAACATTATGTCTAGTGCTTCAGTGACTTGTTTTTTAGTTTCCTAGGCTGTATTGTTGCTTATTCAGCAAACTAGGTCACAGGAGGCAGGAGACAACTAAGTCATAGGCTCTGCCTTTAGGGAGCTCACAGCCAGGAGATGGTGGGAGCAGAGCATTAGCAAACAGTTACACTGCAGTGTGGTCAGTGCCTCCCTTGGACAGTAGTCCTCCAAGCCTAGACTTGAGAGTGGTCAAGGAAAGCTTCCTAAAAGAGATGGCACTCAAGCTTCAGTGAAAGATCAGTGACTCAATGTCCTATAAATTTTCAGCCAAGCCCATAACACAAAGCCAATCTACCTTGTCAAACCCATTCTGGTTTCATACAAGTTGCCTAAAACTTAGAAGAGGTCTAAACCTTGAATGGCCTTGCTGTCTAAAGCTTCCCCCAAAGCCTTCTTGCGTGTCAACACCAAGAAAAAAAAAAAAAAAAAAACTACTTTCCACACTCATTTTGGAACTTTAGCTCCATTCTTCATTCAACGGCTACATAGAAAATCACTCTTTGGGCCCAGCACTGTGGCTTATGCCTGCAATTTCAGCACTTTGGGAGGCCAAGGCGGGCGGATCACCTGAGGTCGGGAGTTCGAGACCAGCCTGACCAACATGGAGAAACCCCATCTCTACTAAACACACAAAATCAGCCAGGCGTAGTGGCACATGCCTATAATCCCAGCTACTCGGGAGGCTGAGGCAGGAGACTTTCTTGAACCCAGGAGGTGTAGGTTGCAGTGAGCCAAGATCACGCCATTGCACTCCAGCCTGGGCAACAAGAGTGAAACTCCATCTCACAAAAAAAATTAAAAAAAATAAAATAAATAAATCACTCTTTATTGTAAGTTATAATATCTTCTTCTGCCTGCCCTTAATTGTTCTGCTTTGTTAGTCTCCTGGCAAATGTTGTTTGTTTGGTTGGTTTTTGTTATTTTTTAATTTGTGTTTGTTTTAATTCTCCTCAGTGTCATGTTCTTGCCATTTCAAAAGTCTTGTAATTATTTCATCAACACACTCACCATGTACAAGCATCTCCAAGTGCTGAGCCTGGCTTAGCCAGTGGAGGATGCTCAAGTAATATACAAAAACAGTATGGAGATTCCTTAAAGAACTAATAGTAGAACTACCATTTGATCCAGCAATTCCACTACTGGGAATTTACCCAAAGAAAAAAATGTCATTATATGAAAAAGACACGTGCACACTCATGTTTATAGCAGCACAATTTGCAATTGCAAAAATATGGAACCAACCTAAGTGCCTATCAACCAATGAGCGAATAAGGAAGATGGGGTACACCATGGAATACTACTTAGCCATATAAATGAACAAAATAATGTCTTTTGCAGCAACTTGGGTGGAGCTGGAGGCCATTATTCTAAGTGGAGTAACTCAGGAATGGAAAACCAAATATTGTGTTTTCACATATAAGTGGGAGCTAAGCTATGAGGATGCAAAGGCATAAGAATAATATAATGGACTTTGGGCACTTGGGGGAGAAGATGGGGAGGGGGGTGAGGGATAAAAGACTACATATTGGATACAGAGTATACTATTCTGGTGACAGGTGCACCAAATTCCCAGAAATCACCGCATTCCCAGAAATCACCGCATTCCCAGAAATCACCGCAAAAGAACTTATCCACATAACCTAAAAGCACCTGTATCCCAAAAACTATTGAAATAAAAAATAAAATAAAAAAAGAAATAAATATATGAGGGGGCCAGTGGCTCACACCTGTAATCCCAGCACTTTGGGAGGCCAAGGCAGGTGGATCGCTTGAGCCCAGGAGTTTGAGACCAGCCTGGGCAATATAGTGAGACCCTGTCTCTACAAAAAATACAAAAATTAGCCAGGTATGGTGCCAAGTGCCTGTAGACCCAGCTACTCAGGAGGCTGAGGTGGGAGGATCGCTTGGGCCCAAGAAGTGGAGGTTGCAGTGAGCTAAGATTGCACCACTGCACTCCAGCCTGGGTGACAGGAGAATCAGTCTTTAAAAACAAAAGTATATGAGGGCTCCTCCCAGGCCCGGAGGCTGGGAGAAGGGGTGGGCAAGAAGTTACCCATAGTCGAGGACACGGTCTTTACAATATATAGGCACTACTGTTCTAGAAGGTTTGAGGGAAAATCACAGACGACTTGGAACCTGGCTTCAGGGCACTCCAACTAGGTTTGTGGAGATGGGGAGGAGAGACAGTTCTCTAGAGGACACGAGAGCATAAGTCTGGAGCGTTCCCGGGACAGTGCAGAGATAGTCAACATAGGGCAGATAGGATGGAGGTGGGGATGTTGTGAAAGCAAATGAGAGGGATTTGGCTTTCTTCATTTGGTGGCACAGAACACTTGCTCTGTGAAACTGTAAAATGAAGTGTGGTATTTGCTATTTTTCCTTTTCTTTCCCATCAATCACCAAGAACTACTGATTCTGAGAATCATGCATTTTGGGTAGTAGGAGCCTTGGAGATCAGACAGCCTAGCCTCCCTATTTGTCCAATGAGAAGATTAGCTCCCAAAGTTCAGGTGGTCCAGGTTTCTAAGAAGCACAGTCAGGGGTGCCTGGCCACCCCCACTGACCAGGACCCAGGCCTGGACTTCTCTTGTTTCCTCCTAGGAGTCCAAGATCCTAGACACTTATCCCTGGGTTCACAGGAGCCTGTAGGAGAGAGGCCATCAACTCCTGGGCTCTCCAAAAGGTATGGGCTCCAGGGACAGTCCAGTACTTATGGGGCTTGTCCCTCTATCTGCAACCCCAGGAACGATGCCAAACCAGAACTTGAAAAATGGGAGTTGTTAGTTGTTCAGAGGCAGGGAGGACAGAAAAGAATCAGGATGCATCGACCAGATCCATATGAGCCACAGAAAGCCAGTCTAGCAGGATGGAGCACAATATTATATTTGAGAGGAGTGAATTTTTTTTATGAGTCACTAATCATAGGCTGCCTATGGCCCTAACTTCAAGAAGGTTTGAATGCAGTATGTCCCAGCAAAACCGCATGGATTGAGACCAAGGGAGAAATCCTAGTCCTCAAGAAAATCAGGGAACTGTTACTAGAAGGAAGGTGGGGGACAAATGTTGCAAATGCAAAAGCAATAGATATTGACAGCAGCACCCTTGTACTAACCTGGAGATAAAAATGGCTGGCTGGCCTGTTCTCATAAGTGCTACTGTGTGCCAGGTATTTCCAGTGCTTCATCTATATTAACCAATTGATCCTAACCTCAACCCTACTATTATTCCCATTTTATAGAGGAGGAAATTGAGGTGCAGAGAGACTAATGAACCTACTCAAGGTCTTATAGTTAGTAAATGCCAGAGCTGAAAGCAGTCTGACTCTAGAATTTGTGTTCTTAATTATTGTTACAAGTAGTTCCAGATTCCTTGCTTTTCTCCTTTCCTTACATTTTTTCTCTGAAATAGGGATTTGAGGAAGGCCCTGACAATGAATATAAATTATCTAGCACACAATAATAGCCATTATTAATTTATCATTACTCATTAATAGAGTATGCAAAGCTTCTGACATATAGTAGACATTCAATGACTATAAAATAAGACAATAAGTAATTGAAGATCAACCAAGACATTTGCACGAACTCTAGAGCTGAAGGAAAATCTGCGTGACCTTCAGGGAAATTAGCAATGTATATGAACAGAATAGATGCGGACAGTAAATGTGTAAATAGAAATGTCCACAGACCCATTGATGCAGGAGTGGAGTGGTGAAATGCTAAATTCTCAAATGACTCCTTTTCTCCTTCCCTTCTCAAGTGCTGCTTAAGTAGAGCCGAGGCCAGGCGGGATGCAGCTAAAGTGGCCCTGATCAACTCCCTCTTCAATGAGCTACCCTCTCGCAGGATCACCAAGGAATTCATTATGGAAAGTGTTCAGGAAGCAGTAGCCTCTACGAGCGTGAGTACCCACCATGGAGGGCAGGAGATGGCTGCACTGAGAATTCTGAAGCATTTGAATCTTGAGAGATGCTAACATGAGCAAATTCTTATTTTAAGAATTCTGTAGATTCAATTTTTACCCATTGAATTGTTAATTTTCAGAAAAAAGAATACTTAAATTGGAAATCATAATATCACACATCTCAATAATATTTTTTAATCTCTCTGGATCACAATTAATCATGTTTTAAATCAAGGTAGATCATTGGATCCACCTGGATATGTTTAAGTGAATGTTTACTTATTGAGGAGTGTTGATTCTTTTAGGGCCTGAGAACGCATACAGTGGAATACTGCTTTAATCTAGTGGAAAACGAGCTCCATTTTCCCCAAACTTGAAAGATCATGAAAATCATCTGAAGTGTTTACTGGAAGTGCGAATTCCCCAGCCAGTGTGGGGCCCTGCAATCTGCATTTTTAAGGAAACATGGACTGTTTAGATATGTGAAAAACCATATGCCCAATATGTGTTAGCTATTAGAATTACCATGGTTAATATCAATTACCTCTTCAGAGAGCATTGAAAATTTCTGTAATTAACACAATTAAATGCAAAGTGCTTTAAGAGCAAAACACCCTGTCTTAAAAATTAGATAGGATTTTTTTTTAAGCAATATAAGACAGGATATTTGTCCCATGAATGATTTGGAGCTCCCAACTCCCATCGCTTCCAAACTATAAGCCAAGAAAGAAGCCTTCGGTCCCCACCTGTGGCAAGTATCGCCCTGTGTGTGCTCAAGGGCAGGAACCTGGCATTACCAAAGGGATTAGCCACCTCTGGTTTGCCTTTAGCACGGATAAACCCCACCTGAGATTTCCTTCTGTTTCCCTTAACTAGGAAGGCTCTGTCATTCTGGCGAAGCTGATGATGATGAAGGAAACACTATCAGACTAGATGTGACCCTTTTCCCCTCATAAATCTTCTTATCACATAAAGGAGAGATAAGGAAGGAGCAGGAGAAGAAGAGTGATTGACTTGGCTGGGAGATGCCAGGGAGTTCTGTTCTATATCTGGTCTGAGGATGAAAGGAAGCCTTTATTTTCCAGCCCTGTAAATTTCAAGTGCTTTTGAGGAAGAGAGGTTAGGAAAATTATGCCTGATTTATATAAGTGTGAAATTTACTCAGGAGCAGGGAAGGGCCCTCAGTGTAAAAGTAATTTATCATTTTTTAAATGGAAATTTCTAAGGAAACAGAATATACATGGTTGCATGCTTCTAGATGGATTTCCTCTGGGATATTTAAAAAGCCAACATAAATATTTCAGCAGCAGTGTGTTAATGTTATTGCATTCAAAAGCTATAAATTTGCTGCTATCTGTGCTGGCACTTGTTTGTTCCATCTCACAAAGTCACCATTGCCCACCTTCCCAGGAATCTGTGTCCATAGGATACGGAAGGGCTGGCCCAAAAGCCATACCAGAGTTGTGTTAGCTTCTTAGCACCACTCCCCACACCCAAATGGAAAGGGAATTTCATTTCTACCCATCACCCACCCACCTCGTTTCCTAGAGATTAAGTGGTACAGGACTGAAAAAATATAAACCATGATCCATGTCTCCAGGCTAAACACCAGCATATTACGAAAAGTTCCTATTAAGAATCACGGCAGTAAAATCTGAATGGTCCATACAACTGACAAATTCTTTCCATGTCAATTATGTAATCTTGCCTGGTTATCACTGGAATCAGAGCAAAGTCAGTGTCTCAAGATTTCAATAACCAACGAAGGCAGTTTCGGAGCTCAGCCATGCAAATGTTAACACCACCACCACCAAAACCCTGTGCAATCATACAGAAATGTCTTCTTTTGGAAAATTATTCTATCAGCGAGTATATAACAGTTAGTATTCTATCAAACGCTCAATTCAAATTGATTACAAAACTCTCAAATCTACTGGAGACTTGGTTGTGAACATCTGTTCAGGTTAGACCAAAAATAGGCTTACTGTGTGGTCACAGAATTAATTTGTGACCATTCAAAGAAGAGGAGGAAAAATCAGTAATTTTTCTTTCTCTGCTTTCTTTCCCAAGGGCACCTTAGATGATGCAGATGATCCCAGCACCAGTGTTGGAGCCTATCACTACATGCTGGAGTCAAACATGGGGAAGACTATGCTGGAGTTTCAGGTACCTGCCTGCCTGCCACATATTTGTTTGATTATCCAATCCAGAAGCCTAAGAGAAATGCAACAGTTATCACTAACATCTCCTGACCCAATAATCTTTTGGTCTTAAGTGTTTTTGGTCATTTTAATCTAACCCTCCTGGAATCCAGCATGGAAGCCCCATCTCGGCCACATATCATAGGCCTAAACAAACACGCAATCAGGAAACAACCTTTGCTTTTATAAAAGAAAGTAAAACACAAATCTAAGAAATAAGTGATTCTGTAATGTTTCACCAGCTTTTCAGTGCAAAGCTCCCCACTAAACCAATGATAACAGTTTGACATGTTGGTTGTTACCATTTGCTTCTTAATTTTCAGAAGTCCTGTGACGTCTGAAAGTTCCTGCAGTGCACGTTAAACAATACCCTACTTGGGTCTGGTTTTCTATTAAACAAGTTCTGCCCCTTCCTATCATCAACGAAATCAAAACAATTAACAATCTGTAACTCTTTTTCATCCACTGCCGACAAATGATAACAAGAGTTGAGGAACTATATTACCTATTATTTCTAAAATATATTAGTAACAACAACAGTAATAACAGCTGACACTTACGGATGCTTACTTTGGCCCGTGCTTAGCATTTAACAAATAGTGTCATAATTTAACACTCACAATAACTGTATGAGGTGGATAATATCGTTATCCTCATGTTATCATTGAAGCTAGGGTTCAGGATCAGGCAGTCTGATCTCTGAGCTCACACATCTATTATCCTATATCAGGCTGGACAGATAGAATTTTAGTAGTGATTGGGCATGAAATGTGCTTCCCTTCAAAAAACTTAACTCCAGTGCAGTTGAACATCCATAAACATGCAATGCTGGTAGGAATCAGAATGCAATATAATAAAGAGACTTCACCTTAGAAATTGTTTTCTTAGGTTATATTCCAAGAAGCAATCAGAGGTATAAGGTTTTATGGGCAAAATGTTCCTCACGGTGTAATTTACAATGGTGAGCTGAGCCCTTCTGAAGCCACAACTTTCAAATACCTTCTTTGGTACCTTTCAAACTCCTTTCCTGACCCCAATGGCACAGCCACTTCTCAGATGGATATGTCCCCATGCACATTATTAAAAAATAAATATTATTTTATTAGCCTTCCGTATGATTGCGGCAAAAATGCTCTTTCTTCACCCATCCTAAATCTTAGTTTTTCTTTTTTTTTTTTTTTTCTTTTTTGAGACGGAGTCTAGCTCTGTCGCCCAGGCTGGAGTGCAGTGGCCTGATCTTGGCTCACTGCAAGCTCTGCCTCCCAGGTTCAAGCCATTCTCCTGCCTCAGCCTCCTGAGTAGCTGGGACTACAGGCGCCCACCACCATGCCCGGCTAATTTTTTGTATTTTTAGTAGAGACGGGATTTCACCGTGTTAGCCAGGATGGTCTCCATCTCCTGACCTCGTGATCTGCCCGCCTTGGCCTCCCAAAGTGCTAGGATTACAGGTGTGAGCCACCGCGCCCGGCCTTAGTCATCCAGTTTTATCCTTAAGTGGCCAAGGTCTTACTGACCTTTGACGTAGCCTGTCTTGGTTAGGAAGCAACAAAGTATCCTTTAAGCCTAGTGGGTGGGGCACATGTCAGCCCAGTGGCTCTGACCCAGACTCTGCAGTGGGCTGGCCAGTTTGAGCCTGGCTCTTTTCCTTACCTCAAAATCTACTTCCTCGTTTGTATGTAAATCAGAGAGAATAACAGTACCTTCCTCACAGTGCTATTGTGAGGATTAAATGGGATGATATGCATAGAGTCCAGAAGAGTGCATGGGGTATAATGAATGCTCAGTGAAGATGAACAACTATTATTAGATGTATTTCTGAAGGAATCTTTGCTTGAAATGCCAGAGGCTACTGGATGGATTCCGTTGACAACTCTGTCTAACCTAGCTCTATTTGAACCTACACAAAATGGTTCAGGGCCCCTATTGTAGGATAAAAGAGTCGATCTGTAAAAGGTCCTTTTTTTTTCATAACAATCTAAAACTGAACAGAGGAATAATACTTTTAAAAAGAGGTATTTTTTTCAAGAGAAAGAATATAAACTTTAAAAAATCATACAGACCTGTGTGTGAAGTCTGCTCTACCACTTGCCATCTGTGAGCTTGTCCATTCTGAGACTCAGTTTTCTCATCTATAAAATAGGAATAATAATGCCCATTTTGTAGAATTTTTGCGGGATTTAAGTAGTGTAACATTTATAAAGCATCTGGCATAATGCTTCCCCTAAGCAGGAATTTCATTTAATTCCTGTTCCCCCTCCAAATAATATTGTAGTTCTTTTATTATGGAATGAACATTGCCTGCCCCAGTACACAGTAGCTTGTATGGGATTTAGTGCTATTTTTGGAAAAATTAAGAATGATTTTGAATGTGATTGGTTTAGTCTGCCAAAGATGGGGGAAGGTGAGATTTAAAAAAAAAAAAAAGTCTTAAAATTCCTTCCAAGTACTATGAAAGGCTCTACTCAACCCTCTTTTAGTAATAGTTTAATTGCTTTGCATAGGCTATGTGTTTTCTGTGTGGTCTGTAGTAAGGTATTTAAATTTGTGAAATAATAATTTGAATCCTACTGTGGACATGCTTCATAAATTCTCCTAAAGGAGTCTGGATACAGGATGGAGACAGAGGAAGATGTGGCAGGGAAAATCCAAACTCCCTTCCCCAGTAGGGATACTGGCAACCCAGGAGGAGGGCCTATGGAGCGCATCCCTTTTCCTTCCACCAGCCCTAGCTTGCCTGCTGGGACCTGGCACATTCCTTAGTGGCCTCGGTTAAATGCTTCTGCTTGTGTCTACACATAATGGGAATTGCCCACAGACCTGGGCTGTTTCTGCAGCCAACACAGCAATTCAGTACCCCTGGTGGGTAATAGATGTGTGTTTGTATCTAGCTATGGATGACTCTACCATATAAAAACAAGCTGGTGTCTCCAGACTGCCCTCGGGCTTTCGGGGCGGGGTGGGGGGGCGTCCTGCAGCCAGCACTCAGAGGAAACATGATAGGCCTCTGCTTACCTTCACTTCGTGGGAGGGAAGCCTGGATGCCTGTTTCGAGGTAGCTTTGCCACAGAGAAAATTGCCTGCTGTTTGCGGGGAAGGTTGGGAGCAGCACTAGTCACTGGGTCTTGTCAGGGTCAGATTCTAGGCAGACTTTGACTGAAGCTGGTTAATATATTTATTCTGAAGCCTAATGCAATCCAAGGAAGAGTTGTTTATTTACATCTTTGCTAAATTTTCCAGGTCGCCTTTTAAAACTTCATCCCATAAACAAATTTCCTCTTAAATCCATTCTCTTGGGTGGGGAGATGGTGCCCACCTGTTTTTCAAGTTCTCCATTTACAGTGTTTGTTTTTCTTATTTCTGATGAATCACAGAGCCAAACCCGTCTCCTAGAAAGAGTTCCAAAGAGAAGCAGTGAGCATTTTCTCTCCACAAGTAGCTGAAAAGCCCAACATTGTTTCTAACAGAGGCAACCCCAGGAAAGGCTGTGAGGACAGAGCCCCGTTGTCTGTTTAAATGAAATGAATGACAAAATAAACCAGGAAAGCTGTAGAGTGAGAGCTGCAACTGAAATTTTCCCCGAAGAGGAAAGAAAACACACAGCTTGATTCTTTGTTCTATATTAAATTTACTCTGCTGGTCAGGACCAGCTAGATAATTTGCCAGGCCCAGTGCAAAATGAAAATCCAGGGGCCCTTGTTCAAAAATTACCAAGAATTTCAAGACAGCAGAGCACTAAACAAAGCAGGGGCCCTGTACAGCTGCACAGACCTCATGCCCGTGAAGCTGGGCTTGCCCCTGAGACAGAGCTACAAGAAGGGGACAGACAAGGGCTAGGCAAGTGATGCATTTCTCTTGGGTACAAAATTGAAAGGGATGCTTAAAAACTTCATAATCAAGATAAATAATATTATAATGCATTATTTTTTAAACTCAAAATTCATGCAAAAAATTCACGATAAACAAAATATCAGAATTATAAATAAAAGACCATGAACATGTATAATTGGCCCCACTCACTTTAAACCTTGCCTCACCTGCCTCACCTCATGAGGCTAACTTGTTTTTCTGTTGGTGCAGCTGGGCCCCTCAGGCTTCCAGATTACCCCACAAACAAAACACCACACCCCAAAAGACTTCCGTGAGGACTATGACAGACCCTCACAGGAAAAGACAACACTAATTTCCTTTATTTAAAAAAAAATTATATATATATATATATATATATTTTTTTTTTTTTTTTTTTCTGAGACAGAGGTCTTACTATTTCGCCCAGGGTGGGCACAAACTCATGATCTTCCTGCCTCAGCCTCCCAAGTAGCTGGGACATTCCACAGCACCTGACTACACTAACTTCCTTTAGAGTAACAGAGCTTCTCCAGGTAGAATATGAGCCAGCGAACACCAGGCAGCAAAGAATCATGGGGAAACTAGTAAGCAGAACTCCACAGCAGACCTCTCCTTCCCACTCTGCAATCATGCAAGGATTTCCAATGGAATCAGTCAGAGGCATGCAAAGATTTCCTGGAGTTGAGCCAAGAGCTAATAGTTTTGGGAAAATGTGAAGAGAGTGAATTTGGTCTTATGAGGGGAAATAAAGAAGTGAGACAAAAAATATGTGAAAATATTTAAATATACTTTATATAATGATGGCAAGATGAATATCTCTACAGAGGACAAAAACTAGATGAGGATATAATGTAAGAAGTTGGAAAGGAGGTCATCTTCCCTAGGGAATGTTAAGAACAAAAGCAACACTGAGGAAGTGGCAGTTGTGTTACTGGAGAGAAAAAAAAAAGCTGCTTCGTGATGGGATAGAAATTTAGACAAACCAGAGGTGGTGAGGAGGTTGACCTTCATCCTGGAGACGAAAGCAGTTCAAGTCTCTTTGGGGACATTTTTGAAAGATGAAGGTTGTCAAGGGGCATGAGAAAGGGTTTTGGTTCTGTTCACAGAAGAGTTGTGAATTCTAAAGTCTTAGGAGATTTTCAGGGTGGAATGATAATCGCTTATGGGGCGGGGAGAGCAGTTAGTGTATAGATAAGAAAAAGAGCCCAGAAGACCCCAGAGGAAGAATAGTATGTTTCTAAGTCAACAGTTATCAGAGGATGGAATTAAGAGCCCTGTTAGCAATAGGCTGTTTCTCAAACTGGGCCACAAGGATGCAAGAACAATGCCAAGATAGATACCTATAGGAAGCCACAAAATAAATCCAGTATATGTGTCTGAGTTCTCAACTTTACATAAAGATTTAGGGTTGTGAGGGTCAAATGGAGGAGTGGAGTGATATTTATTTTCTTTTTTGTGATGGAGTCTCACTCACTTGCCGAGGCTGGAGTGTGGTATCGCGATCGCAGCTGACTGTACTCTCCGCCTCCCAGGTTCAAACAATTCTGCCTCAGCCTCCCGAGTAGCTGGGATTACAGGTACCCACCACCACACCTGGCTAATTTTTTTATTTTTAGTAGAAACAGGTTTTCACCATTTTGCCCAGGCTGGTCTCCATCTCCTGACCTCAAGTGATCCACCTGCCGCAGCCTCCCAAGTGCTGGGATTATAGGCACAAGCCACCACACCTGGCCAATATTTATTTTCTCTTTTCTAAAAATGGACATACACAATAGAATGCAAAATTTGAGTGGATTTTTATAAGACATAAAACCAAAAAATTTTTCTTATTTACAAATATTGGCCCTCCTGTTACATCATAGAGACTGGTTCCCAAATATTAAAACAACCTTCCTATTCATTTTTATGGCTTCAAAGTATTCGGTGAGTTGGTTTGTTAGTATGGTAGGAAGGGCAACACAAATTTGCCCTTCTCAGCCACTGGGGCTACTTTGATGGAAAGCCTGAGAAGAACAGCAGTGACAGCCAGACTGGACGAGATTTGGTTTCTCAAACAAAGCACTCCCACTTTTTCAAATTAGCATATTGACGTGATGAAGTGAAAGTCTGAACACGGGCAGGAAGATGTGGAGGAGAGGGGCCAGGAGGGGACAGCATCCCTGGGCACTGGACCGAGGACCCTGTGCAGACAGGGAGGTCTCCATCTGGGGGGCAGAAGGAGCAGCTCAGCTGGTATTCATGTGTGTTTTAATTAGCAGACACAAGTGGTTTTGCTTTTACTGAGGTGTCTGTGGGCTCTCAGAGTACTTACTGTGCAGTGAACTTAGACAGAATGCCAAACTGGATCTCTGACAGAAAAGAAGAAAAACATTTCATTCTAACGGCAATTTTAGACATGAGAGAAGTGCTATTTGCTCTTCTAATAATCTGATAGCTTTAAAATTTACCAAATAATTTTAAGATGCCTAAAACCTGACTGTGAGTCTCCTGATTTTCATAAGAGAACCTTTTCCCAAGCAAGCAGATGTAAAGACAGTTAATTGAAGTCAGCTTTTTTGTTTTGTTTTAAGAGATAAAATATTATGTTGCCCAGACTGGTCTCAAACTCTTGGGCTCAATCAATTCTCCTGCCTCAGCCTCCCAAGTTGCTAGAACTATAGGCACACACCACCGTGCCCAGCTAAAAGCTTTTTTGAATGGGCAGTAGGACATCTGTCTATGTTAAGTTTTCATAACTATTTTTTAAAACATGAAAGTTCCTTGATCGTATAGAGTTATTTTTCAATAATTTCAATAACCACAGGCTATTAATCCACAATAGATGTATCTCTGACCAAAAAAAACTATAACTGAAATGCAAATAATTTCAGTGGAAAACTTCTAATTGTAACCGCATTAGGAAAATGAAAATCTTCAGTAAACTTATACACCTTAGCTTGCCTTTGACACCACAAAAGGCAAGGAAATGATGGTGCTGATAGTCTGAATGCTGTGCTCAGCTGTGGCTCTTGGATTTGGAAACCATGGGTGAGTTTTAATGTCAATACAACCTTATTGTCTATATTTCAAGGCATTTTTCTTGACTGAATTTATAAATTTAGGAGTATTGAACAGTTCCTGTAGTTTGTTCATTATATGCTTTATATTGTCAAAAGACAAAATTACAATAAATTTAGTTTAACGATCTAGCTGACTTTTACTTGCAATTTTAGAATTGCGTAACACCTCCTTCTATAAAACAGAATGAGCGTTCCGATGAGCTGAGCAGAGGAAGTTGGCTTTAGGCAGAAAAGGGCTGAAGAAGGTAGAAACAGAGGACAAAAATGGATTGGTCATTTCATAGTTACTTCTCTTGTAAAGATTAAAGCAGAGGGGACTTCTTTATTATGCCGGCTAAAACTGGCTTGTTTGGGGATTTGGCTATTATCTCTCTCTTTGTCCTGATTTCTAGGAAGCTCAGATAAACAGCTTAGTTTCAGCACGGCAATCTAGAACTTCAGCATGAGTGACTCCATTTTGATTTGATCTATTAAGCCTAATGCAGTAGCTCCGTCCAAACTAATGGCGTCCTATAAATGCTATTTAACTATATTTGTATATTTATTTTTTGGCTTAAAATTTTTAGAGTTAAATGGTTTTAAGATATAACATAGTCACATGATTCAAAACTCAGTAAGTTTTGCAAAATAATGTCACAAGAAGGTCTCCCTCCTACTCCTGTCCCCCAGGCATTCCTCTGGCATTCCAGAGACAGCTAAAGTTACCAGATCCTTTTGTATCTTACTAGAACTCTTCTAGGCATTTACAAGCAAACATGTATATAGCGATCTTCTTAATCAAATAGTAGCACACATTACACACTGTTGTGTACCTTGTTTTATTTTAACACATCATAGAATTCTTTCTGTTTAAACTTATGGAACGTTCTCATCCTTTCTTTATGATAGCAAAGTGTTCAGTAGTAGGGATATATCATACTTTAGCCATTCCTCTAAAAGTGACCATTTAAGATGCTGTCAGTCTCGAGCAATTTTAAAAAATGATACAATGTAAAACCTTGCCTATACACTATTTCTCAGATGTCCTGGTATATTTAAATAACTTCTTGTGTGTAGAACTCTTCAGTGTATTATTTTTAATGCTGAAAGACATTTGTCAAGTATTTAGTCATTTCATTACACAAGTAATGTAATGTAATGCTATGGATATAGCAAAGGAGGAAGAGAAGAATGTTCCAGAAGCCCTGGGACCCTGGGCTTGGGAAAGTCCCAAAGTGTTGTGACAATATTGTGTATTCTGTTTCCTGATATATTTGGGAATTAGAGTTATGCCCTGCTCAGCTCTCACCAATGCACATTTCTGCTTTGGGACCAATGATAGGTGTTTGGGTTTTGTAGGAGCTGATGACCATTTTCCAACTATTGCACTGGAATGGAAGCCTAAAAGCCCTTCGTGAAACAAAGTGTTCCCGACAGGTAAGATTGTCTAATCAAGTCTAAGTCTGTGTTATATGAACTCAGCAGGTGGCTCATCATCTTCCTAGGAGATTTCCTTTATTCGGATTTTTCCAAATATAAATTTGGTACCTTATTTATTAAGAGCAGAGGACACACAAAGAAACATATAGAACAGCCCCATTGAGTCAGGGACTGACCAAATATACACACTAAAAAGAACGTGGGCACAGGACTGATTTAGATACCTGTACCGAATGCAAACCGAAAGGATCATAAAGGCAGACAGCTTCTAAAGAAAATCCTGGATCTACTCCATACACCTCCCCTGCCTCCTTGGAATGTGTGCCCTCTTGTACCTTCTGAGGCAGAAACTTGAAAATGCACTGCTTCTGAAACCTCGTCACTGGAGAGTGGCCAAGTTGGTGGTAGGAGAAGAGTATTTCCCATTCCTGCCAAAAGTCCCCAATAAACAACAGAAATGATTATAAAGTCTGACAAGCCGGCATTTGATCACTCCCATTTTTTTGGTTTAGAAGTTTCTTCTTTGTTTTTCAGAGACACGGTCTCACTATTTCTTTGTTATTTATGAGAAGCACCCTTCCCCCTTTTTTAATAGCTAATGTAAACCCCCTCCTGTGTATTTAATGGTTTTCACCTGTTGTTCTCCAAGATTTATCCTTCCTCTACCCACCGTTAGAATGTGAAAGATGGTAGTTTATTTCTGAGAATTTCCTAATAGGAATTTGTATGAGGAAGAAAGCCTCTGGGAGTCAGCAAGGTAAGGGTGGGTATAAGGAGCTTTCCATGCACTGCAGCCCCCTAGTTTTTAGTTGTTCTTTGCTTAGAAAGTCTAGGTTTCAGTTGTCAAAGATGGAAAAGAAATGAGTAGCTGACAATGGCTTTGGTTTTGTTTTTTTTCCTTTTCCTTTGATTTTACAAAAGGCCTTTGAAATATGCTGGTTGGGTTATAAACACTTTTCCATGATTGTTTTTAATTTGTTAAGGTCATAAATGCATACCATATGTTCTTGAAAATAAAAATAAGCAGTGCATTCACTCCACATGATCAACTCTACATATGATGTTATTATGTATTGACAAATTTTTCACACAAGAATTGACAGGCAGTAACTAATTTTTAATTGTTTGTAAAAGTAAAAGACAATGTACCATGAAGGAAGCATTATGATATCAATAATGGAGATTATTGATCTCATAATCTCAAAATAAATAAATAATATTGGAAAATCAATAATTCCATTATACATCTAAACTCCCTTCTGTATTTACTGTGGGACAGTTGGACCGTCTCCCTTGTGCTAATACCACAGTTGATTCTCCTGGTTTCTAAATGATACTCTGAGATGCCCTTAACTAAGAGCTTCCTGCTTTCTTCAGTGGATTTGACCAAACCCCATTCTGCCCAAGACCCTCTGTAGTGCTACTTCCCTCTCTTTATCTTTCCAAAGGAAATAATGCTGGGCAACAGGGTTCAATGAATAAATGAGGTCATATTCACACCAATTGTTGTAGGAATGTATTTTCAGTGAATGGCTTGTATTTCTAGAGATGGCAGAGCTATGTTTGGTGAACATTATTGAGTCATTCCTGGTGGTGTGTTTTGACTCAACCTGGAGTGGTGTGCTTTGCTAGGCCAACTTAGCCTTTCATTTCCTTTATAGAAGTAAACCAGTGGGTTTTGGTTTCAGTTTTTGAACATGAGAGAGATGGGGTTGTTGATAAAACCCTAATGGATGTGGGAAGCAGGGGGAGGCGTGTGGACGGGTGCCTTTGTTGCTTTTTATTGACACCCTGGACTTTGTTTCTTGGCCCCCAGGAAGTCATCTCCTACTATTCTCAGTATTCTCTAGATGAAAAGATGCGCAGCCACATGGCCCTGGACTGGATCATGAAGGAGCGGGAGTCACCAGGAATTGTCTCTCAAGAGCTACGAATGGCCCTGAGGCAGTTGGAGGAAGCCAGGAAAGCAGGACAAGAACTACGGTTTTACAAAGAAAAGAAAGAAATCTTGAGCTTAGCCCTGACTCAGATCTGCAGTGACCCTGACACTTCCTCACCCAGTGATGATCAGCTGAGCCTTACGGCCCTGTGTGGCTATCACTAGCAAGGCCAAGCCCCAGGTACCCTCAGTGATGGCAGAGGCCAGACTAACATTAGGAATCTCAGTGCAGAGGTCCTCAGAGGCTCTAGCATCTCTAGTACTACCTGAAGGCTCTCCTAACCCTCTCCACACATTCCATTTACAGAGTATGAGAGTTGTAGGACCCTTACAAGACCCAACAAGCCACTCGATGCATTTTTCTATCACATTCTCAATAGTTCCAGCTCAGGATGAAAGGATAGACACAAAATTGTTTGAAAAACATTTTCCAGGCCTGGCTCCAACCTAAAGCCTGACTGACATGTGCCTTGCTAGATTATATATATTGTTTCAAGAATAGTCCAATATAGCATTCCCCAAATGAACAGCAGCCAGAATTAGGTGAAGTAGCACGATAGCAGTTTTTAAAAATACTTAGGATTAATTAAATAATATGGATTGTTTTAAAAAATATCCAAGGATCAGAGTCTCTTTCTAAGCTTTGTAAGCTAAGCAATAGTTTATGTCCTACTAGATACACTGCAAACTACAGTGGGGATTTTATCTGGACATCCCACCATCAAAGATCTTGAAATAGTAATAGTATGAAAATACTAGATAAAATTAATGTTTAAAATGTTTTTGTAACAATAATTTTTAAAACCCACACTCTTCCATATACGGGGATAAATATCACCTAGAAAAGTAGCCTCACTCTTATTCCTCAAGAATTAATATCCAATTTTTATGAGTCTTGCAATCAATTTTGTTCATTTTTAATTTGCAAATAGATAACCTGAACTAATTTGTTCTTATTTTTTGCCACTGCAAACATATATCTACAGAGAGAAAAATTAATGGCATTTTAAAGGTTAAAACATTTTGAAAATTTATTAGCATGTAACAAAGAATGCTTGCATTTGATTAGTTTCACCAGCATTTGAGAGAAGGACCCTTTAGCTCTGTTTGTTGTTCAAGAACATAAGCAACCAGTAGCTCAAATGTAGTATCATTATTAAGTTTAAGTCACTGGAATCTTCTTTAAAGGAAGGATAAGACATTGCCATCTCTATTTAACTCATCCATATGGGTCAATCAACTGATTAGAAAATCAAAAAACAATAAAAACTTTTTTTTTTTTTTTTTTTTAGTAGAGACGGGATTTCATCATGTTGCCCAGGCTGGTCTTGAACTCCTGGGCTCAAGCCATCTGCCTGCCTCCACCTCCCAAAATGCTGAGATTACAGGTGTGAGCCACCATGCCTGGCCTAAACTAATTTTTAGATAGTTCCTGGTCACTCAAATTTAAGAATGTCAGCAATGTCAATTTTAAATGTTCATAGGTCTTTCCATATCTGTAACATGAAAATGATTATTCTGCATTTTATTCAGTAGTCCAAATTAAAGAAAATGTTTTTCTCAATTTAAAATAATTTCTTTTTCTTTTGTTTATGCAAGTGCATACATGCTTCACTGAAAGCAAAACCATTATAATTACATTAAAGTTTATAAAATATGATATTTTAACCTCATATCTAATAAGTATGTACAAAGGTAACCATCACTCCTTAAATCCACATGAAAACTACTGTAACTGATCACGTATTTTGGAATTAGACTTGATAATAAAAGATTATCATGTATCACATATCTCACACCAGGGGAACAATTAGCTACATAATTGTCATACCTTAATATCTTTTAAAGGTAACAGTAATTTTCAACACATTTTATTTTAAAATATTATTTTAACAAAAGTTACATTCCTCTCCACAATGAGGCTAAATGTCACCCAGGAAAGAACTTTATTCCCTTATATTCCTGAAAAGAAATCAGAATTAACATTTTTATGTTGAATAAATTTTAAAATTTAGGAAATGTTCTATTTAAAGTTAATTTCTTTCATAAAGCCATTACTCTTTACATTGTCATTTCCAAAAAGTCACAATTTCCCATGCTGGATGTGATTAAAGTTAGGCACACCTTTACTGCATTAGCAGCCTTTGACAATGACTTCCTCAAACTGACACCATCTTAATTAGATGCAGGGACAGGGATCAGATGGGACAGTATCAAATTTACTTTGTGCCCTACAAGTTAAAAACTGCACCCATTCTGTAAATTGAATATAGAGGTTCTCCCTTGGCCACTGTCAGGTTTTCCTGACTGGCCAAAACTGCCCATTCTTCCTAGAATGGTATGAAAGCTTCAGCAAAATAAATAAAAGTCAGAACCTTTGCTGGTCCCTTTAATGCTGATTTGATAGTAAATCAATTTCAGCTGAGACATAAGGGCTGTCAGTATATCATATAAACATCTTTAACTATAGCCTAGAGAAAAGAGGGTTGAAGAGCAAAGCAGATTTTTTTTTCCTTTTCTATATCTTGTTCTGAACAACACACTGTGATAAAGGGGACTAGAGTGGAAGATTCCCTATTTAAACACATGAAGCTCTGGGTCCTAGCCTTTTTTGGTTATAAGCCCTTTGAGAATCTGATAAAAGCTATGGATCATCTCCTAGGAAAATAGAACAAAACATACATATTCACATTACACAGTTCCAGAGTATGTGGACCCCCCAAAGTCCAGAGATTGCCCTAGGGGATCCTTAGATTCTTGTTTAGAACTGTTGATTTTGAACACAACATACACTGTCAAACTTTACATCAGGGATCCAACATAACTCAGACATAGCCCAGGTAGCCTGTTTCTAACACAACTGTCATAATCCTGAAATCCAAAATTGCACTGTGTTTGACATGAGATAGTTTAATTTCCACAAAATCCAAATTTACCATATTATTGTTTTTAAAAAAGCAGTTTAGAGCAAACTGTCACTAAACTTGGGTAAATGGGTCAGAAAGTACAGATTTAATAAAGTCGTACCTCTAATGTTCAGAATTTGGTTGTCTATTTGTTCAAAAGCTATAGCTCACTCCTATTTTTGCTATTAAATTTATTTACCTATTTCTAGAAAAGGAAAAGAATTAAACCATAGATATTCCTGAAATGCTATACCTATATCAACTATGAATCTGATCAGTTAAGTCTCAGGAAAAACAGAATCAAAAGCATAAAGGTTTAACACTTTTCTGTTTCTTTAGAGAAAGTTTTCAAAGCCAGAGGCATTGTTGCAGTTGATTTTATCTCTAGCCGAGATGCTTTAGAGAATTCTGAGTTTTATCATGCCACGCCTTTCTTTTTATCCAAAGGACGAAAGAAGCCGGACTAAGAATATTTTTATGCTATATTCGAAGGTAAACATTAGTTAAGATGTTATCTCATATATTGTTGATTTTTTTTTTGTTTTGACTTACAGAAATGCAAATATCAAGATTTATTCTATACTGTCCATCCTTAAAGGCTAACATTAAGATTGTTTTTAACCAAGGCTCTAGGAAAATGAAAATCCTTCTCCTTATAACAGTGGTTCTCAATTTTGGCTGCACATTAGAAATACCCAAGGAACTTTAAAAAACCCTAAATGTCCAGACTGTACCCAAACCAATGAAATCAGACTCTGGGAGTGGAGCACAGGCATCAGTATTTTCTAAAACTCCCCAGGCAGTTCTAGCACGCAGAAGGTTGATAACCACCGCTCTCTCCAGAAGTACTGGCTCAGAGGTCTATGCCTAACCAGTGGGAACTATTACTCCACTTGACCTTGGCCTCAAACTCAAATGTGGAGCTATTCTGAGCCGCATAGGAGCACATTTTTTTGCTTGGATAAGAGGTCTCTCCTGGAACCCAGGACTAAACCAGGGCAAGAACACACACATGTGCATACATGTACAAACACCCCTCATCTGAGCAGGAGAGCCAGATTCTGCCCCAGGGTCCAAGCTCTCTTTCTCAAATATAATAGATAACTATCTGCACCAGAATCATATAGGTTACTTGTTTAAAAATACAGCTTCCTAGGCTGCACCTTAGACCTTGCAACCAAATTCCAGGAGAGGGTCTGGATTATGTACCACTTCACCAGGTGTTTCTGATCACACTTCAGCTTGAGATCTTCTGGGATAAAGCTACCTAACACATCCTTTACTGGGCAGCAGAGCCCTGGCTTCTACAGAGAGAGCACAGAAAGGAATAAAGGAGTGTGTGAAAGGTTGCCTCTCCACCCCTCCTGGAAGCTAGGGAGAAGAAGGGGCAAAAAGATGTGTTGCATCTACCTCCCAAATGAGCAGCACGCGCTCTTTGATCACTTTGGCCCCAACATTTGGTATTACTTTTAATCCCTTTCCTAGAAACCATAAAAATATCTATCAGCTCATGGTTAAAGTCACTTTTTAAAATCTAACTAAGTCCCGGTAACACTTTCCTCCTTGGAGCAAGGTAGGTGGTGAAAAAGGCAAGCAGAAGCTTCTTTCGAGAGCTATTGATTCTCTAGTGTTGTTCGTTCCCAAGCAAAAGTCCCAGATTGCCACCTATTTATAGGCACTTCCCAATTCTATCCCCAACTGGGCTCCACAAGTCCATTTGTAAGTCAGTTAGTTCAACTGTGAGGATAATACATTTTTCTATAGGATCAAGGTCATAAATGGCGGTAAGTTTCCCAGACCAGCCTATACAGGCCATAAGGTGCCTAAAACATTGACTATGGGACATAATGCAGCTCTGGGTTGTGAGTGGGCAGAGGAAGGTACCACAAGGAGCAGCTGTGAGTCTAGGGCATCATATGGAAACACCTCCCTGGAGCGTAATTCTCAGTTTCAGACTGGCTCTCCAGACACTCCCTTTATTTTCTCTTTGTCCCCTCATAGATTCGCTTGCCAACGCCCCACCCATTCCCATGACCTATTGCCTTTTTTGATCATGGCTTCTTCTACTTTTGACTTGCTAAGGAACAGATGATTTTTTTTTTCCTGCGTTTCCTACAAAACTTTTGAAAGTGTCTGAGTTAGTACCACTAGAAACAGCAACATTCGGGTGACATGAAAATGGCAGCCACTAAGCCTCTTCTCAGAGCCTATTTTCACCAGGGCCTGCAGGGAAAGACAGGAGCACACAAGGCAAAACTGTGTGGGACAGGCCAGCCAAGGAGCCTGACCCAGTCACCCAGACCTCTAAGGTTCCTGCTTCTCTGTTGTTGGCTTCACGTGATGTTGCCCCATCCTGATCACAGCTAGCTACCCCATAGGCCAGCCAGTGATTCTGGGTAATCTGGCTCAAAACCACAAACTGGACCAATCAGTCTATCCTCTCAGGGATGTGAACTAAAAAACACAGAAGGAATTGGCCAGTTGGAGTTGGGAGCTGAAGTGGGAACAGTCTGTCCATGAGAGCTGTGGTCTCTGCAGGTGGAAGGGATGAAGAAGCAGGAACCATGAGTCAGCAAGGGAAGCTGATCAGTAGAAGGGGGAGAAGTTGCTTGGTGTAGAGAGCAGATGCAGAGAGAGGCAGAGACAGGAGATGATGAGGCCCAGGAGGGCATGATGATGATGAGGAATTCCTGGCCTATGTGCCCTGCAATAACCTTTCCTTGGTTGCAAGGATCACATACCTCGCAACCAGAGAAATCTCACTGTATTAGCCCATTTTCATGCTGCTGATAAAGACATAGCTGAAACTAGGCAATTTACAAAAGAAAGAGGTTTAATGGACTTACCGTTTCACGTGGCTGGAGAGGTCTCACAATCACGGTGGAAGGCAAGGAGGAACAAGTCACATTTTACATAGATGGTAGCAGGAAAAGAGAAAGAGCTTGTGCAGAGAAACTTCCATTTTTAAAACCGTCAGCTCTTGGGAGACTTATTCACTATCACAAGAACAGCAGGGGAAAGACCTGCCCCCATGATTCAATTATCTCCCACAGGGTCCCTCCCAGAACACAGGGGAATTATGGGAGCTACAAGATAAGAATTGGGTGGGGACACAGAGCCAAACCATATCATCCACCTTACTCATTTCAGAACAAAGCTGCATTTTATTATTCCAGTCTTTTCAACCTAAGAAAAGACCAAAAAAGCTGACACGAGGAGGACCTTCTTCAAGCAACAGAAATGCTGCTGAGAAAACTAGAGTTAGGACTGGTGCAGGGTTAACTTTCTCCTCACCTGCTGCCCCTTCACTCCAATGTTAAGTGTCACGCTGGTCAGGAGTTCTCCCCAGCTCTGAAATAAACACATGTATTGTGTGCTAACCATACTGTCCTTGCTCCATACATAGAAATTCCTGTTTACTCACATTCCACAGGAGATCTGACTACAGGGGGAAAACATAACTCTATTTTTACAGAGATAGAATTCATAGCCTCAACTATTTGTTGTCTTCTTCAAAAACTAATCACCTTGGGAAATAACATGTTCTGACCACACTCAAGAGTGCTGTCTTTGCCAAAGACATTCCTGTCACTAACTCCTCCTTGAGAATGGCCCCCTGAGTCTGCATGAGCAAAGGAAGAAAAGCGTTCTCTTCTAGGCTGAAACACCTCAGCATCCTGAATGGACTAGTTCATCGCAGCATCTCGACTATTAGGCCCAGCACTTAGCAGGTGCTCAGTGTTGAGTAGAAATTTGTCATAAACGTCTTGATACCTTCCTTCTTCTCTTCTTGAGAAAGAACCTTACCTGGCTCCATTCTGCTGGTTTAGTCAGGACTCACTTGGTTGCAAGATTGAAGCCCAAATCAACCTGCTAGGCAAATAGGGAGGTTACTGGCTCATGACACAAAAGAGTCCCAGCAGAGTTTCTGCTCCAGGTATATCTGGATCAAGGTGCAGAAATCAAGACTTAGTCTCATTATGTGGATATACACACATGTGCACATCCACGGGTCTCATCGCTCAGGTCTTAAATCTGCTTCCTTTTATGTTGGCTCCATTTTTAAGCAGGCTCTGTCTTTGTAGCAGCAAGTGGAAGCCAGTAGCTTCATGCTTATATCATAGCAGAGTGAGAAATTCTCCTCCCAACAGTTAAAATCCAAGTACCAGAACTAAATGCCAGCATGCCGTTTCAGTCATGTGTCCATCCCTGAATCAATGACTATGGCCAGGCTCGTCACATGTCTGTGCTCTGGAACTAGTGGTCAAGTCAGCCTACCTAAACAACTTAGACCTGGTTGAGGAGTAGTCATTCAAGAAAGACATGGGTTCAATTGCCAGGGGAAAATGTGGCCATTTCCCAAGAGATATTAAAAGCTATGTTCTCCTCGAGAGCCTTCAAAGACAGAATGAACGACAGAAGAAATACAGCCTCTCCAGCCACAAGTTTGGACAGAGGCTTCTGGGTAGACAAAAACAACAGATGTATACTGTGAATACATTGTATCATTTCCAACAATCTAATCCATCCTCAAAGGACACACTTTGTCACCACTAATAGTGTCCAAAAGCACTTTCTGTCCAGAGGGCATCCAAAAATGCTTCCAGACCAATCACACACCGGAATAAGCATATGGGTTCCCTCAGGACTGTCCTGAAGGGGACAGTGCTCATTTGTATGTAAGAGTTTTGTCGTGCAGAGAAACCTAATCACTCCCATTACTCTGCAGTCACACTTCATGTATCTTCAGTGCTGATGAACTGTTGTTATGCAAGTGAGTCAGGAAATTTCCTCTGGTCTATTTCTAGCGGGCCCTGGCTTCCATTATCAGTGGCTACTAATACCTTAATAGGAAAGAAAACAGTTGATCCCAACAAGTAAATACAGTTGTAGCGAAACTGGACAGTTCAACAGCCTGGATAGTTTGTTTATCCCCTCTTGCTACTAAGCCAGTTGCAAACCTTAACTGTGACTCTACTCTGACCCATGAGTCCCGACTCAGGCAGTCATAAAATGATTTGGGGAACAATTTATTCTGAGGCAATCCACTGTGTATCTCTCAGATATTTCCATATTTTCCTGTAGTGATTTTATAGATGATGTCTAAAAGTTAATAGGGAGTACTTGGCACAATCATGTTTTCACATGGAAATTTTGAAAACGCAAGTGACTCTATGAGGTTCCAGATTGCCAGGTAAGTTAAAAAGTCATCCTGACACTATAATTAACTGCAACTAAAAAGGGGGAGATGCTTTACCTTTTCAGTTAATCTTTTCTCTCAAATGACCTGGGAATTTTATTCATTTGCTTATTTATTTATTGTGGCTATTTGGATTAAAACAATTTTTTTGGTCACAAAGCCACCAAAGCAAACAAATAAAAAAATAGGGGAAGCAATTTTAATTCTCTTAAAAGCCAAAATACATTTGCTTCTGATGCCTCACATAAACATATTTGTTAAAGAGTAGGTTTAGTAAAATAGAGAATTTAAATTAAGACCACTTCCCTTCATCCTGCCTTTCATCTACAACATTCTTATTGGCAACATGTTTTGCAACCTTTTTCTTTTTTTTTCAGACATCCAAGGACAGTGTCTCCTTGTCCCGTTCACCAATTGTCTATGAAAAGCCAAGGGGGCTTGGCTCTCACTCCACTGAAAAGAGGCTTCCACAGGCTGCATCTCACCACATGGGCAGCTTCATCCCAGGCATTGCAGGTGTCACACACATTGACAGTAGGATTCACAGGATCTAAAATAAATGGCCTAAAAAGCAAGAAAATTAAAAACCAAAACTGTCAATTTCTAAAATCTATTTCTCTATTTATGTGTGTGTATATATATAAAATATATAATATATATAATATGTAATATATATTATATATTATAGTTTTGGCTGCATCCCTACCCAAAATCATCATGAATTGTAATAATCCCCACATATCAAGGGCAGGACCAGGTGGAGATAATTGAATCATGGGTGCACTTTCCCCCATACCATTCTCATGATAGTGAGTTCTCATGAGATCTGATGGTTTTATAAGGTGCTTTCTCCACTTTGCTCAGCTCTCACTTCTCCTTCCTGCCTCCATGTGAAGGACATGTTTGCTTCCCCTTCTGCCATGATTGCAAGTTTCCTGAGACCTCCTCAGCCCTGCGGAACTGTGAGGCAATTAAACCTCTTTCCTTTATAAATTACCCAGTCTTGGGTAGTTCTTTATAGCAGTGTGAATGGACTAATACCATATATATGTATGTGTATGTATATAGTTATGAGAGGTGACAGCATGCTGGCAGCCCTTGCTCGCTCTTGGTGCCTCCTCTGCCACGTTGCCCACTCTGGCCACATTTGAGGAGCCCTTCAGCCCCCCGCTGCACTGTGGGAGCCCCTGTCTGGGCTGGCCGAGGCTGGAGCCGGCTCCCCCTGCTTGCCGGGAGGTGTGGAGGGAGAGGCGTGGACGGGAACCGGGGCTGCAGGGTGGCGGAGCTCATGGGCCAGCGCGAGTTCCGGGTGGGCATGGGCTCCGCGGGCCCCACACTCAGATCGGCTGACCGGCCAGCACCACCAGCCCCAGGCAGTGAGGGGCTTAGCACCCGGGCCAGCAGCTACGGAGAGTGTGCTGGGTCCCCCAGCACTGCTGTCCTGCCTGCGCCGCACTTGAATTCTCACGGGGCCTCAGCCACCTCCCCACGGGGCAGGGCTCGGGACCTGCAGCCTGCCATGCCCGAGCCCCCCACGGTGTGCTCCAGCAGCGGGCTGGAGCCTCCCTGACAGGCACCACCCCCTGCTCCAAGGCCTGGTCCCATTGACCGCCCAAAGGCTGAGGAGTGCAGGTGGGCGGTGCGGGACTGCTACCTGACAGCACTAGCGGGCAGCTCCACCCTTGGCCCCGGTGCCGGCTACACTAGGCAAAGCCAGCTGGGCTCCTGAGTCGGGTGGGGACTTGGAGAACTTTTATGTCTAGCTGGAGGATTGTATATGCACCAATCAGCACTCTGTGTCTAGCTCAAGGTTTGTAAATGCACCAATCAGTGCTCTGTGTCTAGTTAATCTAGTGGGGGCTTGGAGAACTTTTATGTCTAGCTAGAGGACTGTAAATGCACCAATCAGCACTCTGTGTCTAGCTCAGGGATTGTAAACGCACCAATCAGCACCCTGTCAAAATGGACCAATCAGCTCTCTGTAAAATGGACCAATCAGCAGGATGTGGGCGGGGCCAGATAAGGGAATAAAGGTAGGCTGCCCAGGCAACCTGCTCGGGTCCCCTTTCACACTGTGGAAGCGTTGTTCTTTCACTCTTTGCAACAAATCTTGCTATTGCTCACTCTTTGGGTCTGCATTGCCTTTATGAGCTGTAACACTCACCATGAAGGTCTGCAGCTTCACTCGTGAAGCCAGTGAGACCACAAACGCACCATAAGGAAGAAACTCCGAAAACGTCCGAACGTCAGAAGGAACAAACTCTGGACACACCATCTTTAAGAACTGTAACACTCACCGCAAGGGTCCCTGGCTTCATTCTTGAAGTCAGTGAGACAAAGAACACACCAATTCTGGACACAGTTACACGGTTAGAAGAGCACACCAGGGTTCAAAGAAGGAACTTAGTTAAGGAAAGGAGTCTCTGGGAAGAAGAGAGGAAGTCCATGGAGGGCTAATCATACCTATCATGAAACAGAAGCTCCTGATTCTGCCCCTCTAACTCTCCTCATTTTTCCTTTTAACCTGAGCCATTTCTTTCCTAGATTCAACCTTCAATTTCCTTCTCATGTTGTTGTCTATTTACACATTCTATTCATTCTATTCAAATTACTCTTAATTCACGTTTGAGAGTTAGAGCTTTGGGGAAGTAATCAAAGGAAATTGATTTTATGGTAATTAAGGTCTCCTCATTTACATGTACTCCCAATAAAGCTGTGCTTTGTTGCAGTCTCTTTCTTGGTAGCAGAGATGTATCTTATATCCAAAGAACACACAAAAAAATAGATGATTACCTTGTGTTTCTGGCTAACCTTTACAAAAATGAGGAATTTGGAATGATAGTGTCTGTGCCAGTGTCAATTTCTGCATATTAAACCGAAAGTTTGAGGACTGCTCTCATTCCCTGCCCCGGGCTGAAGAACAGGGGCTGTGATTCCAGTCCCCAGATGTAATTGTGAGGAGCTCCCTCATGTAACAGGAGGGGATTCTCCAGAACCTAGGCACAGAATGAAGGGTTAGTACCTGGTTCAATTAACCCAGGGAAAAATTCAAGCTCAACAGGCATTCTACAGAAGAAATTCCAGTTTTCAATCCCAGTACTTACCGAACCATGGTAAGATTTTCACCAATCAGATTGGAAAACTATAATTAGAATGTCCATCATTGCACGCCTGTAATCCCAGCACTCTGGGAGGCCGAGGCGGGCGGATCACGAGGTCAGGAGATTGAGACCATCCTGGCTAACATGGTGAAACCCTGTCTCTACTAAAAATACAGAAAATTAGCCAGGGGAGGTGATGGGCGCCTGTAGTCTCAGCTACTCGGGAGGCTGAGGCAGGAAAATGGTGCGAACCAAGGAGGCGGAACTTGCAGTGAGCCGAGATCACACCACTGCACTCCAGCCTGGGCAACAGAGGGAGACTCTGTCTCAAAAAAAAAAAAAAAAGAATATCTATCATTGATGAGTCTGTGAGGAAATGGATCCTCCAACAGTGTTGTTGAGAGTGTCTTT
The DNA here is from genome assembly GCF_028858775.2 of Pan troglodytes. Classification (NCBI taxonomy): domain Eukaryota; kingdom Metazoa; phylum Chordata; class Mammalia; order Primates; family Hominidae; genus Pan; species Pan troglodytes. Next base: position 94,757,879 of record NC_072402.2, on the reverse strand, counting down.
TTTGAGTCTTTTTTGGAGCCAACTCTATTAAAATTGGATATGTTCTGTCCCTTTGGCCCAGCATTTTTCACCTCTATGAATTCACCCTGGAAAACCACTGCTGTAAGTGCTCAAGATATGTCAAAAGAATGTTTTTGTTTAATTGTTCATATTAATAAGCATTGGAATGTTCCTCATTAGGAAACTAGTTTCAGGACACATTTCTTCCTGTGCTCTCCAATACAGTAGCTACTAACCACTTGAAATCAGGCTAGTCTGAATTGAGTACACACTGGATTTTGAAGATATGAAACAAAAGGTAAAAACATTTCATTAACTTTTATGTTGATTGAATGTAGCAGCAATAATATTCTGGGTATACTGGCCTAAATATATTACTAAAATTAATTTCACCTTTTTAACCTTTTTAATGTAGCTATTAGAATGTATAAAATTGCATATGTGACTTGCATTTGAACCTTGCACTATATTTCTCTTAGACAGCACTGATCTGTACTATGCAGTCACTAAAAGAAACTAGATCTCTATATATAGATACAAAAATAAAATATCCACTATAGATTAATTGAAAAACAATTTTAAAAGAAATACATGAAGTAAAAATCCAGGTTTTTTTTGGTTTTTAAAAAATTAGGCATATAAAAAATAAATTTGTAGGAATACACTCGAAACATTATTGAGAAGGTGGGGATTAGGAGTCAAGAAGGAAGCTTTTTCTACACTAAGTAGATTTTTTTTTAAGAGCGAAAGATAGAGATACATTTGCAGAAATTTCTGTCTACTCAAAACAATTCATAGTCCCTATTCTTTCAATGTTGCACTTTTCCTTGTGGTCTCTATGTTGCAGAGAGGGTTGTTTCTCAGAGATGTTTGCTTAATACAAATAACCTTCCCCTCTGTATCCCAGAAGGGAAATAAGGACTAGTCCCCAGAGAACAAGCAGGCAGTCTTCAGAGAGGGATCCCCAGTAACTTACAAGGGGTGACAGAGTCTTTCTGTCAGGAGTCAGCGACTCTCCCTGCCCATCGAGTCAGCAGTAATCAGGTATAATCAGGTGAAGAGGAGAGGTAGTAACCAGCTGGACAACCTAGGCAATAGGAAAGTGTGAAAATGAAAGAGATTTCCCACCAGAGGATCCACAGAAAGGTTGTACCAGTCAAATGCAGTCTTGTGCTTCTCTTTTGAGATGAGGGTACTGTACATGGGTTTGCAGTTTTCACATAAAAATTGGATTGATACCAAACATTTGTGCCGTTTATGTATACCAGGAAAAAATTAAATTAAAGCTGATGATTAAAAACAAACTCAAGGGAGAAAAAAAAGTGAAAACCAACATATAGTTTCAGGATTTCCTGTTGGTTGATTTCCAAATATGCGTTTTACTGACTTGGCATTCACTGGCCACAGAAATCACTTTTGATGATATTGTAAGGGTAGAAAAGGTTTTTCTCAACCCTCTTAGGGTCCCTAGCTGGTTCTGAAAAAAAAAGTCAAACTAATAAAGATAGATCAATAGGAGAAAAACACACAAATTTATTTATTTCTTTTAATTACTACAAAGTCAATTTCCTTTGATTACTTCTCCAAAGCTCTAATTCTGAAATGTGAATAAAGAGTAATTTGACACAAGAGCCTTTATAAGGAAATGAAGATCCAAAGACAATGTTGAAGCTGAGTGTTTTTTTATAGTAGGCTTAATAAACATTAAACTATTTTACCTCATATTTAATAGCATGTTTACATATATATCGACACAGTTCTGACTTGTGTCCATATTACTTTGTATTCTATTTTAATCATTTAACATTATTTCTTGCACACATCTTTCTATGTGTTACCATGGTTCCAAAACTTGTCTTGAATAGTATTTCATCAGTGAGTTTATTTGCTCTTCAGGGAAATTTTTGGTTTTCCCAGTTTTCGTTATCTTTAATATTAGGTTGGTGCAAAAGTAATTGCAGTTTTGGCCACTATTTTTATGCACTTTTCTGAACCTACTTTTTTCAAAACAATTATTCTTAATTTTCATGGGTACATAGTAGGTGTGTGTGTGTGTATATATATGTGTGTGTGTGGTATATGGGATATTTTGATACAGGCATACAATGTATAATAATCACATCAGGGTAAATGGGGCATCCATGATCTCAAGGCTGAACCTACTTTTTTACAATTTTTTTTTGTCTGATTTGTTTTCTCCAATGATAGCTCTTCTGGGTAGTTCCAAACTCTCTTTTTAAATCTTTGAGTTCTTTTGTTTATGATATATACATGTCATGAAATAAAATGCTGCCCAGGCTAGAGTGAAGTGGCACAGGCGTGACAGCCTTGAACTCCTGACCTCAAGCAATCCTCCCATCTCAGCCTCCCAAGTAGCTGGGACTACAGGCGGGCATCACTGTACCCTGCTCTATGACATACTTTTAATATAAATGACCTCATTTTCTTGTTTGACACCAAATAAGCAAACATTTTCTGGAGTAGAATTAACTTGACAAATTGTTTGAATATTTAAAAATTCTTAACACACAATAAATACTTAATACATATTACTAGATAATTCTTCAAAAATAGAAAACCAATTAGAGGACTGTAACATATGTGGCCCAGTTTCCCCACAACGTCACCTTTCTTAAGTGTTAGAATTATTGTTGTCGTTATTTTAACAGGTAAGTTTCTTCTTGAAGGTCTATAAATGCTCTCCACCACACACACACACACACACACACACAAAAACATTTTAAGAAGTGTTTCAAAACCACACCTGTCGTCTGACCAAAGATCTATGCAGGCAAGAAGCTTTATTTCTTTGTCCTTCTGTTTTTCTATTTTCACTAATAAATTGTTACTCAAACAAATGAGGAAGATACACAGAATATTTAGAGATGCTTAGAGATAGGAGTCAATTATATAGAAGTAATGTATGTTTTTACAAATGACTAACGTTAACATCAATGTTAAGCACAAAAATATACAAAGAGTAAGCAGAGTATGTCATTCAGATTAACAAATAAAGATTATTAGCAACTTACAAAGACAAAGAAGACATAGTCCTTGTAGAAAATGGCTCTATATAAATGTGTTATAATAAATCCCTATCGCTATTTCTGCCAAATGAAGAATTCATACAAATATATTCAAATTTTCTGTTTATCAAGTTTATCTCAAAATATTCAAACTAGTCCCTGTGTCTCCCTCATATCCCTTCGCCATTGCTAGATTTTGTTGTAACCAAAGGGGAGGAAAGACACTAGAATAGTGTTACAAGAAAAACTTTAGCCGAATTAAATTTAAAGGTGTTTAACTGAGCTATGAGCGATTTGCAAATCGGACAGCCTCCAGAATCATAGCAGATTCAGGGAGACTCCAGGGATGCCTTGTGGTCAGAAGAAATTTGTAGAAAAAAAGGCAAGTGATGTACAGAAATTGGAAGTGAGGCACAGAAACAGCTGGATTAGTTACAGGTTGGCGTTTGCCTCATTTAAACACAGTTTGAACACTCCAGCAGTGTGTAAGTGGTTGAAGTATGGCTGCTGTGATTGGACAGGACTCAGCGATTGTTACAGACACACATTCCTAAGTTAGATTTTCAATCTTGTCTAGCTATTAAGTTAGGTTGCCATTAGTCCACAAGGACTCAAATATAGAAGTACGGAGTCCTTCTCAGCCCACATTTAGTTCGCTTTAACAATAGGCACATGCTGGTCATCCCGTGGAAGGCCACCCTGCCTCTAGTAGAACAGCTACAGCAAAAGGAGAACTTAAGCACAAACATTAAACTGCCCATTCAAATAGTGCTGAGAGTTTCTCTTTTCCTTTTATGTGCCTTCTTCCCTTGCACCATTCTATTTGGTTATGCCACTGAACATTTTTGTTTCTATTCTTTGATTCCCACCAAACCATTGTGCTGTGCTTTGAAATAATATACTACAGATGTTCCACATTCTATACCAGCCCTTGTGTCCCACACCCCTTCTCTCTATATATATCCCCTCTGCCTACCAAGAAAGGGGTGGGCACTGAACAATAAAGAAAAGGGACACAAAAAGAGAAAAGCTCACATGGTGCCCATGTGCTGGTTAAGTTCTTGTTTTTCTCAGTGGGGTTGGCAAATGATGTCTCAAACCAATGTGTCATTAAATGAATCAGCTCCTCCACCCTCACAATAGATGCTACAGATCCCTTGACGAAATTCACTTGATCCCACAAGAGAGCCAAGGCATACAGCTGTGCTTCCTCTCTGTCATTACAGAGGTACAGAGTTTGCAGCAAAGGTGACATTTTAAATCTGTTAGCACCAAGGAACAAAGACAACTGTGATAATTTCCTTCCCCCTCTTCTCCCCTGGTTTCCCCTGATACAAATGAGCACTGACATTCTGATTAATTAGACTTTGAGCATTTAAAACAAAATACATTTCTGTATGCAGGAAAGTTATTCCAGTTTGCCTAAGTAATTAAAAGAGAAGTTTCAGCATTATAATACCTGAGCAGTTCAAACTGAGTAAACCCTGATACAGGAAAACCTGTCTGATGAGAAAGATTTTCTACCTATCAGCAAAGGAAGTTTATTTCTCAGGGGCAGATTTAATTACTTTATGCGAATATCATCAGCAAACGATCCAATGCCACTATGCTCTCTGCCCAATAATCTATATCATCTCCCCTGTTTCATATCCAAATTGTTAGTATGTGTATGTGTATATTCAGTCATGTACTGCACAGTGACCTTCCAGTCAATGTCAAACTGTATATATGCCAGTGGCGTCATAAGAATATAATGGAGTTGAAAAACTTCCATCACCTGTGGAAGTCATAGCCATAACAACATCGTAGCACAATGCATTACTCCCATGTTTGTGGTGATGCTGGTATAAACGAACCTACCTTATAAACTTTAAAGTAAAAAAAAGTTACAGTACGCTGAAGTTAATTTATTATTGAAGAAAGAAAAATTTGTGTTTATAGTGTCGCCTAAGTGTACAGTGTTCATAAAGTATTCAGTAGGGTAATGTCCTAGGCCTTCACATTCACTCACTGCTCACTCACTGACTCACCCAGAGCATCTTCTAGTCCTCCATGCATGTTACGTGCCCTACACAGGTGCACCAGTTTTTATCTTTTACGCCATATTTTTACTGTACCATTTCTATGTTTACATATAGAAATACCAACCATTGTGTTACAATTGCCTATAGTATTCAGTACAGCATGCTGTACAGGTTTGTAGCCTAGGAACAATAGGCTATACCACCTAGGTTTGTGTAAGTCCACTCTACGATGTTTGCAAAATGACAAAATCTCAGAATTCTCCCCTTCATTAAGCAATATATTACTGTCTCTTTTCTTTCCTTGCCGGCTCTCTCCCTCTCTCTATATATATATAGAAGTAGATGTAGGAGAGAATTTACCACCTGGACATTTGAAGGAATTAATTATGTTTATAAAGATGGAGATGATTATAAAAGACATATTTTGATCAAATTGAAAACAAATAATCTACTTCAGTTAACCATAGATTAATGAGGGAGGAAAGTTAAACAGCAAATATGATCAAGTAATCCTCTACAGTTGAAAACTGCAATCTCATAAAACATTAACTCAGACGGTGCTCTAATTGAATGGCATAATATAAATGCTTGCTATCTTTCATCATAGTCTACTTAAATTTTTTCTTTTTCTTTTACTGCATTATTTTATTTTATTTTATCTTATTTTATTTTATTTTATTTTTTTGTGTGAGACGGGGTCTTACTCTGTGGCCCAGGCTGGAGTGCAGTGATGCAATTTCGGCTTACTACAACCTCTGCCTCCCGGGCTTAGTTAATCCTCCCCCCTCAGCCTCCTGAGTAGCCGGAACTACAGGCATGCACCACAACACCTGGCTAACTTTTTGTAGAGACAAGGTTTCACCATGTTGCTCAGGCTGTTCTCAAATTCCTGGGCTCAAGGGATCCACCCACCTTGGCCTTCTAAAGTGCTGGGATTATGGGCATGAGCCACTCCACCTAGCCAAATTTTCTTAATTCCACACAATTAGAAGTTCTAACGTGAATCATTTTACATAGCCTTGGTATGCCCCTGCCCTTCTGCCCAACTAAATTGTGACATAATCACTCTACCACTTGTTAATTGTGACAAATTTATATTCCACAATGTACATTTTAAATTGTTTAATTTCTTTTACTTGTAAAACACATTTTACCAAAAAAACCTCACCCGCATATGCTTTTATCTGGATTCCTAATTTTAAAGATATCTGCAGAGTCATTTTACACTTGTCCAGTTGTATACAGCCAAATCAGAGATGTAATAGTAGATTGTCATCAACAGTTGTAATAGTAGATTGTCATCAATAGTTTTTGAGAATAAAATCAAATTCCACTCATAAACATAGGCAAACAAATAGAGTTATCTATGGTAAATATTCTTGTAAACATTGTTATCACAAACTTATTCTAATCCCAAAGTTATAAGGTAACAGTCACTAGAATTATTAATACAGACCTTTCCATTTTACTGGGAGTCTGCCAGCCTTTCCTAGCAAACAGACTTGGACAAAAACTCAGGTTTATGATGATAAGAGATAGAAGAAATAATAATTTAACTTAAATTTTGGTATGCAATAGGTATGACAGATATTTGTTGACCTTTTCTGATCTACCTGATAAGATGTCAGTCATGGCTGCCCCAGAGATGATCTACTCAAAGCCACTGTATCAATATTTCCCCTCCTTCGAAGTTCTTCATTGACAGGAACCAAAATTGGTGGCCTCTGTCTTCAATTATTTTGAGGCTTATAATTTTCTGTTTCTACTTTAACTGTGTGACTTGGATGAGTCTTTTAAGATCTATTATTACTTTTATTATCACTTGTAAAACGAGAATATTTTGCTGTCTTCCTATGCAGCAAGTACTATCCTAAGGGCTTTACATTTATTTATGGCACACTTACTTTGAAAAACCGTGTGAGGTAGGAACTACTATTATCTCTAGTTTATAAATGAGAAAATAGAGTCAGAGAGGTTAAGTAGCTTGCCCAGAGACACATGGCAAGGAAGTTAAAACTGTCTATTGCCATTGTGTAGATCTGAGCACAAATGCTTTGTCATCAATGGTTAATTCAGTACTTTTTTGACTTTAATGAAGCTGAGAATCACCTGGGGATCTTTTAGAAACATAGCCTGTGGTGCAGTAGGTCTGGAGTGGGGCCCTTAAAATGTATTTCTAACAACTTCCCAAGTGACACTGATGCTTCTGGTCTGAGGATCGTATTTAGAGAAGGAATATCATCAACCATGTCCTCGTCAAATTCATAGTTCTGGGCTGCATCATGGTACAGGGGCCATGTTATTAGTTGTCTTGCACATGTGTAAGATGTAGAGGAAATAACATAAGATGCCTGTGAGGATTTGATGTGATCATCTGAGTCTTGCTCTGACAATTATTAACATTCAGTTGCCCATTAAAATTCTTTGGAATCCTAGGACTTTGTCTGCTCGTCTCCTGTCAAATTCACTCCCCATCACCAATGGAGAGCAGCAGAGTTACTTAATCATTTCAGTCTTTTTCCATTCATTTCACACAGCTGTAATCAAAAACATAGGAGACTTAGAAGCCGATATGGAAATATGCTTCTGCTCCTCCGGGAGACATTTTTAGCTAGAAAGCTACTGATCTAACCTCAGATCCTCAAGACAATTACCCAGGAGCTGCTGTTGACTAACGAGTGAGCATTTGAAGCACGCACACAAGAGAAAGAAAGTGTTTTACACAAACACAAGAGCTTCATGGGCCTATATGATCAGGCCTAAGAAGACTAAAATATCTTTTCCTAATAAATATTCATTGAGCTAAGCACTTTGCTACATGATTTCTAATTAAATATCATATTTTAATTCTCACAACTATCCTGTGAGAAAACTTTCTCATCCCTGTTTTTTAGATTTAAAAAAACTGAGGCTTGAGAATTTTACATGACTTACCCAATGTCACGTAGATGACATGAAATAGATCTGGCATTTGGCTCCCAGCCCAGTGTGTTCTCTCGATTATATAACTCCGATGTTATGTTAGTCTACACAGGAGCCAAGGTAAAGCCATACTTACCTGGGATTGCATTCCTGCTCTTAAACTTAATGGTTATATAACCTTGGGTAAGTTGTTTAAATTTTCTAAGGCTTAGTTTTTCAATATAAACGCAGAAAAGGCATGTCTAGGAAGAATTAGGGAAGCAAGTAATACCTGAGCCGAGTCTTGAAAGATAAACAGGAACTTTCAAGATAGACTGTTGGGTGGGGCAGGTTAAGAAAAGTGTACCAATGGGAACAACTGTGCAAAGACATGGAGTTGGAAGAGAGCATGGAGCTTCAGGAAATAACAAATATTTCAGGGGTGCTGGCTCATGCATCTCTGCTCTTCTACAAAATGGGAGCCCATGAAAACAAAAATCTCCATCTCCTAGCTCAGTACCTAATCCATTATCAGTACTTCATAGCACAGGATAGGTGTTTCAGAAATACTGGTTGAATGAAATAAATGAATAGGTGAATGAAAATATTTAATATTTGCTGCTAAACTAAAGGAAGATCATTGGTCATGTACTGGTTAGACTGAGTGGCTTAAACAACAGAAATTTATTTTCTCAAAGTTCTGGAGGTGGGGAAGTCTAAGATGAAGGTGCCAGTAGATTTGGGTTTTGGTGAGGGCTCTCTTCCTGGCTTGCAAATGGTCACCTTCTAGGTGGAGAGAGGAAGCTGCGGTGTCTCTTGCTCTTCTTATAAGGGCAAGTAATCCCACCATGGAAGCTCCATGCTCATGCCCTCAGCTCAATCTAATTTACCCCTCAAAAGGCCTACCTCCTCATAGCATAACATTGAGTGTAGGGCTTCAACATATGGATTTTGAGGGGACACAAACATTCAGTCCATGATAGAGACTTAATCGCCTTGTCTAAATTCAAGATACTCTATCTCCTTAGTCGTATGTGTAGGATTAGGCTTTTTTTTTTTTTTTTTTTTTTTTTTTTTTTTTTTTTTGAGACAGAGTCTTGCTCTGTCACCCAGGCTGGAGTGCAGTGGCTCGGTCTCGGCTCACTGCAAGCTCCGCCTCCAGGGTTCACGCCATTCTCCTGCCTCAGCCTCCGGAGTAGCTGGGACTACAGGCGCCCGCCACCACGCCCGGGGCATTTTTTGTATTTTCAGTAGAGACAGGGTTTCACAGTGTTAGCCAGGATGGTCTCCATCTCCTGACCTCGTGATCTGCCCACCTCAGCCTCCCAAAGTGCTGGGATTACAGGCGTGAGCCACGCGCGCCCGCCTAGGGTTAGGCTTTATATTCTGTACCTCACTCCAGATACCACATCTTGGGGATAAAAATAATATCACAATGACCACAACAGTATCATTCTCTGGCTCTGTCCTTCACTTCCCACTTCTAGAAGTTCCAACTCCCTCGAATTTCTCCGGCACTTAAGATACCCCCAGGGCATAGCTCACACTTGCTCACAGGCGAATTCCTTCTTACCTTCTGGCATCTGCCATTATCTCTTCTCCTGCTCTTTTGTGCTGTGTCTGATGAATTCTGTGGCTGCTGATACCAAAAGCATCAATAGTCCCTCAAAGATGGTCAAGCTGAAATGGGAGAGTTTCCTAACCCCCTTCACAGGATGTGTGACAGGAGTGTGGCTCATCTGTTCAGCCTCTGTGCACTCAAACCCCTTACTGGAGGGGGAGCATGCAGACGGGCAGGTGCAGGAGGCAGGGCAAACACTTTTGGGTTCCAGCCCCATGGTGGTAGCATCCAGGAGTGGGTGCCTGCAACTCCCAAAGCCCCAGTGGGCATGTTACAGTGCTCTTTTAGCTCTGCCGTCCACAGACAGCTCAAGTGTTATCCAGCCCAGTGCCCTCTTGGTACCCGGGTTCTTGTCCAGCATCCAGAAAGAATCAGGTCACACAGGCAAATGGAAGGATAGTGAATGCGAGAGATTTTATTGCCAGATGGAGGTGGCTCTCAGTGGAATGGCTGGGGAGTGGGAAAGCGAATGGAGTAGGAAGATGTTCTTCCCCTGGAGTTGGGTCGTCCTGCGGCCAATCTCCTCTCCGACTGTCCCCAGCCAAACTCCTCTCAACATTCAGATGCTGCTTCTCTTCCCTCTTTCTCTACCACGCTGCTGGGCCACACTGCTATTCTTCTGTTCCTCTGCTCTTCTATTCGTCTGCTTTTCTACTCATGGAGCCTGCAATTTGGGGTTTATATTGGTACAAGATGGGGGGTGGGCATGGTGGGCCAAAAGGCAACATTTGGGTGCAAAAACAAGAATGCCTATTCCCATTTAAAGTCATGGGTTTCCAGGCTTGAGGGTGGGGCCTTTGCGAGGGAACCTCCCTCTTCTACCCGGTATTTCCCTGCCTCCTGTCTGTATAAATGCCACCACTGGTGGCCAAGCCTGCCAAAATCGCAGCTGCTCCTGCCATTGCCAGGAAACTAAGACCATCAAGGGATGAGGTCTACTCCCACATCTTCTCAATTCAGGATGAGGTTTGCCCACTTTCCTGTTCAGGCAGTAGCCCCAGAGCTGCTGTCTGACACTCAGGCTGCAAAGCTGTGCTGACCTAAGCTCTAGCTGCCTTAGCAGATATCCAGGAAACAGCTCCTCTGGTTTTTACGGAATGTTTTTTGAAGTCTTTCTCCCAAGGACATGAGTCCACAAGGGCTGAGTATTAAACTTCTCCCTCTTTAACACTGATCTGTTGACTTTGGACCAAAGCTCCATACTAACATGCCTTTTCCACTACAGAAGACACTCGTTTTCCCTCCCAAATCCCCCAGATGGTGACTGAATGTCGGTGCAAACTTAACTTTGGCTCAAGTTGGGATTCCCGCTTTGAGGTGAAACTCCCACAGGCACAATACAAACTTCTTTTGTGCCTCTTTTCTACTCCATGATACTAGACAAATGGTTAATACTTAATAACAATAATAATACTTTTTAAATGGGAAACTGGTAGTATAAAGATATACCGTATTTATGCAATACAGGGGGAAAAAGTGACTCCCAAAAATGCTAAGCATTTCAATTCTAATACAAGCAGCCTGGTTCTATAAACCTAGCTCAGCAAATCGTGCCTGGACGTGGTCAGTCCTCTATAAATACATAATGCATGAGCAGCTGTCTGAAAGGCTGCTGAAGCCAAGCAAAGAAACCTCACCTGTGAAGGATGCAGGCCTGAGGACGTTGTAGTAGGTCATGATCTCAAAAGAATGACCATGAAGACTTTCAATACACAAAAAATTGCATCTTAAAGACAATGATGTTCTCTTCCCCACTGAGATCCTTTAGAAAAGTAACATGACATGGTATGAGAGATAACAGGAAGGAAGAGAAGAAAACACTAGATGACTATCTACTATGTTTCTTTTTACTGTAGACTTGCTGATCTCTTGGCTAGTTCTTGAATGTTCCAGGAATGTTCCCTTCTCAGGACCTTTCCAGTTGCTGTTCTCTATACCTAGAATACACCTATCTGAGAAAATTCATATGGCTTGGTCCCTGGCTTCCTTCAGGCCTCTGCTACACAACTTGGTCTTTCCTGGCCACCCTTTATAACAAGAGCTCCCTCCCTACTCTCTGTCCCTGTACCAGATTTTATGTTTCTTCATAGCATTTAACTACTGCATGGCATTATATCATTTGCTTATTATCTCTCACACTACAGTGTCAGGTCCACGAGGTGAGGAACTGTGCTTGCTGTATTCATTGCTCTGTACCTAATACCTAACACATATTAGGTGCTCAATAAATAATTTTAAAATGTATGATTTTCTAAACATAAATTGTAGTGCAAGATACTGTTAACCACAAATACGATCTAGTAAAATATTTTAAAAGCTGCTAAAAAAAACTCTAACCAATTAAATTTGAAAGAGTTTAATTGAGCAAAGAATGATTCGCGAATCAGGCAGCCTCCTGAGCCAGAGTAGACTCAGAGACTCCAGCACAGCCACGTGGTGAAAGAAGATTTATGGACAGAAAAGGGAAAGTGACGTACAGAAATGGAAGCGAGGTACAGAAACAGCTGGATTAGTCACAACTTGGCGTTTGTCTTATTTGAACACGGTTCAAACAGTTGGCCACGCTTGATTGGCCAAAACTTGGTGATTGGCACAAGAGTAGGTTACAGTCTGTTTACAATTCCATTTAGGTTTGTTAAATCAAGTTTAGCCTAAAGCTGCCTCCTTACATATTTTAAGTTCGGCCTAAAGGTTTCTCTGTACATCATGAACTATGACAAGTGGAGGTGTAAACAGGCCATAGTCTACACTTGTGCCAATTATTAAGTTTTGATGAATCAAATGTAGCCAACTGTTCGAACCATGTTCAAATAAAGCAAATGCTGAGCGTTTACCAATCCAGCTGTTTCTGTACCTCGCTTCCGTTTTCTGTACCCCACTTGTCCATAAATCTTCTTTCAGCACGTGGCTGTGCTGGAATCTCTGAGCCTACTCTGGCTTGGGAGGCTGCCTGATTCTTGAATCGTTCATTTTTCAATTAAATTCTTTCAAATGTAATTCGGCTGAAGTTTTTCTTCTATCAGGTTATAATTCATGATGTTCAGAGAAACCTTTAAGCCAAACTTAAAATATGTAAGGAGGCAGCTTTAGGCTAAGCTTGATTTAACAAACCTATTGTCAGACTTCTACTTCCAGGTATAATAGAGTTGTTTCCCACAGATCAGCCCTGAGAACAACTAGAAAACTGAGTTTAAAAAATTATGTGTATGTGTGTTTTAGAGGCTTGGGAGAGTTGCTGAAGCTAGAGAGCCCAAGACCGGGGAGGGGGTTGGTGCAGAAGAGACAGTAGATCATGGAGAGGTGAATTGTTGTTGGGCTGCTTTTTCCCAGGAGATATATGCTGATTTGCAGAATAGGTAAAAGGCTGAAAATATGGACTTTGCTTGGAGAGAGGGAAGCTTCTAGAATTAACACAACCAACAGAACTTTGTCAAGTTAATGAGGATGAAGAGGCAATGTTAGAGACTCAGACTTGATCCTGGAGAAAGAGGAAGGGTAAGGAAGGGTAGAGAATTGTACCTGAAATATGCTTGAGATAGTTATGGTTAAGCAATGAAGGCCAGAAGTAGTGGCTCACGCCTGTCATCCCAGCACTTTGGGAGGCCAAGGCAGGGGCATTACTTGAGCCCAGGAGTTTGAGACCAGCCTGGGCAACATAGGGAGACCCTGTCTCTACAAAATATAAAAATAAGTTAGCTAGATGTGGTGGAGCACACCTGTAGTCCCAGCTACTCAGGAAGCTGAGATGCGAGGATTGCTTGAGCCCAGAAGGTCGAGGCTGCAGTGAGCTATGATCATGCCACTGCACTCCAGCCTGGGAGACAAACAGAGACCTCGTCTCAAAAAATAAAAGTTAAAAAAAAAAAGAAAAGAAAAGAAAAGAAAGAAATGAAGTAGAATATCTTGAAAAATCGAGTGGAGTTTTTGGAAGTCTTGCCAGACTAAGGCAACATGGATTAGTGTTCAGTCTCAGATGCTAAGGAGGTAAGGATTAGGAGAGAGTCCTTAGACAATGAACAAGCCTGTAACAGTGGTTCTGGAACTTTGCTGCATATTGGTATCACCTGGGAATTCCTTAAAAGTATTGTTACCTAGCTGCTACCCTCAGACATTTTAATTTAATTTATGTGGAGTATGACATGTGATTAATTATCATTCTATCCACTTAGTGAGGAAACAGCATGCCTTCTCCGGAAAAAAATAGTATTGGGTGTAGCATTTATGATTTTTTATGCACAGTGTCTTGGTTTTAATTTTTTAAATTCACTAGGAATTCCAAGAGACAAGGCTATAAGATTTCAAACTAAAAGAAAAAACAAATTATGGTAACAGACTCCATCAGTGACCCAAATATTGGCATAATCAGATAAGGATTTTAACCAATTAATGAATATGTTCGATAAAATAGAGAGGAAAATGGTCAAGGTAAACACAAAGATAAAAAATTACACCCGAGTTGGTTTCAAATATATAAAAAATAGTTGAATAGAAATCCCAGGACTGAAAAATACAATAACTGAACTAAAAACTTTATAGATAATTTCTTTCTTTCTTTTTTTCTTTTTTTTTTAGATAGAGTCTGGCTCTATCTCCTAGGCTGGATGGAGTACAGTAGTGCAATCATGGGTCACTGCCGCCTCGACCTCCTGGACTCAAGTGATCCTCCCACCTCAACCTCCCAAGTAGCTGGAACCACAGCCATGTGCCACGATGCTGGGCGAGTTTTTAAATTATTTGTAGAGATGGGGGTTTTCCTATGTTTCCCAGGCTGATCCTGAACTCCTGGGTTCAAGTGATCCTCCTTCAGCTTCCCAAAGTGCTAGGATTACAGGTGTGAGCCATTAAAGACAAATTTGTAAAAGATTAGATATAGCAGAAGAGAGAATTAGTGAACTATAAGACAGGTCAATAGCCAAAATAAAATAAAATACATTTTATGTCTGTTCTTTCTTTGCTATAAAGAAATGCCTGAGGCTGGGTAATTTATAAGAAAAGAGGTTTAACTGGCTCATGGTTCTGCAGGCTGTACAGGAGGCATAGTAGCATCTGCTTCTAAGGAGTCCCAGGAGGCTTCCAGTCATGGCAGAAGGCAAAGGAGGAGTAGGCATGTTACATGGCAAAAGCAGCAGCAAGAGAGAGTGGGGAGAAGGTGCCACACACTTTTAAATGACCAGATCTTGTGAGAACACACTATCACTAAGATATCACCAAGCCATGAGGGATCTACTTCCATGACCCAAACATCTCCTACCAGGCCCCATTTCCAGCATTACAGATTATAATTCAACATGTGATTTGGGCGAGACAAATATCCAAACTATATCAATGTCCAATCTTTCCTTTAAATTGAATAGAGGTTTCTGAAAATTTATATTCCTAAATATATTTTTTAAATGTCAAGACTTTGAAGTTTTAATTGGCTTCCTGTACATACCACAAAAAAGAATACCTCAAATCATTATTAAATTCCCTCATCTTACTTTTCTCATGAGTATATCCTTGTCTCTCAGCTGCAGATAGGATAAATTAGGGAAAGTGAGAAGGAGTTAAAAAAGGCCAGCAGCCCACCATTTCTGCCACAATTTAGAGTACTATGCCTAACACGGTAATTGTATGTTAAGGAGATATGGCCCTAGCTAGGTGAAGTCCAGTCTTGTAAATAACCAGAGGGCCTGAATGAGGTATGGAATCGATTGGGGGAATCCATGTAGGGTCTAGAATGGGTCAAGGTTAATGAGAATGTCAGTACTAGCCTAGGCTAACTTGCATGAACCTCACTGTCCAATGAATATCCCAAGAGATTTTTGCTATTATTTTATGTGGAAATAGGACATAGGTCCTAGCACAGTTTGGTCATTAGTCTTCACTTAGTATCATTTGCCACCTCTCATTTTTTCTCAACCCTATTAAAAACAACTCCATATCCTACAAAATGGCTTGAATAGGAATATTTGTCAGAGAAGAGCCTGAAGATGACCTGAACTGAGAAACTAAAGAAGCAGAAATATTCTTGTTTCAAGAACTCTAAATCAAAGCGATAAGAAACAAGAGATAATGGACAGAAGTCCAATGATAACCATAACTGTTACAGACATGACACAGATTTTACAGCACTGTCTCCTTAAAAGCTCAGCATACGTTGCCCCATTATGGTTTTCAATAATAAACACACTGGTATGTAAAAAGAGAAACACAGTACCCCTGGCGTGTAAATGATTTTCAGAACCTAGGGGTTATTGGGCACGTCTCCTGAGATTTCATTCACAAACAGGGCCCTGAAAATGACTGACAAAGAACAGTTGCTGTTACTTGTCAGCTAAGATGTGGACTAGTTCCAAAGGAAAAGAAAAGGCTTTTCTCACACTCATCTTTCAAAATAAAGTAACTGAATAGCTTTAAAAATAACAGCAACAAACAATATATCACCAAAAACCAGGTATCAACTGAAACAATAAACTTCTTTACTCTCTCAGTGGGTGGGAGTCAAAACCAACTGTCAGACTTGTATATCTGCTTCTTTTCCATTTTTCATTAGATTTTCCTTTCAAATGAATCTTGGTAGCTCTGAGTAGCAGAGAAGAAAGTCAGAAAAAGTGACTGCTGCATACAGATATCAGTCCAAGGAAACCCCTTTGGACAATCCACCTCTTTCCCGGACTTCACAATACTGGCTCAGTCTCTCTTGAGGTCCGGTTCCTCTCTAAAGATGCTTTTCTTTTTTCTTTTTTTTTTTTTTTTTGCCACAGCAATTGTTCCACAAAATAAAATATGAGATAAAATATAGCTTGGGCCAAATGAAAACCATTAGCCTCTTGAAAAATCACTCCAAGGAAGGGAAAAGAAACAGACATTTAATAAGCCCAAAGGAAAGGATGGTAGTTACCTGGGAATTGCGTTCAACTTTAAAGGCTTTTCAAATTAGATTATTTAATGAGTTGAAAGAATAGAAAGAACATAGGTTAGCAAATTAGTTAGTTTTCACTCAATAACAATTAGAGCAAATGAACCAAGTTTTTCAAGGCTGGTTTTTTGTTTTTTGTTTTTTTTTTGGTGGATTCCACTTCAAAATTCATTCTGAAAATCGAACAAAATAAAACCTTCAAGTGCTTTTTTGGAGACGGGTTCCTGAGATACGTAGGAGTCAAAAGAGAGTTAGTGAGACTGCATCTCTAAGGTTCTGTGAAATTCTGTGGGCTGGCAGTGTAGGAAAAGGACATAACAAGAAAGAACAAAGATTTTGGTTCCACATAAGGTCACCATGGAAAGGTACACCTTTAACTCTTATTTTTAATGTGCCTTTAGAGTACATTAACTGTCTTGTTTTGATAACTAATAATAACAATGGCATAATGTACCTTATGGTTTACAAATTTAATGGGGAAAACTTGGAAGAAGCAATGAATAAAAATGAAAAACACCACCTTCTCCCATTTCTTCCTTTTTTTAAAATAACTTATTTCTTAAAGGTGGTCTTTCCTTGTCCAAAGTGTGATCATAGGTGAAACTCCATTTCCCTTTCTGCCTTACCAACTCCAACATACTTCATTATAGTCACCGTCATGCCATTCATCTGTCATCTTCTGCTAAGTACTATAATTTAGTAGGTGTCTGGTATTCCTGAAGGTAGTGTTTTTCATTAAAAGACACATTCACACTAGTTCTCTATACTCAGTTGAAGCCAGGGCTTGGTAATGAATCTATTATTTAAATTAATAAACAGCTCTGGGATATTGTTTTAAAATATGGATCTTATTTTAGAATCCAAGTGGCATAGAGCCTGGCTTGTTTTTCTCAAGAAAAATGTGTTATTTGTTTTACAACATAGTTATTTGCATTTTTTCTGCATCCTCAATTCACTAAACTGAAAAAGAAATAGAGATGTAAAAATGAAATAGAAAAATAAATAACATATTAGGGCCTTTTCTTTTTCTTTTTTCTTTTTTTGAATTCACTAAAAAACAGTCCTGATTAGTTCAACATTTGGAGCAAAGAGATATCGTGTGTAATGTCAGCAAAGCCACATCGGCAAGAGACCTGAGGACACTGCTAAAGGAAATGTTTGTCAGACAACTGTGTCTCAAAGACTCTTCAGTAGTTGGAGGCACCTTTCCCACCCCTTCCTGTTTGCATTCCTCAGAGTCAGATTTCAGCTAAAGGGATGGAAATTAAATAAAGGTGCATTGGAGAACACATAATTAGTCCCTAAATCATAGGGTCTCCAATTCATGAAATTTCATCAAAAGTTTAGTAGAAGTCTCAAAAAAATGCCCCAGGGCAGTCTCTCCAAGTTTTCTCCCAAGAATTTAGCGTTAGCATACACAAGTAATTATTATTTGATAATGCTCTTTTGTGCCAGGCTAAAGAGTTTTCTTTAACAGTCTTTTCCACCTGTGGAATAAAATATTTCACAGAAACACATTCACCCAGACCTGTTCCCATGTGAAGTCTGCTTCAAGTTTTTTGTCAGAGCATCCAACTCTTCTCTTGCAACTGTTCACATTGGCAAACACATCACATTGGCAAACGCTGTGTCAATCTCAGAGCATCCTCAGGTATCTGTCCCCTTTGTGTAAGAGCCATCTTATGAAGATGAAAAATACCACTTGGAAAAAAACTAACCTTAAGGGAAGTGCAGACTTCAAGCAGTAGTATTTTTAGGGTAAATTAACATTGTGGCATAGCTTAAATATGTGCTAGTTTACCCCTAACTCCCCTGCCCCTCCCCCCCGCCCCCCCCCCCCCACACACACACACAAACAAGACAGGAGAAAGTAATCAATAATGCTGTACTGAGAATTTGGTTCTGTGGAAAGAAAAAAAGACTTTTTTTCCAAAAAAGGCCTGAAAATGCTATAGGCAGTCACAACTAGAAGTTCTGAGACTCTTCCTGCTTGAAAGGTTGTGAGGAAACCACAGGGGCAGGAATTACGTTCACCAATATGTACCAGAGCATACCCCAAGACTCACACGGAGTCATCCTCAGCAAACTGAAAACTCCACCCCAAACACGGGTGCCTTGACACAAATTGCCCCTAGGAAAGTCCAAACTATAAGCTCTGATGTTTCTGGTGGATGTTAGTTATGTTTCTAAATTCATCACAAATTATTTTAATAAAGTACCGTGTAATTAGAATTAATGAAAATTTACATCAAACCTCTTGCTAAATATAATTGTACAAAAGTTACAACTTTAAGTAATTAATGGTTCATCTTTGTCTTCTTTATCACTCAAGGAAAACTCTAGGCTGCAAATTTCCAAAGGAACTTCTTTAGTAATACGAGGAACTGTTATCTATGATTTGAGAACATCACACATTTTTTTTTTTTTTTTTGAGATGAAGTTTCGCTCCTGTTGCCCAGGCTGGAGCGCAATGGCATGATCTCGGCTCACCGCAACATCCACCTCCTGGGTTCAAGTGATTATCCTGCCTCAGCCTCCCAAGTAGCTGGGATTACAGGCGCCCATCACCACGCCTGGCTAATTTTTTTGTATATTTAGTAGAGACAGGGTTTCACCATGTTGACCAGGCTGGTCTTGAACTTCTGACCTCAGGTGATCCACCTGCCTTGGCCTCCCAAAGTGCTGGGATTACAGGCGTGAGCCACCGTGCCCGGCTGAGAAACCACCACACTTCTAAAGAAAATCCAACTTTCAAAGGTAGAATGTGACATATAAAGTGACAATGCAATTTCACAGGATGTTAAAAAACATTCTGAATCTCTGAACTTCTTGCCATTTATTGAAAGTTAATCACTTAAAGATTTCCAAATGCCCATTCAGTCAGGCACTGTGTTGAGTGCTCAAGTAAACAAGAATGCACCATTTTTTAATCTTGGCATCTCCCTAACCTGCCCCAGGAGAAGGCTGAGTCCTCCAAAGAGACACAGCAGCATGGTCAGAGTACTAACAGGTAAAAGGGAGAATCCACGGGTTATAAGAGTGTACTACTAGAGAAAATAGGGGAACAAATACTTCCTACCAACAAGAGCTGTTGTAGGTCAAGAGGAAAGGGTATGTGTGTTTCTCCCAAGTCACAGGATCATGAAAGATACTTTAGAGCAATATTTCCAAGAGTGAGAACCACAGTGTACAAGGAGAGGATTCGTTGTAGGTAAGAGACACCATTCTATTAATAGTTACCTTAGGCAGAAAGAAACTTAATTCAGGAAATTGTTGAATACCTAGAATAATAGACTTTAGAATGGATTTTTAGGAATGACTTTCAGAATAACATTGCCCAACTGGCAGGCTAAAGGAACTGTTGCCCTAGCTATAGTCAATGAGCTGGGAATCTCAAAGCTGCCATGGCAACTGCTGGCTTCATGATTGAACTGCCTTAAATCTGGGAATCAAGAAGCTGCCTCTGCAAGCATGCCTCTTCAGCTGTCCCAGAAACACTCCACCCTACTGTGAATCCAGGGACTAGAAGTTATTGCTGGAACTTTTGGCTCCAAAGTCATTCTGTATCTGCTATATCTGGATAGCTAAACTGGTGCCTCATACCCCACTACCTCTTCTCCGACTACTTCTGGACTCAAATCTTACACTAGTGCAACTAATTGATGAAATCTAAATCCATTTGAAATCACAGTAGCAAAGGAATATGGAAAAGGTTTTTAGTTTCCTTAATTTGGTATATCTTAATATGCTAATGTGTGATATCAATCTCCAAAAATGAAATATGGGGCACAGCAACTCCTGAATTTAATTGATCATCAGCCTCTGCCTTTAGCAAGCATCTTGCAGTACTGGAACCAGAACTCTGGCTCCCAGTTCCCAGCTCTGTACCCTACAGCTTATCTTCCTAGAAGAAAATATGTTGTTTCATATTCAGGGTTTTGCCATAGCTATCTTACTAGAATGTAGTCATGCTCATAAATTATATCTGATATGGAGTTACATTAAAAGATAATTTTGACTTTTAAATAAATTTATGGTTTAAAGATGACTTTATAACAATTATGTGTGCATTTGTAAATGGAGGAATAGAAAAATTATCAGAATAAAACACCCTCAGAAATATATACTGTATTTTTTTTTCTAAACACAGATCAAATAGTATGGACTGATGGTATTAGCATTTAAAATAATAATAACAGGAGGGAAACCACATCATTATTCTTGTTTGAATCCCTTCTCTTTGTGTAGGCCATTTACCCTCAAGGAAATTTCACAGAATGGCTCTGCACCCTGTGGACAACCATTCCTGGACACAGTGAAGTGTCATTAAGTTGACAGGGAGCCCATCAGCGCAGCACCTAATTACTTCCACAGGCAGGTTGCTCCAGCATGAAACAGGGCCCCAGGGGACAGTCTCACCTCCTTTGCCTCAAATTCCCTGAAGCATCTCTTTTCAAACATCAGTCAAGTGTGAGCCAAGTCCTTGGCCTTGCCAATGTAAAGGCAATTTCGTCCCTTGGGCAAAAATTGCCAACCTTAATGGGTTCCAGCTGTTGCATGGTTGAGTGCCCTCTCAGTCAGCCTACAGCCTGCCCTGGCATTTCAAAGGGCTCCTGCCAGGTCTGTGTCACCCCCACGCAAAAGGTGAAGCTGGCCTTTGAACCACGTGGCCTTGCCCTGTGGATGTGCATTACCTCCAAGGGAAAGGAAATGACTTCCTTCTGGCTGCGTGGCCTGGCCAGAGGCCTCAGGAGCTCAGATTACCTGGATCACTCGAGAGGCTGGCAGCGGAGAGCAGCCCGGATCAACATCATTAAGGTACGGGTTTCAGCAACACAAGCATTGCTCAGAGGACCCAAGGCAGAGCGAATTTTTTCCTCTGCAAATCTCTGTAGCTCTTGGGGACCTTTACACTCCAACATATTATGAGGTGAAAATCCTGTGGACATTTGGGCTGTACAGAGAAATGATCAGTATTTGGTATTCACAGTACAGATGTGTGTGTGGAATGGGGCAGAGGAGGGAAGGCAAGAATCTAATCCAGTGTGCACATTATGTCTAGTTTATCACCAGGATTGCCTTGTTGTGATAACAGGGAGCCTGGCTCTCCCTGCTGGGGGAACATCAGTTGAACCAGCAGACTTTCCTCCCTCTGTGCTTAGCTGACATTTTAACCCTAGATCGCTAGAGAAATGGCAGCATTTATTAGAAACCAAATATTCAGATATTTTTATGCCCTACACAAAAAATCTTTGCCCCAATTTACTAAATTACTTTGTTTCTATATGAATAACATGTTTGTTATTATATAACATATATTATGTTATATCATAGACATATAACACATTCATATGTTATATAATATATATAGCATAGCCATATAATAACATGTATCTTAAGCCATCTAGTATAGGGGTCTCAAACTGTTAGCCCACAGGCCATGTTCTGCCTGCAGGAAGTTAGATTTGGCCTGCACAGTGCTTTCAAAAAGAAAAAACTGAGCCAACATCTAGAAATCAAGAGATGATACATTTTTGAAAATGGGGATATCAGAAATGTTTGTTTTAAACAAGAAGATCGCACAAGACTTCCCAGGAAGAAACTGAACTCCAGAATTGCTATTGCCTGTATGTTTGGGGGAATGGCAGGGAGAAGGGGAGGAAAGTTCTCCAGGAACCAAGGCCCCAGCATGCCCTGTGACTCTCCTCCTGAGGCTGAGCAGCATTGGGCATTTATCACAGCACTGGAGCTGTAGATTTTTATGATGTGGAAATGTTTCCCCATGTCTCTGCCATAGATAGAAAGAAAAGTGGAAAAGATCACATTCCCTTTTTTATATGACTAAAAGCTCAGTGAAAGGATAAATGAAAGAGGCCATAGACAGAAGACAGCAAAGAAACTTCCAAAACCTTTGCACTGAGTGAATGGAAAAAATATCCCTGAGACTCTGAAACCACAAAGTGGCCTTCCTTTGGGTTTACAGAACAAATTCATATTTTCATTGAGAATTAATTTTAGAATGAACTCAGGCTAATGGAGGGCCCAAGCACCTTGCAGAAGAAATCGCTAATCCTCTCTGGGAATGAACTTTCACCTGGACCTTCCTTCTCAAACACACAGGGAATATTTACAAAAATTAATGTATTCTCAGCTATAGATAAAAGTCAACAAGTGTCAGAGAGCTGGCATTACATAGATTATATTCTATGACTACCAAGCAATTAAATTAGAAATTAATAACAGAATTAAAATATCCTGGAGATCAGGAGAAAGGTGGTGAATAGGAGACAGAGCTAACATGTACCTCCCACTTAGATGGACAGAACAGTGTGTGGAGACTCACACTGTAAACTTTTGCTCCAGGAACCATAGCAGGAATGTACCAGGAAAACTGAAAGAATTCACAGATCCTTTGAAAGAAGCAGTACATCACTGCAAATTCTGTAAGACAAGCAAAAAACTGTGAGTTCCTAAAGTGTGAAAGGGAAAATACCTGCCTCCAAATACATATCCCCACTGGTGAATCTGAAAATCCAGATCCTGGGAGAAGGATTTAACTTTACCTAGAGCTGAAACAGATTTAGGGAGCCACACAAAATAAAAAAGTAGAAGCAGCAGTGGGAAGAGCCCTGTAGGCACTTGCAGTCTCCAGCTCAAACCCAGGGAAGTCATCTCTGACCATATCGGCCTTGGGGAAGGCAGCCAGCAGAACTAGGGAGGGGTCACAGGGTGAAAGTAGCTTCCAATTGAAATTTGTAATAATTTCAACTGGGCACAAATTTTCTTGAACAGAATCTGGGGGGCAAACTGGGGGGCAAAACTGCTGTAGATATGAGCACAGGAGCCAAAAACAATACTGTGGACAGACAGGGAAAGCTGTGCTTGCTTTCTCAGTGGGAAAGCTTACAGCCTGGGACAAGGTCTGAGCAGGGCATTAGAGGAGTAAGACCAGACTCACCAACTGCACGACAGCTGGGTGAGGCCTTTCACTACTGGCTATCCCCTACTTCCCTGGCAAACTATATGACACAGAAGAGGCAGCCATAATCCCCTCTGCAACACAACACCATTGGCCTGAGAACCACCCCCTATCCCACACAGCAGCCATGGCAATCCCCACCCAAGGACAGTCTAAGCCCAGACCCATGTAACCCTGCCCCAACCTGATATTTTTTCTCTACCGACCCTGGTAGCCGAACACAAAAGATAGAAACTCTTGGGAACTTTATGGCCCCACCCATCACCTGAGAAACCAGAATACTTACCCTGGCCAACTTAGGGCAAGCTTACATCTCCCTACTACTACCACAGCTGGTGTTGTCTTGAAAGTGCCACCGCCTGGCTGGAGGCAAACCAATTCAGGCCATTCCAGCAACACATGACATAATAACCCTGCTCACGGGAAGGAGAAAACAACAGCTAATTCCACCACTTGCAACATTCTGGCTAACTAGAGGTCCTGAGTCTGTCCATGTGACAATGTCACTACTAGCATAACCAGCATTTAAGAAAGTCAGCACACTAAACATATCTACAACCAAGGACTCTCACAGAGTCTAATTCACTCCCTTGACACATCCACCAGAGCAGGTGTTGGTATCCATGGCTGGGAGATATGAAGATGGATCACATCACAGGACTCTTTGCAGACATTCCCCAGCACCAGCCTGGAGCCTTGTAGCCCCACTGGGTGGCTAGATTCAGAAGAACAATGACAATTACTGCAGTCTGGCTCTCAGGAAGCTCCTTCCCTAGTGGAAGTGGGAGTGCACTACATCAAGGGATCATCCCATAGCACAAAAGAATCTGAACAGCAGGCCTTGGGTTCCATATGTTTCCACTGAAATAGTCTACCTAAATGAGACAGAACCAGAAAACTAATTCCAATAATATAACAAAACAAGGTTTTATAACACTCACAAAAGATCACACTAGCTCCCTGGCAATGGATCTAAACCCAAAAGAAATCTGTGAATTGCCAGATAAGGAATTCAGAAGGTTGATTATCAAGTTACTCAAGGAGGCAGCAGAGAAAGTTGAAAACCAACTTAAAGAAATTTTAAAAACAACATAAGATAGGGATGAAAAATTCTCCAGAGAAATAGATATCATAAAGAAAAAACAATCAAACCTTCTGGAAACGAAAGACACACTTAGAGAAATACAAAATGCGCTGGAAAGTTTCAATAGATTAGAACAAGTAGAAGAAAGAAATTCAGAGTTTGAAGAAAAGGCTTTCAAATTATCCCAATCAGAGAAAGACAGAGAAAAAAGAATAAAAAAACAATAAATAACATCTTCAATAAATTTTGAATTGTGTTAAATGGCCAAACTGAATAATAATTGGTGTTCCTGAGGAAGAAGAGAAATCTAAAAGTTTGGAAGACTTAGTTGAGGAAATAATCAAGGAAAACTTCCCTGGTCTTGTGAGAGATCTAGACATCCAAATACGGGAAGCTCAAAGAACACTTGGGAAATTCATCACAAAAAGATCATCACCTAGGCACATAGTCATCAGGTTATCTAAAGTCAAGACAAAGGAAAGAATCTTAAGGGCCATGAGACAAAAGCATTGGGCAACCTATAAAGGAAAACCTATCAATCAGATTAACAGCAGATTTCTCAGCTGAAGCCTTACAAGCCAGAAAGGATCAAGGCCCTATCTTTAGCCTATCGAAACAAAATAATTGTCAACCAAGAATATTGTATCCAGCAAAACTAGGCTTCATTAATGAAGGAAAGGTAAAGTATTTTCAGACAAACAAATGCTGAGAGAATTCACCACCACCAAGCCAGCATTACAAGAAATGCTAAAAGGAGTTCTTGAAACAAAACTTCAAAATACCACAAAATAGGACCTCCTTAAAGCATAAATCTTACAGGGCTCATAAAAGAATAACACAGTGGGGAAAAAAAGTATTTGGGCAACAACTAGCATGATGAATAGAACAGTACCTCACATCTCAATAATAATGTTGAATGTAAATGGTCTAAATGCTCCACTTAAAAGATACCGAATGGCAGAATGAATAAAAATTCACCAACCAAGTACCTGCTGCCTTTAAGAGACTCACCTGACACATAAGGACTTACATAAAGGTAAAGGGGTGGAAAAAGGTATTCCATGCAAATGGAAACCAAAAACGAGCAGGAGTGGCACTTTTTATATCAGACAAAACAGACTTTAAAGCAACAACAGTTAAAAAAAAAAGACAAAGAGAAACATTATATAATGATAAAAGGATTAGTCCAACAGGAAAATATCACAATCCTAAATATATATGCACCTAACACTGCAGCTCCCAAATTTATGAAACAATTACTATTAGACATAAAAAATGAGATAGACAGCAATGCAATAATAGTGGGGGATTTCAATACTCCACTGACAGCACTAGACAGGTCATCAAGACAGAAAATCAACAAAGAAACAATGGATTTAATCTATACCCTAGAATAAATGGACTTAACAGTTCTGCCTGTTTCCAGATGAGCAAGGAGACCCATAGTCTGGTTCTTGGACTTCCCCAGCAGCATGGCCCCCAAACGCCAGTCTCCACTCCTGCCTCAAAAGAAGAAACCAAGACCACCTCCTGCTCTGGGACTGGAGGTTCTTGGACTTCCCTAGCAGCATAGCCTCCAAATGCCAGTCTCCACTCCTCCTTCAAAAGAAGAAACCAAGACCACTTCCTGCTCTGGGACCAGAGAAGACATCAGCCTCTGCAGGCTTGCTGAAGAAGGGAGAAAAAGAACAGCAAGAAACAATTGAACACATTCATGAAGTACAAAATGAAATGGACAGACTTAATGAACAAGCCAGTGAGGAGATTTGAAAGTAGAACAGAAATATAACAAACTCTGCCAAACATTTTTTTCAGAAGAGGTCAGAATTGATCTCCAAAATCCCAGATTTTTGGGTAACAATATTTGTCAATCATCCAGAAGTGTCTGCACTGCCTGGGGAGGAGGATGAAGAGGCACTGCATTATTTGACCAGAGTTGAAATGACAGACTTTGATGATATTAAATCAGGTTACAGAATAGATTTTTATTTTGATGAAAATCCTTACTTTGAAAATAACGTTCTTGCCAAAGAATTTCATCTGAATGAGAGTGGTGATCCATCTTCAAAGTCCACCGAAATCAAATGGAAATATGGAAAGGATTTGATGAAACGTTCAAGTCAAACGCAGAATAAAGCTCACAGGAAGAGGCAGCATGAGGAACCAGAGAGCTTCTTTACCTGGTTTACTGACCATTCTGATGTTGGTGCTGATGAGTTAGGAGAGGTCATCAAAGATGATATTTGGCCAAATCCATTACAGTACTACTTGGTTCCTGATATGGATAATGAAGGAGAAGGAGAAGAAGATGACGATGATGATGAAGAGGAGGAAGGATTAGAAGATATTGATGAAGAAGGGGATGAGGATGAAGGTGAAGAAGATGAAGATGAAGGGGAGAAAGGAGAGGAGGATGAGGGAGAAAATGACTAATAGAACACTGATGGATTCCAACCTTCCTTTTTTTTAAATTTTCTCCAGTCCCTGGGAGCAAGTTGCAGTCTTTTTTTTTCCCCCCTCTTGTGCTCATTCACCCTGTTCTTGAGGTCTCTGTTCTCTAAACCATGGTTCTCAACTTATTTTGGGGGAAATAATTTGAGCATAATACAATGGGAAAAGAGTCTCTACCCCTTTCTGTTCGAAATTCATTGTTATCCCTTCCTTTCTGAACAAAAACTGTATGGACTCGACACCACTGAGCTCTGTGGGAAAAAAAGAAAAACCTGTTCCCTTTGCACTGCTGGAAGCTGGAAGGTGCTAGGCCCTGTGTAGTAGTGCATAGAATTCTAGCTTTTTTCCTCTTTTCTCTGTATATTGGGCTCAAGAGAGTACACTGTGTCTCTCTGTGAATATGGACAGTTGGCATTTACCAACATGTATCTGTCTGCTTTCTTTTGTTTAAAAAAAAAAAGAATAAAAAACTTTTAAAAATGGGGTTATAGAAGGTCAGCAAAGGGTGGGTTTGAGATGTTTGGGTGGTTAAGTGGGCATTTTGACAACATGGCTTCTCCTTTGGCATGTTTAATTGTGATACTTGACAGACATCCTTGCAGTTTAAGATGATACTTTTAAAATAAATTCTCCCCTAATGATAACTTGAGCCCTGCCACTCAATGGGAGAATCAGAAGAACCTGTAGGATCTTATTTAGAATTGACATTCTCTATTGTAATTTTGTTCCTGTTCATTTTTAAATTTTCTTTTTATTTCACAGGAAAGGATAGATTATGCTCAGTTTTAAACGTTAAAAGTGTACAAATTGCTTTGTTACAATATTAAATGTGTACACAAAGGATTTGATGCTTTCCTCTCAGCCTAGGTATGCTTACTATGACCTTCCAAGTTTGACTTGTATAACATCACTGTCAAACTTTGTCACCCTAACTTCGTATTTTTTGATAAGCACTTTGCAGGATGACCTCAGGGCTATGTGGATTGAGTAATGGGATTTGAATCAATGTATTAATATCTCCATAGCTGAAAAATGTGGGTACAATTTGCCACTGGTTTCTGAAAGTATTCATATCATTTGGAATACCAGATTGCTCAATACTTTCTGAGTATATTGCGCCCTTGATTTTTATCTCCAAGTGGCAGTTTTTAAAATTAGCCTTTTACCAGGATATAAAATAATAGTGCCTGCCACCACTATCCAACATACCTGGTGCTCTAATGCCAAGTTATACATGAGACAGTTGCTGGCATGTCTTCATTGGCTATATAAAATGTGGCCAAGAATATAGGTTCTCAGAGTAAGAAGTCTGTGATGGTTAGCAGTAACTGTCCCTGCTCTCTGGTATAAAGCTCTCAAGTGTCATTATGTGAATCTGGGTGGGATAATGGACCCAGCTCTCTCTGCTCAATGCCATTGTGCAAAGAGGCACCCTAATGCATAAGCTTTTTAATGCTGTAAAATATAGTAGCTGAAATTAAGTGCCACTTTTTCAGAGGTAAATTAATGGACAGTCTGGTGAAATTCAAAAGTTTTTTGATGTATAAAACTTGATAAATGGAACTATTCCATCAATAGGCAAAAGTGTAACAACCTGTCTAGATGGATAGCATGTAATTTCTGCACAGGCCTATGTTTAGTAAATACATCACTGTATACCGATCAGGAATCTTGCTCCAATGAAAGAACATAAAGATTAAAAAAATGTACTTAACAGATATTTACAGAACATTTTATCCAATAACTGAAAACACACATTCTTTTCATCAGCACATGGAACATTCTCCAAGATAGACCATATGATAGATCACAAGACAAGTCTCAATAAATTTAAGAAAGTCAAAATTATATCAAGTATTTTCCCAAACCACAATGGAATAAAACTGGAAATTAACTCCAAAAGGAACCCAGAAAACTATATAAATACATGGAAATGAAATAATCTGCTCTTGAATGATCTTTGGGCCAACAATGAAATCAAGATGGAAATTTAAAAATTATTTGAACTGAACAATGTAACACAACTTATTGAAACCTATGGGATACAGCAAAAGTGGTGCCAAGAGGAAATTTCATAGCATTAAATGCCTACATGAAAATGTCTGAAAGAGCAAAAACAGACAATCTATCTCAAGGAACTAGAGAAGCAAGAACAAACCAAGCCCAAACCTAGCAGAAGAAAAGAAATAACTAAGATTAGAGTAGAACTAAATGAAATTGAAACAAAAAATACAAAAGATAAATGAAACAACAGGCTAGTTCTTTGAAAATATAAACAAAATTGATAGACCATTAGCAAGATTAACCAAGAAGAGAGAAGATCCAAACAAGCTCAGTTAGAAAAGAAATGGGAGATATTACAACCAATACCACAGAAACATAAAAGATCATTTAAAGCTACTATGAAAACCTTTATGTGCACAAACTAGAAAATCTACAGGAGGTGGACAAATTCCTGGAAATATACAACCCTCTTAGATTAAACCAGGAAGAAATAGAAACATTGAACAAAGCAGTAACAAGCAGTGAGATTGAAACAGTAATTTAAAAATTGCCAAGAAAAAAAAGTCCAGGGCCAGATGTATTCACAACTGAATTCTATCAGACATTCAAAGAGGAATTTGTACCAATCCTACTTAAACTATTCCAAAAGATAAGGAGGGAACCCTCCCTAAATCATTCCATGAAATCAGTATCACCCTAATCCCAAAACTAGGAAAGAACGTAACAAAAAACAGAAAACTACAGACCAATATCCCTGATGAACATAGATGCAAAAATCCTCAACAAAATACTAGCTAACTGAATCCAACAGCATTTCCAAAAGATAATACTTCATGATCAAGATAATACATCATGATTAATTGATCATACATCAATTCATGCCAGGGATACAGGGATGCAGGGATGGTTTAACATATGCAAGTCAATAAATGTGATACATCACATAAACATAATTAAAAACAACGATCATATGATCATCTCAATAGATGCAGAAAAGTCATTTGACAAAACCCAGCATCGCTTTATTGTTAAAACCCTCAGCAAAATTGGTATAGAAGGGAAATACCTCAAGGTAATAAAAGCCATCTACGACAAACCCACAGCCAACATTATACTGAAAAGGGAAAAGTTAAAAGTATTCCCTCTGAGAACTGGAACAAGACAAGGATGCCCACTTTCACCACTTCTATTCAACATAGTGCTGGAAGTCCTAGCCAGAGCAAGCATATAAGAGAAAGAAATAAAGGGCATCCAAATCGCTAAAGAGGAAATCAAACTCTTGCTGTTCACCAATGATATGATTGTATACCTAGAAAACCCTAAAGACTCATCCACAAAGCTCCTAGATTTGATAAATGAATTCAGGAAAGTTTCATGATACAAGTAATCAATGTATTACACACAAATCAGTAGCACTGCTATACACCAACAATGACCCAGCTGATAATCGAATCAAGAACTAAATCCCTTTTACAACAGCTGCAAAAAAAATGAAATACTTAGAATATACATAACCAAGGAGGTAAAAGATCTCTACAAGGAAAACTACAAAATGCTGCTGAAAGAAATCATAAATGACACAAACAAATGGAAACACATCCCATACTCATGGATGGGTAGAATCAATATTGGGAAAACGACCATGCTGCCAAACGCAATCTACAGATTCAATGCAATTCCCATCAAAATACCATCACCATTCTTCACAGAACTAGAAAAAAATTCTAAAATTTATATGGAACAAAAAATAGCCTGTATAGCCAAAGCAAGACTAAGCCAAAAGAACAAATCTGAAGGCATCACATTACTCAACTTCAAACTATACTACAAGGTTATAGTTACCAAAACAGCATGGTACTGGCATGAAAATAAGCACATAGACCAATGGAACAGAATAGAGAACCCAGAAATAAAGCCAGATACTTCCAGCCAACTGATCTTTGACAGAGCAAACAAAAACATAAAGTGGGGAAAGGACACCTTATTCAACAAATGGTGCTGTGGTAATTGGCAAGCCACATGTAGAAGAATGAAACTGGATCCTCATCTCTCATCTTACAAAAATCAACTCAAGATGGACCAAAGACTTAAATCTAAGACCTGAAACCATAAAAACTCTAGAAGATAAGATCAGAAAAACACTTCTAGATGTTGGCTTAAGCAAAGAGTTCATGATCAAGAACTCAAAAGCAAATGCAACAAAAACAAAAATAAGTAGATAGGACCTAATTAAACTAAAAAGCTTACACACAGCAGAAGAAAAAAATCAGCGTAGTGAACAGACAACCAACAGAGTGGGAGAAAAATATTCTTAAACTACGTATCTAAGAAAGGACTAATATCCAGAATCTAGAAGGAACTCAAACAATCAGCAAGAAAAAAAAATAATTCCATCAAAAAGTGGGCTAAGGACATGAACAGACAATTCTCAAAGAAGATATACAAATCGCCAACAAGCATACAAAAAAGCTCAGCATCACTAATTATCAGGGAAATGCAAATTAAAACCATAATAAGATACCACTTTACTCCTGCAAGAATGGCCATAATTTAAAATTAAAAAAATATAGATGTTGGCATGGATGTGGAGAAAAGGGAACACCTTTACACTTCTGGTGGAAATGTAAACTAGTACAATCACTATGGAAAACATTGTGGAGATTCCTTAAAGAACTAAAAGTAGAACTACCTTTTGATCCAGCAATCCCACTACTGGTTATGTACCCAGAGGAAAAGAAGTCATTATATGAAAAAGACCCTTGCACACGCATGTTTATAGCAGCACTGTTCACAATTGCAAAAATATGGAACCAGCTTAAATGCTCCTCGACCAATGAGTGGATAAAGAAAATGTGGTATATTTCCACCATGGAATACTACTCAGTCATAAAAAGGAATGAAATAATTGCATTCACAGCAACCTGGATGGAATTGGAATTCTAAGAATGGCTTAATTATTTATACATATGCACATTATCTGCCAAATCTCCAATCAACCTGAGAAACAGTTAAGTTTTTTACTACTTACTTAGTCCAAACCCACTGCTTCACAATCCTTTTCCCAGATTTCAGTCCCAGACCCCAGAGTCAGGTTTAATCTTATTTACTTTCCCTACCTCTGCCTTCTCCGAAATTCTCAGACATGGACCCAAACTCCTGCTCTTCCTACACGCCCTACCGGCTACCTTGGCCCACTCCAAGTCCTAAGGCAATTCACCTCAAACCTCTGGTGATAGTTAGAATTTTCTTTCAAATTCAGGTGCTTTTTGCATGATTTGAGAGGTTTGTGAAAATCCAAACCTAGAGTCTCCTTCTTTGCCCAATGCATTAAGGCCTGAAGCTCCCCACAGCCATCCGTGAATAGATGTTCTCCCTACCTCATCTGCCCAACTTGGCCAGGTCACAGTTTGGTTTCTGCCATAGCAAGTTGGTTTGTGTCATGGGATCTGTCCCTAAGTTTCATCCAATCCCTTCCCCACCCATGACCAAACCTGCCTCTTATTTTGTCTTGCTCAGTCCTTTTCCTTGGCCCTGGAGTTCTGCCGACTACCTCCTCCAACACCTGAGGTTACGATATGAATGACTGGGTCTCCTGAATATGAGTAGCCAACACACCTGACACCCACCTTGACCCTTGACATGGTCCCACTTCTGACTGGAGGCCCCCAGAATTGTGCTTCTGACTATGTTGTCTTTGAACTTTGCCTTGGTTTCCCAGCTTCCTCCTTAAATACAGCTCTGCAGGATTATCCTCCACCTCTTCCACCTGAAGTCTCAAGCCACATCCTGGTTCCATTCTCTTTCTTCTCTTCCTCCTGTTCTTGGAAACAACCCACAATGCCTTGCATTGAAGGAAAACCAAAATATGGTTTAAATGCTGTATGCACTTCCACAGAAGGAAAATGCCAAACATCTGTTTTGCCTCTTTTACTGGCTGTGAAATGATGCTCTGTATTTCATGGTTCTCCTAACTAAGGACTGTTCCGAAGTGTCTAGGACACAACCTACAAGTTTTTGACTTTTTTTTAGCCATATGCTTTATATTCCTTTCTCCTGGATTTTCCCAGGTTGGGCTGTGTGTCTCCATGGTTGACCTGTCATGCACACAGACTGAGAAAAGGGAGATATTTAACAATGAATTAAAAGAGCTATTTGAAAGATCTGCTGGTCTTCATTTGGTTTCTCACTGAATGCTCCCATTCATGGGCGCAGTAAATGTTCATTCTGAAATTCTCAAAAAGAGCAAAACAAAGTCAATTAGCTCTTCTAATATAGATGGGAAACTACTGTAGATAATAAAGGAAAGAACCATAAGAAGCACAGTGCTGAAAGCCAAGCACAGTAGTGCATGTCTGTAGTCTCATTTACTCAGGAGGCTGAGGCAGGAGGATCACTTGAACCCAGGAGTTCAAGGCTGTAGTGCACTATTATTGCACCTGTGAATAGCCACTGCACTCCAGCCTGGGTGACACAGTGAGACTCTATCTCTTAAAAAAAAGAGAGAAAGAAAAAAAATTCTAGGATTTTGAGAATCATGTCACTGCACAAAGCACATTGGAATAACAATGAAAATAATAGCAGCCTCCCTGGATATACCACTCCAGGTCCAGGACATTCTGCTACATGTCCTTTGCTGTGGCCCTATGAGATGGGTACTTTATAGCTGAGAAGCTTTAACCACTACACCCCACCATCTGTCCTATGGCCCTAAGTTTTTGTTTTAATTTTTAATTTTCTGTTAATAGAGCTCAGTGAAAATAATCAAAAACAAAAACCAGCCAACAAAAGGCATGAGTGTTATAGAAAAAGTGGAGAAAACTCAAAGGTTTCACCCATTTGTACCTTACTGTGATCTTGGAGCTTCTCCCTTAGGATTTCTTGGTTACATTTTTCACAGTGAACTTTTCCAAATGCTTCAGTTGAAAGTGATACTTCAGAGCCACGCAGCTGACAAAATCACTCTCACAGCGCTCCCAGTTACAGTATTGAAGAGCCCACGTTCTTGCTCAATGAAGTATTGGATTTAGATCCTGTTGATGACAAAAACGGAAAGCATGAGTCCTTTGAGGAAGCTCTAGTTCCTCATAGTTAACTAAAATAAAGATATTATTTCTAGTGTGGTCATTTGTGCTCCCTCACATTAGTGTTTTCTAAGAAACATATCCCTCGCTAAAATCGTGTACAACACCGTGAAAGTATCCATGTAGATCAGCTGCTTGTAACTTGGGTCTATAAACATTAGAGAGGCTGGAAAACCCCTAAAAACAAATGCAAAATTGTGTAAGTATATATATGCATTTTTCCAAAAAGAGTTTCAAATAGATCTATGATCTAAGAGATGCTAAAAACTACTGATTTTGGTATTTCCTGTATTCATGGGACTCTCTGAAAGCCATGGATTCCTCCAATTTTTACCATCCAGTGAATTCTCATATTTGACAAAATTATCATGAATGATGATTTCTGTATTTTGAATCATTCTCTGGATTTTTTAAAATGTAAAAGAGAAAGAAAGTAAGAACCAGAAGTTTATACCAAGAGACATGGTCTAGAAGAGGTTGTTGGTGGTTCTAATCTCTAGCTGACTGCTTCTGAAACTGTGTATTTATTTGTTGTTGTTGTTGTCATACAGATCTGCTTTCATTTGTAATAACTTACCTGAAGCCTAGAGCTCCTTCCTCAGAGTTAAGGATTATGGGATTTATAGTTAGCAGTTTTGTAGCAACT
Organism: Pan troglodytes; assembly: GCF_028858775.2. Taxonomy (NCBI): domain Eukaryota; kingdom Metazoa; phylum Chordata; class Mammalia; order Primates; family Hominidae; genus Pan; species Pan troglodytes. The sequence goes on along the minus strand of NC_072402.2, from coordinate 94,723,161 downwards.
GATTAGATCCAACTTTTCTAACTGCACCAAAAAGTGTGCATTAATTTTGCATTTGCCGCTGTGACAAATTACCATAAATTTAGTGGCGTAAACACACAAAATCATTATCTTATAGTTCTGTAGGTCAGAAGTCTGCCATGGATCTTACTGGGCTAAAATCAAGGCATTGTGCTGTATATCTTTCTGTAGGTGCTGGATAGGACCCCTTCCCTGCTTTTTCCCTCTTCTAGAGGCTGCTGCATTCCTTGGCTAGTGGTCCCCTTCCTCCACCTTCCAAGACAGCAAAAGCTCTTGAAGTCCTGCTCAGGTTGCATCACTCTGATCTTTTCTACCTCCATCTTCCACTTTCAAGGACCCTTGTGACCCACTGGACCCAACTGAATAACCTATGATAATCTCCCTGTTTTATCTGCAAACTTCATTGTCTTTTGCCATGTCAGGTAGCAAATTCATAGGTTCCAGGGATTAGGACATGGACATCTTTGAGGGAGGAGGGATTATTTTGCCTACCACATTGTAATTCTAAACAATCAGAAATAGAAATGAATCCAAGATGTGTCTGAGTAAAATAGAAGAAAGGCAAACTGTTTCTACTCTCTGGGAATGCTTCTGTGTGTAATTGGTTTTGGAGTCTTTGTCAAACAAATTTAGAGCTGCTAGATAATCCACTAAGGACATGCACTCTTCACTGAGGTTTAGTAAGTCTTCCAACTACGGGCCCTGTCACATCAGAAAGATGTGAAATCAAGCTAGTGGGTTGTGACCATGCCTAAAAGTGTCTGCTTAATCCTCCTGTTTCCAGCCATTAAGATCATGTATATCACTGTTCCCAAACTGGATCCCACAGGAGGACACAGGTTGACACATGCCATAAACAAGAGTTCTTTATGCACTGATTCAAAGAGTTGTGGGATTTTTAAGCTGAAACATCCTCCTCTGGCCTTCTTTCCTATCTCCTTCATCATTTTAACAGATAAGTATTTAGGGACAAGTATTTTTGTTTGTAAGGAATAGGAGCCCATTGAATGGAAAAATGGGTTTTATGGGAAGAGCTTCAGGAATCCTGAAAAATTCAAGAATAGGAAGTATACCTAGGCCTCAAGGCCATTCCTGTTCCTACCAAATTGCCTGGCACAAGTGAATACTCAATAAGCTTTGGTCCAATAAATGGAGGAATGGGTGGGCAAATGAAGGAAGAGAAAATCATCAGGAATCAAGGTAGATGCTCTCATTAACTCTAGATTTGGCTCATAATCTTACATCTCTGCTTATATGTGTCTGCTTCACTTGTCTATTTCTGCATGGTTGTATGTAGCTACTCACAATGGTGCCTTTGTAGGATGACCAACCATTCAGTTTGCCTGGGACTGAGAGGAGTTCCTGGAATGCAGGACTTTCGGTGGTAAAACTAGGAAAGTCTCAGACAATCCAGCATTGCCTCACCCTAGCACAGCCTCAGAGGGCACCTAACAAGTCAGCTTCATAAATCCAGCCCCTGTAGCACCTTTGAATTAATGCATCAAGTCCCTCCATAAGCCAATGTCATGACATTTGCAAAATTTATTGGCTCAGCTCAAACTGTGATGTTTCTTTCCCCTGTACCAGGTTTTCATCCCTGGTTCAGTCACATAACCCATCCACAATTCTATGTGCCAAGTTCTCTATGTACCAAAGGGGTGTTGAGGCAGTGTTTGGCATGTAGACCTAGTACATCATTCAGAGGTTTCCAGCAAAAGCATCCTGTCCATGATCAGGACGGCAGGGCAAAGGAATGAGGAGAATGTTGAGATTGTTAGATTTTCTCAGTGAGATCTCTCTCCTTCCTTTCCTTCTTCCTCCTTTGTTTGTCTCCCTTCATTACTGATTCACTTTTCTACGTATTTGATGACAACATGCAACAGGTATTTCTATTCTAGTGCAGCAGTGGTTCATGGACCTCTGCAGGTAGCCAAGACTCTTTCAGAGAGAAGCTGGGCTCAAAACTATTTTCCTAGCAATATTAAGACACTATTTGTCTTTTTAATGACTCTATCGACATTTGTACTGATCGTGAAAAAGTAATGATGGGTAAAACTGCTAGTGCCTTAGAATGAATGAAGACAGTGGCAAAAACTACACTAACAGTCATTTCATTCTCCATCAACATGTGGTGGCAGTAACGCTCAACAAACACCCTTTCTTCTCCTCCCAGAGGCTTTAGAACTGAGTAAGCTCAAGTAAGGACAGCACCATAGAATGGTGTCTTGCAAGGAACCACCAGATGGGTCCAATCATGACAATTCTGTTTTCTCCAGTACCAGGAATGCAGGCTATTATTTTTCAAGACTGCTACTGAGCTGGATCGCAGGGAGTGGGTCTAGGCTAAGTTAAAATGCCACAAAGCTCATCATTCTGAGATTCCACTGTTTCTCTTAACACTCCCTGTGTTGTTGCAAGCCTTTGGTTAATTTCTAGATTTCTGGAAAAAATGGTTCTCACAATTTTTGCCAGATTTTTCCTTGCTTTTTTATGGAAGAGTGAACTTCCAGAGATTCTTACTCTGCCATTCTCACCGACATCACTCTCTAATTACATTTTGAATATTTTCTACAGTGAAATTTGAAAGATAATAAATGTTTGTTTATTGATCATGAACTTTCCTTTTTCTTTTTTTTGAGATGGAGTTTCGCTTTTTGTTGCCCAGGCTGGAGTGCAATGGTGCGATGTTGGCTCATTATTATCTCTGCCTCCTGGGTTCAACCTATTCTCCTGCCTCAGCCTTCCGAGTAGCTGGGATTACAGGCATCTGCCACCACGCTCAGCTAATTTTTTGTATTTCTAGTAGAGACGGGGTTTCACAATGTTGGCCAGGCTGTTCTTGAACTCCTGACCTCAGATGATCTGCCCGCCTCAGCCTCCCAAAGTGCTGGGATTACAGGCGTCGGCCACCACGCTCGGCCCTCCTTTTTCTTAAATTATGAAAGCAGCACATACTAGCTATAAACAGTTCAACTAATACAAAATGTTTAAAGTGTTAAGTCCCTTGCTTTGTTTACCTTCTTTACCCTCTGCCTTAATGCTTCCTTCATCCTACTACATCTAACAAATTATGGAGCACCTACTACATGTAGATTGAGGTGGGCAAGTCATTGACTTAGTAACTTGTTTACGTAAAACTGAGTTCTGTTACTGTTTGCGGACCTGAAAAAGCTTCCCTGGTAGATAGATGAACCAGATTACAGCTTCTGCATTTATGAGAGGAATTTGAGAGGAATTCTATAAAGCCCAATGGCCAGAGAAGATGTTCAAATTCAGGGTCTTCGTAAGTGAGATAAATACACCAAACAGGAGTTTCTTTTCAGTAAGAAGAGTTTTACTACTAAGAGCAGTGGCAGAAGCAGGGTCACAATTCCCACAGCAGGGGTGAGTTTGTCATTCTTGTCTGCATTTTGTGTTGTGCTTAGTATGTGCTCTGGCTGCCTGAGCAGTCCTGACTACTGAAGAGCAAAGTAGATCTTTCCTGATGGTCTGTGTTGATTGAAAAAGAGGTGCCACATATACTATTTGGCTAAATTTCTTAAACATGTCTTTTAAATATTCCTTTCCTCCTCCCTCTATCCAGCAGCTCCTGAAATATCTGTCCCTATTCTTTCCCTCTCTTCCCACATTCACACACACACACAAAACCATCTATCTATCTATCTATCTATCTATCTATCTATCTATCTATCTATCCATCCATCCATCTATTCCATTCCCTTAATCAACCTGCTTTCCTCTACCCCATCCCAGCCATTGGCTGACCTGCATAAAGTATCTCCTCTTACCCCCAGGGATGCTTCCTCTCCCCCAAAATGGTCTACACAGTTGGGCCATAGGTATGTATGGAGCATCACCAAGCTTGGAATTCTAAGACATGAAGCACCTGTTTTAAATGTCATCACCGTGAGCAAACACTTGTGGAGACAAGAGCTGCAGAAAATCCCACAGGGAATATTTGCCAAACTGCCTTCTCCACAAACTCCAGTGCCTAATACTCTCAAATACTCATCCCTCTTATTAGGTGACTCTGGTCTGAAATGCACATTCTATGTTTTTCTGCCAATTACTTGCAGAACTGGTCTAGAAAGGAGTGAAATAGGAAATGTTCCTGGAGCAGTTATAAGGCTCAGGCTGAGCTGCAGTTCTCTTTTGTACACTAGGGTAATGCCACTCAGAACTACTTTTCATGGCAAACCAACAGTCTACTCACCTTTGAGGACCAGCACTCCTCTGCCTTCCCTGCTAGTACCCTTGTCTCACAGACCCTAGGGAAGATTCCTCGCCTACAGGGACCTGGGATAGTGTTTTCACCCCTGATATGGGGTGGCTTCCAACCAAGCCTGCACTGCCTCCTCCTGGAAGGCATTCGGCTGCCCTGGGAAAGCACCACCTTCCACTGCTCCTGTTGGAGCCAGTCTTACTCAAACAGCTCAACTTCCTTCCTGGTCATCCTGGCCAGTGGAAATTTCTAGGCTATCTAAATCAGACAACAGATCAGCTCAGCCACTTTACAGGACCTTTACAGGAAGGTGCAGGATACCCTTTAGAGTTAACCATTTCTTTCAAACTACAAAGGGAAAAACTTTCATTCTAGGCTACTTCACTTGAAACTATACTTTTTTAAAGCACCCTTTCACAAGAAGCATATTTCCCAGGATTTCTTCAATTTCATCTGAATTTCTCCTCTTTTCTGTGTGAGTCTGGAAGTTTCCATGAGCGCTGTGTGGATTCTAAGCCGTTTGAGGACAGACAAGCCTCCCCAGCTGTTCCTGGTTACTCCTGGTGAGCACTGGGCAAGGATAGAAGCCACCAGAGTTCCCCACAATCAGCCCACACTAGTCCAGCTGAAACTGCAGCAGCCCATGCACATTCTAAAAGACTTGAGCAGACTGCTCTTAAGGCAAGGACCCTGGAGAGGTCAAAGATCAGAATTCCTGCTCTGATTACTGAGGCTAGAGGGCAGTCATTGAAATAACTGAGGCAGGTGCCTGTCATGTAGAAGCCAATCAGACAAACAGTGCCATTTCCTGTGTGGCACATTTAATTGATTATGCTCTGGAACTTCACCTAGGGGCTTTCCACTCCAGGCAGCCAGACCCTCCTTTTATTGAAGTTTAGGTGTTAAGTCAAGACTCCCTACATTACAAGTCTATCTTGAAACACTCTCTTTATTCTTACTTAGCCACACAGAGGAACTCAGACAAGAAAGCATTCTTGCAATTCAGGTTGAGGAGAGCCAAGCTCATTTATTGCTAATTAGAATTTAGGAGAAACCTGGAGTGAAACCGAAACAGGCAATTAATTTCCCACCTTCTCTCATTCACTTGGAACACCCGCAGGAATGTATACCTGTGTGGTTACTCAGTGCGGATCAAAAGCACCTCTGGTTCCCAATCAGCGACACAGGGCATTCAACTTTGTACTTAAGCAGTGGTGAGAGGTCTCCATTTCTCACATTCCTCTGCACACTCCAACGAACAGAGGGAGACTCCTGGCTGAGGAATGCGTGTCCCCCAGACCTGCCCCGCTCAAGATGGTGTGTTGCCATTGAAACAGGCTTTAACACCACCAGTTTCATAGCTTGAAACCTCCCCTGGCAACACCCTTCACTTCTGTTCCACATGAACCCCAATGCCCTTGACTGTCTACCACCCACCATGCAGGCTGTGTTTATAAAACCCAGGTGGCAATTTCCCGGCCTGAGCCAGCTACTCACATTAGAGTCAAGTCTCGGGTACCCACCGAGCTCAGGGCGTGATGTATAGTGGACAGATCACAATATTTGTTGAATAAATCATCCATAAAAATATTTTAAAAGTATGCCTTGGCTTTCCTCTTCCACCAGTTCAATTTATGGCTACTTTCTCTCACCCCAAGTCCAGATGGGGTCAGATATAAGCCAATCTTCTATTAGTCTGGAAAAACACAGTTAGGAATAAAAATCTGTTGCCAATCTAGAGAGGCAGATAAAGATTTCTAAGAACATTTGTTTGAAATAAATAGTTGATAAACTGCTTGTTTGTGGGAAGGGGTAAGACTCCAGGGAGCATGTCCAAATAGCAAAAGGACTCCAAACCTTGGGGCCAGCTGCTCACTACAGGCCATTAGTTTTGTGGAGCTTTTGATGTGCTTGGCCAAACATGTCTGGATGTAGATGCTGAGACACTGGGATGTCTAGGGGCAAGGGTGACAGGTCAGCAAGGCCTGGGTGTGTGTGTATGTGTAATTTGGGTGAGGAGCACACAAAAACATCCCCCAGAAATGGCAACGTAAAGGAGAGGCTCTGGAGAACAGAAATACAAGTGAGGATGACACTGTTATGGCATGTGAGAGTAACTTCCCTTGTAGACTCTCCTCTGGGTACTACCTTGGAGAAAACCTATATTGCTCGGCAGTGCTTTGGCTTTAGTGCATTTTGTGGAAAGGAATCTTGAAGAGGTGCTAAGTTCCAAGTCTAGGTTTGCTCAAGGCAAAAAACAGACTACAGACATGCATGCGGGGCTGCAGAGGGCCAACTACATTCAGGTTATGCCTCCTCCATAAAGCAAGTGAAATCAATGGTTTTAAAATTAATATTGCCTCTTTTCCCATGCCTGTAGACTTCCTTAAGTTCCTGTCCTTCTGGCAACAGAAGGGGGTCTGTTGAAAAATAGGAAAGATGCTGGGCGTGGTGGCTCAGGCCTGTAATCCCAGCACTTTGGGAGGCTGAGGTGGGAGGATCACTTGAGTTCAGGAGTTCAAGACCAGCCTGGGCAGCATAGAGAGACCACTGTCTTTATACAAAATTTTAAAAAGTTAGCCAGGCATGGTAGCACACACCTGTGGTCCCAGCTACTCGGGAGGCTGAGATGGGAGAATAGTTTGGGCCCAGGAGGTCGAGACTGCAGTGAGCCATTATCGTGCCATTGCACGCCAGCCTGGGTGGCAGAGTGAGACCCTGTTTTTTTTTTTTTTAAAAAAAAAGGAAAAGAAAAACAAGAAAAATAGGAAAGGATGTCAGTCTGCTCTCAAAGTCCAGGGTTCTGTGGCTGAGGACTGAAGGCCTATCTCGGGCTGATTTCAAACTACAGTCATGCATTGCTTGCTGATTTCATCATGGTGCAAACAACACAAATCTTGATGGTTTAGCCTACTACACACCTAGGCTATATGGTATAGCCTATTGCTTCGCTCCTAGGCTACAAACCTGTATAGCATGTGACTGTACTGAATACCATAGGCAACTATAACACAATGGTATTTGTGCATCTAAATACATCTAAACATAGAAAAGGTACAGTAAAAACAGCGTAAAAAAGATTTTTAAAATGGCGCAGCTGTGTAGAACACTTACCATGCATGGAGTTTGCAGGATTGGAAGTTGCTCTGGGTGAGTCAGTGAGTGAATGTGAAGGCCTAGGACATTACTGTACCCTACTGTGAGGCTTTATAAACACTGTACACTTAGGCTACACTAAGCTTATAAAAGAATTTTTCTTTCTTCAATAATAAATTAACCTTACCTTGATGTAAACTTTTTAATCGTTTAAAATGTTTTGATTCATTTGTAATAACACAGTTTAAACACACACTACAGCTGTACAAAATAATTTTCTTTATATCTTATTCTATGTTTTACATTTAAAATTTATTTTTAAACTTTTTTTGTTAAAAACTAAGACAAAACCAAACACATTAGCCTAGGCCTACACGGCGTCAGGATCATCAAGATGTCACAAGGCAATGGGTATTTTTCAGCTCCATTATAGCCTTATGGGACCATCATTGTGGCACATGACTGTACTTCAGGAAAATGGTTCATTTTCACCTTCTACCTGTAGTCGGCGAAGCTTAACGTTTATGTTCTTTTCATCCAGCTCATCAACCATTATGGCAGCTGTTACTTTACCAATGCTAACCACCCTCCATCCTTCCTGAGATTCCCTTTGGTGGTGAGAGAGTGTCTGAACCTTCTGACATTAGTATCTTCTACCTGAGAGAGATTACTTCAATGTAATTCACTTCATTTAAACATTAAAAAAAAGCTACTCTTTTGAGATGTTATTTGAATCATTCACAGCATCATTAAATGTAAAAGTGAAAACATTAGGATAGTTTAATTTAGCTCTGCACTCAACATTAATGAAACACCTCTTTCAACAGCAAACTCGAATACTCTCTTCTCCAAAGAAGCAGTATCCCGCAGGCAATTGCACATCATTTGTCTCAAAAATGATGCATATAAACTGTGTCTAATCTAAAAACATATACAAATTTAACATATAATGTTATATCATGTGGGATTTTAGCTCAAGCATAACTTCTAATGCCCTTAATCTGTAAAAGGAGGAAATTTAGACTAGGTCATGTGGAAGAAGTTTTCCTTCTAGCACTAATAATCCCAGGTCCTAAAGTATTTGGCCAATTTCTCTCCATCATGCCATCTAATGCATAAGTTGCAAACAATTTTTTTTCTAGCTAGAATGGAGACTTAGGCATGCTTGATTCATTTGCATGCTTAGGCAAATAAACTGAGAGAAGGAAAGGAGTATTTGTGCAGCACATACGAAGCACCAGGTGTATTTTCCTATATACCTGTTCTTCATGTTATTACTGCAAAGTAGATATGCTTTGCAGATTAGTCAAGAGTCAGGATTTTGTTTTGTGTCTACTTCTAATTAACCAAATTCAGTGACAGCCAGAATTAACTTCAGTTGTAAAACCTATATAACTGCACATTTTTTCTAATATAATGCCTCTCAAATAAAATCTTTGCATATTTAAGGCTTAAATAAAAAGCATATTAGACTAAAATTATTTTTGTAATTTCCTAACTGGCAAGTTATATACCTTATTCAATTTTAAAAACTCATATCCATCTGTAGCTGAAGATATTAATATCCATACACCTCATTAAGCAGCTGAGAGTTTTAACAATGACAGTTGATAATTACTCTGCCTGGGCCCGGCAATATACTAAACAATTTCTAGGTTCTTTTATTTAATGCTAACAACCCTGCAAGGTAGGTAGGTAGGCAGTATCTCAGTTTTATAAATGGAGGAAACTGAGGCAAACAGGAATTAGTAACAACTCTCTAAGTGGAAAATGATTGAACCAGAAATCAATTCTAGTTCTGATTGATACCAGCCTAATAGCCTTTCAAGTATTTAAATTTCTTGAAATTGTTACCTTTTGTTATGTGATAATAGTAATATTCCAATAATTTTGCTGAAGTTAAAAATTACAGAGGTCTTTGAGGAAAAAAAATGAAGACATAAACAGCCACTAAACCCATAGGGCAGCCCATGTTCAATCCTGCATGTAGGACCCAAAGATCTTTTCAGCTGCATTCACATAGAAGAGCAACAGCATCAGAAACTGCTGAACAAAAGAACTTTCAATTTCCCACATTTGGTTTGTACACAAATGACACTTTAATAAGCAAAACACTGACAGCCCTAAATTGTCTTTCCTATGCTGAAGTGGCCTCTGGTATGTCCCCTGACTTCCTTTCAAACTATTACCTCCTGGTGCTGCCTGCTGGTCAACAGTTCAACTCTGATGACTGCTATTTTATTATCACATTAGGTTCTTCTTTTATAAACACAAGTGGGAATAGGAAAGCAAGAATCAAACTTATTTTGTGTAAGCCAAGGTCCTGATTATTCAGCTCAGCCAACAACAGAAATTACAGGGGTACCCAAAGTGCATTTCAACTCAACTGGACTTTGGCCAATTGAATGGAGGTCATCCATGAAGAGAAATAATAGAAGTAAACAAGCACAGAGCATTGGGAACATATCAATTATGGATCTAGAAGGTGGGTGAAATTAACGACTTAAAAAAGTATGTTTTTGCCCTCTAGCAGAAAACCACCTCTTTAAGCATGTAAGTCAACTGTTCAACTTGCACACAAGTTTTAGTAAACACCAGAGCCTTTGTGTGTGTGTTGGCGGTGGGGGGTCGGGGGGCTTTATGTAAGAACAGAAGAAGCAAAAAGAAGATACAACTGAATCATTCTTCTGTACCATGGGTTCTAAAAATAATTTAGAAAAATAGGTTATTGTTACTCTCCATCCAAAAAGTCTATCAGAATCAAAGTGTTCTTTACATTTATAATGGGTTTTAGTTCAATTGTTTACTGCCGGTATCTGTGAATTAAAAAGCACAAAAAATTTAACCAGAAGCTTTTGATCAAAACTTCACAATTTTAAGAACATTTCCCCTATATATTAGTAATGATCATTATAAGAGATTTTAAAAGGGCATGCATCAAGGTTTTGTGTCCTCAGAAATAGGATTTTGGGTATGGGAGTTAAGACTTACTTTGCCTTCAAACGCCCACCTAACAATTACTGTAAAAGAATACTTATTCTAGTTCATATATCTGGAAGCCTAAGAAATTCAGTTCTTCCTCAAGGCTACTCATGCAGACAGAACCAAGAAACTCCTTTTGTAGACCTGACCAGGAATGTAACCGTGGCAGTGTGCCTCTAAAAATGTGCACTCATACTCCTACTTATATGTGAATCAACGCAAGGGGTATTTCCCTGATAACATCCAATGTCTCACCTTCAAAGTAAGACAGTGTTCCTTGGTTTCACTGGCATACGACATGTATGACATTTCTCACACTGATTTAGGTACTGTATGACTACTGCATCAGTTGGCTACTTAGGTGACCTGAGTGTTTACAAGAACGGCTTTAGTCCAAAAAGTAAATAATGGTCCTGATGGAGCTCCCGTGACTGTTAGTTATCCGCCCTATGCATCCACTCAAAGTTTTAACCCTAACCTCAGGGGACATTTGGCAATGTCTGGAGGAGAGGTTTTAGTTGTCACAACTGGGGACAAGAGTTACTATTGGCAACTAGTTGCAATTGGCATGGGAGGGATGCTGCTAAATGTCCTATGATACACAGAACAGCCCCCACAACAAAGAATTAGCCACCTCCGAATGTCAAATGTCAACTGAGGTATATGCAATAAAGACACTGGATACTGGTGAAATAAAAAACTAACCACAGAAGACAATGAGTACAGGAGCTGCCCTGGTAGAGGTCATAACCTAAGAAGAGATACCACTTTATATATACATTAATCCAAAGAGTCCACACAATGTTTGTATTTAAATACTTTTATTTTCATTTCACAAAAAAAGCAACAGTGTTTGCAGTTACACATGCCTTTCAGTCAGTGCTGGTCATATGCAAAACAAGTTATCAGAAATATAAAGAAAAATAAGCCTTTTCCCTTTACAAGTGAAACAACACAATTTGCATATACAATATTATATATACATATTTTCAAAATGTTTCACAAAAGACAGATTATGATACAAATTTAGAATTCCACCCACAAGCTCAGACTCAAGGAATTGAAGATCTCTATAGGTGTTTAAATATAAAAATGTAATACCTTTACAAGTTTCCAAGTAACTACTTTCCAAAGTATTTGAAAGAGGCTATTCTTCACAGCAACATGGAACACTTGGCTTTAATCAAGACAGCTGTAAAACTAAGTTTTGTCTCAATGTGAGTTTGTTGATTAATGCAAATGCTCCAATTATGCCATAATTCTCATTTTATATACACATACATACACAGCGTATTATTGTACTGATGGTTTACACAGTCCAATTTCTGGAGCATTTCCTTCAGCTAAGCCATGACCTTTACTTCCTTTGAAGTATTTTAAATTAAAAACTGTTCAGAAATATCACTAATGACTACCATAACTAACTCTGAAGAGGTGCCCTTTTTTCTTTTATTTATGATCAAATGTAAATGTGTCATGAATAAACTTATTTTTTTCTATGGCAGCAGGTATAAGTAATAGCAAAGTATAGGCTACTTTTTCAACACTAGAACCTGAGAGTTTGATATAGTATGTAACATTTCTTTGCAAATTTTCTAGGAGTTCTATCACTCAATGTTTCCAAAATAGTAATATGGCAAATCTTCAGCATGGAGTAGTAGTATCAGAAATGGGAAAACAAACAATGCTAAGAGGCCTGAAGGAAGGGAGGAGAGCAGAGAGGGAGGGAGGGAGGATGTGTGCCCATGCATTTTCCCTGATGCAGACAAATGTGGAGTTTTAACATTTACCATATGGTAGATGAGGAGACAGTGTGATATAAGAATGCTTAAAGCAAACATACAGGTCTGGATACATGATATGCACACAAAATACAAGGCTAATGAGGCAGCAATGGCTTAAATTTGTGAATGCCAGTGAAGAAAACACCTAACAGTATAGGCACTAAAGACAAAATGGAAAGCACACAATGGAGAACGGAGGAGAAAGATGCAGTCACACAAAAGACCTCTGGGTAAGAAAGGGCCAACTTGTCTTGCCACATGTGGGGGATGAAAGATAGAAAATTCCTTTTGGATTTAGTTTTGGGGCTCATGTTCTATTTATCAGAGCCATGTCAATAACTCGAAAGGGTCATTCCAAGACACAATTTCTACCAGGTACACAAGCTATGCAATTGATGGAATCGTAATAGACTTCTATAGATGAATCAGAAGTCCAGGCCTCAAAAAGAAGCTACTCCTAAGGGTTTGCAAATGCGTTCTAGACAGCACTCTTATTGGCTTATCAGCTTCGCCGGTTTACCAGTTACTAAAAGATATATGAGCAATGAAGTTTAAACACACCTTTATTCAATATTGTCCTCTTGCCTTTCTAGAATTTACAAAAGCACAGGTCCCTTTTCACTACCTCATTCAATCTGAATCAACATAAGAAATGCTGGATCTAATTAGCTTTCACAACTCAACCATAGCTGAGTGTCTTCTCCTGTCTTATCTGCTGCACACCTGTTGCTATTAGTTACATTAATACACTGCTACACCTTCCAGCCAGATGGCAGGGATTTAGTAGGTCTTTATTTTTGTTAGGTATAGTCAGACCCCTTGCAAGGGACTAAGTGTTAAAGGAAAATAATGGCGGAAGAAAGAAGCAAATGATATATATGCATCTACACACTTGCATCCTTAATGGAATAGATCCTAGAGAATGAAATAAAATAACCACAAAATAACTACACTAGCTACTGCTAAGTGAGGAAATATGTAGGAAAAGAAGTGAGCTGTCATATTATGAAACTCGACTTTCATTAGGTCCCTACATAGCCATGCAAAAGACTACAAAATGAAATAAAGATATGAAAACATATTAAGAATATTCCCCTACCAAAAATAGAAATCTCTCCAAAACAGACAAGTAAGTAAACAACACACAACTATTCTACTTGCTATTGCCAACACAGGCAATAAGGAAAGGGGAGGATGGGAGATTTGTCATACACTGATCCTCAATTTTCATTAGGTACCTATATATCCATGCAAAGGACTAGGTACAAAACCAATAACATGAAACATTTATATACATCTTTAAAAAGTATAGACACTGTCCTTTCCCCTGACTATTACCCACCCAAAGAACCCCTCCCCCCCAAAAAAAATTAAACAATAAAAAACCCAAGATATGAAACTATTGCCCCTGCAGGCAATGAGGGAAGGGAAACAGGAGAGTTATCATACGTCTGGACCTCCATGTTTCATTATGTACATCCATGTCCCAGCAGAGGACTGGGTACCACATTATATAACACACAGAATGTAGCAAATATTTATATACATTAAAATGTGTGTGTATAGTATATAAATATGTGTGTTCTTGTGTGTATATACACACACATACACACTCAGACACCCCCAAAAGAAACCAAACATCTAGTCTACCATTGCCCCCTAGGCAATGAGGGATGGGGAGTATGGGATATTTTTCATAGAGTCAATCTCAACTTTATTACTATTAAGTACCTAAGTGGTCATACAAAGGACCAGATTCAAAATGAAGTTAACACCAAAAAGGAGCAAAACATTTATATACATTAAAAAAATTATATATCTTGCCTTTTCCTCTCAACAATCCCACTCCTCATTAAAACCCTCAAAAGCAAAAAACCAAAACCCAAGCCCTGTAGTGCTCACATACTACTTGCTTGTGTATACAGGCTCTGAGGAAGGCAAAGAATATTTACCACACTCTTGGGTCTGGGTCCCTCATTACATTTGATTCCTACAACTCCAAACAAAAAACTGTGTTGAGAGTGAAAGAACAACAATAACAACAACTAGCAAACTTTTATATACATTAAAAAAAAGACAAACCCAGAAATTCCCCACCTCCCCTACCAAAAAAAAAAAAAAAAACAAAAAAACAAAATCCCTTAAATAACTACTCTACTGGCCATTGCCAAGACAGGCAATAAGGGAAGGGGAGAAAGGGAGATTTTTTTCATAGAATGAACCTCAATTTTCATTACGTACCTAAGTATCCATGGAAAGGCCTTGGCACACAATGAAGTAACAGAAAAAAGGAGCAAGAACATTTATATACATTTCTAAAAGTGCACACCCCATCCTCCTGGAGATAGGCAGATGGATAAAAAAGAAAAACCATCTATACTACTCTATAATTATTGCCTACAGAGGCAATAAGGAAAGGGGAAAAGAGGAGATTTTCATACATCCGGACCTCCACGTTTCATTAGGTACCCGTAAGTCCAAGCAATGGACTGGGTACAGCATGAAATAATACAATATAGTTAATGAAAAGTATATATACATTTTTAAAAAGTATATATTCTGCCTTAGACCCCTCCCACCCCTCAAAACTTAAAAAAATCCAAACTACTTTAAAATTATTGCCCATATACATTAAAAGGGTAAAGGGAGAACAGACTGTTATACATCCATAACTCCATGGCTCATTAGGAACCTACACATCCAAGTGAAGGACCGGGTACCCAATGAAACACTATAATAAAGAAATAAAAATATGTACATACATATACAAAAGTATATACCCCAACACCCACCAAAGAATCCCTGAAGCTAATCAACTACTCTCTTAGACACCTGCCCACACAGACAATCTAAGGGAAGGGCAGAAGAGGAGAGCTGCTACAGGCTGAACCTCAGTTTTCTTCATATATCCATGTAAAGGACAAGGTAAGAAAGGTAGTGACAGAAAAGTAGCAAAAACATTTATATACATGTTTAAAGTATATACTCTTACCTTGAAACCTCTCCTAGCAAAAAATTTTCTCTCTCCTAGCAAAAAATCTTCAATAAACCCAAACTACTCTTAAGTATTGCCCACATGGGCAATAAGGGAAAGGGAAAAGAGGAGACTGTTATACATCCGGAACTCCATGGTTCATTAGGTACCTTTCAGTCTGGGCACCCGATGAATTAATACAATGTAGTAGTAAAAACATGTATATACATTAAGTGCATTTTCCTACCTTCCCCGTCCCTCCCCCTCACCTCAAATACGCCACTTGACAACTACTCTGTTAGCTACTGCCCAGCAGTCAATAAGGGATGAGGAGAATGGGAGACTGTTATACATCGAGATCTCCACATTTCATTGGTACTTTCACATCCATGAGAAGGACACAGTGTGAACCAAATTAGTAATACAATGTAGTAGCAAGTTTATTTATATACATTAAGTACATACTCCACTCTCCCCTACACCCCAAAACAAAACAAACTACTCTATTAGCTATTGCCTAAATAGGCAGTAAGGAAAAGGGAAAAGAGATTTGTCATACTCTGAACCTCAATTTTCATTAAGTATATATGCATCCATACAAGGAAACAAGTATAAAATGAAGTATAAAAAGGTGGCACAATATTTATACACACTTGAAAGAATAATATACAACCCCAGCCCCAAGACTAGATCAAAACAACAGCAACTAGGACTACTCTCTCAGTTATTGTCCATGCGAACAATAAGGAGAAACGCAAAGGGGACATCTGTCATGCTTTTGGACCACTGCGTTTTATCTACATGTCCACAAAATGGATGAATGAAATACAAAATGAAATAACACAAAATAGCAAAAACATCTGTACACACTTAAAAGAATATACCTTGCTCTCCTCTCAACATCACCACCTTCTTCCAAAGAAGGAAACCAAATAACTAGTCTGTAGCTACTGCCCATACAGGTAAAATGGGAAGGGTAGATGAAATTTTCATAGGATGATATATCACTCTTCATCAGGAAAAAAATATACAAAATGAAATAATATAAAAACTATCAAAAACATGTATGTACATTTTTAAAGTATATACTCCCAAAAAAACCACTGAAAAAAATCAATCAACTTTTCTATTAGCTGTCACCCACGCAGGCAATAAGGTTAAGGGAGGAGATTTACCATACTTTTGAACCGCTACTTTTCAGGTAGTACCTAACTGGCAAAGCAGGGAATGGAGCACAAAATAAAAGAATGCAAAAACAAGCAAATATATACATAACTTAGTTTTTAAAAATACAAATGGGGTGAAGGGGGAAGGAAGCTCTTTAAAAAGAGATTTAATTCCAATAAATACAAAAGTAACAAAGGCATAGGTGAGAAGAAAAGCTATGTCATATCCATGGCCTCAGTTTTTAGAGAGGCCTAAGTAACAAAATCCACATCTAGTTTTGCAGCCCAGGAAGTGCTGTCCTTGGAGGTGGCTCATCTCAGATGTATTTGCCTTCCCTGAAGCCCCATGAAACATGGGGATTATGTGAATGTTCAGCAATCTGATGGCAGATTATGGTTCCAGGTACTTTGGTTTAAATAGACTCTTTTTAAAATCCATCTCAACAAACTGTCAGTAATCCAACAAAATCAACACTTAACTCTTTTTTTTTTGTTTTTTGTTTTTTGAGACAGTCTCGCTTTGTCACCCAGGCTGGAGTGCAGTGGCACAACCTTGGCTCACTGCAACCTCCGCCTCCTGGGTTCAAGTGATTCTCGTGCCTCCCAGGTAGCTGGGATTACAGGTGTGCACCACCATGCCCAGCTAATTTTTATATTTTTAGTAGAGATGGGGTTTTGCCATGTTGACCAAACTGGTTTAGAACTCCTGGCCTCAAATGGTCTGCCCACCTTGGCATCCCAAAATGCTGGGATTACAGGCATAAGCCACCGCGCCCAGCCAACACTTAACTGATTTCTTATTTCCTAATAGGAAGGATTCTGTTTGGTACCCTATAATACTGATGCAGCTTGATTTGCTCTCTATACCCAGGAGTCTTCTGACAACTCTTGTGTTCCTGTGGTGGCTAATGTCCCACAAAATGGAAACACACATGGCAAGGAAAATTAAAGTAGAACCTGTGATAGTAAGAAAGTTCATGAACGCTGAAACAATGACAACAAAATTTCATTTAAAGAGACTTAAATAAAACAAGATGGAGGAAGGCCCAAGCTTATGGTGAAGCTGATACTACTTGCAGTTTAATATATCTAACCATTTTATATTAACAGAACAAACTGGACTTATCTAATTCCTACTTTCATAATTTTTAGATCTCCAAAGCATAAACATTTCTTCCGCAACTCAAGATTTCCAATTCTTTTTTAATAATCTAGTATGATGACCCTTTTATATTCAAGTAGATTTCTCTGCAATGAGAACACTTGTTCAACAAGTACTTGTGTCATGAATCTGTGTGCTTAAATAAAAGAAGCATACTGTGACTTCTGTGCTTCGGTCTGAGTTCTCAGAAATACACTGGCTAAGACAATGTTTTGAGAAGATAAAACTTTGAAAGCTACCATTATACCTATTACACTACAAGTTCTACCTCTCATTTAACCTTACATTCCTGACGTAGTTTTTAGAAGTCCTATATAGATGGGTTAGTTCAACATTAAAATTATGGAATTCTGTGGGAAAAACTGAGGCAAGGCCTACTAAAACTACAAATAATTAAGGTAAGGGCAACAACATCAAAAAAACTACAACTATTATGGATCTGGTATTATGGGAATGAACAGCCTTTGAGTAATAAAGATAGCAATGGATCATGAGTTATCTCTTTTTCAGGCCAAGTTTTGATAAAGTTTTACTCATAACAATACCCCCCACACTACACACACACACACACACACACACACACACACACAGAGAGGGAGAGAAATGATATAATTCAAGACAAGATTTGCCATATGCAGAGTTAACTAACATACATTATAGGAGCGATGTCAAGAAGCACAGGTAAAACTGAAGAATCTTAAGTGATTTTGAGAAGTTACAAAATTTAAATTTTGTATCAAAGTGGAATTTAGTACCACATGGTAAAAAACCAGCAACGACAACAAAACTCTCAAAAGTTTAGTATTTTTCCCTCACTCTAAAAATATAAAAACACATTAACTTTCACTATCAACTAAATTATCATTCATTTAACCAAAGCACAAGAATAAAGACTTACAATCACCTCAGTTGAATAAGACATATTTAGATGATTCTGTGATTCTCAGGATATAATATTTTCTACTCTAAAACAGATAAATTTTAGAAAAAACTAAATTGGGGAAAACACACTAGGATTAAAGAAGACTATTTTTTAGCTTACCAGCCTTTTAAATTTTATTATATAAAAATATTTTCATAAAATAAAATATAATTTTATTCACAATTCCATACATTCTAACTTGATACCTGCCGAATAAAAAAAGGGTGACCTTTCCCACTGTCTGACTCTGTGGAGTGTTTTAAGTGCTCACAAATGGGTAACTACCCTTTTTATGTACATAGAAACTGTTTTCAAACAAAATATAAAGTTCTCAAGAATTATTAGGAAGAAAGCTTTTCTCCTAAGAATCAAAGAAACACAACAATCTAGGTATAAGTCTGCATAGCTCAAAAATTCAAGTACAGTATTTCTCTTTCAGAAGGAGTAAAATGCCATACAGTTTCGGACATCCTCCCTCATTTTTCTTCTTTCCTTCTTTGACCACTCCTTTTATGTTAGTTTGGACACACAAAAAAAGAAAAACTACAATTTTTAACTAAACAAAAGCACTATTTTTGATAGTGAAAAAAATTCAAAGCCCACCATACTAAACACGAATTCAAGTTACTCCTATCCCACATTCTCTTTGTTCCTTTAAGGTACTATGGTGAACTTCAAATAATTGTTTTTCAATTTCTCAAAGGCTCTGTTTTAAAATATGCTTCTAATATGCTACACTATCATATAAAATGAAAATTCACACATGGGTATGATTCAGAGAGAAAGTTTCTATGATCTATGATGCCAAAAGGCAACTTAAATTGCATTCTTAGTAATAGTGATAAAAGTCACAATGAAAACCACTGGTGTTACCAAAATGCTTGCCACGAATGTAGAAATACTAACCTAAAGTATATCTACGGCAGGGAGTGATAAAGGTGTACAGATCTGGGGACTATCACCATTTATGAATAAAATAATTATAATTAAAGCTAACTCAGTTTGGAACAGTTTCCTATGGTAACGCTATAAAAGATGAAAAAGAAAGTCTTAAATATTCAAAAATTTAACCTTTTGGCCTTGTTTAGCTTTTCAATACAACAAAAATTTTAAAAATCTGTAGCACCTGGCTATTCGGCAGGAAAAAAACACAATAGTTACAGACATTATTTAAACTTTTTTTCAGAAAAATAAAGAATTAATCAAAACCCCAAATCAAAGTAGATCTGCACACCTGAGGTCAGTTCTTACAGTGCATGCTTTATTGTCTTCGTTACCATATTCTTCAGAGCTAACTTTGTACCACATTCCAATGCCATCTATCAATAAGAAGCAACAGACGGCTGACAAACCAGCGGCCTGAAGTGATGGCGGCTCTTAGGGTAGAACTTTCCTTGTTTTACTGTGTCAGTAACTTTCTGGATACTGAGGAATAGAACAGAATTCCAAAACAGGGTTTTTTTCCCCATCTGTGTATCTTCAAAGTAGAAAAATTACTCATTGTTTTTGTAGATGGTTGGCATTTAGGTGAATATAATTTTGTAATAAATAACTACATACTGCCCAAAGACACTTCAGAAAAGATGGATGAAAAATACAGTCAGGCCCTGAGCTAACTAGAACTCCAAAGAGTGCAAACAACTTGGCAGCGATCCTGGCTTTACCTTGGCTTTTGCAAAAGCGGCAGAGCCCAAGCTTACAAGCTCTCTGAATGGGCAACAAAATGAGGTGCGGTTGTGCATGCTACAGCCACCATGTGAGACTTTTGAGGTTCTTCTCCATCCACTGGATATTCAACTGAATGACTTCCAAAGCCTCCTGGACACAACGAAGCCGGAAGGTTGCCTCTGACTGATTTTCAAAGAATGCCTGAACCTGTAAGTTTCACACAGAAGAATTTCAAAAGAAGAAAAGGACAATAAACCTCAGGTAACCCCAGCTTTTAAAATAAGCTTTAACTTAGTGATGGCTGTGCTGCTATCTTGAAAGCAGTAGAAAGAAGTACTTTAATATTCAAGGTATCTACATGGAGTTCCCAATCAAGTATGGTGATATCTGAAATGATTTTAAAAAGGAAATCTTTTTACTCCCACACAGATACATTTTTCTAACTTAAAATGGAACCAAGGAGATGTTTAAGTAACAATAAATAAAGTAGAGTCCAAAGGCTTGGTGCTATGAATTCACCCCAAGAATGCAATTCTTCCAAACAAATTTATGACCACTTAAATTATTTGTATTAGGGAGACAAGGGAAGAGAATGGAATCAGAATTTTTCCTCATTATCATATATGTCACCCTCTAGAAGTAATCACAATGCAGAATCATTAGTACTGATAAAGGAAGACAGAGACAAGAGAAGGAATTAGCATGAAAATCCACCATCTCACTAAAACTGAGCAGCCTGGTCGGGGTGTGCGGAGGGTTGCCCAGTCTCTGTATTAGCATTTTACAAAACCAACCTCAGATAAATGTGTCTTTGTTGAAAACAGGTAAGTTGATCCAGCAACAATATTTTGTATGGTATAGGACCCCAGAGGGAACCTGAAGAAACACAAAAACAAGAGCAAAAAAATTAGGCAGCTGCTGGTAAAGTGTTGTTCCTGAGTGCAAGGAAAAGTCTTTAATGCCAAAGCCAGAGTGGAATCCTCCTCCCGGAACCGCAACTGAGGAAACCGGGGTAGCCCTATGCATACTTACTGTCGGTGGGAAGGAAAGGTGGGCAGAAAAAGGGAAGAGTTCAGAACATGCAGACAATTAATCCACTTAACATTGTCGAAGATCACACTGTACACCCAGAAATGCCGTTATTGATTTAAAAGAGAGAAAGAAGCAAAAAACCTACATCTGCATCTAGCTGAATGTGAGTTCTTAACTGATGCCTTGGCAATGCAGAGGTATTTTCCTTTTTTTTTTTTTTTTTTTGAGATGGAGTCTTGCCCTGTTGCCTAGGCTGGAGTGCAGTGGCACAATCTTGGCTCACTGCAAGTTCTGCCTCCCAGATTCACACCATTCTCTTGCCTCAGCCTCCCAAGTAGCTGGGACTACAGGCACCCGCCACCATGCCCGGCTAATTTTTTGTATTTTTAGTGGAAATGGGGTTTCACCGTGTTAGCCAGGATGGTCTCGATCTCCTGACCTCGTGATCCGCCCATCTCGGCCTCCCAAAGTGCTGGGATTACAGGTGTGAGCCACCGCGCCCGGCCATACAGAGGTATTTTTCAATATGCATAGCTAAATGGTTGCTATGAAATAGTCTGTAGCCACGCTGAGCTAAGTAACCTGGTGCCAAGCAAGGCTAGGCTTAATTAGAACTTAGATGGAATGCTACTGTTAAATGATTCATGCTATGGAATTATGTTAACAAATGTGAAAATTTCCGGATGTTTCAGTTAAACTGTCACGGAAGTATTTTTCCTCTCACAGCAAATCCTAACTTCTGTGAGCCAAAACACTGGGAGCTTTTTTCAAATGCACAACTTGAGAATACTAAAAGTTAATAATTCTCTGAGAAACTTACTTCTGTACAAGCTTATTCCAGTTCTCTTTGACAAAATCCCATGCCAGTAAGTGTCCAGGAAAATGTCGACCCACTGTTCTAATGATAAAAGACAGCTTCTGTGTTCGGAAGTTATCTCCATTCAGGCTACTTTTCATTAACCTGAAGAGCAAAGCAGATTTAGCCTCCAAAATTATTATTCATGAAGAAGTGATGACTGAACTTAAATTAAAATTAGTATGGTTTCCTAATTAAAGCTGTGTAGCAAATCGAGAAATAACTGTTGCGTTAGTCTACGGTTGATCTATAGATTGAAAATGTCATTTTTTTTAAATGAAGAAAGAACTCACCAATAAAATAGGCATTTACTTATATTGTCACATGACAATAAATAGTTTTTAAATAGTAAAAACATTTAGGAAATAAGTTCTGGTAGAATTTATTACAATTCGGGAGGTGGGTATTTTTTTCTGGTAAAAACCTTATTTGATTTGAATGGGCAGGTTAATTATATTACTATTCTTAAAAAAAACTAGGCCATTTGAATTATTTGAAAATTAGGATACATTTCAGAATATACTCTTATTAATGTTCGTAGCAAACATTTACTGACACTATGTACTAAATAATGTTCTAAGTCCTTGACACAACAATGCTATAAAGTAGGTATTTATTAATACTACCTAACTCAATTTTATAGTTGAAGAAACTGACGTTATCTAATTGACCCACAGTCACACAGTAATAAATACCAAAGCCCGACATCTGAACAAAAGCAGTTCTCATCTACTATGCTATACTATCTGTTTATAGTGAGAAACCACGCCCCACTCCAAGACTGTGGCAGTATTTTTAGGAGAGAAAAAAACAAAAGCCCAACAAAACGTGATGGATTAAATAAATTATGATAGAGTCATACTACAGAATATTATGAACCCATAAAACACTTTAGTTTTTTTTTATATAAAGCAGGCTTCATGAAGTGACATGTAAAATCTCATAGACTGATCATTCACTAAAAAGATGGTCACAAAACACTGAGTATGGTATAAACCTAATATGGTTTTTAAAATGCAGTTAAATATGTAGGTATGCATGTATGTATGTACGTACATATGTACAAATATCCATTCCCACAGATGAATACAAAGACCAGGACTGACACTGTTGTTAACAGAGAAAACGAGAATGGAAGTGAAGGATCATGAGAAATACTTTCATATTTTACTCTATATTCTTAGGTACTGTTTAAATACTTTATCATGGGCATTCTTAGTGTATTACTAGCATAGTTTAAAAACAATGATTTTTCTCTATTTGCTTAAGTCAGAGGCTGGCTAATACTTTAAAGAAAATGACTATTTACAGCGTATCTTTTGGTAAGTGGGTCTGGACAGGTACTGAGGACATCTCTGGGACACTATTAAGATTTATCTGAGCAAAATCATACAACAGAAGTAATGAGACCCAGAAGCCTCCTTCTATCCTCAGTGCGACTTCTAACACCTGTGCTCTCTACAGCAGATACCTCCATATTCCTCTTGGCTATGTAGAGCTCCTCTACCCCACCACTGCCTGTTCTTCCTGTCAGGAGGCCCTACTTACTGCCCTACCTTCATCCATATGACACTCCTACTTCTGGGCCTTCATCACTACATATTAAAAAGGAAAAGTCTGACAAATAAATTCATATGAACGTAGAACCTAGAAGGTTTAATATGTGATTTTTTTTTCTGAAATGCCTACATTTTTAAAATGACAGCTTGCACAAAGCAATGCCTTGGTCCTAAAATATGGAGTACCAATTGTGGTGTATAAGACAACATTCCAAGGGGAGGAAGACTTTTTGAGCAAGGAGTAGGAGGGGGCTGTGACTCCTGACATCTTGTAATCCCTTTTGGGCAAAGGATTTTCTGCTTGTCCATAAAGATAAAGCCCAGCACCTGTAGTCTCCTCACCACACTGTCCAACTTAGGCCTGGCCTGTAACAGAAGGGGGGAAAAGAGATCCCCTCAAAAATGAGCTCCTGACCAAGAGCACAGTGTCTGTATTCTTTTGGTTTCTGTATATCATATTCCTCGGTGATTTCATACCAGTAAAGCTTCCGCACATCCTCTGAGCTGGCAAGTGCTTCTAGTATTTTGTTCTTCTCTGCTTCAGAGCCTATAGAAATGTATTTGCCCAAAAGGAATGACCAGCCTTTGTCAGTTTTTGCTCCAACTTTGAACACAGTTGTCATGACATCAGTAGGTAGGCTGTAAGAGAGGTGGTCAAACATGAGAATAACAAGAAAATATTCTGAATACAAAGGCGAAGAGTTGGCTGTGGTGGAGTTTCTGGTGTGAGGGTTGGTAATAATAACAAGTTTGAGTACACAATTTAGGGTTGAGAAAAAGTTTAATTCAGTGACTGCTATTTTCCTAGTAGTGTGTCTATGGATACATCAGTTCAATTTAATATTCACAGAGTACTCACAAAGAACCAGGCAGGCGACTGGCTGGACACTAGGGAGCGGAAAAGGAATGAGAGCCTCTGTCCTCTGAGAACTCACAGGCTACTACGAAGTATGGAGCAATAACTATATGCATTACAATTCAGTGTGATAAGTTTCATGGTAGAACTATAGCAGTAAATGGGGTGCAGGGAGAAAACACAGTCTACTGCCTTTATTAAGATCTCAGAGCTGGGAAAGACCTCAAAATGTTATCCAAATCCTCCACCCCAACTCTTCATCTGATGCTTGAATCTTCTCTCCATAATGCACGGTAAGGAGCTGGAGAGAACTAATTACCCCCAAAAGCTTTTCTGTTAACTGCTAACTCTACCTGCTATGTTTTATTTCTAAATTAAGAGACTTGTTTATCACCTCACACCCATTAGGATGGCTGCTATCAAAAACCCAGAAAATGGCAAGTGTTGGCAAGGATGTAGAGAAATTGGAATGATGGTGCAGCTGCTGTAGAAAACAATATGGCAGTTCCTCAAAAAATTAAAATTAGAATTACCATATGATCCAGCAATACTACTTCCAGGTGTATTTCCAAAAGAACTGAAAGCAGGGTCTCTAGGAGATATTTGCACACCAATGTTCATGGCATTATTATTCACAATAGCTAAAAGGTACAAGCAGCACAAAGGGCTATCCATGAATGAATGGATAAACAAAATGTGGTATATACATACAATGGAAAATTATTCAGCCTTTAAAAAAAAAGAAATTTTAGCCAGGTGTGGTGGCTCATGCCTATAATCCCAGCACTTTGGGAGGCCTAGGCGGGCAGATTTTCTGAGGTCAGGAGTTCAAGACCAGCCTGGCTAACATGGTGAAACCCCGTCTCTACTAAATATACAAAAATTAGCCAGGTGTGGTGGCGGATGCCTGTAATCCCAGCTACTCCGGATACTGGGGCAGGAGAATCAATGGAACCCGAGAGGTGGAGGTTACAATGAGCTGAGATCGCGCCACTGCACTCCAGCCTGGGTGACAGAGCAAGACTCCATCTCCAAAACAAAGAAAAGAAAGAAAGAAAGAAATTTTAATGCATGCTACAACATGGAAGAACCTTGAAGACATTATGGTAAATGAAATGCGCCAGTCACAAAAAAGTAAATTCTATATGACTTTACTTATATGAGATATACAGTGTAGTCAACCTCACAAAAACAGGAAGTAGAATAGTGGTTACCAGGGGCTGGTGGGGAGAGGGAGTGAGGAATTATTCAATGGGTACAGAGTTTCAGTTTTGCAAGATGTAAAAGTTCTGAAAATAAGTACACAATAATGTGAATATACTTAACACTACTGAACTGTACAGTAAAAAATGGTTAAGACAGTAAATTTTATGTTATGTGTATTTTACCACAATTTTTTAAAAAGTCTTGTTTGACACCGCATGTTCTCACTCATAGGTGGGAATTGAACAATGAGAACACATGGACACAGGAAGGGGAACATCACACTCTGGGGACTGTTGTGGGGTGAGGGGAGGTGGGAGGGATAGCATTAGGAGATATACCTAATGCTAAATGACGAGTTAATGGGTGCAGCACACCAGCATGGCACATGTATACGTATGTAACTAACCTGCACATTGTGCACAGGTACCCTAAAACTTAAAGTATAATTAAAAAAAAAAAGTCTTGTTTGAGAATGCAGATACATAGAGTTCACCTACACTGACACTCAGTTTTATAACATTTATGATCCAGGATGAGAATACCCTGGATTCTGTATATGATGTGAGATAAAGAAAAAGAAGATAATTCATCTGAGTAGAGGTATACTTCACCTTTGAGTTCCATTGGATGCCATCCAGTCATCAAACAGTTTCATGGCAGTAGTAGAGCAGTTCCCCAGGTTGTGGGTGCAAGCAAACTCTAGCAGGGCTGACCGAAGCTCTCGCATAGATGGAGTGCCCTCATCAGTCCAAGTTTGTTGTTGAATTTGGTTTTGAAGTAATTTAAATACCCTGGTCTAGAGAGACAAAATAGATTATAATGGCTTCATAATAATTAGGACAATCAGAAAAAAAACAGGACAATTACAGCCAGGTGCAGTGTCTCGTGCCTGTAATCCCAGCACGTTGGGAAGCTGGGGCGGGCAGATCACCTGAGGTCAGGAGTTTGAGACCATCCTGGCCAACACGGTGAAACGACATCTGTAGAAAATACAAAAATTAGGCAGGCATGATGGTAGTGCCTGTAATCCCAGCTACTCAGGAGGCTGAGGCAGGAGAAACACTTGAACCCAGGAGGTGGAGGTTGCAGTGAGCTGAGATAGCATCATTGCATGCCAGTCTGGGCAACAGAGCAAGACTCTGCCTCAAAAAAAAAAAAAAAAAAAAAAAAAAAAAGACAAAAAACAAAAAAAACCCCAGGACAATTAGATCTCTTTTCCCCAACATTTATCCAATGAGGAAAAAAAAAGGCATAGATATTACTCATTAAATATCAACTGACATATGAAACCCACATACGGCTGGGATGAAACCATTCAATAATAAGGCTATGCATAAGGCTGCTATAGCTAAGAGGGACTTTTAGTGATGTTAACTCAGAAAAAAATTAATGACTTCTGTGCAGTAGGGAACCTTTATGCTGCATATACTCAGCTAGAAGTTATTTTCCTGCCAAAAAGTATCACTTATAACCACTGCTGGAAGGATGTCAGGACTTCCTGACCTTGTGACTTTACAATCTATAAACCTATAAAGCAATGAAAGAAAAATAAACTTCTTTATTGATAGTTAATGTTTAAATGTTTCTCAATCCAATATTAAAGGTATATTTAACATTATCAACTAGTTTGATGTTATAACAAATTAACCAAATTAGCAAGAAAATGAGACCTGCAGGGAAGTTGTTTATAGCTTATTTTTTCTCCTAAGTTTTCATTTAAAGAACTTTCAAACCTACAAAAAAAGATAGTACAACACCCATACACTGTTCATCTAGATTCAACAGTTTTTTAACACTCTGACACTTGCTTCATTTTCAAGTGTGTATAACACATATACGCACACATTTGTTTTTCTTGTTTTAGCTGAACAATATAAAAGTGATATACAGATATGATATTTCATTTATAAATACTTTGGCATGCAACTCACAGATATCAGAACATTCTCTTACAGAACCATAATACCTTATCACACTGAAGAAAACTAATAGTTATTCATTAATATCATCCAATCTAGTCCATTGGTATTGGCTGTCATTGCTAAACGTATACTTGCGGTATTAAGGTACTAACAGACGCCTTTTTCATCTCTCTCCAAAATAAAAACACCAAAGCTGTTAATACCATGTCGAAGTATTTCCATTCTGCAAGTTGTGCATGGCGGGTGGGGGGTGAGGGCACATGATATTTTAAAAAGCATCATATGCAATATGCTTTTATGAATACCACTAGAAGGAACAAAAATTCTGATATAAAAAATGTTTTTAGGTATTCTTTTTTTTTTTTTTTTTGAGATGGAGTCTTGCTCAGTTGCCCAGGCTGGAATGCAGTGGTGCGATCTCAGCTCACTGCAAGCTCTGCCTCCCAGGTTCACGCCATTCTCCTGCTTCAGCCTCCCGAGTAGCTGGGACTACAAGCGCCCGCCACCACATCCGGCTAATTTTTTTGTATTTTTAGTAGAGACAGGGTTTCACCATGTTAGTCAGGATGGCTCGATCTCCTGACCTCGTGATCCACCTGCCTCGGCCTCCCAAAGTGCTGGGATTACGGGCGTGAGCCACCATACCTGGCCGTTTTTAGGTATTCTTTAGAAAACCTTCATGGCTACATAAGACGGACCAAAATGAAAAAAATTCAACAGATACCCCCTCTGAAGGAATCAGCACAGGAGGATTTCTTCCTGCTGGTACTTCTTTACCTCCACCACCATCGTGGCATCTCATCTCAAGTAATCATGTACCACAGATGACTGCAAGAAAAACCCTTAACTTCAGAAGTTTAGCTCAAGTTCTTAACAGAACATTGCTTTCTTCCTTTCTTTTAGGTATTGACAGTGAGTACCACTGAGTACCACTGTCAATACCTAAAATGAATCCTATTTGGAAATTTTTAAACTATTAAGACCATTATCCGAGCAATGACTTACTGTGAATAAGCATCTTGTGGAGTTGAATATGAGAATAGAAAAAAAGAATCTGCAAGGAAAAGAACCCAAGGTTTGTACAACATGTCAACTCGCTTGTGTTTGTTTCAAAAGCAATGAAACACAGAACAGACACCTTGTGGAATGTGTAAGTGGTAAAGCTTTTGAGTCACTGGGAGGACATGAAGTAGAAAAATACTTGCTATGCTGACGATGCAAGGAATGGACAAGCAATGCAGGGGATCCCACTTGACATACCTAACTGCATTGCTATGTGGTGTCTTCACTGGCCTTACCTTCTCAATAGCATTATGATAGAAAACCATTCCAAATGACTGGAGAACAAAAGAAATTCAAATCCTACTCATAACTGTCAAATAGGAACAAATGAAGAATGTGAGAAAAAAAATCACATGCTTGAAATCCTATTTAAAAAAAAAATCAGTGAAGAACAATGGCAATACTCATTGAGAGTTTACTAAAACACAAAGGCAGCAATGGAAAGAATGGCACTTGAAGTCCTGGAAGCAAAGGAAATCTGACACTTGAAGATGGCTGTGGCTAATTCCTGAGCAGTTACACCACCGAATTACAGGGAGCAATTTTACTAGTTAGTCTCCATATGAAATCATTAAAGCAAGTTCTCAAAATAGTTGTTTAAATGTATTTCAAATTATAACATAATAAAGTAAAACATTTTAAGAAAGAATAATTATATTATTAGAAAAATCCTGTTACAAAATATCATTTTTATAAGTAATCCAGGTTTATTTTTAATATTAATTAATATTAATGAAGCATAGCATGTGCTTCAAATTACCTTTCCCTTTTAGAAATAAAATGAAATGTTTTTCTAAGGATCCAAATTAATTTTTTTGAAATTTAAGCTCTTTCAACAATAGAATGCAACTCTATGATTTTACAAAGTGAAATAGCAAGTGGAGAGAGGAAATAAATTGATGGGTTATACAAGCTACAAACACTGGATTTGTAATAAAATGCAACAACAACAATATAAAATTATTTAAAAAATAAAACAGGGAAAGATGCTAGCACTTATGTTATATATTACATTTTGATTTACTGCTTTAATTTTACACTGATATGCCCAGGGAGTTCTTTCCTGGGTCAACTGAGTTCCTTAAAAGTGAAATGTCAGTTTTTGTTGCAAAAGGTTTATCCCACCAATGCCTCATATGTAAAAGAATGACAGATTTGTAAGTGATAAAACAGGAATATGGCTAGGATCAGATGTTTAACATCAGATGTGAACAATTTAACACAATTGAAATGTGCCTCCAGACCCTACCCATCACAACACCACAGCATCACAAAATGCAACATATGTCATGTGCAGCCTACATAACAAAATGACCAATAAATGTACATAATGCTTTGGTTCCAATGATATAGAAGTTAATTAGAAATCAGTCTTAGGCAGTAATACATTTGAACGTCATATCCAAGGATTCATAAATGTCTCCTATCCCAATTCCTAACTGTAGAATGTCAGATTTCCGAGTTTGAGAGTATTGATGCTACCAGAATTTTCATCCTAATATTAGAATAAGAATGTTAAAGTGACACGTTCTCCCTCTTGGTGAACTAAAGTTAACTGGGCTTTTAGCTAACCATGTGAAGACACACAGCAGTAAAAGGGCGTCCAATCTTGGAAACACATACTAAGTCTTCTGCCCTTCCTCTCTATTCATCAGTCCCTAGATCCCTCCTTGAAGTATGTTCCTAATAAACACATATCTGCCCAGAAAGCTGGAAATCATCTGGGATGAAGATGCAGTTCAAAGAAGAGGTAAGTATCAAGTGCTTCTTGAGCACTAAGCTATAAACAGAGTTAACAGAGAGGCAAGGAGAAGACTGACTTCTGCCATTATGAAGTTTAACTGGGCAGCTTCAGAGTCGGGAGATATTCTGCCTCCTCACAGGGTATATTCAGAACTAACATTGCCCTTTAATAGTGAAAAAAAGTGAGCGATATGCACTAATCTTATTTATTGCTACCTGTACTAGGTTGAATAGTATCCCCTCAAATTTTGTGTCTGCCTGGGACCTATGAATATGACCTCATAGGGTCTTTGCAGGTACAATCAAGTTAAGATGAGGTCATACTGGATTATGGTGGGCCTTAATCTAAGAATGGGGCAATTTGGGCACAGAAACACAGGGAGAACACTGTGTTGACAGAGACAAAGGCCACGGTTAGTCACCTACATGCCCAGGAATACCAAGGATTACTGGCAATCACTTGAAGTTAGGAGAGGGGAATGGAACAGTTTCTTCCTCAGAAGGAGCAAACCTTACTCTGCCAATACCTTGATTTTGGCCTTCTGGCTTCCAGAACTATGAGAGAATAAATTTCTGTTATTTTAAGACATCAAGTTTGCAATAACTTGTTTTAATAGCCCTAGAAAATTAATATACTACCCCAAATGGTGTTGATATCATACTAATTACCTCAAACATAATTCTATGCAATAAAATATACTGGTCCTGGGGATAACTGGATATCCATACTGAAAAGAATGAATCTTGGTGTCTACCTCACACCATCCACAAAAATCAATTCCAGATGGATCACAGATCTAAATGTAAAGGATAAAATAATAAAGTTTTCAGAAGAGAACACAGAATATCTAGGGGTAGGAAAAGATTTCATAAGCTAGATTACATTAACATTTAAAACTCATATTAATAAAAAATCATTAAGAGAGTAAAAAAAAGCAAGATGGAGTGGGAGAAGATATTTGCAAATATACATGACCAACAAAAGATTCATATCTAGGATATATACAGAACTCTTACAAATCAACAAGAAAAAGGCAGACAATTTAATAGAAAAATAAGCAAAAGATGGGCATTTCACAAAAGAACATCTAGTGGTCAATACATATATCAAAAAGAAAATCATCTTCACATCAGTAGAAAAATGTAAATTCAAGTCAAAATTGCAGTACCACTATGCACCTATCCACATGGCTAAAATAAAAAAGATTTAGTGTGAATGATAATCATCAGCAAAGATCTAGAGCACCTAGAATTCTCATATACTGCTAAGTGTAAATTGGTACAACTTTGAAGAACTATTTGATAGTACAGTATTAACTATGCATGTGTTATGACTCAATAATCCCATTTCCAGACATATATCCCATAGAAATGCATAAAGACATTCATCGAAGACATCATAGCAGTGCTATTCATGATAGCTCCAAATTACAAATAACTCAAATGTCTATCAACAATAGCTGAACTGGTTAACTAATGGCCAATCTCTTTACTACAATAACACTAGAAAGTCAATATTGGATTCTCAGTTTGCCCTAAAGAGATGAGTAAGCTATTTGCATACTTCTTGGAAAGGCACATAAATATTGTTTTAAAAAGTCATTATTAGCATTTTAGATATAAAAAAAAATCTCTTAAGTTGACAATTTCATTTTTAGGAGAACAACTAGATGTGGGCCAGTCACTTGAAACCTTAAATATATGGTCTGCAAGCTTTTCAAAAGAATATGACAAGAAGAAAGCTTTAATTTTTCTAAAGGTATCCTGGAAAGACGATGTTGCTAGGACACAAATTGATTTTACAAATAGCAATATAACATAAACAGAAGTCTTTGGAGTGAAATTTATCTGGGTTTGAATTTCAGCTTTATCACTTAGTAGGTAAGTGACTTTAAAGAAGCTATTCCGTCTCCTCGTTTATTTAATGGGGGTAGAAATATCTACCTTGGCACTGTGTGATAATTAAATGAGGTAATCTACATTAAGCACTAAGCACAGTGTGTAAAAGCAATCAAATGCACTTGTTTCTGGTGTGTTTCAATCATTTATTCACTCAACGTTTACTGAGTGTCACTACAGGCCAGGTCATGTTCCAGGCACTGGTTTTTATTAAGGCTGCTAGCTGAAAGCCTTATGAAATAGAAAATGATAAAAATCTTAACCATTAGAAGAGACCTCAGAAAATCATCTAACTTAAGCATCTTGCTTATGGATAGGGATGGGGTAACTCCTTTGGGGTCAGATCAGAAACTTTTGGGGGAGAAAAGCTTTTCAAGCTCCATACAACCACTCTGCCCTGCGTTCCCTCCACTCACTGAGAATCATGCAGGTGATGAGAGAACTGTTCATAGGAGACGCAGGGTAAGGCAGTAACAGAGGCAGAAAGAAGGTTGTGTACATATGTAACAAACCTGCACATTGTGCACATGTATCCTAGAACTTAAAGTATAATAAAAAAATGTTAAAAAAATGATTTAATCCAACCCCTTCCTTTCACCAATGAGAATACCAAAACCCCAAAAGACTTATTCTAATTCTTGGTCTAATACTGCCTTCCTTTCCCTGAAAGCTGTCTTTTGCCTGGGTCCCTGGGAAATCTCACTAGTTTATAAAGCAAACTCTGTTGTCAAAATGCGCTGATTCAGAGAATTAGATAAAAACAAATAATTTTTCACTCTCTTCCAAGCTTTTAAAGTCTCTCAACAGTTTAATATTAAAAGTATCCAAAATAACAACTGTTAAGATCAGGCAGTTGATATTAAGAAAGGTAAAATGGTCTCTAATACTAAGACTCCTTTAGTGCTTTGCAAAGAAACATATCCACCAGCATCATTATCCTTTAGATAGTTATCAGTAAGAACTCTTAAACAGAATATTCTCAATACAAACATAACTGTCATTTTATAATGACCACTAGAAAATTAACGGGGAGATCTACTTTGCAAAAGGGCCTATTTCAAACATTCATCATGTAGAAATAAAACAGGATCTGAATAGAGAAATATTATTCTCATGTGACCTCATTTTGACAGTGGTGTCAAATGTCTGTATTTTGATATTCAAACAAGACCATATCATACTAAGCCTTTATCAGCTCTTCATCATAAGCAACATCTTGATTTTAAGTAAAGATTTCACAAGCAGGAAAGTGAAGAAAATGGAATTTAACTGGTTGCTTTTTCAGCCTATTACTGGCTGAAAATGGAACCATGAATAACAATATTAAAGATAAACAGCAAGAAGCTGGCAAAAAGGCAGACTTACCACCAGTCTTGAGGCCAGATCCATGTATCCCAGTTTTTCAAGGAGGTTATAGATGAGGTCTGTCTGAAACAGGGCTTCCGTGATGGGTGCAGTATGGTTCTCATTTCCAAGATAATTAATCAAATCAAAGGCCCTCTTGAGAGGTACCTTGCCTAGGCTAAAGGATAAAAGAACAGGAAAAGTAAATATGCAGAGACACACAGAAGAAGTCTATGCATGCTAAAAGAGAAACTTAGGGTTAGATGGTGAGTCTTGGAGACCAAAAATTTAAACTTACAGTGGCATTTTGTAAAGTTAAGCTAAATATGATTATCTCTGATTAATTTCATGAGGCCCAAGATTAAAGAGGCATTTCAAGAGAAAGATAAACAATAGCTCATTTTTTTTTATTCCTAAGTCTCCTGTAAATTGCTACTAACTCAGCAAAAGTATAATATCTTGGGTTAGAAAAGATGAATAGTACTAATTTTATTTATTAATTAGTTATATTTGCCAGGAAAGAGAGTATAGCATAGAGAGTATCTGATTTTTTAAAAAATTTTATTTGTTGGTTTAATGGGAATTTGTTTTTCAAACTTGTTATGACAAGGTCTATTGTGAATTTACAGTGAGTACATTTTTAAAATTAACCATTTTATAGGAATCACAGCAGCAATGGCTAGGATGACGTACGAAGGGCACTTCATAAAAAACGAGACAAAATGGAAATGTCCAGGGAGGTGAGAAGGAACACGTCAGTGTTTTTAAGCCTATCATCAATCTAAATTGGTAATATTCTATTCAGAGAATATGTTTACATGAGGTCACTGTCATCCTTGGCTTTGGGATTCTATAATGCATGAGGTGGTTGGGGAGGCAGGCAGTACAGATAAGGGCTCCAGCCATCAGAGATGTCCCTCAAAACCAATGCATAAGCACTAAGCTTCATGCTTAAACCAACTGCTGTTTGAAAATAATTCTCTTATAAAATAAAATAGAGCTTGAACTCGTGTATCAAGTTTAGTCAACAAAATATGTATCCTGTTTTTGATATCTAGTCTTGAATTATTATTAAATCCTGTTTCATTTAACTGTTCAGTATGTTCGTAGCTAATGTTTTATAAAGTCCCCGGAGGCAAAGAACACATACTTTCCCAATCCTCCAAAATGAATTGTACCAACCAATACATGCTAGTTCTTTCAAACTGTTTTTCATATATGTTCTTTACCTCAATGACATTTGTTTAAAAAAAGAAAAAATCTCAAACTAAGTATACTCTACCCTGCAAGTTCAAAGATGTTGTTGATAAGGTTGGCTCGGTCTTTGTCACTCAGAACATAAGGATTTATTTTCAACTGATGGATTAGTGCTTCCCAATCATCATCTGCATAGTGTACAATATAATAACCATTCATGTTTATATTCACTTTGACCCACAGCACTTCTTCTGTAAGATTGATGACACCTAATGGAAACCAAAAAAATGAGAGATTGAGAGAGAAGACAATTGGACAAGAAAAAAAAATTATGAGTGCTTTGTTTTTAAGTTAGTTTATTTTTATATTTAATCATTCTAGTAAGAAAAAAATGCCTGTCTCCAAGTACAGTTATTTTCACGTTAGTGAAGGTCAAGACATTCGTTTAACAATTATTTATTTACTGTGCAATATTGGCTGTAAGCTAGGCGCTGGAAATCAAATGGTGAACAAGGTAGATATGTCTCTGCTTTTAGAGATCTCACAGTCTAAAGTAAACAGGCAAGTACAATATCATACAAGCGCTATTGACAGAAAAAGAAAAGACAGCATTCAACGAATGCACATAGAAAAAATGCTTCCCTCTCCTAGGGAAAGTTAGCAGCGATTTCTTGGAAGAAATGACATCTAAGTTGTCATTCTTCTAAGAGACCTCAAAATATTTAGGTGTTGGCCAAGTGAAGAAGATATAGTAGGGAACCCAAGTGCTCAAGGCCCAGAGAGAAAGTATACATGTTATCCATGCACTGAACTGGCTCCCAAGTTCATTATGGCTAGAGGAAAGAGGGAGGGAGAAAGTAAAGGTGTAGGATGAGGCAGCAGGGGAAGACAGTGAGAGAACTGTGTAAAATGTGTCCCATTTTGGCCTCTGTCTTTTGTCATGTTAGCAAAGGAAGAACAAACAAAGCCATTTAGAAAAGTCACATTATTTAAAGCTAGCAAAATAAACATTAGGGAAGGCTTAAGATTGCATAAGGGACAAATAAGAAATAATTGGGTTAAAATAATAGGAAAGGATAGGCACTTCTGGGGTCTCTACTATAAATGCTGAGAGAACTGTTAGAAATTTCCATGGAATTATGTCAACTAATGTACCAATAATGAAGCGCTGAGAGTTAACTGACCACAAAATATATGTATGAATTTTTAAAATCCTTAAAACTGCTAATGAAGAAATGTCTTTTAAAGTTGGCAACAAGGATGTAGACTTAATTATAATGGGGTATGCTTCTAAGCATCTTGAGGTTTACTATTATTTAACAGAATATAAGCTACATAAGCTTACTATTTTGCTTACTGCTAACGCCTCAGCCCCTATAACACTGACCTAGCAGGTACTCAACAAATACTGCTGAATTAGTCAGTGAATGAATAAATAATGACTATGTCACAATAAATAGTTTTAAATCAAGTGTAGACAAAGGTTTGTAGATATGTATTATATAATTTTTACCCCCTTTTAAAGTAACAAATACTTAAAAAAATTTTTAATTGTAAGAAAAAGAAGAGTAGAGATAAGAATAATCTAAACTCAGACAACGATAGCATTTTGGAATGTACTTCTTGCCAAGTTTTTGTCTTATACTTGTTTTTAATATTTTATACAGCAGATCTATATGCATTTATTTTATCCTTTTTCACCTATCAGATCCCCCCGCACATTTTTCCATTGTCTTCATAAGCAGTGTTCAAATATCTTCATAATATTTCATTTCAAGTTTATCCAATCTATTTTGAACAATTTAGGCTGTTTTAAAATGTTCACTATCATTACAATTCTGTAGTGAAGCTTTTTTATATAAAATGCTTTATAAATATGTTTTCAACCTAAAGATTATATATTAGTACCTGAAGCCTTAGCTTAGGTACTAAAGATTATATATTAGTACCTGAAGCCTTAGCTTAGGTACTAAAGATTATATATTAGTACCTGAAGCCTTAGCTTAGGTACTAAAGATTATATATTAGTACCTGAAACCTTAGGATTTATCAACTTCAAAAACATGAATTATTCAAATGTGTCAGATGCCCTTAATATCTTTGTTATTCCAATTATATCGATACTGCAAAAGATGTTTAAGATGAAAAAGACATTCTGATCATGTCTTAACAGGACATAATAAGCTAAGCAGTCTTTCTTACTAAAAAAATTCCGTACTTATTTCTGTTATATTGCTGATACAGCAACAGATGGGAAAGATCAGTTAAATAAGGTTTATTCCTTTTTCAAGGGCAGAATGCAGTTTTAAGGGATACTTGTGATGGCAGCAGTGGCTGCTCCAAGTTGAAGCCATTTTTAGCAAACCTATGACTAAGGAAATTAACTTTATCATTAGCTAATCCAAAAATATCAACACTCTCCAGGTCACCAAACACTATATCCTATGGAGCTTTTATCAAGAAAGAACCCTAGGGCTGGGCATGGCAGCTCACACCTGTAATCCCAGCACTCTGAGAGACCAAGGCAGGAGGATCACTTGAGCCCAGGAGTTTGAGAGCAGCCTGCACAACATAGTGAGACATCATCTTTACAAAAAATAAAAATTAGCCCGCATGGTGACACATGTCTGTAGTCCCAGCTACTCAGGAGGCTGAGGTAGGAGTATCACTTGAGGTCAACTATCACTAGGTCAAGGCTGCAGTGAGCTATGATCGTGCCACTGTACCTTAGCCTGGGTGACAGAGCAGGACCCTGTCTCTAATAAAAACAAACGTAAAGAAAAGAAACAAAGAACCCCAGAAAGAAGGGCTACAGAGACCCAAGTCTCCCTTGCCCATAAAAGGAGACAAGAAATGATGGCTATGACAATTGTTCCACTAGATGGATGCAGAAAACATTGAAATACATACGGAATACCTTGGTTGATAAGCAGCTTGCCATTTTGTAAACCTAGCCAAGTCCAGATGGTAAAGAGGAGGGACACAGCTGGGAATATACTTGAAATTATTACTGTCATCGAGATGACACAACATAAAGCAGTACAGCCAACAGCACAAAGACAGACAGAGTTATCATTTAAAGAATCAACATCACTAGTCTCTTTCAGTTCTTCTGAATGATCCAGAATGGTGGACCTTAAAACCACAGGTATTGAAAAATAATAGTTTTGCACACAAGGGAAGTAACTACATCCTACAGCTCAAACGTGGATGAAGCTACCCTCATATGTTTTTAATTTACTATAGTCATTAACAGATTAACACTTCAATTTTCAGTCTATTGAGTAGCAAAAAAGAGTGAGCAACTGCAATATTAAATGGCAGAAGCCCAGATGAAGTAATCTAACAGTGATTTTTAAAAACCATTTGTCAATGAGCTACGAAAATCAACTACTGTTTTACAAAAAAACTAAAGTTCTGAAACTAAAAAACATGTTTTTACTACAAAGTTACAAAATTTCCTGTACAGTTTGCTCCAGAGGGCTAGCATCATACATGCTATTGAACTTTATCACTCCTGTTCAAAAGCATTCCCTTCTCTAATACCCCTTTCTTTCTCCTTTATTAGGGGAAAAAAAGGCAAGAGCAGAGAATGGCACATGATAAACATTTTAATTACTATATGCCCTTCCTTCTTTCATCCTAATTACCTTTTCTTCCAATGACATATCTTTAACTTTCACAGCAGTATTTCTGATAGTGATATCCATTTGGAAACATGAATGTTTTGCATTAGATTTAATACAAAAATCTCCTATAGTTAAAGATCTTAGGTCTGAGTAAAATGCGGATAAGAAAGAGAGAGAGAGAGGGAGGAAGAAAGGGAAGAGGGAAACTTTAAAAAATATAATTCCTCAATATGTAGACTGGAAAAATGGCCCCATCAGCATTTCTTGTGCACAATAAATACTAATTGTTCAAAATTCATGTATGTGAGAAAAGGAGACAAATACATTGACCAAACATAACTCCTATATACAACTGAACTAATGAACTAACCCAACAACCCTTGAATTAGAACACATGAAAATATATTTAAAAAAAGAAAGAAAATATATTAAAGATTTAACCAACCATCAAGCATCAAAATAATACACTATACTAAAGTATTACAGCATAAAAGAAGCCTGAAGTCACCCTCTCTGCTACCTTTCTTTTGAGAATAGAAAAAATAAAAATGCAGTTAAATTAAGAGTAATTCTCATTGGAGCATTAGGAACCAAGAAGGCTCAGCTGTCCTCAGGGTCAAACGTAAGGACAGAAGTTTTCATGTGGACTCTCTAAACCTGAAATGGCAGGAATTAAAATAGCAGCAGCAGCAGCAGCAAGGGAAATAACACAGTTGAGAAGAGGAAGTAACAGACACTACTTTCATCATGTATTGGCCCAGTTCCAGCTCTAGATTAAATCAATTATATTCTAGTGAATTTTGTATATTCCTCTTTACTAAGAAGAGGAAGAGAAAAAGAAAACATCATTTTATCAGGCTTTGCATGTTCTTTTCCTAGAAATTTTTATAGTGAGACTGAAGTCACTTCATTATGGACTAAAATTTACTAATTCATTAAGTTTTTGTGTGCCTACTAAGTGCTAAAAGTGATTTACAGTGATTCATATAGCCATGATCACTACTGTCAATGGGGGAAATACCTAATATGAGGATAGATATGAGTGAACAGTACTTACAGTATATTATGAGTGGAGAAGTAGAGAATGTTATTAAAAAACCTAAGTAGGGCATCTAAACTGTCTTCAGGGAAGGAAAGGTTTCCTGGAGCAAGCAATGGCTGAGCTAAGATCTGAAGAATAAACAGGAGTAGGCCGAGGGAGTGAGGAGGCAAGGGTGTTCCTTAAGGAGAGAAAATAGCATATGCAAAGACCTAAAGAGGCAGTATGGCATGTTTGAGTTGCTGATAGAATTTTTGTGCGGCAAAAGCAGAGAATGCCAGGTAAGGGCCTAGAAGGCTAAAGCAGTAAAATATGAGCTAGTCTATGGGGTTAAACTCTCAAAAAGAGCTTAACAAGCTCAGAATAAACTCAGGTAAAGAGTAAAGAGGAGGGTGGGCACAGTGGCTCACGCTTGTAATCCCAGCACTTTGGGAGGCCGAGGTGGGCGGATCACGAGGTCAGGAGATCGAGACCATGGTGAAACCCCGTCTCTACTAAAAATATAAAAAATTAGCCGGGCATGGTGGCAGGCACCTGTAGTCCCAGCTACTCAGGAGGCTGAGGCAGGAGAATGACGTGAACCCGGGAGGCGGAGCTTGCAGTGAGCTGAGATCGCGCCACTGCACTCTCACCTGGGCAACAGAGCGAGACTCCGTCTCAAAAAAAAAAAAAAAAAAAGAGTAAAGAGGAGCCAGGTGCGGTGGCTCATGCCTGTGATCCCAACACTTTGGGAAGCCAAAGCAGGAGGATCACTTGAGGCCAGGGGTTTGAGACCAGCCTGGGCAACATAGTGAGGCCCTGTCTCTACAAAAAATACAAAAATTAAGCCAAGCATGGTGATACATGCCTGTGGTCCTAACTTCTTGGCAGGCTGAGGCAGGAGGATTGCTTGAACCCAGGGATTTGAGGCTGCAGTGGGCTATGATATTGTCACTGCACTCCAGCCTGGGCAACAAAGCAAGACTCCAACTCAAAAAAAAAAAAAAACAAACAAACAAGAAAAAACAAACAAAAAAATCAACCAATGAAACAAAAAACAGATAATAAAAGCAGATTTCTTATTGCCCAATTATTTCTAATAGCACTGAAAATTAATATACTATCAGAAAGTTTGCAAAATTTCCTTATTAGTTTCTTGCGAATACTCCAGCCATGTTTTGGCTGTGCTTCAGGATATAGGGAGATGGGGTTATTTGTTCTCTCTTGGGTCAGAGACTATCCTTTTAGGGCTCATTCAAAGTTAGAGTTTTGTTTACTCAAAGACAGTAGCAATTCCTTGTACTTCCAGCTATGCTATCAAAGATATGATGACATTACCAACTACCACTAGGATTTTAAATAATTAGATTGTTGCTGCTTTAACACTCCACTATGGTAAAACTGCAATGAAACTGGCACATTCATGTATTTCAGGTGGCATTATCAACTGTAACTACACAGTAAAAAGGGCGATTTGGTTATATGTACCAAATCACAAAAGGTACCGCAGTCTTCATTTTTGAAAAGCATTCCTTAAAAAATTTCATATAATGGAAAAACCTTTAAGATTTGAAATATTTAATTAAGGCAATATTTTATAACAACAAATGGTGAATCAAGTAGGTTAAGTCAATTACTACATATGTTAAGTTAAAAAAGGCAAGATACAGAAATCATATATACATAATGATTTTGACTAAGTACAAATATTTATTAAAAATGACTATAAAAAATAATCATAAGAATAGTTTTGATAGGGTAATAAGATTTGCTCTCCATTTTCAAGGTTTTATGTAATATAGATATATTAAAGATTTACTTTTTCAATAACGTTAATGATAGTTAACATTAATACGGCACATAATACGTGCCAGGCATTGTTCTAGGTGCTTCATATAAATGAACTCATTTAATCCTCACCACAACTACATAAAGTAAGTATAATTACTATCTCTTTTGTACAGCTGAGGGAATGAGGCTCACGTAACTTGCCTAAAATCATATAAGTGATCAATGGTACTGCTAAGAATTGAATTCGGCAGTCTCCAAAGTCTCATTCCTTACCACTAAGCTACACTCACCCCTCAAAAATATAGGCTTTGACACCAGATCCAAATTCAAATGAGAAATTTTCCCTTTTCTTCAATCCAAAGCATCACTAATGGGTCCTACAGAACCCAAGAGCCTTGTGTTTCTTTAGGATGTAAATTAAAAGGAAGATATGTGGTGTGACATTCATAGTGGTATTTAACAAATGGCCCAAAATTACATTTCAATTGCTTTTTATATTGTAGATCAGCATACACCACGTTTGTATTTTACTATTCCCCTCCCCCTTGCTATCATAGTTTCTTGCCCCATTTTCTTGTTCCCCAAAACATATACTATGTCTGCAGGGCATATTGCAATAACTATTTACTCTAAATCCAATCATGAATAAACCTCAATTATACACACAAATCATTTAGGGTGTATCTTGTTAAAATGCAGTTGCCTCAGCCCAACCCTAGACAGTAGATAGCAGAGGATACTTTAAGAAACTCCTCTTATTTTGTAACAAAATATTAATCTTGGTTATAAAAACATGGCATTCGCTATTTTCTTTCAGGAATGCCAGTACATTCTCTGCAAATTTTTGTACCTTATTTCACATGGCTAAAAGCCAGTTTTGTGCATGATATACAGAATCAATCTCACATTAGTCACATCTTGCATATGCAACTCATAAAACCAGTTCAGAGAGTGTGCACACTGGAAAGTGTAATCTTATATATGCACTCTGATCAGATTTTTAAAATTATGCCATTTCCAATCAGAACTGTCATTATAGTCAAACCTGATTTCTTATCCAGTAATGATACCAATTGGTATTTTGAATAATTTCTTCCTTCAGTGACATAGGATAGTGGAATATGCCACAGGTAGCTGTAAAAAGAAAACATTGGAAAATTACTATTCTTTCAGTTAGTTACATATGATTTTTTTTTTTTTAATTTGGTAGGAAGGTTAACTTTGTTAAGCTATTCCTAGGAAGGGATAATCTTGTTAGGTTTCACAAGAACTTATGATTATAAAACACTTAAAAATATTTCCACCTGAGAGTGCAAAAGAGATGGCATGAAAAGAAAGAGGGCATGTACCTTGTATCTGAAGGCTGAATTTCAGGCTTCATATTTAAAAAGAATCTCTCTTGTTGTATAAAAAGTTCCTTTCCTTTCTTTTGAACAGTCACTAAAGGAAATCCTTTCTGCAGGGTCCATGTTTTCATCATTCTCTTTACATCTAGTGTTTGGTTTGTGACCTACAAAATATATATATATATATATATATATATATATATATATATAAAACTTTTTCCTTAAAAATAAAAATTGGTTTAAAAAATTTTACATTTTAATTTATCTATACCCTTCCCTCTTTTCCTACCATCTATAAAGACTACATTTAATGTTAATATAAAAAAGAAACATGAATGTTGAGTTTACACTTCTAATCTAGGTAAATGAGCAACTGCTAAAAGGAATGTAACCTGGAACAGAGCTAAGTGATAGCTAAGGGAGTGAGGGAGGCACTAGGTTGAGAAGTGGCACATATATCAACCAACTAAGAATTCATTAAAATCCCTAAATTCATCAAGATTAAAATCCCTAAGAAGGTATAAGTATTCTTTCAAATCACAATACTAACATCTACAAGATATGAATAATGATATACAGTCTAGAATCAGAAACGCTGCTACTCAA
The DNA here is from genome assembly GCF_028858775.2 of Pan troglodytes. Lineage (NCBI taxonomy): Eukaryota > Metazoa > Chordata > Mammalia > Primates > Hominidae > Pan > Pan troglodytes. Next base: position 94,680,101 of record NC_072402.2, on the reverse strand, counting down.
TCCTGTGAAGCACCTGAGTCTGGGTTTCTCTTTATGCTCCTACCCTCCACCTCCACAATGATAGTCTCTTAGGACCTAATACTGTGGGAGTGCCAGGGAGCAGCGGCAGCAGAAGAGTGACATATGAACAGGTCAGTTGCCTTAAGTCTTTCTAGAAAACAGTGGTAAACTACTTTAGTGGTCACAGCCCTTCTTTCCCAGAAAATATATGAAGTTATCTATAAAATCTAGAACCTAGTGTCAGAGCTTTGCAGACCCTCTAAGGCCCAAAGCCCCTAAGACATCTAGTATCAATAACTAAGAAGCAATTTTTGAACAACAGTCTTTTTAAAGCAGGTGGGTTAAACTCAGGATTCAAATTATTTTTCTAGATTATATATGAATTTGAATTGTAAGCAACAAAGTCATGATGTACCTAAATTGATAAAATCACTCTACTATGGCAGGCCTCACCTCAATCACCATATGCCCATTTATTTAAAGCACAAAAGGATGGAGCAAATCTTCCCATTTTAATTAAACTTATATTTATCATGGCTCTGACCTATTTATTTCTGAACCAGAGGATTAGAAGAAAATAAGCTTGCCTAAAACCAAGGTGCTTTTGGGTGTCGAAGCAGTATTGAAGTGAAGAGGCCAATGCATAATTTGATATGGGTGCTGAAAAACCTGAGGATACTGTTGGGAACTAGTTTGGGATAGAAAAACACCATGATGCAAAAGTTGCAGTCAATGAGAAAGGCAGAAATATGTTCTAAATGCCAACAGATTAAGACAGTAAGTATAAAGTCAACAATGTGGCTTTCAATTGAAATGCTACTATATGATCAGAGGAAAAAGCAATGATTTGGGAACAACTGTTAGGTAATAAGTTCTCAAAGAGAATTCAGAGAGTAGGGAAGGTATATCTTCTGGGCAAAAGACTAACAGCTAGAAAGTATCAGGATTCAGATGAGGCAAAGAAGCAGTAAGAGTGTATGAGAAAGATCCAGAGCAGGGGTTCCTAACCTAGAGTCAATACAACTTCGAAACTGTGTGTGATGTTCTGCACATATGTGGTTTTTCTGAGTAATATGGCCAGAACTTTCATCAAATTTCCAAATAAGTCTGTGATCTTTCTTTTTTTTTTTTTTTTTTTTGAGACAGAGTCTGGCTCTGTCACCCAGGCTGGAGTGCAGTGGTACAGTCTCGGCTCACTGCAACCTCTGCTTACCAGATTCAAATGATTCTCCTGCCTCAGTCTCCCAAGTAGCTGAGACTACAGGCATGTGCCACCACGTTGGCTAATTTTTGTATTTTTAGTGGAGACGAGGTTTCACCATATTGGCCAGGCTGGTCTCGAACTCCTGATCTCATGATCTGCCTGCCTTGGCCTCCCAAAGTGCTGGGATTACAGGCGTGAGCCACCACGCTCAGTCAAATCTGTGATCTTTCAAAGTATTATGACCCATCAATCTAAATCAGGGTAACAAACACAAATGCTTATAAGGGTTTTGCAGTCAGTATACATGCATGAAGCAGCCCAGGTTCATGTGCTGCTTTGAAGTGTAACTTCTACATAATTACACTGCTTGCTAGAATATTTCCAGGAATGACAAAATTCCAACAGCAAAATCATCCAAGGATAATATGCAGTCAGCTTGTGATGTATCATCTACTCTGGAGGAACAGTCACAAAGGCAAGAGATTCATAGAGCAGAGTACAGAATCATTCAAAAGAGGCAGAAAAACTAAAAAAGGGTAAGGATAGGAAAAGAGATTTCTGGAAAAAAAGTCAAATAATGAAAATATAGTAATATTCATTAATATGGAGAAGACAACTTTCCTACAAAATAGGAATAGAAGTTAAGGTACAGGAAAAAAAAAAAAAAAAAACTGGCTACCCAAGCCCACACACGTCTTTTCCAACAACTAAGAACAGCACTCCCATTTCTTGACATAAAATTTAGTGCTCCATTCATAAATATTTATATAGCAAGCTCCATCCCCCCCTTTCTTAAATAACTATGCTTTGTACCACAGATTAACTTACACACATGCTAAAAAGTATAAATAGACGAACTCCTCTCTTTTTACAGTAAGAGCTAAATAAATTACCCAGGTCACTTACCTCATTAAAACTATCCCACAGATCATCACTTTGAATGGATGCATAGCTGTGATTATGCAGGTAAAGGACAACAGCATGTTGAAACACATCTTCACTAAGGTAAGTTTTCAGCATCAACAAGAGAGAAGATCCCTATTAAAAAAAAAAGTGAGGAAAAAGAAAATAATAGAATACTATAGATTATCGAATTGGGAATCTAAAATTCAAACTATAGTCATTCTAAAAATTTACTTTCATATGTAGAACTTAGTTATAATATACTGCTACTTAGTCTCATATAGATGTGGACAGTGTTCAACTGTCTTAAAATTATTTTAAAGGATTTGAAAAAGAATTAATGAGTAGATTCCCATGTGCACTATTCTAACCATGAGTCATTCTGTGTGGTCTATTGGTATACTCACTGTTTCAATGTTAGTGTTGAAAAGCTAAGTATTTATAAAAACATTTTAATAGAAAAACATGCCAAATTTTCTGTGGCACCTACACCTCCATCCCCAGTGCTTAAATCACCCATTGAATTCATGAGCACACACTGCTGGAGACACAATAAATTGACAAGGCTCTCAAAAGTCTCCCTGCTAGGTAGGTCATTAATTTCTTATTTTACTATATTGTGTTGTGAAGTAACCAGAATCTCTCTTCTTCCTGCAGAGTCACTTCAAATGCTTGGAACTAACAAATGTATAGGGCAGAGAGCATAATATTAAGGCCACACTATATCCATTGATGTACATGTCATCATTCCCAATCCTGAAATAAGCACCACCTCCTCTGTGAAGCCCTTCCTGGTTTGAAATAGAAATCACATTTCTCCATCCTCAATACAATTTATATGGCATCCTGTACCTGTTACACATTTATTTCCTCATCTATGCAGTAAGCTAACTGAGAGGAAAAAGTGAAAACTCAACTCCAATGACAAAAACAATGCCCACTACATAGTAGGCACTCTAGTAGTTTTTGAATGAATTTCACTTTTGATAAAAATGTAGTAATGTCAAGATTATTGTACACATAACTAAATTATTACCTATTACTCTCATTTCTATATCACACTTCATAGCTATTACTTGTTCTATAAATTTAAGTACTCACTGTTGTCCCCAACAGTCCTTTCTCTTCTGCATCACCAACTTTTCCCTTCATACTGTAACATGCCCATTAACAAAACAAAAACGATGTAACATTCCTAATTTTAAACAAATAAAAGACTCTCTACCTTTCCCTAACTTCACCCTCCTTGTTACCAACTCGTTACCGTGCTGTTTTTTTGTTCCTCCGTTGTAGTAAAACTCCTCAAAAGAGTTGTCCTCAATTTGCCATCTCCATTTGCTCTCTTTCCATTTTCTCTTGAGCCATCTTCTAATCATCACTCTACTGTAAGTATTTATTTATTTATTTATTTTGAGATGAAGTCTCACTCTTGTCACCCAGGCTGGAGTGCAGTGGTGCGACCTCCGCTCACTACAACCTCCGCCTCCTGGGTTCAAGCGATTCTCCTGCTTCAGCCTCCTGAGTAGCTGGGATTACAGGCACCATCACCACGCCCAGCTAATTTTTGTATTTTTAGTAGAGACGGGGTTTCACCATGTTGGACAGACTGTTCTTGAACTCCTGACCTCAGGTGATCCACCCACCTCGGCCTCCCAAAGTGCTGGGATTACAGGCGTGAGCTACCATGCCCGGCCGGAAGTATTTTTATCAAGGTCACTGGTAAACTTCCTGGTGCCATACAAATGTGAATTCTCAGGCTTATCTTATCAACCTATTGATAGCATTTGATATAACTGATCACCTGCTCCTCCTTGAGAGCTGCAAGACACTACTCTTGATTCTCTCCCTATTCACTGGCCATCCTTCTCGGTCTCGTCTACTGAATCCTCCTCATCTTCCAATGAAGAAAGTGTGTCCTTGCATCTGATCTTTGGACCCCTTTTCTCTATCTAAATTTCCTTCCTAGTTGATCTCCCAACTCCAAGGTTTCCAAATGATCCCCTGATTTATATATCTAATCAGACTTCTTCCCCCTTGAATTTCAGACCCATATCCAACTGCCTGTGTGGTATCTCCATTTGGATATCTAATCCATATCTCATAGTCACTTAGAAATGGAAGTTTCTTCCCCCTTCCTTCCCTAAACCTACTTCTAAAGCAGTCTTCTCCATTTCAGCAAATGGCAACTCCATTTTTCCAGTTGTTCAGGTAAAAATCTTAAAGTTACCCTGACCCCTCTCTCGTATTTCATATCTAATCCATGAACAAATTCTACTGGATCAATCTTTAAAACACACTCCAAGTCCAGTTGTACCTCCATCACCTTCACAACTTCCACCCTTGTCCAGGCTACCATTATCTCTCCACCCATCTATTACAATAACTTCCTAACTAGTCCTCTTTACTCCATGTACTGTTTGAAGACTAGAGTGATCTTTTACAAAATAAGCCATATCACGGTACTTCCCTGATCAAATTGCTTTTCGTTTCACTTAGAATAAAATCAAGGTCCTTACTATGGCTTAGCAGACCCTATAATAATCTGGCCTCTTACAGTCCCTCTAACTTCATCTACTACTTTCTCCTCTGCTTACTCTACTTCAGATAACACTGGATCCTTGCTGGTGCTTGAACATGCAAAGCAACCTTTTATCTCAATCTCGTATCTCTCTCAATCTCATATCTCATGTGGGGGTCCCCAAGACCAGTTCCAGGTTTGATGATGCACTAGAAGGATTCACAGAACTTAGCATATAGTCATACTCACTGCTATGATTTATTACGGTGAAAAGATATGAAGTAAAATCAGCTAAGAAAAAAGATGCATGGGGCAAAGTCCAGAGGAAACCAGGCACAAACTTCCAAGTCCTCTCCCAGTGAATCATGCAGGATGCACTTAATTCCTCCAGAAAGTTGTGACAGCATGTGTGAAATACCATCTACCAGGGATGATTATCAGAGATTCAGCACCCAGGCTGTTTACTGTGGGCTAGTCACGAAGGTACCTTCTGCCTAGCACATACCAAAACTCCAGACACCCAGAAGGAAATCACATTTTCAGCATAAACTACATTGTTTAGGCACAGTGAGCCACTCTTATCATGCTATAGTGGGAAATTTCCCAAAACCCAAGTTCCCACATGCCACCCAAGGGCCAACCTTGCAAGCAGGTCTTTCAAAGAATAGCAGTCTCAGGCCTCCTATATTAATTCTTTTCTGCACACAAGCACTATACATTGGTTATTTCTTCTACCTGGAATATTCTTCCCCAAGAAAACCACATTCCTCATGCCTTAGATGGTGTTCAAATGTCACCATACAGGAGGGCTTCTCAACCACATTATATTATAAACACCATTTCCTTTGTCATTCTCATTTCCCTTATCATGCTTTATTTTCATATTAGCACTTATTACTTAACACAATACCTACTTATTCATTCATTTGTATACAGTCAGTCTCTACCTTTGACCCCTGAAATGGAAACTTCACAAAAGAGACAAAGTCCACCTTGTCCCCTGATATAACCCCAGCACCTAGAACAATGGCTGGTATATGGTTAGTATTTGTAAGATTTGCTAAATGAATGAATTCTTGCAAGGCAACCTGCATCAGAATTAGGCTTGATGATTATAAAGACCAAACAGAATATGTCTGCTAAACATATTTCCCTGCTGGTGCTTACCTTCTTGCACACAATACTGATAAGTTATCTAGTATCCCACCTCTCTTAATTACACAGAATATTTTTGCCAAATTCCCAATTCTGAAACAAGTAGTTACCATGTTGACAGGGGTTGACTATGATATGGAAACTACATGTTCAGAAGACACTGAATTCTGGGTTTAGAGGGTTTGGGTCAGTGGCAGACAGAACTCTGTTATGACTCTGTTCTGTTATTATATACTGAACTTAGAGCATTTTAAGCAGGTTTTCAAATCCTGAAATAACTGCTCTAAGTTTGGTATAATAACAGAACCTCAAGTTTTAAATTTTCTTTATTGACAGGTCCACTATGGTCTTCAAAAATCACACCAGTAGCTCTAATTGGAATAGATTTAATATAGCTAACTGAACTCCTGATTTTCTTGTTTGTTAATAGTACCTGTACAATAATTCTTCTTGTCAGTCAGGTTTGAACGTGAAAAACATTTCTGCCTCTTTCTTTACTGGCCTTACCCTGTCACTAATACTTTAAGTACTTTCCCTGCCCAGTATTTTTTATACCCATTGTTTTCTTTCCACTCTTACTAGCACTCCTCATTTCAAACTTTTACCATTTCATGCCTGGACTTTAGCAGCAATTTCCTGACTTTACGTTTCTCCCCACTTAAATCTACTTTATAAACTGAAACCAATTTACTTTTCCTAAATAGTAACTTTAATCAAGTCATTCCTCTGTTCAAAAGTCTTTTCAAGCTTCCTATTGCATAGGAAAAAATAATTCCTTATGGTATCCAGAGCCTTCTACAACTGGGCCCCACTCAACTTTCTCTTCTTTTCCCTCTTCACGTGTGGCTTCCACTGCGGTCAAACACTGACTCTCTGAAAAAACATCACTTGCCCATTAGTACTTCATTTTCTTTGCAGACCTCATTGTTCCATTCCTGCCCTACCCTATACTTCACATTCCTCTTTACCTATATTTTAATTATTTAAGCCAACTCAATTCCCATTTACCTCCCAAAAGTTTCTCTTCATTATCCTAGGCAAAAATTCTGTCCCACTCAGCACATATTACCTCTCTTATTGCTCCACAAGTACCAACCATCTGAACTTTCAGCTACTTGATGACATAGACTGTATCTCACACATTTTGTGTATTTTCTTCTCTATCTTGTCTGACAGCCATAACATTCATCCCTCCCCACAACATAAATGTGAATGACACCGTTATCACTATTCTTCTATTCTCTGACCTATGGTGATCCGAATGGGGTTTAACATTCTGCTTTTTCTTTACCTTGAAACCCAGGGTGTGTGCTTCAGATTCTGAAATCTAATCTTCAATTCTTAAAATCTCTTTTTGCTTACTTGTTTTGGCAGTCCTGACTTGACAGCATACCTCAATTCTGAGTAACACAGCCAAGAGCTTACTTAGGACCTTCTCTGAACATATTCTACCTGTAGATCTGGAGAGTAAACTGACTTTAAAAGATGCATCGCTATAAGATCTGGTTAATTGTCTGGAATACTAGTCATACAACTTAAGTTAGAGTCAGAGAAAGAAAAAAACCCACAAAAAAGTTATGACCAAGATTTATACAGAAGCAAACATTTTATAGTTTACCATTAATACCTGAAAAACATTTAATCTTTAATCTAAATCACACAGCTTGCTCACATACGAAATTATACGAAATTTTAAACCCACTCCAGCTACCTTTTTGTTCACAGCAATACCTTAAAATAGGAAAGAGAATCAAACATTTCTTCAATTTGTTCTGAAGACTGAACAGATGATGATATTGGATGAGATGAATTTAAGGAATCTTTCCTCATGGTTTTAAATCGAGCATCTAAGAAATCTTCATACTGTCAAAAAATGAAAAGATTAGAATATCACAAGTAGTATCAAATGCAAAAGTATAGTAAATTATTTATGTGAATTAGACTAATTAGTGTGCAATATCATTAGGAAAAAATGACCAGTGTCACTAAACTTCAGGATGTAAGCTTTCAAAAATGTAGGAAGATTGTAAACTTCATGAATATTCCTTAAATTTAAAGATACAATTATAACTTGGCCACATTAAAATTAGCATTTCCTAAACAACAGCATATGGGAAAATTAAGAATCTATTACCAAAGTAAACAAATGCCAACTCTGAGTATCCAAGATGAATATTCTAAAAAGGTTAGCATATATTTTTTTAAATGAAACTTGAAATTTAAAAAGAGAAAGAACAAAAACTGGTCCTTACGCTGATTTCTTATATATAGTCTAGAATTTCTACTAAGAAAATATACATTTCCCTTACCTGAGGTCGGTTTTAAATAAAATGTAACTCTTAAACAGAAGTAATTCTTTAAGAGCTCAGCAGATGAGCTCCCCTAGAACATGTATTAGACATTTTTACACATTCTGGGCACCACCAAGTGGTCAAACTGTGTATCTCATTACTTAATTAAGTAGTATACATGGATTTAGAATATCTTTCTTAGTATTCTAGCTACCACTTGATATTAATTAACATCAATTAATTTCCCCTACCACTTGAAATTTTTCAACAAGCCCTATCTAAAATTTCAAATCAAAAGCTCTTAAGAGTACTTCTGTTTTAAAAGCCATCTTGGATTATAACATCAGGAAGTTTAATAGAAAGTCAAAAAATTTGGGGGTTGGAAGGTATCTTTACACTTTCCCACCTATTGTTTGAATTATCTTGACAATATCTGTCATATCATGTCCTAGTGTGTTTGAATATCCCTAAGTACTGGAAATATTTCCCAAGAGTCTAATACCATAGTGACACCACTATTATACTTCTCTGTACTGAAACGGTATTCCTTGTCTTTGGAAAAAGGCATAAAATGTGGTTTGTACCTTAAAAAGGGCAAATTATTTATTTGTACCAAGCTATATATCACTATCACAAGAATGTACACAGTGATAATAGAGAAACAGTATTGCTATAAAATGTTTTAATTTTTTATCTAATTTTTACACAGGATAAAAAAGTTTAAGTTTACACAGGATAAAAAAGTTTAAATTTTACACAGGATAAAAAAATTTAAATTAGACTTTGCAACTTTAAATTCCTGCAAGCAGAAGAACTATACCTGTGTAAAAGAAAATGTTGCAAAACAATTTAAAATGTTCATCTTAATGACAAAAATATAAAATAATCTTATATAATTTCAGTTTTGAATGAAACACATCAGTAAATAATAGCATCACTTTCATTGTCAAATCTCAAAAGGTATAGATATCAATAACCAAAGTCAAGTTTGGCATACCTTCCTAGAAACATTTTCATTACTCCAGATGCACAGAAAATACATGAAAATGTGATTTGACTATTTTTCCTCCTAGCACTCATAGTAGGCCAAAGAAACCCTGTACTTACACTAGAAAGCTCTTTGAATATTTTTTCCAAAGAGAAATACTCCATGAAAGTGGCAAAACCTTCATTTAGCCATAGGTCATTCCACCACTTCATTGTTACCAGATTGCCAAACCACTGGGGGAGAGAAAACAATTAACCCACAGGATATTTACAGCCTCAGGAATTTTTTAAATAATTGGCTGAAGTGTCATATTAATTAGCTATAACCTGATTACAATATCTTAAAGATATACTGATACTATAGTTAAAACAAACTATATTCAAATTAATTTAGAACTTACAAAAGTTGTATAAATTTACTTTAAAAATAAAATAAAATTTTTAATCTTTTACCTTAACTGAATGGGAAACAAGCAAGAAAGGTTATTAGCATATTTATCAATGTAACAAACATGCAATATAGCATGAATATAGGGAAATAAAAACTTTTTTCGGCCACCTCATAAAGTGAGATTTCCAAGATAATGACATTTTTCTACCTTCTAATATCAAGTTAGTAAGATTATTTTCCATTGTATCTACAACCACCCATGACAACTAAAAAGTCTCTATGTGAGAGATTTTCCTGTAATCAGAAAGCCTATACTTTGTTTCTCCTCAGTTGCCCAAATTGAAGACAGTATTTGCATGATTCAAAACAGAATTCAAACAACATTCCACAATACAGGCTGGGCATTGTGGCTTACACCTGTAATCCCAGTGCTTTAGGAGGGCAAGGCAGGAGGATTGCTAAAGGCCAGGAGTTCAAGCCAGCATGGGCAACATAGAGAGACTCTGTCTCTACAAAAAAATTAAGCCAGGCATGGTGATGTATGCCTGTGGTCCTAGCTACTCGGGAGGATGAGGCGGGAGGATCAGTTGAGCCTACGAGTTCAAAATTGCAGTGAGCTATGATCATGCCACTGCATTCCAGCCTGGGTGACAGAGTGAGATCTTGTTTCTTTAAAAACAAAAAAAAAAGATGGCATATATAAACAAATGAAGTCAGAAAGAGCTTTAAATATTTTCTTCTATGAGGTAGTAAAAAGAAAAGAAAAAGGAAAAAAATAATAGGAGATTCTCCTTAAAAAAATGTATCTAAAAAAATCCTTGAAATGAAAAGTAGTTGTAAAATATGTAATTTGGTCAGTGTGGTCTTGGGCTTATCTCAAATCAGCAGCGAAAGGACGAGGTTACTGCATAAAACAAAACACCTTTGAGAATTACAATAACATTTTTCTAAGATATTATTTTAAAACCTGTTTCAGAGGAAGATGATTTCTAAGTCCTAAAGAGGAAATAACAGAGAAATACTCTCAAATGGTGATGGATGGCTTCAGAAGTAACAGACCTAGAGGAGATCCCCCAAAAGATATCTTATCTATATGACCTATTTTTTTTTGAGATGGAGTTTCACTCTGTTGTCAGGCGGGAGTGCACTGGTGCAAACTCAGCTCACTGCAACATCTGCCTCCTGGGTTCAAGTGATTCTTTTGCCTCAGCCTCCCAAGTAACTAGGATTACAGGCATGCACCACCACGCCCAGCTAATTTTTGTATTTTTAATAGAGACAGGGTTTCACCATGTTGGCCAGGATGGTCTTGATCTCCTGACCTTGTGATACGCCTGCCTCCGCCTCTCAAAGTGCTGAGATTACAGGCGTGAGCCACTGCATCTGGCCCATGCCCTATTTTTAAAGCAAATGAGAATGTGCCCATATGCCAGCTTGTCATGAAGTCTTCACAACGGCTAGATTCATATAAGGTGTTTGATGTAGAAAATAAGCTGACCAGAATACATCCTATTCATATCCTGCCACTGTCATGACATCACCCAAACCATACCCAATGCTAGTTAAGCACCTCATCTAGGGCAAAATAGAGACAAGGTGTTAGGGAAGAATGGGGGTGTTATGTACCCATATAATTTTCTTTCTTTCTCTCCATGTCATACAAACAGTACCTTTGCCATTTTCTCAGAAACCCCCTCTCCAAAATTAACAGAGAACCCCATTCCGGCAGGAGATGAAAAAAAAAAAAAATCCAGCCCTGACAGCTACAGTTTGAGTTGTCAGAAGGGTGCAACTTAGGGAAAGAGATTCTTCCCCACAAAGTTATACTGGGCAATGGGCATTTGTCATAGGTGATGCAGCTGTGTATTACTGAGGGGGAAAAAGAGATCTTGAAGAGATAGCGGCTCTTCATAGCCCAGTGCTGCCACTTATTAGCTGTATGACTTACGGCAAGCCATTTATTTAAACTGAGTCTCAGTTTTCACATATGTAAAATGTGATTAATACCCACCTTAGAGAAGTTGCGAAGTAAGACAGATGTGAAAATGCTTTAACCTGTAAAGTCAAACATCTGATAGCATTTTCATTTGAAAATGAAGTTTGTGTTTAAAAAGCATCTTTCTATTATAAAAGAAGGCAATGCTTAAAAAAAAAAAGAATTATTAGCATCTAAATGCTAACAATAACTCCAGGACATGAAGTAGACCACAGGTGTGACACAGAACAGCCTTGGTTGCTAATACCTGGTGGGCCAGCTCATGAGCAATGATTTTAGTCACCAGCTTTCTATCCGCCATTGAAGAAGTGTTACTGTCATACAGAAGTGTCTCCTCTCGGAAGGTGAGCAAACCCCAATTTTCCATTGCTCCTGCTTCAAAGTCAGGAATAGCCACCAAATCTGGACATAACAGGAAATAAGTGATCAACTTTCCCTCATCTTAGGCATTTTCTACTCAAAGTATTTTATTCAATGGTTTATCACTGTGAAAGCAATGAATTCTTTTTATACTCACAATAAATGGAATCTTCCTTATTCTAGCTCTGTATGCTCTCTACCCACATGTCAGCTGAGGAAGACCTGTTCAAACCCTTTTAGAGTCACTGTTCCACTGTCCCTTAGTGAAGAAAGAGATGCCTAATTCCTTTACAATCAATCAGCTTCCCAGAGCAAGAAGGACAAAGTTCACGGCCAATACTCTACTCTCTAGGACTAGCTCCATGTTGAACAGTACTGAAATGTTCTTGCTTTCCTGAGCTCCCATTACTCAGTTTTTATTATTTAAATAGGGTATTTCTTGGAAGTTAGAATCAGTCAAATTGCAGACTAAGCCATAAGCAAATTCCCACTTATACAGCACCTTTTTAGCAGCCCTATAAACTTAAGTGTTTTAAGCTCCAACTTCAGATATATTCATGAAATCTAAATAATCTTAACAAATACAAACAATTTTTAAAGCATTAATAATGGTTTTTGGTTTTCTCTGCAAACAACTTGGGCAGAACCTCTTTCTAAAAAAATTCACAAAATAAATCTAGGTTCTAATTATAACAAAAATCAGACACACTATTTGATTCTTACCCAATTTCTTAAGTGGGTACTGAATTTCAAAGTAGTTTTGAAAAAACTCAAGAAGCTTCACAGTTGTTTCCAAGGCATAATGAACTTGACCAATCTTTTCTGGTACAGCATATATAGAAACCTAAAGGAAAACATTATGTATGATGCAAGGACAGGTACAATTAAAATGGCATGATACTCAAGTAGCACTGTCAAGACTAGCATATCTGAAAATTCTATAGAATTGTATGAGATCCTTCTGGATAGAAACACTTGCTTATGGTTACTTTAGTCCCAACAGAGTTTAGCAAGTCCCTTCCACACATACAACATTGTTGAAAGACTTACTGATTCCAACCCCGCCCCACACCCCGCCCCGCTTTTTTTTAAGCTAGCAACATCCAAAATAACTACTTTAGGTCATCTTATAGCAACTTATAAGTATTTGCCTATTTAATTTTATGATACTCTTCTCTTCCTCTCCCATTACCTGTAGCTGCCCTTCCTTACTTATGAGGTAAAAAGATTGAGAGTTATTTGAAAGACAAAACTAAATTTTCATCCTTTCAGGACCTCACCGTGCCTGGCATCTAGCAGGCACTCAACACTGAGGAGTCACATCTTATGATGGAGTTAGTTCTAAAGTTAACATATAAGGCATAAATTGCATATTTGTTGAAATTATCCTAGAAAAACCAATTATAGACCAACATATTCTCTTCCAGTAAGTATGGCACAGCCAGTTTTTCTTCCAATGCTGCGGACAGCTAACTTTTTTTTCAGTTGTTGGCTTGTTTTTAAGGATCATGTTGTAAAAATAAATATATTATACAGAGAAACACTTGTTTTATGAGTTGTACACAGAACTAAAACCAACAAAGGGAACAACAGGTTCATGTCTCCCACTGCCCATTCACTCCCGGGTACATACTAAGAGACAAGGCAGATGGAATCATCCTTATTATTAAATTGCAATTCTTGCTCACTCTCTCTTTTTTTGGCTAAATGAATAAATTAAACATATATGATGCGACAAACTATAAACATCTTATTCAGGAAGTATCAAAAGGCAAGTGCTAAACAGCCATGTTCAAAGCAATGGGTTTTACAAAACAGTATTTATTTTTTTCTAATAGATTTTAAAAAGCCCTCTATACTCACCTGGAAAAGTGGGATGTAGATTAGACACAGCAGAAAATAAAAACCTCAAAATGAAGATCTCAACAGGTGGAAAATGGAAACTTTTTGAACAATTCATAATTTGGAAAAAGCACATTGGTGAACTCTTAACTCCAATTTTAGTTTCTCATTAAATGATTTTAAAACTGTCAACAATTTCTCAAAGCAAACAAAAACATAAAGTGGGGAAAGGACATCTTATTCAACAATCAGCAGAGTGAACAGACAACCCACAAAGTGGGAGAAAATCTTCATAATCTATACATCTGACAAAGGCTAATATCTAGAATCTAAAAGGAACTCAAACAAATCAGCAAGAAAATAAAACAATCCCATCAAAAAGTAGGCTAAGGACATGAAAAGACAATTCTCCAAAGAAGATATATAAATAGACAACAAACATTTGGAAAAATGCTCAACATCACTAATGATCAGCAAAATGCAAATCAAAACCACAAAGCGATACCACCTTACTCCTGGTAAAAATGGCCATAACCAAAAAAAATCAGAAAATAATAGATGTTAGCGTAGATGTGGTGAAAAAGGAACACCTTTACACTGCTGGTGGGAATGTAAACTAGTACAACCACTATAGAAAACAGTGTGGAGATTCCTTCAAGAACTAAAAGTAGAGGAATCATTTGATTTGTCAGTCCCACTACTGGGATTGATCAATGAGTGGATAAATAAATTGTGATATATATACATACCATGGAATACTACTCAGCCATAGAAAGGAATGAAATAATGGCAATCGCGGCAACCTGGATGGAATTGGGGACCATTATTCTAAGTAAAGTAACTCAGGAATGGAAAACCAGACATCGTATGTATGTTCTCACTCATAAGTGGGAGCTAAGCTATGAGGATGCAAAGGCATAAGAATGATACAATGGACTTTGGGAACATGGAGGAAAGGGTGGGAGGGGAGTGAGGGATAAAAGATGACACATTGGGTGCAGTCTACACTGCTTGGGTGATGTGTGCACCAAAATCTCAGAAATCACCACTAAAGAACTTATCCATGTAACTGAACACCACCTGTTCCCCAAAAACCTCTTAAAATAAAGCAAAAAACTGTCAACAATTTCTAAGAGGTCAAATAGGTTTCAACCATATTGTCTTTATGTGAGGCTTCAGTCTATAGAACATATGCATTAATCATAGAAATATGGAGGTGGCATAAAAATTAAACAATATAGAATGTTTAAGTAAATGAACAAAAAATGAAATATATAGGCTCTGTATTTACAGTGCTGGGGTTCAAATCTCTGCTATCTGTATGACCTTAAGCAGGCTAGTTAACCTTACTTTCCTTATCCATAAAACGGGGATAAAAGTGGCTCCTACCCTCACAGAGTTGCTGTGAGGATTAAGCTAATACATGTATAGAACTTAGATTAGTGCGTGACACAATGTCTAAGTGTTCAATAAATGATAGTTATTGTTATTACAAATAGACTCCCATCGGAATTGAGGCAAAATATGTGTGAACAGAATATTTGTGGTTACTACTGGAAGAATTATATGTATAGAACTGGAGTTAACCAATTAAAAATATGTAGCTTTCTAAAGTAACAAGGGAAGAAATTTATTCTCCCATATTATGTAGCCAACCGTACTTCATTAGCCCAGCCTTCTAACACCTGAAGCCCTTGATACAGGACTGTGACCACAGCTTACTGAATTCAGTCACCGCCTACAAGCTGATCCTACTTACTGCATTTCCTGCATCTTTCCCCTACAGAAGTCAGTTTTAATATACACACACACACGCACGTGCACCTGACATACAATTTTTAAATCTTCAGCTATCATTATAAATAACTGTAACAAGATCAATAGAATTTAAGACAAGTCTTTATTAGCTGTACCTATTCTTTCCAGACAAACATATCTTGTGTTACAGTTGCCTCAATAATCTAGAAGATGGCACCCCAATAGAAACATCACCCATACCTCCAGATTACTCCTAAAACATTCTTCTGCCACACACACCATTTGGCAACTCCCATCACTGAGCACCTTTCCTTAGAGGACAAGCCAGGAGAAAAAGTTCACATGAAACTGAACTTTGACCAGAGGGTCCACTTATTCCCATCTCTGGAATACAATGATTAGGAAAAAATGTAGTTTAATACTTTCTCTTCCTTTCTACTTCTTTTTCTTTTCCTTAAAAGAACATCTGTAATGAGTTCTTACGAGAGATAAATAATCTGGTCATTATAATTATTATAAAGCTTTTCTAAGAGCAACAGATGCAGTAAGAAATAGAGAGAGCAACATAGCTCAGCAAAGGAAGTCTTGAACAGCATTCTGGACTTGGTAAGAGTACTCTAAACATTGTTAAATAAAAGTCAATCGGCACTCAGGCCTTAAAACTTACAACCTGAAACTTTTCTTGACAGATCTCTTTCAAAGATCTTATAGGAGATTTCTAAAAACACAACTAGAAAGATCCCTGATCAGCTCTCAAAGAAGGTTAACACTGAGCAATAACAGATTTAAGATTTGCTCTATTTCTTACTTAATATATAATAATATATATAAATATATAATATATATTATTATATATTATAATATATATATTATATATAATATATATTAAATTATATATAATATAATATATATTATTATATATAATATATATTACATTATATATTATATATTAATATATAATATATTATATTATATATAATTATATAATATATATTACATTATATATTATATATTAATATATAATATATTATATTATATATAATTATATAATATATATTACATTATATATTATATATTAATATATAATATATTATATTATATATAATTATATAATATATAATATATAATTATATATAATATAATATATATTATATATAATTATATATTATATATTATTATATGTAATATATTATATATAATTATATATTATATATTATTATATGTAATATATTATATATATAAATTATATATAATATATAATATATATATCATATATACGCAAATATTATACACTTACACACACACACATATATATATACTGAGAAAGGATGAGAGCAGTCTACTTAAGGGCCCATAGCTAGTAAGCTGTCTAGGAGGGATTTCAACCCAATTAGACTCCAGAGTCTATGTTTAACCATGTTGTTTCCTAATACAGGTAAATAAAAGGCAAAAAAGAAAACATAGTCATCTAAAACTTCTCTATCTCTTCCTCTTTCCACACACATACACACAAGCATGCACATGCACACACATATATGAGAATGCAGTGTGTATGTGGGCAATGAATAATTCAGCTTGCCTAGATGAAAGAATTCATAATGAGGCAATTAGAAATATAGCTGAATTTGCCAGAAGTATGGTTTAAACCTGTAATCCCAGCACTTTGGGAGGCTGAGGCAGGAGGATTGCTTGAGCCCAGGAGTTTAAGCTGGCCTGAGCAACATAGCAAGATGCCTCTACAAAAAATTAAAAAAAAAAACAAAACACCTAGCCAAGTATGGTGGCAGGTGCCTGTCTGTAGTCCCAATGACTTGGGAGAGAATCACTTGAGCCCAGAACTTTAATGTTACGGTGAGCTATGATTGCACCATGTACTCCAGCCTGGGTGGCAGAGTGAGACCCTGTCACTAAAAAAATTTTTAAAAAAGATCCCAGCACTTTGGGAGGCTGAGGCGGGCGGATCACAAGGTCAGGATTTAGAGACCAGCAGGCCAAATAGTGAAACCTCATCTCTACCAAAAATACAAAAAATTAGCCGGGCGTGGTGGAGGGCACCTGTAATCCCAGCTGCTCAGGAGGCTGAGGCAGGAGAATTGCTTGAACCCGGGAGGCAGAGGTTGCGGTGAACCGAAATTGTGCCACTTGTACTCCACCCCAGGCGACAGTGCGAGACTCTGTCTCCAAAAAAAAAGAAAAAGAAAAAGAAAAAAGAAAGATCAGTGTGCAGATGGGTGGAAAAAATAAATTTTAAACAAGAAAAGAAATATTGCTGAATTTATAAGGAAGGCCTTGATTATCAAATGATGAATCTGAATGTAATCCTACAGGTAGTGTGAAGCAAACACAGCAGATGAGAGAAAGAGGGAAAAAGGAAGAGAGAGAGTGAAGAGGAAGGAAGAAAAGAAGGGGGGAAAATGCCAAGACTGCATACATTTTGGGATACATAAAAAGTGCTGGGGGTTTTATACCAATGAGTATTAAGAACTACAAAAAAGAGATAATTAAAGTGCTATGAAAGATCAGAGAGGGAATGATTAATTCCAGCTGGGGAAAGAAAGAAATGCTTCATGGAGAAGGTAGTATTCAGCTGAGTCTTGAAGCAGCAGCAAACCTGACTCTTTTAGATTGGGCTTCTTGGGCTTTATCAAGGCTGCAAACTCTAAATCAAAGGCTAAATATGTAGTGCAACACCTGAAGTGGAATTAATTGAATTATTTCAGATTTAAGCCAGTCATAATATCCTTTTGAAAGGATTCTGAAAAATCCTTGACATAAAGTCTTTCAATCCAAAGGTGAGTGAACCATTATTTAGCACTTAATATTACAGTCTACACTTACCATTAAAAACTTAGTTTACTTTTTGAGTAGCATCATTAAAGGCATACAGTATTATTACTGATAAATCACCAGAGAATCCTTATCTCTGTCCTTATCTCTGAGAGGTATGGGATAGACATGATAGTCTTTTCTAATAGGAAACATATACCCTTTTGAAGTAGCAAAATGATAAGATCCAAGTATCCTGTGATTAATATAAAGCTCTTTAGTCTAGAAAGGAAACCCAAAACTAGCAGTATATTCCCTGGTAGAGCTCAAAAATACGAAAACAGAAACTAAGACATTCTATCATATTTCTATCATCAAGAATAATTGTTTTTAGTTTAATAAATATGATAGAATGCCTTTTCTCCTTCTATGTTGTCAGTATTTGAAAAAATTAACTTTATTAAGTTTCTACTATGAAATCAAAGTATAAAATCCAATCAAATAATCATTTACAAACAGGTACAAATGACAAAGAAAAACAGAAGAGTCTAATTTTGGCAAAATACAGATAAACCAGACCCTTAACTAAATAGACAATCTTATTCATTAGGAAGAGGAATCTCATCAGGATTTGCTTTGAAAAAAGGGAGGACTCATCTAATTTTTACAACCTAGAGCTATCGAATATGTAGCCACTAGTCACATGAACACTGCTGAACACTTGAAATATGGTTAGTGAGACTGAGGAAGTGAATTTTAAATTGTATTTAATTTTTATTTATTTAAATCTAAATATTCCCCCTAAGGCTAGTGGCTATCACTCAGTTCTAAAAGCTTTAGTATACATATAGTGTCTTACTAAAATTCTCTTTAAAAGTAAAATTTTTTAAAACTTGAAAATTATTGACTTTCAGCTATTAAATTAGTAACAGTAAATAACAGCTAAGCAAAAAAGTAGCATTTCTGGTATAAAATGTCAGAGTGTGATCTAAAAGCTTATTTATTTCACACAGCAAATACCAGGAATCGTTAAAGCAAGAGGTCCTCTGAACCTCTTGTGACACAGGCTTTCAGACAATTACCACATCAACATACCAGGGTTCCATTTACGTCCCGACTCAGGTTCTTCATCTCTCCCACAATGAAAGCAACCAAGTAAGTGCTCATCTTCACACTCTCAGAAAACTCATCCTGAACAAGTCCATCGTCTAGAACGACTGATGACTTCTACAAGCAAAGGGGAAAAGACAGTTCTGTAACTGTAGGAATAAATGGCAATAACAAACAAACTGAGAAACTGAAAATTCAAATAGGAAATAAGTGGTAAAGATGCTAGCATATTATAACCTCTCAGTATGAATTTCTGCAAAGAGCATGGCTCCTAGTCTCAGTCTGTTGTACCATCCTTCTTCCTGAGGACATATGGAGCACAGTGAAACTCCTCAAGGAGTTTTTAGTCCCAAAGATGACCAAATAAATGTTAAGTTAAAGATAGTCACGGTGGTTCTGCTTCTCCCATTAGAACACCTCCAAAACCAAAATCCTTCCTTATGACCTGGGATTGCTCCACTCTACTGCTACAAATACATCCACAGAAGGAGCTCTAGCTGCGACATCCCTTCAAATGATCTGAAATGGCTTCATGGGGTGCCATGTTGAGGACCCCCAAGAAAGCTTAGTGGGAACAAAGTCAGTAGTAAGTCATTAGAGAAGTCTGCAGCAGACACAAAATGAGGGAATGTAGGCAACCTTATAGAATTTTCCAACCACAAATTAAAGTAGGCATCTGCCTCTTTAGAGAAAGATGAAGGTGAAGAGTATGGCTGAGTGTGCAGAGTAAGCTGGTACAGTGCTGTCTTGTTACAGATTATGCTCTCTGCTGCCTACAGGATTGGCTCCATAGCCTGCTGGGTATGGCTGCTGCTCCTCTCCCTTAGCCACATGGGCCCAGGAGGCTCCTATCAAGCTGCACAGTCCCTCAGGTGTCTAAGACCAAAAAAAAAAAAAAAGGATCCCCTAGGCTCCAGGTTTTGTTTGGCATAAAAACAATTATTGGTTTCACCCTCACTGCATCCCACACAGAGCTAACATCTAAGAAAGAGGCTCCTGTTCTAGTTGTCAATCTCCATATTATAACAATATTGGTTTTTCATTTACCAATAAAACAACAAAAAGAGTTATTATTCAACACTCTCAAATAACAGTTTAGAATAGCAAATTCATCCTGTCTCAGAAAATATTACTCTAATCTTGTGCTAGTTCATTGTATTAATATTTGCACAACTTAATATACAATGCACACTCACATTTCCTATCCACACATTCCAAGTCCAGCAGGTCTTTCTCTTTCCTCAAGTCCTCCTCAAGGTGACTTCCCAACTGATGCCAATATATTTTAATTTTTATTTAAGTATTTTAAGGAAGAATATTAATGTATATGATTTTAATCATTCTCAACTGTAGTCTGGCAAAGAGGAATTTAAGTGTTCTTAAAGAAAGAGACCCATTCAAAGATTTTTACATTCAAGGAACAGAACAGTACCTTAGGCATATTTGATAAAGCGGTGTATTGCTCATCCCTTATGATCTTGATGATAAAAGTGGCTTTAAATGCTGGTTCATCAAAACAAGGAAAAGCAGATCTTGCTGCCAGGGGTTCAAACTGAGTTGCTGCAAAGTACCTAAAACAAACACAAATTCAATCCAGTAGTTACTGAGCACCTACTGTACAAGGCACCCTGCCAAGTATACTAAGATAAATATGTTACAATCCTAGTTACTAAAGGATCTGCAATAAACTGGGAAAGGCAGAGGTTTATACAATGAACAGAAACTTACGTCAGGCTGTAAATCATGTCCTAACAATGAAAATAAAGCAGTGGGAACAAAGGGAAGGAAACAAATTCTGACTAGAGGTTGAAGATATTATAAGGAAACATGCAGAAAACCTGAAGAGGGCCTAAAAAGATGAGTATTTGAAAAGGTAAAGAATGGAAGAAAGTATACTCTGGAAAGAGTGGGTAACACAAGTGTGGCAAGCCAGATCTCACTAACGCAGGCCTCCATAACAACTGTTTCAGTACTGGCTGAGTGGTTAAGTTAAATATTAAAAGCCAGTGCCCTTATACAAAGGCTGGAATTTAACAAAAGCCCACCAAGAGTTTTGCCTGGGTCTTAAAGCATGACAAAATAATGAAGGAATTTTTAACAGGACCCATTTAGGATTAAATAAGTTTTATTGGAGGGTCTGAAGAAACTCCCCAGGCCTCCACAAACAATTACGGGAGGTCTGAAGGAACTCCCCAAACCTCCGTGATTTAGCAGGAGACAACATAAGGGTAATCACCCCAGCACCTGGACCCATTTAGATTAAGTAAATTTACTGAGGCTCAAGAGGAAGGTCTTCAAGACTCGGACCTTAGTTATGGATTAAAAGAAGTTAATCACTTATGTCTTTAGAGAAATGCACACTTACATGTAAACATATAGTTTAGAAGGTATATAAGCTCTGGAAAACTTTGTAATTTTGAGTTGGTCTGGCAATAATTTCCAGGCCTTCTCCCTATATAACTGGTTATAGAAATAAAAAGTCTCTTCCCAGTTCATCTGCATCTCGTTTTGGGGCAGCAAAAAATAGCAGCCTGACCCTCGGTTTGGTCCGGGAACACAAGAGAGCAGTGCATGTGCAGAAACTGGGGGTGGCTGTCCAGTGTGGCTGGAGATGAAGCCACAAAGGTAGGCTGCAACTGGCCACTGAGGTTTTAAAAAGGTTTCTGATGGAAGATTATTAAGAAGGGTGGTCATTAATTGCTGCGAATTATCTGTACAGACTCTGGCTTCACGATACCAAACCTCAAATTCACAGCTTGCATTTTCATGAAGACTGAAAAAATTAGGTGTCCTGTAGTATTCTGGTTTCCTTTACTCGCCTCAGAGATTAAAAAAAAATTCCTCCTCTTTCTGTAGCACACCAGCAACAGTTGAGAATACGACACAGAAAAATCCTCAATTACAGTCCAGGCCAGGTGGCTCACACCTGAAATCCCAACACTTTGGGAGGCCAAGGTGGGCGGATCACTTGAGATCAGGAGTTTGAGACCAGCCAGGCCAACATGGTGAAACCTCATCTCTACTTAAAAATATAAAAATTAGCCAGGCATGGTAGCACATGCCTGTAATCCCAGCTACTCAGGAGACAGAGGCAGGAGAATCGCTTGCACCTGGGAGGCAGAGGCTGCAGTCAGCCAAGATTGCACCACGGCACTCCAACCTGGGCGACAGAGCAAGATGCTGTCTCAAGGGAAAAAAAAAGAAAAGTCCTCGATTACAGGTTGGTGGAAAAGCATAAAAAGAAACAAGGAGAAATGCAGATTTTCAGTTAAGTAAAAGAATAACTAGATCTGAACTTGGGAGATCATCCCAGCGTGGCTATAATCACGGCAAATATGGCCCTGGTGTGCATATTTCAGGTACCAATCAATATAGCACATATACAACCACCACTTGGAGGTGGTAGCCTCTCTCATTTTGGGCTTAGTTTCCACTACTAGAAGATAAGGAGAAAAGAAAGAGTATGAGATTTGGAGTCAGAAGACCCAGACTCTATAATTTACTAACCACATGACTTTGGGCAAATCAGTAACCTACATCTCATACATCTCAATGTCCTTACATCTCATACATCTCAACGTCCTTAACAGTTAAATTAGGACTGAGATAGAATCCACTGCCAAACACCAGGGTTTTTGTTAGAATCAAATAAAAATATTTATAATAAAAACGACTTGTATACCATATGGTCCTAAAGATTAGGATTTTTGTTAGAATCAAATAAAACTATCTATAATAAAAACTACTTGTATATCATATGGTCCTAAATAGATATTTATTACAAATGCAAGATAGTCCTAACTTCTTCCACACTTAAAATTTGTGTGCTTTTTTTGTTTTGTATTCTTTTGTTTTTGCTTTTTTTCTGTTAAGGATGTGTGCCCAAATAACTGTTGCTATCGGATTGGGTAAACTGCAAGAAAGGTAGCAATCAACATACATGAAACAATTTACACATATTATGTTTCTAACATTTCATTTCTTCAACCCACCCCCAACATTCTTATGTAGTTAACAGAAGATTTTGGAAGAGAAGCATAAGGGACCAGGGAATAAAGTTTGATGTTATCCCTACTATTCATACAAGAGAGACCCACCACTTTTGGATAAAAATTAGATCATAACACACTAAGGCGAAAAAGCCTTAAACTGTTGTTAAGAGATCCAATCATAACTATCTCACATAAAAATCCCTTTGAGAAGGCTGCTGCTTGATAATACTTATAACCTGTTCTATCTATGCTGAATAACTTGAAGCTTATTCTTTCACTGGAGAGTATATTTCCTTTCTGAAATACTAAAGTTGAACACTTTATCAAGTAGTGTTCAAGACAATTACAAATTAACTGGGGATAAGAGAATTTTAAGCACTGGAGATAACAATGTACAAAGGAAAGCAAGTATGAACTAGAGAGGCAGTGCACCATGGTGGTGAAGAATGTGGCTTCTGCAGTTAAAATGACCTTGAGTTTGAGTTCTCCCTCTGCTATCTGCTTGCCATGAGATGCTGGATAAGTTACTTTATGTGCCTCTGCTCCCTTAGCTGTAAAATGAATATAATGTTAACATCTATCTCTTAGAGAGTTTGACAGAATAAAAGACTAAACACGTAAGAGGCTTGGAACAGTTTCCAGCCCTTCAGTTCCAGGTGAATACTGGCTATTATTATCATCAGAAAGTTCACCATAGCAGGTGAGAACTATGAGAAAGAAAAAACAAGGGTAGATCAAAAACGGTCTTGAATTAAATTCTGTTAGAAACGAGGAACTGCTGAAACACATCCCTATCCTGAATTTGTTTACTAGTTCTTAGTATCAGTTTGTTATCTAGGACTTTAAGCCTATCATAAACAACTTTGAGATTTAACTCCAAGGTTACTGACTGTCTCTGTCTCTTAGATCACATGGGTAAAGTTCCCTTACAACAAGCAGCGTCTATGCAAGGTGTCTGACGTTTACATACAATGGTTTTCCAATCAACAAGAAATACGTTCTTAGTATGCAAACAGACTTTTAGGACATGTGCCCTAGCCATCTCTTCCCATCAGAATATTGACCCTGGAATCCTTGTACTCGTTAACTATTTAATGGGAGGAATAAATACAGCAGAGTAATGTGATTTTTGGTACGGCCACTTGTTGACTCTTGCCATGGGCTGGATTGAGTTGTGGAAAATGTCAGAAAAATGAAATATGTTTCTTTAAGATTAAGAAATAGAGTATTATAAAACAGTATTTTACAACCTATTAAAATAAATTAGTACGTGAAACTCTGCTATTCAAAACAAAATAAAAGTATCAGTAAAATGAATCCCCCAAGTGATAGTATATCTTGATTCCAGGTAAATGTTTAGATTATTTATACCTTTCAAGATGTCTGAAAACTATAATTCAAAGCCATTTTTTTTGTCTTTCTCTCTTTTAATTTGGCTTACTTCTATTAGAGAAGCTTTTATAAATTTTTCTTCTCTGAGGTATGATTAGAATACATATTTATACTGGTAGATAAACTAATTAAGGGATGTATTTCTTGTTTTTACATATAGCTTACATTTCCTGGGGATAATAGGCATTATAGAAGGAGAACTAAAGGCAAGAACTTTCAAGTTCCCATTGCAATTATACATTTGTGTTCAATGCCAGATCTCATGCAAGAATTGAAATGCAGGGCCAGTATGCCATTTATTTTAAAAGTATTACATAGAGGGAAAATAAAATAAAAATTATTTATCTGAATAGAATTATGGATCTTGCTTGGTCTCTTTCTCCATTTAAGAAGGATCAAAAAGTTTCCTTTAGATGTAGAATACTCATTTCTAACTATTTCTCTTAATATGTCAACATACATTAGCCAAATGGTCAGCATCAGTAATTCACATACTGTTTTACAGAGTAATATGAGAGAATGTTCCAATTGCATAAAGCAGATGTCGTGAGGATTTTGTGCACAAGACAACTGATATCACTGCTACTTAAGAATAACCTCCGTACTGTGTGAACTCCATCTTCCCAGAATTTCAAACTACATGCTATGAATGCTAAGATTAAAGTACTAAATATATAGTCCAAATAGGGAGCTGAATAATTTTATATTTTGTCTCACCTTTTTTTCTGAACCAAATTAAGTCTCTCCTAGACCTTAAAAAAAATTTCCACCAGAAATCCAAAATAGACTGGCATTTTAAAAAATAATAAACCAGTAAAGATTAAGGATATTAAAAATGATATATGTAAGCACACCACACTTCACACTTCTTCATGCCCTCTTTCTGTATTTCACTAAGTACCTCCTGAAAGTTCTGCACATTAGGAAAATAGGTCTTAAAGAATAACTCCTCTTTACTCTGCTTCCCAACAGCCTTCATGAGGTGACAGAAAACTAGATTCACCTTAAAAATGTGAAAAACTCAAGATAACAAGTTTTGGATATAATCTTTATCCATCCTTTTCCACCAGCACACCCCTATCTCCACCCCACCATGATATATGCTCAAGGCTTTGACTAAGAGAGATAATATATTGTTCTAAATCACCATTCTACTATTTTGTATATAACTTCCTAAATTAAAAAAAAAATCACAATTCTGGTGTGGACAAAGGGATCTATATTGCAGAAGTTATCAGAGCGTAAAACCAGAATCATTTAAGAGGGCTACCTACTTTTTCTCATTACTTTCATCTGTGTAGGAGAAGCCATAAAACCCATAATAAGAACTAGATATATTTGCCGAGTACTCTATCTTCAACGTATAATTGTGCCCTGCTAGAAGGGCTTCGGGGGCGACAATGGCGATCTGTCCATGATATGCATATTCCAGGATCTCAGCTTGTTTTTCTTGGCTTGAAACTGCTGACATAAAGGTCACTCTTGAAATATTATGACCTGTGCTATGAAGAATGATATTCCATGTGACCTGAAGAGCCTGAACTGAAATTGTCACAGAACCCCTGAATGTCATCGAGGTTAGGTTCGGGTGTAGGTTGAGTTCATAGCGTAGTGGCACAACGGCAGTGGGAAGCCTGATCTGTGCCCATGGAAACAATTTCCCATTTGTTGCAAATGGCTGAATTAGTCCAATTGACTGGTTTTTTTTATGGCAGCCTTCTTTGGTAAAGGTACATCTGGGCAGTAAGTAAATCACCATGATTACAGAAACAGCAACCACGATGACAAAAGCACAGACCACCATGGTCCTTGCAGAGGGTACTGAACAAGCCCCATCTGGGCTCTGCCTGTAACCAGTTGCACTGTTCCGAAGGCCTGAGCTTCTATTCATGAAGGACATGCCCAGCAGCTTTGCTGATGACTCATAATCCTCTTCATCCTCCTCCATCTCATGCTCACCAAGACCCCGCACCAGCAGTCGGGAACCCCGGGGCTCATATTCCACCTCATCAGGCTCTAGAGGATGTAAACAAGGCTCTTTGGCTAAATCCACCACATCTGGTTCTTCCTCAAACATGCTGTTTTCAATCATATTCCTGGGGAGCTGAAGCCGATCTAAAAAACCAAAACATAAGAACAAGGCACAGAGTTAGAAAAAAAAAAGCTCATAATATTAATAACATGTCTTCTACCTAGACCACATTTAAACTAAGAATTTTTTTAAGTCACTAAGACTTATTTCCATCTCAGAGCTACTGAATTAAATAAGATGTTTATACCATTGAGTCATCCATTAAAAACTAAAACATAAATAAAAGTATACCACAGTTATGAAACAAGAAAGCTAAATAAACAGGCTATTATATTTTTAAAAAGTTAGCTGAGATAATATATTAATTTCCTTAATATACTCCTGCCCCACAACCTGGGACCCTGCCCTGGGCTTGAGAGGGCCCTGTTTTGGCATTCCTCTGACTATGTCTGTCCCCACCAGACGAGGAGTCAGTAGGATCAAAGGGATGTGCCCACCTACAGTCCACGGTTCCCCTTCTAGGGTTTGGGCACTGCAATCCCAGAATTTCTGTCCAACAGGCCTCAAATCTGCTTCCAAGGTATTTGTGGGTCTCATCCCTGAGTCTCATTCTCTCTAGGGAGCACAAGCTGGTATGCCCATTTCTAAGATTGAGTGTGGCTAAGCAACAGGATGGGTTATTGTTTTCCCCTGAAAGAGGAATGTTTCTGTCCCACAGCAAATGGGAAGCAGCAAATTATATAGGAAATTTCCATAAGCAAGAAATGATTTTTAAAAAGACCAAAAGACAATAAAAGTCAGATACAATTATAATTCAATCTGTTTTTCATGCTTCCATGGCTTTCAGAAGTACAACATATTTCCATGGGAAACAACCATACTGCACACCGTGAGTGTTAGTGGATCTCAGTGGGAGCTTTTACAAACTACAACAAACCACACCTTCCGATTTGCCAAAATCACTGAGAAAAAAGACTCTAGAAGTAGAAGGGTCGATAATCCCCCATATATCAGTACTTCCTAGGATTAGATCGTTCAATATTTTTTATTTAAAATTCATACAATTTTAGTTTTTAAGGGATCTCAAAAGTTATCAAATTGAAACCTCCACTAATCTTCCCTACAAGGGAAGATACTTTATACCTATCATTTCTAACCCTTACAACAATCCTATAAAATGGCAAGTATTCTATTTTAGACATGAGAAAATAGAAAAAGAGAAATAGATTAATTCGTCTTCATAAAGTCACACAGCTATTTAGTCATAAAACTGATATTAAAGCGCAGGTCTAAAAATTTGATTCAAAAGTTTATGCTCTTTTCATTATATTGCATCCCTCTACTCAAACTAATTCAATAAAAGATGAGAGCCCTGAATTATTTATTTTATACCTGGCAATGAAGTTGCTAAGAGTATTATTTCACCATCAGGAGAGCAA
Source organism: Pan troglodytes (assembly GCF_028858775.2). Lineage (NCBI taxonomy): Eukaryota > Metazoa > Chordata > Mammalia > Primates > Hominidae > Pan > Pan troglodytes. The sequence continues at coordinate 94,651,965 of NC_072402.2, read as the reverse complement.
AGCTTACAAAAAACTACTGAATATCTAGCTTAAGATAAATGCTATGTATTTTGTGCTATTCAACAAACACTGTAATGGTGGAAACTCTTCATCCATAAAACATATTATTGATAAATATTAGGATAAAATTTGCAGTTTTGCTGTTCAGTGTGGCCTGTGACCCTGCAGCATTTGCATCACATTGCAGCTTGTTAGAAACGCAGCCTCTGAAGTCTCCACCTAGAATACGAATTTTAACAAATCCTCGGGTGCTGCACGTGCACTTAAGTTTGAGAGGCACTGGTATAAGCATCTTCCATGGTCAGATCCCAGCCAGCACTAAATACCATTCCTGAGTATGCTCTGGCCATCCCAAACTGCTTACTATTTTGAGCATAGGCCAGGCAGCTATTCCACGCTATCCTCCACATGTCTCTTTTTCTTTTCTGTTCCCTCTGCTTGCAGTGTCATCATCTCCCTTTCCCATGCCCATCCACCTGATATTCCGTACCTCAGCTTAACTTGCTACAACACAAATTAAGAAACGTTCTCTTTTTTTGTTTTTCCTTTGTCTTTATTACCTTTAAAAAATAAACTTTCTTTTCATTTAACTTCACCCATTTCTGCTTTGGGGAGCATATGGATCACAATGAGGTTACCTTTTCCTGACTCCTCTCCAACCTGAACTGTATACAAGTTATGCTACTTTAAAATTTTTATTTGAATAAAACTTCTAATCATTTTCTAGGTATGAGTTTAGCATTCTGCCATCTACCCATCTACTATGAAAGAAGAAGGGTTCTAACATACTGCTTTTGGGAATATAATCTCCTAAACTTCCTATAGTGCCCCAATTTCTTGTAAAAAAAAAAAAGTATGTTCTGTTTTGATAGTTAATAGTGTTTTGGGTCATACACTTCATTAACAGAGCAAATATTGCTGTATTCAATTTTTTTAAATTGCTTTTAAAACTCTTAATGATTAGAAAGTTTCTATAGTAGTTTTTTGGTTCCTGGCACACTGCTGTAGACTAGCTTAATTTTTTTTTTTTAATTTAAAAATGTCTAAAAAGGCCTTTTTTGACTTTTTTACCACACATGGGAAGATTATGCTCTCAGGCATTTGCCCCATGTGTTTTGTTCTGTGTCAGGCCTAATGCAGACAACAATGGGTTCTGTACAGCATGGTTTTATTTACTATATTTCTGAACTAACTCCAGGTACAATCTCAGCTTAATATTTAGAGCATTCCCATCTCTCAATTCTGTCCCCTTAGAACTTTGTTGCTGTGTTTTTGTATTCTTCTGCCATGCCATTTAAAGCCAAGAGATATTCTACAGTTTGACAATTTGGCATCTCCTGTCTGCATGTCATTAATTTCAAATCTTCTGACAAGGGCTTAGTCAGATGTCTGCCTAAATCCAAATAACTTACTTTTATTATTTCACTCCCAGTCAGAATAATACCAACGTAGAATTTTAATCTTTCAGAAATGGAGATCACATCAACCCATTTGCTATATTTCGCTGTGCAATATAGAAGCACAGTTTTTTTTTGTATGCACAATCATATCAAGTTAAATACATCAAATCAGGGAAAATCACTTTTATTACAGGTATCCCATGAAGATACATGAAGGTACTTCAAGCCTATTTAAGAAAATGTTGATTTGATTCTTAAGTCAGTACACTTTGATTTTGGCATTAAATTGTAACATAACACATGATTACCCCTTGCTTGATGGGATTTATTCCTACTGAAAGAAGGGATCCTAAAGAAACAGGGAATTTTCTAAAACCTCTTAAATCCACATATAGAAGCTATCTATAAGTCAAAGCAAAGAACCTTCTACTGAAATGTTTCAGTTTTAAATAACATAGGCCCATGTGGTTATAATCTAAGAGAACTGAAGACATTTCTTTTCATCAGATACTGTGAACTAGCACTCCTCAATGTTGTTTGTGGCCCAGTGCCAATGTGCAAAAGTGTGACCCATCTGGGACAGGATATACATAGACTATTAGTACCCAAGAACTTTTATGACAATTTGACAGAGTAATTTTTATGTGTGTTGAATTTAATAATGTATAAAACTGAGCTATTTTTGTATGTCTTTTTTCATTTCATTTTTCTAATTAATTTTTTTATATGCTACAAAATTTCTGCAACAGATTAAAAATTAAAAAAACAGAAACAATAAACCCTGGTTCTTCGGCTCAGATAATGTGAGAAGCAGTGAGTTAGACTGTCACTATAATGGCAATAACAGTCAAGATAAAGTTCTTAACTATGTCAGCAGCAGTGAGAATAAAGAGGAGGGTATGATTACAAGTCACGTCAAAAAGGTAGATGCACAAGAACTGATACTACCTCGGGCTAGATGGACCTGCAGGGTAGGAGACAGAGAAAAGTCTATGTCAATTCCCTTTACATTCCAACTTGTATAACTGAAAAGAAGGAATGTCATTCACTGAGATTGAGAATATAGTCTTTCACATTTTCTAATTTTTTTTGAGGCAAGGAAGGAGAGAACAGGATTATGAGATGGCATTCAGTGTAGGATATATCTGTCAGATAACCAGGTGGAGATGTTTGATTAATAGAGTTAAAGGCCTGATTTTAGGTAGACGTTAAAATCCTGGCTTTTCCACTGACCTCAAACAGGTTACCTTTCTTAGCCTCAATTTCCTCACCTATAAATGTGGGAAACAGTGCTATTTTGTAGAATTGTTAAAAGGATTATGTTACGTGGGTTTAGAGCTCAAGAGAGTGATCTGGGTGGAAGATTCAGGTTTCCGAATCACCTGTGCAGATATGGTCATTAAAACCATGCAGATAAATGAGACTATCGAAAGGGAGACTCAGGGAGGATCAGCATTTAAGAGCTGGGTGGCCAGAGGAAGAAGGTCAGCAAAGGAGAAAAAGAAATGGACTAAAGGTAGGAAAATCAGAGGAGTGGCATCCCAGAAACCTAAAGCAGGATTTCATAAAGATGAAAGTGGCCAGCATTAAATATTTTAGAAAGGTCAAGTAAAATGAGGCCTAGAGAGACCCTTACATTTGGTAACCAGGGAACCAGTGACTTTAATAGTGAGAGTAGAAGCCTGATTCCAGGGGCCCAAAGAAGAAATGGAAAGTTAACAAAAGAAAACAAGGACTGCAGACTATTCTTTGAAGATATGTAGTTGTTTATCAAGGAAAAAACATAGGGATAAACTAAAGGAAAATGTGGTATAGACAAAACTTAAATCCTTTTGTTTTTCATTCGTCTGTGTTTAAGATGGGAACAACTTGGGCATGTATTTCTGCAGGAAAGGAACAGTAAAGAAAGACAAAATGTGGAGGTGAAGGAGTAGGGGAGGGAAAATGCTGGCGTAGCATCCAGAGGGACAGGGAGAGTGTACAAGAAAATGATGGGAGCTAAGTGCTCTCCCTCCAAGCCTGGAGGACAGGAGGTAAAGACAGAGAAGAGGCATGTGCATGAGCACAAAACAGCAGAGAGCCTTCATGTTCTCTGTGACAAGTGCAAGCAAAGACATCTGCCCAGAGCTAAAGGCAAGTTGTTGGGAAGGCATAGGGGCTTGAGCAGAATGAGGGACAGGTGCCATAGGAGAGGGCCAAGGAGTGGTGACCCCAAGACAAGCATGACTGAGAAGGTCAGAAACCCCAGTGGAATTTGTCATACCACAAATCTCTAAAAAACATCTTCAGCAGTTCTTACCAGCCCAGGTCTAAAAGAAGAGAAGTGTTATGTGTATTTTACCACAATAAAAGTTAAACAAAATGTTTATAAAAGGTAGAGAAAGCACATTGTTAGGCAGGGTTAAACATATAGGGAGGATGTGGTGAGAAGGCAAATTTACAGTGCATAGAGGCTACCGGCAAGAGAGCAAGTCATCAATTGAGGGATACAATTTAGAAGACAGGACAAAAAGCGAAGCCATGACAAACAACATTAACAGCAACTTGAACTAAAAGAAGCAAACTTCTCACAGACTTTAAAAGGATTAAAGCTTTAAGCTGCCATCACATTTTCTGAGAAAATGTAATAGGATGTACAGTTGTCCCTAGGCATCTGTGGGGGATTCATTCCAGGGCTCCCTGTGAAACCAAAATCCAGAAATGCTCAAGTCCCTTCTATAGAATGCTGTAATATTTGCATCTAATCTTTGCATATCCTCCCACATACTTTAAATCATCTCTAGACTACTTATGATATCCAATCCATTGTAAATGCTATATAAATAGTTGTTATACTGTTATTTTTTAGAGAATAGTAACAAGGAAAAAAGTCTAATATTCTTCTGAGGCCCCTATGACATATTTATATAGAACTATAAGTTCCAAGTATGGGACAGCACTTAAAATATTTTCTAGATAAATTTCCAAACTGATGACTAAGTATCACATAAAGTAACTACTTCCCTAATGAGAATACTCTTCTATCAAAAAAAATTCTATTTTTTTTTAAGTTTAAGCTTAAAAAGAAAGAAAAACACTAGAATTTAGAACCAAAAAGACGTGATTTTTTTCTGGGTAGGTCCAAATGGACAAAACACTACCCAACCCCCGCTAAACCCATACTCAAAGAAAATCTCTTCCTGTTAATTACAGTGCTCATGAGAAGTTACAAGTTTAGGTGTATCTTATCTCACCAGAATCTGAAGGGCAGTCATTAACAGCAAACAAGTTTTGAAGATGTATCTAAGTCGTCCCTTTTCCTGACAACTGTTTGTGTAACACCTCAATGTATAAGCAGTGGCATAAAATATGAAAATGTAAAGTCCCGCACGCATTACTACTTTACCCCTAGTATATTGTGCTTTTTCACAACACCTTTAATTTTCTAGTTCAGAGGCCCAAGGTCATGACATTGGAGCAAGATCCAAGTAAGGTCTTTCTTCTGCTGCCCCTCACCCTGACTTTGTCTCCCTTGTGAAGAGAAAAGTAAATGGATGACTGAGGGTGGGAGGCGAGATCAGCGAGCAATGATTTAGTCCATGAGCACACTGGGAGAGACTTCAACTTTCAATATAACAGAGTAATTGGTACCAGATTATCATTCCTCTCATAAACAACTATTAAACTAGACAAAACGATACACCTGTTTGCACATACTAGCTAACAGAGTGTGACCTCTGAGTGAAGGAACAGGTGAGCCCACAATCACTCTGGTTCTCTGGGGACAATTTCCCAACTGTAGTTCAGCAAGCTAGGGTCTAAGCAGAGCAGTGCTGGTGAAGGGGGGCACGTGCAGAGGGGAGTCACAGAAGTTTGCACAAGGTTTTCTGAGAGTCCTTAGCCAATTTAGGACATGAGGTGTAGAAGAAAGTAGCTGCAATAAGGTTAAGACAGAACAGAAATACTAGAGGTCAAGCAGTGCAGGGAAGTAGTGGCAGGTCAACCCAGCCAGAGCAAACAGAACTCATAACACCCTAGGCATCAGCTTGAAACACTAGAAAGGCCTCAGTGTAGAAGTAAAGGTGACACCCTAGAATAAGACCTACTCTAGATCCATACTAACAAAGCCTAAAACCAAGCCCTAATAAAATCCACAGGGGGAAAAAGTATTTAAGGATGAGTCTCACTAAGTTAGAGGAGCCTGATAAACAGCTTAGGCTTTCCACAGATCTGCCTTAAAAATAAGCCTACACAAGGTGATCAGCCAGTAACTAAGCTGTCTACAGAGACAGAGAGAGAAAAATCAATATTTTACAGAGTTTTTTTTAATTCAGCATCTCTACCATGTGCCATTGACACTATTCAATATGTAATAAAAAATTACTAGACATTTAATGAAACAAGAAAATGTGAACCCTAAGTAAACAAAATCATTAGAAAGCAATCTTAAGGTGGTCCAGATATTGCATTGCATTTAGTGAGTCTTTAGAGTAGCTATTATAAATAAAAAAGAATCCCTGAAGAAGACGTGTTTTATTATTTTTCAATTGTATCCCCATCATTAGGCAGGAAGATGTATTTTAAAAAGGAAAAAATGAGAATATGTGAATAGATGAGACTGTCAGTGGGGAAATCAAGACTAAAAAAGAACTAAATGAGAGGGAAAAAAGAAAAATCTAGGAGAAAAAGGTTCAATAAATAAAATGAAAAAGTTACTAAATGGACTTAATGGCAGATTGGAGACAGCAGAAGAAGGAGTCCATAAACTTGACAGATCATTAGAAATTACCAATTTGAAGAACAATGAGACAAAGGATTGAAGAAAAGTAAACACAGCATCAGGGATCTGGGGGACAGTATCAGACAGTCTAACATGTATCTAACAGGAGCCACAGAAGGAGTGTGAGAATGCAGCAGAAGAAAATATCTGAAGAAATAATAGTTAAAATTTTATTAAGTTTGATGAAAAACACCACTTACCAGATCCAAAATGTTCAGCAAACCCCCAAAAAGATAAATACACACACACACACACACACACACACACACACACACACACACAAATAATAATGTCTTAAGCACATCATGGTCAAAACTGCTTAAAACTAAAGATAAAAAGAAAACCTTTAAGAGAACCTGGAAACAATGCTACATACAGATGAACAACAGTACATACACTAACTTCTCATGTCAACGCTGGAGGCCTGAAGATGATAGAGCATTTTTAAAGAGTTGGAAGACAAAGAAAATTCTCAACTCAACTTTGCACATACAGTGAAAATATGCTTCAAAATCAAGAGTAAAAGACATTTTCAAATAAATGACTGCTTACAGAATTCGTTTAGAACACATTTTCCTCAAGTAGATGTATACTACAAGAAATTTTAAAGGAGGTTCTTCAGGATGAAGGGAACTACTACCAGACGGAAACTCAGATCTTCAGGAAGGAGAGAATACCAGAAGTAATACATGTTAAAATAAAAGGTGTACATTCTTTATTCTTCTTATAATTTCCTTAAAAGACTATCTTTAAAAACTGTATGCTTAAAACTCAAAAATAAAAGATACAACAAAAGCACAGAGAATACAGAAGTTGAGTAAGAGAAATTAAGCAGAAAGGAAGAAGGGTCAGGTATAGAATGTGAAATGGTACAATACTGACTATACACAGACTTAATGATGCATGTTATTAATCCTAGAAGAAACACTGAAAAAGTTATTTTAAAAAGATGCATAGTTAAGAATCCAATAGAGAAAATAAAATGAAATACTAAAATTGCCCACTTAATCCAAAAAAAATGAATAAAGGAGAAACAGAGAAACAAAAACAAAAGGAACAAATGAAAACAGTGGCAACATGGTAGACTTAAACCTGACCTATGCATTAACTGTAAATGGATTAAACATTGTAACAGAGACTGTCACAATGGGGACAAAACAGCAAGAAACAACTATATACACTGTCTGTAAGAGATGCATTTTAAATTTAGACACAAATAGATTAACAAAGAAGAATATTTTATGATGATAAAAGGAGAAATTCAGCAGGATATCAATCTTAAATATGTATACCTAATAACAGTGTTTCAAAAAGAAGTTTTTTATGAAGAATAGAACAAACAAAAACATCCACAACCATATCCTTTCTCTTCATAACTGACAGAACAAATAGACAACAAATAAGTAAGGTCACAGAAGATCGGAACAATACTATTAACTAATTTGACCTGACATTCACTGAACATAAAATCAAACAACTGCAGAAATACATATGAAACATTCACCAAGATGGAATAAAGCAAAATAAAATAAAATTAATCACAATCAACTTCAAAAGACTGAAATATGCTTTTTAGAGACTTTGTTCTCTAAACACAATGGAAACAATTAAAAAATCAATTAGTAAATTAGGTAAACAATCCCTAGATATTTGGAAAATAAAAACAAAAGACTTTAAATAATCCATAAGTCAAAGAAGAAACCACAAGGAATATATAAAATATTTGAAATAAATAATAATAAAAACATAATATATCAAAATTCAAGAAAATTTATTGCTTTAAATGCCTATATTGGGAAAAGGTTTAAAAATAATGACATTTCCACCCTAAGAACCTAGAAAAGAATACCAAGTTAAACCTAAGTAGAAAAAATAATAAAAAAAAAACAGGGCAAAAATCAACAAAATAGACACCAGATAAACAACCGAAAAATAATGCAAAAAATGCTGCTAGAGGGCAGGAAAGTAGTCTGGGCAGCTCTAACTCATATTCTCCTAGAAACTGGCCCAAAAATCCACACATACCATTGTCCTGGTGCATCTCCAAAACCAATTTTTCACTTCTCCAAAGTCTAGTTAGGTAATTTAAAGGGACAAATCAGAACTGGGTCACAGGCTAGAGACAGAGATCTTTTAACAAGCCCAGCCATCTTACATCTGTCCCTCTTTCAAGAATATCTGGCAAACACAAAATTATTTAGCCAGTAATAATACCAGTTATGCCCAAATTTAGAAAATACAGTATGTTCTCCCTCTCCTTTCAAGTAAAAAGCTAGGGAAATTTTCTTTGTAAATCCAAATATTTAAAATGAACTACAGAACTGCTATTTAAAGGAAACTCCTTATGAGCTCATCAAAAGTTAAAAAAAAAAAAAAGCAAGCATTCTTAAGCAAAAAACGACTTAACATCCATTTTTGTATTTGGATTTCTGTATTTCTTTCTTAAAAAGGGAAACTCCTTTTAAGTGTCCACTTCAAATTTTAACTGAGTTTTTCTGGATAGGAAAAAAGCCCTCATTTTGAAGTATCTGATTTAAAATTCTTACTTCATTTGAGGTAATCACAATTCTGAGGCTCATTTTGCATAAATATAACCATTCTGCAGTCGTTCAGGTCACAGCTATGTGAAACAAATCTCCACAGCTAGGATCTTTGTTCTAAATCTAAAAGACCCAGTGGCCCTGTATATAAACAAACTAAATTGGTCCTCAGCTCTCAGCCATGTTTCCACAAATCCCTAAAGCACATACAACCACGCAAAGTGCCTGCTCTGCCTCTGACCAGTATGTGAGACCATACACATGTTACAAACATCTTGGTTTCTCTCAAGCACGCACGGCAGCTATAGCCACTTCACTTTGTCCCCTTATCCCATCCTCTTCTCTGCAGCCCATAGGCTTTTTTTTCTCCCTCTTTATTTATTATACCAGTCCAATGTAATCTTTTCAAATTCCTAGTTTCTTTCACCTTTAAAAAAACCAATCCAACTATTATTGGAACAAATGTCTTACTCTGACCAATTTTCCTACTCTCCCTAAAAGAGTACGCCATATATAGTAAGATGTACAAATGTTCTCTTAAGACAAAAAGGTTATAAGAACTGCAATAAGGAAATGCTTAAATGGGCCCTGAAAAAAATAACCCAGAAGACTTCCACAAATATTATTATATTTACTTTCCCCCCAGGGTAAGTCCCTGGACAATCAAAGAAAAACAACTTGATTTATAGTAAACGACACTATCTAATAATCATTCTAAACGTAATCCTGCCAACTTGGGGGATTATCCAGTACAGGCTTGCTTCTTGGTAGCCACTGTACATAGAGTTTTGTTTATAATTAGACTGTGTAGTGTTAATTATGCTGGTTGCCCTGCCAGTATTCTACAGAGGCTACAGGAGGAGATCAAAACAATCATTCCAGAATTATGAGTCACTTCACTCTCTCCGCACTACACACCACTGGCAGCCTCTCAACCCTGGAAAAAGGAAATTATGCACACTATTTGCCTATACAGTCTTTCACATTTAGGATGAAATATTGAGTTCCAAAACCTGCTCTACGTTTACTTTTCTAGAATAACGGATACATTTCAATCCTGGTAACTTTTTGCTGTTCAAGAATTAGAAGTTGAGGAAAGAAGGTTTAGAAAACTCTCAAGGCCCGGTTTATGCAGTAGAAAAAAAGAATTTCTGCATAAGTAAACTGCAATTATAAATTTTGCTCCAAATATGAATAATTCCTCCAAGGAGAGGTTCATAACCTCATTCATCTTTGTATTCCTGGTGCCTAGCAGGGAAGAAACCTGCCATAAATGTTGAAATGAAAGTAGCAATAATCTAATATATTAAAATGAAGTATAAACGAAAATTACCTCCATGTCCATGCATAAACTCTTCAAGGGCTGAATCCAGGTTTACTGGAGGCTTGGAATAAGATAAAATTCATACACTGTCTATAAGGTTAACAAGGTCCTTCTAATACCTGCTGTGGGGCTGGATCTTAAATCAGGAGGACTTAGTAGTACTTCAGTGACTATGGAATCTGAGTCACTGCCTTTCAGTTCTACTAGACACTGATTCTTGAGAACTACTTTGTATATACTTACTACTTTTCCTCTTCTTTCCTCAAAGCTGGTTGATAATTCAAGTCAATTATGGTTTAGAAGACATAAAATATAGTGAAGAGGCCAGGCACAGTGGTTCATACCTGTAATCTCAGCACTTTGGGAGGCTGAAGCAGGAGGATCACTTGAGACCAAGAGTTTAAGACCACTCTGGACAACACAGTGAGACCCAGCTTCTACCAAAAAAAAAAAAAAATAATAGTCAGGCTACAAACTGTAGCTGTCATCCAGTACGTTGAGTTTTATTGTGTAAATGCAGTATAGTACATGAACATGGCCTTTAGAGACACTTAATTCTTAGGGATGTTTTGGGAGCAGTTACAGTGTTTTTATATCAAGGCAGCCATTTGACAAATGTCTTAGAAGTCAGATGACTTAAAATGTAAAACTTGTGTGTCAAAATCTCTGTGAAACAGATAATATCTAAAGTTCCACTATACCTGAGGGTTCTCCAGGGACATTGTTCCAGCTGACCCTAAAAGATGTCAAGAGGCCAGAGTTGTTGCTTATGTAAGTAATTTGGTATTTTTGGTGTTAAAGGCAAAACAAGGTTTCTGGACTTTTCATATTTTAAGAATTTACCTACTAATGTGTGCTGTGAATGACAATGAAACATCATTTTTAAGGCATGAGGGGGAAATTATGCTAATGAATCTTAAAGAGAAAGACTAGTGTGCTTTGCTGAAAAGTTAAAGACACGTTTATTGTCTTATGATTTTGAAGCTTCTAACCTAATTATTTAATATAATAGCAATGAGCTCTTTATTAATAAAGCACTTCATAGTTTGAAAAGTGTTGTGACCCACTTATCTTATTTGACTCCTACAATAACATAAGTAGACAGGGCAGTTATTATCCGCATTTTACCTTTGAGAAAACTGAGGTTCCAACATATACTAAGTGGTAAAGCCAGGACTCTATCACTGGTAGGGCCAGGTTTCTCTTCACTACACACACACACACACACACACACACACAAATATATGTAAGACAGAGTCTCACTCTGTCACCCAGGTTGGAGTGCAATGGCACAATTATAGCTCACTGCAACTTCAAATTCCCAGGCTCAAGCAATCCTCCCACCTCGTCCTCCTGACTAGGTGGGACTACAGGCATGTGCCACCATATCAAGCTAATTTTTAAAAATTTTTTTGTAGAGATAGGGTCTCACTATGTTGCCCAGGCTGGTATTAAACTCCTCGTCTCATGCAATCCTCCCACTTCTGCCTCCCAAAGTGCTTGAATTACAGGTGTGAGCCACCACACTTGGCCTCCATCACTTTCAAATTCTCTACTGCATTATATTTATGAAGTCTAATCGCAGCTGTGCAGTTCTATAGTCCTATAAGCAAAAAATCAACATTACAGTGCTAAAGAAAAGAAGCAGAAAAGATGAGCCACTTCTGGTTTAATTTTGCACATTGTTTTAAATATCTATCAAGGAGAACATTTTAGTTGAAAAGGAGAAATTCCACTAGAGAATGCCAATGACCAAGGACAATTGCAAACAGAAACAAAAACTGTAGCACATAAAGAATCCTGCTGTGAAAAAGATCAAGGACAGGACCAAGTAAATAACTATAATATAATATAAATCTTAATCATAAAATCTTAAACCTAAAAAAATTTAATGAGGAAGAAGTCACTGCCTTCAGTAAAAGAAGAAAAATGACTATCACAACAAACAAGGTAGAAATTCTTTTAACCCATGTTGACGTAACAAACCTCCAAATTAACCAGTGTCTTCCATTCTCTCTGTAAGACATTTTCCGATGCTAAGTGCTCAATGAATGCCCACAACTAAAGGGCTACTCTCCAGAAGGTCCAAGCACATATGCTCTCACCAGAGGCACTCTACTCTAAGAATTAGTTGTTTGTTCTCAAGCTGATTTATGTTAGTTAAACTTGTAATTATGGTTTTATAATAATTATTGTGTCATTAAATGAAAAATATAAAAATTGTTTTTATGAAAACTGAGTTATGTATCAGAAAGATCCTACAAAAATGAGTCCTCAAAATAACACTGCTGCCAAATTAGGTATGGGCAAGAAAAACCTAATACCTTGGGGTTGGGGGTTGGGGTTGGGAGGCAGAATTCTAGGATTTTTGCACCCAGTCTTCAAAATGCCTGCATTCTCAATCTACTTTTTTTTTTTTTTAAGGACCTGGAAATTACAGATGAATGAAAGGCAACACATATCCACATGTAAAAAGAAAGATGAAGAACTCTAATTAGTGGACCCAAATGCAAAATGAAAGCTTTGGTCACTAAGACAATGTTAGCTACAGACAACCTACTACTGTATTATCGAATGCTAGATCTTACTCCTTCTAACTTTATTTTCATACCCATTAACAATAATTTACTGTACAGTGCAAAATAGATAGAAGAATTGGAATGTTCCCAACATAAAGAGAAGATAAATGTTTGAGGTGATGGATATTCCAACTGCCCTGATTTGATCATTACACACTGTATGCATGTATCAAAATGTCACATCAATTCTAAAAATATGTATAACTATTATGTATCAACAAAAAACTGCAACACCAGAAAAACAAGAAAATATTAGCAACTAAGTTATACATTTTGATTTGTAAATGAAATGCTAAAGAAATATATTTTTCTTAATGGTTGCTATTTCAAATTAGCTTTCAGAAATTTCCCTTTCACATGATCTCAAACATAATGATTTCAGCTCTGCAACATTATACTCACTAATAAGTTTAAACCAGAGAATTCTTAAAATCATGCCTCGTCAACACATATCAAAAGTCCAAAGTACTTATTTGACCAAGTAACTTCATAGTAGGATTTTTTCCTTGGAGTAAGTGCCAGAGATATACATATAAGAATGTTTACAGCAGTGTAGTTTACATAGCAAAAAAAGAGAAAAACCTAAAAGAACAAGGGATAGGTATATTCATAATGAGTAAGATATTATGCAGACAAAAAATTATTTATACCTATTTTAAACATAGAAAAGTATTCAAAATATAAAGAGAGAAAAGCAGGTTACAGACGTTTAAATAAATATCCAGTTGGATACACTGAAAATAAGGTTAACTGGTTATTTCTGAGAGGTGGAGTTGTGGGTATGTTGGGTATTTATATTATCTATATTTTATTTTTATATTAAAAATAGAAATAAACCTCTCAAACATGTACAGATCATGTTTTCATCTGCCAAGATCTTAATAAATTAACTAAAAACTATCAATGCTATTAGGATGTTTTAGAATTGATCCACGACAGTGAAATCAGGAAACAAGGATATCACGATACAATCTGCTATTAAAAGTCAGACACAGAAAGACAAATACCACATGATCTCACTCAAATGTAGAATCTTAAAAAAAAAAAGTTGATATCAATCATAGAAGAGCAGAGTGTAGAACAGTAGTTACCAAAGACTGGGGAGGGGACAAGGGAGAAGATGGGGAGAGGTTGGTCAAAGGATAAAAAGTTACAATTAGATAAGTGGAAGAGATTCTGGTGTTCTATTGCACAGCAGGGTGACTGTGTTTAACAGTAAAATATTGCATATTACAAAATGGCTAGAATAGAAACTTTTGAATGTTCTCACTGCAAGCAAATGATAAATGCATGGGTGATCAATATACTACCTTACTGGATCATTATATAGCACAGATATGTATCAAAACATGGAATTATACCCCATAAATATGTACAATTATAATGTGTCAATTTAAAAAATTAATAAACAAAACATTCTTTTTTAAAAAGGAATTTGCTATTAATCTCCAATTATTAGGTGAAGTTTCTATCGCCACTGAATCCAGCCTTGTAACTTGCTTTAATGAATGGAATGCAGCAGAAATGACACTGTGGAATGTCCAATCCTAGGCTTTAAGAGGCGTTGTAGCTTTCAACATTTATCTTTTACTACCAGAGAGCCCCATGAGAAGAAATCTAAGCTAGGCTCCCTGGGGACGAGGAACCACATGGAAAGCCAAACCCAGTCAAAAGCCATCATCAACTGGCAGATATGAGTGAAACTATCTTAGACCATCCGGCTCCAAGTCAAGCTGCCAGATGGTGGCTGCTACAAGAGTGACCTCATGCAAGATCAGCAGAGGAAACACCCGGCAGAATCTAATCCAAACTGTTGACCTAAAAAATCATGAGCAAAGAAAATGGTTGTTGCCTTAAGCCATTAAGTTTTATGATGTGCTATGCAGTAATAGAGGATCATTTCATTCATAAATTGATCACTACACTATTATCACAATTAATGTTTTGGTATACTATTCTTAGACTAATTGATCCCCTAAGACAAAATTGAAATTATATGCTACATACTAGTTTTATGATTCTGTGGCATCTTTGAAATGGGAACACATGCAGTGTCTCATGATTACTTCGAATTTCAACTCAGAAACATAAGGAGAGAATGAAACACTTGGTATTCAGAACATTTTGTATTCTTTATATAAAAACTCCTCCCTCTGTGCAGCTGTGAGCTTTTTCTCTTAAGCCCAAAGGCCTTGTTGTACGTGACTTCATAGGAAGCTCTGCCTGGGGTCCTAGCACAGGACCAGGTTAGACACTGAAAAAGTAAAACCAAGTTCATCATCGTCACTACCACCACTGATAATGTTGATAAAAGCCAACATTCACTGAGGGCAAATCACATGCTAACACCCAGCTAAGCAATAAAGAGACAGCACAGTAGAGTAATTAAGAATATCTCTGGAAGTTGGTCCCAGTGCAGTGGTATTTACAACCAGTTACAGGCTTATTTGTTCCTTCTCCACCCTCATTGCTTCACTTGACTAGCCTGAAAAAAAAAGAAAAAAGAATAAAGAAAAGAAAAAGAAAAAAGGGTATCTCTGGAACCAGACTGCTCTGCCACTTCTTGTGTAGCCTTAAGCAAGTTACTTCATCTTTCCAAGCTCAGTTTGCTCATTTATAAGATGGGGATAATAATATTATCTATCTCATTGAGTTATACGAATTAAATGATATGTAAAAGCATTTAGAACACAGTCTAGCACACAGTGTGTACTCAAAAAATTATCAGCTGTCTATATTAATTAGCATTTTACACACATTAGTTGACATTTAATCCTCACATTTTACAGCTGAAGTGAGAAACAAAGAGGTTTAAGAACTTGCTATTAAGTGGCACAGCCAAGTTCCAAACCCACCATTTTTCTGACTGCAGTACATATACCCCTTTAACACCCTTTTAGACTTTGGGTATAAGTCCAGGAATGTCAAATCAAGTCCCTAGTTCCAACTAAACGCTTCATGTCTACATAGCCTCTGGAGAAGGCTGGGGGGTCACAGAGCCACCTCTACATCACAACTAAAGAGTTGCATGGAGATTTAGGATAGTACCACAAATTCTAGAGATAAACACAACTCCAACAATTATAGAAATGTGTAGAAACACATTGACACTGTGGTTTCTACAACTCTCTCAGCCAGGTACTTAGTAGGTACTCAAAAAAGGTTGGCTGACATCTCAACTAAATTCACTGTATTACTACCTCATCATGGGCAGTAAACCAGGCTTTCCCCTGTCCCCTTTCTCTCATTAAAATTATGAAATTATCCAAATACAGTCAGTCTGTATCTACAGGTTCCAGATCTATAGACTGAATGGCAGATTTAAAAAAATTGAAAAAATCAAAAATAATAATATAATACAGTATAATTTACATAGTATTTACATTGTATTATGTTTTGTAAGTAATCTAAAGATAATTTAAAGTAAATGGGATGATTCGTGTAAACTGGTTATATGCAAATATACAGGGATTGAATATTGGTGGACTTTGGTAGGGGGGAGGGGATCCTGGAACCAATCCTCAGAGTACTGAGGGATGAATGTACAGCACAGTGCCCATGCTGCTGACACTTTGTTTTGCTATTTTTAAAAACCAGAAGCTTTTTAAAAATATAGCTATTGCTATTTTAAAAAACTGTAAGCTTTTTAAAGAGAATCTCTAATCCTATTACATTTATAAAAAAACAATTAGCTTCTGTCCAAAGATACTCAGCTAGTTAGTAAAAATGACAGGAACCAAGCAGATTTCTTTTTTTAATTTTTAAATTTTAACTTCTCTAGAGGAAGACAGAAGTGAAACAGTAAGTGAGTTTAACCCACAGAACTGCTCAGCTAAGTTTAGTTCTACCCAAATTCTGTCTGGTGATTTTGAAAATAACCGCTTTCCCACACTTACAGGAAATGGTTAAGCAACCTCAGAAAGTCATTTGTTTTTGCATGGTAGACAGTTCTTTTTGGTTTTGTTTTTGAAAGGTGAATCCTTTTCAAATAATAGGACAAGCATTCATCAACTGAAGCAAGTCTACAACATGGTACAAGTTATTACTTTATTCTAGATATTCTTTTTCCTTTACAGGAACAAAAAGAACACAATATTTAAATGAACTTTCACATTTAAAATAAAATGAATTCTCAAAACTTTAAGACCAAACCAGAACAACAAAAATCATTAGAGAACAGATAAGCTGATGGTTGAAGACCAAGCAACATGGTTTCATCTTGGTCTCAAAAAAGAGACCAGACATGATTATGGAAAAAAAACATATTTTTTGAGAAATTTCTCATGTTATACAGTATAGTAGATAGTTTCAGAAAAAAACTATCTACTCTCTTTTTTTCACTATAGCACTATTTGATTCTTAGAACAGTAAAGCATGGTATTTGAGATGAGAGACTGTATAATTTCTAATAGAAAAGTTTTCTGCCTAGGTGATAAAACTTTACTAATTTTTAAAATTTGGTTTTTGGTGCAAATAATTCTAACATATTTTACTATTTTCCCGTCTTCTTACAAACACTAGTCTGAAGAGATTTATGGTCATCATAAAAGGAAAAGTCACTGACTACACTATACTTGTTGGGACACAGAACTGTACCCTGGCTGAAAAGGTAGAGAATGAAACCTGCGAACCCACACCCTAGAATGTGACCAATTTGCCTAAAATGCATTTCAATTAACAACTAAAGATTTAAAGCAATTCATATTGCATGTGTTGCTTTAAGTTTTAGATTTCTAAATTGAACCAAGTTTTGCTGCAGTCAGTTACTCCAGCTACGTTTCAGTGGACTTGTTAGCGTAACTGAAGTTCAATTTTAATTATGATACATATATTAGTCAGTAAACATTTCTTCTACTTAAAAATATTTATTTAATAAAGTCAATTGTAAAGTCTGAATTAAGATAAATTTTGGCCAGGCACGGTGGCTCACGCCTGTAATCTCAGCACTTTGGGAGGCCAAGGCAGGTGGATCACCTGAGGTCAGGAGTTCGAGACCAGCCTGGCCAACATGGTGAAACCCCATCTCTACTAAAAAACAAAAATTAGCCAGGTGTGGTGGTACATGCCTGTAATCCCAGCTACTCGGGAGGCTGAGGCAAGAGAATCACTCGAACCCAGGAGGCAGAGGTTGTGGTGAGCCAAGATCACACCATTGCACTCCAGCCTGGGCAAAAGAGTGAGACTTGGTCTCAAAAAAAAAAAAAAAAAAAAAAGAAAAAAGATAAATTTTAAAAGTAGTTGGCTGAATTTAAAATGTGTTGAAATATACATGTGAATATTATTTAGTACTATTACTCACATTAGAGCCATGAATAAGACTTATAATTTGAAACGCACAAGAAATTTTCATAATCAAAAATTTTAGATCTTCCCAAGTTTAGAAAATCCTCAGATACTCAACTTTGGTCAGATATGGAGAATTAGCTATAGAGGATGGATTTAGCTAAATCAAATTTTAAAAATCTAAAACTAAAATCATATTAAATCAATCATATCTACTAAAATGTCATTTAAGTCTTCAAAAGTTGTTTTAAAAATCACCATCTAATATAAATGGCTAAAAGCTTCATAAAAAGTAAAAAATAAGGAAGATTTCAGCAAATTATTAAATTAGATAAACATAATTACATTGATATTTAGGTAAACTGACCAAGGATCACATTTTGGTGATCATGAGCCATGTCAAAATAATCCCATTCCTATCTCTTCCTCAACTCTACCCACAAAAAACTACAACAAAATACAGAGGTAGTTATATTAACTATAAATTAATTAAAATTTCAGAGTAAAATCAGCCTTACAGAAACTATTCTGGGACGTATTATTTGTTCCAACATTACTTCTACCTACAGCAGCCACTTGTCTACTTCATCAGCTCAACATATTAATCATTACTCTCCACATCCTCTGTAAATAAGATTAACTGGTATGGTCAACAGACTAATCCTCCCCCAACCCCCAAAATGTCCATGTCCTAATCCCTAGGGACACGGTTACAGACCTTGAGATGGAAAGATTATCCAGGACGGCCCAATACAATCACAGGGGTCCTTAAAAGGCAGGAGAGTTTGGGAGGCCAAGGCAAGTGGATCATGAAGTCAAGAGATCAAGACCATCCTGGCCAACATGGTGAAACCTCGTCTGTATTAAAAATACAAAAATTAGCTGGGCATGGTGGCCGGTGCCTGAAATCCCTACTCGGAAGGCTGAGGCAGGAGAATCGCTTGAACCTAGGAGGCAGATATTGCAGTGAGCCGAGATCGTGCCAGTGAGCTCCAGCCTGGTGACAGAGAGAGACTCCGTCTCAAAAAAAAAAAAAAAAAAAAGCAAAAGAGGCTATCAGAGTGAAATAATGAAAAAGGACATGACTTACCTTTGGTAGCTTTGAAGATGAAGGAGCAGGGCCAGGAGCCAAGGAATGTGGATGACCTCCAAAAGCCAAAAAAGTGAAGGAAATGGATCCTGCCCAGAGCCTACAGAAAGGAACACACAGCCCTGCCAACTCCTTCGTTTTTAGCCCAATGAGATCCGTATCAGGCTTCCGACCTGCATAACTTTAAGATAAATTTGTACTATATTGCTTAAGTTTGTGGTAATTTGTTATGGTGGCAATAGAAAACTAATACAACTAGTCCCCACAACATGCCTGACATTCATGGCTGTACGGCTCCACTTCTGTACTTAGTGGAGTTAGGAGCTTGCCCAAGTTCAGCTGTGGCATTTCGAGTTATGCTTGGTATAGCTATTAGGTAATTCAATTAACTTGCAAAATAGATGAAGAAAGCAATTCTGAGAAGATCAGCTGAAATCACTGGAAAAACACAAAAAGGCAAGCCACTAAAATTGTTGTTGAATTAGGTAGGAGACAACTCTAAAAGACTGGGGAAAAAAACTGAAAGTCTAGACAAATTTTGCACTCGGATCGCTTCACAGGTATCCACATTTTCATTTCACTTTATAATAGGTTATAGGGTCAAAAACTTGCTGAAGCAAAACACACGGGGGTGAGTTTCTGTTTTAATATTGTTCCATTTCCTTTCTCTACTTTGCCCTGAGGACAGGCTTTGGTCACAGAGTGGTGTGGAAATGCCAACAGGTAAAATTCCAATGAGTCCCATATTTCTATCCAGAGAAACCAGAAGTAGACCCTGTAGGCTATACAGCATGGGGGAAATCCCAGAGGGGAGAGAATCAGAAAAGAGGATCCCTTAAATCTGTGCATGAACCTGCAAAAGTTACAGAATAATCACTGAGCTACATATGTGCAGAACAGACTCAAACCAATATAGCAAAGTCTATTAGTTTCTATTGCTGCTATAACAAATTAACCTCAAGCTTGATGGCTTAAAACAACACAAATTATCTTAAGATTCTGGAGGTCAGAAGTCTACAATGGGTCTCACTGGGCTAAAATCAAGATAGCAACAGTGCTGTATTCCTTCTGGAAGTTCTGGAGAGAATCCGTTTCTTTCTGTTTTTCAGCTTCTAGAAACTGCTTACATTCCTTAGCTTGGGCTCCCCTCCCATCATCAAAGCCACAAGTGTAGGCTGAATCTTTCTCACACTTTGTCACTCTGATACTGACTCTTCTGCCTCACTTTCTCACTTTTAAAAACCTTATGACTACACTGGGCCCAACTAGATAATCCAGGATAACCTCTTTATTTTAAGGTCAGCTGATTAGCAACCGCAACTCTAATTGCAACCTAACTCCTCTTCATTATGTAACCTAAAATATTACCAAGGCTTCAGGCATTAGGAAATGGACATCTTTGGAGACCATTATTCTGCCTACCATACAAAGGCTAGGAGAACTAAACTAACATTGGAGCCACTGGCCACAGATGGTGAAACAGAACTAAGGTCTGAACCTGAGCAGGGTGATCGGCAGCCAAAACAAAAATATCAACATTCTTCAGAGGATAAAAGAGTCTACACAATATAACACCCATAATGTCCAGGATGCAAGCCACAACTACTTGAAATACAAAGGACCAAGAAAATGTGAACAATCCTCAATGCAAAATGCAAGCACCAGATGATGGAATTATTGAATACTTTAAAGCTGTTATTATAATTATGCTCCACGAGGTAAAGAAGAACATATTGAAATAAACAAGAAAGTAAAAATTCTCAGCAGAGAAATAGAAACTATAAAAAGTACCAAAATAAAATTTTTAAACAGACAACAAAAATTCTTAAAAGAAAAATTCACTGAATGGCCTGAAGAGCAGAATGGTGATGACAAAGAAAAAAAAGTCAGTGAACTTAAAGATTAACAGAAATGATTCAATTTGAGGAACACAGAGAAAAGAAAGATTGAGGAAAAAATAAACAGTGCCTCAAGGACATGTAGGGCAATATCAAAAGGACTAAAACATATGCAGTCGGAGTCCCAGAATGACTGGAGAAAAATATTGGGGCAGAAAAATTATCTGAAGAAACAATCACCTCACACTTCACAAATATGGTAAAAGACATCAATGTACCAATTCAAAAAGGAATAAACTCATAGAAAACCAAGACACAAAATGCTGCAAACCAAAAGTAAAGAAATACTCAAAATCAGCTAGGAAAAAAATTCAACATATTACATACAGGGTAACAATTCACATTACCATGGATTTCTTTGAGATGGAGTCTCACGCAGTCGCCCAGGCTGGAGTGAAGTGGCATAATTTCTGCTCACTGCAACCTCCGCCTCCAGGGCTCAAGTGATTCTCCTGCCTCAGCCTCTGGAGTTGGTGCGACTACAGGCGTGCGCCACTACGCGTGGCTAATTTTTTGTATTTTTGGTAGAGACAGGGTTTCACCATGTTGGCCAGGCTGGTACCATGGATTTCTTAATAAAAAAAACTCTGGAAACTAGAAAATGATAGAGCAACATCTTTAGTGTTTTTATATAGAGAGAACTATTAGATACATTTGTGTAATATATTTATGTATATATCTTTGTATAAGCATGTATCCAGAATATTTGAAGTATTCTTACCACTCACTAAGATGACAAATAATCCAATGTAAAGGAATGGGCAAAAGATTTAAACAGCCATTTCACAAAAGGTGAACTAATGGCCAAAAAATCCACTTCTCCTTGTCCCTACACAAAGATAGTCAACATCAGAAGTCATCAGGGAAATGCAAATAAAAACCCAAGTAACCACATCTACTGGATTGGCTAAAATTAAAAAGATTATTTTACTAAATTAATCAGCATTGTTATATACCACTGATGGAAATGTGAAATGGCACAAACAGTTTGAAAGATAGTTTAGCAGTTTCTTAAAAAGTTAAAACTTACAGTACCAGATGACCCAGCCAATCGACTTATGGGAATTTACCCCAGAGAAACAAAACTGAATGTCTATACAAAGACTTACACTAGAGTGTTCATAGCAGCTTTATTTGTAATAGCCCCAAGCTGAAAACAAATGTCCATCAATTGGTGAATTAGTGAATAAACAATTATGGTAGATCTGTACAGTGGAATACTATTCACCAATTTTTTTCTTTTTCTTTTTTGAGATGGAGTCTCACTCTGTTGCCCAGCCAGGCTGAAGTGCAGTGGCACAATCTCGGCTCACTACAACCTCTGCCTCCTGGGTTCAAGTGATTCTCCTGACTCAGCCTCCCAAGTAGCTGGGACTACAGGCGCGCATCACCACAACCAGCTAATTTTTGTATTTTTAGTAGAGATGGGCTATCGCCTTGTTGGCCAGGCTGGTCTCGAACAACTGGCCTCAAGTGATCTGCTCACCTTGGCCTCCCAAAGTGCTGGGTTTACAGGCATGAGCCACCACGTCCAGCCCTATTCACCAATTTTTAAAAAAGAAACCAGTATGCTGAGTCAAAGAAGTCAGGCCAAAAAAGAGCACTGTATGATTCCATTTACATAAAATTATATAAAATCTATATAATTCAATTTATATACAATTCTAGAAAACGTAAACTTACCTATAATATCAGAAAGCATATCAGTGGTTGCCAAAATATGGGTATGAAAAGAGGGATAGAAGGGTCATTTTTTGTTTTGCTTTAAGTTTTAAAAACATAATTGCAGGCCAGGTGCGGTGGCTCACGCCTGTAATCCCAGCACTTTGGGAGGCCGAGGCAGGCGGATCACGAGGTCAGGAGATGGAGACCATCCTGGCTAACACGGTGAAACCCCGTCTCTACTAAAAATACAAAAAATTAGCCGGGCGTGGTGGCAGGCGCCGGTAGTCTCAGCTACTCCGGAGGCCGAGGCAGGAGAATGGCATGAACCCAGGAGGCGGAGCTTGCAGTGAGCCGAGATGGTGCCACTGCACTCCAGCCTGGGCGACAGAGCAAGACTCCGTCTCAAAAAAAAAAAAAAAAAAAAAAATATATATATATATATATATATATATGTATATATAGAGAGAGAAAGAGAGACTTGCAAGAATGAGAAGCATGAGGAATATGCAACACTTCAGCACTCTGATTTTAATTATACAAAGGCCAATTTGAGAAGCTTATTCATTTGAACAATTATTGCACATTCTCATATGCCAGATTCCAGGTCTTTGCTCCACAAATTCTGTCCACTCACACAAAGGAACCATACAAGGTCTTCTGTATAAAAGTATTTCTGACACTTAACTATAAACATCAGCAGAGTGAAGGGCTAAATTTCTATAATGTCAATAAGTATTTCAAGGTATTTTGAATGAATGGGTTAGAATGGGTAGGTATATCATCTACTTTCATATTAATAGAATTCTAGCTCAGGCCAGCTGACCTTATAATTACATTTCAGGATGTACATGTTTACATCTGATCACAGATTACCATATGTCTTATTTTAGAAGGAAAGAAAAGGAAGATAGTTTTAGGGTTGTTATTGATAACTTCAACTTGGAACTTTATAGTCTCAATTATCTCTATTTTAGCATGCCATAACCCAATACTAATGTCTACAGAGAACCTTGAGATCACTGACAATGCTGCTGTGGACAGATTAATACAGAGTATACACTAGCAACGATTTTATTTATTCTGCAATGTACCTAGTAATCAAAGGCTTGGTGAGCAATCCTTAACCTCAAGGATAAAAGCAAGCACAAACTGACGAACACCAGTTAGAAACTGCTATGGGTTCAGAATCAGAAATAACCTTTGCATTATGCCAACACAAACATTTCTTATATTAACCTCTATCAACACATCTGGAGTAAAAAACAAAACTTGAATTAGTATACATAAACTAAGACATAGATTTGTTTGCTTCTTAGAAATTAATATTTTAATTGAAAAAGAAAATGCTAAGATACAAATGGACAAGAGAAAACTTTCAGATGAAAAGCCAAGATAACACATGAAAATCCTAGAAATGAGAGAACCACACATTTTTATATATGACAACATATTATTTGGCCACATATTATGTTCATATAAGGGAAGCCAACATGCAGGGAGTGAATGTCCTTTTGTACGTCATTGTATTCTACGGCATAAACAGGACTTTAAATGGCCTCAGGGATGTCTGGGTTTCTGAGAAACGTGGGAGAAGGAGGGTAGAGGTAGCAATTATTAATGGAAAAAGAATTAGTAACTCAGTTTTAAGCAAATCTTAGGTGCTAATCAAACTCCTCTATTAAATTTGCTCTAAGAAAAGGACACAATAAAAGACTCCAACCATTTTGTGATTATACCTGTCTCTGTGTCTATACCTTACTTTCACACTAACAAAATGCTAATCAGGAATGCGAGGGTCAAGCTCTCTTTCATAAAACCCGGTATGTGTGAACACCTGGATGAAAATCAGTGTGTAGCTTATGGGAAGTACCTTCCTTTCCCCACTGCCAGCCAAGTGGAAATTACATTATAGCAAGCCAATTAGATTAACCATCTGTTCCAGGTATAGTCAAACCCCACGGGCTGGTCCCAGGCTGACCTGGTTAGGCCTGGGGCAAAGCTTGAGAAAGCAGATCAATCCTAGTCATTCCTGGCCCCAGAAAGCCCAGAAAAAGAGGGCTGATTCTAGTCCTCTTAAAGGTCTAGACCATTCTACGGCAGGGCAGGTATGAAACAAAGGGTTTTGTATCATCTGGGATTCCTGGGTCCAGAGATCAAGAAAAGTAGGAGAAAAAAAAAGTAAATGAACTTAGCCAAGTAGGCCTTTAATTCATTAAAACTAAGATTAGTCTAAGAGATCATGAAAGGGCTGAGAAATTAAATGATGTGTCTCTATTATGTTTTCGTTGAGGGGCTGGGGTGTTGGGAAAGGGGCAGCTTGTTGAAAACCCTTTGGATATAAACAAAAAAAATGGGGATAAAAATAAATGATTTTTAAAGGCAATAGTTTAAGAAAAATCTGTCTCTCTCTACTTTAGCACCATCTAGGGCTGAAATAAATGACGGTAGAATCCGCACATAACCAAGGCATCTGATAATGTGGCCAGTCAAATATGCCTGGCCAGAACATTCCCCTCCTGTGACCTAGATCTATCTTAAGAAACTTGCTGCCCAATTCCAACAGCTCCACTTTCTACCTTCTGTGGACTCCTAAACTATTCCTCTCCAGTTCCTGAAAAACGCAAGATTAATGTTCTCAAGATGTGATATGGGTACACCTAGAAATTCCTGATACTCTTGCAGGAGGCCTTCAGAGTCAAAACTATTTCATCATAATATGTTATATGCCATTTTCACTCCACTTCTCTCATGAGTGTACAGCAGAGTTTTCCACAGGCTACATGACTTGTGCTATTACAACTGACTGAATGCAGAAGCAAATCTGAAAATCCAGTTGTATTCTATTAAGCCAAACATCAAAAAGATTTGCAAAAATGAAAAATAATGCATCTCACTAATCCTTTTGTTTTGGAAAATAATAATTCTCTTTTTTAAAAATTTTATTTAATATGTAAAAGGTGTTTATTGTTATTAAATAAATTAATATTTTTAAATGTTAGTGTTAATTTTTAAATATCTAGAGAAATAACTCATACAAACAAAAGCTCTTAGGGGTCCTCGATAAAAAAAATTTTAAGAGTGTAAATGAGATTCTAAAACCAAAATGTTTGAGAAGCATAACTCTGCCTTCAAAGATAAACTACTCCCAAACTCTCCAGACATCTCGATCCAAACATGCAAGTTTAGTATACTAAAAGCATATAGAGTAAATACACAAAGTAAATAAATACAGAAAGTCTGGATTGCTTCAGTGCAGGACAAAAATGGGACAAGGGGTTTTTGGATCATCCTGAATTACTGTGTCCAGAAAAAAAAAATTGAACTTAACTATAATGCTTCTTTTAACATCCTTAGGCAGGAATGTAAACTCCAAAAACTTATTCCTGTGGAAAAGTAATTTTCTTTATCCTGAGGTTCACAGAAAGAAACTGTCTAAAGTGAAGACTCCTATGATACAGTTGTATCCCCCATCCCGCCCCAGACACCTTGCAAATTCATATATTAAAGCACTAACCCCCCGCCGGGTGCGGTGGCTCATGCCTGTAATCCCAGCACTTTGGGAGGCCGAGGCGGGTGGATCACGAGGTCAGGAGATCGAGACCATCCTGGCTAACACAGTGAAACCCCGTCTCTACTTAAAAATACAAAAAATTAGCCAGGCGTGGTGTGGGCGCCTGTGGTCCCAGCTACTTGGGAGGCTGAGGCAGGAGAATGGCGTGAACCCGGGAGGCGGAGCTTGCAGTGACCCGAGATCTCGCCACCGGACTCCAGCCTGGGTGGCAGAGCAAGACTCTGTCCCCCGCCCCCCCCCCCAAAAAAAAGAAAAAAAGCACTAACCCCCAATGTGATTGCATTTGGAGACAGGGCTTTTAAGAAGGTAATTAAGGTTAAATTCGGTCATAAGGGTAGAGCCCTAATCCAATAGGATTGGTGTCCTTGATAGAAAGAAACAGTAAAGCTCACTCTCTCCACATATGCACAGAACAAAGACCATGTGAGGACACAGCAAGAAGGTAGCATTCTGCAAGTGAGAAAGAGAGCCCTCACCAGAAACTAACTATGGTGGTCCCTTGATCTTGGACTAGTAGCCTCCAGAACTGTAAGTAAATAAATATCTGTTGTTGAAGCCACCCAGTCTGTATTACTTCATTCTAACAGCCAGAGCAGACTACTACTACACTGCCTATACTATGTTCCCATATAATTACTCTATAAATATACTAAGGAATAGGGAGAAATGGAGATTTTAAGCGGGAAGGAAGTAGTGAATCAACGTATTCATAGTACCGCACACAATAATTTAAGTTGTGTGGCCATTAATGAGTTGTTTAGGTTTGTTTTCCTCAAAATGTCATTTGATTTTTAACCTTTGATTAACATCAGTACAGACACATCCACTTTTTTCCCTCCTGGATAGTGTCAGGTCTAAAATTCATGCTTTCATACCTCAGCTCATACTGCAACTAATTCATAAGACTAGTTATTAATATTTTGTTACATCAACTAATAGAGAGTCCTGCCTTTCAGTGGCTTTGCCCAGTTGACAACCATGACACAGCTTAACCTTTACTCTTCCCATAAGGCTACATGAAAGCTTGTGGGACCCATTCATTGCCTTCTCACCAACTCTATGGTATATTAGGAAATTCCTTTTTAAAAGTTGAATTTAATTGGCTTTGGAATTGTTTTCGTGGCTCTCTAATGAAGAGCAAAGTGCCCCAATATAGGTCAGCCAGAAGTCCTTGCAGCACTGTAGGAAGAGAAATTGATTTAATTGCACCACTTAGGTCTCAAACGCACAGCAGCTCTCTAGCTATGAAATAAGAAGATGAAAGAAGAAAGGAGGTAAATGTTGGTTCACTCTTTAATGTTGATTTTGAAAATGCTTCAGAGTAAGAGACTCCTTCCCTCCACATCATCTTCCTTTCCCTCTAACACTGAGAGGGTTTCCTATTTAGCACTGTCTTCTCTGTACAAAGCATAGGGTTTGAAATACTGCAAGTACTCAATAAATTCATTTCAGTGGAAAGGGAAGCTGAATGAACACTAATAAGAATGTTCCAAAAATGATTTGGAATTACTCTATTTGCTATGGAAAAGTTTATAGAAAAAGGAAAGGTGAGGGGGAGGATGGAAAAGGAAAGGAGGGAGGGAGGGAAGGAGGATGGAAGGATAGACAGACTGACTGACCTCTAATTTAAGAGTCCAAACAAAACTGTTAAGTGTTTGTTTTGGAGTTGTTTGGAGTAATATTACTCTCAGATAACATTTATTAAGCATCTAATATGTGTGCAACAAAACACTATGTTAGACGCCAACCATTGTAGCAAACATAAAAGAACTGTGTTTTTGTCTGCTATATGTAATTAATGTTTTTCGGCTAAACAAATAGAACCTATTTGTATGAATAATGAGGTGCTGCATATTGCATTTTCTTGAAGGCACCATGAAAGCATACCTGGGCCAGAATTAAGTTGGATGTAGGAATGTACAGTTCGTCTACTCTTTAGGCTAGTGGCTCCCAACCTTTTTGGAACCAGGGACTGGTTTTGCGGAAGACAATTTTTCCACAGACAGGGGTGTGGCGGAAGTGATGGAGGCAAGAGCATGAAGGGATGATGGTTTTTGGATGAAACTGTAACACCTCAGATCATCAGGCATTAGATTCTCATAAGAAGCATGCAACCTAGATCCCTCCCCAGTGCAGTTCACAATAGGGTTCATGCTCCTATGGGACTCTAATACCACCCTGATCTGACAGGAGAGGCGCTCAGGCGGTAACGCTCACTTGCCCACTGCTCACCTCCTGCTGTGAAGCCCAGTTCCTAGCACTGGTCCTTGACATGCAAGTTGGGGACCCGTGCTTTAGGCAACACTTCCATGAAAGTGTTGCAAATTCATAATTGTTAATAAATATGAAATGGAAAGAATCCTCCTATAATGGCCTCAAGCCCTTAGTAAAGAATTAGGATCCAAGAAATACCATTAGTTCCCAGCTTTTCAAAAACCTCACTATGGCTGGAATATGCTCAAACCACCACGTATCTTAGACCACTGCTAACTTCAAAAAAGTTTTAAGTTTTGAATGTACATTTTAGGTTTTTAACTAAAGATATTAAGATATTCTGGTAATATCCTTAAGAATCAGAGAGCTAGTGAATAAAGAGCCAGGATTTGAATATGGCTGTCTGAACTTTTCACTTCACTATTATACTATACTATACAGTAGTCAACAAAATAAGGTAGATTTATAAATAGATCTCCAAAATGGAAAAAAAGGTACAAAACCAAATGTATCTCCAGTAAAAGGTGTGGGACTGGACCTATAATTCTCCAAGTATGATGGTTTTTGGAGAGGATGCTAGTCTGTATGTTCATATCAATAATCTTTTCGAGAAATAATTCCACAAGAATGTAAGCTCCTCAAAATCAGGGACCATGCTACATTAATATTTGTAAATTTAAGAACAAAGCTTAGAACAAGGTAGCATACAGTAAAGGAATATTTTAATGCATTTAATGTATCTATTTGGGAGGGCATCTTTTTGAAAATAGAATAGTTTTTTAAAAAGATACATGGGCACAAGTCAAAAGCAAAACAAATAAAAATACTTATTAATGGAAGCAGTTTAAAACAGAATGCAAGAAGAATCTGGGCTGGGCGTGGTGGCTCACGCCTGTAATCCCAACACTTTGGGAGGCCGAGAAAGGCAGATCACCTGAGGTCAGGAGTTCGAGACCTGCCAGGCCAATAGGGTGAAACCCTGTCTCCACTAAAAATACAAAAATTAGCCGGGCATGGTGGTGCACGCCTGTAATCCCAGCTACTCGGGAGGCTGAGGCAGGAGAATCGCTGGAACCCGGGAGGCAGAGGTTGCAGTGAGCCGAGATCGTGCCACTGCACTCCAGCCTGGAAGACAGAGCAAGACACCATCTCAAAAAAAAAAAAAGAGGAATTTGTATTAAAATGTTTACACTATGCTTCTTCCCAGATCACCACTGCCCCTTCCCCAATAAAAGAAGAATGAAGCATGGTGACCTGAAAAATGATTTATGCTTTGCTATATTTTCTGTTTAGGTGATAAAAATAAGAGATGAAGAACAAATTACTAACGTAATGTAAAAAGGAAAAAATTCAAAAAGAGAAAAATGGAAAATCAGAAAAATAGAAAAATCAGGTAGATTTGAATCCTATTATTCTCTGGTTTCAGTAAAATAGAATTAAACCCAAAGCACTCATCTCCCAAGATTTTTTTTGTACATTATATTCTCTCTATAAGTAATATTTCTGTATTTAGTTTTCTGGTTGCTATCTGCAGTGGAATATACAACTAATATAAAATATTTATAATAATGTACAAAGTTGTAATAATAACCACGGAGTTCTACTGAACAATTAGGCATTCAAAAACATTGTCAATGCCACAGAGAGTCAAACACATTGTCGATTCTACAGAGGAAGTCCTGTAGTTAAAAATCTGTCTAAAGGACATCTCAAAAGCATCAAATTACCAAGTACAACACAATACTCCATGAACTAAAAAACAGACAAATAGCACGGGAATAAATACTGAGAGCATTTGGTTGCTTTATCCTTGTATTAATCATATGACCATGCCTAAAATTCACATAAAGATACGCTCTTTTAGTCACTTAAAAGACAGCCAATAACCCTGTTGAGGGAAAAATCAAATTATTTTAGCTCCAATTTTCAATTTTCTTTTTCTTTTCCTAGGTTAAATTATTTACATTTATATTTATACAAACTTGTCCCCCCAATCAAATTAACAAAAAATCTTTACATTCCAAAGTATTTCTTAAATCTTTCCTCACAATATAGGGTGCCAGTCTTTAACAATGCTTTGGGCCCCTGTTAGATTTAGCAATATAAAGTAATTTACATTGTCAATGATGCCTAAATATTTATGCTCATTAATCTCTCAAGCAAATCTGCATAGCTGCAAATACTTTCACAAGATCTAAAGACAAAAAGTTTACTTTTAAATTCCATCAATTCGCTATACTATAGTCTTAAAAGAACATCTTAACCTATAATTCCTTATTTAAAATGAAAAATTACATTAGACATAATGAGTGTGAGTTATTTAACAAAGAATGCATATCACTGAATGGGATCTGCAAAGGAAATTTATAAGAACTCTTCAATGTATACAGAAAACTTGTGAGTTAAACAAGAAATCTCAGTTGGTGAATACATTTATTTGCCAGATCTCAGAAGGATCTGAACAAAAAATTACCTTGCAGATAATTTTTTGTAATACTTTTCCATGTGACTCATTGGATTGATAAAACACCAGGTATACGACAGTCTTCAGTCTTTATAGTAACAACTTTGTCATCAATTTACAACTGACTGAGGGCCAGTTTGCTTATCATTAACCAACTTAAAAAATTAGTTATGGATTAGTCAAAAGGCTGGGATTGTAACTACATTTTTTCTACTAATCGTCATTGTCATTCGATGATGTGCCAAGACAAGATTCTATGGATAAATTCTTCAAGTCTTTATCGCAATAATATTTCCTGAATTGGTAATTAATTAAAACAGAACTATGCCCAACTGCAGTGAACAACTGGACTTGAACAAAACTAGCCACACTTTAGTGAACATGTGCTTATTTCCATCTAATTCAACATGCTCTATTATCTAATCCCCAAGTCACACTAGACCCTCTTTTCTATATTCAATTATTTTTCTGTGTGCTTCCTACAAGTGGAATGCTACCAAGCCTCTCAGTATCCTGTACTGATGCAGATGGAAGTGAGGCTGCTGCTTTAAAGAGCAATGCATTTCTTATTCCCACTAATACTCAATACTCTATTGTTCAGTTTGAGTTATCTTCATAATGTAGCTACCCAATCTAGATACTAAGGTGCTGAGCCTCCAGTTTAAAAAACAGAGAAACTACTAATAAGAGGGGGCCAGCCCAAACTCCTGCAGATGATCTTGATAAATCTGGACACAATAGCTCCTCTCACAAAGACTCAAGTGTCATGGCAGCCTCCTTTATTTCATCGAGGCCCTTCCGACAATTATAGGACAAGCAGACACCAGACATGTATTACATTCTTTCTGTCTTCAAATCACTTTACCAATACCAACTTAAAAAGATATTTAAACATCTCCTTTTGATTGAGCTCTCAAGATTGAGTTCTCCTCAATCATTCCCACTAATCTCTATACATTTTTCCTCTAAAGAGGATCTTGGAATGATTTTGTAAACCAAAAATAAAATTCTAGGCCCCTCAACTGACCGAATGGACCCCTCTGACTGAATGGCCAAGGGCATTCCAAAGTAAACATGAAAAACTAGCTCAGGCTATGATGGGAAGCGGGGGTCAGACACACCTCATTATACTCTCCTCCCTTTGGAATTCTGGCACAACTGACCAGCATTAATATTAAAACAGAGATCTTAAGATTGACAAAACACTCTTTGTAGCAATAAAATACCAAATTCTAAACTGACTCTAGTATAACATCACACAACAGATAGCAGGCTGTGAAAGAAATAAAGGTATTTTACCCCAAAATATATTTCTTAGACCTATTTTGAAATGGCCCTGCAAAGCTGTCTCTTGTGTGGAACATTCTATAGAAAAAGACCTTTCTGATCTCTTTTTTTTTTTTTTTTGAGATAGGGTCTCACTCTCTTGCCCAGGCTGCAGTGCAGTGGCATGACCACAGCTCACTTCCACTTTGCCCAGGCTCAAGTGATCCTTTCACCTCAGCCTCTCAAGCAGCTGGGACCACAGGCGCATACCATCACACCTGGCTAATTTTTTTTTTTTAATTTTTAATTTTTTGTAGAGACAGGCTCTCACTATGTTGCCCAGGCTGGTCTTGAACTGCTGGCCTCAAGCAATCTTCCTGCCTTGGCCTCCCAAAGTGCTAGGATTACAGGTGTGAGCCACTGCACCACCCCAGGTCTTTTTTTGATCCAGGAGAGATTTAACTAAGAGTCTGGCACCTTTTAGGTTCTGATAAGAGATAATAACCATCTATTCTCTGAAAGCCTGCTACCTGGAGGCTTCGTCTACATATTAAGAACCTTGGTCTCCACGACCCTTTACCTTATCTTAACCCAGACACTCCTTTCTATGGATTCCAGGTCTTTAGATAATAACTTATTTTGACCAACTGCCAATCAGAAAATCTTTGAATGTGGCCACATGTGTGGCTCATGTCTGTAATCCCAGCACTTTGGGAGGCTGAGGTGGGTGATGACTTGAGGCCAGGAGTTCGAGACCACCCTGGGCAATATGGTGAAATCTCATCTCTACTGAAAAAACACAAAAATTAGCTGGGTGTGGTGGCAACATGCCTATAATCCCAGCTACTCAGGAGGCTGAGGCACAAGAATTGCTTGAACCTGGGCGGCGGAGTTTGCAGTGAGCTGAGATTGCACCACTGCACTCCAGTCTGGGTGACAGAATGAGACTCTGTCTCAAAAAAAAAAAAAAAAAGCAAAAATAAAAAGAAAAAAGAAAATCTTTGAATCCACCTATGAACTGGAATAGAAGTCCCCACTTTGAGTTATCCCACCTTTCCAGACTGAGCCAATGTACACTTTACATGTATTGATTGTTGTCTGCCTATAACTTCTGTCTCCCTAAAATGTATAAAATCAAGCTGTAACCCAACCATGTTGGGCACATGTTCTCAGGACTTCTTGAGACTGTGCTTTGGGCCTTGGTCACGCATTATTTATCTCAGAATAAGCCTCTTTAAAGATTTTACAGTTTGACTCTTTTCATTGACAATGAAACGTTTCATTGACAATGAAATGTTTCATTGACAACGTAATGATGTTTCATTGATGAATATACTAACAACTGTTTTAAATTTGACAAAATAACAGTTTCAGCTGTGAGAAATACTATGGCTTAAGCCTCCTTCCTTACCAGAAATTTTCTCTATGGCACTGAATGACACCTGAGGCAGTTGTCTGGGAAATGCTCCCACATAGCACTGTTCATCACTTGCTGCAAGAGGAAAGGAGCACACCCAACCCATAGAGGCATCCTTTTCTCACTGCACTCCTCATTCTTCTGTTCCCTCAGTTGAAGAAGCCTTCTTTAACTTCCTTCACCCCAGATCATTGGCTGGAGAAGACTCTGAGCCCCACAATCCAGAGAAATTCAGACAACTAATTCAAGTTCTGGTTCAGTGACTACATTTTTTAAATATGTGGAATGCCCAGGAGTACCTTCATTAAGCAATATGTATTAGAAGAAAAAGAATTTCAAAAAGTCTCCTACAATTGAACTTGATCCTCCATTGTTTTTTGAAACTCCCTTGGAAGCTTGAATTTTCCTTATTTGGCAAATGACCTGGTTTCCTCCTCATTTACATGTTAAGGATGGAATTTTAAAAAAATTAATTGGTTCATTGTTCTATCATAAGCACCAGTAGAAAAGTGAAGCAAAGCCAGGCTATAAATAATAGTAGGCTGGCCACAGGGCCGCACTGGCTCACACCTATAGTACCAGCACTTGGGGAGGTCAAGACAGGCAGAGCATTGGAGCCCAGGAGTTCGAGACCAGCCTGGCCAACATGGCAAAACTCCATCTCTACAAAAAATACAAAAATTAGCCAGGCATGGTGGTGTGCACCTGTGGTCCCAGTTAATCAGGAGGCTGAGGCAGGAGAATCGCTTGAGCCTGAGAAGTCAAGGCTGCAGTGCTGTGACCGTGCCACTGCACTCCAGCCAAGCAAGACCCTGTTCCCGTCCCTCCCAAAAAAAGAACAGCAAATGACTGCTACCATGGTAGTCCCAAAAGGTAGATAGCTCTCTATAGTTTTTTCTTTTTTTTTTTTAAACAACTGGTAATCATTTATTAAAATAGTTGACTTAAGCATCTGCAATGGTGACTTCAACCTCAACTCCTGGCTCAATAATGATGGAAGTAATCTGCTTAACAATCTCAGAAAGACTGTGGAAGTCAATGAGTCACTTGTGGATTCTCATCTGGAAACAATACCATGTCTCAGAACCTTCATAAGAAGTTTTCTTGTAATGTTTCTCAAAGTCTTGGTAGGCATTCAAACTGGTCCTATCACTTTAGATTCTTTTCCTTTGATCCATTGATCAAGTCAGCACACACCTTCTCCAAGGATTTTACCTTGCAGCTCGTTAGAGTGATTCTTTTTATTTATTTTTTTATTATACTTTAAGTTCTAGGGTACATGTGCACAACGTGCAGGTTTGTTACATATGTATACATGTGCTATGTTGGTGTGCTGCACCCATTAAGTCGTCATTTACACTAGGTATATCTCCTAATGCTATCCCTCCCCCCTCCCCCCACTCCATGACAGGCCCCAGTGTGTGGTGTTCCCCACCCTGTGTCCAAGTGTTCTTGTATTTTTTTTTTTTTTTTTTTGAGATGGAGTCTCGCTCTGTCACCAGGCTGGAATGCAGTGGCACGATCTTGGCTCACTGCAACCTCTGCCTCCTGGGTCCAAGTGATTCTTGTGCCTCAGCCTCCCGAGTAGCTGGGATTACAGGCACGTGCCAACATACCCAGCTAATTTTTGTATTTTTAGTAGAGACAGGGTTTCACCATGTTGGCCAGGCTGGCCTCAAACTCCTGACCTCTGGTGATCCGCCTGCCTCAGCCTCCCAAAGTGCTGGGAGTATAGGTGTGAGCCACCGCGCTGGGCCTAGAGTGATTCTAATTCGGTGAATTGCCATCTCTGGCTTCATGGGCGTTTTTCTGTATCTCCTGACCAACCTGTTTTTTGGTGAGAGCGAGCGGCGGTGAGTCAGGAGCAAGAGCAGGCTTACCACAGCTCCACACCACGTTGTTTATCAAAGAGCTATATTTTTTCTTTAAATCTAAAACATTCAGGCAAGTGAATAGTCCCAACTTATGAGTGACTGAATTTTCTGACTATAAAAAAGACAGTATGCTTAAATTTCTGGCAAATGTTTTCTATCTCTTGCCAAGGCTCCCAAATGCCAATCTTAACTCATTTGTCCCCTGAGCCCCCAATTCCATTAATCCAACCAGACCTACCTACCTGTCCCCTTCCAACCTAGACTCTGTCTTCAACCTCATACAACAGTGTCCTGCTCTCCAACTGAAGCTCATTTCTGAACCAAAGACTTGCAAGGATCAAGGCATGACCATTTTTAAAATCTCTGCCTATCAGCTTCTCCCTTTACCCCCGATCTCCACATTTCTTTCATCTTCATCGTTGATTCTCCTCTTCCAATTGTCTCTAAACATCTTTGTAAAATGCAAAGTCCTTCAGGTGCTGCTAGGACAATCACAAATGAATTACAACAATGGATAAGGTTACAAGGGAATCCTGTCCACCCTTCCATGGACACAGAGAACTCCTGATGTTCCATTTACTGTCCAGAAACACCAAGGCAATAAGCAACCCTCTCTACAACGGCCATATGTAGATCTAGGTCAAGATCTAGATATAAAAAGAACTGTACCACCACAAGGGCTCCAAAATGTCCCTTCATTCTCAATCCTAGCTTCTTGCAAACTTTCAGAAAAGTTGCTGAAATTTATCTAGGGATTCAAACTAAAAAATAATAATAATAAATAAATAAATAAAAGACTGTGTCTTTCTGGTTGCTCCAATTATACTATGGAAAGGCCAAGTAGTATCAGCTCAACTCCAGCCCCCTACAGTAGGTTTGCCCAACCCCAAGGCCACAGACCAGTACCAGTCTCTGGCCTGTTAGGAATCAGGCCACACAGCAGGAGTGAGCAGCAGGCAAACAAGTGAAGCTTCATCTCTACAGTCAGTCCCCATCGTTAGCATTACCACCTGAGCTCCACCTCCTGTCAGGTCAGTGGTGGCATTAGATTCTCATAGGAGCACGAACCCTATTGTGAACTGCGCATGCGAGGGATCTAGGTTGTGTGCTCCTTATGAGAATCTAATGCCTGATGATCTGTCACTATCTCCCACCACCCCTAGATGGGACTGTCTACTTGCAGGAAAACAAGCTCAGGGCTCCCACTGATTCTACATTATGGTGAGTTGTATAATTATTTCATTGTATATTACAATGCAATAATAATAGAAATAAAGTGCACAATAAATGTAATGCACTTGAGTCATCCCCAAACCTTCTCTCCTTTAGAATATATCACAAACTAGAAAGTATACATACATCCCCCGGACTGTGGTCCCTGGTCCCGAAAAGTTTGGGGACTGCTGCCCTACAGTTTTCAAGTCATGAGGTGACTAATTGACAAAACATAGCTGCACTGACCTCACCTTGACTGCCAAGAACCACAGGCCTCATCTAGGTCCATCCCAACGTCTGGGGTAATCTTGGCTAAACTCTTTCAAATCTCAATTTCCTAATGTTTTCATAGAGAGGGTTAACACTGCTGTTTCCTAATAGGAGTATTACATTAAATTAGTAGACATGCAAACAGTTATGAACAGTTTCTGTACATTTATTTCATAATTAGAATACTGTCTTAGACAAAACTTTATTGCTTTTTTATTTCTTCTGTTTCCATATTTTCATATTAGCATGACAACAAAACTAGGTTCTTCTATTCATTTCTCTTATTTAGGTAAGCATTATCTGATGACGAGGTTGTGGGGTTTTTTTTTTTTAATGTAACTGTGTATAGCAGAAAATCTACTTGTAAATGGGCATTCAAAAGATGGCTGTATGACTGAATTACTGAGCAGAAAATTACCACTTATTTTCTATATAATTTCCTTATAACCAATCTCTCTGGTTATCTATCTTTCAGGCTGAGTTCTCAAGGATAACCTACAGATAAATGATAATCACTGGTTATAAGAGTTTCTAAAATATGCTGTTTTTATGCATGTATCAAGACAGTTTTTGGAAACTGGCAAGTAATAGCAAAGAACTTTTCTACAACTAGTTTCCAGTTAAAAACTGGGCTGTTTCTAGCTATAGCTTTAACCCTAGATTGTTAGTGATGCTAACACTTAATTCCTAACAGTCTTATTTCCCCCAAATAAAATAAAAAACTTAAGACAGAAAGATAAAAACAGGATTTAACTTATATTCCATCACACAGAGAAACTATGAGCTCTTATTTCTTAAGGGTTGTCTTTCAATGTGGAAATTTATCATAGAGCAAAAGAAAAATAAAAACAAAATGTGGTATGCTCACATTTTTGAGAAGTGATGCTAAAAAGTTTTTTTTAAAAAGACTCACATATCTATAGAACAATTGTTATGTGTAAGAGTAAAAGATGGAATCACAATTTTATACTGTATTACAACCCACAAATATCTCATTTGTTGCCCAGACTTCCCATTTTTGAAGTTGAAAAATACTTTCAACTGGATGCCAATCTGAACATGAAAACAAAAATAATTTTTTAAGACAGTTAAGTCCTCCTTGTTTGATTATGCGCCACACTGTGGTAATAAAAGTGATTCATAGGACCTACATTCATATGAAAAAAAACTATTTAAATTATGTTTTCAGTTCTGGGACCTCAAAATGCCAAAATACCAACCTTTAGATATACTTTAGAATATATCACAAACTAGAAAGTATATATACTTTCAGCTGGGCGCGGTGGCTCATGCCTGTAATCCCAGTACTTTGGGAGGCTAAGGTGAGCAGATCACTTGAGGTCAGGAGTTCACCTGGCCAACATGGTGAAACCTCATTTCTACTAGAAATACAAAAATTAGTTGGGCATGGTGGCGGGCGCCTGTAATCCCAGCTACTCGGGAGGCTGAGACAGGAGGATCACTTGAACCTGGGAGGCAGAGGTTGCAGTGAGCTGAGATTGTGCCACTGCACTCCAGCCTGGGCAACAGAGTGAGACTGTGTCTCAAAAAAAAAAAAAAAGAAAGTATACATACTTTCTAGTATGTATTTCATATATAATCAGACCTCCTCAATCAGATTCTGAGGGTGAACCTTAGCATTTGCATTTCTTAAGATGAATTTAAGTTTTTACAAAATATACCAACCCTGCATGCAAATGAAGACAAAAATCTGGATAAACATCAAAGAATTATTTAATCTAATATCTCTATCAAAAAAAGCAGATAGTTGCCTTCAATTTTTTTTTTTTTTTTTTGTAATATACAAATCACTATTACCTAACAGTTTTACCTCTACCTGCCTAACAAGACATAATCATTATTGCCAAAACAATCTTAAGTACTGGTCCAGCACATCTATCTCTCTTCATAAAAAAAGCCACCAAAGATCCAAACCCAGACCAGATGTCCAGACTTCAGCATAATAGCAATCCCTCCCAAGGACAAAGCCAAAAATAGATCCTGAGCTAAATGGGAATTCCTAGCACTAAGATCCATCCTTATAAGCCCTTTCCGGGGATATGCATTTTAAATGGGTTGCAGAAGTATGTTACCTGAACAGGTTAACAGGATATTCATCAAATGAACCAACTATCAACAGGTAGAGAGCAGGGCCCAACAAAAATAGGTCATACCAGTGGCAACTTTGGACAGAAAACAGGAAAACTACAAAAAAAAAGTACTGGAATAGATGAGTATTGAAGGCTAGAGTGACAAGATAAAAACTAAATTCACTTCCTTTACAAATGCATAGGTCAGTAGATGGAAGCACTGACAAGATTTTAACTAAAAGATATGTGGTCCTAAATTACTGAAACTGTTTTTTGTTAAG
Source organism: Pan troglodytes (assembly GCF_028858775.2). Taxonomy (NCBI): domain Eukaryota; kingdom Metazoa; phylum Chordata; class Mammalia; order Primates; family Hominidae; genus Pan; species Pan troglodytes. The sequence goes on along the minus strand of NC_072402.2, from coordinate 94,612,765 downwards.
CTCATACACCTCTCTACATATATAGGGATACATGAAAAAGTGTAAGTGGGAAAGATTCCATTAAAAGAGGATGAACGTGTAACAAAATCCAATACCAGGCTTGATAAATCTTGCAATCATAAATTCTATGGATAATGAAATACTCTGCATCATCACACCCAGACCAATGGGAGCATTATACATGCATTATTTTTTGTACTCAAAAGGATGAAGTATATAACTGTCTACTGTACCATGTCATTTGAAAACACTAGAAAATTCTACAGCAATCCTTCAAAAGTTTTCAAATAAATACCCTGTCCATCTTAAACCTGAAAAGCACTTCAAATTGCTAACATTTAATTTCTTGTTGACTGTAGATATTGTCGTTTCTGTTTTCCTTGTAAAAGGATGCTAAATAAGGCTCCAAGGAATGATTGCTACATTAACCAAAATTATGCACTGCCAAGCTGTCTCCAGCATCAACTCTGAAAGATAGGAAAGAATCAGAAATCCAATTTCCTACATGAAAGTTGAAGCATTGCTTCTTTTTTTGTTCTCTTCTGTGGGATTTTTCCATTGTCCTCCCAAATGTGACAGTTTGCAAATACCCACATCTAGAAGCAATCTAGAAGCATATTCTATAAAAGAAAAGACACCAATTTTAAAACTTGAGAAAGTACTTTAATTCTGTAGGCAAAGGTTCAGCAAATCAGCTAGCACTAATCTTGACCAAATGGGTGAGTCAGCCTCATCACAGAGATTTTTTTTTAATTTAGATGAAATTTCACATTTAAAAACATGGTAACTCCAAGCATTCTACCAAAAACAAAGAATAAACATTGGAATAGTCACTTACAAGGACTTAACGACTTGTATTAAACATATTTTACACTAAAGTACTAGATGGTCTCTAGTTCATTTTAGCTCAAACCTTCCTTAATTCTTCGAGTAACGTCACCAGACTATTCTTTAAGTCTTAGTAATTACAAATAGAACCTGAATGAGAAAGAAAATTCAGAATTAAAGTTGTTATCAGTAAGCCTAATTAAACAGTGCAGACAGAAAGATGGCAGTAGAATAAAGCATTCTACATTAGGAGAAGGGAGAATATAATCAGTAGTTCACAGCCCCATGAATGAAGCACAGCATACAACAAAGTCTGGCTGGGATTTGGGATAAAGTGGACAATATCTGTCTTCTCTTGAGTGGTAACTAACAAACTAAACAGGGATATAGACTGTGGCCCCTATTAATGTGATACTGTACCTGAAGTAACCAACCACACTCAGCAAAACATGTCAACCAGAGAGTGAATCCTCTTTTAGTGAGTCGTCTCCCTTACTGGCAGTTTTCCTACTTTCTATCTTAAAAGGGAATCCACACACTCAACACCGCAAAACGGTAAGACATCTCACCCCTATATTGTGGCTCTGGCACTTCTGGTCCGCACAAAAGCCATGGTTCTAACTAGGGTGGGATTTATGCTCCCCGTTCAGTGAAGAGCTGTGGCTGTTTGCAGGGTGCAGGCTCCCTGCGTTGACTCTCGCTTCCTGTCACACAGTGGTATCACCACCGTGACGGACCCTTGACATTAACAAGTCTTTGACTGAAAAACTGATGTGATCTGCAGCCAGTGAGGGGATGCGTGGTGGCCCTGCCGAGTACCTCGGCAGGGTCAGGAGGGTGGCACTGTGGCCAGGCACCTCCGCGGCCCCGAGCGAGGTGAGCAAGCATTTCCTGAAGTTTCCCTTCCTTCCACAACATTAACCTGCCAAGCCTCCCCCACCTCACCCCGCCCTATTAGGAAAAGTCACGCCGGCAGCTCACTGAAGGGCAGGGGGACAGCTCCTGGCGCCCCCAAAAGTTGGGCTCGGCAGCTGCCACAACTTAACGCTCCTACAGGAGAGTCGGGCCGACACCGCCTCCTCCGGGGGCAAACCTGAGCTGCCAACTTTCCCACTGCCCACTCCTCTGCGCACAGCAGCCCAAACTTTGCTGTTTGCCCAGCGGCCGCACCCCGGGCGAGCAGCGGCGGCGCTGACCTTCAAGCCAGCCCCGGGTCCCGCACTGGCCGCCGCCCGCCCCCCGAACCTCCCTGCCTCCCCCAGATCCCCTCTCCCTGCCTCCCTCAGCCCTCGTGGGAAGCCCGCGGTGTTGGGGGAGACGGCTGCAGCCCGACCCCGCGTGTCACGACTGCCCACGACCCTCAGGGCTCCGGAGAGCCCGGGTCCCGGCGCCTCGGCAGCCCACTCACCATTGGTGAAGGGCTCCATTTTCCCCCCGCCGCGGCTCCTTACAGCCGGAGCGTCCGAGCTTCCTACTCCGAGAGCTGAGGCGGCCCAGCCGACTGAGCATGCCCAGCGCGGCCTCCAAAGGCTGCCAGGGAGGTGCCGCGAGGGGCGGCGCCGCTCCGCCGCTCGGTGGCTCCGCCGTTCCGGGTTTTCGTGGCAGCTGCAGAAAGAGCGAGGGAAGCAAGAGGGAAAAGCACAGTCAAACCCCCGGCTGCTCCGCGGACAGGCGAGGTGGGAGCGGGTTCGCGCTGGGGGCGGGGCCTAGGCGGGGCCGGGAAAGCCCAGCCCCTGCCTGAAGTGGACCCGGCTGCGGCGCTCTCCCCGGCCGGGAACGGTGTTCAGTCACTCAACAAATGTGGAGCCCTACTGCGACCCGCCCGATCCTGGACGCCGAGACACCCGCACTGCGCCAGAAAAACATGGTCCCAGTCCCAGGAGCGGACATTCCAGAAACAGACCATAAATAAACACAGAAGACACACGAGTGTAAAGTTAGTGCCCCGCTGCGCATTAAATCGGGGTGATGTGATGGCGAGTGAGTGGGTAGTTAATTCGGATGGCTTGGTTAGACGAGGTCTCGCTGAGCAGGTGCCACTGAAGCCGAAGTCTGAAGGCAGAGCAGGAACCTGCGGGCGAAGGTCGCTATCCGAACCGCGAATCGCTGGTTTCCCTGGGGAGGTTGGCCGCGGAGGGATCCCTGCTCGAAGGACCGAGGGAGCGGGCGCTGTAGGTGTTTTCGGCAGAGATGCCCGCCCGCATCAGAGTGCCTCAGGAGGGCGGTGAGGAGGAGACGGAAGAGAGGGCGGGGACCCCGCAGGGCCGAGGGCGCCCTGGGGTCCCGTCCCGGGGCTGGCGGCTGCGGCGCGGCCTCTAGGTGCGGGCGGATAACAAAACCCGGCGCCGGATCGCCCGGCCCGGGTCGCGGGCGCCGCAGGATGTGGGCAGAAGGACCGCCTGTTCCGAGCCTTAAATCAACACCTGCGGTTCCCGGGGGTGCCACCACTGGGGCCCGCAGCAAGGCTCCGCGGCGCTAGGCCCGAGAAACCGAAACTCCCCTAGTCGCCCCTGCCCCCCAGCACTGGCGCCATTGCCTCCAGCCCCGAGCCACCATTGTTTCCAGTGCCAAATCGGGCAGCCCCGCTAGCCTCCGAGGCCGAACCGCCAGGGGCCCCATAAGCCCCGAGGAGGCTCGTCGGGAACCGCTTCCTTATCCTCTCGGTATGCGCATCGCCACCACCCTCGCTGCAGAGGCCGCCGCCCTCCCAGCGCGCCATCACCGCCTCCTCTGCCTCTTCCCCTCCCTCAGCCCCGGCCCCTGCATTGACTTGGCTCGGGCTGCGCCTCACTGCGCCTGCCAGCTGTCACACGCTCTGAGGCTTTCAACAGCGGGGCGCCAGGGACAAACAAGCCGCGGCAAGCGCAAACAGCCTGCTCAAACAGGGACGGCCAGGGTGTTGTTTGACCAGCACTGGAATTGGAAACTAGGTTTCGAAGAAGTCAAATCGAAGTACAATATTGTATTTTAAACTGCCTGTTGTTATTACATCCCTCACAACGCACGCTCTACTTGAAACTTCCAGTGGATACCAACTGCACTTAGAATAAAAAATGAAACTCCTTGCCTAGCTCTGGGACCTCATCAGCACATACTCACCATGTTTTGGTCACAAAGGCCTTCATGCTGTTCCCGGAAGTCGCCAAGTTCCATCCATCATTGTTAATAATTCCTTTTGCTCGCTCCTCGCACAAGAACTGTTTCTTCTGCTTAGTGCTTTGCCTACTGATTCCATCTTGTCATTTAAGTCTCGGCTCACATGTCACCTCTGCAAAGAACCCTTGCCTGACCATACATCTAAAATAGCCACAAACACTCTATAAAGACTTGGCCTTGCTTTATTTCCTTCTCAGCACTCATCACTGTCTGAAACAATGTTTTGGATTTGTTGCTTATTATCAGTCTCCCTTCTCAAGAATGCAAGCTTTGTGAGAGCAGAGTCGTAATCTTTTTTAAGGCTGTATCCCCAATGCCTGGGTAAGTATACAATAAATAATTTTTGCATGAATAAGTGAAGGACATAGTGGTGTTTAGAGTTCACTTCCACTGCTGCAAACCCTTCCAGTTAATGACTCCATACTGAATGATGTGTTTGATCAGTACAGAGAAGGTGTCTGTATCATATGATACCTCAGAGCTGCTATCTCTCTAATGTGTGAAAGGTAATCAGAACCGTTAGGCTGGCCCCTAGTACTGACATTTTAGAACCAAAAATAGTGAACCACAGGAGCTGATGTATCCCAGTTCAGATATTATATAGTATACGCAGAGCTACATTTTGTTAACATACTTCACACATTGTATTGCTTAAATAAGACGCTCTTCTCTATATTTTAGGTCATGTCATGTTCCCTTGAAGTTACTTTTGCAACCCAACCACTTAGTATAGGAGATATTTAAAACACTGCAGCTTGTTAAATCACCTCACCTCACTTCACCTGTAAGCTACAGTCTATCATGCTTTTAAGTGTGAAACATGTTACCTTGTGTTTTGTTTTACATATCCCAACTCTGCAGAGACGTGATAAAAAAAAATGCACTAGCGAATATAGGTGGATCATTATGTCTTTTTGAGATTTCTTTGACAAAGAGACAAATGATTTCTTTGCCAACCTCTTGCCTCCCACCCCTCCCATTCCTTCACACACACAAAGACATGAAGGACCATTTAAAGGCATGTAAAAATACAAAAAATAAAATTAGCCGGGAGTGGTGGCACACACCTGTAATCCCAGCTATTCCGGAGGGTGAGGCATGAGAAGCTGAGGCATGAGAATCACTTGAACCCGGGAGGCGGAGGTTGTGATGAACCGAGATCACACCACTGCACTCCAGCCTGGGCGACAGAGCAAGACTCCATCTCAAAAAAAAAAAAAAAGACGTGGTTTTGTATAAGAAGTGAAAATAGTAAACAAACGAAATGTTTCAGAATCCTACCTAGGAGCAAAAGAATAATAATAAAGTTTGTTTTGTTTCAATGGATACTGTTTTACATTTGACTTCATAGAGCCTTTTTGAGGGAATATGATATCACAATTTCACAACCAAAACCCATTATGTTTTTATCTTTAACACCCGCCTATCCTCCCACACAGAACTTCCTCTTTAGTTTAAGAATATGACAGTTTAAGTTATTATGAAGTTACGATTCATTATCAAAGGAGATAATGTGACATTATCTACTATACCCATCTACTGTCTTCGGAATCATTGCTCTCTACCATTTAACACTTGAAAACCATTAATTTGGAGAGTTAATTATAATACATAATAAATAGCATGACAGGAAAAAATATAAGCACCCTGAAAAACAAATTGCATTTGTTTAAAGAACTGACAAACTTGATAATCAATGAATATAGGGATATTTTTATCAAAATAAAACACTTGGTATTCCATAGATCAGCAAATCCGAGCCTCACATTGAAACAGATAAGGAGGGAACTACTGTCTAGAGAGGGTAGAATATTTACGCACAATCCACGAGCAGACATGGACTGGAACTCAGGCCATCTGTGTTCTAAACCAGTGCTTCAGAGTTTTCTGTTGCCTCCCAGTTTCCACAAGCAAATTGGGGTCAATGACAAAAATCCACGAAAAGAATATGGAATAGAGAGAAATATAGCTAATTTCATCTATTAGAAGTCTATTCCATTAATCATTTAATTAAGATTCCAACTTAATTAGTTGATATTCCATAGGGAATTTGGATTCAGCCCTACTAAGTGATCTTTCTAATTATTTTGAAATAAGCAACAATACATTAATTCATTGAACACATTTGAAAATGTTATTTGTTCAGCACTCGAATAAATGGAGGAAGCTGCTTCCCGCCAGGGCAAGGCTGACCATCATGAGGTTTCCGGCCACCCTAAGGACCGAAGGAGTCAATATCTCATTGCCTTTGTAACCCATTTGTAGCATACATACACTGCATTAATTAGTAACGTTTGAAGTTGTATCAAATCAAGAAATGTTTAGAGCACAGAAGAAAGCAGAATAATTATCTAATAAAGTTCAAGTAGAGCTTAGGCATTAGCAAAAAAACGCAGCCAAATAAAGTGAAAGGTTATTACTTGGAAAGAACAGTGATATACTAGTTCAGATTCCTTGGGCTACAAAAGACAAAACTCTGAGTAAAACTAGTTTAAATGATACAGACATTTATCATTTCATATAACAAGTCCAGTGATAAGATAATCTTCAATTACAGCTCACCAGCCTCATCAAGACCCCAACTTCTCTCTCTCCATTCTTCAGTCCTCTATATGAGCAATTCCCCAAAGCCCAGACTACCATATGGTCAAAAGTTGGCTGCAGCAGGGGAGGAAGAAGGAACTTACTCTTCCGTGTCTCTTTCTTGAGAGCAGGGGAAACCCTTCTCAGAAATTCCCCATTAGAATTCTCCTTAGGTCTCATTTACCAAAACTATATTTTGTACATTTGTAGACCAATCACTGGAAATGAAAATGAGGTTATAATTGAGACAGAGTAGAAATGGGGCTTAGCTTCACCTCACCTCTACTAGAGCATTCTTTCATGCACCCTCACCGAGCACAAAACCTACACTACTACCTCACTGATGCCTTAATGTTTAAACCATGCCTTTTACTTAAAGAATTCCAGGAACTAGGCTGGGCACAATAGCTCACACCTGCAATTCCAGCACTTTGGGAGGCCAAGGTGGGAGGATTGCTTGGGCCCAGAAGTTCAAGACCAGCGTGTACCCCACAGCAAGACCTCATTTCTACAAAAAATTGAAAAATTAGCCAAGCGTGGTGGTCTGTGCCTGTGGTCCCAGCTACTCAGGAGGCTGAGGTGGGAGGATTGCTTGAGCCTGGAAGGTGGAGGCTGCAGCAAGCCAAGATCACACCACTGCACTCCAGCCTGGGCAACAGAGTGAGATCCTGTCTGGAAAAAAAAAAAAAAAAGATTTCCCAGAACTGGCCTTAGGAGATGACCAAGGTTGTGGAGTGTCCTAGGTAGGGAAGGAATGCTGAACAATTGATTTACAGCCTTGTTGCCTCTGGCTGCCCATTACTCAAGATAACCATACTAACCAGGTAATGCTGACCTGCATAGCCTACACATGATATGCTTTGCCCAGTCCAGCCTGCATATCCTACCCCTGATGTCAATTCCCGCACTTTGCCTAATAAAAAACCACGACTAGTTCTTTTTGGGGAGTCAGTCAGGGAATTCTCTCTTTTGTGCTACCTCCCTTATGTCCGAGCATAAGCTCCAATGAAGGCTTGTCTAGGGAAACTGTTTTGGCCTCACATCAATCTCTATTGCATTGACAGCCCAAGAACCAGTGGTCAGTAACACTATGACTAGTTTCTTAGACAAAGTACAGCCTAAATCTGCTGAGTTTAAGATCACCTTCCTTGTTTCGTATGGGAGGAGAGGGGTATTTGAACAAAACCATTTTCCATTCAGAAAGGAAAAGGGGAGTGTCAACTGAGGAATGATGAGGTTCACAAATTTGGAAAGTTATTTCTCATAAAGGGTTGCAGCCTGTAGGGTGGCCATGCTGACAGGCTGACCCCACAGCCAGAAGCCAGAAACAGACACTCTGAGGGAGGGGCCAAGAGAACAGGAATTTATGCTGAGCAGGGTGGCCAAATATATGTATTCAATAAGCTATAAGAGGAGTCATGAATATTTATCAAAGGATAAATGTGTGCATGCGCAGTGGAGCTTCATGCCCCTTCATGGGTCCCATATACAAAAAATGGCAGTGTTAACATGATCCGATGTTGGAGTTTTCAGTCCTCTGACATCAAAAGGCGAAGCAGAGGACATGAAAACTCTTACTGTGCATTCTCTGGAGATGGGCCAGAACCACTCCATGTGGTGATCTCTTATCAGGCAAAAAACTAGAGGCAATATCAGGTGGTTGGTTGATATTAGTGGTGGAATCTTTCAAAAGGGCTGGTTTCCGTTTAGCCCTTAGGGAAGAAAGGCTAATCCTGAATATTGAGGAAGGGGTATAATAAGGCTTGTTTGACCCTGGCATCCTGTCATGAATGAGAATTTAGTTTTCAAGGTTACCCTGGGGTCCCCTTGGCCAAGACATGGTCTGTTCAGTCACTTGGGAGGCTTAGAATTTTATTTTTAGTTTACAGGAGTTAAGCAACCAAAATGTTAGGCAGGCAACCTAAATGTCCACTAAAGGTTATAAACACTGACATATTTTAATAAATAAGTGCCCTAAGGCACTTATATAGGAAAAGTAAAGATGGAGCCATTAAATACAATGTAATTTTTTATATAATTGATTAATATAATTAGGATTACAAACCAAGAAGTGGTATATTATTGTAAATGAAAAGAGTCAAACTCTGTAAAATATTTGAAGAGATTTATTCTGAGCTAAATATGAGTGGCCATCACCCATTACAGAGGACCAGGAGATCCTGAGAACATATGCCAAGCATGCCTGTAGTCCCAGCTACTTAGGAGGCTGAGGCAAGAGAATCATTTAACTGAGGAGGCAGAGGTTGCAGTGAGCCAAGATCATGCCACTACACTCCCGCCGGGGTGCACTACACTCCAGCCTGGGTGACAGAGTGAAGCCCCGTCTCAAGAAGAAAGAAAGGAAGGAAGGAAGAAAAAAAAGGAAGGAAGGAAGGAAAAGAAAAGAGGGAGGGAGGGAAGGAAGGAAAGAAGGAAGGAAGGAGAAAGAAAAGTAGATCTAACTTATTTTGAGCATGTGTATTAGTTTACTAGTGTTAGCAATGGCAAATCCGTCGGGTCTGCAGAAACTCTATTTCTGCCTTCTTGGAGGAAAGAATTCTGCTGAGGGGCATAAGGCAGAGAGACTGAGGCAACTTTTAGAGCAGGAATGAAAGTTTATCAAAAAGTTATAGAGCAGGAATGAAAGGAAGTAAAGTACACTTGCAAGAGGGCCAAGTGTACCTGAGAGATCCAAGTGCACTGTTTGGCCCTTGACTTGGGGGTTTTACACATTGGCATGGTACCAGGATTTCTGTGTCTCCTCCCTTGCTTTTTCCCTTGTGGTGGGCTGTCTGCATGTGCTGTGACCTGCCAGCACTAGGGAGCGATCACCTTACTGAAGTTGTACACATGTTCACTTGAGGTGTTTTCCCCTTACCAGTTGAGCAATCCTAGAGGAAGGCCATATACTTGTTGTATGCCATTTTGCCTCTTAGTGCACATGCTTGAGCCCTCTTACCCATCTCCTGAGATCTTACTGAGAAGCTGCTGATCACCAGCTTCTGTTGTTTTCTATCTATTGCGAGATTGCCTTTCCCTGACGCTGGCTGCAACCAGTTACTATTTTAGAGAGACAGTATAACAATTGCCTCTCTAAAATAGTAGACATGGATGGGGAGCTCTGCTGTCTTGCTCATGTCTGCCTGGCTACCTATTCTAACACTAGGGCTACTGTAAAACCTAGTGCATTCTGAATGACTTAAACAACAGAAATTCATTATCTCATAGTTCTGGAAGATAGAAGTCCAATATCAAGGTGTTGGTAGGACCATACTCCCCCTAAAGGCACTAGGGAAGGATCTGTTCTAGGCCTATCTCCTAGGTTCTAATAGTCCCTAGGCTTGTGGCAAGTAACTCCAGTGTTCACATGACATTCTTCCTGTGTGCATACCTGTGTCCAAACTTCCTCTTTTAATAAGGACACTAGTCATATTGAATTGGAAGCCCACCCTACTCCAGTATGACCTTATCTTAACTAATACATCTGCAACAACCCTATTTCAAATAAGGTCACATTCTGAAATGTGGGGGATTATAAATTTAACAGATAAATTTTGGAGGACACTATTCAACTCATAACAACTTCATTGTAATGGAAATAAGGTTGAAGATAAGTATCAAGAAAGTATGCTTCAAAGGATAGTATCAAGAAATGAAAAGATAGCCAGGCGTGGTGGTTCATGTCTATAATCCCAGCACTTTGAGAGGCTGAGGTGGGCGGATCACTTGAGGCCAGAAGTTCGAGACCAGCTTAGCTAAAAATACAAAATACAAGAAATTAGCTGTGTATGGTGGTCTGTGTCTGTAATCCCAGCTACTCAATAGGCTGAGGCATGAGAATCACTTGAACCTGGGAAGCAGAGTTTGCAGTGAGCAGAGATCATGCCACTGCACTCCAGCCTGGGCAACAGAGCAAGACTCTGTCTCAAAGAAAGAAAGAAAGAAAGAAATGAAAAGACAGTTCACAGAATGGGAGAAAATACTTACAAACCAAGGGACTTCACAAGGGACTTGTATCTAGCATATATAAAGAATTTTTAAATTTAATGATAAAAGATAAATAATCCAATTAAAAGTAGGCAAAGGACTGTAATCCCAGCACTTTGGGAGGCCGAGACGGGCAGATCACGAGGTGAGGAGATTGAGACCATCCTGGCTAACACAGTGAAACCCCGTCTCCACTAAAAATACAAAAAATTAGCCAGGCGCGGTGGCGGGCGCCTGTAGTCCCAGCTACTTGGGAGGCTGAGGCAGGAGAATGGCGTGAACCCAGGAGGCGGAGCTTGCAGTGAGCCGAGATTGCGCCACTGCACTCCAGCCTGGGCGACTGAGCGAGACTCCGTCTCAAAACAAACAAACAAACAAAAAAAGTAGCAAAGGATCTGAATATCATTTCTCCAAAGAAGATATACAAATGGCCAATGAGACATGAAAAGCTGTTCAGTGTCATTAGTCATCAGGGAAAAGCAAATCAAATCCAAAATAAGCCACCACTTCACATCTACTAGGATAGCTACAATAAAAAAACCAGATAATAGTAAATACTGGCAAAAATGTAGAGAAATTATAAGCCACATACACTGCTGATGGGAATGTAAAATGTAGCTGCTTTCAAAAACAATCTGGCAGCTCCCCAAAAGGTTAAGCAACAGTTACCATGTGATCCAGCAATTCCATTCCTAGATATATACCCAAAGGACCAGAAAACTTATGCACATTCAAAAACTTGTACATAGACTGGGTGTGGTGGCTCACACCTGTAATCCCAGCACTTTGGCAGGCTGAGGTGGATGGATCACTTGAGTTCAGGAGTTCAAGACCAGCCTGGGCAACCTGGTGAAACCCTGTCTCTATGAAAAATAAAAAAATTAGCCAGGCGTGGTGGTGCATGTCTGTAGTCCCAGCTACTTGTGGGGCTGAGGCGGGAGGTTCGCTTGAGCCTGGGAGATCGAGGCTGCAGCGAGCTGAGACTGCACCAGTGCACTCCAGCCTGAGCAACAGAGTAAGACCCTGTCTTGAAAAAAACAAACAAACAAACAAAAATGGTAGATGAATGTTCATAGCTGCATTATTCACAATAGCCAAAAAGTATAAACAACACAAATGTCCATCAACTGATGAATGGATAAATAGAATGTGAAACATTTATATGTATGATAGAATATTATTCAACAATAAAGAGAAAGTACTGACATGTTAAAATGTAGATGAACCTTTTAAAAATTATGTTAGGTGAAAGAAACCAGTTACAGAAGACCATATATTGTTATTATTCCACTTATTTGAAATGTATTGTATCATTCCATTTATATGAAATGTCCAGACTAGGCAAATCTATAGAAACAGAAAGTAGATTAGTGATTTCCTTAGACTGAAGGGAGGCAAGAATGGGAAGTGTCTGCTAATAAGTATAGGGTTTTTTGTTAGGGTGATGAAAACATTCTGAAATTGATCATTTTGCTAGGCACTCAACCCTGTGACTATACTAAAAACCATTGAATTATATACTTTAAATGGATGAATTTTATGCCATGTAAATTATATCTCTGATATAAAACTGATAAACTGATATATATGAAAGACTTGAGGTTATACTTTTTAGAAACCATAATAACAATGCTTGATTAAAATGAAACAGTAATGGCTGGGCATGGTGGCTCAAGCCTGTAATCCCAGCACTTTGGGAGGCCCAGGTGGACAGATCACGAGGTCAGGAGGTTGAGACCATTTTGCCTAACACGGTGAAACCCCATCTCTACTAAAAATACAAAAAATTAGTCGGGCATGGTGGCACGCGCCTGTAGTCCCAGCTACTTGGGAGGCTGAGGCAGGAGAATCGCTTGAACCTGGGAGGCAGAGGTTGCAGTGAGCCGAGATCACGCCACTGCAGCCTGGGCGACACAGCGAGACTCCGTCTCAAAAAAAAAAAAAAAGCAAATTATACTGTGAGTATCTCCATTCACCATTGCTCAAGCAAGTTTGTTTTCCCCCATCTGGTTGCTACTATTTAAAAAGGTACAGATTTCATTCAATTAAACACTAACCTATTTAGAAACAGAAATGCTACAGAAAATTCTACAGGTATAGATATATCATTTCCATTTTTTTCCAAATGGAACCCTAAGCCTACTAGAAATGCTTAGAAAGAAATCTTCACTCTGGAAATCCAAACTGTGGTGACTGTTAAATTTCTTGAAGGAGCTTGTTAACAAAACAGATTTCTGGGCATTGTCCCCCGAAATTTCAATTCAGTTGGTCTGAGATATTGCCTAAAATCTGCATCTTTATCAAGTGATTGTGACACAGGTGGTCCTCAGATAATCCTGCACTGAAGGAATTCTAGGGTAAATAAGGAGCAGTGTGTTTAGTAGAAACTGCACTACATTTACTACAGGGTAAATGAAGGGCAGCCCAGGACTGAGGTGAGAGCCTGGGCCCTGGAGGTAGACTCTTAAGGGTTCAAATTCTGCCTCTGCCACTTCCTACCTCTGTGCCTGGGGCAAGTTCCCTGAGCTTCACTTTCTCCTTTGTAAAATGAGGACAAGTACCCTCACAGAGTTAGTATAAGGATGAGACAAATTCACATAATTATACTTAGAACAGACTGGCACAAAGTAAGCACTAAAGATGTATTTGCTGTTACTATTGTATGTGAATTATAAAATTTAAATACCATGTAGATCACTTGCAAAGAAGTTTAGACTTGTAATAGCAAACCAATTTCTATAATGGTAACATATTCCAATCTGATCATTTAAAATAATGATGTGCTGGCAAACCAAGTTTTCGGTGTTGAGTTGGCATCTAAGCCCTAGGTTGGATGGGGCCTACCTAGGCCAGGAAGTGACTAGGATGATGGGCCTACCTATATAGCCATAAAAAGCAATCACAGCCTTTCTTCCATAAAAGTCAGAAGATAGAAAAAACATTTTTTGAAATGATGTGGGCCAGGCACAGTGGCTCATGCCTGTAATCCCAGCACTTTGAGAGGCCGAGGTGGGTGGATCACCTGAGGTCAGGAGTTCAAGACCAGCTTGGCCAACATGGTGAAATCCCGTCACTACTAAAAATACAAAAATTAGCCTGGCATGGTAGCAGGTGCCTGTAGTCCCGGCTACTCGTGAGGCTGAGGCTGGAGAATCACCTGAACCCGGGAGGTGGAGGTTGCAGTGAGCCGAGATCACGCCATTGCATCGCGCCCAGCCTGGGCAACAGCAAGACTATATCTCAAAAAAAAAAAAAAAAAAAAAAAAAATCTGATAGCCCAAATTGTTATTGACTTGCTCTTTCTAGAGAGATGTTTATACTCTTGAATACTCTGATTTAGTTTTCCTTTTTGTTTGTTTCTTACAGCTATGCTAAAATAAAGCCTGCCCAAGGTTCACTCCCATAAAATGTGTCCTTGAGCTTTTTGTTTGTTTTTTAGCTTGAGAAGGTCCTATAATATTTGTGCTGAAAATTACATTTGACTATGATTCTTGGCTGACTCTCAGCTGATTCAGGTGCTTTTTTCCTCCCTTTGGCTGATGGTTGCCAGCACAGGCTGTCAGTCAGTCAGCACCATTTATGGAGGGCCCCTGGTGTGCAGGGCCTCAAAGAGACCTCAAAACAAAACAGGAGCTAATGCTTCACTTTTATGGCACATACAATCTATTGGGCCAATCAGGACAAGCACACAGGATACATACATAATACATGAAACATGACACAGACATATACCATCGTGTACTAGCAGGATCAGCCTGAGGCAAATTTTCCATTTCTTCCTCACTTCCAGGTGCTGCTTTACAGCCGACAAATATTTATCAAATGACATCTGTGTAACATCCTTGAGTAAGTGACAGATACTGCCCTTAAGACCCTCCTACCCAACCAGTACTTTCTAAGCTATTGGCCACTTTCCACAATTCACTCCCCAAGCCCCTCTCCCAACTTCAGGGTCCTCTTTCTCTCCTCAGGGCCCTTTGCTTAGCTAGCTATAAAGAAATATTAATTTTTTAAGATGTCACACTAAAGCATGACTAGTGAGTTACAATGTAATATTTTAACTTTTTATTAGTCCAAAGGAATAAATCTATAATGGTGAAATTATAAAAGAAAAAGCAACTGGATATTTTGACGTGTATGAAGTTTCTTTCTTTTTCTTTTTCTTTTTTTTTTTTTTTTTTTGAGACGGAGTCTCACTGTGTCGCCCAGGCTGGAGTGCAGTGGCCTGATCTCGGCTCACTGCAAGCTCTGCCTCCTGGGTTCCCGCCGTTCTCCTGCCTCAGCCTCCCAAATAGCTGGGACTACAGGCGCCCGCCACTGCGCCCGGCTAATTTTTTGTATTTTTAGTAGAGACGGGATTTCACCGTGTTAGCCAGGATGGTCTCGATCTCCTGACCTCGTGATCCGCCCGCCTCGGCCTCCCAAAGTGCTGAGATTACAGGCATCAGCCACTACGCCCTGCCTGAAGTTTCTTTTTTTAGACAGCACGTTTTAGGTTTGGATTTGCAAGGCCAGCACTGTTGCTGTTATTTCTTTCCAGGTCCTCAGTGAGACCGAGGGGTCAACAAATAGTATGTTTCCCTTGGTCTTAAAATCCAAACAGCCAGGACCTGGCGTGGTGGCTCACACCTGTAATTCTAGCCCTTTGTGAGGCCAAGGCGGCAGGACAGGAGCTTGAGACCAGTGTGGAAAACATAGTGAGACCCCCATCTCTACAAAAATTAAAAAATAAAAATTAGACAGCCATTGTGGTGCACATCTTCAGTCACAACTATGTGGGAAGCTGAAGCAGGAGGATCACCTGAACCCAGAAATTGAAAGTTACCGTGAGCTACGATCGTGACACTCCAGCTTAGGCAACAGAGCAAGATCTTGTCTCAAAAACAAAAAAACAAAAAACATCCAAATAGTTAGGCCTCGCAGAGCCACAGTTGTTTGAAACTAGAAGAATAATATGCTTGTCCTACCTAATAATTGCTTCTCTGTAAGATATAAGTTATGCGCTTTGATTAGTAGTTGCATAACTTTTATCTACAGATAAGGCACAACTTAGAACAAGAATAAATAAATACAAATCTTTAAATGCTATCCAGCCTCTTTCACTAACAACTTATTCATTGTTGCTTGAGTAACTCTAATTTAGTCTCTGAGTGTGAGTGAAGTTAACTCACCCGGACAGAGGGTCTGACAACTGCGAGCTCTGTCTGGTTCACATAGATTGTGCACAATTGTTTCAAACCAGATCTTTCTTTTGATTCCTATTAGCTCAAGTCTCTCTACCTGTTTGCTCCCAGCCAGCTAGAAAGCCCTGTTTGTCCTTCTACGACTCCTGCTTTTAGTCTTTGGCTCTACATCTGAAGATATGAATAGAAAGAAAATAAAATTATATGCCAGCAGTCTTACGTGCCCCAAGCCTCATCCTGGCCTTTTTCCATTTTTGAGTTTTAAAAGAGTATTCTTTCTATCCTTTTCCCAACTCCAACTCAATATATTAGAGACGAGATAGAATTTGCAACTTAATTGACTAGAAAACGTTTTTTTTGTTTTTGTTTTGTTTTTTTGAGACGGAGTCTCTCTCTGTCGCCCAGGCCGGAGTGCAGTGGACTGATCTCGGCTCACTGCAAGCTCCGCCTCCCGGGTTCGTGCCATTCTCCTGCCTCAGCCTCCCGAGTAGCTGGGACTACAAGAGCCTGCCACCGCGCCCGGCTAATTTTTTGTATTTTTAGCAGCGACGGGGTTTCACCGTGTTAGCCAGGATGGTCTCGATCTCCTGACCCTGTGATCCGCCCACCTCGGCCTCCCAAAGTGCTGGGATTACAAGCGTGAGCCACAGCGCCCGGCCTAGAAAACAGTTTTTAAAGCGGAATACAGTTTTAAAACTGAGAAAAAAATGTCCTTTGTATGTTTTCAGTATTTTCACAGACAATTTATTCTGGCTAACTCAAAATGAAGTTTATAATTTTAACTGTGGTATTCTTTGGATGACTAAAGGGACATACCAGGTGCTATTACTATGGGAATTCCTTACGGAGGAATGAGCCTGAAATATAGTATTGAAAGAAAGAAATATGACATAATTCAACAGAGGAAGGCATGAATTTTGAAGTGTGGGAAATCATGTGTGTAAATAACAAGATGAGAATTACTGAGTCATGTACTGAGAATAGAAAACCAGTTTCCTGACCTTCTCTGTCAGCATAGTAGAGGATTAGGACATCTGGAAGAAAGAAGAATACATTTGTAAAAGATCTTGAATTTATGGTTGGGAAGGAAAGATTGTAGAAACGAGTAAGAAATAAAATGTTTTTCTACCTTGTTTGTTAGTTAAGTATGCATTTCTCAGACTTTCTAAAGATTTCTCACTATGAATACTAAACATTTTCCTGATTTAAATCCTAAACAAATGATCTGTTTATACTGCCAGCTTTCTAAGTATAATGCAGACTTAGGTATTTGTACATAAGAAAATAAATGATTATGGTTTCTGGGAATATGCTAGAATAGATACCTTAACTGACCTTCCTGCTAAAAATAACTAAAAATGTAGAATAAAATTATTTTAATGCATTGATGACCTGGAAAGTTAGTAAGGAATACTCTTGGATCAGAAACTAAGTGAAGGCAGGAATCCCAAGGGGTAAGCCGAAGGCTGAGGCCAACTTTCACCTTGAGAGCATCTGAAGCTTCTGTTTTTATGCCTTCGAGAGTGCTGGGGACAGATGACAAAGCCCAGGGCCTGCCCAAGTTAGGGAGCATAATAAAAAACAAAATTCAGGTACAGCCTCTTTGCAAAAGACTCATCTAAAACTAAAGGATCCAGAAACATATCAGGGGAAGTGGTAACTTAAATATTACTAGAGATCAGAGTTTAACATCTGGTACTGACAGCTACAGAATGTATGAATAAGAAGAAAGTGAATTAACACCCTTTTAAGGAAACTACCCAGCACAGACTATTAAAATAGAAGATTATATGAAATACACATATGCTTCGACCTAGTAAAGCCACTTCTTTCATGATCCTTTTCAGACTTTCTTCCTTATGATTTGGAGACCTGGCTTTGATGAGATTAAGGTACCAGGAAGCAGACAACCAAGTGCATGATTGGTTTAAAGTTTGTAAATGTATAAGTTGTAAACCACTATATGTTGAAATTTTAAAAATAGTGATACATGGTTACATGGATGAAAGAAGGTCAATAAAGAATAGAAGTGAAGGAAAAGTAGCAGAGTAAAAATGTGGCCATTTTGAGCAGGCTTATGTTTGGTAGACATTAGTGTTCAGGTGGAAAACTAGTTCCTATGACTATTTGGAGGCTTGCTCTATGGCTGGGGGTGGGATAAAACACAAAACAAAAAATTTAAAAAACCAAAAACCCCAGGAACTTCCTCAGAAAATCAGGATTCCTTGCAGTAGTTTCTGGCCAGTTCTGCTCATCTAGAACCTCAAATGGGCTCAATGTCATAACAAGGAATGAAGAGCAGTAGCATGTACTGATATAGGAAAAGAAAATCCTTACCATGGCAGTTAGACTCCTTTTTTTTTTTTTTAAATGACAGGGTCTAGCTCTGTCACCCAGGCTGGAGTGCAGTGGCATGATCTTGGCTCACTGCAACCTTCACCTCCCAGGATCAAGTGATCTTCTCACCTCAGCCTCCCGTGTACCTGGGACTACATGTGCCACTATGCTAGGCTAATTTTTGTATTTTTTTGTGGAAACAGGGTTTCGCCATGTTGCCCAGGCTGATCTTGAACTCCTGGGCTCGAGTAATCCCCCTTCTTGGCTTCCCAAAGTGTTGGGATTACCTGCATGAGCCGCCACACTTGGCTAGTTAGACTCTTGAGGGTCAAAGTGTCCACTCTCCCCCATACAAAGCCATTGGTTCTGGGCTTTCATAATCTGAAAGATTTCTCATTATGAGTGAGTTGCTGGAACCACATAATTCTCAATGGGCCTTGTGAAGAATGGGGGAGGCCCAGAGAAGTCGAACCTGTTCACCTCATCATATATTCATGATCTTGCATATAACTTTTTCACATCTGATTCATTCAGGGTAAAAGAAAGTAAAAGTAACACAACCAAGTCTGAAGTTGGTGTTGGTGGCCTGGCATCTACCACAAGGCTTTTGAAATACTACACTAATAAGTACAATACATTTATTTTTAAAAATCTATTTATTTATCAAAACAGTATTGGCACAGTAATTCTCATATTATCATCAAATAATAAAATTGCTACTTTCTGTACTCAATTCTTTAGAATCCTAGAAATTGCAAATGCATTCAATTTAACAATATTGTAAATGACAATACAAAAGAAAGAACTCTGCATATTTATGGAAACATTGTTGATGGTACAGTTCTACTGAAACTCATACACATTTCACTATTTAATTTACATATGGTCTTGTTGAAAAAAACCAGTATGTTTTACTTTTTCAATTTCCTTATGCTAAAATACATGTAATTCTAAAGGATATCTCTTAGGTGTTATAAAAACCAAGGAAGGTCCACCACCAAGTCAAAGTTAGAGTCAAAGATACTTCAAAGATTCCATGAAATGATCTGAAAACAAATTTAACCAAAAAATGTGTACTGTATTGGGGCACATCCATGGCTACCCAAACTGTATTCTATCTCTGACTGTGGCATCAAAGAAAGGTATATGGAATTATAATTGACCTTCATGATATTGCTCCAAAGTGGATTGACTAACACTTTCCCCTCTTGACCCAACATCCCAAGTTTTCCTTAATAATGCAAACATCAGTCATTTACATATTGTTTTGAGTCTTTCTAAAACTTATCTGTATTTTTATACTGTCTCATATATAGGATCACAAATTAAGTTTACTATCTGTATGTAGAGTGATCTTTTCTTTCTTTATTCCAAACTACCTTATTCAAATAATTAAGAGAAGCATTTAGCAGGGCATTTCAGAGAGCAAGAAGCGCCCTTAAAAGAAGGAGGTGGGGGGTTTCCTTAAAATATGAAGAAATGCTAAAGCTGGGTTATAAAATATGGTGCTGCATCTAAATATTTACATTCAATTATCATTTAACCCAAAATACACAATACAATCTAATTCTGCAAATTTCAAAAGATTTATTAAAAATGCAATAGTGTATGAATTATATTCCTTTCTCTCTTGTATCTCTGTGAGGGCAGATTCAACTTCATTTGGAATGATCTCAAAAATCTACCCTTGAGGTTCTTCATGAATGTAAGGCTTAAACCAAATGGTATGAATTATATTCCTTTTCCTCTTGTATCTCTGTGAGGGCAGATTTATTCAGTTGACCATTCATTCATTTGACCAGAAACCATTCATTTGGAATGCTCTCAAAAATCTACCCTCGAGGTTCTTCATGAATGTAAGGCTTAACCCAAAAGGCCTTCCTGGCCTTCTTGATAAACCCTGACACCTAGTTTCTAATAATCTGAGATTTGGTGACAAAGTCTCTGGTTTCCTGATCCTTGCCTTTCATAGTTTGTATATTTTATGCATTGGCTAATTTTCCTTGGACGTAAAACTGGTTGGGCAAACTATAGAATACTAAGCAAGGTTAAAAAAATTAAAGAAGCAAAACGGTGGCATAGCGTGAAGCAATGGAGAAAGTCACTCGAGGCTAAATAATGACAGCTGTATCTATATATCTATGTCTGTATCTCCACATATATCCATTATTCAGGAAGTTTACTTTTAAATAGGATACTGAACTGGCCTTCCCCCACCACTCCATCATCATGCATCTTTTGGCTGGATATGATAGCTGAGAGCAGGCAGCTGCACTGCCTGATTTCTTGAGACTTCTTGTTGGTTAGACAAAATATCCACAGCTCTTGACTTGAGCTTCACTGGTGTTACCCTGTTTGACTTCATGCAGGCAGTCATGTCTGATGTACCTTTTCTTTTCTTTTCTTTTTCTTTTTTTTTTTTTTTTTTTTTTTTTTTTTTTTTTTTTTTTTTTTTGAGACAGAGTCTCGCTCAGTCACCCAGGCTGGAATGCAGTGGTGCAATCTCGGCTCACTGCAAGCTCCACCTCCCGGGTTTATGCCATTTTCCTGCTGCAGCCTGCCGAGTAGCTGGGACTACAGGCGCCTGCCACCATGCCCGGCTAATTTTTTGTATTTTTAGCGGAGACGGGGTCTCACCGTGTTAGCCAGGATGGTCTCCATCTCCTGACCTCGTGATCCGCCCTTCTCAGCCTCCCAAAGTGCTGGGATTACAGGCGTGAGCCACCGCGCCCAGCCTACTTTTTCTATTGACCATTTAAGTATTAACCAGTAGCCAAGTCCTCAGAGTCGGAAGATTCTTCTCCAGCCATTTTATATTTTTGGTTATCGTTTCCAGAACAGTTTGAAAAATATCCAGATGTGATCCTTGAGCCTCAAGAGATTCAAAAAATAGTTTCACCTGTAAAATATTGAAGAAAAAAATTACTAACACTTTGTCTTGGCCGAGTGTGGTGGTTCACACCTGTAATCCCAGCACTTCGGGAGGCCAAGGTGGGCAGATCAATTGAGCTCAGGAGTTCAATACGAGCCTAGGCAACATGCCAGAACCCCTGACTCTACAAAAAATAACAACAACAACAACAACAAAAATTAGTCGGACATGATGGTGCATGCCTGTAGTCCCAGCTACTTGGAAGGCTGAGGCGGGAGGATTGCTTGAACCCAGCAGGTGGAGGTTACAATGAGCCAAGATGGTGCCACTGCACTCCAGCCTGGCTGACAGAGCGAGGCAGTTTCAAAAATAAAGAAACAATAAAACCACTTCGTCTTCCAAAAATTTTCAAAAGAGCTTGCAAATTACATACACACAGGTATAGGCATTTCTCTGCCAACCTCTAAAAGGTTATTTTCTACTTTTCTGCATAATTGTTCACTTTATTTTCAAACAATAGGTAAAGTAAGACAAAAATTATAAATCCTCATCTTACAAGTGACCACAATGTGGCTAAAGAAGTTAAATGATTTACCCAAGTCATAGAGTAAATGGTGAGCTGGGATTTAAGTTCAGGAATTCTGAATTTGCCTAAAGGGTAAATAAATTCAAGATTTATTGTGAAAAGAAGATGCAAAGACTATAATGCTTTTTTTTTAAAAAAAAAAAAGATAGGCTGGTGGCTCACGCCTGTAATCCCAGCACTTCGGGAGGCCAAAGTGGGTGGATCACGAGGTCAGGAGATCGAGACCATCCTGGCTAACACAGTGAAACCCCGTCTCTACTAAAAAAAAAATACAAAAAAATTAGGTGGGCATGGTGGCAGGCTCCTGTAGTCCCAGCTACTCGGGAGGCTGAGGCAGGAGAATGGCGTGAACCTGGGAGGCGGAGCTTGCAGTGAGCCGAGATCGCAAGCCACCGCACTCCAGCCTGGGCAACAGAGCAAGACTCCGCCTCAAAAAAAAAAAAAAAAAAAAAAAGATAACTAGAATTACCAACAATAGTTTTGTTAAAAAGATCATTAAGTACGCTTCCAAACTTTAATATAATCACTCTTGCATCGTAATACAATATGAAAGAAATAATACAAAAGGGCTCACCTCTCAAGTCTATTTTCATTTTGAATGCTATGAATACACGTATTTTAAATATTTTAAGAGTCAGGGGCTTTTTTTTGCTGTTGTTGTTTTTTTTGTTTTTGTTTTTTGTTTTTTTGTTTTTTGAGATGGAGTCTCACTCTTTCACCCAGGCTGGAGTGCAGTGGTGTGATCTCAGCTCACTGCAACCTCCGCCTCCTGGGTCCAAGTGATTCTTCTGCCTCAGCCTCCCAAGTAGCTGGGACTACAGGTGCGTGCCACCACATTCTGCTAATTTTTGTATTTTTATTAGAGACAGGGTTTCACCATATTGGCCAGGCTGGTCTCGAACTCCTGACCCCATGATCTGCCTGCCTTGGCCTCCCAAAGTGGTGGGATTACAGGTGTGAGCCACTGTGCCTGGCCAAGTGTCAGGTTTTAATCCTGTCCCTTCCATTTACTTGCTATATGGCATTGGACAAACAACTTTTTTAAAAACTAAAATGAGAACTTCAAATCAGATTATATCTAAGTTTACTTTCAATTCCACAATTTGAACATTTATTTTGAAATTGTTAAAAACAGAAAGTCACAAACCTCTTGCAACTTATCCTTGGAAGAAAAGTGAGCTGTTGTGCCAGAGATGATCATCCTTATGTCATATGAGCCCAAGTCAAATCTGAAAATAAAAAGAAACACCATAGAAAGTCATAGAAATACTGACCTTATGTTTATTATATCCTGTATTATATTTTTAATGTATATTAATAACTATGTGATAAGCTTGTGTATTACAATAGATACGGTGAATTACCACAATAACATTCATCCAGTACAATTCTAAAGCTGTGAAACTTATCAAATTTTACTATAAAATGAAAATGTAGATACAGCTTCTTTGGGAAATATGGTTAGTTATTCAGCAATGTTTATGTTTAATTTTATGTTTCTGTTTAAAGCAGTGTTCCCTACTTTTTTTGTTACTACATACTCCAGTCAGTAAAGATTTTTTGAGCAAGAACTTCCCAATATACATATTTTTATTTATAAATTATATGGGCTGGGCGCGGTGGCTCACACCTGTAATCCCAGAACTTTGGGAGGCCGAGGTGGGTGGATCACCTGAGGTCAGGAGTTTGAGACCTGCCTGACCAGCATGGAGAAACCCTATCTGTACTAAAATACAAAAAAATTAGCTGGGCATGGTGGTACATGCCTGTAATCCCAGCTACTCAGGAGGCTGAGGCAGGAGAGTCGCTTGAACCCGGGAGGTGGAGGTTGCAGTGAGCCAACATGGTGCCATTGCACTCCAGCCTGGGCAACGAGAGTGAAACTCCGTCTCAAAAAAAATAAATTAATTAAAAAAAATTATATGCATATGTTAAGGTATGGTAAAAAAATTAAAAGCATGAAATAAATAATGTATTTAACTTTTTATACTATATATCATTTATGTTTATAAATTTATAACAATATAAAATTTAAAATTAGATAAGAAATAATAGACACTCTAATGTATTGCACTTCTTGCACACTTCCTCATCCCATTTTGGATACCACTGTGTTTAAACATTGTGTTTAGTGGGGTAATGTTACTTGGTTGAACTCTCATTCACGGCCACAGAATGCATCCTTCAACCCAATGTTTTATATATGGAAAACTTGTACTATAGGTCAAAGTGATTCATGTTGATAAAGCAGAGCACAGTTACAGCTCAGAAAAAAATATGGTTCCAAGTCTAGGCTCTGCACATGGTTGGGCAGGGGCATCATTTCCTGTTTAAAATGAAATCCACAGCATTGTAGATTAAGGCTGATCATTTCAGGAGGAAAATGACAATCATGAAAACAGACAAATCAATGGCTCAAGTAGAGTTTTAAAGGAAACATACACACACATACATATTAAAGCAGTTTCTATTTGGTCTCATGTGGACGTCAACTCCTTGAGCATTTGGGAGAGGAGTGGAAATGTGCTTTTTGCTTACGCAAAGCTGTGTGAGGACTCTAAACCTTCCACGGCTATGAAATGAAAGAGAAGGAACTAGGAATTAATGATATCAGGGATGCTAACTGACCCTGACATAAACAAAGCAAATCATACCTCTCTGATTCAAGATATTTTCATATAAGTCATAAATGACATTTTAGATTTGGATGGGGAATGGCTGAATGCCTTATAGGGTTTTGTGATTGTGTGTGTGTGTGTGTGTGTGTGTGTGTGTGAGAGAGAGAGAGAGAGAGACAGAAAGCAATGCTGTCTTATACATTCCATTCCAACAAAATCTAATCATTATTGGTTATTTCTGAGGGATACTTTAGATCCAGGAACATATTGAAATGAGCTCCAGTTCTCCCCAAAGTTGAAACCCCAGAAAAGACTCAGAACCAAAACAATTTGGAGGGAGGGCTCCCCAAACACTCCTGACTGGGTTTCTTTCACCTGAACCAAGGTCTCCACTGTGCCACCTCCACAGGGGCTCTAGGGGTGAGGAGTAGCTCTTACCAAAATTCCTGAGATTTTCCCCCAGTACAAAACTGCATTAACAAATGAGGCCACATATGTGTGATGCACTATACAAGGCATCTTGGGATTCTTCTGGGCTGAGGAGAGAGCCAAGAAGGGATGGTGGGAGGGGGCTGATGACTGCATTTAATTCAACTCGGACTTGATGCCAGCGGTTTCTTGCCTGGACTGAATGAGAGAAGGCTGTTTCCCATTCCCTTATTCTCATGTCTCTCCCTTACTCCTGGATAGGATAATTTGGGCTAGGGAGTTTCAAAGTTGACTCCACTGAACTATTTGGATACAAATGGTATTATTTATATGCTTTGAGAAACATTTGATTACACTTGGTTTGAGGCAACTGAGACATCTGCATGGAAGAACAAACATTCGATGAAAATGAATACCAACTTTTTCAGAAGATGGGTCCAATTTTCTCTTACAAAATCCCATGCTAATTGCTGCCCCTTTGGACGTCTGGCAATCGCATGAAGGAGAGCTGCCAAGTTCTGTGTCTTGATAACCTTTCCTTCCATTCCTAGTTCAATTAACCTGAAGAAAGAAAAATAATTTGTTTCTAAATAGTAGGTATTATGTACATGGACATTAACTCAAGCCACCAATATATTAAAAGAATAGAACAGAAAGAGGCATGATAAAAGTATAATTACCAATTTTTTAATGTTCCAATTAAACTTTTACTTTTTTAGAAATAATTTTTATTTTGTTCCTATCAAAAACATTTACTTATTATTTCAAATAAGTTTGATTAGCATCGTTTACACATCTTATATGCAAGAATGTATTTTTACAACAATAATTTTTCTTCAAGTTTCTGAAGATAAAACATAACTGCTTGTCTAGTATCAATCATATGATTAATAACTAGGGAATACCTGTTTTCAATATTTGCATTTTGTCAATATATTCTTTTCTGAAAGTAAAGTTAAAGCCTACACATTCTGATTCAATTATCTTATGCCTTTAAAACTGGTGGCTGAAGTTTTAGTGACTTCACTGAATTTGTGTCAGTTTACTTATAACAATTTAGTTAAATTATTGAACTTACTTCAGTAACTTTTCCTGATGCTTGCTCGTTGACAAAGCATACAGAATTTTGTTTTGTTCAGCACTTGACATTGACAGTTCATATTGCTCTAAAAGGTAATTCCATCCTGCTGTTGTCTGAGCACCCACAGAATACACAATCTTTAAAACATCTGTTGGTATACTGTAATATCAAGCATAAAAATGAAGAAAAAGTTTTATGAAAGAAAAACTTTTTTTCTTATGACAATTTTAAGTCCTATAACACAATAATCTCTGAACTGCTTTCAGTACTCAATGTATTAAATCTTTTTCTCTGCCGAACTCTTATAAAAATATTTCATGTGCTTTTACTCTGCAAATTATTTGTGTTTTATCTCCTACTGATGATAAAATGTTAGCAAGAAAATAAGCATAAAATTTTAACCTACTCTGAGGTGAAAATAGAAAGTTGATGTAATCAACAAATATAAAAGCTTTCTGAAATACAAAACTACTGGTTTATATAAATTCTATCATTTAGTGGCCACTATTGGTGCTATAAGATTTTTTTTTAAGATGATTACTTGATGCTTTTTTATCACCAAGTTGAAGGCATTTTTTTCTTTTCTTTTTTTTTTTTTTTTTTTTTTTTTTTGAGGTGGAGTCTCACTGTCGCCCAAGCTGGAGTGCAGTGGCGCGATCTGGGCTCACTGCAGGCTCCGCCCCCTGGGGTTCACGCCATTCTCCTGCCTCAGCCTCCCGAGTAGCTGGGACTACAGGCGCCCGCCACCGCGCCCGGCTAATTTTTTTGTATTTTTAGTAGAGACGGGGTTACACCGTGTTAGCCAGGATGGTCTCGATTTCCTGACCTCGTGATCCGCCCACCTCAGCCTCCCAAAGTGCTGGGATTACAGGTGTGAGCCACCGCGCCCGGCCATTTTTTTCTTTTCTTTCTTTCTTTCTTTTTTTTTTTTTTTTTGAGACAGGGTCTTACTCTGTTGTTCAGGTTGGAGTGCAGTGGCGTGATCATGGCTCACTGTAGCCTCAGCCTCCTGCACAATCCTCTTGCCTCAGCCTCCTGAGCAGCTGTGATTATAGGCACATAGCACCATGCCTGGCTAATTTTTAATTTTTTTTGTAGAGATGGGCTCTCACTACGTTGACAAGGCTGGTCTCAAATTCCTGGGCTCAAGGGATCTTCTTACCCCTTGGCCTTACAGGCATGAGCTACGGCACTTGGCCTAGTTGAGAGCATTTTCTGAGGCCTGTCTGGGAGTCATCTGACTCTCTAGGCCTAGTGAGTCTTAATTTGGTACAATTCATTAGTGTCTAGTTATTTTATAATTTTTTAAAACTGTTAAGATGCAGTGACATGATTTTCTGTCCTTCTACAAAAGACACCACTATTTTGATTTTTATTATCTTGAGGACATTAACCAGTTTTTATTCTAAGTGGGCATATGACT
The DNA here is from genome assembly GCF_028858775.2 of Pan troglodytes. Taxonomy (NCBI): domain Eukaryota; kingdom Metazoa; phylum Chordata; class Mammalia; order Primates; family Hominidae; genus Pan; species Pan troglodytes. The sequence continues at coordinate 94,585,682 of NC_072402.2, read as the reverse complement.
TTTTAATCCCAAATGTCAACGGATCAATAAGAACTGTTATTGATGTCTCAGAAAAAACACAACACAGAGCATTGAGGAGGGAGCCAGAAATTTGCATTTGTCACAAAGTGACCATATGGTAGAGATTGTACTAGTCTCCATACATCTTATTTAACTGTCAAAAGCTACCCTCTGAGATAGTTATTATCCTGATTTTTTTAAAGCGGAAATAAATCTCAGAAAAGTTAAGTAACTTGCACAAGATGACATAATTTGCCATTTGCAGATGGGATTTAAACCTATGATTCTAATGCTTTGGCTACTTCCTCTATACTATATGTACTTAAATACCCCAAGTGACATTTGAATAATATAATAAAGATCAAATAATTATAATACATATTGTTTTCATTTTAGTGTATTTTGCTGAACAACTTTATAACAATTGGTAACAAACACATTGTAAGCTTCTTGAAGGTAGGCCACATGGTTGTTTTGTTCACCACTTTATCCTTAGCTCCTACAGCAATACCTGGCTGGCATAAAGGAAATGTGCAACTAGTTACATTTCAAATCCACAAATGAATGAATTAATCAATTAATCTATGTAAAGAAATTCTTCATTAAAATTCATACTAGCAATGTTGGAGTTTAGAAAAAACCAACAATATTTAATCACATATTTTTGATTGTGAGCATAAATAAGTTTACCTAGAATATTTTCATAGGTATATTCAACATGTTGAACACTTATATCTACTGTAGGTGGGTTACTGCAGGTTAAGATTATCTTTCTTGTAACTAGCATAAAGATGAAATAATAGTATTCTATTTTGTATAGGGCAGTAGGATGTTTACATTTTAGCTTCACTCATACAACCCATTGAAACAGAAACAAAAAGAAGAGAATAATAGATTTAAAAGGTTTTTTTTTAAGTTTTTTTTTTTCTAAAACTGATTTCAGGCTTGAATCCCAACAAGGAAAAAAAGTCCAAAAAGAAGAAAACTTGAATTACTTTTTTAAAAAGAAGAATTCAAGAAAGGATTTCAAAAAGCTCACAGATTTAGTTATAGCGAGAGAAGTTATGATACCATCTTATAATAATTTGGCACAGGAAAAGTTTTTTTTTTTTTTTTTTTTTGAGACAGGGCCTTTCTCTGTTGCCCAGACTGCAGTGCAGTGAAGTGATCTTGGCTCACGGCAACCTCTGCTTCCCAGGTTCAAGCAATTCTCCCACCTCAGCCTCCGAAGTAGCTGGGATTACAAGCGTGCACCACCACACTTGGCTAATTTTTGCATTTTTAGTGCAGACAGGGCTTCACTATGTTGGCCAGGCTGGTCTTGAACTCCTGACCTCAGTGATTCACCCTCCTTGGCCTCCCAAAGTGCTGGGATTATAGGCGTGGGCCACTGCATCCAGCCAGCACCAGAATAATGGACACCATTACATTTCATGGTAGAGACTGTACTAGTCTCCATACATAGCACTTACAATGTGAGAGCATGAAACAGGGTTTGTAATGCCCAGCATGTTTTTTTTTTCTATCCTCACTAAAAGGTTTTAGACCTAATGTCTTGCTTGATCAAAGACTTTTACATCAAAGAGAAAAGAACAAAGGGTAGGACAGAAGTCTACATCTACTTTAATTTTCCACTGGATTCCATCCACTGAGAGAAGAGTTCAGCAGCTTTCTGGATGCAAGGAGCATGGTTCAGGTCACAGGCCAGCTTCAAGAGAGCCGAGCGGAGCATCCTGTCCCAGACTGAGCCCTTGTCACTCCAGCTTTGCCTGTCAATCACTGGCTTAAAATACTGAAGAAGGTAACGCTGCAGAAAATATGAGATGGTTAACAGAGAGGCTAAATTTAGTCCTTAACACAGTTCTTGCCCATCTAAAGGGCTCAACTCTAAACTTTCTGCATCTTTCCCAATCTTTCCCCAAACAGTGTATCTTTGTATTTCTCTTATCTTTTTCTGGCTCTTACCCACCATACTTAGGAAACAGTTTTTGCATTTAAACATGGTTTAATTTCCTATCTGAAAGGGGAATATCAATGGATATAAAATAAAATCACCTTTAGTAGAGATGTTTTGCACATGATCCTGGTATCTAGCTCTTAGGATTGGCAATGGTAAAGAACAAGGGTCATTGACCATTACATGCTATCAGTCAGTCCCCCGAGCTGCTCCAGATTTAACCTCAAGGACTTCACACAAAACAAACTGAGCCTGACTGATACTCCAGACACTGTGTATTTACTTAATACATTTTCTAAAAGCAACACAAACCTTGAGGTTTTCAGAGATATCTGAAATATTCCTTCTGTCCATCATGTGGTAAAACGATTCCAAGTAACTCAGACCTTCGAGAAGTGCGGGGCTGCTTGTTTCATGTTGGAGGTAGTAAGTCATGTCAAGAGCTTTGTCTAGGGTCAGTCTCCCTGCACTGAAGTATAAAACAAATGTCAGTGGTTTGTGCATATCTTATAGTTTTTAATATTTTTAACATTAAAACAAATATGAAATAGAGAACAATAACAGAAGTAGGTCATTGTAGCTGGACCATTCAGTTTAAATCTTAGCTCTGCCACTGACTAGCTGAGTAATCTTGGACAAATTACCAAACCTCTCTGGACCTATTGCCTTCTTTATACAATGGGGATAATAATACTGTCTTCCTCATAGGCTTGTTGTGAGGATTAATGACCTAATATTTTAAAAAGCATTTAGAATAATGTCTACCACATAGCAAAAGGTTAATAAATGAAATAAATATTAGCCAATATTAACATTTAGTACCAAATAATATCAAACTTTTTACACATGATTTCATTCTCTAATTGCTTCATGTGTGGGTTTGACTTGTTTCTCCAAGTACATTGGGAACTTTGAGGACAGGTGCCATGTCTTGTTTTTCTTTGATGTTTGTCCTTAATCCTATCAGAGAAGCGGTAATCATTGTGAATAGGACAAAACAAGTATTTTCATCTTTTTAGATTCTAAAGTTACATGCCTTCTCTACGTTTTCTTCTAGTGAGAAGAATAAATGACAGGTTTATTATTCTAAGTACAAAATGCTGGGGCATCTTCTGTAGAGGAAACGAACGATTATAACCTCACTATTGGAAAGTGCTCCTCAGGTGTGTTTCTGGGAGGCTATGTTGCACACAGAGTCTATAAGCCATTCTTGTGAACACCCAACTCCCAGAATAACACAATCGTGTGATGTGGAAACTGATTCCAGAACAAAGGGTGTCTCCTCTGGGCTTATCATTAACATAATGCTCTACCTCTTCTGGGCTTATACATGTTTTAAATTCCTGTCTAAAAAGAGGGAACAGAGACCAGAAGGAAATGAAAAAGAACCAACTTTTGTTGTCCCTTTAATCTTCTCAATCATGATGACTTGCTGCTTTAAAACAGACTTATGGAAATTTTTTTCAAAAATTTCACCTGAAGACGGAAGGCTGGACCATATACTCCATGATTCTGTGGTCTGCCATATATATATATATTTTTTTTTTTGAGACAGAGTTTTGCTCTTGTCACCCAGGCTGGAGTACAATGGCATAATCTCAGCTCACTGCAACCTCTGCCTCCCGGGTTCAAGCAATTCTCCTGCCTCAGCCTCCTGAGTAGCTGGGATTATAGCCATGTGCCACCATGCCCAGCTAATTTTTTGTAGTATTAGTAGAGACGGGATTTCACCATGTTGGCCAGGCTGGTCTTGAACTCCTGACCTCAGGTGATCCACCCGCCTCGGCCTCCCAAAATGCTGGGATTACAGGCATGAGCCACCTGGCCCAGCTAGTCTGCCGTATTAAAAAAAAAAAAATCCACAAAATGTTGCTACTCCTTCCCACCTGTGTGAGCAGCACAATACCTGGCACAGTTGATACCTTAGCATCAGCAATAGGCGGAAATGATATTCCAGGGCCACAATTTTAAGAAGAATATTTGACATATTAAAACTACTTTATATTAAGCCAGTTTTTCTTTCCAGCCCAGCCTAATTGATTTCTTACTAAAATCAATGCCATTATTAAAAATATTTACTTTTATAGTTGCCTATTTCTTTTAATTTTAATATTTATTCATAAGGGACTCCTTTTCTTTTTATATAGTTACCGAATTGTTTAATTAAAAAATCTAAGTCCTCATTACTAACCCTATGCTTCAAAAAATGCATAGAATGTTATCTGAATGTTTGTTTAGCTTAAAGAATAAAACATATATAAACATAAACCTTAGCTCAACAGTAAAAGTCCACACCTACTTACTTGTATATGATTTCAGCTAGATTGTACCTTTGAGAAATAACATCATATTCTTGAAACACCAATTTGGGTTTTCTGTTTTGTTTTGTTTTGTTTTGTTTTGTTTTTGAGATGGAGTTTCACTCCTGTTGCCCAGGCTGGAGTGCAATGGCACAATCTTGGCTCACTGCAACCTCTGCCTCCCGGGTTCAAGCGATTCTCCTGCCTCAGCCTCCCAAGTAGCTGGGAAGGCACCCACCACCATGCCCAGCTAATTTTTATAATTTTAGTAGAGACAGGGTTTCAACATGTTGGCCAGGCTGGTCTTGAACTCCTGACCTCAGGTGATCCGCCCGCCTTGGCCTCACGAAGTACTGGGATTACAGGCGTGAGCCACTGCGCCCAATGTGGGGTTTTCTTTTTAAGGTGTGGGACTAAAAGAAACAAATATAGCTTTTTCTATAGGCAAATTGAAGTTGTCATTTCAATTCCACTCAACTTATCCAAGACCCATGTCTTTAAATTACATTTAAAATGTATGAAAACCGAACTAAAATAAATATCAATTCTTGCATCAAATTCTCTCTCCATGCTGGGTGCAGTGGCTCACACCTGTAATCCCAGCAATTGGGGAAGCCGAGGCAGGAGGATTGCTTGAGCCCAGAAGTTTGAGACCAGCCTGGGCAACATAGGCAGATGCCATCTCTGCCAAAAAATTTAAAAATTGATTGGGCATGGTGGTGTGTGCCTGTAGTCCCAGCTACTCAGGAGGCTGAGGTGGGAGGATCACTTGAGCCCAGGAGGTTGAGGCTGCAGTGAGCCATGATCGCACCACTGCACTGCAGCCTGAGTAAAGCCCTTGAAGAAGAGCAAAGCCCTTGAAGAAGAAGAAGAAGAAGAGGAAGAAGTAGAAGAGGAAGAGGAGGAGGAGGAGGGGGAGGAAGAAAAAAAAAGAGACAGTGTCGTGTCGTGGTTAAGAGAATGGCTCTGGAGACAGCCCTTGGATAACAATGTCTTGTCCACTAAAGAATTAAATAGTATCACCTCTTGTAAAGATTGATTTACACTGGGTGTGGTGGCTCATGCCTGTAAACTGAGCAATTTGCAAGGCTGAGCAGAAGTGCTTGAGGCCAGGAATTCAATATCAGCCTGGACAATATAGGGAGACCCTGTCTCTACAAAAAAAAAAAAAAAAAAAAAATTAAAAAGAAAAAAAAATTCTGTCTCCAAACTAAATATGATCACTATTGGTTCCTTTAATTCTTTTTTGTTTGTTTGTTTTTTGAGACAGAGTATTATTTGGTCACCCAGGCTGGAGTTCAGTGGCGTGATCTTCTGGGTTCAAGCGATTCATGTGCCTCAGCCACCCAAGTAGCTGGGATTACAGGCGTACACCACCACACTGGGCTAATTTTTTTATTTTTAGTAGAGACGGGGTTTCACTATGTTGCCCAGGCTGATCTCAAACTCCTGGCTTCAAGTGATCTGCCTGCTTCAACCTCCCAAAATGGTAGGGTTACAGGCATGAGCCACTGTGCCGGGCCTCCTTTAATTCTTAAATTGAAGTTTCATAAAGCAGGGAGGAAAGTGGTTTATAGCATTGAGAAAGAACAGCAAATAAAAATTATTTATTTTTATCTATTATGAGAGCTTTAAATTGTTTACTTATACAATTACTTTTGTTATAAATGTAATATAAGTAAATATAAACAAATTTCAGAACAACTGGAAATTAGACTCATAATTACAAAAAAACCAGAAATTAGAGAAGGCTCATAATTTCAATACCCTACACACTCAACAATAGCATTTTGAAATAATTCCTTCAGGTTTTTGTTTCCCCTTCACACTTATTTTTTTCATATGTAGTTGCAAACAAACATAATAATACACAGACTTACATTCTGCCTTTTTCTCAACTTCACATTATTTGAAATGTACTTTTCTATGTTGTCATCTCCTCCTCCTATTCATGTCATGACATTTCAAATAATTTGTATTAGATAATACTAATAATGTTAACAGCTGACATTTATTGAGTAAGTACTGCACTTACTGCTTTATCTTCATTACCTATGCAATCCTCCAAACCTTGTATATCGGATATTATTAGTAATAAAGTTTTAAAGACTGGAAAATTTAGGCTTAAAAAGGTTAAAAAAAAAAATTGTCCAAGCTAAAAAAATTAGTAAGTGAAGAGGTAATACTTGAAATCTTCTTGAAATTTTCATATAAAATTTGTATTCTTAACTTCATTAATCTGTCTACTTAGTGAAGAAAAGATGATTGGTTTTCCACCAATGCATCAATAACTGCAAATTTCCTCCTGCTAAATTTAGACAATCCAAGTGGATAGGCTAGAAACAGCAAAAAAGATTTCACAACTACCTAAAAGATTAATTTGCTGAATTGTCAATATTCTCCATTTTTTCCAAGCCTTGCATTGTTAATCTATCTTCTCTTCAGTCTACTCAGAGCTTCTCCTTTGAGCAGGCAAACCTCCTTCAACTAGCAATAGCCTGCTTCTTAGCTCACCTTTCATGCATTCACTTATATGTAGGATGGTGTTTTTCCTAATTTTGGCCTCCAATGACCTATGCCTCCAAGATGTTCCTGAGACCCATGGGACTGAGGATTAAGCCTCACTTCCTCTTTTCTTTCTAACTAGAGGATTTTAGTGTACCGAGAAACTTTGTCTCAGAGATGTCCTGCTGGTCACTTTCACTCAATTTGACCTAAACAAGCTCCTGAAAGAAAATTATATGTCACATTGAGTAAAGTGAGTGCATCACAGTAGTTCTCAGAATAGGGAAAGCTTGCAATGCACAATATACTTCCTGGTCCTCAATTCCCTCCAGCCATTGGTGATCTTGTGACCTGATTCATTCCACACATTATCCTGTTCATGATACATAGAAAAGGAAAGAAAACACTTTGTCCTTCCAGGAAAGTCTAGAGAGGAATGAATGCAAACAGCCATTTATTACTTCATTTCCCTACAAACGTCATACTAATTTCTCCAGTGTAAGTAATGAATAGATTTCATAACAACCCATTTAAAATTATAAAAGTTAAGACTATATTTGTACTTTTCCTTAAGAGATTACACCGGTATTTGGTGTAGCAGCTAATATCATAAATACATTTTAAATGTGGGGTCAAAAGCTCAAATACTTAGAGAGTCCACACTAAGTGAATGAAACAGGCCATTTGGGACTTTGGTGCTTGGGAGAAAGTAGGCCTGGCCTAAAGAGTTTGGCCCACTGCACTCTCCTTTATAGCTATCCTGTGGCCCACAGGATAAAGACCCACAGTTGCCAAATATCATTTTTAAGAGATTCCAGAGGTCAGGATTTTTAGGTAAAGTTCTCCACATTTTAAAATATTGGATTACAATTATAAACACTGTGTGGGTCAAAATACGTTATTAGTGGGTAGTCTTTGGCCTAGTGATCACTGTTTGAATTCCATTCAAATCCATATTAAATCAATGACCAATGTTGAACATTCAATATTGAAGTCTAGCATATCTGGTTACGAATCAGTTATTTCGCATGAAGTCAGAGGAAATGTTGCCTTACCCAACTAGCTGAAACACATCATGAATCAGACCTACTCTGTCCTTAGGTCTGAGAAGTGTGTGGTTCTGATTCAGCTGTGTAATGAGTTGGTCCCATCCATGACCCTCATAGTGAATGATGTAGTAACCATTTGAGTCCACATTAAATTTCACCCAACTGGTCTTTTCAGGTAGATCCAGAGTATCTAAGAGGATAAAATTGGCATAGACATTTTATTATCAACAAACTTATTCAGAACATCTCCAGAACTGTTAGTTTTAATCAAATTACTTATAAATCAATGGGAAGATGAAGTTTGGGGAGAGTCATAATGATATTCATTTTCATAGTTCACTGGATGATTTCTTTTGGAAAGATGGTCTTATTAAATTAATAAATAAGTTAATTCATAGGAATAAGACTGCTGAATTTGTTCTAAAAAATTGTCTATGCAGGTCTAAGAGACATGCAAGGGCCCAGTGAGCCAGATGACTAGCATGATGGGAATTTGGCTTAATTTGATGATGTCCTTGTCTCAAGGTTTAGTCACTAGTCATTGAAATATGTATGTGTAAATAGGTGATCCATTTGTTCATTTTAGTAAAAAAGGACTCCAGGTTAAGCATGACTTTGTGATGGAAAACCTCTCAAATTTTATTAAAAGTGTTTAGAAGAAAATTAAAATTATACTATGTATTTTTAATATGGCATATATTATACTAGAGGGTAAAATTACATTATAATATTCTCTCAACAACTGTGAGGTTTAGTCTTTATTCAACACAAGATGAAAAAATTGAAGCTCAGGATGAGTTTGTAAATTTTCTTAAGGTCACACATCTAATAAGTGAGAGAGTGAGGACTTGAATCCAGAAGCAATCAATTTTAAAGTATGTGCTTTTTTCCACTGAACATTTTTTGCCTTATCCATAACCTGTAAAAATAGATTAGTGGGTATTATAAGACATAAGATAGATTTCTGTTATTTCTTGATGTAAATAATCTGTCTCTAAATGATAAAAGCACAAGAGAACTTCCCACTGAATGAAAAATCCAGATTTTCTTACTAAAAGAGTTATTTTAGTAACATATGGATAAATGACAACTTCCCTCAAATATAAATCTTTTATTGTTAGATTTACTTATTGTGTCGTTCCTTCAAATAGCTCAACACATGTTTAATTTCCACATTGAAATACCTGTTTGGCTAATTAGTTCATTACCTGTCTTTGATTTTAGAATGTGTCTGTGGATCACATTAGAAGAACTCGTGGAGTAGGTCAATGGGATATGCCACAGGTACCTATGACAGAGAGTAAAGATAGTTACAGACCAAAAGAATGCTGCTGTGATTTTTCACATTGTCAGACTCAGACAGACTGTAAAAGGCACCTAAGTACCCATCATCCTTCATACTACCCACAAGTGGTCTTATAAATTTTATAGGCTAAGACTAGCATATCCTTAAGTATGCAAAAAATTATTCCATGATAATTATAAAGGAGCAGCCATATCTACCTAGTCGAACTCTGCCACAAATACTTGTGTCATTTGCTGTCCTAATCTCATACCATAACAATTTCTGCTGTTTGTATGGGAAAGAAAATCCAATATTCCTTTCACATTTTCAAAAACTGCCAGCCTGATGCTGATTCAAATAACTAAACCAAGAACTGAAGTTCTCAAGGCTGATGGAATCACTAAGAATGGTGCTCCTGAACAAAGAAGTCCGGGTTATATGAAGCTCTTTAAATCTTATCAAGTCTACTTTAGGCCTTTGATTCTTATATGGAACTAGCATCCTACAAAGTTGCCAGATGAGCTGAGAGAAAGCTAAGGAAATAACGAGGAAACTGAGATGAGGTAAGCTAGACCTAAAGAAGAAAAGCAGCCACCTCTCCTGCAGGGCCCTCCATTCAGGGTCTTCCTGGAAAACCCCCTGGAGGAAGCGCTCCTGTTGCAGTTGGAGTGAACACCCGTCTTGTTTAACCACCAGCAGGGGGATTCCTTTCTGGAGAGTCCATGTAGTCATCATCTCTTTGACCTCTGCATTTTCCCCCAGAAAGGCGAGCTGAAATGACAGGTGACTATGATAACTCAAGAGAGAGGAGACAATCCAAAGACAGAGGGACAGAAACTTCCATCTCCTTGGATGCCAGAAACAAGGCTTGGGGAACTGAAGACTCGGACTGGTATCTCAGGGAAGGGTAATCCAGGCAACTGGATTAGGGATGGCTATCCCAGGGCTGCTCTCTGCAAATTACTTGAATTGAGGGATATATACAGGATATAGTAGGGTGAATACATGGCAGGAAAAGCCAGTGAAAAGGAGGTTGAGACTGGAGTCTCTTTCCTGACCCCTTTCAAAAACAAGCAAACAAACAAAATAAAACAAACAAACAAACAAAACCCTCAAATAACAGTAGAATCCAGGAGGGGTGGTTTACGAGGGAAATATCTCTCTTTAGGGAAGCTTTAAATATTTCAACAGAACAATTTAATATCAATAGAGGTGTAGTGAATGGAGAACAAAACCTCTGGCTGCTGCACTGCTAGTATGGGTTTCTGATCACTGGATGATGCTGAACCTTCCTTTAGAAAACACAATTTAGGGCCAGGCGCCGTGAATCATGCCTGTAATCCCAGCATTTTGGGAGGCCGAGGTGGGCGAATTGCCTGAGGTCAGTCTGGCCTACATGGTGAAACCCCATCTCTACTGAAAATACAAAAAAATTAGCCGGGCATGGTGGTGTGTGCCTGTAATCCCAGCTACTTGGGAGGCTGAGGCAGAGGAATTGGTTGAACCAGAGAGGTGGAGGTTGCAGTGAGCTGAGATTGTGCCACTATACTCCAGCCTGGGCAACAGAGCGAGACTTTGTCTAAAATAAATAAATATAAATTTATGTAAATATATATTCAGGGGATTACCATGACTCTTCGTTTAAATAAAAAGTTTTCCTTTTTTCCCCTGTGATGACTTTCTTTTGTCTTTCCTGTAGTGATTCTATAACTTCCCAGAGGTAAGGAAAAAGAAAAACATATACTGTATTTCCAAACCTAACAGCATACTTATTTTGGCATTTTTCAGAGCTTAAGGGATGCCAATGCAGTAGTAACCACTCAAAAACATTTTGCCTGAGATATTTTTAGCTAGCAGTGGGGTTGTGGGAAAGCCGAACTATAACAACAAAAATATAGTAGCAACAGCATTGTCCCCCTAACTACCCCAAACATTTCCCCTTCAGTTTTGTTTTAGAGAAAATCGTGGGGGCTCTCTTTCTCTCCAGCTTTTAAAAGGGACAGGTGGGCTACTCTGTATGTCATACTCACTCTAGGTCAGGCTATTCCACAGATCTCTTCTACTCTGTGACTCTCTTTATCCTTACCATGTTACTTGTCATCTTGGGATCCGAATGACAAACTCCACCAGATGTAAAATCACTTTCTAAACAACTCTACAAAACAAGAACAAAAGAACACTGCAATGTAGGCATCATTAGTTGGCTGAACGTGCACATTAGCCATGGATGCAGGCATTTATTAAAAGAGCTATATGAAATAATTCATCCAGACATGATAATGAACATAAAAATGGAAAAAAAGGCATGTTTGCGGTGATCTAGGATAGAAGTCCACAAAAGTTATTTCTTTGTGTTATATATACGCATGTGTAAAGTTTCCTTAAAAAGTTCAATAAAGTCATTAACCGTTCTAAGGAAGAATCAATTTGTTGAATTTTCTATCCAATTCTTCTCTTTCCCTTAAGAAAGGTCCTATTTTATTATTTCATGCTGCATGTTATGTATGCCCCTATTTAGCATGTAGGCAACTCTGTCTAGTACTGTTAACTCTCCCCTGACATATTACAAGTTCTTTGACAGTAGGGGAACACCTTTGTTTACCAAGGTATTCCTACAGTGGCTATCACAACAGCATGTGATGAGTGTACAATATTTCGAACTAACTGGGAATAAAATAAGAATTAAGAAAAGTACCAACTTGGCAATTGACCCTTGAATAACCAGTACTTAAGGGCAACTGCAAATGAGAAAAAATGAAGAATGTGCTAAGGCTCTCAAATGCCTTTAAATGATCTTATGAAAAATAACAGCAACTAATTCTTCTCATTCTCAAGTTGCTATTGACATGTATTAGAATTGACTTTATGTGACACAATGGTGGGCAAGATATTTTCAGTAATTTATTATTTTAATACTACAGGGCCCTTTGGTGTCAGAAGGGAGTTGGTCAAAATCTAGGACCTTTAGGGGAAGATTGATGGGGGACTTTTCTTAAAACTAGGAACTAGCTGTGATATAATTGAATAACTATTGGACTTAGAGTCAGAAGACAAATTTTAAGTACTGATTTTCTCACTGACTTGGTGACTTTGGGCAAATCTGTCCCTTAATATCAGTTTTCTCACTTATAAACACGGAGTAATGATGATTACTTTATCTTTTGAGATGATTATAAGCATGATGTGACAAAAAATAACACAGGAATTTACACTGCTGGCCTAAAATGATCTGGTAATTGCTGGCCAAATTTTCTTTTTAACTCCCACCCTCTACTGCCAGTATGCACACCAAATGATAGATTCTTCTGTGTTGGAGGGGAGCTAAACTGATGTCTACAAATATACATACATGCACACACACATAGCAAGGGAGAGGGAAATGGAGAGGGATGAGAGACAGAAGCAACACAATACTTGGTGCTGAGAAGCTTAAGCGGAAGCATGGAGAAAGAGTGTCTGGACCACTGACGGTGGGTGATGGAAATGGATAGTAAAGAGCATCTTTATATGTTTTTTGTTTGTTTGTTTGTTTTGTTTTGTTTTAAGACAGAGTCTCACTCTGTCACCAGGCTGGAGTCCAGTGGTGTGATCTCAGCTCATTGCAACTCCGCCTCCTGGATTCAAGCGATTCTCCTGCCTCAACCTCCCGAGTAGCTGGGATTACAGGTGCTCCACCAGGCCTGGCTAATTTTTTTTTTTTTTGTATTTTAGTAGAGATGGGTTTTCACCATGTTGGCCAGACTGACCTCAGGCAATTTGCCCACCTCGGTCTCCCAAAGTGATGGGATTACAAGCATGAGCCACCGCACCAGGCCTATAAGTATTTTTGTAAGTAAAAACTATGTATTTGAATATGTCTCAGGATTTTCAAGAAATGCAAGTAAAAAATAGGAGCTGTGAAATAATTTTTGATTGTTGGATTTTGTTTCTTTAACCACAAAATCACACATCAGTTGGACCATAAGTGTGCTTTATAAGGGCACAAAAATATCAAATGAGATAATCAACATGAAAGTGCTTTTTATTCTTTAACTTTGATTTTTTGTTTATTATTAATTATTGTTATTATTATTATTATTGAGACAGAGTCTCGCTCTGTCACCCAGGCTGGAGTGCAGTGGTGCAATCTCGGCTCACTGCAACCTCCAGCTCCTGGGTTCAAGTGATTCTCCTGCCTTAGCCTCACGAATAGCTGGGATTACAGGCAAGCACCACCATGCCAAGCTAATGTTTGTATTTCTAGTACAGACGGGGTTCCACGAATTGGCCAGGCTGGTCTCAAACTCCTGACCTGAAGTGATCTACCCACCTTGGTGTCCCAAAGTCTTGGGATTACAGGCGTGAGCCATTGTACCCGGCCATGAAAGTGTTTTTAAACTGTAAACTGCTGCATAAATATTAAACAATATTATTACTGTCCCTGGGACACAAGTGCTTGTAAAAAAGAAAGGATCTCTTCTGTCTACAATGACTTAGGGTTCTTCTAATTACAGGTATGAGTTCTCTGGGTCTAATGGTTCTATAAAAAATTATTTTCTTTGCAGTTGGAAATTTTAAAATATTTTAATAATTATTAGAATCATCTGAATTAACTGAATTTTTCTGCTTTGGCTTTCCTATTATCTACATGAATCCCAAAGACAAAGAGACCATAAGTTATTTAATCAATCATTAACTGCTTATTAATCACTATTATAAGATCAACATATGCTAGGTGCTATCACATTAAAAAAAAGAATAGACACAATTTTTGTTCTTAAGCACATTATCATTATTGAACTAATAAAAACAATAAAAGAGGGTACTATTATGTGGAACAGATTATAAGTGCACTGCTAAGAATTTAGCAGACAGGCAAACGAATGAGGGCTGGAACAGTCTGTAAGGAGGAGGTGAAATCTCAGCTGGATCTTGAAAGTTGGGTGGCATTTGAATTGTTGGAAAGAAGAAAGGGCATTTCAGCTAGTAAAGGCACTAGAAATATAGGCACAATGATCTAGAGATTGAGCAAGATTTCTTCTTATAAGAGAGAAGATTAGTTTTGCTCAACAAATATATACACATTGGGGAATACAGTTGACAACCTTAAAATTTGCCAGAGATTAGGTGTTATATGATAGAAATTACAACATTTTAAAGATTTTAGATCAAGGGAACATAAAAGTGTAGGATTAGTCGTAGAAGAGAAACCAAAGAAAGTCAGGTCAAATAGTGAGCCCCTGGGGCCACCCCAGCGTGACATCCTAGTGTGGTGTTAGAGGAAAAAGGGAAGTGCTGCCTTCTATAGACCATGACAACATAGCAAGCAGAATAAATATGGTTGACTGACAATATATAGCTATTTATAAACATTCACAATTATTCTGTTACTTTCTAGATTAAATAACAGTCTATCATTACCCAACATATGACTTACATTTGACAGACTGCTCCACAAGTCATCATTCTTAGCATTTCTATAGCTGAACTTCTTTAAGTACTGAATTATTCCTTTCTGGAATTTCTCCTCACCCAGAAAATCCTTGAGCATATTCAAAATACAAGCTCCCTTTAAAAAAAAAACAAAAGAGTTGAAAAAAGAGATAAAGAAAATGGTAATATGGTATGTTTTTAAAGGAAGCTTAAATTTTACGGAACATGTGTGATGTCTGAAAAGTGAACAAATAACAAGTGAAACAAGTAGCAGGAACTGGCACCAATGACTTAAACTGCTGATTCTATAGTCATTATTACATTTCTTCTGAAAGCAGAGCTTCCACCTGCACGTGATATTTACTACCTTGTTATAGGAAACTTCATCAAACATTTCCTGTATTTGAGTCGGGGTTTCCGCTGGTTTGGAGATAGGGCGGGATGAATTCAATGAATCTTTTGTAATTACTTCAAAACACACATTCAAAAAATAGTCATCCTAAACAGGGAGAAAAATGTTTAGTTTTAGTTTCTATTTGACACTGTAAAAGCAATAGAAAACATAGTAGGTTTAGTAAGATGTTCTTAGAGGTAAGATTTCAATCGATATTTCTTGGGAGATGTTTCTTTTCTTGTATGTATTCCCCTTTGGCCAAAGGGGAATACATCTTTTTAAAGTTTCTCTACTTTAAAAAGATACAAATCCAATATTCCTTCAGACATTGCCTGAATGTTTACCATGTACCAGCCCTTGAATACAGAAATAAAATAATGGTTTCCATTTAGTGAATACTTGTTACGTGCCTAGACCTATCATCTGCAATCCTGTCAACACCTCTGCAAGGGAGATATGGTATATGCATTTTACAAATAAGAATATATAAAGCTTTGGCATTAAGCCACAAATTCAGTACATACACAGTAACAAGAAGAGCCTAACTTTGAATCCATGTCTGTCTATAGTGTACTGGACTAAATATATATCCCAAAGACCTAATTAACCATTACTAACCACCTTGATATGCAAATTTGTGTAGTGTTCAGACCACTATATTCGTTTTTAAAAAAGACGTACCTGAAGAAATCCCTTCACACATTTTGGGGAAGCCAGCAGACCCTTTGGAAATTCTAGAAAAGTACACCCCCAATGATGCTGATTTCAGGTTACATGCCGAGAACTCTCTATAGTACCTAGTAGCCATGGGCATTCCTGTGCAGATGTATACAAACAGTGATGTTCTTTCCTCTCAACCCACATACACAGTTCTACATTTGTATTAGTTTGCCTTCTCTCTTTACAGACTTTGGGGTGACAGATTTATGTTGATTGTTTTCTAAAACCTTCAATGTTTCATCCAGTTCTGTGATCTGTTTCGTGTATCAAACAAAATGCCATATGTTCAAAAACCACAACGTTATGTAGTTTTTCTGTTTAACATTCACTTGAAATTTTAATAGTGAATTGATGATTCTTTACACCATATAGTATGATACACAGAATTGTGAACTTACAAATTGCAGCTCTGGATATGTAGCATTAACAGCGATAAGTTCCATGTATTTTGCAAAACCCTCATTAAGCCAAATATCATTCCACCATTCCATTGTGACCAGGTTGCCAAACCACTAGGAGGTAAAAACTCAATATTATTAGAAGTTAAACAAATAAAAATTATTAACTTTAGCAAAAAAATACAATGGTTACTAACTTTTTTTTTATTAGTTAGGATCTCTCTTCTCTCTTTGCTACCCTTTTCTCTCTCTACAATTTTCTTCTGCTGATTTCCTTGCCTTCTTATTCTCACCACCACATTTTTGCTTGGTTTTCTTTTTTCTTTTTTTTTGTGTGTTCTCAATGCCCTTAACTCTTCGACTTTCATTCTATCTGCCCAACATTTCCTAGTTATTAGATTTAATATTAAGAAAGAAAATGGAACACTTTATGGAGGTAGTTTTTTTCTTTCCTGCCCAATAAGAACAATCTCACCTTGTCCTTGATATATGATGATGTTCAAGGGAGAAATATAAATCCAAGTGTCCTGGGTGAAGTTATCTTTTTATATTAAGTAGCAGGTACTTAGGAGAATCATAAGAATTCATTTAGGGCTCTCAGGTTGTTATATAATATTACCGAAGAGCAAATTCAGTTGTTAACCTCTGCCCCTGACTTACTTCAGTGGGCCACTAGAAACAATAAAGGTCTAAGATTTAAAAAATATATAAATCAAATAAAAAGGATGCATAAAGATAATTGACATATTTACCCTTTACCTATATTTGATCTGTATTATGCATTTTAAATATTACTATTCTTTTATGTGCTTTTATGTTTTATTTATTTAGTTTATATGCCTAATACTGCACATCTAGTGTATGTCTCTAAGATTGCAATCTCTAGACGGACCAAAGCTTCAACAATAAGATTCTAAGATTCGGAAGAGCCTGGTTATAGTTACAGAACAGAAAATTATAAGTCTGTAGCTTCTAGAAACAGTTTAAGCACTATTCCTTTTCTGACAGTCTTCAGATTACTTTACAAGTGGGCAGCAATCTTCTGAAGGGCATTCATGGAAAGGGAGAGGTGTTTCCTCAATTTGAAAACCGGTGAATATAAGAAGTACAGGATAAACTGATTCTAGCCACTTTACCAGTTAGCAAGACTAGTTTATTCATTCATTCAGTAAATACCTACGGAGAACCTACTGCGTTCCTGGCACCATGCCATATGTTAGAAATACAAAGATGTATATAATATAGCCACTGCCTCAATACAAATGATGGAAGTCAACCAGTAGACAAATAAATACAGTAAAGCAGGTGCTAAGATCAATGTCTTTGCCAGGGACAGAGGGGATTCCAGGAGGAAATGATCAGTTTTGCCAGGACAGTGTTCATTTCCTGAGCCTTGTAAATAGTACTCAGGTATGCTGAATATCAGGTAGTAGGAGCAAAGGCAGAGTGATACAACCTGGCATGTTCAGAAAATGGCAGGTAATCTTGGATAGCTAAAGCTTAGGTGTAGGCAAGAGATGAGGCTGGAGAGGTAAAAAGGATCTGGGTCATGGGAACCTTGTATGCCAAGCTAAGACAGTTGGCATGAGGGAATCTTTGCCAGGGTTATGCACAGAGTGACATGTTAACATGGTAATCAATGGGAAGACAAAAAAGTGGGGGCAAAAATTCCGGTGCTGTTTGCTGCTTCAGCACTTGACTGCATCTCCGTGGAAGAGAAGCTATTAAAGGGAGGGCCAGAGGGAGCATGGAGCCTCAGAGGTAGAGCTCACAGAGCACTTCCCTACAAACAATTGGCAGAAAGATTAGAAATCCCCAGACTCAGTTAAGTGCTTTAGAGCTCCTGGTGACTCATGATCAAAACACCTAAAATGCGCCAGTGGGGAGATTTTGAACCAAAGGAAGCAGCCCATGTGTTCTCGAAGCACAGTGTTGAGCATGGCTCTCTGTGTAACAGAGTATTTAGTTCACTGCTTTAAAGAACAAACAGCTCATTATTGTGGTGACGATAAAGGATAAAGTTAAAATGTTTTAAATAAGAGATTTTACCAGATTCTACAACAGAATGATATTTGCCCACTTGGTGAAAGACAATTTTGGTGACTTTAATAATTTACTGCGTTACTGAGAGTTTTCAGAAATGAAATAGAGGGAATAGTCTCCAATATCTATAGACCTAGTTTTACAATTCCACATTTGTATGTAATACAGTGTTGATAGATGGCCCTTAGATAAGTTATTTCGCAAGGAATAGTAGTATTTCTTGTAGATGTAGTGGCCATTGTCATCATCATTAATAACTAATACTTATTGAGTGCTTACTATGTGATCCGCACACTTTCCCTATCCATAATCCTCACAACAGCTTTATGAAACAGAACTATTATTAACTTAATTTTATAGATGGGGACACTGAACTTCAGAGAGTTAGGTATGTGCCCAGGATCATCAACCCATCAAATTTCACTTGAAGTATTTCATTATGGCCATGTAAGCACAGGTTCCAACTGAAGGAAGAGTGATTTTGCCCTAGATTGGAATGCCAGAGTACCAGGGGATATAAGGAGAAATATTTTTAGTAGAAATCTTTATTTGTAAGGTTTCCAATTCTGTGCTTCATGTGTCTGTATAGTCACTTCCCTTCTTTTCCCAAGTGACATTTGAAGGCTTTGCTTTGAAAGGTTTTAGAGGATAAATTTAATGGCTACTTCTCGTAATAAAATTCCAGTATGCACACCACAGTTCAGAGACTGAGTACTGTGCTACTTGTCATTGTGTTAGGTTTAGTAGTCTCTAAGTTCCCCTCTAGAGGTAAATGAGATGATTTATTTTGTTTCAGGAAGATTGGTCGTGTTCTATATAATGTTATTTTGAACTGATATCGAGATAATGTCATGAGTGCCAAGTACCTGGTGCGCCAGTTCATGGGCTATGACTCTGGTGACCCACAGTTTATCGGAAGCAGAAGAGGTCTTGGGGTCAAAAAGCAGTGACGTCTCCCTATATGTAATGAGGCCCCAATTTTCCATGGCTCCAGGTGCAAAGTCAGGAATAGCAATTAAATCTAAGAAATAAGAACAACCATACTTGAGTTTTATGGCTCCCACACCAGAAATAGAATTTGCTCTCTGCTCAAATACACTATGATCCTTTAAGCATAATTAAGCAGACTCTTTGAAAACATCAAGAATATCTTAACATTGACAGGGTGTCTTATAGTTGCGCTGAAAATAATCAGTGCCCATTATCAAGTGGAATAAGTTGTACAAAGAGTTTTGTAGATGAAGTAACATATGGACATTTAACCATTTTCTTCCTGAAAGTGCTGAACTCTGAAAATATTTTGGGTGCCTTACTGCCAAGAAAATAATTTATTTAAAACAATCATATTGTGTTTTATGTTAGTACTGCTGAAAACTTTAAAAAGGATATCAAATAATTTCTAATATGTTTGAGATTCATCAAAACGTATAATGAACTCATTTTTAGAAAAAACAAAAAGATGCATGATTTTAATTTCAGGAGAACACCTCTTAGGAGCCATCTCTATAGTCAATATTTCGATTGATATTTCTAGCAAATATAGCCTCTATTATGAGCACATGTCCTTCTAAGACAGCAGAGGAAAAAAGCTCTGGGAATTGATTCTGACTTCAATTTCCTTTTCAACACTGATATTTCCTCTACTTCTTAAGAAAGTGTTGTGGGGGGAAAAGGTGCAATCTAATCATTTAAACAACTCAGGTATAATGCACTAATTTGCATTACGTGTGTGTGTGTGTGTGTATACCATATATGTGTGTGTGTGTGTATATATATATATATATATATATACCGTATATGGGCATATATATATATATATACACACACACACACATATATATATACCTGTATATGTGTGTGTGTGTGTATATATATATATATATACACCGTATATGGGCATATATATATATACACACACACACACACACATATATATACCTGTATATGTGTGTGTATATACATATATATGTACCTGTATATGTGTGTGTATATGTATATGTGTGTATATATATACACATATATATACATATATACATACATATATATATACACACACACATATACATATACAGGTATAAATGTATGTGCATGGTTTACTATCCTTTGCTAATGATTTCACGTAGGCTAAAAAATTTCTGGCTAATATTTAGTCTTTGAGTTCTGCTAGCTAAAATGTTCTGTTTAGCTGGAAAAAAAGATAATTTTTTAAAAGTTTGAAATGAACCAAGTCACTTGGCTTATAATTACATTGTCTGGAGTTAATACTGGTTAATTCTAGTACATTAAAAACAAGTATACATAACACAATCGAAAACTAAATTCGCGCTAATAAAGATTAGTATTCATTAGCACTTCAAATGTGGGAATGACTTTTCTTCTAAATTGCATTGATGATTTTATAGTAGTGGGACTTATATCTGCTCTATTTTTTCCTAAGCTGCATGCTTCTTTTCCGTTAGTCTTAAAGATATTTCATATGCTCTTTAAGACTGCATTTTTCAAGAACAACATTAATATTGTTGATGGCTGTTGTTAATCTTTCCTTGACTTTTGATCTAAAGTACAGCAGTGAATTACGTATAAATGGGATTTAGTATATCTGTACTAAAGGGTATATAGAACCTGCACAATAATAACAGAGTAAGACTCAGGAACTACCGAAATAAGCCCCTGGATATAGCTTTTAATTTTTTTAAGCCTGGAACTGTATGCCAATTGATGGTCCCTTTTAATTTATGTAAGGAAAATGCATTGGAGTTGAGGGCAAGAGGCGAAAAAGGACAGGATAAGAAGTATATCCTAAATTCCAAAGGAAAAAAAATGTTTTGTCACTGTCAGAAACCCCAAGCACTAATCTTTATATGCTATGAAACTTTATTCAGTTTTTATATGCTCTACAACAGGGGTCCCTAACCCCGGGGCCGCGGACCAGTACCTGTCAATGGCCTATTAGAAACTGGGCTGCATGGCAGGAGGTGAGCGGTGGGCGAGAGAGCATGACTGCCTGAGCTCCGCCTCCTGCCAGATCAGAGGTGGCATTACATTCTCATAGGAGCATGAATCCTATTGTGAACTGCGCACGTGAGGGATCTAAGTTGCATGTTCCTTATGAGAATCTAATGCCCAATGCTCTGAGGTGGAACAGTTTCATCCAAAAACCATCCACCCAACCTTCGTGGAAAAATTGTTTCCACAAATCTGGTCCCTAGTGTCAAAAAGGTTGGGGATCGCTTCTCTACAACATTCTAAAAATAACGTTTTTTATTTTTTATGATAGAAAATTAAAAGCAAGATAGACTATGAGTATCATCTCATGTAAAGACCTACTACCACAACCAGATGATCTGTTTCCTGCAATTTTTAAAAAATCTGTTCCACAGTCTTACCATCCAACCTCAGTGCCCAATATAGATAACGGATGGAGGCATACTTTTCAGTTCTCTCTCTACATAAACTTTTGAGAACTTTTATAAAAGATTGCTGAACTTGTACAAATAGGGTATGGTGATTCCTCCAGAAATCCCTCTAATTCTAATATGCAATGTGTGTGTGTGTGTGTGTGTGTGTGTGTGTGTGTGTGTGTGTGTATTTTTTTAATGGCAAATCCATTCTGTAATCAATGCTGCTGGGCATAGAAGAGCAGCATGACGGGAGGTGTGTTTCCCTCCCATAGAAGAGGAGCATAATGGATGAGAGCATTGATGTCCGCCACAGGGAGCCACAGCGTCTTGGACACGTGGACCCCTATTTTGAACAGAGCAGTCACTGTGTTCCTTCTTTTTCTCCCCATCTCTTTCCTGGACCCTCTACCTGGCTTCCGTCCCAGCCTCCAGCGTGTGCCCTTTCTGATGAGCCTGGGAAAGAGTTCGATGCAGATATGTTAACGTTAAACCTGATAAAAGAATAGAGAAATGATCCACACTGTTGGGGCATCTCATAAATATTTTATTTTCTACACTCAAGAATCATCTCTGAGGAACAAATTATTTTTTCCTGAGCTAACTGAATACCTCAGTGCTCATTTAAATCACATAGAAAGAGAAAGAGGGAAGAGATCAAAGCAAGTTTTATGAGCAAAAATGCAGACAATAATGTGGAATTTGAACATACCCAGTTTGGAGAGTGGATAGTAGATATCAAAGTACTTTTCGTAAAAATCAAGTAGCTTCAGTGATGCCTGCAAAGCATAATGTGTTTGATTCCGTTTGTCTGGGGATGCATAGATGGACACCTGGGAAATGTGGATCAGAAGAGGTTTTTGAATGACAGCTCCCTGGCATAATTCCATTCCTGATAACCCTCTCACACAGAAAGGCAGACTGCATCTTTTCAAGAAAGTACTAAGATACCATTAAGCATGTTGTCAATAAGGATAAGAGGTTCTGTGAAGTATTAAAGCAAAAGTCAGTCTTGAAAATTACAAACACCCTGAATCTTCTGTTACAATCCATTTCCTCAGTGCTCATCTGTAACTTTCAAATCATATTAACCCATTGTATCATAATCCAAGTATATCATAGAGAGGAACCCACTTGAGTTCATCTCTATGATATACTTTAACACTTGTCAACTAGCTTTCCAAAATGATGACCACAAACACAATTCAAATAAAACATAGGTTTCTTCTAGACCTATGTGGGAAGCCATGAAGAACTTATTGGATCTGCCCTCTGTCAAGCTTGCTTTAAACTAAGAAATGCTCAAATATGTTCAATGGCTCCCCCAAAGAAATTAGCTATCAAGTAGAAAAAATAGAATTAGATTCAAATTTTCTTGCCTTCCAAGTATAGAGCTACTTTTATTCCATGACCCACTTTTATGTTCTGAATTAACTGAAGTCCTTCAAAACTTTTATGCAGAAAAAATGTAAATGGCCACCATTTTTTGACAGTTTACCAGGCACTGTGCTGAATGCTTACATATAAAATCTAATTTAATACTTGCACCCACTCTATGAAGCAGGTGCCATTTTAAAGGTGAAGCAATAAAAACACATAACGATTTAGTAACTTGCTCCAGATCACCCAGGCTGAAAGTTGTAGAGCTGGGACGTGAATCCAAGGAGGCTGACAGGAACCTGTCCTCTGAAGTGCCATACACCTCCTGCACATCCATGTCTATGCATAGACATCCATGTCTAAGTGCAAAGGTGCCATGATGTGTATGTGTGCTACACAACTCATATATCTACATATTCATGAACATAATACGTATGTAAATTGTAATAGATACTTTATACCAATTTTTCTTTTTTTGTTGTTTTATTCTTTTCTTTTCTTTTTTTTTTTTTTTTTGAGATGAAGTCTCACTCTTGTCACCCAGGCTGGAGTGCCTGGTGCAATGTCAGTTCACTGCAACATCCGCCTCCCGGGTTCAAGCGATTCTCCTGCCTCAGCCTCCCGAGTAGTTGGGATTACAGGTGCCTGACACCATGCCTGGCTAATTTTTGTATTTTTAGTAGAGAGAGGTTTCACCATGTTGGCCAGGCTGGTCTCAAACTCCTGACCTCAGGCGATCTGCCAGCCTCCGCCTCCCAAAGGGCTGGGATTACAGGCATCAGCCACTGTGCCCGGCCTATGCCCATTTTTCAAAAGCATTATTTTATAACTCTTTAAAAATGTTTTTAAGTCTATAATTTGGTCCCTTGGGATAAGAAGTTCTTTTTTATTTATTTAATGTGTTCACTGATGTTTGCAAATATTTAACTACAAAGATAATCATTAGGTATTGTTGTAAGTTTTTGCAAACAACAAAGACTCTAAAAATTATAAAGATCTTCTTTCATTGAGGGAAAAAAGTTATAAAAAACAGTTGGAAACTGTCGGGCACGGTGGCTCACGCCTGTAATCCCAACACTTTGGGAGGCCAAGGCAGGAGGATCACCTGAGGTCAGGAGTTCAAGACCAGCCTGGTCAACATGGTGAAACCCCATCTCTACAAATATACAAAAATTAGCCAGGCATGATGGCCTGTGTTTGTAGTCCCAGCTACTTGGGAGGCTGAGGCAGGAGAATTGCTTGAACCCAGGAGACGGAGATTGCAGTGAGCCGAGATAGCATCATTGCACTCCAGCCTGGGCAACAGAGTGAGACTCTGTCTCAAAAAAAAAAAAAAAGTCGGAAACAACATACATGCCCAAAAATAAGATACTGATTTTAAAATCCTTATTAAACCTCCATGCAATTATTAATATTATTTAAAATTTTAAATGACATTCAACTTTTATGGCATATTTTGATAAAAATGGGTTAAAAATAGTCAATATATTATTGTGCAAAGGGTATATATGTATGTGTGTGTGTGTGTATATATATATACACTTTGAAAATTACCTTTACATATATAGTAAGTAAATACTGTTACTATGTACACCCATATATGCTGACATACATATAGAAAATATTTGGAAGGCTTACATTAATATTATCAGTAGTTGTATCTTGGTGACAGGACTATGGATAATTTTTAATTTAGTTTTTTATCTATCTCTTTTTGTAATATAAACATAATACTTTGATAACAATGAAAAACATGAGAAAACAAAAGTTCATTGCTCTCAGGACACTTTTCTGCACTGCGTAGAACGTTAGAACTCAGTCTCACCTTGACCCCTGATGAAGTGAAGCCACTCACAGAGTGGAAATCACAAACTATGTAGGCTACAAGGTATGTACTCATTTTTACAGTAGTTTCAAAGTGATCTTCCAAAAGACCTCCTTCAAGTTCAATTGTCTTAACCTACAGAAAGGAAAAGGAATAATCAGTACTTGAAAACTGGAGTATTTCATAACCATGCCTATGACTTATGGCAGGTGAGTTAGAGGCAAGCCTCATACTCTGAAGGACAATCGATGACCTCCTAGGGGGGCAATGGCCTCTCCTAGTGTTCTGCAGCCTCTCTTACCTCTATTGCTTTTACCCCAACACTCTGTTGAAAACAAAAAGCCCTGCTTTTGAGATCCCCAAAGCACAAAAATGCCAAATCTCATTTTGTTGATTGAAAGCATAAAAATATTACATATTTATATTTTCTTAAAATGCAATAATTTCCAACACTGGCATCAATTCAACTTCTGGGCTTTTAAGTAAAATACCAGATAATGGCCCCTTTCCCTTTATTTGTTGTACAAGAAATACACCCCTGTGGAAAAAGAAAACAGGAAGTGAAACTGAACTAGAGCCTTCACATTATCTTTTAATCCTGTTATGTGGGTGTGAGGTTGGTGTTGTTTCTCAGGTGAGGAAACAGAGACTCTGAAATGTTCACAGAATTGTTGGAGATCACATGGCTAGTTCCACGGTAGGACCAAGATGTGGATGTGACCGTGTGACTCCAAAGATGATGCTCATTCTCTCACTTGCTGCGTGACAGCTTGAGTCATGGTCTTATTTTATCTTTGCTTCATTGATTCAGCAATGAAAGCAGTCAGGCCAAGGAGGTCATTAGTAATTTAAGCTTCTGTCCATCTCCTGAGGAAGCAGAAACTTTTCAGCCTGCAGTCTCGTCAGCTGCATCTATCAAGATCACTGGGTAATGACTGAATTCTATCTTCATTTGGTCTGGGCAGCTTGTCTCAGAGATGGTCTTCACCATGGTACAATGCCCCCAAATACTGAATGGATACAGATCCAATAATCTGAAAACATTTTCTTCAAGCTAGTCACAACTCTTAGACAGGCTCTTCCCCACCTCTATCCCTGAGCCCTTTCTGGGAGTCAGGCTTATGATGATGCTGACTGCAGCTTATTAAGCATGTTTGACATGTTGGATAAGATTACGATTTGCTTTGGCAAGAGAAAATAGCTTGAAGCATTACCATAAATTATCTAGTCTACTTTGATGGCAAATGTTTTTGCTACTAAATTCTACAGAATTTAATTTTGCTGAATTCTATTTGAAATCTATTTCTAAGCTCCAATAAAGAGGAAGGTACTGATAAAATACTGTAAGAAAAGTCAAAGTATATACAGGGCTGTAATTTTTAAGAACTCTATCCAGCAAATTAATTTTCCCCAACAACAGTCTCCATTTTTAGGAAGCTGATTCAACCAGTGTTCTCTGGATATCCACTCCCAGCAGAGGAGATGCTGTCTTATGGTAGGGGCTGAGAGCTGGGGTATTATTGTGGTCTTCTGACCAAACTCAGCAGCAAAACCATTTAGTCAAGTGTGTGGAGGGGTTACTGGCAGAGGCGTGAGGCTGTGAGACTATGGGGAAATGCGTCTGGGCTACTAGAAGGCTGGTGGCAGAGATGGTTCGGAGGCAAATGGGCGTTTGCTATGCTTTATCCCCACCAGATGAAGACGATACAGTCCATGGAGGCTGAGTTTTGTTCAGAAACCTGGAGTGACCCATGTAGATTAACATTGCCTTAAATGGACATGTATGGGGTATTAGTGTAAGTTCTTCCAGGATGGTGATGTAATCCCCAAGTACAAAACACTGACTGCTAGACAAGGATTTAGCTGTTTTCTCAATACCAGCAGAAGTTTACTTGCATGGCAATTGTCACCAGTGAGTGTGTGTTTCCTTACAGGATGAAAGAGACAAATAAGTGTCCAAAAGATATGCTGTCTCTACTAGCACTTGGACCCTGCAGGGTCCCTGAGTTTGAGACCAGGCTGACTAACGTGGTGAATCCCCATCTCTACTGAAAATACAAAAAAAGTTAGTCAGGTGTAGTGGTGGGAGCCTGTAATCCCAGCTACTTGGGAGGCTGAGGGAGGAGAATTGCTTGAACCCAGGAGGCTGAGGTTGTAGTGAACCGAGATCACACCATTGCACTCCAACCTGGGCAACAGAGAGAGACTCTGTCTCAAAACAAACAAACAAACAAACAAAAAACTTGTATAACCACAATTAATAATTTTCATAAATAAATTTAAGAATTACTTGTGAAACTTAAAAGAGGGGATTTCTAAGTTCCATCATAGACTTCTAGATCAGAATTTCTTGGGTTGGGGCCCTGCAGGGTCCCTGAGGTCCTTGCCACTGCAAAAGGGGTCTCTGGACCATCAGCAGTGGCTGGAGGCTTGTTGGAAAGGTAGAACTTCAAGCTTCAACCCAAGACCTCTTCTTGAATCAGAATCTGAGTTTTAGCAAGATTCTCAGACCATTAATCTGAACCCTAAAGTTTGAGAAGTACTGCTCTAGGAAATTCTGAATTTCATCCCTGGCCAAGAAACACAGATTTAAGATACTGTTTCCATATGAACACAAAATATAAATCACTTTGCTTGGGGAAAAAAAAGCTTCCTGTGTAACAATGCCCCAAACAGAATGATGTTAATGTCTAGAATGATTGAAATTATGATGATAGATAGATAGATAGATAGATAGATAGATAGATAGATAGATAGATAAAAACAAATTAATGGCTGAAATCCTGAAAGCAATTTTAAAAAACAAACAAAGACTGAGTCTCAACTTGAGAACAATTTCTAAAAGTTTCTGGAAGTGAACATACCTTTGGCATGTTGGATAGTGCAATATGCCTGCTCTCTCTTCGTATCTTGATTGAAAAGTTGGCTTTGAACAACGGTTCATCAAAGCAAGGGAAAGCCATGCGTGCCTGGGTTGGCTCAAAATCTGTTACTGCAAGAATTCTGTGAAAAGACCCACCCCCAGCCAAAATGCACAAGTGAAATCAAGAAGAGAAATGAATGTGTACATTTAGCAAACAGCTTATCAAACCTGGGGGTAATAGACTTGATTTCTCAAACTGCAATCTTTGTGAATCTCAACTGTCTCTTTGAGGAAAATGAAGGTAAAATCTTATTTAGCAGCCATCAATCATAAGCAATGCCCTGTTTTGGGAATGCTAATTACATTATTTCATTCATACTCAGGTCAAACAAGGATATTGAGGCTCAGACAACTTGAATGACCTTAGCAGGATCCGTAGCCAGTAAATGACTGAAATAGTACACATGTTGTCTACATGTCTTCAAAATTCACTAGGAAATTAAATGTTCAGTACTGTCTCTAAACCTGAAAAGGCCTCAGATAGACATTTGAGTAATTGTGTACATGAGTGATGTCCTAAGTTGTATTTCCAGGAAGCAGATCCTGACTTATTGAGAACATCCTGCCAGGAGAAACAGGTAAGGGAGTGAGGGAAGCAGGACAGGGAAAAGGGAGAAGCCAGTCAAGGGTGCAGGACAGGCAAAGTCCCAGCGTCAGCCTGATTCCCAGGGAGCTCCGGGATGCAAACTACGCCTTCACGTGTCCCTCACTGGAGGCAAGGAGCTGGACTTTCATATTCTTGTACCATTGTTGGCTAATGGTCTGTCTGTGGCACCTGTGCCCCCAGGTACTTCTAGTTCTCTCTGCTTGCCACTCTTCAGACGATGACAGGTATAATAGATATATACTCTGATAAACTTCTCTACCCTAACACCAGGATATGCCTGAAACTGTACAGTTACAGATTTACTCTTTGGACTTTAAGCTTCAATTAAGAAGTGAATTTGGAGAGCAGATTTTGACTGGAAAAGGAGGGGAGAATAGAATAGCTCAAATAAGAGGGAGAGAGAGGTCAGGAGGGAAAAAAGAGAAGCTGTCAGGATATTTTACTTCAGCTTACTTTGTTTCTATGACACAGGCTGGGAAACTGAGGCTAGGGATGTAAATGATTCACTTGTGGCCTCAAGGTTTTATTTGTATTTGGTAGCAGTTTCTGCAAATGTAAAGGAATTCTAACTGGCTGGAATAATTTTCACTCACATGAAATTTTGGTTGTAACAAGTCTACATTGAAAAAACAAAAAAACCTGAATCTTTGTTGCTTACACGATTCATTGAAACTCTACATGCAAAGTGTGATCTTCTGCATCTCAAAAGAACCACTTTCAACTGAATTATTTGTGTAGTTTAGATGAAGAAGTGAGGAAGAAAGAGAGAGAGAGATTCATAAGATTCAATTGACATTGTGCAGTACATTATCATACATGTCAGACCTACTAGGTGACTGAGTATGAAGGGAACTGACTAATTAACCATAAGGAGCATCAGGAATAGCCTGCAATTAATCACGGGAGGCATGCTGGAAAGTCCTACAGCTTTACTCCAAATATCTCCCCCTCTCATCTCCCACAGCTCCCAGAATAGTATCCCTAAGATGTATGTCCTTTGGATGGGGCCTTCGGCATTTGAAAAAAATGAAAAAAGCCATCATTGTTTATGTGGTGCCTTAGTGAGAAGAAGTTGACACTTTTCCTATCCAATACTGTGCTGAGCCTGAAAACAAGCCCCTGAGGATTGTGGCTGCAATGAGGGGAAGTGTCACCAAGGGAATGTGGAAAGAGAGGAGCCTGGGGAAGAGTTGTCCTAGGTGGATGGCTGCAGGCTGTGCAGTGAGCACCCAAGTGGGGAAGGGAACAGCAGCATGTAGTAGACACAGCTAGTCACTTTCCTGATACCCATTTCCCT
The DNA here is from genome assembly GCF_028858775.2 of Pan troglodytes. NCBI lineage: Eukaryota > Metazoa > Chordata > Mammalia > Primates > Hominidae > Pan > Pan troglodytes. The sequence continues at coordinate 94,556,189 of NC_072402.2, read as the reverse complement.
TACTTGGTTCCAATGGAATCCTGATTTTATTCAAGAAGGCAACAAGTCCAGATAAGAGAGTTACTTCTTACAGGCTCCCTTGTGACTTGGTGAGGCTATGACTCATTCTGGTCTAGCTGAAGTCATTGGGTGGGAAATCTTTGTAAAGAGTGTTAGATTCAAGTGGAATGTTTCTTTTTGCCCTTATCTCTCCCCCATGTCCCCCTTCTTCCTGCCTAGAATGTGGACTTGATGCCTAGAGGTGCAGCAATCATCTTGCAAGTATTAGGAAGAAAGCCATAGGATGGCTGAGCAGAAAGATAGAAGGAGCCTGGGTCCTGGATGACTCTGAATAGCACTATAGCAATCTAAGCTGCCCTACTTCTGGACTTCTTGTTGCATGAGAAAAATATGCCCCTGTGTGGTTAAGCCATGGAATTTAGATTTCTCCAACTGGCAATTGAACACAATTCACATAACGTGAGAGTGCACTGAGCCAGACTCCTCTTACCTCCCAGATGGATCCTGGCCCTGGGAAACCAAACCGTCCACTCTATGAAGCATCCTTGATTCTTCTCTTTCCCTCACCTCACATGACCAATATGTCAGCAATCTCTGTTGTTTTGCCCTCCAAAATAACTGCCAAGTTCAATTGTTTCACTCCATAAGCACTGCCACTAGCCTGGCCCAAATTAGCATCACTTCTTACCTGAACTACTGCAATGACCTCCCAAATGATTACTCTGCTTCTCTATAACATACCCTCAACACAGACTTGATCTTTATAAAGCATAAATCACAGCAGAATCTTCCAGTGATTTCCCATTTCATCTGAGTTAAAGTCAAAACTCCTTACAAGACGCCCCAAGGCTCCACATGATCTGATCCCTTTCTCCCTCTTGTTCGCTCTCCTCAGCTCACACTGGCCTTCCTCAACCAATCCCACTTTAGAGCCTTTGCACTTGCCCCGAGATGTTCTCATAACTGTCTCTTTAAAAAAAAACTCAGCTCTCAATTTAAATTCACTTCCTCAACAAACACTTCCCTGCCCAGTCAACTGAATTAGTTTCAATCTCCAGCCACATTTTCTACCTTTCTTGCACCTTGTTTTATTTCATTCATAACACTGGCCAATTACCTTGCCAATTTTATTTATTTTCTTGTCCTGGTTGTCTCTTCCATCAGATCCCACCATTATACATTCAGTGCCTAGTGCAGTGCCTGGCACATAGTATGTGCTCAATGACTGTGACTTGATCAAATTGACTATATTTCTCAATTTTCCAAACTAGTTCCTTGTTTCTGACTATTCGATATGAGTCATGGCTGTTACCCAGGCAATGTATACTTTGTCACTTCCTCTCTCCCAATCCCAGTCTCACTTACATTTCCTTCTGGTCCCAGATGAAGACTCACTTCCTTTGAGAAGCATTCCCTATTTCAGCCCTCTCTGCACTGACCATCTCTTTCCCTAGCACATAAGCATATCCATCATATCAGTCATATACTGGCCTCTCCTCCTAGTTATTCACCCTCTAGCTGTTTATGCCTCTGAGTCCTGTCTTTGCATCTCTACTGTGGTTTCCTTAATGAATGGTAGAGCTTTTCCTTCTTCTGGGTTCCCCATAGTTTACTGGATTTCTCATAAATGGCTGCTGAAGTCTGCTCCTGGCAAAGAGATGTAACTCGTAAGGAAATTATCACAAAAGAATGTAAATTACCTGAGCAAGTTCTTACCTTGTTTCACCACCAAGAGTTCTGTATGTGCTTTTATAAAACCCTTCAAAGCCATCACCTAACTTGGCTTGGAAGTCAATAGCCACATAGTATTTCAGGTGAGGCGTAAGTTTCTCTGGAACCAGCAGTGCAATTTGTTCATGAGCAGGGTAACTCAAAACTTTCAGCTCTTTTCCTGGTTTCATGTATCTTGAATCTTCCTCTGACTGAAGGGTGGCATTCGTGATTTCAAGATCTTTGCTGTGCAAGATGATAAACTGGGTAGCATTGCTGACCAAGACTTCGATCTTCTCAGATGCAACAAAGTCCAGAGAGGTGAGATTGGGGTGGACAAAGAGGTCATAATGGAGGGGAATGACTACACTGGGGAGCCTTAGCTCCTGCCAAGGAAATCGTTCCCCATTGGTGGCTACTGGGAAAGCCCCAGGATCCTCAGTGAAGTGATAACTAGATGGCACTGAGAACTGAGAACAAATGCATATTTGGGGCAAGATGGCTGCTAAGCAGTAAAATCCTCTGTGAATGTTAAACATTGGTTTTCTGTGTGAATTAACCATTGCAGAAGAATGGAACATGAAATCTATTCTCTAGAAGACAAGTTAATATCCAGGCTAATCTCGTAGTTCTTCATGGCACTGCACTGGCTCCAGTTATGTCACATGGGGTCTGAACAATATTTTCAATACATGAATTTAATCTAGAAGAAAAAAACACACTTATAGCATGACAAAAAAGATTTCAATTTACAAATAAAATCTTAAACATGTAAAAAGGTATGTGTGAGTAAGGGAAAATCTGCTCTCTGTCAGAATTAGGCCAAGTATCCACAAAATAGAGCAGAAATTAAGCTGTTATCTGGTTATTACAAATAAAAACCCTTTAGGACTCCCCAAAAAACCCTACCTTAAAATTGAATGTAATGAATTTCTTCTGAATTCTTGTGCAGCGAGCAGAAGGCAGGTGTGTAAATTCATTGCATGTTGAATGTTTTTAACATTTGGTTATATTTTAAATTTTTGTGTATTTATTTATGTTTTAGACAGGGTCTTGCTCTGTTGCCCAGGCAGGAGTAGAGTGTGCAATCATGATCACAGCTCACTGCAGCCTCAACTTCCTGGGCTCAAGTGATCCTCCCGCCTCAGCCTCCAGAGTAGCTGGAACTACAGACACACACCACCACACTCGGCTACCTTTTTTGTAGAGATGGGGGTCTCCCTGTTACCCAGGCTGGTCTCAAACTCCTAAACTCAAGCAATCCTCCCAAACTGTTGGAATTACAAGCGTGAGCCACTGTGACCAGCCTATTTTATTTTTATTCATTTATTTATGTTTTTGAGACGGAATCTCGCTATTGTCCAGGTTGGAATGCAGTGGCACTATCTCGGCTCACTGCAACCTCTGCCTCTGGGGTTCAAGTGATTCTTCTCCCTCAGCCTCCCGAGTAGCTGGGATTACAGGCATGTACCACCACACCCAGCTAATTTTTGTATTTTTAGTAGAGATGGGGTTTCACCATGTTGGCCTGGCTAGTCTCGAACTCCTGACCTCAGGTGATCCACTTGTCTCAGCCTCCCAAAGTGCTGAGATCACAGGTGTGGGTCACTGCGCCTGGCCATATTTTATTTTTTTTGAAAGACAATGTGTCACCATGTTGTCTAGGCTGGCCTCAAATTCCTGGGGTCAAGCAATCCTGATGTCTCAGCCTCCCAATTAGCTGGAACCACAGGCACACATGTAATTTTAAGTGTATGCCTGAAAGTAAACTGTGCAAGATGTCTCTATTTTGTCTTCATAAGTCACAAAGAATATTCTATATATATATTCTATATTCTTTGGATACCAGATATTATTATTATTACTACGAATGGCATTGAACTTCACCTCTTTCAATAACATTATCTGAATGGTCTCGTTTTATGGCTACTGGTGTAAAGGTTGCTGGTCAAGGTAGGTATTTATCCTCAGTTTATTTTCAATATGTCAAAAGCCATGGAAATAAATTTTGAGTTTATAATATTCTTACAGAATTTTTTTTTAAGGTTTGGTTCTTTTCCCTTTACACTACTTTTGAAAGCACAATTAAATCAAACTGAATTTACTACCTTTGTAAATAGAACTAAGTTTCTTTCTTTTCGAAGGGTAAAGCTACAACACATATAAAATTAGGACAAACAGCATAGTTAATTTGGGGGAATCAATTCTTACTGCCACCCTACCACCTGCCTCTACTTACTTCCTTACTGCTCCAACTCAAACCATGAAGGTTTTCTCTGCTACTTCTTCTTTTTATAATCCTTAACAAGTTCTGCAGCATTAATTATCCAAACAATTACTTCAATTTTTCAATTTGCAATATTAATGCAGGTAACAGGTATTCTTAAAGGAACAAAAATAAAATAATATTAAATAAAGATACTTCTCCCTCTTTTTAAAAACAAGCATTAAATTACTGCTACAAATCTCAGTGTTCCAAGAATGTCTGATAAGTACACTCGTAATTGGTCTATTAGCTTGAATTCTGGAGGGTTTAAAAAAAATGGGGTGGCTTATTATGTGGGTCTGAGGCTTTGGAATCAGAGTGCCCAGATTCCAACGCTAATTCCACCAACCTCACCTACGTGATCATGGGCAAAGTTTTTGACTTTTTGAGCTTCATTTATCTCAACCATAAAACAGTGTAATAATTATACCTTCCTCATGCTGGGATGATTAAATGAAATAATTCATGTGAAGAAGTTGGCACAGCACAGCATGGAGCATATAGGAAGTAAGTAATTAGTATTGGATATGAAATTATTATTGAGGTTATAACTTGCATTCAATGGCCAAAATGAAGGAGTAGCTCTGCCCCCACTTGTAGCAGACACTCCTAGAGATGTACTTGATTGATAAGAGTAGAGAGAAAAGCTTTACTCACACAGTCTTTAACTTTAGAACTAGTAGGGGTTGTAAAGGCCAGCTAGTACAAGTCCTTAGTGTTCGGATAAAGAAACAGGACCGGGCACAGTGACTCAGGTCTGTAATGCCAGCATTTTGGGAGGCCAAGGTGGGCAGATCACCTGAGGTCAGGAATTCGAGACCAGCCACACCAACATGGTGAAACCCTATCTCTACTAAAAATACAAAAATTAGCCGGGCGTGGTGGCACATGCCCGTAGTCCTAGCTACTCGGGAGGCTGAGGCACGAGAATCCCTTGAACCAGGGAGGTGGAGGTTGCAGTGAGCCGAGATCGTGCTGCTGCACTCCAGCCTGGGCGACAGAGCGAGGCTCTCTCTCAAAATAAATAAATAAATACATAAATTAAATTAAATAAACAGATGAAGGAACAGGATGGTGACTTCTCAAAATCCACACAGGAAGTCTGAAACAGAATCAGGACTAAAACATAGCTCTTTGCCCTTTGGTCTGGTGGGCTTTCTATTATACTGCACTGTACCTTAAATAGCAATGCAGTGAACAAAACATCCTGGGATTGAAGAGGCAAGAATTGTCACAAACGCTTAGAAAAGACAAAAAAATCTCTGAAAGAGAGTCAGTGCAGTAGAGTCTTAGATCAAGTCCCAGCCTCAACTGCATACACTTTCTAATACAGCCGCGCCCAATTCACCCCGGTCCCCCAGAACCTTGCCTTAGATTACAAAACCTTCTCAACACAGCAGTTCTATACCTTCAGTTCATTATTCTTATTGAAAAATCCTAATTTTAAGACAAACCCAAGAGAAATGTTGGTAAGTTACCTTAAATCATGCTGCTGCAGATTTGACTGAAGGGGAATTTATTTTTGCTTTCACTTTCTGTTCTAAGATTCAGAACTTTGCATGCTTCCTGAGTACAGTAAGTACTAGCTGGTTCATTATCACGCAGGTGTGAATGGAGCTTAGGATAAGAGCTTTATTTCAAAAAGGACAAGAAACTTTTTGTAGAATGCACAAATAAGTGGCTTTGGAGTAGAAGCCAAACCATGGAAAGAAAGGATAGCCAGTGGCTGCCACTTCTGCTGTTATCACCTCCGTTCCCTTGTCCCCAGGGTAAAGCCTTCAGAACATAGTTTATGTTTTTTAGTGCCAAGTTGTTGTCTTAGGAATTGATCTTGAACTTCTCCTTGTGCTGCATCCTCAGTGCTATGAAATCTGACTTCTGCCCATCCACCCCACAAACGTAACTCCGAGCTTACCAAACACCTCCCGGGCAGCTTCTGTGATCTTTATCAGAGGTGATTATTCTCAGCTTTTCCATGTCTGTAACCACCCTGTCTCCTTGGGCACGAGGGGACTGTATCTCACGCTCATCTCTTTGATCTCTCTTTATCTGCCTGTTTGAGTGGGCTTCAACTTCCTCTCTGCTCTGAATATAGGCCTTCCACAAAGATGAAACCTCTGGCCTTTGCTGTGCCCTCTCTTTATCCTTTCCAGTACCCAGATTTAGCATTTATCCCCATTCATCCCACATTGCTCCCATTGTGATCCCTCCTTCAAGGGTTCTGCTGCTGTAATTCCAACAGCCTGATGGACCGACAGTACGTGGATGTCTAACCCTAACCTGAACCAGAACCCTGACAACTCAAATAGTGTTTTCTTTCCCCAGATAAGCACCCTTTGCTTTATATGCTTCCAGCCTTCTTCCATTATCTAGGATTGAACCATATAGTTAGTTACTTTGATTCTGTCCCTCTCCAATTTGTTACCAAAGCCTGTTGATTTTTCCTTTTCTTTTTTCTTTTTTTTTTTTTTTGAGATAGGGTCTCACTCTGTCACCCAGGTTGGAGCGCAGTGGTGCCATCCCAGCTCACTGCAGCCTTGACTTCCTGAGCTCAAATGATCCTCCCACCTCAGCCTCCCAAGTAGCTGGGGCTACAGGCATCCACCACTACACCCAGCCAATTTATTATTATTTTTTTATAGATGAGGTCTTCCTATGTTGCTCAGGCTGGTCTCAAACTCCTAGGCTCAAGTGATCCTTCTGCCTCAGCCTCCCAAAGGATTGGGATTACAGGCATGAGCCACCACAACTGGCCTTTTTGAATCCTTTTCAATCTCTTTCTATCCAACTAAGAAAAAATCCCACTGCTTATTAAAGTAGTCCAGGTCCTCATCCTTCCTCACAATGGCCTTCAATCATGTCTTCCCAGCTTCTCAAGCTCAGCTTCTTGCAGTTTACTTGTACAATGCCACCAGATTAATCGTTTCAACTACTGCTCGACCATGCCTCCCCCACTGCTCAAGATCTTTCCTTGATTTCCCCATTTACAGAGGGGCAAGTCCTAGTGTGGGAACCATAGTGGCCTACTGGCAGCCTATATGCCAACCTATAGTTGTTTTGTTTGAATCACAGTCTATTAAATGGCAATACATCCATACAATTTCTATTGTCAAGTGAAATATAACAAGCTTAGCTCTTATCATGTTGCAGACACTCTTCATAGACTTGTATCATATGCCTTGTCCTGCTGTGGTTTGTGTTTGCAACCTATGTTTGGCCCAATAGCACATGTTGCCATGATTAGATCCTAGTTAAGTCTCAAGCTTTAATTTTTCCACCTTTCTACATTTTATTATTTCAACCTGAAAGAACAAGTCGATAAAGTAGAAGGGGCAGAAAGGAAGGCAGTAGCCTACACCTAAGGCCCGAAGCATAAGACTGAATGGGGTCCCTCAGAGCTGCATTTCATGTAGTGAGAGGGGCACCACAGGAAGGGGGATGGCTGGAAGCCAGTGAGTGGGAAAAAGAAGGGGACAAAGACGACAAAGAAGAGGAGGCCCCAAGGGCTTATCTACGGACTCTAACTCTGCAGGGCGTGGGGGCAGGTAGAAGAGGTATAGGAGGCTGGGAGTATTTCTGTGATATTCCTTGTCACAAGATCCAGCCTAGCTGTGGGTATGTGGGCGAGTGCCTGTGTGTTTTCAGAGCTCTCTCCTGCCCACTGGAACAGAAGTGGTGATGGAGAATGAAGAAACAGGCTATGGAATTGAGCTGCAGAATCCTAGAAGTGAAAATTGAGCCGGATTCAAGTACTTGTAGCTTATTTAAAAGAGTTTCTCAGCAAAATGGGCTCCTAACTTTTCTTTTCTTTCTTCTCTCTCTCTCTCTCTCTTTCTTTCTTTCTTTCTCTCTCTTCTTTCTTTCCTTCCTTCTTTTTTTTTCTTTTCTCTTCTCTTTTCTTTGGGATAAGCTTTGGGAGGTTTATTGCTTAGGGAATTCATGTCTCAGTTTTCCATTTCATCCTGGTCTCTGAATTGTCTCTTACTCAGAGAGACCCTCCTTGTTGGCTCTAAGGCAGTACCACCCCTCCCATCTAAGGCAGTATCACCATCACCAAGGCCTATCCTGTCAGCCTGCTTTTTGTTTCTTCTTAGCATTGGTCAGTTCCTTATACTTCATTATATAGTTGTTTGTTTGTTTTCTTGTCTCCTCACTAGAACATAAGCTTTTTGCAGTAGCAACTCTGCCCTCTAACTGCTGAGTGCCCAGTATAGAGCAGAGCCTGCCATATAAGAGACCCTCAACAAATGTTAGCTGAGTGGGTGAATGCATTTTCAGTGTTTTAGTTTTAGTTTTTGTTTTTTGTTTTTCCTAGATTGCCCAACACTTGCTTCATGCTTCAAGCACATCAGGGTGCTTTCCACTTCTGGATGAGCCAAGTGTTTCCTCAGCTTTTCTGCACCTTCCTCTCCATTGACCTAGAGTGTCTATGGAACACTCAGAGTGTCCCCTGTGTAAACCACCTACCACAAGGTAAATGCCAGCCCCAAGAAGCCACTTTGGAAGTAACACATGCTTCCTTTCCAGTCCCTAACTATAGGCATTTGTTTAGTAGGTCTACTGGCCCTCATCTGAGGCTAACTAGTTTGTGTTTCATTTTCTTCCTCAGATTATCAACTTCAGGCGATGGGCCACGCACCAGGATTCCACCTCTTTCTAGCACCTATCAGTGTTGCGCACATCACAGGCCCTCAACAAACAGGTGAGAATGAATGAGTTAAAAGTGAATTTTCCAAAGAGATGAGACTTTATTGTCAAAATGTTTTAAAGATTTCACGAATTTTCATGATTTTTTTTTTTTTTTTTTTTGACAAAGTCTCACTCTATCGCCCAGGCTGGAGTGCGGTGGCACAATCTCTGCTCACTGCAACCTCCGCCTCCTGGGTTCAAGTGATTCTTGTGCCTCAGCCTCCCAAGTAGCTAGGATTACAGGCGCCCACCACCATGCCTGGCTAATGTTTGTATTTTTATTAGAGACGGGGTTTCACCATGTTGGTCAGCCTGTCTCAAACTCCTAACCTCAGGTGATCCACCCACCTTGGCCTCCCAAAGTGCTGGGATTACAGGCATGAGCCACTGCACCCAGCAGAGAATTTCTATTAAATATATTACATATGTTTCTATCCTCTTAGGGTGTTCTCAACAGATTTAAATCTTAATGACTTCATTTTTAAAAAAATTATAAACTGAACCTAGGATCAAGAGAATTGAAACATCTTCTTAAAATAATTCACTTCCTCATCTCCAAATTAGACAAAATGATACTTTGCTACAGAGGATTATTGTCAATCCGAGAATCAATTAGGGAAAATATATGAAAGACAATTCATAAATGTTTTGTAAACTTTAAAGTTCTTTACCTGCATCAGTTACTTTTATTCTTATTTTTTGTTTTTTGGGACAGAGTCTTGCTCTGTTGCCCAGGCTGTAATGCAGTGGCACAATTACAGCTTATTGGAGCCTCAACCTCCTGGGCTCAAGCGATTCTCTTCTTTCAGCCATCCAAGTAGCTGGGGCTACAGGCGTGCACTACCACACCTGGCTAATTTTTTCATTTGTTGTAGATATGGGTTTTCACCATGTTTCCCAGGTTGATTTTGAACTCCTGAGCTCAAGTGATCCACCTGCCTTGGCCTTTCTTCCTTTTTTTTTTTTTTTTTTTGAGACAGGGTCTCATTCGGTCACCCAGGCTGCAGTACAGTGATGTGATCTCGGCTCACTGCAACCTCTGCCTCCTGGGTTCAAGCGGTTCTCCTGGCTCAGCCTCCCTAGTAGCTGGGACTACAGGTGCCCACCACCGTGCCTGGCTAATTTTTGTATTTTTAGTAGAGACAGGGTTTCGCCATGTTGGTCAGGCTGGTCTCGAACTCCTGACCTCAGGTGATCTGCCTGGCTTACAGGCATGAGCCACCATGCCCGGCCCTGCCTTGGCCTTTCAAAGTGCTGGAATTACAGGTGAGAGCCACTAAGCCCAGCCTACTTTCATTATAATAACATTTTATTTTATATTGTAATAAAGTGCTGTTCTTGTGGCAAATGAGATGTAATAAATGACCCCATGTTGCTATATGTTTTTGAATTCTTGTGAGTACTGTACAAAGTTTATTCCACCCCCTCCATTATTATCCAATTTTTATTTACCTTCTATTGTCACCTTCAGTTATCCCTAACCACCATCCTAAACCTCTCTCAGAATTGTTTCTTTCGGTATACTGCAAACTGAAAAATCAACAAACGAAGCTAATTGAACATTATTTCAGGCACTCAGATGCCTTAAAAATTACTTCCTGGCCTGGCTCAGTGGCTCACACCTGTAATCCCAGCACTTTGGGAGGCCAAGGCAGGTGGATCGTAAGGTCAGGAGATCGAGACCATCCTAGCTAACACGGTAAAACCCTATCTCTACTAAAAATACAAAAAAGTAGCCAGGTGTGATGGTGTGTGCTGTAGTCCTAGCTACTCAGGAGGCTGAGGCAGGAGATCGCTTGAACACGGGAGGCAGAGGTTGCAGTGAGCAGAGATCATGCCACTGCACTCCAGCCTGGGCAACAGAGCGAGACTCTGCCTAAAACAAACAAACAAAAAATTACTTCCTAATACTGCCTGTGTTGCCAGTGGGGAGATACAGAATGAATAAAATGACGAATGGCTCCCTGACAAACAAAACTTTATTGAATCTGTGTCTCCCTTTTTGCTAATGTGGCTGTTGAACTTCTTCCTCTTAATATAGTCACAGCTTGGCTTTGGTCAGTGCTAGATGCTTGTAACTCTGAAGCCAACTTATAGTTTAAAAAGTAGCTTCCTTTTCTCTGACTTCCATTTTATTTTTCAAAAGGATCTCTATAAATCTATTAAAAATACTTCTAAGAATTATTGTTATGCCTATGTTCATTTTCAGACAAAATAGAGACAGAGTCTATACTATGGGCTTAAAATTTTTAATTTAAAGAAAATCAGTGAAATTTTATGTTAGTATAAAGACTCAGAGCCTTATGCAAAATATGAGAAATGGGGGTAGGGAGGGGAAATTCACCTAGTAAATGCAGTCTATAGCTTCTTTTAAACTCATTCAGTTGCAACAGAAAATGAAAACATGTATTCTCAGAATTTTAAATCAGTAACTGACAGGAAGATGGTTTTTCAAAAATGGTTATCTTTCGCAATGCCTTCCACAAAGCACTTACTGAAAACAAAAACAGAAAAATGCCACCATAAAAATCTGTTGTTGTTAAAGTGGAACAGAATATTAGACAAACTTGACATTGAACAACTGCTATTTTACCGCATTAAAAATTTTTATTTAGTAGCCAAATGAAAAATGCTGGTGCCTCTGTTATTTTCTTTCTAATTACAGATTATTTAAATAACTGATGACACATTCTCAAACAGGAAAAATGATGGCAAAATAAACCAGGGTGATTCTGAGCTTGTTAAATATTTTGAAAGTAAATTTGCATGCTTTCAACCAACCGATTAAAACCAACTGATTAAACCAAATCAGTAATGTTTTGGCTTCTCCCCTACTTAAAAATTTAACTAAAAGATCTATAAAAACTTTTGCTTCTGGCCAAGATAGAGTAGGGACTCTGATTTATTCTCCTGCTTAAAACAACCAAAAAAAGATGAACAAAAGACAGTTTACAAGACAATGAATATCAGGCAACCCAAGACAGCAATCCCTGGAGAGAAGGAAACAAATAGGCAAGCTCTGTGATTTTCCCAGCTTTCTGCCTTGAGAGAGGTTCCAGGCTGCTTTGCAGGGAGACAGAACTAAGGCAGAGCCCAGCAGATTCTCTGAGTTGAGGAGATGCAGATGAGAGTCTGGGAGAGCAAGGAAACCAGAGTTCATAGGATGAATACCAAAGAGGAGAGAGCTGCAGAAAGAGACGAATGGTGTGTGGGAGGGCAGGCTTTGGAAACCTGCTGAGGATTTTCCTGGAGTATTCTGCTGATCAATGATCAATATGCACATGAGCAGAAAATAAACGTTGCCAGAAACTGAACCACTGAAAAGGATTAGTGGGAACAAAGCCTGATGCTTGCACAGAGACAGAAATAGTGCTTGTGCCTACCCATCAAACTGGAGAACCTCAAGATGAATGGCCAATGGGTAGAGTATGCTAAAGTGTCTTACCTCAGTAGTGGGGAGCAGATAAGCCTCTGCTCCGGTCCTGCCTAACAAATCTTAAAAGCAGGATCCAAAAGGATGAAACTTCTCAAGTAACTTATCTGTGTTCCAGCACAAAGCTCAATAGCATTTATAGTAATAAAAGAAAAATCCACCACCCAACTAGGCAAAAAGGTTGGTGGTGATTTTTGAACCAACTGGGTTTATTAACTCACTACAGCAAGGGAAAACACCCTGGGGAGCCCTGGGGCATCTCAGAAAGAGAGTGTCAGAAAGGGGTCATTATGGGATGTTATAGGTGATTTGCATGAGAGTTTCATGGGGCAGGGCTTCGTTTTGGTTTAAATGTTCTAAGAAAGTGGGGTGATTCTATGATTTCGTATCTTATTAAGATATTAGACTAAGGCTAAGGCTGAAATTGGTGAAGAAACAGCAGTCATTCATATTAGCCAGGACCTGAAGATGTTTGGTCATTTTTGTGGTTTGGACAAGGTTCATGTTTGCCTGTGTTCAGACATGATTATGGAGTTGGCTTGTGTTTGTCTTGATCCATCAGAGTCACAAGAGTGGTTGTGTCTGATGTTCATATTCCATGAAATTGTTTGTATTCAACAGGAGAACACTGAGGTCTGGCTGTGAGTGCCCAGTCAGCTCCTGGCTGTCAGGGACTGCCTTTCTCATTACTCTCAGCAGCTCTCAGATTTTGCAGCCCCTGGTCCTACTATCAAAAGCTTAGTCTGCCTCTCAGTTTCCTCTTCCAAATCTGCAAATGCCCCTGGGACATTTCTGGAATCCCTGGTTCACCTCTTTGGGTTTCCAACTTTTCTAGAATCTTAGCTTAGTAATTCTTCACTATCTTTTTAGACTTTTATGCTTTAAAGATCTTTTTCTATTTTGTCAGTGTTTACAATTGTCTTCAGTGGGAGGGTTGGTCCAATTACATACTGTGCCATTACAGCAAAAGGCAGCACCCTCCCCCATCCCCGTCCCACTTGCAGATTTCCCTAAGCCTCCAAAAAGGGTTTTCTGGGCCTTTTGCCTGGGCACCCATCCTCTTCTCTGAACCATTTCAATGTGGATAGATGTCTGATCACCTTACAATAGCTCCACAGTCTTCATGGTCAGATTATTGAGGAGTTTTCACTAGACTTATGTTTAGCCTTCCCTAATTCAACACTCTTCATCTCCTTCAGCTGTCTTCCTAACTCTCCAGAGCCATTTGACAATGTTTTTGACATTTGAATACAGCAAAAAACCCCAAGCCCTTTGTTCCAGACAGATTGCTCCTTCTACCATCCTTTTCTATAAAAATCCTGAACCTACCTGTTATTTTCTAACAAATCTGTAAACTAAATAAATGTGAGTGGGCTCATGGTTGTACTTTGGAAATATGTTGAGTAAGCTAATTCTCAACTTTCATCCAGGAGTAAATAGAGTCTTCTTCTTTTCATGAGTGTCCTCTGTTTGTACCTCTCTGAAGCCAACACTTGGTATAAAACTAGTCAGTGGAGGGTAGAGGGTGATGGGTACATACTTTTAAATAAGCAGTTATCAACTAGAGAAGTTATGGATTACAGCCTTCAGGCAATGATGTACAGTTTACCACCTAGCTTTCTGAATTTTATTGACTAATAAGACAGGTCACTCTATCTTCAGAGCAAAGCAACTCTGTGTAACCCTAGCTATGCATTTTAAATTACAATCAGTGTCATCTAGTAGCCAACCAACAAGTTCTCTTGAGCGAAGAAAGCAAAAGCAGCAGGAGCTTCATCTAGTGGTAACAAGTGTAACTGCAGAGAATCCTGTGTTGTAGAGCTAACACTGTGCAAACACACATCTTGAGGCAAATCACACAATCCAAAAAGCAGTAACATTCTGTGAGTATACAACCCAGACTTAAGATAATCAGATTTATAGGTAGGCTTGGATTTCGATATATGAAGTTTAGGACTGGGGGTGAGAATTTTTATGATACCATTACTAAATCTAATTTGAATGCCTGAATAACTATGCATTAGTAGAGCCTAGGGCAGTGATTCTCAGAGTATGCCTTGCCCCTCCAACAGCATCAGCAGCATCCTGAACATTTGTTAGAAATGCAAATTCTCAGTCTTTCCCAAATGGAATTAATTGGAAACTCGGGGTGGCGTCTAGAAATCTGTATTTTAACAAGCTTTCGAAATGGTTCTGATACACACTAAAATTTGAGAACCACTAGCCTAGGGTTAGGAGCTCAGGATCTTAAATAAAACATTCCCTCTTTATATCCCAGCTCAATTCCTGAATGGCTGGGTGGACTTGGGCAAGACACTTTTTCTATAAGTTTTAAGTTCCTCATTTATCAAATGTTGGGAAAATAGCACAAACTTCATAGGGCTGTTGTGAGAATGAAAAGAGATATATCTGTGTTGCCTTAGTCAAAGTTCCCCACAAAAGACAGCATAAGGCAAAGTTTAGGTATTAATGCTCTACTGAAGGGGTGGTAGGTTGTATTTCCAAGGATGGCCACACTGATAACCAGTCCCACTTGCTCTTGTTAGTGAGGTCTCTGTTTCCTCCCCTTGAATCTGGGTAGATTTTTGTAACTGCCTTCAATAATATGCAGCTGGTCATAGAAGGGAGGTGGCTTCTGTGCACGTGGAGGGCTGGGCTGACTTTTAAGAGAGAACTGATTGTATACATTTCTTTCCAATGTTGGGTCAGTGACTTCAAGTTGGTAGCCTGAGAATAGAGTTTGTTTGTTTGTTTGTTTGTTTTTCTTTTTTTTGGAGATGGAGTCTTGCTCTGTCACCCAGACTGGAGTGCAGTGGTGCGATCTCGGTTCACTGCAACCTCTGTCTCCTGGGCTCAAGCAATTCTCCCTGCCTCAGACTCCCAGGTAGCTGGGATTACAGGCACTCGCCACCAAACCTGGCTCATTTTTGTATTTGTAGTAGAGACAATGTTTCACCATGTTAGCCAGGCTAGTCTTGAACTCCTGACCTCAGGTAATCCGCCTGCCTCGGCCTCCCAAAGTGATGGGATTACAGGCATGAACCACTGCACCCAGCCCACATAGAGTATTAAAGCAGGTAAATAAACAAATTATACAAAGCAGGACCTTTTTCCCACCATGAGAGCTGGTTGTTAAATATTTCTTGGAACTACTACTTCTCCTTGGTTCTGTCTCTCTCTGCTGGTCCTTGGACCCTGCCATGAGGCTATGAGGAATCCCAGGCCCACAAGGAGAGACCACTTGTAGGCATTCTGGCAGATACTTCCAGCTAGGTACTTCCAGGTGACAGCCAGCATCCAATACCAGGCAAGTGAGTGAATGAGTTTCAAATCATCCCAACGCCACCCTTCAAGAATTCCACCTAAGACTCCAACATTTTGAAGCAGAGAAGAGTCATCCTAGCTATGCCCTGTCTAAATTCTTGACCTATAAAAATTGTGACAAATAATAAATAATTATTGTTGCTTTAAGCCACTAAGTTTTGTGTTAATTTGTTATGCAACCATAACTAAAGCACAGGGTATAATCTCAGGGAGAAGCCCAGCACGGTGGTTCATGCCTGTAACCCTAACACTTTGGGAGGCTGAGGCAGGGGGATTGCCTCAGCTCAGGAGTTCGAGACTACCCTGGACAACATGATGAAACCCCGTCTCTATTAAAAATGCAAAAATTAGCTGGGCATGGTGGCGGGTGCCTATAATCTCAGCTACTCGGGAGGCTGAGGCAGGAGAATCACTTGAACCTGGGAGGTGGAGGTTGCAGTGAGCCAAGGTTGTACCACTGCACTCCAGCCTGGGCAACAGAGCGAGACTCTGACAAAAAAAAAAAAAAATCTCAGAAAGGTAAAGCAGGGAAAAAGGGAAGTGAGGCAGGCAAAGAAGGAGGGAAATAAACACAAAGCTAGGTACTGATGACCCGGTCACTCATCAAGGAAACGTAGCTGGTTGCTTGGTCTTGTGGGACATCCCCAGAGAGGCAGTATGGAACTCCTGGCTTCAGAATGGTTTATTTATAGAGTAAAAGGTGGACAAATGATCTGCTGGCTTCTTCTTCTCCTGTTTGTCAATAGCACATCAACTCCTCAGCACTTCCAGCTTGTGTCAGCAGGTCCCTCCTGGTGGCTGACCAGCCTCCAGGCTGGCTAGTGTGCATGTACGAGGTCTCTCCTAGAAGGTGCCTTGTGATGTCTCCCAAGTTTCTTGTGGCTGTAATGGCAGGAACTATGGCTTTATAGCTGCAGGAATGACATTGGCTATTACTAAAGCAACTCTACCCAGAAAAGCAACTCAGGCCCTGGGGCAGAGCTGGGATGGCGTATCAACCGGGTTGGGCATACATGTTAAATAAACATCCTTAATGAATGTTGGTTATAATTATCACTATTACTACTATATGTTACAAACACTGATGTTTGTCTATTTGTTTTCCACACAGATGTGTTTTTATTACTAAAATTGATATGAATATTGAAGAACGTAGAGATTAGCCTAAAAGTTGGCTCTTTAAGGCAAGAGTCACAGACCAAAATATGGGATGCATTAAGTATAAACAGCTTGTACACACATTAATTGCAGAGTTTAGATTATGTTGACACTTAGGAAGGGGAAGAGAACCCAGAAAATGTGATCACTTTACCAAAGGAGAAAGTACAGGCTTGGCATAATGAGAGAATAAGGCATAACACTGGAAGCATGAAGCATGTAGATAACACTACTAGGCTTTGTACTTGTTTAAGCTAATAGCTATATTTCATTTTTAAATGGCTCCTTTTGTAAATACATAGAATAGTAATGTTACAAATAGATGTTACAATTGCTGTAAGTAGGTATATTTGGTAGATTGAGTATGAAAAAAGCGATCTTGTATAGGACATACATGCGTAGAGTAAAAGCACAACTAATTTTTGTCAGTCTGGATGTAATGTCTTTGAGAAAGAAAAGTTCTTGACAAGGCCTGATGAAAGCAACAGGGTTTGGAAGACAGTATTGCACCGCTTGTGTGGACCTATCTTATTTGACCATATGTAAATGAAGGCCATTCATCCATTCCAAAACCTTTATTGAGTATGCTGTGGAACAAGATTAGATGTGGTGTGGTAGGTGGTAGTAGAATTAAATGTTAGAGTTAAAGAAATTTTAGAATACAGTACTGGTATGGCATAATTAAAGCCTAAAGTAAGAAAAAATGAAAAATAGAATAGTTACCTTTATTTTTTGGTAGACTAAAAACATTTGAGGGTTATTTGGAAATTGTATTTATTTTCCACTGCTGATTACCAATTTAGAAAACAAAACCTCAGATTTATTACTTGTAGAGAACAATTAACTACCTACCAAGTATTTCTACCTGGGTATTTTGACATCAGTTCTGTAGCTTGCTAATGTTAAGCAAATCTCCCATTTCCTAATTTACTTAGAACTAGTTCATACTTTGGAAAGCAGTAGGGCTTTTATACACATATTTACAATCGGAACAGGAGCAAAGGCCAACAGGTTATATTATTTCAGTGAAGACATTAAAAATGAAGGAAATGGACCTCCTTCCAATTCTGTTCTGGTTGGGTACTTTAATCACATTTTTTCTATAAGTTGCAGGTCTTGACTAATTTTCTGTGTCTATAAAAACATTCAGAGACATTTCCCATGATATGGATAAAAATTTCACTCATTTAGAAGACAAGGAGGATGGAACAGGTCATAAGTTCAAAGGAAAATAACTCAGTGTACTATCAGGGACCATATCCCATCACTTCAATTGTAGTTAATTATTGGCTAAAAAACCATAGAAAAAGTTCTAGGAAGAGCGCATACAAAAGTTAAAGGACAAAAATAAAACATTAGCTTTAGTCCAGGGCTTGTTTTTGAAGTTTTTAGCTCTCTGCTCAATTTCCATGTCTTTCAGATTATTAGCTCATATTTGCATTTCTGTATCCATAAGATTTTTACTGAAGACACACCTTTTTATAAATTGGACCTTTGATAATATTTTTATAGTTTTAACTTACACATATATAAGTCACTTTGAAAAAAAAAGTATTGTTCCCTGTTCAACCTATCAAATCTTTCCAATATTCTAAGAAAATTACTATTGAACTTGCATTTTCAAGATACCCAAATCAAAATTATAAGATATGATACAGCTGACTAAAAAGGATAATTTCTTTTTAAAGCATTGTATCCTTCCAAGGGATTATAAAGGTTTCTTGTACAATCAATTGGCTTAAATTTATTATACATTTATTTTTTGAAAAATAACCTTAAAACCTTCTACCACAGCTGAAATATGACTTCTGTTTATCATGTGTTGGAATATATCTGTGTATTTTTTTTACCAACGTGATGCATACAAAACATAGCAAAGTAAACCTGAGACTTTTCACTGTCATTTTGTCTGTACTAAGAAACATGTCATTTTGAAAGTACACTCATTTTCCATAAAATCTTCAAAACATTGAGTGTAACTTTTAAAGAATAAAGAAGCATCTGTTGGCCTCTCTAAGGGAAAACACAAAGACACATGGCTTTGACATATTTAGCACAAGTTAAATAACTTTTGGCTCAGCTACTGTGTCAACGATGGCAATTTCATTGCTTTGGGAGGTAAGTGTCAAATCGCCACTAAATCTAAGTACAAGGAAAGTGGTAACATTATTCATTTAGCAGCTTTTTTTGTGTGTGTTTACATTATCTGCAAAGTGCCATAATAAGTATTGCCAGGAAGTCAACTATTGCCCCTGCTTTAAGCATCTTGTGTGCATGTAAATGTGAGTATGTATATGAATGTACCCACCTTTAGAAACATCACAACAGTATATGCACATGGTAAAAAAAAATCAAGAATTTATAGTATAGAATTTAACACTATAGCTGGAGTCAAGGAAGCCTTTGAAGATAATACACAATATCGGCTGAGCCTTAAATGATTATTTGAAAAGGAGGAAAGAGCACATAAGAAGTGATACTAAAGGAGCAAAGTGATTGAGATGAGATTTTTTTTTTTAAATAAGATTTCTAAATTTCCTGGTTGGAATTAGGGGTTTGTACCAGAGAGGAGTGGTAGACGTGACTGGATCCTGAACATATCTAGCTTGAAGAACTAATAACAATTTTCACATAAAAATCAGTGGGTAGTTAGAAATGTGAACAAAAATGTATGAAAAAATCAGGTAGGAATTCACATAAAAAGGCAGCAAAGTCGTGAGCATGGGTGAATCTGTAAGAGAAAATACAGAGTAAAAAGAGAAAGAGGCTGAAGGAGCTTATGTTTCGGGGAACAAGAAAACGAAAAGACAGCCAGAGGAATCAGGCACGGGGGAGGATTATAAGAACATGACAGAAGCCAAGAGAAGAGAGTTTCATGAAAAAGTGGTGATCAGGAGACACAAATGAAAGGTGAGTGAGGATGGTGATTGAGAAAAACCCACTGAATTGGATGACACAGAAAATGCCTCTGAGAGAAACCGCTTAACTTCAGGGGTGGGCAAAGGGTGAAACCACACTGCAGAGGGCTAAGGAGGTGGACGGTGGGAGTAGAGCTGTTGGTAGAATCTGTAGAGGTTCTGGTGTAGAGGCTCTGCAGCTGACAGAGGGCAAATTGTGAGGGAGGGTGCAGGAAGAGACTGATTGGGGAACAAGCCTTGGGGACTTAGAATGGAGAGGAGCCTGAGGAGGGCACACAGGGAGTGAAGGTGGGGGCAGGGGGCAAACTTAGGGCACAGTGGTGGATTTAGAGAAGAGAGACTTGAGAGGATAGTGCAGGTGGATCTTCTGACAAAAGAAGAAATACTTATGTAAAAAAAAATAAGTGAATCATAAGGTTCCAAGAAGCATAAGTTAACATGGCAAGTGTGCCACTTTTAGTTATGCCCTGCTCAACCCAGATACGGGTGAGGGTAAACGAGGTAGCTCTGAAAGGTCCAAGGCATTTTGGTAGGAAGTAACAGCAAAATGGCAGGGGGACAGGAAGGGTCAAAATGAGACCTTTTCTTAGGGATGGGCCCAGAGAATGGCGCAGGGATGGTCTTGTAACAAGCACTTCTCTTCCTCCTTAATCTCTCAATTGCCTCATATCCTTGGAATGAGGCAGAGCATAAAGAATAATCTCTAGGCAATCATGGTGGCTGCAGAGAAGGTTACCCTGTTGCCATCAAGAAAAGATCAGCTTAAAATGAAACAACAGAAGTCCTTAAAACTCATTCGCTACTAAAAGTCAACCATTCACCAGACAATGATGGAATCTTTTAATGCCCCTTATTCATAACCACTGTAATTTCAGGGAGTTTCTGTTACAAGTTCCAGATCTCATATCTGGCTTTGACACACTGAAATATTTGCTAATAGCTGCCTTCTGATTTTCTGTGACTGCTTGGGTTAGACTGATTCTCAGGCCATCTTCACAAGGTTGGCAGCCGCAATTTCACTGATAAGAAGGCAAGTTTATTTATTTATTTACATGATTATTTATTGTAAAAGTTTACTGTTTATTGAGATGGCACTTGGGTAGCAATATCTTGTCCACTAAAGAACTTATAGTATCACCTTTTGTAAAGATTGATTTAGACTGGGCAGGGTGGCTCATGCCTGTAATCCCAGCACTCTGGGAGGCTGAGGCAGGATTGTTTGAGGCCAGGAGTTTGAGACCAGCTTGGACAACATAGGAAGATCCCATCTCTACAAAAAATAAAAAGAAAAAAATAAAACTAGCTGGGCATGATTGTGTGCACCTGTGGTTCCAACTTCTTGGGAGGCTGAGCCAAGAGGATCACTTGAGCCCAGGAGTTCAAGGATGCAGTAAGCCATGATTGCACGATTGCACTCCAACCTGGGTGACAGAGCAAGACCTTGTCCTGATTTTTTTTTAAAAAAGAATCACAGTATACCTTGGTTCACAAGTCATACAAGCTTTTTAGAATGGGATGCTTTAAATTTCAAGTTTATTTTGATCATTAAAAAGTAATAGGCAAAATTACTGTTGGGTAAATGCAACAGAATTCCCGCAAGGATGTTGTCTCTGCTCTGTAGTCACAGTGGAGTGTTAAGCACATGGGCTTTGAAGTTAAATGTCCTGGGTTCAAATGCTGGGCCATGTACTTCAGTTAGATGTTTAAGTTCTGTTGCCTCAGTTTCCTCATTTGTAAAGTGGAGATAATTAAAATACCTACCTTAAAGCGTTGTTGCTGGGATCAAATGAGATGGCATGTGATGAAGCCTGGCATATCCCAAGTGCTGCAGAGATATTAGTGCTTATTATTATTGAGGAGGACAAATGGTATCCACAGCATCAGAGGAAACATTGCCAATTCTGATTAAGCCTTTCAGAAATATCTTCAAGTACCTTTGGAGCTGCTTATGAACCTTGAGACTATCCCTGTGAAATCTTTAAATGAGAATAAGCACATACCAGTCAAAAGCCACCTAGATTTTTACCTAATCTGCATTCAGATCCGCTGGGGCTCAGGCTGCTCATCAGAAACTCTCCTTAATTAGGCCACTCTATCCTTTGTTACCAGAGAGTTAGTCAAAGGCTGCCTTAGTGAAGTATCCGTGGGTTCATTACCTCTGTAACATGAAGATGTCCCCAGGGAAAACCCACACTGATGCCACCTGCTTCTGGAAGCCACAGCAAGTGATAAGACCAGTAGATCAGAGGCACGAGCCCTTGTTCATACCTTCTTTGTTGTGGAGTGGTCAGATGCCTTATTTGTGGGAATCGATGAAAAGATTTTGGCAGTTCAAAGAATTGTCAGGAAGGCTGTAGAAACAGACTTACAAACTTCTAGGGAGACAATTTGGCCACAGAATCACAAAGGCAAGGTTTTGACCTTGTAATGAATGCTCTCTTCAGTTGGTAGAGGCTTCTGCCCACACAATTAAAAAAAAAAAAAAGAAAGAAAAGAAAGCTCTACATGAAGACTGTTTACCTGTGTTGCTCACTTGTAAATTGAAGTCACACATTACTGCATTGGATTGGCAGATGTAAGTCACTTGTCTGCAATTTGGCTATAATGGAGGCTGGAAATTTGAGTCTGATTTCTTTGGGGCAGTGGGACCGAAAAGCGAGGCAATCATTTAGAAGATGATAAACAGCAACTAACTGACAAATGTGCATTAGCTCCCCCTTTTATTCCCCTGAATTCTAGCCAACTCCTTCTTGTGGAAGTCTTCCAGAAACTGACTCTTACTCAAGGAAACCTTCCTAGACCCCCTTACACTCAACTGGGTTACCAGACAGTAATATAGTAAGGTTGGGGCCCATGTCTTTTTCGTTCAGTGCTATATTTTAGTATCTAATACAGTGAGCTTGGCACACAGTAGTTGCTAAATAATTTTGTTGAATGAATGTAAGACTAGTTCTTCTCCTCTGTAAATTCAGCCTTAATATCACCACCACAAACAACAACACAGGACTAATTTATCATTATAAATATAATTACTTATATTTATAAATACACATCCTGTGAAACACATTCTCATTATAAATTTATAGACAGGGCTGGGTGTGGTGGCTCACACCTGTAATCCCAGCACTTTGGGAGGCCCAGGAGGGTGGATCACCTGAGGTCAGGAGTTCGAGACCAGCCTGGCCAACATGGTGAAACCCCGTCTCTACCAAAAATACAAAAATTAGCCAGGCGTAGTGGCACACGCCTGCAATCCCAGCTACTCTGGAAGCTGAGGCAGAAGAATTGCTCGAGACAGAGGTTGCAGTGAGCCGAGATCATGCCACTGTGCTCCAGCCTGGTCAACAGAGTGAGACTCTCTCAAAAATAAATAAATAAATAAATAAATAAATAAATAAATTAACAGATTGATAGACAATATGTATTTTGGGCTGTACTTTATCTCAATATGATGTTAAATCACAAAATGCTATGCCATTCACTGCAGCCCAGCCCAAGCTCAGGGCAGGTAGTATGCTAAGTGTTATTTTATACCAGCTGGAGGGGATTTTAAATTTCATGTATGAAAAATCTCCCTCAAACATTAACATAGCCTGCTTGGCCTTACTGATGTTATTAGGCTGATGTCAACAGGTCAGAGTCATAGTTGCCAGCCAAAATTAATAATGCCATAAGTACTACTAGGCTTGCTTAGCAGTTAACAAAAACTTTGATATATATTATGTCATTGATCCTCAGAACAATCTCTACAGAAATCAGGGGAGATATTGCAGATGAGAAAATAGAAGCCCAGTGAGGTTAAGTGGTTTGCCAAGGTCTTAACAGTGACTAGATGAAAGGCCAAGGCAGGATCTAGCCTCTCAGCTCTGTCCCGGGCATTCCCCACATTGCACTGTGCAGCTTGTGTGACATTGAGGCTCAGATTGCCCCAATTCTGGAAAGATACAAGCAGGGAACCAACCACCTACAGAGGAGAATGGTCTTCTTTGGTTCCACCAATCTAGTATCCCAGCACAAATGGTCTGGGAGCCTGAGGCAATGCTCTGGGCAGCAGAACTTTTTCCCTCAACTCAACCTGCACTCGCAGAGCAACAGCGTGTTGGGAACACGAGGGTGAATGTGGCCCCCTGCTGTGTTTGGACTCTGTTTTCCAGGGGGGTTTTTTGGCAGTGTGGAAGGAAGGCTTTCCATTGACAGCCCCAAGTACAGACCAGGATGGACAAGAAGGACACTCCTGTGTGGCCCAGAGACCCAATTCAACAAATTGCACAGATAGCTAACAAATGAAGGCCTTGTGCTAATTACTTAGGGGCATGGAAAGGAATAGAACATGTCTGTTGTTCAGTGTGTGTGTGTGTGTGTGTGTGTGTGTGTATGCATGTGGCAGGGGCTTGGTCTAACATAAGCTTCATCTTTCTCATTTGGAATTGTAGCAACCAATATCATGCTTTGAAGGAGTAATCTTCAGAGCCAGGGTTCTTGGAACTGTTCTGTGATGTTGCTGGATTTGTGTTGGCCTGTGAATCAAGAACACAGGGAAGTTTTAAAGTGATGAGAATGACTTGCTGATGTTCCACACTGTTCCTCTTCCTTTTTCTCACTTTTATTCCTTTGCTGGGCTTCTATTCTGGACATGACATTTTAGCTACAGTAACTATCTATTTACATACCATGATTAATCTAACCTGGGGACTTCTCTGGGCTCTATAAAGGCAGCAGGTATAACAGGTGCAATGCTGATGGGGTGGAGGGCATTGTCATGCACTCTAACTTCAGTACTGAAGACAAATACTGTCACCCAAATTTAGGGCTCAGAGAAATCTTAGACACATTCAGTATTCTTTGGCATAAATCCCCAAGTTGAATGGCTGTCATTGATCACCAAGTAATTAGTTCAAGGTTATCAGGCACAATTAAAGTGAAGAATAATTTACAATTGGCCAGGCATGGTGGCTCACAGCTGTTATTCCAGCACTTTGGGAGGCCAAGGCAGGCAGATCACTTGAGGCCTGGCCAACATGGTGAAACCCTGTCTCTACTAAAAATACAAAAATTAGGTGGGTATGGTGACGGGCACCTGTGATCCCAGCTATTCGGGAAGCTGAGGCAGGAGAATGACTTGAACCCAGGAAGCGGAGGTTGGAGTGAGCCAAGATAGTGCCACTGCACTCTAGCCTGGGCAACAGAGTGAAACTCCCATCAAAAAAAAAAAAAAAAAAAAAAAAAAGAAGAAGAAGAAGAAGAAGAACAAGGAGGAGAAGAATAATTTACAGTTGTCAACGGTGGCTCAATGTTTGCTGTAACCAAATTAATCAGATACAAAATTATCTCCCATTGTGGCTTAACAGCAAAACCATGCTGGTAGAATCCACGGTTCAGCCTCTTTGCCCCTCCAAGCTGCTGTTCATTGAGCTTGCTTTCTCAGGTCCCTGCCACCGCCCTTGCTATATGACCCATTTGGAACATATTTTGAAAACTTGATCTTCGTTTTATCCTTTGCACATGATCCTTGGTATTTTCCCTCTGACCCTATTTATTTTCTTTCTTACCCTCTACCCTGCCCCTAGGATCTGCCATAAAGGGGTGAACACAAAATATGTATGCTCAGTCAGAGTTAGAAAAGCCTGAATACAAAACAGGTTTTCTAACCCAATCTGTAGCTTTTAAATTTAAGGTTATCTTGAAAGTTAATGAGAAGTGATCCTTTATGATGGCTATGGTTCTATCCCTAACTCAAAAGCAAGAGGCATAGATTATAGAGTGGCAATTCAGCATATAGGCTCTGGAGGCAGACTGCCTAGATTTGAAACTCACATCTGTATTTCTTGGCTATGTAACCTTCGGAAAGTCACTTAATTTCTCCATGCTCAGTTTCCTTATCTTTAAAATGGGAATGATGATAATACCCATGCTTTATGTGGTTGCATTTGTAGTTTTTTATTTTTAGCTTTTTATTTTTTTATTAATTTTTATTAATTTTTAGTTTTGCATTTCATTACACAAAAGTACTGAGAGTTTTCTATGGGCAAGGCCTTGTTCTAGAGGCTGAGGATGAAATTATCACAAGATGAAGTTCTTTCCTTCGAGATGATCACTTCTCAAGTACTTCACTTAACTAGGGGAAACAGTCAAACAAAAAGGCAACAATAACCCAGTGTGACATGTGTGTGCTAGGAGTAAGACAAGGTAAGAAGCTTTAAGAGCACATAGGATGCTAACCTAACCTGGCCCTGGGAGATCAGGGAAGGCTTCTTTGAAGAAGTGGCATTGATGCTGAGTCCTGAAAGATGAGAAGCAGTTAGCCTGGCAAAGAGTGGAGGTCACATCCTAAGCAAAGAGAAGAGCAGATGCAGAGGGCAAAGGCAGAAGAAAGTATAGGAGACGTCTGGGGGAACAGCCAGGGAAGTAGTTCAGTGGAATGACTGTGGTGGGGCATGAACTTGAAAGATCTACAAAGATGAGGCTCTGAGGCAGGAGCCCAACTGAGGGCATCAGGATGCAGAAAGCCAGACAGGCACCAGGGATCTGGAGAGGAGAAGAAGGGGAGAAGTGGGTGGTCTGTGCCCACAAAGTCCAATAAGAGGGAGCAGACAGAGAACCAGCAGAAAAGTGAAATGCGTAAAATATTGATATTTGGATCAGAAAGCCAACAGTGCCAATTTGATATGGTATCAAGTGGGAGAGACCAGTGAAAACAGAGACCCAGTGAGAACTATGCCGGAAGTGGGGAGAAGGAAAATGAACTGAGCATAATTGCAGGGGCCAGTCAGGGATCTATGGCCAAAGGCCAGTTAATGGGATGAGGACCCAAAGCCAGAGCAGAAGCAGCCAGAAACAGCAGGAGAATTGATATAAGTAATTACCGAGAACAGTGAACTAGCTCTAGCTCCATAAATGTTCTTAAGACAGGATGACTGCCAAGATACGACGTAGGGTTTGAATTTGCTGGAAGGAAGCAGAGGTTGGTGTCAAATAGCTCAAACAGCATTGTACTGAAACATACTTATATCTCAAAAATGCAAATAATTTGTTCCTTTCAAACTAATAGTCAAGTATTTGCGTGCTCTCTCTCTCTCTCTCTCTCTCTCTATATATATATATATATATATATTTTTTTTTTTTTTTTTTGAGACGGAGTCTCACCCTGTCACCTAGGCTGGAGTGCAATGGTGCAATCTTGGCTCACTGCAATCTCTGCCTCCCGGGTTCAAATAATTCTCCTGCCTCAGCCTCCCGAGTAGCTGGGATTACAGGCATCTGCCACCATGTCCAGCTAATTTTTGTATTTTTAATACAGATGGGGTTTCACCACGTTAGCCAGGCTGGTCTTGAAGTCCTGACCTCATAATCTGCCCACCTGGGCCTCCCTAAAGGGGTGGGATTACAGACATGAGCCACTGTGCCCGGCCTGCTCAAAATATATTTATAGGAAAGATCGACTATTGCATGTGACTAAAAGAGAATAGTCTTTCTTCTGTGTGTCCCAGCAATTTGGTCGTGGCCACACACAGTCATTCCCAACATTGCAGTTAACAAGGCTCACACATACACATATGTGTGTGCACGTGTATGTGTGTATATACTTGCATAAATTATTTGAGAACTGAAAATTCCCTTCTCCTACATCTTTCTATTCCCTTTTACCTACAAGATCAAGAAGGAGACGTCTTGGGACTCAGATTCACTCTTGACTGTGAAATCAGATCTAAAAATGACTCAGGCTGTCAAGTAAGTGGGAGAGAAGTGGAAATGATCCAACGGTGGCCAAAGTTCCACTGCAATTGCCTCTGACGGTTAGCTAGTTTTCAAAATGCCATCGCCCTTTTCTTTGGAGCAAAGTTCCTGGTTTCTGTAAGTCATGGAAAGGAACAGACAGTCTTCACTGTAAAATCACAGAGTTCTATGCAATCGCTGGTGAAGCTCCACAGAGAATGTTCATCTGGTTCCACTGCTGCCCACCCACCTGGGTTTTTTTTCTTGTCTCCAAAGTTTTTCTGCTACAAAATTGTCTCCAGTGTGAGAGATAGACAATGTATCCTGTGAAAGTAGTTTCAACAGAATCTCTGTTTACATTCTTAGAGCTCAATTTCATGGATATTTATTCAACTCTGCAACAATATATTCTTTTAGAACATTCCTTATCA
The DNA here is from genome assembly GCF_028858775.2 of Pan troglodytes. Taxonomy (NCBI): domain Eukaryota; kingdom Metazoa; phylum Chordata; class Mammalia; order Primates; family Hominidae; genus Pan; species Pan troglodytes. Next base: position 94,528,547 of record NC_072402.2, on the reverse strand, counting down.
TTAATCGAAAGTGTTTTTTAATAGGAAATAAGGTTACATTTGTTGTCATTATAATAATGATGCAATCATAGTCTGTTCTCCCACAATGTGTTTCTTTAATGCTAATTATCTCTACCATGACTGGTAAAGAGGAGGCTGAGGTCAGTGGAAGTTACGTGGCTTTATGCAATTTCCCCCAACATGCTAATGTTTTAAACCCATTATAGTCAAGCTTTCTTACTAATAGAGAAAAAGCTTCATAATATATTAAGACTTTAAGATAAAACCTATATATTCTGCAGAAATGCCTTTCATTTGTGTAAAATGTGACTTATTTAGTGGTTTGAAAAACTGCTAGATTTTCTATATGTTAAGCTCTTTGGGGAGTTTCAAGAAAAGATGAAGCCTGAAGATATTTCTCTCATGTTAAAAAGAAAATTAATGATTAAAAAGGCTACCCTTGGATAGTATTTTAAGTTTTGGTTAAACTTCTTTCTATAGAAGTGACTGTTTCAAGGACATTCATTTTAAAAGAAAAATAAAGCATGACTCCATGGTAAAAGGCCACAAGGGTTGGAATGACTGAAATTTTATGGCAAATGCCCATGGAAATTGAACCATAATAGCATAATTTCTTATTAGGATTCTAACTGTTTGTGTTAGAGGCTTGATTTCAAACCTGTATTGGATTTAAATATCTTATTATTAATGCATTTTTCCCAAAGACCCTATTATTTTTAGTGTGCAATTTTTCCAAAATGTGAAGTTTTCTGGGGACACACATGGTATCATTGTAAGATGCCTATACTTGGCATTTGAACAAATAAGACAAAAATAAAAATTAAGAGTGCTCAGAGATTTTTTTTTGTTCTTTGTTTGTTTTTTCACATTGGCCTTCAATGATTTGAGTGCATAGACCTGCTCAAAGTGATTCATTTATACATCCAAGTTAAATTATGGACTGCAGACCAGTTCAAGTATGTTTACATACTTGAGGTATCTATTGAATCATAAACATAGTACTAATTTGCAACATTGACTGCAGTCTCATAATGACATTTGCCAGATAGACACTGCTAAGTGGTGTCTTTGCATGATCATCTCATTTGATTCTCATAAGAGATTTAGGAGGTTGATACTATTATCCATATTTTATAGATAAGGAAACTAAAGTAATTAGCTCGATAACATAGCTGTGTGTGTGTGTGTTTGTGTTTATTCAAGATTTGGGAGGGAAGGCAATGGTTAGAACAAGGTTATTTGACTCAGAACAAAGTCAGAAATGGCTGCATTCACAGATTTCTTTCATTGAGGTGACATCTTTCAAAACCCATCTTTTACCTGTCCTTTATAAATGAATGTTTCTTCCTCTGTGGGCACAAATGCAATTGCTATCACTATTAAGAGCATGTATTATTTTGTTCACTTTTCTAAGGTGCAGAAAAGTCCTCATGCTTCTTCTTTTTTTTTTTTTTAGAACTTTTAAATAGCCTAAGGTTGATTGATCATACTTGTAACTGTGTCTTCTACTACCTTAGGTACTCGCTCACAAAACACATTTAAAATACTACATGAAGTGGGTGATCTTTCCAAAGCCACAGTTCACTGTGAGTTCCAAATTCTCATCTGCCACTGGCCTGTGTGCAAAATGAGTTTTGCCTTTTTAAGTTTGTTCCCTATTCTATGATGTGAATAAATACACATCATAAAACCCTTCCTGGGAGAAGATGAGTTCATTGAGCCAAATTAAGTTGATTGTAGCTGTCCTCTTACCTAAGAGCTGCTTTTATATCTCCCAGTTCTAGACATTTGTTCATCTGTACACACTTCTAACTAGAGATAAGTATATAAGGCATTGATATTGACTTTTGGAATAATGCTTTTGAAGTTGGTAGTGTACCTAAGGCAGGTTTGGCCTCTCTGTCCTGGAATCATAGAATTAGATTTACCTGCAGACTTCTCATCTCTTTCCACTATAGTCTAGATCCTGTTCTTTCCTTCTTCTGCCCTCGGTTGCTTCAAACTGGGGCAGAGAGCAAACAACCTCTCCCCTGGGATCAGGGGCTACAATATTATCTTTAGAGAATAAAGGTTGGCTATTCCTTTGTCAGTAGGTTTTTGGACCTAAAGGCTCATTTATTCTTTCTATTTTAGCAGAGTTTCTGGCCTTGATCCCTTATGTGCCTAATTCTGCATTTGTTGAATAAATGGACAAGTGCATGTACTGCCAGCTCAGTCCAGACTCCCAAGCCTGCCCCTGGAGTGAATCCAGGGGCATGATTTCTAGCAACCCAAGAGAAGGGTTTTAATAAAATGTCTGAGAAAATCAAATTTAAAGTCGTCTACAGTCTACTTGTCACTCTGCCTCATTGTGGGTAGAGTACACTCATTTTTCATGGTGGATGAATCATAAGTTAATTTAAAACAGTTTAGCCATGAAAATTCCTGTAGCATGTGCAGAAGTAAGATTAAATTTAAGGCAATAATAATTCCCTGCCAAGAGAAAATGAATATATTCATCAACGTACTTCATTTGAAAAGTAATTGAGTCACCATTTCTATTCACATTACCATCTGAACATTGTAAAGCTAAATTTAAAACTACGGGATTTTAAAATCATTTTTTGAAAAGTCTATTTTAATTGTCAGCCTTGAATATAGGACTTCGCATCTAAAATGTTGTTCTTTCAAAAGTAGGAAAGTACTAAATTTATGGAAAATTATACCATTTTTGTTATTGTTAAATAGGGAGACTATATCCTGCCCTTAAATTTTAACTAGAAAATCTGGGGAATGGAATTTTTAAAAACATTTCTTTCAAATCAAACCTAAGAACGTACTTTCCTAGGCTAGAAACCTAGATGTGTAAAAATTGTATTTAAATTTTCTTTTCTATGTCTGACTTCTACTTTGAGGCCCAAAGCCACCTGCTGATGGAGATATCAGGGTTTCTCTACTACCTGGAGGTGGGGAGGGCACTGAATATTACACACAGATGGGAGAGGTTGGAGACACGGATCTGTGCACACTCAGCATTTGTCCATGTTAGCATCCTTTCTCATAAAAACAATATTTTATCTATGTCATTTCTGCCAGATTTCATGATCCTGAGTATATAAGGCCAAAACATTTTTTAATAATAACATTTAAATCATAATAAAATGTAAAAATAATAGAAGTGGGTGTTTAGAAGTGAATCAAGTTTAAGCTTTTCCCACAGAGTAAGTTTGTTGAATGAATGAGTGAATGAGTGAATGCCTTAATTACCACGCTTTTTGGGGTTGGGGGCTATTTGCCCCTCTCTCCACATGACAGAACTGCTCTAAGTTTCTTTGCTGCTCTTCTCAGCTGTCAGACGGCTTGCTGCTTGTTTTCCACACCACCATGTCTATTCTGTGCTGTCCTTTACTCTGCCTGTTTTTTTCCTTTTGTATTTCTTCTGGCTCTTGTCCCTTTTCCCACGTGTCTCAGCTTTCCTTTATTGCCACTTTCAGTCAGAGCAGTCCTGTGCTTCTGGTGCCGGCATACAATACTTACTTGAGTTTCTTGGCTTTTCTTGACTGTGCATCTCTTACTTCAACATAGGAAAAGCCTGTCATAGAATTTCTCCAGTTCCAGGGCTCAAGAGGGAGAGTGCCAGAAAATTGAGACTGTTTTCCCTGTCTTGGATTGAATTCATAAAGCAAAACCAGTGTTTGTGTGAGGGTTTGCTGTGTCATGCCTATAGGTTGTTTGGGTGCAAACCTATAGAATCCAGCCTGGGAAAAGAAAGAAACCAGAGAATAGCAGCATCAGAACAGTGCTTGACATCATTTCTCAATCAAGCAGTCCAGTCTAAACACAGTAGGAGACGGTGCTAAATGCTGATCTGTCTCCTAAGTCTGCAGAGGGCTCGAGATTTTTATTTCTCCCAGAGTTCATTTTACAATCTAATTAATGTGTAAATTGTGATGTCTCTGCTCATCCTTTACCTGTGAAAGGAGACACGGGATGTGAGTGAAGCACAGTGCAGCCTGATTAAGGAAACCAAGTTCACCTACTTCTCAAACTAATATTTCAACAGGGACAGAATTATTGCCTAGAAAATTACTTTTAGATAATCAACTATCAAAGCCATGCCTTCAAGTAAAAGAAAAGTTAATTTAATTACTATGAAGCACTAATTAAACATAGACCATAATATAATTATCCTGGGCTTTTAATTACCTGAAACTCTTTCTTACCAGAAATAATGTTCATGGATACTATTTACATATTCAAATAGGTATTTTTGAGGAAGCCGAAAGAAAAATGAAAGAAACTGAGCATGACAAAATGTTTTCTAACTCCCCCAACCACTGTTATTAAGTCTGTGAGTCTAGAGCAGCATTTTACAGAATGTGTACCCTGGGATGTTAACGTGTAAGGGAGGTTTCTTTGGACTAATAGGTTGTGAAAGCAGTGGCCTAGATAAGGTTGAGAAGTTTTATTTTATTAATTTATTTCTCTCAACTATTCTGTGTACAAATATTGGCTTTCTGGATATCTTTGTCCAGCAAATCTTTTTTTAAAAGTTATTTTTATTTTTAATTGACAATAATTATACATATTTATGGGGTATAATGTGATGTTTTGATACAGGTATACATCGTGGAATGAGTGAATCTGGCTAATTAACATATCCATCACCTCACTTTCTTATTCCACCAACAGCATACAAAAGGTCCCTTTTCTCCACATCTTTGCTAATGCTTATTAATCTTTCATCTTTTTAATTATAGCCATTCTAACAGGTGTGATGTAATACTTGATTCTGGTTTTGATTTGCATTTTGATCAAGATTAGTGATGTTGAACATGTTTTCATATATCTGTTGGCCTTTTCTTTGTCTTTCTACGAGAAATGGCTATGCAGGATTTTTGTCTATTTTTAAGTAGGGTTATTTGTTTTCTTATTATTGAGCAGCTTGACTTTTTAATATATCTTGCATATCAGCCCTTTATCTGATGTATAATTTGCAAATATTTTCTCTCAGTCTGTGGGTTGTCTCTTCACTCTGTTGTTGCCTTTGCTGTTCAGAAGGTTTTTAGTTTATGCAATCCCGCTTGCCTATTTTGCTTTTATTACCTGTGCCTTTGGAGTCAGGTGCAAGAAATCATTGCTCAGACCAATGGGTAGCTTTTCCCTTATGTTTTCTTTTAGCAGTTTTACAGTATCAGGTCTTACATTTAAGCATTTAATTCATTATCAGTTGATTCTTGTATAGGAGGTGAGATAAGGTTAAAATTTCATTTTTCTGCATATGAATATCCAGTTTTCCTAATGCCATTTATTGAACACTCATTGTGTGTTCTTGGCGCCTTTGTTGAAAATCAACTGACTATACATGCACGGATTTATTTCTAGGCTTTCTATTCTATTCCATTGGTTGATGTGTCTGCTTTTATGCCAGTACCATGCTGTTTTGATTACTCTAGCTTTGTAATATATTTTGAAATTAAACAGTGTCATGCCTCCAGCTTAGTTCTTTCTGCTCCAGATTGTTTGGGCTACTTAGGGTGTTTTGCGGTTCTGTGAGAATTTTAGGATTGTTTTTTCCATTTCTGTGAAGAATGACATGATAATTTTGATAGGGATTACATTGAATCTGTAGATCATTTTGGGTAGTATGGACATTTTAACAATATTAATTCTTCTAATCAGTGAATGTGAGATATCTTTCCATTTATTTGTGTCCTCTTTAATTTCTTTCATCAGTGTTTTATGGTGTTCAGTATGCAGATCTTTCACTTCCTTGGTTAAAATCACTCCTAAGTATTATTTATGCTATCATAAAGGGGATTGTTTTCTTAATTTTTTTCCAGATACTTCATTGTTAGTGTATGGAAATGCTAGTGATTTTTGTATGTTGCTTTTGTGACCTGCTACTTTACTCAATTTGTTTATTAGTTCTAACAGTTTTTTAGTGGAGTTTTAGGGTTTTCTACATATAAGATCATGTCATCAGCAAACAGACTACTTCATTTGTTTCATATTTGGATGCCTTTTATTTCTTTTTCTTGTCTAATTGTTCTGGCTAGGACTTCCAGTACTATGTTAAATAAAAGTGGTGAAAGTAGGCATTCTTGTCTTGTTCCTTATCTTAGAGGAAAAACCTTCCATTTTTGAGTATCATGTTAGCTCTGGGTTTGTCATATATGCCCTTTATTGTGTTGAGGAGAATTTCTTTGATGCCTATATTATTGAGAGTTTTCATCATGAAAAGATGTTGAATTTTGTCAAATGCTTTTTTTGCATCTATTGTGATGGTGATATGGATTTTGTCCTTCATTCTGTTAAGATGATCAATTACATTTATGATTTGCATATGTTGAACCACTCTTGCATCCCAGGGAAAAATCTCACTTGATTATGGTGAATACTTTTAATGTACTGTTCAATACAGTTTGATAGTATTTTATTAAAAATTTTTGCATCTATGTTCATTAAAAATATTTGTAGCTTTTTTTTTTTCTTGCAGTGTCCTTGTCTGGCTTCAATATCAGGGTAATGCTGGCCTCATAAAAACAGTTTGTAAGTATTTCCTCCTTTTAAATTCTTTGGAAGAGTTTGAGAAGGAGTGGTATTAGTTCTTCTTTACATGTTTCATAGAATTCAGCCATGAAGCCATCTGGTCCTAGGTCTTTCTTTGATGGGAAACTTTTCAATTACTGATTTAATATTGTAACTCACTATTGGTCTATTCAGATATTTTATTTCTTCATGATGGAGTTTTGGTAGGTTACATGTTTCTAGGAATTCATTCCTTCTAGGTTATTCAATTTGTTGGTGTACAATTGTTCATATTAGTCTCTTATGATTCTTTGTATTTCTGTGTCCTCTGTTGTAATGCCACATCTTTCATTTTTGATTTTTTATTTATTTGAGTCTTCTCTTTCTTAAGTCTAGCTAAGAGTTTATCAGTTTGTTTAGCTTTTCAGAAAACAAACTCTCGGCAGGGTATGGTGGCTCATGCCTGTAATCCCAGTACTTTGGGAGGCTGAGGCCGGCAGATCACTTGAGGTCAGGAGCTCGAGACCAGCCTGGCCAACATGGTGAAATCCCATCTCTACTAAAAATAAAACAAAATTAGACAGGTGTGGTAGTGCACACCTGTAGTTCCAGCTGCTCTGGAGGCTGAGGCTGGAGAATCACTTGAACCTGGGAGGCAGAGGTTGCAGTGAGCTGAGACAGCACCACTGCACTCCAGCCTGGGCAAAAGAGTAAGACTCTGTCTCAAAAAGACAAAAACAAAACAAAACAAAAAAACAAGCTCTTGGTTTTGCTTTTTTCTTTTGTTTTTCTAGTCTCTATTTCATTTATTTCTGCTGTAATCTTTGTTATTTCCTTCCTTCTACTAACTCTGGATTTAATTTGTTCTTCTTTTTCTAGTTTGCTGAGGTATAACATCAGATTGTTTATTTGAGATTTACTCTTTGGTGTTGGCATTTAATGCTATAAACTTCTCTGTTAGAATTGCTTTTGCTGTCACATAAGTTTCAGAATGTTTTGTTTCCATTTTTGCTTATCTTAAGATATCTTTTCATTTCCCGTTTAATTTCTTCTTTGACCCAATAGTTTTTCGGGAGTCTACTGTTTAATTTCCACATAATTGCGACCTTCCTATGATTCCTCCTGCTGTGGATTTCTAGTTTCATACCACTGCAGTCTGAAAAGATACTCAATATGAGTTCTATCTTTTTGAATTTATTATGCCAGATTGTGGTTTAACATGACCTATCTTGGGAAATGTTTTATGTGCACTTGAGAAGTATGTGTATTCTGTTGCTGTTGGATGGAGTGTTCTGTATATATATGTTAGACCTGTTTGATCTAAAGTGTTATTCAAATCCAATGTTTCCTAATTGATTTTCTGTCTGAATGATCTTTCCATTGTGTTGGGAGTGGGATATTAAAATCCTCTACTAGTATTGTGCTGCCATCCATGTCTCCCTTCAGATCTCATAATGTTTGCTTTACATATTTTGGCAAACAAGCTTTTAAAGCTGTATTTGTCTCATTTGTACTCAACTTTTTTTTTTTTTTTTTTGAGATGGAGTCTTGCTCTGTCACCTAGGCTGGAGTGCAATGGCATGATCTCAGCTCACTGTAACTTCCGCCTCCTGGGTTCAAGCGATTCTCCTGCCTCAGCCTCCCAAGTAGCTGGGATTACAGGTGCACGCAGCCACGTCCAGCTATTTTTTTTTTTTTTGTATTTTAGTAGAGATGGGGTTTCAACATGTTGGTCAGGCTGGTCTCAAACTCTTGAGCTCAGGCAATCCATCCATCTCAGCCTCCCAAAGCTAGGATTACAGGTATGAACCACCGCACCTGGCCCTGTAGTCAACTTTTAAATGGCACTTTCCTGGACACTCTTTTATGCCATTCCAATGACCAGTTGATTACAGCATCCAAATAGAACCTTCAGTTCACAATTTGCTCCAGTTTTAAATTTCTTTACATCATCAGCAGCACTCTTCAGAGAAATCATTCATTTTTTTTACCATGGCTTCTCCATTTCTGAGTTTATACTTTTTTGCATCTTTTGGTTGAATGGATGGTGGAGAAAATGCCGGGAGGAGGGTTGAGAAAGAGATATAAAATTGTTGTTCAGGACTTTAATACTCTTATGTGATCCCCAGACCAGCAGCAACAGCATGTCCTGGGTGCTTATTAGAAATGCAGGAACTCATGCCCTATCTCAGACCTACTGGAATCTACACATTAACAAGATTGCCAGGAAATTCATATGCAAGTTTAAGAAGCACTGGAAGAAAACACTAGTTCTCAAACTTGGCAGAACATTGAAATCCCCTCAGCAGCTACAAAAAGTACTAATACCTGGCTTTCTTTTCTAGAGCTTCTGATTCAATTGTTATGGAATGTGGGCTAGGGAATCAGGATTATTTTTTAAGAAGCTCCCCAGTTGATTCTAATGTGCAGAAAACTTTCAGACCTACTGGTCAGAAAGAATGAAAGAGTAAATAGAGCAGTGCAGTGGCTCTCAAACTTTGATGTGTATTACCATCAAATAAAGCAATGCAGAGGACCAGGTTGGTGGGTAGGATAGATCATGGGCCTCTGTTTATACCAAGTTCCCCAGTTGATTCTAAAAACACTGACATTTAAGAACTGCTAAACTAGGAGAATACATTACAATCATGGGGCAACTTTAAGGACCTACAAGGTTCCTGGAGATCTCCCTTGGATTCTGTTTTTTACAACTGAATTAGGACATTGATACAAGCATCTGTGGGTGACCCTTCTATTACCTTACTATCTTATCCTCTAATATTTATCAATAACTGTGTCCTCTAGGGATTAAATTATGCCCTATTGTATGCTGGACTAGTACTACCAAGAACATTTTTTTCACATATGATCTTCAAAAAAAAATCCAAAGGTTTAAAATCATGTACTTGTATAATTTCTCTCCTTCTTTTCTCAGAACATATACAAAAGTTTGCATGTGAAGGTGTGTATAGATTCACAGAGTGTTAGAGCTAGACTAGGTCTTAGAGATATCTAATCTAATTGTCATTTTCTATTGAGGAAATAGAGGACCAGAAGGAGTGAGTGAGTACCTCAAGATCATACAGGAAATCGCAGAATATGAGCAGTACTTCTGATAATTTTTAAAAGTTTGAATAGGCAAATATAGCTTAAATTATTCAGACTAATTAATATGAAGACAAATTAGTCAAATAAAAGAACCAATTTTATGTGTAAAATATTTACTTATATACATATAATTAATAAGTTGCAGCCAGGCAGTGTGGATCCCCACCTATAATCCCAGCACTTTGCGAGGCTAAGGTGGGCAGATCACTTGAGGCCAGGAGTTCAACACCAGCCTAGCCAACATGGTGAAACCTTGTCTCTAATAAAAATACAAAAATTAGCCAGGCATGATAGTGTGCACCTGTAATCCCAGCTACTCAGGAGAGTGAAGCATGAGAATCACTTGAACCTGGAAGGTGGAGGTTACAGTGGGCTGAGATTGTGCCACTGCACTCCAGCCTGGGTGACAGAGGGAGACGCTGTCTCAAAGGAAAAAAAAGTTGCAACATAATTAAACCCAAATAATGAGAAGTTTGAATAAATGATTGTAATTTTATACTGATATTCTTATTTTTTAAATCAATTTTTCGATTCCCAGTTTAACTCTCTATTATATATTAATATAATCACCGCTAAAACTTGGTTTTCTCCCCAGTAATATACATAGTTTATCGTATTAAACATACAGACCATTCTGTAGGCAATTTTGTAAAACTTTGAAAAACACAATGCTTTAGTACCCTGATGTATCTGAGAAGAGGAATCAGACATAATTTTTCTCACCCAATTTGTTATCCCTGACTCTTCTCTGCTCCTCAAAGTGGCAATACCTCAACTTCTTTAAAGAATCTGAGATGATGAGCACTTGAAAATAAACATCCCTAGCTTCCATATTATTTGGATCAACAGCCCTTTTTAAAAGTTTGAGCAATTCTCGCCAAAGCAGGTGGAGAGTGCCAGAAGCCATGCTGGGCAGAATACTGAAGATAAGGTTTGTTTTTAGCATTCTCTTTTCTTCCACTTGCTTTCAGTGTCTGTCTACAAACCACAATGCCCTGGAGTTACCATCTGGTTGCTCAGAGATCACCCACTGGAATTGAAACCAGTCCTGCCTTCTAAAATACGTTCCTACTTCTCTCAGGACTTGTAAATTACTTGCTTGGGCAAGTAACTGATAAACTTCCTCAAAGTAAAATGTTAATTCATTAATGAGCGACCATATTATTTTAGGTTCTTTTAATTGCACATATCAAAATTGGTTGTGACTGGCTTAAGCAAAAAATAAATAAATAAATAACAATAATAACTTATTGGGAAGGAAATGGGTAGTGGTGGTGGCAGTGGGGGTTGTCTCAGAGAATTTAAGAGAGAGTTACACTACTCAGTCCTGGGAAATGCAGGAAACAGAGCAGTAAGTATATTTGAATTATACGTGACGAGCTGACATTAAAGTGACAGAGTTTGATTGCTGTGCTGGAGCTTGCTCATAACAACTGGGGAGAACCAATTGTTGAAGAGTTGGAAGTCATCATATCACTGAATGATATTACATTAGCAGTATTATTGAAATGAACTGAGGCCCCCTCACCTAGCACAGTGAGACCAAACATCCACACCAAGGTTTGCAGTGGGAGAAAGAAGTGTGTTTATTTGTAGGGCGCCAAGCAAGGAGAATTAGGCAGTTCAGGCTTAAGACCTGACCTTCTAGATGGCTTGCAAGTAAGGGTTTTTAAAGGCAAGGGTAAGCAAAATCATGAATCAACACAGGGAGATAATACAATGGTTTGGCATAAAAAGGTAGGTTATCTTGAAGCGAGGGCTCATAGGTCATAGGTAGATTCAAAGATTTTCTGATTTGCAATTAGTTAAGAAAGAAAAGCTTGGTTTAAAAATTTAGGGTCAGTAGAAAAGAATGTTACCTCTGGCTCTTGGACTTGATTCCTTCCAGACCCCTCAAGAAGAAATTTAGAACAACGAATGGCCGTCAGAGTTTAGTCCTCAGTTCTCCCTTACCTGAGGTTTATGTGCCAGTGGATCCATTTGGTGGGTGTCTGAGTTTCTGAAAAACAACTCAGGGACATATGTTAATGAGGCAGGAAAATAGGGCCTGAGGCAGGGAACCTAAGGCCAATTCAAGCTGAATTCCTGGAACTAAATCAAAAGGAAAACCCCAACTTTCCACGCCCAAGTAACAAAAGGGTTATTCCCTTTGCAACCTCCCCACTTCTGTGCATGGCAGATGAAAAACTGAAAGTACCTCTGGTCCCCTCCTGCAACCAATCAGGCTGGTCATGGGCCAAGTCTTCATTTGCAAAGGAGTATAACTTTGTAACTTCACTTTTGCCTCTGATTGGTCACTTTCTGCAACCAATAAGACATTTGGATAGGGTGTAACTTTGTAACTTCACTTAAGCCTCTGATTGGTTGCTTTCTGCAACCAATCAGACTGATCGCAGGTACTTCATTTACTTAGGGTGTACACAAAATAACCAGTGGGAAACCTCGAGAAGGTATTTAAACCCCAGAAAATTCTGTAACTAGGCGTTTGAGCTGCTTGCGCCAGCCTGCTCCTACCCTGTGGAGTGTACTTTCATTTTCAATAAATCTCTGCTCTTGTTGCTTCATTGTTTCCTTGCTTTGTTTGTGTGTTTTGTCCAATTCTTTGTCCAAAGCTGCCAAGAACCTGAACATCCTCCGCTGGTAACATTAAGATGTTATCTTTAACTGGCAAGTCAATTAAGGAATGTAGAAGAATGAAACTGGATCCTCACCCCTCGCCTTATACAAAATTCAACTCAAGATGGATTGAAGACTTAAATCTAAGACCTGAACTCATAAAATTTCTAGAAGATAACAGTGGAAAAAAAATCCTTCTAGACATTGGCTTAGGCAAAGAATTAATGTCCAAGAACCCAAAAGCAAATGCAACAAAAACAAAAATAAATAGATGGGACCTAATTAAACTAAAAAGCTTCTGCACAGTAAAAGAAATAATCAGCAGAGTAAACAGACAACCCACAGAGTGGGAGAAAATTTTTGCATGCTATGTACCAGAAAAAGAACTGGTATCCAGAATCTCAAACAAATCAGCAAGAAAATATGAATAATCCCATCAAAAAGTGGGCAAAGAACATGAATAGACAATTCTCAAAAGAAGATGTACAGATGGCCAACAAATATATGAAAAAATGCTCAACATCACTAATGATCAGAGAAATGCATATCAAAACCACAATGCAATACCACCTTACTTTTTCAAGAATGGCCATGATCAAAAAAATGAAAAGATAATAGATGTTGGCATGGATGTGGTGAAAAGAGAACACTTTTACACTGCTGATGTGAAAGTACACTAGTACAACTGCCACGGAAAACAGCGTGGAGATTACTTCAAGAACTAAAAGTAGATCAACCATTTGATCCAGCAATCCTACTACTGGGTACCTATTCAGAAGAAAGTAAGTCATTATATGAAAAAGACACTTGCACACACGTTTATAGCAGCACAATTCACAATTGAAAAAATACGGAACCAGCCTAAATGCCCATCAACCAACGAGTAGATAAAGGAAATGTGGTGTATACATATACCATGGAATACTACTCAGCCATAAAAAGGAATGAAATAATGGCATTTGCAGCAACCTGGATGGAATTGGAGGGCATTATTCTAAGTGAAGTAACTCAGGAATGGAAAATCAAACATCATATGTTCTCACTTGTAAGTGGGAGCTAAGCTGTGAGGACACAAAGGCATAAGAATGATATAATAAGCTTTGGGGACTTTGGAGGAAGGGTGGGATGGAGTGAGGGATAAAAGACTACACACTGGGTACACTGTACACTGCTCGGTGACGGGTGCACCAAAATCTCAAAAAATCACCACTAAAGAACTTATCCATGTAACTGAAAACCACCTGTTCCACAAAACTACTGAAATGAAAAAAATTTAAAAAATAAAATGAGAGTAAAATGAGTAATGCTCAAAAAAAAAAAAAAAAAAAAAAAAGAAGAAGAAGAAAAAAGATGTTAAAGTTTCTGGAGGGAATAAAATATCTTACTACTCTAACTTCCTTGGCTATTGTTTTAAGTTACTGTTACCTTTGTGCTTATCAAGTTGCTCATTTACTTCTCTGGGTTAGCTAGGTTGCCTGAAATTTCCCTTGGAGGAACTCAAGATTTTCCTTTATTTCCATGCTTGTGGGCATTGTGGGGGAGTGGTGGTGCCAGGGTGGCACAGGCTTCTGAGAGAGATCCCTGCTCCATGTCAGCAGCTTGAAATTGGTCATGGTATATTTATGCCAAGGAAATCAGTAAATGTTACAAAAAGCATTACTAGAACAGTATGGCTAGGCTCTAAACTTGGTGTAAACAACAAGTTCTAAGCAGAGGTTGTTGAAATGACTCACTTTGTGTACACTTTTGTGTTAATTATGTATGGCCAGCAGGACAGGGTTATAATATACAGATACCGCCAACCCAGAATATCAGTGGTGTCCTCGGGGAAGGGAATTTTTTAAACTGGGCAGCCACCCAAGGGCTTTCTGCACAGCCACTATCCTTTTTCAGATAATGTATTTGCATTTTAACCAGGGTTAAGCAAGTAGAAAATTAGGAGACATGACATATGCCCCTGGTGGGAATGAATTTATGTACCCAGCCATGACTGTGATTAATGCTTCAGCTACCCCAGTGGTCATGACTGACGGCACATTTTTAATCACCTGGGACATTTAAAAATAGACCAATGCCTGGCCGGGTGCAGTGGCTCATGCCTGTAATCCCAGCACTTTGGGAGGCTGAGGCAGGCGGATCATGAGGTCAGGAGATCGAGACCATCCTGGCCAACATGGTGAAACCCTGTCTCTACTAAAAATAGAAAAATTAGTTGGGTGTGGTGGTGTGCGCCTGTAGTCCCAGCCAGTTGGGAGGCTGAGGCAGGAGAATCGCTTGAACCCGGGAGGCGGAGGTTGCAGTGAGCCGAGATCATGCCACTGCACTCCAGTATGGCGACAAAGCGAGACTCCGTCTCAAAAAAAAAAAAAAAAAAAAAAAGTCCAATGCCTGAGTCCCATCAGACAGAGATCTGCTTTAACAGAGCATCAGCATTTTTTTAAGCACTCAGGTAACTCTAATATATAACCAGGATTGAGAGCAACTGAGATTACGAGTTAACATTATTAAGGGATTTAGAGAAGTGAAAAATTTACACGTTTGCCATTTGTTGCTAGGTTAGAACAATCATCTTTTTTTTTGGTAGGCTATTGTTATTAGACTTCTAGACTATTATATCTGGCAGGCTTAAATTTTGTGTTATGGGCTTTAAGGTGAAACCTGATTCACTGGGGGAAAGAGAAAAAAAAGAGTGAAAATAAACCAATTAATATGTCTTCCAAGATCGGGGACGATTTTACTCCCTGGGGAGTGAGAAAGATTATAATCTGAGGCTGATGAACGGCAAAGAGAAGGCTGTAGTTAACTTGCCCATAATGTTGGGGTTAATAAGTCACACAGTCCCGATATATAAATCTTTAAAAGTTTTGAGACAGACAGTACAGATCTAAGGAGTTTTCACTACTGGAAAGATGGAGGTCCTTAGGAATGCTTAAAAGCAGCATTTCCTCAGTTATTGATTCCATTCTTCCTTTCATCTAATAATTGTTTATTGGAAAAAGTATTATATGCAAGGAATTGTATAAGGCTCAGATAACACCTGAGATTATTGAGTTTCCTTTCTAGCAGAGGAGACAAGCAATAAACAACTCATTACACAATTAAGCATTTACTTACAAGTGTAAACAGTGAGGAGAAGTACAGATTTTATGAGAATGTACAACAGGAAGAACAGAGACCTGAGAAATATTCTAGGAACTCAGATGAGGTCAGGAGATTTGGGGAAGTAATATTTGAGCTGAGATCTGAGTATTTTTGGGATTTATTAAGAAAAGTTGAGGGTAGAGATTGTTTCAGGAAGATAAAATATATGGAAAGGGCTGTTTGACAGGAAGGAGCCTAATGTATTTGAGGAGCTAACAGAAGTCCAGTCTATCTGTTTGCTCCTTCCCTCTGAGCAGGGAGTGAAGGAGGAAATGAGACAGGTAAAAAAGGCTGGAAAATGATCATGCGGGGCCCTGTGGACCATGTCGATATATATCCTAAAGGTAATGAGAAACAATGAAAGGGTTTTAAGAATAGTATTGTGTATTAAAGAATTTGGCTGGTCTTTGTCCCTGGTTCCTGGGAGGTAACCTCTAAATCCTTAGAAGTTTCTGAGTAATTAGAAAGAAGTGTCTTCCTAACTCACAGTGGGCCCCTTGGGCCACACTTGAGTTTATGCTAATGAGATAACTCAGAATGGGGCTGGTCATCCCAGAAAGACCAACCATGTGATTAGAAATCTGGGATCTTGAGCCACATGCTATCAGCCAGATCTCTGGGGGGTGGTGGGGAGGGGAGCTGGAGACTGGCTTCAATCAATCATGTTTACATAATGAAGCTTTAATAAAAACTCTAGATATCTGAAGCTTGAGGCAGATTCCTGGTTAGTGATACACCTTTTATGTGCCACAAGGATGACATGTCCTCCAGACACAGAAGCTTCGAGTTTGGGATGTCCCAGACCTTGCCCTGTGAGTGTCTTCATTTGGCTGTTTCTCAGTTTTATTCTTTATGACAAAACTGTGTTTCCAAGTATAGTGTTTTCTTGGGTTCTGTGAGCCATTCTAGCAAATTATCAAACATGAGGGATTGTGGGAACTCTGGAGTTGTAGCCAGCTGGTCAGAAGTGTGCACGGCCTGGGGAATCCCCAAGCTTGTAACTGGTATCTGAAGTGAGAGCAGTTTTATAGGAGATTGTGCCCTTAATTTGTGAAATCTGCACAGATTCCAGGTAGTTCACATCAGAATTGCATGGCAAATTGTGTGTGTGTGTGTGTGTGTGTGTGTGACAAGTGATTTACACAGTTCTTCTCCCATATTATTGTTTGGAGCTCAAACCTAGTTCTGTCACTTCCTCTGTGAGGCCTTTCCAGAGTTCACCTGGCTTCTTGCATGGTGTTAAGCTGTTGTCATGTGTGGACTTTGGGAGGAAATATATGGAAGGAAGTAATAAAACTGGGCAACTTTATCTACAAATTTAAGAATTCAAGTTACAATATAAGAACTATTATATCACTATCTATATGCACGTACTATTACATCTATTACATATGAATAGATAAATCCACCTCTGAACCACCATGTTATCAAAAACTGGGGGGAAAGAAAGCCTAGATAAGAGTGCATTTTCCAATGTAGACTTTGGACTACTGGCACCAGAATCTCCCAGAGGGCTACCTGGTCCATCTCAGGAATCTGTTCCACCTCAGAGGTACCCAGCCTGAAGCTCTGGCTGGACTGGGACCTGCACATTGGCAGCCTTGGCAACCCATTCAACAACCCAGGCATTTGGAGATATTATTAATGATAGGGACAGGAGGCAGGAAATTCTGGGCAGAAGAGGGCAGGTTCGCTGCGAGGACCCCACCCTTAAGCCTGGAACCACGGCCCAAAGTGAGAACATGCATTCCCGTTTTCCCGCTCAAATGTTGCCTTTCCCAAAACCTCCCATGGCCCACCCCACCCCCCATCCCTGTGCCCATTAAAGCCCCAAGCTCCACCAGCAGAGAGAGAAGAAGAGGAGAAGAGGAGAAGCAGTGGGATGTCAGAGACTACAGTTGGACATTGGAGATAAGCAGGTTGACTTCAGAGGGACGGCTTGATGGCGTAGTTTCAGAGAGGGACGGCGGGACTCTGGGGAAAGCTTATCTTCCTACTCTGTCCCCCTTTCAGCTCCCCTTCACGCTGAGAGCCACTTTCATCAGCAATAAAATCCCCCGCATTTACCATCTTTAATTTGTTCATGTGACCTCATTCCTCCCGGATGCCAGACAAGAACTCTGGCACAGGTGCGAAAGGCTGTCACACTGACCCTCCGCTGAGCTGTTAACACTTAAGCCGTCCACTGACAGCAAAGCTAAAAGAGCACTGACTGTAACATTCCTTCTGGGGCTTCAGGAGTTGCAGGTACCTCCCTAGACGCTGCCATGGCACCCACAGAGTTTTGCTCCTGGTGGCGCCCAAAGGCACTCGCCCCGGCTCCTGCACCGCCCACCTGCGCTCCCCGTCCCACGAGGGGTAGAACGCAGTGGATTTGAGTGAGTGGAATTCACCCTGGCTGAAGCTCCTGCCTGGATCCAGCGCCCGTGCACTCCAGTTCCCGCCCACGAAGGGGTCGGGGAAATTTCCTGCTTCATTAACATATAACTACTGACCTAATGTAGGTTTGTTTGCTGTTGTGTTCTGTACGATAACTTTGAAAAACTATGTACCCTTCCAACACTTAAAAATGTTATCTCTATATCTAAATTTCAAATATCTAAAAGTTTTATACATTTAATAGTTGTAAATGATATAATTCCTGGCATATCATAAATATTGACATTTAAAACTCATACTACATTTTAAAATGTGTCCAGTGGAATGTGACTGTCATGAGGAATTGATGCCTACATATCTACACTAAAAAGAAGAACATATTCTTTTTTAAATAGTTAGAAATTCCTCCTTCCTCTCCAATTCATTTTATCTCCCAAATTTTAGCCTAATATATTTTGATTGAAAATCCTTATGACATCATAATTTTTTGAAACAGAAATATGTATGTAAATTGAAATTAAATAAAAATTTAATTTTCAGTGACCACAAGGCTTAACTATTTAAAAAATCTTCTGATTTGCATTATCATTATAATTTTTATTGATACCCAATTAATCAAAACAAGGTAAGTACATTACACATTTTGATACATTATTTAACATGACGTATCTTTTAAGGAGAAGAGTGAGGCCTGCTTTTCAATGGATGCATCCACATATGGCTCTTTATTGCTAGAATGAGTTGGGATTCAGCATCAGTTTTATTCCTATTTTAAATTATTTTTATGTAAGTGCTAAGGAATCTTATTTATATTAGTTGGTGGTTGGGGATGAAATGAGTTTTGTTTTAGCAATGTCACTCAATTATTTGAACTCCTTGCCACTAATATGCCAAAAATCACATAGTGACCTATCATCAAAAAGTATTTTTAATGATCTACTAGTTAGGTCTCCCTTTAATTTTGTTAAAACCAAAGATGTGGACCGGGCGTGGTGGCTCACGCCTGTAATCCCAGCACTTTGGGAGGCTGAAGTGGGTGGATCACTTGAGGTCAGGAGTTCGAGACCAGCCTGGCCAACATGGTGAAACCCTGTCTCTACTAAAAATACAAAAATTAGCTAGGTGTGGTAGCTCAGGCCAGTCCCAGCTACTTGGGAGGCTGAGGCAGAAGAACTGCTTGAATCCAGGACGTAGAGGTTGCAGTGAGCCCAGATTGCACCACTGCACTCCAGTCTGGGTGACAGAGTGAGACTCTGTCTTGAAAACAAACAAACAAAAAACCGAAAAAAAAAAAAAAAAAAAAAAAAAAAACCAAAGAGGTGGAAAATCCCTGAAATGTAAAAGGATTTGTTTTCTGGTCATTGAAGGCATTCATTTTTTCAATACCAGAAATATTTCACATTTCTCTCTCACTCATGCAGGTTTCTCATCTCAGAAATTGTATCATAGTAGTATTAACCATGGAGAGAAGTTGTTCCTTCTTTTGTCAAGTGAAAGCAAAGGTGAAACGGAGGTCCCATATAACCTTAAAACCACAAGAGTGTTCTCAGATCATGTTTGGATAGAGTATGCCTGCAGTTGAAATTCAGGAAATTGATGCCCTGTTAGAACCACCTGTCTGCCTGGGTGTCCCTTGGAAAGCCTCTGTGGTTTCCCAGAGGTCCAACCCCTCCTTTTGAAGACCCTGCTCCAGCTGATAAAGTTTGTAGTACCTACTAAGTAGGATGGGCCTTTCCGACTTGTGAGCCTTGGTACTGCTGGCTTTTTGAAGGATTTATTCATGTTTGTACAACTGTAAATTTGTTATGATAGTACAGTAAAACATGGTTATACAGAAGGAAAACACACTGTAAACTTAGACTTAAAATCAAACACATAGAGGTATTATTAATATACAACAAAACAATCAGCAATAATTTTTTTAAAAAGTACCTGGAATTTTTTTTAACATCATTTCGTACAAATAAACTTCCCTACATGTAAGGATGCTCTACTTTGTTGTTTTTAAAAAGATATATGACAGAAAATCCTGACAACAGGGTTGGAATTTGAGACCAGCATCTGAGCTTCTACCTGGTCTTCATTTGTGTATTTTAAGATCCTTGTAGCAATTCATGTGGCTTAAAGGAGCAGTGTCTTGTCCTCAATCAAGTTCTTGTCAGGAACTTGACAGGTCCCTGAAGACCTCACCATGTGGCAAGGATCACTCAAACTCCGAAGAAGTTCTAAAGCAGCTTTGGTCATAACCAGCTCGACAACTCCAATTATCCTTTTAGCCTTCTAGGACAGTCAACAGCAGAGTTTTATCTTTCTCAAGAAATGTCATAATTTTATCTTAAGCCACAGACAGTGTCATGGTGTTACCTTCTTTACTGTGAAAGCAAACTTCTCAGCCACTAGTACACGCCTAACAGCCCCTTAGTATTCTTTGAAATGTGGAAAGGGACAGCACACAACAAATACTAAAGGCCCTCATCCTGGTGGTTCTCAGCCGGTTGTGTGCCTAAGAATCATGTGGGTGTTTCTTTAAAATGTAAATTTACAGTCCCCAAATCAGATTTTGATTCAATGGGTCTAAAAAACTGCCTATTACTGGGTAAGTATTATGCAGTGTTTCTTTGTGTAACAAAAAATTACATAGAAATGAATCCTCATTAGATGATTTATACAGTAGAGGTTAAACACCATGCAATTATGATTTAGTAATAACAGTGAAATAGAAATGTTATTCCTTCCCACAGCATCAAACACTTTCAGTGATAACATTCACAGGTTTATTGTGTATGTTTCTTCATTGAAGAAACTCAGCAAATTGCACTACCATTTATTTGGATTGATTTTATTTTGATTGAGTTCTCAAATCTTTTTTTATTCTTCTTTCAGTAGTTCATTTTACTGTGAACTAGACCACAGGTAAAAGTTTTGTCTCAGTATAAGTTCACATACATCAAACTCAGGACTCCACTTATCATATCACAACTTAGCAGTTAACTTTAAGTTCCTCAAATTGGATATGATCTGATCACTGTGTTGAACTCACAGAAGAAATGAACATTAATAATAGGCCCATTGTGCACAATGCTCTTTATGGTCGGGGTTATTATTCTATACTGAAGATTAGAAAACTGAGACTGGAAAGCTTGACAAACTCTAACAAATAGTAAGTGGGAGAGCTGGAATAGGACCCCTTCTGCTGAATGCAGACTCATGAGTTGAGAAGGTTGACAAGTACACACATACCTTGGCAAGAAGGAAATTAATTTGTTGGAGAAGGAGATTCTTGTGGCAGAGAGAGGTATTTAAAAACATTTTTCTTTACTGAAAGCTTTAACTTTAACTGCGGAAGTCACTGAATTACTGAGGAACTAAATATCTGATGATGCTAACAAATTAAGGCTACCGCTTTCTCATTCTGTGAAGCTATATCTACCATTTTAAGTGTCAGTTTTTCATTTCAACTAGTTGTGGCTACCCAATTAGCAACTTTACTTCAACTGGCATGCATTTTGGTACAATCAGCAATGGATCATTACTACTACATTAATAAGTTGGGAGTATTCAATTTTTTTAATGAATACAAAGACAAAGATACGTGGACAGGAAAAACAGAAGACACATGGAGGGCTGAACCTGAAGGAAAGAAAATCCTGTCAGAATTCACATGCTATCTTCTTTTTCTTTTCTTTTTTTTTTTTTTTTTTCCGAGCCTTGCTCTGTCACCAGGCTGGAGTGCAGTGGTGCAATCTTGGTTCACTGCAACCTCCGCCTCCCGGGTTCAAGCGATTCCCCTGCATCAGCCTCCCAAGTAGCTGGGATTACAGGCACGCACCACCATGCTCGGCTAATTGCTATTTTTTTACACAAGGTGAGGTCAGGAACCATGTGACTAAATTCTATTTATTTTCATGTCTTCCCACTCCCTAAAATAGTGATCTGTATATAGGAGACCCTCAATGAACCAATATTTTGAATTGACTTTATGATTGAGAATATATATGTCCTTCAAAATAGTTCGTTTTTATCTTGACACCATTTTGATCACCAATATAACCACATACAAAAAACCCTTTTGATCTCAGTAAACAAACATACATTTCCAAAAATAACCTGTTGAGAAATATTTATATGATCAAAGCACAGAAGATGTAATGAACATCTTTTACTCATGAAGCTCAAGACCCCATCCACTGGAGAAGCATAATGGAACACAAAGAGATTTGCAGCTGGACAACAGCAATCCTAAAGTGTCACCTTTGGCAGATTGAATAATGTAATTAATAATTTCAGTTTCTGTCTAAATATTGGTCTCCAAATTTATCAGCTATCTTAGTTTAGGCTGCTGTAACAAAGTAGCGTATTTTGGGTGGCTTATAAACAACAGAAATTTATTTCTCACAGTTCTGGAGGCTAAAAGTTCAAAATTAGGGCATCAGCATGGTTGAGACCTCTTCCAGGTTGTAGACTGATGAATTCTTGTATCCTCAGGTGGCAGAAAGAGAGCAGGATTACTCCCCAGGATCCCTTTTATATGGGCACTAATTTCATTCACGATGGCTCCACCTTCATGACCTAATTAGTCTCAAAGTCCCCATCTTCTAATATCATCACATTGGGTGTTAAATTTTATCAAATAAATTTTCAGGAGACACAAACATTCAGTCCATGACATCAGCCCAAAGGGATCATGAATGCAATTCAAGCAGTGTGGAAGAATATCGATAAAATCGAAGGTATTTGTAGCATCACTGTCTCTTTGTATGTACAATGCTATCTGCTACTTATAGCACATTTTCAGAGACTTAAATACATTTTACAAATCCTGTTCATGTTTATAAAGATGATTAAATATTTTCAAGGATAAAAGTCATAAAATAACACAAGCTGGAAGGGGCCCAGAAAGAATTTTTTCAAATCCTTTAATTTTATGCATTCCTCATTTCAAAGGAAGACTTTAAAGACATTTGTGGAAAAATCTGAATGTGTAGGTCTTCTATATTTTTACAACTTTCCTCAGTCTTTTGCAGCTATTATATATACCCCCAATTCCACTCAATTTAATCAAGACTTTCCAAAATATTCGACTTGGTGTTCATAGGTGCAACATTCTATTCTACCCATTGATTTAATAACATTTTATTAACTTAGGTAACTACCTAAAGAATACAACTGGCAAGTCAGGTTTGGAACAAATGTAACTGCCTCCTGGCCAGCATTCATCTCAGGGGATAGAAGTTCTATCATACACCAGGAGCAAAGTTTGCTTTGATACCAGTCAATATGTTTTACAGAGTGAATAGAGAGCTTCCATTAATATAGTGAGTCTGTTTCTGTACCTAATTATTGTAAAATTGGTATGTTAGGTAGGACTCTTGTTTCAGTGAGTTTACTCCCCCTGCATGGTTCTGGCACACTCAGACCCATTCTGTGAAGCCAGGATTTCCCCATCTCTTAGATAAAATCACAAGCAGCTTCCATAATTTTCTCTCATTATTCAGAAACAATAAAAAGTTCTAATTACTTTATCTTAAAATACTGTCACTGTGGTAGTCAATATGTCCAGTTTACTGTAATAATAAAAATCTCTGACTGTATTCAAAGTTAAAGCTCTTCTCAACCCAGTTCAAGCCCACCACAGCAGCAAAGTCTGCAATGGGCAAGGCAGAGGGCTAGAGAAATGGAAAGAGGGAAAGACGTGGGCTAGCTGCTTCTCTACTTCACCATGTTTTGCTTCTACCCCTGCTAAGCCTGGATTCTGCAGGAAGCAATAGCAGCATTTCCCAGCCAGACAGATGCTATTCCTAGGACTGACGGTAGAGAAAAGGGCACATTAGACTATATCTAATTGACTTTGAGAGATGCTATGGATAAGACCCTTGGGGATTGTATCCCAGGAGTATTGATAAACCTGGGAGGAAAGTAGCTTTTGCACAAACTGCAGGTTGGCCTTATAATTAATGAAAGGAACATACTCTTTCCCTTTTCCAAAATAAGTCATACTATACAGTTGGCCCTTGAACATCATGGGTTGAAGGACGCAAGTCCTCCTGTGCGTGGATGGAAAATACTTGCCAGTGATATGATTTGGATGTGCATCCCCACCAACTCTCATGTCAAATTGTAATCCCCAGTGTTGGAGGTGGGGCCTGGTGGGAGGTGATTGGATCATGGGGGCAGAGTTCTCATGAATGTGTTAGCACCTTCCCCTCAGTGCTGTTATGGTGATAGTGAGTGAGTGAATTGTGAGCTCTGGTTGTTTAAAAGTGTGTAGCACCTCCCTCCTCTCTCTTCTCCTGCTCCAGACTTGTGAAGTGCCTTGCTTCCCCTTTACCTTCCACCATGATTGTAAGTTCCTGAGGCCTCCTCAGAAGCA
This sequence comes from Pan troglodytes, assembly GCF_028858775.2. Classification (NCBI taxonomy): domain Eukaryota; kingdom Metazoa; phylum Chordata; class Mammalia; order Primates; family Hominidae; genus Pan; species Pan troglodytes. The sequence goes on along the minus strand of NC_072402.2, from coordinate 94,504,423 downwards.
GAAGCTGCTATGCTTCCTGTACAGCCTGAAGAACCATGAGCCAATTAAACAATTTTTCTTTATAAATACCCAGTCTCAAGTATTCCTTTATAGCAATGTGAGAAGGAACTAATACAGCCAGGATATGAAATCCACCTATGTGGAGGGCCAACTTTTCACACACACGGGTTCTGCAGATGCCTGCTGCAGGATTTGAGTATACTTGGATTTTGGTATCTGCAGGGATCCTGGAACTAATCCCTTGTGTGTACTGAGGGATGACTATTTGGAGGATCATGAATGATTGTCTCTGCAGAGACATAACTAACATAGCTGAAGCACCCTGTGTGCACTTCCTTCCTCTCCAGAGGCAATCAGGGGCCCCAACTTTATGTTGATTGTTCCCTTGCTTTTAAACTTGACTCCAAGTGTATATATTACTAAACAATATTCTTTGTCTTGCTTGCTTTCAACTTCATATTATTTGTATCACACTATATATAATCTGCTACATGCTCGTTTGCTGAATTATATTTGCAAGATTTATCTATATTGATGTAGCAATGTTCATTTTTTACTGTAGCAATAGTTCATTTATTTTTACTGCTCTATAGTGTCCAATCATATGAATATTCCATCTTGTTGATGAACATTTGAGTTGTTTCCAGTTTTCAGTCACTGCCATAATGCAGTGAGCATCCTTGCTCACGTTCCCTGGTGCACCATGCTACAGTTTTTTGAAGTTACAAACCTGGAGTGGGGGAATCATTGGGTGCACACATCTTCAAATTTCCTAGAGACACTTCGAGGCCTAAGGTATTATTTTCCTCCAAAGAGGATTTTAAAATTACCTTTTGTGAAGTACCCAAAGGCATCAGCCCTCTCGAATCATCATGTAATTTCTGGAGCCAGCTTGGGGACCACAAGCTGGTCTGCAGTCTGTACATAAGCTACTTTCCTTCTAGGTGTATCCATACAGCTGGGATGCAGTCCCATAGGCTCTCATCTCACAGTGAGATATTTACCAGGGTCCCTACCTCTGAGTGGTCTTGGACTCCAACTTCTTGAAATGTCTTTCAAAGTGATCCTGAACATCATTCTTCAAGATCTTGTTAACTCTTTGATGCATTTGATAAGGTTTCTTTTAAAATCTTTCAAGCTTTTTTAGTTGTTGTCAGAGGGAAAGTTGGTTCAATTTACGTAGTCTGTCATTATCAGAAGCAGAAATTCCACACTTTCAACCTTACTAGGAAGACTAATTTTCTGTTCAAAATGGTTTATACACCTGCTAACACTGAATAGCATTTCTATTGATGAGAGATATTTACTTTCCTATGCATATCCTTTTGTACCCTTTGCCTTTTGTGCTCTGAGCATAAATTATATACTCAAAAAATCCATACAAAAATCATTAAAAATAAAAAATAGCCTATCACTAATTCGGAAGGCAGTTTACTCTCAGAGAAACTAAACCGCATGTTGTAATTGCTTAGCTCTGCTTCCCTGTGTCCTCGCTAATTTAATATTGAGCTGATTGTTATGTTAGCCTAGGAATTTTTCTTATGGACGACAATGTCTGGATTCACAGACTCTAAAATGATTAGTGTTGTTGGATTAGCATGGATCAAAAGATCACAGTGGATGGAAAGAATTCAATCCGGAAGTCTTAATGTATATTTAAGAAATGACTAGTTCATTTGTTGCTATGGGGAAAATAATGTTTTCAATTCCTTCCCTACTAAGGGTGTTGTTTGATTTAGTAAAAATCAAAACAAGTCAGTATGCCAGCAGTACCAATGCTGTAAGATGCGATCTTATAAGTAATCATATTAAATTTTGAAAATCCATTGAATTTTACTTGGTATATGAAAAAACAAGTATGTTTTTTCAAAAACAAGTATGAAAAAACAACCTATTATGTCAATACTATCTGTATACATGTGTAAGTTATTCGGACTGGGACCCTAGGGGACTGCACAGTTTATTTAAAATAAGAATTAAAATGTCATAGGCTGACGCGATGGCTGACGCCTATAATCCCAGCACTTTGGGAGGCCGAGGCGGGCGGATCACAAGGTCAGGAGATCGAGACCATCCTGGCCAACATGGTGAAACCTCTGTCTCTACTAAAAATACAAAAATTAGCTGGGTGTGGTGGTGTGTGCCTGTAATCCCAGCTACTGGGGAGGCTGAGGCAGGAGAATTGCTTGAACCAGGGAGTCAGAGGTTGCAATGAGCCGAGATCGCGCCACTGCACTCCAGCCTGGTGACAGAGTGACACCCCATCTCAAAAAAATAATAAAAAAAAGTCACGAAGAAAAATACTATTAAATTGACTTTTATTGCCAGTAAATGGGTAATTTCTTAAAATCTCTATATTTTTTTCTGACCTTCTCCAGACCCCTCACTCATCCCAAGTGTCTAGAATAATTGAAATGTACTATGTTCAAAACTAGGGCAAATTCCCATATGTCCAGGATGGGGTCAGTATGGCTCTTCCCTCACACAGAAGAATGGCCCTGAAAATCTCCCACTCTTTTTACCCTGGTAATTTTGTAACTATGATCCAAATACCACCCTGCCCTATTGAAAGTGTGGCTTAATTGGTGGATCTGCTCTAATACAAGTTCTTTTTGAAAAATGAACTTTGAATGTAATCAGTTCTCACTTATTTGTTTTATTTTTCTCTTAGTAAATATTTAAATTAGTAATGTTTATAATTGAAAATTTAATATTTGAAAGACTGATACCAAAGTGACTGGCAAATATTATTATTATTACAAATGTTTATTTACACTCAATCTAGAATCTTTTATATTCTTAGTAATTCATTTACGTTGGTAGTTGGATTATAAACTTTCCTAAATGTATCAATGTTTATTTTGTAGTCATAATTAAAATGTAATGACCCACAAAAGACCTATAAATTAGAGGCTTACCCCTGTAATAAATAGAAAATCAGAAGGCACTAGGAGCTAGACACCATAAAAGGCAACAAAGATGGTCTCTACATTTTCAATGGTTCTGTTTACTTATTAGAAAATTTTTACATTTGTATAAATGCCGGGGAATTTCAGGCTAAAATTTGAAATAATTTACAAGATGAATGTATCCACTTCTAACAGGCTTAGTTTATCACAATAGCTTTAAATATGTTAGTCTGTGAACTACAAAGTCTTATTTGGAAAATAATAATGAAACCTAATAAATTCGAGTTTAAATTGGTCTAGTAGAAGAAATAATGGCCAGTGTTTCAGAACCCACTTATCTTCTATTATCCTCACAGGGTTTCAACCAATACAGGAGTCTCTGTTTTTTAGATTAGCATTTGGTGACAAATTTTATTCAGGGTGGTGGGTAAACATAGAGTGGGTAGAAGTCAGGGGACAAAGTGAGGTAGAGGGGAAAAGTAAAATGGAAACTACTATTTAAAAAACTAAAAGCAGCAAATTCCCAAAAAACGTTTTTATTTATTTATTTATTTATTTTGAGACGAGTCTCACTCTGTCACCCAGGCTGGAGTGCAGCGGGGTGATCTCGGCTCACTGCAACCTCCACCTCCTGGGTTCAAGCAGTTCTCCTGCTTCAGCCTCCCAAGTAGCTGGGACTACAGGCGCACGCTACCATGCCCAGCTAATTTTTTTTGTATTTTAGCAGAGATGGGGTTTCACCTTGTTGCCCAGGCTGTTCGCGAACTCCTGAGCTCAGGCAATCCACCTGCCTCGGCCTCCCAAAATGCTGGGATTATAGGCGTGAGCCATCGCGCCCAGCCTATATTTTTATTTCTTAAACAGAGGGAAGCATTTCAATTTTATTTTTAACTTCTTAAACACTTGTCTTCTACCCCCAACTGACTTTTTAAAAGGGAAACAAAGAACACCTATCCCTTATGGCTATGAACTAAAAGACTCACGAGAACTACTCTTTGCAATTTCATCCAACACTGACTTCCCCTGCCTTTGCTTTATTAAAATCCAAGCAAAAAAGCAGGAAAGATCTGCTTGAAGGAATGTGAGTTAGAGCCAGAATTAGAGGGGAGTCTCAGTCTCAGATCCAAAAAAATTCTTGATGCAGTTTTGAGTGCTAACATTGTCACAAAAGTTTCAAAATTCTAACTACTCTCCTCCCCTTTCCAATACCACCTCATAAATACCACGGACATTTGAGCTTTGTGGGGATAGAGTCGGGGATTATTTTTATAGCTATTCCTTGCACTAAAAATATATCTAATAAACATTTCTATAACTAGTTTATTTCAACTTCACAGTATAGTTTTCCCTATAGTTAGAGAAACTGATCCATCTCTAATGGCAAGTTTTTCAAAATAAGAGTAACAAAATTAAGGAGACACAGTGAGCTGGAGTTCTTCCTGGAGAAGAAAAACCATAATGTTCAAGGCAGGGGTCAAAAATTCAGATGGTTTTAAGGGGCCAGTGGGCAATTAGGAGTATATGAATCAGCTACAGTAACATGGTTAGGAAGTCGTGTGCTGGCTGACTGGAGGAGGCACAGCCTTCTTACATGTCTAAAAAACACCATACTGGCTGAACCTGGATGGCTAAATTCATCCACCACGACACCCATTTGTGGCTCTTTTTTCAAAAAAGTCCTACTTCAAAGGGAGAAAAAGGGATAGAGCTTATTTAACTGGGGGAGAAGATCCCTAAGAGTTTTACTTTCTTCTTTCTTACTTTTCCTAAGTAGATATTAAAAATAAAGCTTAAGGAATGGCCAGTCTAGTAAATAGACAAGTGTAATTATCTATTTATTTGAAGCTTTCAGAAATTCTCTCTGCCCAAATACTCTTCCTCTCTCATTTGCCACAGCATCTAAAACCACACTGTAACTGTATTGAGGGAACGGGGACAGTGGGGGAGGACATTAATGTACCATAGTAGCTTCAAGAACACACACGTGAGTCTGGCAGATGTTTAGTTGTACTGCAGCTAACAGCATACATCAAGTTTATTAGAAGAGTGGAAAAGAGTCAGATTTTTGTGGAGCAAAGGCATTTCAAAAGAAATTAAAATCTCTGGCCAGCCAGTAACACCAACAGCATTAGAGTATAGAAGATATCAGGGATGCGGAATGAAGGAAAGCCAGGTGACTGGTGGTGCAGAATAAGCAACGAATCAAATAACTAAACTGAACTGATGTTACTGAGTATCTTTACCACATACTATGCTTGGTGCTGGGGAGACAAAGATAAATAAGGATAAATTCATCTACAGGACCAGATAAACTTTAGCTAACCACAATATTTCATCAATTCTCTAACTCAAGTTTTTTTTTTGATGTTTAAACACCTTTGAAATTGATGGCATCTTATGATGTTAGCATTTATTTTTTCTTATACAGTGGTATATAAAATAATTGTGTGTTACAACAGAAGAAATATAGTGTATGGATTATAAAATATTGCTAGCAAGTAGAAGGAACAACAGCTAAAATATATCGTGTAGATTATAGTGAACTATTGAAAGTGTTTAATCTGGGGAGTAACATATAAGATCTCTGTATTCATTTTTCCCTTCCTGTGCTTGCCTTCTTCCTTTCATTCAATAAGCATTTATGGAGCACATGCTATAGGTCAAGTTCTCTGTTAGATCCTGGGAATATAGTGGTGAAAAAGATAGATGTAACCATCAATCAACTGGATCTAATTGACATTTATAGAACACTTCATCTGACAGCAGCAAAATACACATTCTTCTCTGATTCACATAGAACATTTGCTAAGATACACCACATTCTGGACCATAAAACACACCCTGACACATTTAAAAGAATATATATCATACAAAGTGTGCTCTCAGACCAATGGAATTAAACTAGAAATCAATAACAGAAAGATAGCTGGAAAATACCCAAATATTTAAAGATTAATCAACAGACTTCTAAATAACTTCTGTGTCAAAGATGATGTTTCAAGAAATTAAAAAGTATTTTGAACTAAATGAAAATGAAAATATAGCCTACCAAAATTTGTAGGGTGCAGAGAAAGCAGTGCTTAGAAAGAGAGAGACACAGTCCTGGCCTCATGGAACTTACTGACCAATGACCAAGTAAATAGAAACATTTTTAATTAATTAATTTATTTATTTTTGAGACAGGGTCTTGTTCTGTAACCCAGGCTGGAGTGCAGTGGCGTGATGATCGCAGCCCACTGCAGCCTCCACTTCCCAGGCTCAATCGATCGTCCCACCTCAGCCTCCCAAGTAGCTGGACTACAGATGCATGCCACCATGCCCAGCTAATTTTTGGTAGAAATAGGGTTTTGCCATGTTGTCCAGGCTGGTCTCGAACTCCAGGGCTGAAGTGATCCTCCTGCCTTGGCCTCCCAAAGTGCTGGGATTACAGTTGTGGGCCACTGTGCCTGGCCAAAAACATTTTTTTAATGGAATAAAAATAATTATGATTACAGTGGTGTTAGAGAAGTAAGGGGATGTGACTACTTTTTGATAAAATGGTCAGGGAAGGTGATATTTAAGTTGAAGTCCAATTGTTGGCAGATGGGAAAGTTTTCCAGGCTGAGAGAATAGCATGTGTGAGGCAGAAAACTGCTTAGCATGCTTATGGAAATGAAAGAAGGTCAGTATGATAGAAACTTAGCAAAGAGAAAAGAGATAGGAGATGGTTTGGAAGGATGGACAGGGATTAGAACACATAGGGATGTACAGACCTCAGGAAGTGTCAAGGGAAGTCATTGAGGGGTCCTAAGCAGGAGGATAGGATCCAATTTACAGGTGGACATAAAATTCCTGGGCCAGCAGAAGAGACATTTGAATGCTGGATTAGACATGACCAAGAACTGTAGCAGAGGCAAGAACCTGAGCTCCCAACCCAGGCTGCCAGTGGAGTGCCAGAGGAATGTGTTTTCTGAGGTAATTTGTTTTCTCAAGGGGATGAACATTTGAACATCAGGCATTGGGTGTGAATACAGGAGTCCACCCTTATCTACATTTCCATGGTTTCAGTTACCCAAAGTCAATCTCTGTCCAAAAATATTATGTGGAAAATTCCAGAAACAAACAATTTACAAGGTTTCAATTATGCATCATTCTGAGTAGTGTGATAAAATCTTGTGCCTCTCTGCTCTGACTTGTCTGGGATAGGAATCATCACGTTGCCCAGCATATCCCCACTGTGTACACTACCGGCTCATTAGTCACTTAGTAACCTTTGTGGTTATCAGATCCACTGTCAAGGCATGGTCATGCTTGTGCTGAGCAACCCTTATTTTACTTAATAACAGCCTCAAAGCACAAGAATAGTGATGCTGGCAATTTGAATATGCCAATGAGAAGCAGTAAAGTACTTCTTTTAAGCGAAAATGTGAAAGTTCTTGACTTAATAAGGAGGGAAAAAATTGTATGTTGAGGTTGCTAAGATCTATGGTAGAAACAAATCTTCTATCCATAAAACTGTGAAGAAGGAAAAAGAAATTCATGCATAGTGTACTTAGGGTTCAGTACTATCTGCAGTTTTAGGCAACCATTGGGGGTCTTGGAATTTCTCACCAGCCTAGTAGGGTAGGAGCTTGGGATAGAATTTATTGATTTAAATAAAATAAGAAAATGTGTATTTCTTGCACACTTGAGTGAAGGATGAAGATTTTTGCCCATTTTAAGAAAACAACTTTGCCTGCTGTGTGGAATGGATTCTAAGGAGGCAAGTGCAAAAATGAGGTGAATTTGGAGGCTACTGTAGTATCTATGCAAGAAATACTGTGGACTCGAATGAGGAGGATGGCGGTGGAAATGGTGAAAAGTAGAAAGATGGGAAATGCCATCAAATATTTTTGGTACCTGTGATAGACAGGCTACCAATGTGTTTCCATCACCCATGCCTCCTGGTGTTGTCTTCATGTGATCCCTTCCTCTTGATTGCAGGTGGCATCTGCCACTTATTTCCTCCAAACAGAATATGACAAAGGTGACAGGATGTGTATGATTATATGACTGTATTTCATAAGATTGTAAGGCTCACCCTAATGGAGTCTCTGTCTCCCTTGCTTCCTTGAGGAAGCAGGCAGCCACGCTGGGGGATCCCACATGGTAAAGAACTGCAGGTGGCCTCTAGGAGATGAGGGCGGCCTCCAGTCAACAGCCAGCAAGAAACTGAAGTGCTCTGTCCTACAACCTTGTGTAACTGAATTCTGCCAACAACCTGAGTGAGACTGAAAGTGGATCCCTCTCCAGTCACGCCTCAGGTGAGACTGTATCCCTGGATGACACCTTGATTCCAGCCTCATGTGACCCTAAGCAGACGACCCATATAAACTGTGCCTGGACTCAAGGCCCTCAGAAACTGTGAGATAATAAACATGTGTTAAGCTATTGAATTTGTGGCAGTTTGTCACATGGAAAAGTAATGCCTGCCCAGTAAATTGCCCAGTCTCGGGTATGTCTTTATCAGCAATGTGAAAAGGAACTAATACAAATGGGGTCTTGCTATGTTACCAAGGCTGATCTCAAACTCCTAGCCTCAAGTGATCCTCCTGCCTCAGCCTCCCAAAGTGCTGAAATTACAGGCATGAGCCACCATGCCTGGCCAAGAAATATTTTACAGGCTACCTCGGCATCCCTTAGTCCAGTCAAGTTGACACATAAAATTAACCATCACACTACCTAAGACACAATTCTTGCATCTCCGTTTGATAACATTTGGAATTATACTTTATCTGGATTTTTTTCTAGGTTTCTGGGACCACCTTTGTTCCTGAGCAATGTTTTTGATTCTGCTTTGAAAATTCTTCCCCATGGCAGAAGTTGCCCTTCTTCTTAAATCTCTTGCCAAACTCTGGCTTCCTGATTTAGATTTCTGGGCTTCCTGCTAGCCTGGGAAGGTAGTTTAGACAGACGACAATACAAAAAACAAATTCAAGAAGAGAAAGAGGTTACAAATTTAAAATATTAGTTAGGAGGTGCTGTAATAGCATAGGTGAAATTATTTGAAGCCTGATTAGAAGCAAGATAAATGAAAAGGAAGGGAAAGGCTCAAGACACCCTTTGGCAGCAAAATCAATAGGACCTGCTGAAATAGAGCAGTGAAGAGATGAATGGCGGGAGATAATGCTGATGTGTTAATGACATCTAGCTTGGGTGGTCAGGTAGAAAGCAAGACAATAATCACACTTGGGATAGTTTATTCCTCCATGATCGCTTTTAAATAAATACGACACATGAGTATACCCACACCAGGAAAGATTTGAAAGGCAGAATTTTTTCTGGAATTAACCCCAGCCTCTCCACCAACAAGTCTCTATAGCTTTCTAGCTGTGTATCTCACAAATTATTCACCTGACAGAGCAGACATAAATGAAGATTTCCTATAATTTAAGCTAGTTTATATTGAGGATATCCTGCTTGGGACACAGGAAATGCTCAATATAAACTAGCTCTTCCTATTGAGCTGTGTTCCCTCTGGCCCAGTCAGGCTTTTACCAGCCTCAGATTTCCTGCTATCTCGATGTCTCTTTCTTTGACTACATATTTCATTAGCTTTCACTGAGCTCTTAGGTTTCCTTGCTTTGATGTTGGTGCTCCTTCTAGGTCTAGGACATGACCACAGTACCTGGTCATAGATAAAGGATACTCTGCCCCTGCTCTTGCCTTTATCCTGTGCTTCCCCCTGGGTCCCATCAGCCTGAATGCCCAGGCCTGCCCTTCCCCTACGTGTGCCCACAGGAAGGAAACCAAAAAGGGAACCCAAAAGGAGATTGAGTTTGTGAGGAATGTGAGGAATGTGGCAGTTTCTTTTGGAGTCTGTTGAATTTAAAAGTGTTTATAGAACATTGAGATGGTTAATTTTATGTGTCATCTTGGCTAAGCTATGGCACCCACATGTTTGGTCAAATGTTAGTCTATATGCTGCTGCTATTTTTTAGTATGATTAATACTTAAATCAGGAGACTTTGTGTAGATCTGATTATCCTCCATAATGTAGCTGGGCCTCATCCAATCCACTGAAGGTCTTAAGAGAAAAGATTGAGGTACCCTGAGGAAGAGGGAGTTCTGACTCCAGACTGCCTTTGAACTCAAGATGAAAACATTGACTCTTCCTTGGTTTCTCCAGCTTGCCAGCCTGCACTGCAAATTTTGGACTTGTCAGTCCCCACAATTGTATCAGCAAAATCCTTAGAATCAATCTCTCTTCTTCTCTCTTCCTCTCTCTTCTTCTTCTTCCTCTTCTTCTTTCTCCTGTAAGTTTTATTTCTCTGGAGAACCCTGATACAAATATTCAAGAGAAGTCTCCAGAGTAAGTGTTTATACAGATTTAGAGCTCAAAAGAGAAATCAAAGTAAGTAAACAAACAAATTAGAAGTTATTACTATGAGAGTGGTATCTCTGAATCCGAGGGAGCTGAGAAAATGCAAGAAAGAAGAGGTTACAGACAATATCAAACATGGCACAAAACCCAACATGATTGAGAAAAAAATATTTAATCTGGCAACTAACTAATCAGCATTTGCTTATTTGCCATTTAGCAAACAACATAGCTTAAAAAAAGACAAATGAAAGAAAATATCATTTTCAGAATTAGTAGCAATTTTATAGGACTCACTGAAAAATTACATGGTTGTAGATGTTATATGATCCTCAACAGTTTAAGGAAAACTAGTAATGTTTAGATTTCAGCAAACTTTTACAAGACTGTTTATCAACATTCAAATCTGAAGTATATTGTTTTTTCACATATTAAGGACCAGATCAGATCAGCAATTAGAAGTATGACATACAAAATAATCACCCTCAAGGAAGGTTTAAATTAGGGATGAATTTCCAGTATTGACGTTCCAAGCACCCTGCATATTCTTGCTACTAATTCTGAAAATGAGATTTTCTTTCATTTGTCTTTTTTTAAGCTATGTTGTTTGCTAAATGGCAAATAAACAAATGCTGATTAGTTAGTTGCCAGATTAAATATATACTTGAGTATATATTTTCTCCCATAAAATGCAGTAAAATGATTTTTAGAACTTTGAGAGATCCTTTCAAGAATGTTCATGAAATTTTAAAGCTTTTTTTGTTGTTTCCGTTGAGATTTTATCACTTGAGAAAGTGAATATGCCTGTGATGGCAAATGGAGAACAACAGAATTGGGTTGGGATGTGGATTCTGAGTCATTGGCCCACATATGGGTGAAGTGACTCCTTCTCTTGCATCTGTTCATGTAACTCTAACCTATGTCTCGGCAAAATTATAAACTACCCAAGTGCTAGACCTTCAGGTCACACCCAAATAGTCAAAATTGTAAATATTAAATCCATAGGAGCTTGAAGTCTATTACACGCTCAATCTTTTGATGATGTCCTAAGAAATAATGACTTCACTCACAAAATACTAGAATACTGTGCTGAATATGCAGGGTGCTTGGAAAGATCCATGTCAATACTGGAAATTCATCCCTAATTTAAACCTTCCTTGAGGGTGATTATTTTGTATGTCATACTTCTAATTGCTGATCTGATCTGGTCCTTAGTATGTAAAAAAACAATCCTAGGAAAAGTGTTTGGTTTTTCAAACTTACAGTATAACAAGTTTTGAAGAAGCTTCAAGGCAAGTAAAGGAAACACACCTGAGTTTTGTTGGTAGAAAACATTTTATTTTCTCTCTCTCCCTCGCACACACACAAACACACATACACAAACACACACACCCCTCTGGAGCCACAGGCTCCCCTGCCTTCCTCCTCTCACAGCAATTTTTCTTTGGTTCTTCCCCATTGTTAGTGAAATAGCTGGAACTCACCAGTCTACACCGCTGATGATTGTCTGTAGGATGAAAACATGATGATATGGTGGTAGCAGCTGTCCATGAGGCTTCTGACAAATGAAGCTGTTCTTAGAGAGTACTTACCTGAAATTGAGTGATGTTACAAAATCACTGAAATAAAGTCAGTTGGTTAGAAAATGCAGTTCAAGCCGGGCGTGGTGGCTCATGCCTGGAATCCCAGCACATTGGGAGGCCGAGGCGGGCGGATCACGAGGTCAAGAGATTGAGACCATCCTGGCCAACGTGTTGAAACCCCGTCTCTATTAAAAATATAAAAATTAACCGGGCGTGGTGGTGGGTGCCTGTAGTCCCAGCTACTCGGGAGGCTGAGGCAGGAGAATCGCTTGAACCTGGAAGGCGGAGGTTGCAGTGAGCTGAGATCATGCCATTGCACTCCAGCCTTGGTGACAGAGCGAGACGCCATCTCAAAAATAATAAATAAATAAATAAATAAATAAATAAATAAATAAATAAATGCAGTTCAGGTTTGGCTTCATTGGAATTTAGGTTGACCTCAATGTATGGGAAAGCAAAGAAATGTCACTTTTCTCATGGAACACAAAAGACACTACCTCCCTTTAAGTGAATAGTGGAATAGCAGGTTATAAGATTGAGACTGTGGTTTGTTTATTACAACTCTTAAAATTAAACGCTACTGATTCTCACCGCAATAAAACTATCTTTATCCAAAAGGGAGGATTTATGGCATGGATTCTGAATGCCTCGGGCGTTGAAGAAAGCTGGAGGAAAGAGGTAGTCCCAGGCCTTAATTAAGGATGAACTCAGAAAACCTGCACAACAAAAAAAGCCTCTCAAGCTTAGCCTCCTTTTCTTTCTTCTTTGGGGTTATTCTCTCAGCCATCACCCATAGCGGGAACTTAGCCATTAACTCTAGGGCCATATTTATATAGTGCTGGGAACATAAAGGAAAAAAAAAAAAAAAAGAGGCTTCCCTGTTAGCTTCAGCCAGAACAATCCTGGGCTGGGAGTCTGCTTGGACTGGCTTTGCCCTTGGCCTCTCGCGGTGGCCAGAGAGTGGAGGTGTTGTGTTCATCTCAGACTGAGCCTGAGCAGTGTGATTATTCATTTACAGGAGGAAAGGGAGGCGTGTTGAGCAGGCAAAAGGGTTTTAAAGCCCCTGGAGACATTCCAAATATACCAAATGATAACTTGATTTTTGGCAATATGCTTCTGTCACAATGTTAAATATTCATCTCACTCCCAAGTGCCCCATGTCTTTCATAATCTAAATCTACGATTGGTACCTCAATTATTATTTTTTGTTCTTAATTACAATCAATATTACTTGAGGCCTCCTCATGATTGCTTTATTTCTTTTTTATTTGTTCAACCTCAGTACAATTTAATATTTATTGCAGATATTGGGACTGGCTCACTCAGCATCTCTTCCAAACGCTTTTCAGAATTTCTCACACCACTGCAGAGTCGGGAAAGCAAACACTTTATTTTCCAGACTCCTTGCTCCTAGATTCTAGATGTGCTTTAGGCTCTGCCAAACAGTAGCACTGGTGGGAGACTTGAATTTGGAATTGAGTTCGGTAGGGACAGAGGCAGCTCTTGAGCTATTCATTTTGTGGGGAAAGATTGTGGCACACATGGTGTGGTTCTGGAGCCAGCAATTGTGGCAGAGGCTGCCCAATTTAGCAGATGGCTCCTGGATCATGGCAAGAGAAGCAGTTTCACTGGTGGCCAAGTTCTACATTGTGGTTTTGCGATTTGTTTCTGGAAGCTCAGTCTAGTGTATTTTTTAAGCCTTCCCAATGATTATGTAAGTCATGTAATAGCCTGCAATAAATCCTTTTCTGATTAAATAGCTTAGTGATTCTGTGCTCTGCCATTGAACCCTGACACAACATAGAAATTAGTTTTTAAAATGTCATTGATCTTTTTGATTGTGTTATTTTTCTTTTTCTTATTTGTAATTGCATGGATACAAAACATGAAATGAGGTTGGCATTATTTATTGCTTTGATGAGCAGGTGAATTAGGTGATCACAGTTGCTAACTGATGCTTGGTTAGTTAGACCCATAGGAAACACCTGCTGTGGTTCAACAAGCTGAGGCTGGAGGTCTTCCATTGGCCCCTACAGGTCCACTCCTCACCCTTCTCTATCCTGCTCTGTGCCCTGGGACTGCCTAGCAGGAATGGCTTTCTGTGTTCCCTGGCTTTGCCCATGGGGAGACTTGATTTATGCTGGTTGCCTGTCCCTCCAATCCCAAGTCTTTAGGTTACCATTTACTTTCTCTTTCAAAAGTGTCCTAGTTGATGTAATCCTCCTTTCTGCTTAGAGTTTGTACTCTCTAAACAATGAACACTTATTAATTCCTTACTATACAGTTCCTCTGTTTTGCCAACTGAGAATGTATAGTCCAAAACTCACGAGCAGAATGGCCACTCTGGTGCTGTAGCAGTCTGCTTTTGCCCCTGGAGTTTGGTGAGGTCCGGGGTCTTATCTCACAACTACAAAATAGGCACACAGACACGGAGGGTGAGTAGGGCAGAGTAAAATTTATTAAGCAAAAGGAAAGCTCTCAGCGAAGAGAGGGGTCCTGAAAGCAGGTTGCCAGTAAGGTGCCTGTGTTCTGTGTCTTTTATGTGGCAGAAGCCAGGAAGTCTTCTGTGGGTTTTGCCCACATGGGAGGGATAAAATTCCCTCCTGGGGTACTACATCTACGCATGCCTAAGGTTGACCAAAGTGACTCCAACTGGTTGAATGCCTAAGTGAAACCCATGGTGGGAGGCGCCTAAAACCACAACGCTAATGTTATGTTAATGGCATTATAGTGAGCTGGGTCAAATTAAGGACATTTAGGTTGATTTGTTGCACCTGTGCCTAAGTTGAGACCGTCCCTGCTGAGCAACATCCTGGCATAGGGGCAAGTTCTTAACCACATTTCTTCCTGTTAGCTGCAGAGGCGGGGTAGGTGCTGTCCTGCAGTTGTTCCTGTGAACATTGTTCCTTTCTGTCCCTTCTCCTGAGACCCTCCATTTCTATCTGCCTATCCAGCCCCTAACTCCTCTCTCAGTGCTTTCCCTCCAGTACATACCCATATTTTAATTTTCAAGTGTGCAATTTTCATGTTTATAATTCGTTAAGAAAGAATGCAAGGGAACGATTCAGATAGTCGTCAACAAACTGCAGCTGAGTCCAGACTCTGTCTACCTTTCTTCCCTCTTCTGTTTGCATCATCTCCAATAGTTTTTCTAGGATCCAGAACTGATACTGATGCTGCCCAGTTTTTAGTGCTGGCCCTTTGAGGTTCACTGATTCTCCTACATTTTCTGGCTAACGTGTGGAAAATCTGCTTTGTTCCTAGTACAACAGTGATAAAATAATTTTTTATTCCCCTAAATTCCCAAAAGTAGCTTATACTTGCCATGAAGTTTAGGCTATATCTTTATCTCTATCTTTCCATTTATCTATCCATCCATCCGTCTATCCACACATACATATATGTGTCTATTTATCTCTCAAGATTTACAGTATCAGAATTTTTCAGAGTGTGGCTCAGGAATCTTTTTCTGTTAAGCAAGTTTCTTAAGCATTGTGATGTATTTTTTTGCTTCAATTTACTTATTGCATCTAATAATAAATTACTGCTTACAAAAACAGTAAAGAAAAAAAAAGAATTAAAAACACCTTAATGGCTGAGTGTGTCTGTAATCCCAGCACTTTGGGAGGCCGAGGTGGGTGGATAATTTGAGGTCAGGAGTTCAAGACCAGCCTGACCAACACGAAGAAACCCCATCTCTACTAAAAGTACAAAAATTAGCCGGATGTGGTGGCGCATGCCTGTAATCCCAGCTACTCAGGAGGCTGAGGCAGGAGAATCGCTTGAACATGGGAGGCACAGGTTGCTGTGAGCCGAGATCACACCATTGCACTCCAGCCCGGGCAACAAGAGCAAAATCCCATCTCAAAAAAAAAACCAAAAAACAAAAAACAAAACAAACAACAACAACAACAACAACAAAAACACCACCTTAATAGTTTGGGTGTTTTATTTAGCAGTGCATTTACAAAGATCAAATTAGTGACATAAACTTTGAGTTTTCTATTTTCATCTTTTAGAATGGGAACAGTCAGAATGCTAAACTCACACAGATTTTATAAAAGTTTAGCAATCTACCACCAGGACTGTAAAACCAAGGAAAAAACCAAATCTAACACAATGCTACAGAAACAGAAAAGCCCAGAATTCTTGCTAATTTAACTGAAGTTTAATTTTGACATCTTTGACTGATCCAACCACTCAGTCTTGGTCTCCTTCCCTTCTCTTATGGACTGGGAGTTAGGTAATAAAAATGAGCCAAAGATTCTCAAAGTTCTGCAGAGGTAGACATGGGCTGGTCTTGCTGCCAGAGCTGGTTAGTACTTTGGGTCTTTCTAGAATATTTGGTGTTAGGCCTAGATAATTCAGCTACATCTGTAGTGCTTCTCTGTGGCTGCTCAGTTTATAATTCAGGTCTTGCTCGGACCCCTAGTCCCAAGGACACCTTTTCCTTTGTCTTTCTGTTAAAAGTCTCTTCAACTTTGAGCTTCCATTGGGCCTATACTATTTTCTCTAGACTGTAAAGTCTCTTTCTACCTTTAATCATCTTCTTCACCGATGTTCAAATCCAGTTATTGGGGCTTGGTCTCTTTGTTGGTCAGGATGTCAGCTGCCTGCTTTCTCCTGAATTTGGCATCACTTCTGATGAGCATAAGCTAATTCATTTTTCCATCAGGGAAAAAGCTATCATTGATTTCTCATGAATATCTCTTATTTGGGAGATATTCCTATTTTCAGCTCAATGAAGAACCAAACCTTTCTAGTCTCTAGAATCTAGTCACTTCTGTAATTTCTTCCCAATTATCCACTCACCAGTTATTTTTTTGACATATGTCTCCTTCCCTGCCTCAAGAACACAGACTATGCCAATCCTAAGATTATAATAGTAGAAATATCTTCAATGTGCAGTAACATTAGTGTGGCAGATGTAATCTAAGTTGCCCCCATGATCCTTGCCTCCTGGTATTCATTCTCTTGCATAATTTCCTTTCTTTTAGTGTGAGAGAAACCTGTGACTTGCTTCTAACCCATAGGATATGGCAAGGAACTAGTCATATCTTACAGCAGCCTCCAGAAAACAGTCAGCAAAACACTGAGGTTCTCAATCCGATAGTCAATAAGGAACTGAATGCTGGAACAATGATGTGAGCTTGGAAGCAGATCCTTCCCTTCTACTGGGCCTCAGGTGAGACTGCAGCTCCAGTCATTATCTTGATTGCAGCCCACAGAAGCTACCAACCCACAGAAACTGTGAGTTAATAAATGTGTTGTTTTAAGTTGATATGTTTGTATTATTGATATACAATAATAGATAACTAATAAAATTAACAATAAGAGACACTTTTCCTCCAAAGGAAGGAAATGGGCCATTTTCTTAGACAAGATAGTAAAAAGTGACAAGGAAAACTTCCTAAACAAATACCATAACAGTTGGATTCACTAAAAAAAATTATAACACGAGAACACATATTTGAAATGATTTAGCTCTTTATGGCTTGACCTGTAAGGCTATCTTCTAGAATTTCTTTTAGCTAGATATAACAGAAGGCTGACTACAGTTTGTTAAACGAGTAAGGTAAGGTGTTTATCTTCCTCGTGTATGAAGATGCCTTATGCAGGCAGTCCAGGGCTTGTGAGGCAGTGCCAAGATGTCACTGTGGATGGGGTTCCTTCTGTCTTCCTATTCTAGCATCCTTAGTGAGTGGATTTCGTCTTCATGGTTGTAAGATGCCTGCTGCATCTCCAGGCATCTGTTACAGGACAGTGAGTGAAGAACAAAGGTGGATTCCGGCTGATTCTCTACTTTTTTAAAAAGGCTTTTCTGGATATTTCTACCAAGAAACTTCTACCTACATCTGAATGGGCAAGACAGAATAACAATACGGTCACCTGCAATGGAGTACGTAGGGGAGGCTGGGTATTTTATCTAGGTATTTTGCTGAGGTATGCATAAACAAATCAGGGTCTGTTAGTAAAGAAGGAAAGGTGAGAGGATTTTGGGTGGGCTACTAGGAGTGTCTGCCACCACAGTCATGTAGTTAAATGGGAGTCTCTGCTTGGAAGAACAAAACTTACAGAATAACCCTTGGAGCCAAACAAGTCCAGACTAGTAATCAAAACTTGTTTTTAGTATAGAGGTTTTTTTTTTTTTTGAGACGGAGTCTTGCTCTGTTGCCAGGCTGGAGTGCAGTGGCACAATCTTGGTTCACTGCAACCTCCGCCTCCTGGGTTCAAGGGATTCCCCTGCCTCAGCCTCCCAAGTAGCTGGGACTACAGGCACGTACCACCACGCCAGGCTAATTTTTTGTATTTTAGTAGAGCTAGGGTTTCACCATGTTGGCCAGGACGGTCTCGATCTCCTGACCTCATGATCTGCCTGCCTTGGCCTCCCAAAGTGCTGGGATTGCAGGCGTGAGCCACCGTGCCTGGCCTAGAGGTCATTTTAATTATTTCCCTAAACCTGCCTATTAGACTACTCTTAAAATTTTACAAAGGCTTAGAGATTATCTTGCATTTTAAAATGTTTATGCCTAAACTGTTGCCCTTCTCTTCAATTTGATAGCTAGTATTTCTTTGTCTCAAAGGGCCTCTAAACACTTCATTTGTTCATCCTTTAGACAGCTTTGTAAATAAAACCCAGCGTTCCTCCTATGGTCCAGACAGCTTCTTAAGGACAGATAAAGTCAGCATTCCTAAGCACCAAGGGTAGCCAAGGGAGTGTTGTAGGTTTATAGGGGTAAGATATTGTCTCTTTCTTCCACTTCCCACCACTTAGTTCAAACCCATAAGTTTAAATGAGATAAGGAGAACTGTCCCTTAGGAAGGGTTGGGAAAGAAAAAAAAGAAAGGCTGTGGTGGCCTGAAGACCACTTGAGTCATTTCTTCCATAATCACAATCTAATTTTCCAATAAATTGCAAGCATTCCTAGAACCACAGACTTCACTTAAGCCAAACTCTGTCAATTTCACACTGCCATGTATGGATGAGCATAAATGAGTTTCTCTTTTCAGGCCCCAATTGTATATACTTTACAGAACTTCACTGAGAAAGTTATTCGTTTCTTTCCTTTTCTCCTTTGTATCATAGCTCATTTAATTTCAATATAATAAAATCCATTAACCTTCTAGAAACTAAGGTTTTAAAAAGTTATTTTTCCCATGTTTAGTTATTGCAACAGATATTCATTATAGCTAAGGGAAGACAATTATTTGGTAGCATAACACCATGGTCCCTCAAAAAATAACAATAAACAAATCTACATATTTTTCATCCCAATATTTTTATCATTCCCTTAGGCATATGCAAAGATCATGTTCACTCCTGGCTGGATAATTCATTCTTTCTTTGTGAAGTAGCTGTGGCAGAGGGAGCCATAAATAAAATAAAGCCTCCTAAACAAACGTTTGCTTTAATCTGTTCATATTGACAATATCTAGTAAATTCTGATATTTCAAACAACTCACCATAACGGGTATAGATCTGGGTTTTTAAGAAATTGACATGATTTATCCAGACACATTTGTGGGTTTTCTTTGAAACAGTAGAGCTTTACTGACTATGACCATTGCATTTTAAAGAAATTTCATTGCTTTCTCTTGTGTGTCATAGATAATTTTTATATAACTGAATTGTGATTCTCCAGTAGATAAATGGACAAGAAACGTAAACATATAATTCTCAAAAGAGAAAACACAAAGCAAAAACGGCTAATTAACATATGTTCAGTGCATATGTTCGGTCTCATTAGTGATGAAAGAAATACAAATTTAAGAAATATGTCATGGTGACTTACCTACTTGTTGACACAAGCAAAGGTAAAAGCAACAGGAATAGAGAAGACTGGCTAGAGAGCAGTTAGATGGGCCTGTCACCTACTGAGGAAGGACGGAGACAGGTGGATTCCCTGGGTTCTGTAAGGCTGCAAGAACTGGAAACCTGCTCAGGTTACCTTAGGCAGCAGTATCTTGTGAAATAAATGCCTGAGGGAGGGAAAATGGGAAACATGTGATCAGTCCTCGTGGCACCTAGAATGTTCTTCAGGATCCACGGTTCTAGAAGTTCAAGGGCAGCTGTGGTCACTCAACTTGCTTGAGTTGTTCCTACAGAATCTGGCATACATTGCTCGCTCCCATGGTGCTCTGTTGTATGGTAATACAGGACTCTCTCTGAAGACTGACTCCAACTGGCTAAATCAAAAAGGAAAGCATTGGTCCTCTTGAATGGAAGGTCTAAGGACAGGATTTGCTCAGGACAGCTGGAGCTGAGGGCTTTAGTGGAGGTATTCTCTGTCTCTGTCAGCCCTGCTGTCCTTTGAACTGGCTTCACTTTAAAGCAGGCTTTTTCCATGTGGTGGCCCCTGGTAGGTCACTTCACATCTCTAATCCTGTTTCCTCATTCTAGAAAAATGGAGCTACTAGCCATCTGCATAAGTACAATGTAAGGATCCCATGAGATAGACTATATGTAAATGCTTTCAAGCTGCCACATTTCAGAGGACTTTATTGTTTGATATGAGCTCAGTGGCCTGTTTTGGAACAGTCTTCAACATGGCATCTGTACCGTCTTCCCTGTTTCTGATTATTAATAAGATGGTATTGCTGTTGTTAAGCAAGCCTGCTCTGCAACTTGGCACAGAGGGGGGAAAAAGTCATTGTCTTTATCAAGAATATCAAGAATGAGGGGCATTATTATTTTTTTTAAAATTGGCATTTTAAAAAATTAAGTTCTAAGGCCCTGGGAGCCTATGGAAGAGTCTCAAGGACCACAATGTGTGTGGAAGGGCCGGATAGCAGTGGGCAAGGCTGACTGGGTGGAGCTGCCCTGTTTAATAAGAGCAGGCCTGCCTTTGTCTGTTTTCTACACCATGATTCTGGATGAGATTTTACATCAAAAAGGAGAGTGGTAATATGATTAAAATAGGAGCAGCTTTGGCAGCAAAACAGAAGAAATGAGCCAAACGCTGACATTAATTGACTAAAAGCTAATGAAAGCAGAACTGAATCAATCAATTACAGCAAAATTGAACATCACTTGACAATATCTAGAATTCAATATTTTTTAAGTAGATCAGTAATAGCTCAAAGTGGTATGTATTTCATTGGCCTAGTCCTGAAATTCTCCTCATTCCTCTGGCTCACCTCTGAGACTAAGGACACTGAGAAGCCTCTGCAATGGATGGGCTCAACCGGCCAACCAGCCCTCCTACACTATATGGTACACAATATTAGTGTTTACCAACCCCTCCTTGTTCTGGCCAATGCAATGTGAGTAGAAGTAGTGTGTGTTTTCTCTTTGACTCTGAGCAAGTTGCCGACCTGTCTCATTTTTCTCATCTATAAAGCATAATATCTACATTACAGGGTTGCTGAAAAGATCAAATTATAAACACACACATGCACGCATAGCTAGCATTTAACAGTATCTAACAGTTGGTAGGGAATCAATAAACCTAGGTACCCTTTCTCTCTGTTCCCTTCCTTCTAACCATTTCTAAGCTTGGTAATTTGCTGTTTTGATCTCACAGGCTCTAGAACTAGGACTCCTTAAAGTCCTTACTCCAAGGTCTGCGTCCTCTACATCCCTGCTAGGGCTTTGAAACTAGAAGTGAATGCTGCCAAATCCTCTGACTTATCGCTCTTTGTAGTGCACTTCAACTCTAAAGACGAAATCACGGCCAGGGCGACAGGCTAAAGTCTGAGTCAGGGTGAGCTTTTGGGGAAACGGCGTGGAGCGGGTGGTGGTGTCAGCTCTCTCCTTGCCTACACTTCAGCTCCTTTCTGCCCACATCCATTCAGGGCATTGCCCTGTTTGTCTCCTCAGCTGTCTTCTGTATTAACCTCCAGCCTGTTGGGTGCATTCAGTTCTGCCAGCTGGACTTTCAATATGTATTAAAAAAGACACACAAACAAAAAACAAAAACAAAAACAAAAAAACTTTACTAGAAGCCAAAGGAAAACCATCATATTCAAAAATATAAATATAAAAGCAAAGAAATGCATACATTTACTGGACAAAGAGGTCTCATCTTGAGTAAACTGGGAGCACTCCGAGATGTCTGGAGGTCTTGGAGGCTACACGCTATCCATTGCTACCTCCTGTCAAATTCTGAACATGCAGAAATTACCAGATCTCAAAGTCCTCATTTCTTGTTGAATTTTAGTGAAAAAAACTTCCCTGGATCCCACCGTAGTTGAGTCTTGGAACAGGGTGTTAATCTTTATATTATAAAATGTCCTTGACTAGAGAGAATAGGCAGTATGAAACATTATATTTTTAAAAAGGAAACATAATATTGAAAAAAAAAGAGAAATACTGTTGCAGTGACTTGGAATCCCCAGTTCTCAAAGGGAAGAAGGCCAATAAAGAAGTGGGAGAATGAAGTCTGAGAACCGCGTGAAAAGGGTCCTGTTCCCACTAGGACCATGGTCCACTCACCAAATTATCAGAGATGTTTGAACCAGAGCAACTCCATCTTGAATAGGAGCTGGGTAAAATAAGGCTGAGACCTACTGGGCTACACTCCCAGGAGGTTAGACATTCTAAGTCACAGAATGAGATAGAAGGTAGGCACAAGATACAGGTCATAAAGACCTTGCTGATAAAACAGGCTGCAGTAAGGAAGCTGGCCAAAACCCACCAAAACCAGGATGGTAATGAGAGTGTCCTCTGGTCGTCACTGCTACGGTCTCACCAGCTCCATGACAGTTTACAAATGCCATTGCAAGGTCGGGAAGCTACCCTATATGGTCTAAAAAGGGGAGGCATGAATAATTTCCCCCGTTTAGCATATAATCAAGAAATAACCCTAAAAATGGACAACCAACAGCCCTTGGGGGTGCTCTGCCTATGAGTAGCCATTCTTTTATTCCTTTAGTTTCTTAATTACTTGCTTTCACTTTAATCCATGGACTCCCCTCAAATTCTTTCTTGCGCAAAATCCAGGAACCCTCTCTTGGGGTCTGGATCGGGACCCCTTTTCGGTAATAAACTTGTAGCATTTGGTGTTTTAATGTTTGTGTTTTCTTGACTTGTTACCTCATTTAGCCTCAACTGTTTAAAGATGGTCTTTTTGGCCATTTTATTCAGCTTTAATTGTTCTAAGGGGAGTGAAGAAATGGTCATTTACTTTGAAAAATCAGAGGGAACGTGTTGATGCGGGAAGCAGCTAATCCTTGGGGTACAGTGGCCCTTGGTAGTGCAGGAAAGTCCTGGGGGCCACCTCTAACCCACCTTCCTCCTCTACAGCATCTCCCACTGTAGTCATTCTCTACCAAAGCCCCAGAAGGTGGGGCACTTTGCCACAACAGAGTACTGGGTTCATGTTTCTTTCTGAGGCGGTCCAAGAGCTCTCAGCCCACTGGCAGTGGCGAGATGACGGACACCCAGCGAGTCCAATGGGCGTCGAACGCGTCTAGGCTTGGTGGACTTGTCAGCGCCTGCCTGGCTTCGGTCCCCAACTTGAGCACCTGCCCTTTCCTGCATGCCCCTAACCCTCGCAACGCTAAACAGCGAAAAAAAAAAAAAAAAGGCAAAAACAAAAAGCATCTCAACACACACACACACACACACAAAGGATACACACACACACACACACACACACACACACAAGGATCCGCGTTCAGAAAGGCGTGCACTTCCTACGCCTGATCCCCCGCATCGCAACCTCGCAGCTTCCCCGGCGTGCAGCGCTCATTTACCAATTCCCTTCCTGGGAGCTGCGGCCTCCCTCGCTCGGCCCCACTCCCGTTTACCCTTTCCCCAGCTCCCGCCTTAGCCAGGGGCTTCCCCGCCTGCCGCTAGGGCTCGGGCCGAAGCGCCGCTCCGCGCCAGCCTGCCGCTCCCCGGGCTCCACTTTCACTTTCGGTCCTGGGGCAGCTAGGCCGGCGGCAGTGGTGGTGGCGGCGGCGCAAGGGTGAGCGCGGCCCCAGAACCCCAGGTACAGCGCGCTCGAGCCGCGGGTAGGGGACTGCGGGCCGGGAGGAGAGCGCGGCACCCGCCCCTTCCCTGCGCCCGTCGAGTGGGGGGCTGAGGGCCTGGGGCACGGGAGGAGGGAGACGGGGCGCGGGAGGAAGGCGACGGGGCGCGAGACAGGGCGCGGGAAGGGCGGGGGGAGTCGCTGGCTAGGCCCGAGTCCGCAGGGTGCCCGGCGGGTTGGCGGCGGGCCCACCCCTGCCGGTCCCTGTCCCTGTCCCTCCGGGCGCGTGGCCGGTGCGCCTGCTTCGCGGGTCTCCCCGCTGTTCCGCCGGCGGGAGCCTCCCTCAGCGCTCCGCCTGGCGCCTGGATGCCTGCCAGTCCTGCAGGCCACCGACGCCCGCGCGAGGCCAAAAGGCGGGGTGGGGCGGGCAGCTGGCTCGGGCTGAGGAGGGCACCTGCCCATAGCTGCTAGAGAAACCCAGAGGCTTTGGGTTAAAGACTCTGGTGGGGTGGGATGCGCGGGCCGTGTGTGTTCTTAAGGTCACTTCCCTCCCTGCTTCTCCTGTTCTTCTGGTCAGCAATTCTCTCTCTCCCCTTCGCTCTGGCTCTGGCTGGGTTTTATTCAGATAAAGCACCTCTGTTGACGCAAATTAAGTTTCCTATCTGGGTGCCTCACTGGCCAGGTGGTCCTACAAAGTTAATTCCATGAGGGGAAGGGGGAGAGCACACACTTCCTCACGCTTTTGGATTTCTTTGTGTAGGCTAGGTTCAGAAAGAAATTATCTGTTTCCTATTAAACACCCAGAGGATTCGCTCTGAACTCAGGACGTGGTCAACAATTAACAAAACAAAACAAAAAACTTGAAAATTGGGCACAGTTGTCTCTTGCCTGAGGATTTTTAATTAGTATAAGTAGCACATTTTCAGGTGCGGCCTGAATAGAAACATTCTAGTACTTTTTTTTTTTTTCAAATTAATCCAGCATTTTTATTATTTACCAACAGTGCTTGTTAATTTCATTGTTCAGGAAATTCTGGAAGAACCTCAATTACTTCTTGATGATCTATTTCATATACTATAGTGCCCCAATAAAAGGAAGGGAGGCAGAGGTTGCAGTGAGCCAAGATCGCGCCACTGCACTCCAGCCTGGGAGACAGAGCGAGACTCCGTCTCAGAAAAAAAAAAAAAGAGGGATCTTGGTGAAGCTGAAAAAGCAGGGAGTTTATACTCACACAGATGTGGATTGCATTCCAACAAGTTGTGTGAACTTAGCAAAGTTACATGAATGGTTCTTTGCTTCAGTTACCCCACCTTGAATGAGAATAATAGGCTGTTAGAGAGAGTGAGCATGTGTAAAGTGCCTGGCACTTTGGAGGAGCTTAGTAAATATTAGTTCTTTTTCCTCCTTGGCTTCTATTCCTTTAAGTGTTAGTGGAGTGTAACTTCAAAGAGAATTGTACTTCTCTTGGGAAGAGCTGCTTATATTGAGTAGACTACTGTTTTTGAGAGCTTTCTTTTTTTTAAACTGCATCCTTTTCAGAAAATTGTTAGTAAAACCAGACCCTAGGAGACCAGCCAGAACCATGAAATGCCATGTTTCAAACTGGAACACTTACTATTGGAAGCAAAGCCAAACAAGAGCTAATTTTTCAGGGGAAGAGCCAAACACACGAACATGATCACAGAATCTTGGATGTAGCCTACAGTTTGGGATTAATAAGAGAATTTATTAGTGAAGCCCTTTATTCACTACATGGAGTTTTTACCAAGCCCCACTCATGCACTGCATCCTCGTTGAGACATAACTGTTTCTCTTTGGACCCCTCATGGACCCAACCCCGCAAAGCCTCTGATCCAAGGTCCCGGTACCAACTCCTTCCGCAGCACATCAGCCTTTCTGTCAGCTCATAACGAGTTGGAATTTCTAGATCTTCTCTGGGGCTGTTGGAGAGGTCTCGGGGACTTTCAGAGTCCTTACATGCTTGAACCTGCCACCTTCACAGAGTCCTCTGGATCCCATCTTGGGGCAGGGGCGATGCTCATTAAGCTGTTGCTGCCAGTAATTCCATATGGAAAGCAAAACACAAGTTCCATTTACTCTCTAGTTCCCCAACTTCAAGGGCAAAAAAATGTTCTCCCTGTTCACACTTCCTGTCTCACCTGGGTGGTGCCTTTTGAACTGGGATTATGAGATTTCCAAGACTCTCTCTAATGTGTAGGTATCCTTTCTGTTTAGCCTCCAGATTGCTCCAGAGGTGAGGAGAAGGGAATTCCCTTGAGCTGTGCATTTGGGAAGGGAGCAAGGAAGTCAGGGGTTAGGGAAGGCACTTCAGCCATTGCCTTGAATTAGTATCCTATCACATAGAGTTGAAGGGGGAAAGCCAGGATTTGGCAAGGATGAGCTTTTCAACCTTGGCTTCTCAGTAAAATCTCTGGACAGTTTTTTTTTTTTTAAAAACCCAAAAACCAGAAATTAAACAATCCGTAAAACCATACCCCGATCTTATCACCATAGGTTCCAGTTTAATTGTTGTCAATAAGGACCCAGGCATCGAAAATTTTAAAAGCTTCCCAGGTTACATTAATATGCAGCCAGAGTTAGGAAACTTGACATCTCAGAGAGGGAGAATTCCATGTACTGTGAACACTTTGAGGGATCCACATTGTAAGCTTGCTACTTTTCCCAACTGGAACACGAGGAGTTTGGGCCAATCACTTGCATTCACCTGGTATGGGCCCCTCTTGGCAAACACCCATTAGAAAGGTGCGTTTGTATAAAAGAAATAAAAACTTATGTTTGATGCTTGGGGCATGGTTTGCCAACTCCCTTAAAATTCACATTGCCTTTTTTTTTTTTTTTTTAAAGACAGAGTCTTGCTCTGTTGCCAGGCTGGAGTGCAGTGGCGCAATCTCAGCTCACTGCAACTCTGCCTCCCAGGTTCAAGCGATTCTCCTGCCTCAGCCTCCCAAGTAATTAGGACTACAGGTGCGCACCACCACACCCAGCTAATTTTTGTATTTTTAGTAGAGACGGGATTTCGCCATGTTGGCCAGGATGGTCTCAATCTGTTGACCTTGTGATCTGCCCACCTCATCCTCCCAAAGTGCTGGGATTACAGGCGTGAGCCACCATGCCTGGCCTAAAATTCACATTGCTTTTATGTCTTTAAAATCAATCCAGGTGATTGATAACGTTTGCCACAAACTACTGGGAAAATTAAGCTCTTTAAGCTCTTCCTGGCTAAATAAATAGGTAATTAACTTTTGGCATGACAATTTGAGGAAGACACTGATGTTATTAAAGGTTACCATTACGTATACTTACAGGGGAAGTGGAGACCTCGTTCTAGTGGTGGCTGCCACTGTGTCAGCATTTGATTTCCAGGGTACTACGGTGGCTTTCTCCAAGGTCCAGTGTCAGTGGGGAGTGGTGCTTGATCAGATGTTCCTCTGATATGGTTCTGGTTTTGCTTCTTTCATGAGCCTGGTTTCCCAAATGTCCTGCAACTCTGTGACCCGTGTAGTGAGCCACTCAGGATCCCCTAATGATTCCTTTTCTGCCTATATCAGCCAGAGCTTGTTCGGTTGCTTTCAACCAAGAACCCTGACAGGTAGAGTTAATTTAAACTTTGAACATCAAATGATGCTTTCTAGTACGTGTTAATGATTGTTGCTAACTGTAAACATCTTTCTTATATGAAACCATAACATAGGGAAGGTCCTTTTACTTTCAGGAAAAGACCTAGTACTTTTGGAAGTTTATGCCTATTTCTGTGAATGCTGGGTGGATACATTCTGAAATTATGCTGTGTCAATAACATTTTAATGACATATATTTTTGCTTTTGTACATTTGTGCCGCTAGGTAGGTAGAGCAAGAAGATGGTGTTTCTGCCCCTCAAATGGTCCCTTGCAACCATGTCATTTCTACTTTCCTCACTGTTGGCTCTCTTAACTGTGTCCACTCCTTCATGGTGTCAGAGCACTGAAGCATCTCCAAAACGTAGTGATGGGACACCATTTCCTTGGAATAAAATACGACTTCCTGAGTACGTCATCCCAGTTCATTATGATCTCTTGATCCATGCAAACCTTACCACGCTGACCTTCTGGGGAACCACGAAAGTAGAAATCACAGCCAGTCAGCCCACCAGCACCATCATCCTGCATAGTCACCACCTGCAGATATCTAGGGCCACCCTCAGGAAGGGAGCTGGAGAGAGGCTATCAGAAGAACCCCTGCAGGTCCTGGAACACCCCCCTCAGGAGCAAATTGCACTGCTGGCTCCCGAGCCCCTCCTTGTCGGGCTCCCGTACACAGTTGTCATTCACTATGCTGGCAATCTTTCGGAGACTTTCCACGGATTTTACAAAAGCACCTACAGAACCAAGGAAGGGGAACTGAGGTATTTTTTTTTCTCTTTTTCTTTTAAACTGCAAGTGCTGCCCATGCTAAATTCATTATTTCAGATTGATTGTCTTTTAAAATTCCCTTTGTTGTTGAACTTTTTCTTCAGTTTTGCTTTTGCATCTTCTTTATAGTGTTAAAAATGGCTTTTTCCCTTGCTTTTTAAATCTCATTTTAAAATTCTATTTTAACCAATTTTCTTTCCCCAAGCTCTATCAGAGTAAATATCTATTTGTTTATTTAGTTCGATTTCTGAGACATAATAAACATGTTTAATTTTCCTGAACTGTGCATTAGTTTCCTAGGGCTGTTGTAACAAAGTACCACAGACTGGGTGGCTATAAACAACAAAATGTATTCTCTCTCAGGTCTGGAGGCTAGAAGTCTGAAATCAAGGTGTCAGCAGGCCCGTGCTCCCTCCAGACTCTGGGCAGAATCCTTCCTTATATCTTCCTAGCATCTAGTGGTGGCCGTGGATCCCTGGTACTCCATGCCTAGCACCTGCGTCATTCTAGTTTCTCCCTCTGTTAGTCGCATGGCCATTCTATTTTCCTATGTCCCAGTCTCCATCTTCTTATAAGGAAACCAGACATACCAGATTAGGGCCCAGCCTGGTGGCCTCTTCTTCACTCCATGATACTTGTAAAGACCCTATGTCCAAATAAGGTCACATGCGCAGATACTACAGGTTAGGGCTTCAGCAAATCCTACTAGCAACATATTAGAGGAAATACTTTTATCTCAGTTAAAACTTTTTTAGAGATCTCTTCTCACCTTGCTTTGGTTCTGTTTTTAAGGAGGAGACTTATTTGGGGGAGATTTTATGCTCAGTTTTAAAATGGAATTTTATTTGTTGGTAGATTATACTAATTTATTTTTCAAATTCCATATTATTTTATCAAGGTAAGAAAGTAAAATTTATTTCACTCATAGCCCCCTGAACTAACCACTACTTCTATTTCACTGGAATATTCTGCCAGACTTCTTTCTGGATATGCATATATATTATTTTATATAAATGGAATTCTTATATTTTCTCTTTTACAAGGAAATTTTTTAACTTAATATGTTGGGAAGATGTTTTATATAAATGACTATTACTAGACATCTTTTTAATGATTTTATTAAAAGACATAGTTGTACATTAATATCTTTAATCCCTCGGGAATGGAAATGAAATTGTTTCCAATTTTTCAGTATCAACAACACTTTGATGAGCATCTTTGTAAATTATTTCTTTAGAATAAATGCCTAGAAGTAAAATTGGTAAGCCAAAGAGCCTATAAATTTTTGATAAACCTTGTCATTTTTTCTTACCCCTCACCAATAGTGTATATTGGCAGTCTTTTTAGAGCAAAAAAGGTCCCCAAATAAATGATCTCTTTTTAATTTACGTAACTTTGATTAAGGAAGTTGAGCAGCTTTTGATATGTTTGTTAATGATTTGTAGGTTCTTCTTTTATGAATTGCCTGTTAATGACCTTTGACTTTGCCTGAGATTCCCTTGGTTGTTGGGGATTTTTTTTTTTTTTTTTTTTTTTTTTTTTTTTTTTGTCGAGACGGAGTCTTGCTCTGTCACCCAGGCTGGAGTGCAGTGGCACGAACTCGGCTCACTGTAACCTCCGCCTCCCGGGTTCAAGCAATTCTCCTGCCTCAGCCTCCTGAGTAGCTGGGATTACAGACGCACACCACCACACCCAGCTAATTTTTGTATTTTTAGTAGAGATGGGGGTTTCACCATGTTGGCCAGGGTGGTCTCGAACTCCTGTCCTCGTGATCCGCCCGCCTAGGCCTCTCAAAGTGCCAAGATTACAGGTATGAGCCATTTTTAGGATTACACATTTTTAGGATCTCACTATCTGTTAAGGCTATTAAGTTTTCCTCACATACTTCTTAAATGAATTTTCCCAGTTTTTTACTTTTTCTTTTTAACTTTTTTTTTTTTTTCCCGAGACAGGGTCTGGTTCTGTCGCCCAGGCTGGAGTGCAATGGTGCAATCTCAGGTCACTGAAACCTCTACCTCCTGGGCTCAAACCATCGTCTCACCTCTGCCTCCCAAGTAGCTGGGACTACAGGCATGCACCACCATGCCTGGCTAATTTTTGTATTTTTGGTAGAGATGGGGTTTTACCATGTTGCCCAGGTAGGTCTCACACTCCTGGGCTCAAGTAATCCTCCCACCTCAACCTCCCAAAAATGTGTTAGGATTACAGGCATGAGCCACCATGACCATGCCCAGTGTAACTCGTCTTTTAACTTAGTTTATGATAGCTTTTGTCAGATGAAATATTTTTTAGTAGCAAAATCCATCAGTCTTATAGTAACTTTAGGAATTAAAAAGCAAACACCTGTTTTAGAGTTCCTGGTGCTTCATGCTCAATTTTTATTTCACTTGCCTTAATTTTAGGATACTAGCATCAACACAATTTGAACCCACTGCAGCTAGAATGGCCTTTCCCTGCTTTGATGAACCTGCCTTCAAAGCAAGTTTCTCAATCAAAATTAGAAGAGAGCCAAGGCACCTAGCCATCTCCAATATGCCATTGGTGAGTCTGCACTCCTGTGTATTTTCTATAGGAAAATCTACTGATTCTCTGTGACTTGCACTAGCCCAGTGACAGTCAACATTGGGTCACCTGTTTTGTTTTATTGCCTGGCAGATCGTTACTAACTTTTCATTTATAACCTATGCTTTTGTTTCAAGCCATAGTTATATGTAATCAAAGTAAAAATTGCACCTAAAAATGCGAGATTTCAGTAACAGTGCCATTCCAGGTTATACATGCTGATAGGAGGGAAGTGATATAAGAAATTCAGGTCAGGTTTAAATATTAGTGCCCTTCACAAAGCACTTTCACCCTCATTTTCTCATATGATCTTTTAAAATGATTTTAAAGGTAATGCTTTGTCAATAAGGCCATATTTTTAGCATACAGTTATTTTCTCCAAGTTACATATACTATATGGTAATATTCATTATATAATTTGTAACTGAATGTACAAAATTGGGCAGACAGAAAAAGAGAATAAAAGTAATCTTTTCCAAATATTATGGTGCTGAAGGTAAGTCATGATAGATAGCTTAGCTTCCAGAGGGAAACTATTATTCCCCAATCTCAATGCGGATGTGGACAGCATTCCCTCTGATTTTTAAAAGTGACTAGAAGATGACCATGCCAAATGAATAAAACTGTTCAGTAAGTGCCATCATCCTTTGATTCTGGTAGTTTAGAAAAGCATCAGCTGGGCCGTCATTCTGCAGCTGGTATATAACACCTCCTGGAAGCACATCCTTTGTTCAGAGAAACTCACTGGGGATCAGAGTCAGAGTAGAATAGGCTTTGCCTAGAGTCCTGAGGGAAGAACAGCTTTGTCCCTGTGCTGACCGGGGAAGCAATATCATAACATGGAGAGATACCGAGAGCCACAGACCAACCTCTAGTGTGGTGCTTCTCAACCTTAAAACTCTATACCTACCTGCCTTCATACCATAAGGATGCCTTCCTCAAACAAGATTCGGATCTCCCACCCCACGCCAGAGGGCTATCCTCTGTAAAAATCACTCTTCTGCAAATTCCTACCAGCCAAGAACTTCTGTCCCCACTCCCACCCTTGTATATGAAAAGACAAGAAACAATTATGCTATTTTCCTAATATAAATTTAATATACAGGATGTGCTTTTTCAAAATATAGTCCTCTCCCCCAGTATTGTGGTATTACTCCCTGGGACAGAAGTGAGTTCTTTAATTGGTGAATCAAAGTTCTAGGAGAATAAAGGACCAGGGATGGGAAGGAGACAGGAGAGAGACTGAAGGACCAAACAGGATTAGTGGAGAAATTTGTAGGCTTTCAGAAGGGAGGCCTGGAGCTTTGGAAGCGCCACAAAGATGCTACAGTCTAAATCCATGGATATCCAGGATCCACTTAGTGAAGATAGGAAAACTTCTTTTTTTTTTTGAGGATAGGAAAACTTCTAATGCAATGTTGTCCCTTTGGACGGGAATACCTCTCACTAACAGAAATCTAATACGAGTAGCCTGACCTCAGGCTGCAGATATTGAGCTGAGGGGAGAACAATGGGGTCTCAAAAGATCTTTTTGGAGACCAGAAAAACAAAATATATACCATTGGAACATTGAAGCTTTTGGGCATGGGGCAGAAATTAATCACATTTAAATTTGAATTAATTTAATCAGGTTATTTTCCTAATAAATAACACAACTCGAGAATGGAAATTTTTGGCCAGCTGTGGTGGCTCATGACTGTAATCTCGGCACTTTGGGAGGCTGAGGCAGGTGGATAACCTGAGGTCAGGAGTTCAAGACCAGCCTGGCCAACATGGTAAAACCCTGTCTCTACAAAAATACAAAATTAGCTGGGTGTGGTGGCACATGTCTGTAATCTTAGCTACTTGGGGGGCTGAGGCAGGAGAGTCGCTTGAACTCTGGAGGTGGAGGTTGCAGTGAGCCAAGATTGTGCCATTGCACTCTAGCCTGGGTGACAGAGTGAGACTCCATCTCAAAAAGAAAAAAAAAAGGAAATTTTTGTTGTAGGTAGGCAAAGCAGAATGCATTTAAAAAGAAAAGATGATTTGGGATCCTTTATGAGTAATCCTAGGCTGGGTAGCAGAGTTGGTTTGAATGACCAAATAGTGACCAGAAGTTGGTGGCTGATGGGTATTAAGAAGGATGAGGGCCAGGTGAGGTGGCTTATGGTTGTAATCCTAACACTTTGGGAGGCAGAAGAAGAGGATTTCTTGAGGTCAGGAGTCCAAGACCAGCCAGGGCAACATAGCAAGACCCTATCTCTCAAAACAAAAAAAAAGATGAGGTCAGAGCAATAGAGGTAAGTATTGGATTACAGGAAAAATGCCCGTGACCATGGTTTCACCCAGCTAATTCTGGCTGGTTCTTTTTCCATCTCCGTGCTTTTTATTGCTGAGATGTTAGACTTTCTTCTTTAGGGGCAGACCTCTAAGACTGTACCTCCATCAACCATACCCCACCCTTACTCTCTGATTGCACTTAAAAAGGTGATTCCAATGAAGCAAATCTTTTTTTTTTTTTTTTTGAGATGGAGTCTCGCTCTGTCATCCAGGCTGGAGTGCAGTGGCGTGATCTCGGCTCACTGCAAGCTCTGCCTTCCGGGTTCATGCCATTCTCCTGCCTCAGCCTCCCAAGTAGCTGGGACTACAGGCGCCTGCCACCACGCCTGGCTAATTTTTCATATTTTTAGTAGAGATGGGGTTCCACCGTGTTAGCCAGGATGGTCTCGATCTCCTTACCTCGTGATCCACCCGCCTCGGCCTCCCAAAGTGCTGGGATTACAGGTGTGAGCCACTGTGTCCGGCCCAGGTTACTTTCAGTTATACAGCAGAACAGAAGCTCTTTTAGGTACTACAGGGTTATATATTTTCCCTGTTGCGTATATGCTCAACAGCTCGACATTGCATTGCCAGATAATTCTCAAACCTGTATTTAAGGACAAGTGGATCAGCCACATCTTGGCAAAACTCACAATTTCAGTTTTGCTTTGTCTCATCTGTGTTATCAATCCACATATGCCAAATGTGGATTTACAGTGTATTGTAAACTTTAAAATGGTAAGTTGTATGGTATATGAATTATATCTCAATAAAAAAGAAATTGAGTAGAACTGTTTGACGTTAATATCTAAATTATAATTAGATATTGGAAAGATAACTTTTAAAGTAACTATAGAAGCGTCATTAGACAGGGTCTGGCTCTGTCATCCAGGCAGGAGTGCAGTGGCTCAATCTTGGCTCACTGCAACCTCCACCTCCCAGGCTCAAGCCATCCTTCCACCTCAGCCTCCCCAGTAGCTATGACTACAGGCACGCACCACCAGCAGGACTACTTTTTGTATTTTTTTTTGTAGAGATAGGGTTTCACCATGTTGCTTAGGCTGGTCGCAAACTCCTGAGCTCAAGCAGTCTGCCTACCTCGGACTCCCCAAGTGCTGGGATTGATACACTTTTAATATTATGTCTGATAATTAGGAAATTTATCATGTTCACTGTATTGGATAATTGGATTACTTGATAATTTGAATTATTCTGATTTTAGGTGAAATCTGTGACTGTTGCTGAAGGACTCATAGAAGACCATTTTGATGTCACTGTGAAGATGAGCACCTATCTGGTGGCCTTCATTATTTCAGATTTTGAGTCTGTCAGCAAGATAACCAAGAGTGGAGTCAAGGTGAGCCTATGACTGTCACATATGGTGACCAGCTTGTTCTGGTTTGCTTGGAACTGGTTTTAAAACTGGAAGTCTGCCTGAGCGCAGTGGCTCGTGCGTGTAAACCCAACATAAACCCAACACTTTGGGAGGCTGAGGTGGAAGAATCACTTGAGGCCAGGGGTTTGAGACCAGCCTGGACAAAATAGTGAGAACCTGTCTCTGCAAAAAATAAAATAAAAAAATTAGCCAGGCATGGTTCCTTGTGCCTGCTACTAGTCCTAGCTACTAGGGAGGATCCCTTGAGCCCAGGAGTTTGAGGCTTCAATGAGGTATGATTGTGCACTCCAGCCTGGGCAACAGAGCAAAACCATGTCTCTAAACAAACAAAGACAAAACCAAATACCAAAATCCTGGAAGTCCTGCATCCTGGGAACCTCCTCAATCTCAGGCAAACTGGGATGGTTGGCCAGCCTGTTGTCATGGATGCTCATTTGTATAGTGAGGTTCTAATAACAACAACGTGGAGAGAGTGTGGCCTGGCCTGAGTCGTGATCCTGGCTTCACCGCAGTCACTTCACTGACTCTCTGACCTTGGCCCTATTCCCTCTGAAACTTAGTATTTACTTCTTTGGAAGGTATAACTTGGACTTGATCCTGCAATGGTCTCTAAGGTTGCTTCTGGTTATGGCTTTCTGCAGTTTGGAAGTAAATGTTACTATCTGGCAGGGGATTTCTGGCTATGGTAAGGAAGATAGAGCAACCTGCTTGGAATACCCAAAGGCTTTGGGCCAGGTACACTGGAATGCTGGAGAGAAAAATCTTGTTTCAAGGCACACTTGTTCCTCATTTGGGTACTGTTGCATAGTGGGCAACCTATTCAACTGTGTGCCGTAGCTCAGAATGCAAACAGGTTTTTCTGAGGGGAGGAAGGGATGCTTTGTTTGAAGATACCTTATGTGTTTGTGCTGGTTTTCAATGAGGCCTGAATAGATGGGGATTCCCTGCTGAATTGCTTTGTGTTCCTCTAGTGCTGAGATTTCTTATTCTTGTGGAGGTATCTTTACTTAACTGGGGATTTGAAGGTGACGCTTGAGACTCGGATGAAGGGAACATTCTTAATTCAGCGGTGAAAATATCAGCAAAAACACCCGCCCATTGTTTTGCCACTTATCTGAATCTCTTAGAAATGATTATTTTAGTAATGTCTAATCTATATTAATATTTTTAATTCTTTCATTTCTTTAAACACATTAAGCATACAATTATATATCTGTGTCTGGTAATTGTTTTATCTGAATTCTTTGTGTATCTGATTTTGTGGTTCGTTATTTCTGCTGGCTCTTGCTTATGGTATCTTGTTTCCTTGTTTGTATTATGAATTATGTTTGTGAGCTTACGTTGCCTGAGTCTAAAGTGGATTATTCCAGAGAGAAATTGTATTTGCTCTTACAGAGTGTCTGGGAGTACTTACTGGTCCAGGGATCACTTTACTTGTAGTTTCCTTGAGAAAGGGTAGTTATTTCTAGTTTACCTTTACATTAAAGGCCTGGCCTTTGGGTACTAGCTTTATGCAGGGATTGTATGTCCTGTTAGACTTTCTACTTTGGGCAGGCCCTGGACTTGGTCTCTTAACTCCTGAGTCCTTCAATGACATAAGAACCAAAGCTCAAGTCCAGCTGTGTTGGGCTAGTGCCGGCAGGGTTAAAGCTGGCTGCAGTGCTCTCCTGACATCAGAGGGTCTAACTGTCATTTCACTTTGGCCTCTAAATCTTTCTTTCTCATTTGCCATCTTATAAACACATTTAAGAACACTTTATATATGTTATCCAGCATTTGTTGTTGTTTTCAGAAGGGGGATTAATCAGGAACAGTCAGTATTAATGCAAGAAATGGAATTCCCAATTATTTTCTTTAATATTGGCAACCATATCCCACAATATGAAGACATTAATGTCAGTCTTCTACACAATGTGGGGAGAGAAGCCAGTTAAGATATTTGAATTCCTTTCTGTGTCTTTCTCTTTAGGTTTCTGTTTATGCTGTGCCAGACAAGATAAATCAAGCAGATTATGCACTGGATGCTGCGGTGACTCTTCTAGAATTTTATGAGGATTATTTCAGCATACCGTATCCCCTACCCAAACAAGGTAGAGATTTTGCACAGATATTACACATGACATTTGATGAACACAGTCATAGATTTGTCATTATAATTGGCACATCCCTGTAGTTGCCTCAGCAGCCCCTCAAGCCACAAAAACCCCAGCAAGTGACAAACCTGCGGTTGATCTTTCTGAGCATCTCCTCACCCTTGATGAGTACAGTAACTTCTAGTGATAGTGAAGAAAGCAGATCTTCATAGAGTTCTTGAGGCATATGGCATGGGGACTCTTTTGCCTTCTGATTTTATTAGTGGGCAGACAGCAGAGGGAAGAGGCTACATTTTTTCTTTACTGGCACCTGCTTGGCAGGAACCCAGAGGATGCTCAACAAACTGTTTTGAGTAAATAAATTTATATAGTGTAAGACAATCTGAATTTTCTTTCTTACACAAGCCCTTAAAACTATTGTATGTTTGATTTTTTAGGTATATGTGGGTCTTGGGCATCCAAAATAGAATGGATTATTGTAATTGTTTAGTTTTTCAATTTCCAAACTCCTCATCAGAAGGTTAGAAATGGAGTCAAGAGGCCTGAAAAGGCGGGCACGGTGGCTCATGTCTTGTAATCTCAGCACTTTGGGAGGCCCAGGCAGGTGGATTACTTGAGCCCAGGAGTTTGGGGCCAGCCTGGGCAACATGGCAAAACCCTGTTTCCACAAAAGTACAAAAATATTAGCTGAGTGTGGAGGTGCACTCCTGTAGTCCCAGCTACTTGGGAGGCTGAGATGGGAGGATCACCTGAGCTTGGGAGGTTGAGGCTGCAGTGAGGTGTAATTATACCACTGCAAATGCACTCCAGTGTGGGTGACAGAGTGAGACCTTGTTTCCAAAAAAAAAAAGGCCTGAGATGCAAGTCTGACTTTGCCACATTTATAGCAAAGTGATGCTGAGTCACTAAGCCTCTTTTTCTCCATTGTGAAAGGTTCTTCCAGTCTAGAGCTCCATGATTATGCACGGGCAGCTGGTTCAAACACCTATCCATTCTGAAGATTAGTGTTTGGGAGAATGTATAGCTTAGAGACTGGTAATGTATTTTATTACTTCCTTCCCAAGATCTTGCTGCTATTCCCGACTTTCAGTCTGGTGCTATGGAAAACTGGGGACTGACAACATATAGAGAATCTGCTCTGTTGTTTGATGCAGAAAAGTCTTCTGCATCAAGTAAGCTTGGCATCACAATGACTGTGGCCCATGAACTGGCCCACCAGGTATAAGCTCATTCACACTTTTAATAAAGTATAAACTACATTTATATTGCTTCTATGGGACATATAAGGCTATTTATATAATTTTTACTTTGTCTTTTTTTAATAGGAAAAATTGTTTCTCCAAAGCATTCGTTTTTATGTCTTATAATGCATGTTGAACTTTTTTTATTTTTACCTTGATTAAATATTGGTCCTGTAAATATATGTTAACATTCATAAACTTATACTGGACATCTAAAATATACTTCTTTCTGAGTGTCTTTGTTTATGGCTTATGTTGTGCTTTTAGTGGTTTGGGAACCTGGTCACTATGGAATGGTGGAATGATCTTTGGCTAAATGAAGGATTTGCCAAATTTATGGAGTTTGTGTCTGTCAGTGTGACCCATCCTGAACTGAAAGTTGTAAGTAGTTATTTATCCTTCACATTTGAGGTTAATTTGTTGTTTTGTTCAATATTGCTGGAAAATATTTACTAATCTTTGATTATAGAACTTATAAAAATATTTCATTGATAACTTCCTTGACAGTTTAGATATGAATCGTGTTGCAAAAATGCTAGTGAACTTTCAAGATATATCACAAAGACTTATTTACAAACTCAGTTGTGAATCTATGATTGTTTGTAAATTGCCCGATTTTATATTTCTTAATATCAAAGAAATAGAAATAATGGCAGCCTAAATGTTCCATTTCATTTTCCCAACCTTCAGGTTGCTCTTTGCAGAATTATTAGGTACAGATTACTGATATCTCAATAGGACCCTACTTGCCAAATCAAATGAGTTATACTTAAGGTAACTGCACATTTGATTGTATAACAACCTAGGCTTCTGGATCACAAATTTATTGCTTTGGAACTGCTATATGGTTTATTTTTTAAATCACCACATTTAACTTAAGAAAATCACATATAGCAAAATTAAACTTCTGTAAAAATTTTTTTATCCTACTCCAATGATTCTTTTCATTTGTAAATATTTATTCCTATTTTCATCTGCCTGTATACATTATTTAAAATATACATTTGTGAATATTTATTACTGCCTATTTTCATCTGCCTGTGTACATAATTAGAAAGTACATATCAATATTGCATTATAATCATAAATATTTTCTTATGTTTCTACATAATCTTTAATAAAAATGATTATGGATACATATTGTCCTCTTGAGCTAATGTGCTCTAATAAAGCTGGTTAAGGTTCTCCATTTATTTTCATTATGTTTTTAAAGGTAAGTATCTTTGCTCTAAAACAGTACAGACAATGATTGGAAATGTTGAAATTACTATACAGTTAATTTCTTGTTGTGTTGCTGTTTGGCTATAGGCATAATTGTTTCGTTTTTAGATTAATACGAAATTTTCTTTATTCTAAAGGACTTAAGATGAACAAAATCTATAATGTTTAACCAAAATCATTGTTTCTTGGGTAGCTTTTAGAATATATTAATTCTATTTTGTTTCATAAATATTAGGAAATATGGAATAGGTTGCCCCCAAAATGTGAAGTATGGACTTCTTGCCTCAGATAAAATGTCCCACCTTTGACATTTTTTATCTAAATGTAAATCATAGGTGATGTTTTCTTTTTTCTGTCTCAATAGGGAGATTATTTCTTTGGCAAATGTTTTGACGCAATGGAGGTAGATGCTTTAAATTCCTCACACCCTGTGTCTACACCTGTGGAAAATCCTGCTCAGATCCGGGAGATGTTTGATGATGTTTCTTATGATAAGGTAAAAGTAGATTGAGTATAAGGATACAGTTTAGATACTAAAGTTATACATACTGGGGTGGAGAAGTTATAGGCAAGGTTGTGGGGTTAAACCCAGATTGAATGTCTCCTCTCTTGACACGTGCTGGCTGGAGTTAACTCTTTTAGGACTAACTTGCAGTTTGGCTCATAACCCTAAAGATTATTTTATGGGAAATTCTTCATATATTCTTTCTTGGGTTGAAAATTCATGGCTTACAGAAACTCTGCTTTTATTCATCATTCAACAAATAGGTATTGATTGAGCATCAACTTTGTACTAGACAAAAATTCCTGCCCTCGTGTAGCTTACTTTTCAAGGCCTTCAGCAATGGTTAATATTGTTGAGACGCAAATAATTGTCTTGCACAGTGTGCTTAGTAACAGAGTTGGGAATTGTTGACAACAGTTTAATGATTGGGAGATTTTATGTAAAATCCAGATTTCTAGCTTCTCTTGGGGAAGAAAAAGGAGGATTTGGCCACTGTATGTTCTTTGCAGC
The DNA here is from genome assembly GCF_028858775.2 of Pan troglodytes. Taxonomy (NCBI): domain Eukaryota; kingdom Metazoa; phylum Chordata; class Mammalia; order Primates; family Hominidae; genus Pan; species Pan troglodytes. Next base: position 94,464,440 of record NC_072402.2, on the reverse strand, counting down.
ATAAGCTGGAGCTAAGTTGTTGTTCTCTCTTTGTAAGATCAAGGCTCTGCTTTTCCACTTTCCCTACCATTCCCAACTGTTCTATTGTCTTCTCACCGAGGCTGAGAGTGTGTTGCCAGTTACCATTGTGCTTAGCTGTTGTTTTACCGGTAGCAAACAGAAAAGTCTTTCTTGCTTGCATGTTTCCATTGAAAGTCCAGGGGAAAAAGAATGTAAAAGAGCATTCTTCTTATCCTTGGACTACTTCCCTTATTTATATGCCCTGTCATGTGCCACTGGAGGCATTTGAGTTTGTGACTCACCATCCGTGGTAATGGGAGTGGAGGGGAAAAGAGCCCTTTGCCAAGGAATACAGGGTGTCTGGGAAGACTCTTGTTCCCTTTCTCATTGTGACTCCAGCTCCACCAGCCCTCCATGCTCAAGGCTGCCTGGGCTCCCTGGACATATCCACTTTTCCTTCCCTGGCATCTACCTCTGCCTCCATCTCTAGTGCTCCACCCCTTGTTGTACTGGCCTCTCCTTAGTCCTGCCCTGGAATGGCAGTGGGAGAGCCAGGTGGTAGCTCAAGGTCCAATGTTTAATCTGCACCATTATCCCCACTCACATGTGAACAAAGGGAGTTGGCAGGTGATGCTAATTTGCCCCATCGGGAGGTCTGGCTACTGATAGAAAATAAGGGCCTCAGTGGGCTCAGAGCATAAGCAATCACATTAGACAAATCTCCTGCCTAAACAGGTCCAGGTTTAACCTGCTTACTCTGTTTCACAAATTGCCAGACATTAACAATGTTCCTGCAGTTGCGTTTTCAAAGAAATGTGTTTTATTGCAAAAGAATATGTGATTTCAGATGAGACTGCAATGAAACTATAGATAACAATTATTTCTATTATCTTTTCAGGGAGCTTGTATTCTGAATATGCTAAGGGAGTATCTTAGTGCTGACGCATTTAAAAGTGGTATTGTACAGTATCTCCAGAAATATAGCTATAAAAATACAAAAAACGAGGACCTGTGGGATAGTATGGCAAGTGTGAGTATGTTTTTGAATATCTCTGCATTTGGGATTGACAGGCTTATCATCTTGTTTTGTTTTCCCTGCATTATGTTAATCCCTCTGAGGAGAATCATTGTTTTCTATAGAAATAAGAGTGATGTGTTTATTTTTGGTTTTTAGATTTGCCCTACAGATGGTGTAAAAGGGATGGATGGCTTTTGCTCTAGAAGTCAACATTCATCTTCATCCTCAGTAAGTTTCTATATCTGTACATGTTCCCCCAAGCACATTCTTTTACTGCATATTCTTTGAAAGGCAGCTCTGTGCCAAACTTTCTGAGGTCCTTGATTACATCACCCTCATTCCAGATAAGACTGCATTTCAATTATTCCATACTCATAATCTTTTTCAATTTTTCTTAAAGTGTATCTATACTGGAGGGTTGCAGAGCTTTCCTTCGTAATGCTTCTCACTGATACTAATTTCTTTAGCTTCCCTTTTAAAGCAGTGGATTTATGACATGTTTCTATAGCAGATTACAGCTGCATTGTAGCAGTCTAAAGGATATGTCAGTCATTTATAGAGCTCTGCATTTGTACAAAGACAATGGCACTGAGCATTCTTGAATACTTGTCATGTGTCAGGCACATGTTAAGCACTTATATGTATTATCTCCTTTACTCTGCATAATAAACCTGTGAGCTGGGTACTATTACTATCCCTATTTTTAAAGTTGAGAACATGAAATACAAAGTCATCTGATTGGTAAATTGCAGAGCAGAGATTTGAATTTAGATCTAACTCATGTTTTTAACTGCTAAGCTATAAAGTATTCATAACATCAAGTCACAAAACAGCCTGAGTCTCTGTTCATCTGGACTTGTGGGATGTTTTCAGAGGAAGCTGAGGGTGAGTCTGGAGATTCAACAGAATTTTATGTTTCTTTTTTCTTTTTATATGTTTACTTTCTTGGCTTTTTTGTTCCTAGAGATTGCTTTATTCAGTAGTTTCTAGATTTGTCCTGTGGCACATTTTATCTTTTTACTAATTCTTTTTTTTTTTTTTTTTTTTTTGAGACAGAGTCTCACTCTGTTGCCCAGGCTGGAGTGCAGTGGCGCGATCTCGGCTCACTGTAGCCTCTGCCTTCCCGGTTCCAGCGATTCTCTTGCCTCAGCCTCCCACGTAGCCGGGATTACAGGCACACGCCACTACACCCGGTTAATTTTTGTATTCTTAGTAGAGATGAGGTTTCACCATGTTCGCCAGGCTGGTCTTGAACTCCTGACCTCAGGTGATCCACCCACCTCAGACTCCGAAAGTGCTAGGATTACAGGCATGAGCCACCGCGCCCAGCCTTTACTACTTCTTAAATCATTTCTTAAAAGCTTTTTTAGTATCAAAAAACAGCTCCTTTTGAATTCCCACTATTTGTTGAGTGTGGGTCATCTCTGTGTTCTCACTTTAGAAACACAGGCTCTTGACTGAACATTGTTTCCACCTTGCTTGTCCGAAACCAGCATAGTTAGGTAGGTATTGAAAACCTGGCACTTTCTCTCCCTTCTCTTCCTTCATTCATTCACATGCCTGCTTTGTGCCCAGTGTTATTGCCAGCCCCAAAGTGTGCCCGGCAGAACTAGGTATGCTACCTGTCCTCCAGACACGTATGTGTAGTGGAGGAAAATGACAAGCAAACAGCTGGTGCTCTAATGGAGGTGTGATGGCTGGGGACATCACACTGAGAAAGGGATCGGAAAGTGCTCCTAAGAGGGGAGGTTGGCAACTGGTAGCGGCTGTTTGAGCATAAGCTGGTGTTCTGTCTTTTCTTAGAGTTGGGTTAAATGGGTGATGTGTCTGCCTTTTTGTGTACACACCAGCATTGGCATCAGGAAGGGCTGGATGTGAAAACCATGATGAACACTTGGACACTGCAGAAGGGTTTTCCCCTAATAACCATCACAGTGAGGGGGAGGAATGTACACATGAAGCAAGAGCACTACATGAAGGGCTCTGACGGCGCCCCGGACACTGGGTAATGCTCCTAGAGTAAAATTCGTTTTGTTGTCTAGGTAACATCTGCCTTGTAGGATGGAACCTTGCTTTTGAAATAATGCCCTTACCGCTATTGCTAAAATATTTCAGCTGCATCTGTGTATCCTATGAAGTTGACTTATACTCCCTGCCCCCATCTTCCCAAAAGGATTAAGGAGGCTTTAAACCTTGGTTATTCTCAGTAAAGGTGACGATGTAATTACTTTAACATTCTCATATTTTGTAATTTGATATGATGGTAATTTCTGGTTACTGGCTTGAAATCAACTCCAACCTAAGCAACTGCTACTAGATTACAATAGTGCCTAGCATTTGGTTGGAGCTGAGGACAAAAGAATTTAGGTGATTTCCGAGAATGATGAGAGACTCAGTTGTCTTCTTCTGAGTTAGATTTGGAACCTGTTTGTCAGCTTAATGCTATAGAAGAATATTATTAGAAACAAGATGCTGCAACTTGATTGACCCTGGATGGATACTGTTAAAAAATTCTTTTATCTTGAAACAATTTCAGACTTATAGAGGAGTTACAAGAATAACACAACAAATTCCTATATATCCTTTACCTAGACACATGTTAACTCTTTATTCTTTTACTTTCTTCACCTCCCTCTCTCTCTCTTGCTCTCTCTCTCTCTATATATATATGTATATGTTTGTGTGGATATATATGTGTGTGTGTATATATACATATATATGTGTATATATATACACACACATATATATGTATATATATATACACCTCCCTCCCCCATCTTCCCAAAAGGATTAAGGAGGTTTTAAATCTTGATTAATCGATATCCATCTATCTACATACATACCTATATACATGTCTGTATGTATATACTTGGCATATGTTTTTCTGAACTGTTTGACAGTAAGTTGGTGACATGATTCCCCTTCACACCTAAATGTTTCAGCATAGTATTTTCTACAAAACAACATTTATGGCCGGTCACAGTGGCTCATGCCTTTAATACCAGGACTTTGTGAAGCCGAGGCAGGAGGATCACCTGAGGTTAGGAGTTCGAGACCAGCCTGGCCAACATGGTGAAACGCCATCTCTACTAAAAATACAAAAATTAGCCGGGCGTGGTGGCGGGCGCCTGTAGTCCCAGCTACTCAGGAGGGTGAGGCAGGAGAATCGCTTGTACCCAGGAGGCGGAGGTTGCAGTGAGCCGAGATTGCACCACTGCACTCCAGCCTGGACAACAAGAGCGAAACTCCATCTCAAAACAAACAAACAAAAAACAAGAACATTCAGTTATATAACCATAGCCACAGTACAATTATCAAAATTGGGAAATAAACTTTATATAATACTATTATCTATAAATCCCATTCAACTTTTTCCAATTGTCCTAAAAATATCCTTATAGCAAAATAGAAAATAAATTCTGACTTAGGATTTAATACAGGATCACTTATTTTATTTAGTTGTTGCATCATTTTGGTCTCCATTTTTTTCTGAAACAACTCTTCAGTCTTTTTTGGGCTTCTTGATATTGACATTTTTTGAAGAGTACTGGCCAGTTATTTTATAGAATGCCTTTCAGTTTGGATTTTCTGCTGTTTCTCCATGATCAGGTTCAGCTTACATATCATTGACAGGAATCCCAAGGAGGTGGTGATGTGTCCTTCCTAATATACTATTCAGGAGGCACATGAGTCCTGAAGTTAGGCCTCTGAGATGCAATCAGCCAATCACTGTAAAAAGGCTTTCAGGGTTCACGTGAGTCCAAATTCTTAGCTCTACTCAAGGAGTCCAAGAAAAGGAAATAGTGCCCGAGCTGACACTCCCTACAAAGCTGGAAAACAGACTGGGGATGTTTTGAGAGCTTAGCTGTAGCAGTTTTGGTACTATCTTGTTCTAAACTAACCAGTGCCTGGCACATAATAGGTGATTTAATAACTGCTTGTTGAATTGAATCAACAAATGAACAATCCACCTCTCCTTTCTTTTAGGTACCTGTGGCATGTTCCATTGACATTCATCACCAGCAAATCCGACATGGTCCATCGATTTTTGCTAAAAACAAAAACAGGTAATTTATTTTGGAAACTACTAGTTAATTCAAGGAGGAATGTGAAAATGTGTAGGATTAAAGTGCTGTTTCTTTTGCTATTTATCTTGGTTAAAGCAAAAGGGATCAGATTGAAAATGCTTTCTGGTTTCAAAGAAGAATGGCCAATATCTTGCCAGATAGAGATTATAGCTGAATTATATAATGCTAAAAAGGAGGGATTACCAGTGAACATTCACTATTACTTTGTTAACATTACTGGGTTATATCATATGTATGGCCAGAGATGTAGTTGCCATTCTTTTCATAGATCTGTAAATCTCACAAAATTGATGTCTAAAGCTAGTGTTAGCTTTTGTCTATTGAGTTGCTGTTTTCTGGTTTCTGAGAGAAATAAGTGATGTTTTCAAATTTTTCAGTATTAAACTCTTCTCTAATTTCCTTGCCCAATCTTGGATGAGAAAAGCTTTCTTCAGGCAAGGGAGCAAATGGAGCTTTGATTTATTTTATTTACTCTAGATGTGCTCATCCTCCCAGAAGAGGTGGAATGGATCAAATTTAATGTGGGCATGAATGGCTATTACATTGTGCATTACGAGGATGATGGATGGGACTCTTTGACTGGCCTTTTAAAAGGAACACACACAGCAGTCAGCAGTAATGATCGGGCGAGTCTCATTAACAATGCATTTCAGCTCGTCAGGTAATAAACGCTGCACAAAGTCGCGGTTTATTTCTGAAAGCAGCTGTTATTGTTCAAATTCTTGATTTCTAAAGACAAAAATGATTGATTGATAACAAGAAGTTGAAAGGTGTTTTCCTTTAAGTTCTTCTAACAACCCAAGATTGCTTTTAGCCTTATAATTAACCTCCTGTCTGTGATTACTAAGGCACTTGAAGGAAGGAATCTGTATCTTAATCTTTCTCATTAATAATTCAGATCATACTGAGGCGGAAGTGTAGATAACCAGGAGATCAACATCCTGGCAAAACTCCTTGCCTTGTCCCCGCGGCATGGTCCTGCAGCTTCTTCTGGCCCCGCTATACCGGATCAGGTTTCTCCCACCACTGGGTCTTTATAACAGCCTTGAAGTCTTCTTAGAAGACTAAGTGACACAGGCCCAAGTTGTTTGCATTACATTTCTTGGGTTAAAGAAGGGATTTTTTTTTCTTTCCTAAACCAGATACCTGAACTTTGCAGCATCTTTATGGAATATAGCTCATAAAATGTAGCCCAACCAAATGATCTCTGAGTGTGTGAGGACAGAATTAACACTACCCTTTTTTTTTTTCCTCCCCCATGACAATGGTTTTTAAGGAAATGCTCCCAAAGCCTAAACTCAAAACTTCTTCAACATGTAGGCAGACCTAAAGTCCTAAGAGGAAGCATGCAGGTGGGAAGGATTATCTCTTTCTCCTCATACCCGTATCCTTCTGGCCTAAATTTTGAGTGCCTTCTGGTTCTTCTCACCACCATACTGGGCCTCCTGAAGTGAGAAAAAGCAATGGGGGAGAAAGTTATGGGTTGCTTACCTAGCTGTTTCTTTCTGCCTAAAAAATTCCCCTCTGTAGAATATTTCTGCTTGAGCCTTAGAGGGCTTCTTCTTTTTTATTTTTTAACTTATATAATATATACCCTACCACTGAGGTTTTTAACACTAACCCTCTGTAATGAAGGGTTTCTAAGGATATGCAGTGTCTTTGAAATGGAGAAGAAAATGTGTTTCCTCCAGGAACTCATAGTTTTGACCAGATGATAGTCTGTTTGACCAGGCTTCCTAAAGGGTCTTTGATGGAAATCCCTTGCTTACTCTAGAAGTTCAGCACTCAATCCACTGTTTCACAGGGATAGATGCTGATGTGCTTCCTTTCTGGCTTATCCACACGTTAGCCCTAGATGTTACTGTTTGAGAAACTTCCTCCCTAGTGTAAACATGCCAGATGTTGTGTTATATGTGATAGAAAAGAGACTTATATAGTAGTTATCTATCTGTTTATTTATTTTTTGAGATGGAGTCTCACTCTGTCGCCCAGGCTGGAGTGCAGTGGTGCCATCTCAGCTCACCACCTCTGCCTCCCGGGTTCAAGTGATTCTCCGGCCTCAGCCTCCCACATACCAAGTACCTGCCACCATGCCTGGCTATTTTATGTATTTTTAGTAGAGACGGGGTTTCACCATGTTGGCCAGGCTGGTCTTGAACTCCCGACCTCAGGTGGTCCACCTGCCTTGGCCTCCTAAAGTGCTGGGATTACAGGCATGAGCCACCGCGCCCGGCTGTAGTTATCTATTTATAAGGGACATTTATATCTGATTGCTTGTTTTGCTAGAAGATTAAAATATATTTTGAAGCAAAAAGTTGACTTCCCGGATTTACTTTTAAACCACTAACCACAGTGTCTCTTGGTCAGCATTGGGAAGCTGTCCATTGAAAAGGCCTTGGATTTATCCCTGTACTTGAAACATGAAACTGAAATTATGCCCGTGTTTCAAGGTTTGAATGAGCTGATTCCTATGTATAAGTTAATGGAGAAAAGAGATATGAATGAAGTGGAAACTCAATTCAAGGTAAAAGCCTGAAATAAAAGTTATGTAATTATTATTTGTGTTAAAAAGAGTGTTAATCATTGTGTGTGTATGTGTGTGTGTGTGTGTATCTTTATATACATATTAAGGAAAAGCAAATAAATATTAGTTCAGTATTTAGATGGACTAGCAAAGATTTTGGTTTTATTTGGCACTAAAAATAGGAATGGCATTCTTAGACTCTATTTAATTTGCATGGATTTGTTATTTCCTTCCTTTCACAAACCTTTTATTTCATTTTCCTTTCCTATTACGATGGCTGACGTTCAGATTTTCTGGGACTCTTCATGGTACTTGAGGAAGAGGCACAAAATTGTTATGCTTGGCAAAATGTCCTGAAGTCTTGTTGCATAATTTGCTCTCAAAATTTAGTCATGTAAACTCTCTTTGAGTTTGTTTTAAAAGTCGCAATTCATCCTGACTTTAAGTAGATAGGATATCTTATAAAAGTTTGTTATGAAAATATGAAAGTCATTCATCATTATTTATTGTTTTTGGCCCTTTTATAATTAAACAGTGCTGCATGATTTATACAGTAAAAGTTAGATTATGCTTTAAAAATTAGCCCCCATCATCTGAGACCATAATGGATTATTTTAACATGAAATGACCTGTGACAATACTGGTCCCTGTTTCCCTGTACAACGCCCTCAGGCCTTCCTCATCAGGCTGCTAAGGGACCTCATTGATAAGCAGACATGGACAGATGAGGGCTCAGTCTCAGAGCGAATGCTGCGGAGTCAACTACTACTCCTCGCCTGTGTGCACAACTATCAGCCGTGCATACAGAGGGCAGAAGGCTATTTCAGAAAGTGGAAGGAATCCAATGGAAACTTGAGGTCAGTCCTTACTAAATAACCAATTTGTTGATGTGAAGGGTATCTTTTCTGTTTTCCATCATTGGTACTAAACATTAGGGAAAACAAAAAGTTTAAGTGTCTCCCCTGCTGCCCTTTTCTGGAAAATAAATTGCTTTTTAAGATTTATCTATGTATCTCATAACTTTAAGAAATGCTAGGAGGGAACTTCTATGCATAAAAGTCAAATATCTGGGGAGTTAGGATGGTATGGGAATAATTCTCATTTTGTATAGGCAATGCAAAATCGTATTAAACGGTGACAGCCATGCCATAGAGAAACACATGCATTGTATTTTATAGTAGTTTCTTTGGGCTTCCAAATTCCCTGACAGGGATGCATAGTAATTGCTGACACTGTCTAAGCAAGGTAGGATTTTACCGTATCTGGAAATCCCTATTCTTGCTACACTTCAGTCCTTTTTACATTTGGAGCTTAAACCCCACCCAGGAAACATTTATGCCAACAACCTACATGCTTCAGCTTAAAGAAATCCAAACAGTGGTCCTACTGCCGTCCTGACTTGTGATCATGGTGTAAATTTTGAATATAGTTTGAATTTCTTTTGGCTTGAAAGGTAATCCCCTATGGAGTCACCCAGCATCATTAAAGTATTTAAATATGTAGGTATTTATAAAAATGGCATTTCACATTACATTTTTGAGAAGGCTACTTAAAACCTAATTTTAGATATTTTTCTCTTGCCTTTTTTTTATAAAGTGTAACTAGGCCAGGCGCGGTGGCTCACGCCTGTAATCCCAGCACTTTGGGAGGCTGAGGTGGGTGGATCATGAGGTCAGGGGATCAAGACCATCCTGGCTAAGACGGTGAAACCCCGTCTCTACTAAAATACAAAAAATGAGCCGGGCATGGTGGCGGGCGCCTGTAGTCCCAGCTACTCGGGAGGCTGAGGTAAGAGAATGGCGTGAACCCGGGAGGGCGGAGCTTGCAGGAACCGATATCGAGCCACGGCACTTCAGCCTGGGTGACAGAGCGAGACTCCGTCCTAAAAAAAAAAAAAAAAAAAGTGTAACTGAAGGAAATCAGTAGTTTTTGTTTATATTTCCAGGCATGCTTCTCTGATCATGGGGAAAGTTCAGCAGTTCATAGTTAGTCACCATTATGCCTCTAAACATACTTACTGCATCTCAGATTCTCACCGAGTGTGTTCCTTTCTATAGCCTGCCTGTCGACGTGACCTTGGCAGTGTTTGCTGTGGGGGCCCAGAGCACAGAAGGCTGGGATTTTCTTTATAGTAAATATCAGTTTTCTTTGTCCAGTACTGAGAAAAGCCAAATTGAATTTGCCCTCTGCAGAACCCAAAATAAGGAGAAGCTTCAATGGTGAGTCCGTCATTCATTCATGTTCATGTGGCCAAGGGAAATTAGATTAGATTAGATCATTCTGGCATCTATTTTTGTTTTCTTGGCCAGGAATTGTCTATCCTGCTGGGAACATACTGCAAGTCAGCACACATCTAATGAGAAAGGCAAATAATTAGGGAGAACCAGGTGTTAGGAAAAATATTTAAAGGTGTATACATTTGTGCATCTTTAAAATGACAACATATTAAAAATATTTACTAGAACTACTCTTCCTTTTCTTTTGAGCAAATGAGAGGGTATATAAGAATGGGTGTTATGAACACTATATAAATGTTAGTTTTTATTATGTAGCTATAGTGGGTTTATCAGGATTGTGGTTACCCATTTATCTTTTTAACCTTTGTTACTGGCAGACTTTTTTTTCTTTTACAAGTAATTTTATTGCAGTGATTCATAACTGTTTCATCACCTATTCATTGCTAACATTTCTTTTCTTAATCCTTCTAGGCTACTAGATGAAAGCTTTAAGGGAGATAAAATAAAAACTCAGGAGTTTCCACAAATTCTTACACTCATTGGCAGGAACGCAGTAGGATACCCATTGGCCTGGCAATTTCTGAGGAAAAACTGGAACAAACTTGTACAAAAGTAAGTGGTGCCAAAAATTGTGCTGTGACTGGATAAGTTCATAACCTTACTGTGTTTTAGCCTTGCTGTTTGTAAAAGAACAGTAACAGTCTAAAGGTACTTTTTGATTGAAGATAGGCAATAGAAATGCCTAAAATTTTTGTAGAAAACATAAAACTGGACTTCAGTGCTAACTAGTGAATCTGGACAGGGATGTTTTCCATTCCATCTGGCATAACCCCTTCCTGAGCCCATGGACATATCTGAAGCCTTCCTCCTCACAGTTCAGCCCAGGCCTTCCATGAACACATTTGCTTGTTCACATCTGTCTTTGTCTAACTCTTATAGCATTTCCTGCTTCTGTCATTTTCTGTTGGATACTTAACCTTTTATTAGGCTGTTGGTGTGTATTATTCTTTACGGCTAGATCTTAACCCATTGGATAGACATCATATTTTGTATTTTTCACACCGATCAGTTTTTAGCTGAAAGCTATTATATATAGGAGGCCCTTAAAATATATGTTAAATGAATAAGTATTTCACAACCTGTTTTTGAATATTTCCCTCTCTAGGTTTGAACTTGGCTCATCTTCCATAGCCCACATGGTAATGGGTACAACAAATCAATTCTCCACAAGAACACGGCTTGAAGAGGTAAAAAAAAAATCTATATATATATTTTTAAACATAAATGAAAATTAGCTAATTAATATGGGGTAGACAAAATACTTTGAGGGTGTGGTGAGTTAGAAATGGATTGTCATTTAGAAGTTATTTTTGGATGCTATGGTGTTGACAGCAGCATAAATCAGTTGCAATTAAACTAGTGAAAACTGTGCCTCTTCTCAGACACGTTAAGAGGTCTTAGCTCTGCCAGTAAAAACCTTAGGACTTGAAGAAAATTACTTGAGACAATTAGTCCTTGTTTAAGGATGTTAAAAGTGGGCACTGAGGTATAAATGACTGAAGTGGTCATCCAGCTATTGCTAAAGAGGCAGGTCCGGAATCTAGGTTCTTTATAAACCATCCAAGTTCATGGTTCCCTGTCACTTATTATATAACCATCTACCTTCAGAAAGAATTTCAGGCAGCTTTAAGATCCATGTATAAAAGAAATGTTAAAATGAAGGACAAAAAGATACATAATGGACAGGTGATAACCATGTGAGGGACTTATGGCTGAGGATAATTCTCGCAATTGTCCCCTGAATTTATCACAGACATTCCTGGAAGTCAAGGAAAAATGAGGAATCAGTATGAGTTATTCTCATTGTCTGGCAAAAGAGAACATGAAGCATACACATTTTCTACAAAAGCAGACTTTTCTTCAGTCCTAAACTCGAGGACTTTGATGTGTGGGCCATTGAGTTCTGCGGTGTCCCTTCTATAATAAGGTTTCCTATAGTAAAGTCGTGGAACAAATTTTACAAGCGTCTTAAACTGTGGTACATTTAGATAAAAGCTGAGAGGCTAATATTAACTTTTTTAGGAGTGGTTCCATTGTGTAGTCTGGTTACACTATTTTCTAGCTTGAGATGGGGAGAGAGCTTTGGAAATGAAAAAGAATGAAGGGTTGTTACAGTCTCGTAGCTTTTTTCCAGTTTTCAGTAGCCTCATCCAGGCTTGTAAAATTAACTTGCATATAATAATTCAAGCTTGAACTCCAGCGAGGTCTAGAGCAGAGATACTCTGTGTGATGACTGAAGAGCTGTCCAAAGCCTTGACCAGAAAGGTAGTCATCTATAGACAAGATCTATAGCAACAAAGCATTTCATTCATTCACTTGTATTCTCATTAATTCATTCAAGACATATATGCCACACATGGTTTTAGGTTATGGGGCTATAACAGTGAACAGACAGACAAAACCTTTGCTGTCACGGAGCTGAAATTTCTGCTGTGGGAATCAGACAATTACAGACAAATCAACCAATGTCAAGTAGTTACATGCTCTGAAGATGAATAAGGCAAGGAGAGTGATTGGGATAGAGGGTTGGTGCTGTTTTATAGGATGATTAGGAGACATTTGAGAAGATATCGAAGGAAATGCCAACATCTAGAGGAGTATTGTGTGCAGAGGAAACATCAGGTGCGAAGATCCTGAAGCAGGGCATGAAAAGTAAAGAGCCCGAGATGTTATCATAATGGAGAGCAAACTACGGACATATAAAATACGGGAGTCATCCTGAATCCTTTCTTCCCCAGACATCTAACTACACAAGTCCTGCTGGTCCTCCCTTAGCACATGCACTGGATCTTGCGCACTTCTCTCTGCTCTTACCCCCATTCAATCCTTTCTCATCTCTTGCCTTGCCTATTGCAATAGTGTCCTAACTGGCCTCCCCCTTGCCACTTTGCCAATAGCAAAACATTTTCCACATTTAAGACTGCAAGTCAGCCCATAACTGACCCTGGCTTCTTGAAACCCTGCCTATTGTTCTTGCAGTAAATTCCAAATCCCTCCTTCCCATGTGTCCATGACCTTGAAGACCTGGCTTCTGAGGACCTCTCTGGTGCCAATTCCCACAGGCGCTCCTGGTTTACTCTTTCATAACACTGTAGCCACTCAGCCTCCTTCTGCTCCTGGGCTACCACATGTTTCTCCTGTCTTTAAGCCTCTGCACTTTTTATTCTCTCTGCCCGGCTTGCCCATTCCCCAACTTTTCACTAGAAAGGGGCATTTTATCTTTGAGAGGTCTCGGCTCAAATCACCTCCCCCAAAACCATGCTGTTCAATGCAGGCCACATCTCCTCAGTTACTAGCATACCCCTGGCATATTTTCTTCATAGCAGTTTATTTACAGTAATCATATTTACTGCTTGTATACCCCAAAAGACTGTAAGCTCCATGAGGAGAGGATGCTTGCCTGATTCACTGCTGCATCCTCAGTGTCTAGCACAGTAATTACAGCAGAGGGATGAATAAATATCAGAGTAAATATTGGTGAACAAATGGATGAGGTTAAGTCCCTGATACATGCTGGGTTTGGGGCTTTGCACTTTACCTGCATTATATAACTACATCCTTCACCACTGCTCTTCATTTTACAAATGAGGAGACTGGCTTCCATAGAAGTTAAATCATTTGCTCAAATCAAGTTAGTAGGATAAACCTGTTTTCCTATCCCTGTATTGTGCTACTTATTGCACAGAAATTGTTCTTAAAGAGCCAAGTCTGAATCAAATATTCAGTGGAGATGTTGCATTTCCAAGGCAGGTGAAGACAGAAGAGATGATTTTGGGTCAGGACAAGGGTAAGAGTAATGGTTAACAGCTGGCTTCGCTGTTGTAGAAGGTCTGTTTTTAGTGGAGCTATCATGATGAGCTCCTTTAGGATTAATGATTTGAACAATTAGTAAAATTATTGATGTGCTTTGTTGAATAGTACTCAGTGATTTTTAATCGACTGTGAATTAATCTTGCATTCTGAGAGCGTATGAAACAGTAGGTTGAGCTACAACTTAAAGTAGACAGTGAAGTGTTTTCCAGGTTGCTACAGCAGGAGGCCATGCCTTCTGCTCATTGAAAAGTTGTACTGTATTGACATATAATTTTAAAACAACTCTGCATCATTTAAAATTGAATTCTGATCTTTCTAAAACCCATTCCTACTCCCCTCTTTATTCCCAAACTAATAATATGGTATTATGACATGGATTTCTAAGGAACTGGCTGTCTGGAATCTATGCTGAATAAATAATACATCTTGGTCTACATTCGCTTCCTGAATACCAAATCAAAAATTGATGGATTAATGCTGTGAAAATTTATGGGAAAAGGATAATAACCCTTTAAGGTGAAACAGAATCGCACAATGGTCAATCCTGTGGCAAAGCCAGCCTATCTGTCATGTGAGCTCAAGGGGTTAATTAAGATACCCAGAAATGAAACAAGAACAAACATATTTTTCAGGAGATAGCTAAGAGTTTCTTATCTCTTTAAAATCATGGGGAACTTTATGTGGATTTTATCTTGAGACAACAATACATGAATTGTAGATTAGGATAAAAAAATTGGCAAGGTTTGGGTCTTACCGCCATAACTTGCTAAGAATCCCATTCCCCACAGTGTTTCTATAATAACATACAAGGCCAGGCCCATGGAGAAAGACAGCACTTACGTGGTGGAAACTGTTTTGCTTGGCAAAGAAAAGACTCTGCACATTCTGCTTTTTAGATATGTTTTTAAAAAACGAAGTTTGCATCTGTGAGAACAGAACAGAATAACACATTAAATAGACACAATTAAACCTTAATTATAAAATGGTAAACAGTGAAGTCTTTTAAAGTCTGGCAACTGAGAATAAACAAAAGAACTGCAGACAAAAAACAGAACTTGACATCATGAGGCATGAGCTCATTTCATACAGCTTATGTGTACATAATCCTATTCAGACAGCTGGGACGGCCTTCTATATAGAATTTTGACAAATGCTGGAATTTTGGCTTCAGTTTTAACTAAAGTTACATCTGATTAATGTAATAAAATTAATTTTTTAAAACCCACTTTTTCCTCACAAGGTAAAAGGATTCTTCAGCTCTTTGAAAGAAAATGGTTCTCAGCTCCGTTGTGTCCAACAGACAATTGAAACCATTGAAGAAAACATCGGTTGGATGGATAAGAATTTTGATAAAATCAGAGTGTGGCTGCAAAGTGAAAAGCTTGAACGTATGTAAAAATTCCTCCCTTGCCAGGTTCCTGTTGTCTCTAATCACCAACATTTTGTTGAGTGTATTTTCAAACTAGAGATGGCTGTTTTGGCTCCAACTGAAGATACTTTTTTCCCTTCAACTCATTTTTTGACTATCCCTGTGAAAAGAATAGCTATTAGTTTTTCATGAATGGGCTATCGCTACCATGTGTTTTGTTCATCACAGGTGTTGCCCTGCAACGTAAACCCAAGTGTTGGGTTCCCTGCCACAGAAGAATAAAGTACCTTATTCTTCTCATTTTATAGTTTATGCTTAAGCCCCCCGGTGTCCAAAACCCTGTACCCCACGTTTATCATTCATAAACTGTTTCATCAGTCTCCTCGAAAGACTCTGAATAGTCGACTACTGAACAATGAACACCTGGATCTGAGACTAAGCCGGACGATGACTGGGTTAAAGCTCTCCCGGCTCACCCCTCCAGACCTGCTGCCCATCCCTCTTCCTTGCTCCATGCCCAGGGGCTGACTTGTAAAGGCCAAGTCATCAAGCTTTCTTGCCCTTTGGATGTTGGTCAGTGGGGAGCCGGAGAGCTGGAGCTGGGGTCGGAGGAGGTAGTAGGTGGAGGTGTTCTTCCCTGATTCCCTTGCGGGATGCCTCGGGCTGGCCTCCCCTGAGGGTCTTAGCTCTGAGAGGGGACCCTCTTTTCCACACAGCCTTCTCCACCTCTGGATTTTGGTAACTAACTGCTCCCTCCTCATCCCTTCAGGATTAGTGGCCTCAGTGGGAGTCTGGCTTTTACTAGTCCTGGCGGACTTGTGGTTTCCACATAATGTGCTCGCACTTTTGCAAAAAATCTTTTTATAGAACCCTCCTCAGATAATTCTGAGTGTCATCTATTTCCCTGACTGGTACAGTATCTCTTCTGAAAAAGCAGAGTGCATTCAAGTCTGTAGGAAAACCCTTTTCTTAGGGAGGTGATTTTTTTTCTCTCTCTGCTTCTTATTTGGCCTACTTTACAATTTCTAACTAGTTATTGGCATTTACTGACAGTAAATTATTGCAGTCACCAATAAATGATAGTACATTGTGAAACAAAATATTTGCTCATATTAGCAAATAGGACATTCTTCGGCTTTGAAGTCTTTCTTTTGTGAAGACTTCACACACGGTTGCTTCAGCACACAGTTGCTGCTCAGGTTTTATGTATAGATGATAATAATAGAAAGCACAGTTTACTAACATGGTAAACCAACGGAGTTCAAGTCAAGTCAGTTAATACCCTAAGAATTAGATTTTATTTCTTATTCTGAAAACTTGCTACACAGGGACTTATCTAACCCATAGTGTGCTCTGTTGCTGACTTGATTCAAGTTGCAGCGTGTTTTGCGCTGACTCTAAGGTGCGGAAATCCTCACACCTGGCAAAGGAGAATTCAAACTGAACTTTTTGAATATAAGGCAAAAACTTCAAGATCATAAGGGAATATGATTGATTTGATTGATACGAAAAATGTCAAAATGTGTTCCTCTAATACACGACACAATAGAGTGACTTCTGGACATAAATCTGCCATTTATTAAACCATTCACCACAACAAAGAGGTATAAAAGTGGAATTGGAATTTTTATACTTATTTGTTGTAGTGAATGGTTTAATAAAAATAGAAATCACTGGTAATTTCCACCCCAAACTAAACTATTTCCCTTCTTTTAAAAAAATACACAACCAAGATTTTAATGTAAAATATTTTGCTTTAATTGTATTTTATGCCTTGATTAATGAAACATGGAAATATTGATTTTCAGTTTTGGTCACCTGAGGAACCTTTGTTTGCTTTTGGAAAAGCCCATTTTCTAAACAGATACAATATTGCCACAACAATGTGCAGAAACCTTTTTGATAATAAAAATTGTTCTTTTTGCCTCTAAGTGGATATTTGCAATTATTTTCTCCTAACTAGACTGTAAAAAGGGCTGCTTTAGATCCTGTAGCTTACTCCAGTTATTAGTTATTAACACCCAAGTCTCGAAGATATTTCTAATTAAAAAAGAAGGCATATTCAGAGTTCTTTTTAAATAAATGTTGTTTACTTTTATAGGCATCTTTAAACTTCTGGATTTTGGTATGCCATTTAAAAATACTTCTAGATACACACGGAAATTAGTAATACTGCAGCCATATCCTTGCAAACACATCTGTCAGTGTCAGAGGTTTCAAGGTTTTTCTGAAGAAAACAAACAAAAAAGCAAACACCTATACTGCCCAAATGGGAGGATTAGATACATGGTTAGAAATCCCTCAGGAAAAGTGTTTTTTCTTTTCTTGTTGCTGCCTTAAAAATAGAATAATGACTATTTCTGATGGACAGAGACATAGCATTTTAAGCTGGTGGTGTGTAAAATCCCATAGGTATGTGCATGACTTTCAGAGAGTATTTGGCGGGGAGGTTAACAAGATGTGGTGCCACTTAATAAGCAGTGTTATTGTTTTTGCTTGCCCCGCTGCCACAAGTCAGCTAAGTCATAACAAAAGCTTCAAACTGATGCTAAGGAAGGCCATGCCCTTTGGAAATAATAAATTCCCAATCTGTTTTATGTTATGTACCTGACATCTTTTCCTGCATTCTCTACCAGGAAATAAAGATGAAATTAAATATCAAAATTCTAATCGATGATATCAGTGCAATGTTCAGGAACTATTCATTAAGATATTAGAAAACCATTCAAAGTGGTAGGACATCAGAGCCCACTTCTTACATTTCTGTGGGAGAAATGCAGGTTTAAAATTTAATATATATATATAATTTTTTTAAAAGCAGAAGTTTCTTTTTATGTTTGGTAAACTTAAGTTCCATAAAGCCAGATGCTATACAGTGCAAAGACTAATGTGGCAATAGCTCTAAGGACACAGTTGCTGCTCAGGTTTTATGTATAGATAATAGAAAGCACAGTTTACTAACACAGTAAACCAACAGAGTTCAAGTCAGATGAGTACCCTAAGAATTAATTAGATTTTATTTCTTATGCTCGAAATTTGCTACACAAGGACTTATCTAACCTTTATTTTGCTCTGTTGCTGACTTGATTCAAGTCTCAGTGTGTTCTGTGCTGACTGTAAGATGCAGAAGTCCTCACACCTGGCAAAGAAGAGTTCAAACTGAAAAGGGGTTTGGTGCTTCCTGGTTTGTCCAGGTTACCTGTTATTAATTTATTATTAGCAGCCCAAGAGGAGATATGTGCCCAATGTACAATATCTTATGTTTGACTTATAAACATTATCCCAAAGCAACATCAAATACAGTTCAAAAGCCCAAGAGGAAAGGGGGTAATAAGAAATCAGAACACTGAAGAATGTTTAAAACATTGTTTTCTAAACACTAACCAAAAAAATTAAGCGCAAACTGAAAATACAAATGAGATTTACAGGCACTGTGTGTAGAATGTGCAAAAATTCACTTAGCTTTTCTTTTGTTTTTTTGGTGTTGCTTTAAGAAACTTTATCAAATATATTTCTTACAAATATAAAGCTTTCTCTCCCAATTGAAGGCAATTAAAAAAATTCAAAGTTTATCAATACTCAGTACACAGGTGAACCAGTCAAATTCATTTTCTTTCTGGAAAAGAATAACAAACCAATATTTAGGATGTTCAGAGACTCAACAAAAACCATTCTAGAAATCACCCAGAACAATTGTTTTCTGTTGCCAAAGCCTTTTGTTCTTCAAAAGTCACCATCCACCAGCTGAAGATTTTACATGCAGATACCTTAAAAATTTCAAATAAAAAATGCAGTGAATCATTTAATATGTAATTTTCTTGTTACAGACATAGTAAATATACCACTTAGCAAAAGCATTGTATAACAGACAGAAGGAGTTTCCTATAAGTAAACATGAAAGTGGATTAATAGAATTTTTTTTAATTTTGGGAAAAATGTTACAGCAGTTCTACCTAATATAGCTCCTTTTTCCTAGGAAATAAACATGGATCATGGTGAGAGAGCTGAACCCGATTTAACCTATACTTTGATTTCTTTTAGGCTTTGGTCAGTAAGTGCTTGTATGCTTTTAAGGCTTACATTAAGCCCTCTCCTTTCTGAAGATTAAGATAAGGGCCCAGATCTGAAGATCTCAGAAATCCCTTCAATCTGTCC
The DNA here is from genome assembly GCF_028858775.2 of Pan troglodytes. Taxonomy (NCBI): domain Eukaryota; kingdom Metazoa; phylum Chordata; class Mammalia; order Primates; family Hominidae; genus Pan; species Pan troglodytes. The sequence goes on along the minus strand of NC_072402.2, from coordinate 94,445,176 downwards.
AGTTTCTTCAGCAATTATAAATTAGAATCAAACACAGTACTTTACTTTCCAAAATAATGACAAATAAAAATGGCCAATCTTTTCCTTTGCCCTTGTTCCCAAAACCCTGTAATTTCCACCAGACTCTAAAGGGTACTTCTCCCCACCCCACCACGTATTGGTATTCTGGGGAATGCCAATATCTTCAGGACATTTCGCTAAGTTGTAACATGCTAATTTTGCTTTGCCACAATAACCTGCAGTAATGAGCATTTGGATTTCAAAGATTCAACTAGCCTCAGATGGTCATTCTAAGTGCCTGGCCTAATATTTTTAAAAGCTTTTAATTATAAGATTAAGGTTTTTAAACATTTCAATAGCAAACTCATCCCATTTAGTGCTTTCAGAGAATGACCAATTACTCTGTAGATCTTGCAGTATGCATTTCATGCCAATACTGTAAAGTGAGCATGAATTACTCAAGAGGTGGACTTCACTTCTCTCATCTATAACACATAAATTGGCAGAAGATACAGTTGTCTTCATTTACAAATAAACACCCAACTTACCAGATACCTTAACTTGTATTTCTTTAATCATCTTTTGGCTTGGAAGTTTCCTCTGTTGTCTAAAAGGGAAAGCAAAACCATCCATGAGCTTTCTTTTCTGTATTAAGTATGAGGAGATGGCCTTCTCAGAATTAGGGGACAAAAGATGGCAGTCAGTGGGGAAAAATAAGATGGTCCTTTCAGTTTTTCTTCTTCATCTGGCCAAAATATTGTGAGTTCTTCCTCCTCAAGCTTATAAGCTAAAAATAACCTTAAGTGATCCTGATCCTAAATGTATCACTCTCAGCTTTATTTTTTTAAGGCTAGGGTAGGTTATAAAATATGCATAGGTGTTCTTAAATGGCAATGTTTCATTCTGTGGTGATCCTTCCTTTCCTGTACATAGGGTCATGGCTGTCCAGCAAATCCACTCATCATAAAGGGTTATTATGCTTTCTATTATTTGTTAAAGGGCTGATTAAGTACTTCGTATAACTGAACTTAAATAATAGGCAAATAAGTATTTAATCTGAGATATAATGGCATAACTGCCAATTATCAATGCTGTTTCCTATATCCCTTAAGGGAATCTACTACAGGAAGATTTTAATACATTGTTTTAAAAGCTTTGGTGTAACTGGACTATTGTCTTTAAAGCTACACCTTTAACTCCTCCTTATAGCCAGGGGATCATAGTAATAATCATTTAAATCATATGTTCTTGGAATTGGAAGGGACCTAGAAGTTGTCTAATCCAATTTTCATTTCTCATCACAGCTTGAGTAATTTTAATAATAGGAAGTTTCCAACTTCCATGTTCTAAAATCTATATAAACCACATACTATGGTGGTATTTTAATTAGGGCAAGAAAGACAGGCAAAACACAGGCAAATTGGGTTGTGTCAAGAACATTCATTTAGGATTTTAAAGCACCAGTTACTTAAAAATATATGTATCTATACAAATTCAATTACTTTACCAAGCCATGCTATGGGATAGATAGTACTTTAAGAAATTTTATTCTAAATAGATTCCAGTAGGAAACTAAATGACTGAAATGATAAACCCCACTCTGTGTAACTGCTAAACTAATTTGTAGTATATTTACTGCTCCATTTACCTTTGCTGAATCCTTCGCTTTACCTCCATTCTTAGGTGCTTTGGAGCTGGAAGCAGCCTTCTTGCACTTATCCTAAAGCAAAGGAAATGTAATGAGGCTATGGCTATCACCAATCCATCTAGCAATTAACTAGACTGCAGTTAAATTAATCCAGACCATTCTGAGATCTCCAATTTAATTAAATAATGGAAGACTTTGGGTGTTTTTTCATGATTTTTTTTGAACAACGGTGTCAGAGAATTGTTTAAAGCAGGAGGGAAAAAGGATAGAAATAAGGAGGGAAATGTGGGTGACATTGATGCTCTAATTCCCGTGGTGCATGACTCACCCAGACCTTATTTTGCTAATCAAAACAGAGCTTGTCAATAGATAATAAATGTTGGCAAGGGTGTGGAGAAAAGGGAACCCTAGTACACTGTCAGTGGGGATGTAGATTGGTATGGGCTATGATGGAAAACAGTATAGAGGTTCCTAAAGAAATTAAAAGTAGAACTACTATATGACCCAGTAATCCCTCTTCTGGGTATATACCCAAAGGAGATGAAATTATCACCTTATAAAGATATCTGCACTCCCATATTCACTGCAACATTACTCACAATAGCCAAGATATGGAACAACCTAGTTGTTGATGAATGGATAAAGAACATGTCATGTATATATACATAATGGAATATTATTCAGCCTTAAAAAACGATATCCTACTATTTGTCACAACATGGATGGACCTGGAAGACCTTATACTAGATGATATAAGCCAGACACAGAAAGAAAAGTGATTTCACTTATATGTAGAATATATATAAAAGAAAAAGCTCAAAAACACAGAGAATAAAACATGGCGACCATGGTAGGGAACAGGAGGAGGAAACAGAGATATAGGTCAAAGGATACAAAATAGCAGATATGCAGAATGAACAAGTGTAGAGAGTTAATGTATAACATGAGGACTAAGGTTAATAAAATTGTATTAGGGATTTTGTTAACTAAGTAGATTTTAGCTGCTTTTGTCACAAAAAGTAGTTGTGTGAGAATGATAGATATGTAAATCTGCTTCCCTACAGTAACCATTTTATTATTTCTATGCATCCCAAACTACCATGTTGTAAACCTCAAATATACACAATAAAATGTATTTAAAAAACAAAATAGAGCTTGTCTCGATCAGGACTGGCTTTTGTGTACCAAAAGGCAAAAAAAAAAACAAAAACCAAAACCCTGTTTTCAGTGTTATGGGAGAGAAATGAACAATGGGAAACAACCAAGGAAAGCTGGAGCAGGTTACGTATAAAAATAAAGTCCATTCACCAAAAAAGGCATTACTTACGAGTTACCAGGGGTGAGAGATAGGATGCTGAAGTGGTCTAGAAATTAAGCTACCCAGTATGGAAGGGCTGACAATTCAGTGATCGAGAGCAGTGCCTTAGAACAGCCAAAACAATAGCAAACTGAGATCTGCAGAATTAACTCTTCTGAAAATAACAAGGAGGTACTCATTTCACGTTTCCTTCTATTTGATTTACAAGAGGGTGTAGCTTGAGGGAAAATGCCTCACACTTGTTGAATTACACAGTCGTTTCTCATTCACTTTTAATCACGTTTTGAGCACCTGCTAAGTACCAGGCATTTTGCTAATGAGGAGCACAGAGGTAAAAGACACATCACTACTGTATGAAATGCATAGCTCAGTGGTGTGATACACAAGCACAGAGAGGTAACAGAGAGCAAGGAGGGCATGGAAGAGAGGCCTCTAACTTTGGACTGGGAAGGGAGAAGAAGTAAGACAAGAAAGTCTTCCCTAAGGAGCTGATGCTTGAGCTGTGCCCTGAGGAATGAAGAGTAGACCAGTTGGGCTAAGCAGACAGAAAAGGGGAGGAAGCTCCAGAGAGCAAATGAGCATGAGAGTGCCTGATGTAGTTAGGGCCTGCTCTCACTTTAAATGAACACAGACATAGCATTATTGTGGCACAACCATATAGTGTGGAGATAAAAAATGGTGGCTATGGAAATTACAAAGTAGCAGTTAAGAAATAACATTAAGCAGTGTTTTATAAGTGGACTGTAAGTATAATTATGTAAAACATACATATAGAAAAAAAGGAAATCCACAAAATAATACTGTTTTGGGGGCAGTGGAATTATAGGCATTTTTTCTTTTCTTCATTTTCAGGTTCTCTATATCATCGTTTGATTCATTCTACAGTTTAAAAATTGTAAGGGCCAGGTGCAGTGGCTCAAGCCTGTAATCCCAGTACTTTGGGAGGTAGAGGTTGGCAGATCACTTGAGCCCAAGAGCTCGAGACCAGCCTGGCAACATGGCGAAACCCCCTCTCTACAAAAAAATACAAAAATTAGCTGGGTGTGGTGGTGCACGCCTGTAGTCCCAGCTACTCAGGAAGCTAAGGTAGGAGGATTGCTTGAGCCCAGGAAGCAGAGATCGCAGTAAGCTGAGATCACACCACTGCACTCCAGCCTGGGCTATAGAGTAAGACCCTGTTACAAGACAGACCGATAGATCAATCAATAAATAAAACTTATATGTATGTACACATACACACACACACATTTCAAAGAGTGAAATGTGAAAAAGCACAGTACCTTTGCTGTGTTCTGTGAGGTTTCTGTAGTGGAGGGACAGCTGTCCAGATCTCCTGAGAGAGCATCAATGGGGTCTTGGTCATCTGCAGGTTTCTGAGATATGAGTAGAAATAACCATCAGTGAAGAAGCAGAAGGCAAAATGCAATATGGGGTCTTTTCCCACATCACTTACAAATAAAAGATGTTTCTATAAGAAAAAAACTGACTGACATTCTTTACTAATAATAATGTATTGTAAAGGAGATAGAAAAACAAGAAAATCTTGATGGCTTTTTTTCCATCTACTCTTTAATACACGTTGCTTAGCATTCTCTGAGCCTCAGTTTTCCACCCTAAAGGGCTTTTGTGAAGACTAAAAGAGAGGTAAACAATAGTCACACACATTTATATGCATGCTTTGACAAAGTACCAGGCACAGAGTAGGCATTCAATATGTTTTAGTTTTCTAAAATGCCAAATACCCCTATGGCTAGAATAAAACAAAATTTAATGGAAATATGTTCCTATGGTCTTTACCTTTGAATCCTCTGATTTCTTTGTAGGTGGCTTCACTGGTTTGTCCTTAAAAAGAAGGCAGACTATTGGTTAAGCATAGATATCTGTAAAGGTTTACTTAGGTTTAGGCAGTAGAGAATCTATTGTCCCATGACTTGACTTGGATAAAATGGAGTGTAGACTTGCAATAACTAATAAACCTGAGTCCCCACTATTTCTTTACCAGCTTTGCTTAATTACTATTCTTTATAATCATTTGTGTAGACTTGGGGGAAACATATGAAAGGGTCTGGTCCTGGAAGTGAAAGAAACACTATTTGTGAACCTTCTGCCATCATGTATTATCACTTATAATTCTACTTAAAGTGTTATAAAAAGTTACTTGTGTTTTTACATCTTATTTACTATAGCTTATTACACTTAGTCATCAGGGATTTTTCCCAGCTTCAAAAGCAAGGGCCTTAAATAATAAATTTCCCAAAGAACGCAAGCAGGGTGAGTTGGTACTATCAAAGTGGGAAGGGCTCTAGCAGGATGTGGAATTGCTATCTTGAGGAATACTGAATGCAAGCAAGGAGAATTGGTTCCTGTAATAGGAGACCCTGAAGCTGACACTGCTATTTAAACCAGGAATCATCTTACTCACCAAAATGAATCAGTACAGAAAGAGAAGGGTGTAATTTGGTCTTCCTTGTTTCTTATTTGATGAACAGGCATGGAAAGGGTTATTTATCATCTAATTGACTCAAAAGTTAGAAACTAAATAGGAAAGAGGTGGGGGACAGGCCTGGTTGACCTACGAAAGACTGGCCTCTATCATGTGGGAGACAAAAGGCCAGGGACTTTTTGGCAGAGAAACAGGATTTGTGATTGGGAATATTGCTTTGCCTGTCTTCACTTGCAATAGTGCTGATGGTGATGCAGGAGAAGATAGGGAGACCCCAGGTCTTGGAGCTGCCTTATTAATTTGCCCTATTAATTACCCCAACACCAGCTCCTTTTCTGCTCTCCTTAAACAGAGATTGCTTCCTTTGAAATCCTATCACCTTAGTCATTTTTATAGCCTTTTCTTGAAACAGAGAATCACATTTCTTGGATCACTCTTAAGCATCAGTGAGTGACTGAACAGTATTCAACCCTGTTTATACCACAGAGCCTAGCATATGCATATACAATGATATTGGCTCAAATGAATATTTACCTGCTGGTCGGCTTTGGTGACACATTAGAAGCAGTCAGTCATGATATGTTTTATGCTATTGTAAAGGAGTATAGCTACTATTTATTTCAAGGGAGGTTTGAATTTAAAGATCTTTGTAGCATAAATCCAATCTAGCAATTTGCCTCAGTTTACCTGTCCATTATCATCCAGGAGATGTCTGTATTCAGGTGGGATAGTGTCATCTCTTTCTCCAAGCTTGTCTCTATGTTCAGCTTTAGCTTTTTCCTATATCAACAGTGAGCAGATAGAATTAATATTCATTTCCTCTTTCACTTAGAAAATACATTGTCAAATGCAGCATTCAGCATTTGTTGTACTTTCATGAGGCAAAACATATGGTCTGTTTTTATTTTTTAAGCAACAGAACAACACAGATGACTTCAACAGACTGCTAGTTGGCTAAAATATAAAATCCCGTAGCTTCTGTATGTCAATTCATATCTGTGAATTTTCTAGCTATATTTTAAATGGAAATAAATGATTAAATAATTATCTTCAGAAACCATGTTAGGAGATTAGAACCCAAAGGTATAAAATATCTTTTTCTTTTTTTCTGTATGGTTTCACTTTTCTAATACAAAATCAGGCCACTGTACCTTGCCATTTAGAGAGGTCACATTTACAACTTTGCCTATTTATAAGCAACCCTGAAGGACAACAGCTAATTTGAATGGATGTGCTGACTGCTTGTGTTGCATGGGAGGAAGCCATGCATACCCCACACCTACCTCCCAGAATCCCCTCAGGGAGGCTCCGCTGGTATCTCTGTCACAGATTCAGTGACCTTCCCCTCCAGTGGAGTACAGATTGATTTTTCTATTTCATTATAATTTCATGTTTAAAATATAGGTTAAGTTCACATCAATATTCCTATGACAATGACAGAGTCAAGACCCAAGGATTAAAATTTCACTTATTAGTGAATTTTTTTTTTTTTTACCTTTACTTTATCTTCCATTGGTTTGTTCTCATCTGGGTCAGGCTGCCTTTGTCCTAGACTGTCAGAGAGTTTATCCAAGGCATCATCCAGGTCTTTGTCACTCTGCTAAAAAGCAAATAATGCTGAATTAGTCACTCATTAGCCAAACTGTATCAGAGGCAAATTAGCCCAGGAACTCCATCTTTTCAGGAGGGAACCTGTTTCCTTGGAAGAAAAAGACATCTGGGGCTGGGGCAGGGGAGTAGACAGGGTCAGAGAAGAGAAGGCTAGGAATGGAAGATCAGGAGAAGAGCGGCAGTATCTGTCACCCTACTGGGGTTGGAGGGCCAGCGCCTTCCACCCAACCCTGCCCATCTCTTGGTGAAGATCCCACCAGGTTAAGGAGGTCTTAGTGGCAGCCTCAGGAGCCATATCCAGTGGGTGACCTGGAGGTCACATAAAGGGTCCAAAAGCAAATGAACCAATCATGTGTGCCTTTCATTTAGAAATTAAACACCATTAGAAAACTGGATATGAAAACAAACATCTACTAATGTTGTCAGATGGTTAGGAAGCAAGATTCTGCAACTATAGAGGGTGAGTGTTTCTTTGGTTCTGTGGGTCCTCTCTAAAACTCTAAGATCTTGAGGGGTGCATTTCATAAAGTGCAGCGTGACCCGCAGTTTGTGGGAAGCCATGAAGCTCGGCACTGCCATCCTAATATTTCCTAAAGCACAAAACCCCAGAGACAATCTGGGGTCAGGAGAGTGGAAGGGGCTTGTCTGCCACACTGGTGATGAGTGCCCTGAAAGACTTCAGAGAATTTCTGAACTGGTGGAGAAACCTCTCTTTTCATCTTCAGGAAGCTCATGGAAGCGAAATTGCAGAAATGGGAGCTGGTATTCTAGAGGAAAAAAATTATGGAACAACAATATCACTGTAACTAAGATAGTTTATTTCCTCTAACATTTATTTACTGTATGATTCAGGCAGCTTATTTAACCCCTTTCAGCTTCAGTTTCCTTGGCCGTGAAATGTGAATAATAGTAGTACTTATACTCCTAAGTTGCTGAGAAAAGTAAATGATTGAAAAAGCATTTAAAACAATACTAGTTGTATGTTAGGACCCAACAAATGGTAAATTATTATTAGTATTATTATAGCAAAATCCATATTTTTCAACACATTGCATTCAAAATTCCACCTCTAAATGAATTCAATTAAAATGTGTTTAATATCTACATTGTATAAGACACCATGCTGAACTCTGTCCAATACTGTATAGAACTTTCCAGTTGATTTTCAAAATGTTTTCACATACACTATCCAGTTTTATTTGATGCCCACAGTGGTTCTCAGTGAACTAAGCAGGCTTTTTTTTTTGGAGGTAAAAAGCTCAGGGAAGCTAAGTCAGTTGCTTGAAAACAAATTGTTAAAAAGTGAATAGAACCCAGGTCTTGGGACTGATAAAGCTTTTCCCTGTCATGCTTAGTCACATCCATGATCTTCTATTTTCTTTGAAGCAGTTTTCCTGTTGGAGTGATTTTATTACACAGATCTTTGAAATCATGTCTTCAAATGCTTTCAGTGTATGTAACACTGTTAGTAACAATCTAATAATCACAGCAAAGAAAGCTCCCGTGAATTATCATGGTTTATTTGACTCTTTGATTTCCTAATATTTTTATCTAAATAAAGCTTTATACCTTGTTTTAGTGACATCTTCAAATAAAATGTTAACTAAAAACAAGCCTCTCTGATGGGAAATGTGATCAGAGAAGTGTCATTGTAAAAACTACTTCTTAAAGGCAAAAAAGTTTTTGATTGCAAATGTTTACTGATAGCCTTCATCAGGGCAGAATCTCTGGCCTGAATATTAAGAACTGAAGTGTAAACGGCAGCCTAGGCTATTAATGATTCTTCCTTTCTGTTGCATGGGGACTTTCTTCATTGTGGGTGTGTTTACATACACACATGCACACGCACATGCACATACACACACACGGGGCATTTTACTGGTTTTAAGTGCTTTATTATAATCCAGGATTATAGCTGCTAATGGTAGAGCTGCCCGGGGCCAGGTCTGGGCTTTGTCATTTGTGCCTCTGGATATTTTCAGATGATCCTGAAGCTGACGCAACAGGATGAAAATCCATCAGAATCTCAGACTACAGCACTAAATATGCTTTGATGCTACATCAAAAGGAATGGAAGCATAGCTGACTTCGCTAAAGTTACTTCATCTCCATCTAGCAAATGAGGCACTGTTCTCAACCAAAGGAGATGGGGATCTGGTTTAGGGCAATCCCTTTATAATTTGATGTGCTGTGGTCTCCTTGGTAATGTATAATTTGGTATTGCACAGGTGATTAGTCAAGGAAGTCTGGAAAAGCTTTGGTCCCACAGCCTTGCCTCACAGCATGTAAATAATTAAAACAATATTGATGCTGAGGTTCTTCTACTGCTAGTATGAAAGTGACAAATTTTTACTGGTGTGAATTGGGAAGAAAACAATGCTATTCCATGACGTTTGTAAAATGTTTGTAAAAGCTCAAACATGACAATTCCATAAAATAAACTTGAGGTTAAATAATGGGTAGTAAATTATAGAATGTATAAGAAAAAATATAAAGGAGAAAATCAATTATCAGGAAAGCTAAAGAACTTTTCAAATCTAGTAATTTGAATATAGACACAATGCACTTTATTGCACTTTCAATTCTTATAAAGCAACAATAATATTAAGGTCCTTGACTATGTGTACAATGTTTTCACATATATAGTTTCATTTAATCATTTCAAAGTTAATCTCTGCCATCTCGCTAAATCATCAGTCTCGGCTCTTCTGAAATAGAAGGTGCCTGATCTTCCTAATAATTCTGCCTATTTTCATTTGCTTTAAACAGGCGCCCTATTTTCTTTCTAGTTGTGGCTGCGCAAAAACATTTATCTCCCAAATAAGATGTGCTGCTTACCGAGGTATCACGGGGTGGGGCTCCAGCTTGGGTAGTTGAAGCTGGGGTTTGGGAAACCACTTCAGAGATGGCAGCAGCAAGTTTAGCATCTTCAAATTTCTTTTATTGAAAAAAATTTTATTAGTAACATGTTGTATATAAAATTATGAGCACAATGCCATCACTTAACTATAACTCTTAAAGATAGCTTAATGACTGTTTATTCTCTTGACCAAATAGACTCATAATAACATATAATTTTAAAAGAAATTTAAATTCTTTCTTCTCTATTGTATTATTTTATACAATTTGCTATTTCTATTTCCTTCTCATATTGATTATTCTAAATACTATGCAATAATATAACTTAGAGTTCCATGGTTTGTTTACACATTTCCTGTTGTACATTTAGGTTATTCAAAGTTTTCAGCTCTTTTAAAATTGCTCTGAATAAGTTCTAGTGAGTGAGTTATGGTGCTGGCTATATTTTGCCAAACTGCCCTCTCAAATGTTGCTAGGAATTCATACTGCGAAAAGCAATGAATAAGCATGCCTGTTTTCCCATGGCCTTGCTTGCCAGAATTTGACTTTTATTACATATTTTTATTTCTGATAATCAGTGTAAAATGATATACTACTATTGCTTGTATATTGTGGTATATGGTGTCAGGTTTCAGGGTTTTTTTTCAACGTTAAATATTCTAGAAACTTTCTGAAATAATTTCTGTTTAAAAATATTGAATATTTGCTTCATTTCAAATACTCCCTTTTGACAAAAAACTTAGGTATAACTGTTGATGAAAAACCAGAAAAAAGTCCAGAACTCTTTGGTGACTCCAACTATGGATAGCTTATTTTGAAAAAGGAGAATTGCAAATTTTACCAAAAGATGGAGAAAAGCACATTAAAAAGATACCAACATTCAGAAATTCATTTCAGCATGTTATTATTGGAAATTATTTAAACTAATTTAGATAACTATAAGATACTTATTGTCCATTTATACCCTGTAAAGCCATTTTAGAATGTAATATTTTAGGTAATCTAAAATGTACTAAATTAAATTCATTTTTAGTTATGAGAAATCTTTGCTTATGTGACAAATGAAAAGAATAACAAGTTGTCAAATGAAAAGAATGACATTGAAACATTTGTATTGTCTCTTCTTAAACTATCTTATTGACTTATTATTTAAGCCTTTTAATACTAAGTATGAAACAACCTATGGTCTGGAAATTTGTATCGCAAAGCTATATGTGCATATGTTATTTAATTCATCTAACGCTACACAAAAGCATAAAATAATGATTTTTCACTCTCTTTAAAAATACTAAATCATTTATGTCCATTTCTCAATTTTTTCATTGATCTATGCTTTGAGTTTGCTTTCTCAACATTATTGTATTTTCCATTTATTATTACTGTATAACATATGCTAGTGTTTAGTTGGATTAATCTTACCTAAAAGTACTGAAAAATGCTTTTTAGTACTTTTTCATATTTTATACATTTATTTTCCAAATGTATCATTGAATAATTTTATTGAGTTACAAAAAGTATCTTATTGCTATTTAATAAAAAATTAACATATAAAATGACTTGAATTGTCATCATTCTTTTTAAGATATTTAGTTAAACTGACTTAATGTATGGCCTTCAATTTTTTTTGTGTCCTTATTTTTCTGATCATTTCTCCTTTTATAGTTTACATAAGTCTGATCTCATATTAATTACATTTTCTCATCTGTTGTTACTAAACATGGTATAATGTTACTTACAAATGTATTATCTACAAGTAGTGCTATCCATAAATATATTCAAATGTTCCCTTTTAATGTTTGTCATTTTTTTCATGTGTTGTTAATGATTCTTCCATGTGGTAATAAGCAGAAATGACAATAAACTTTTCATAGTTTCTGCTTTTAAAGAAATTGCCTCCAGCATGATATTGAATATTTGATTCTGAAAACTAAAGACTCTTTAACACATTAGGGGATTGCCTACTTTTTAAAAAGTTTTTATTTATAATATGAGTATATGTAAAATTTTAAATAGATCTTTTACATGGACATAATTATTTGTTTCTATTTGATATACCACTACAATATATTGACAATTTTCCTGCTACTGAATCAATACTTATAATGGCAAATAATTTCTTAACTGTTTGTTATATTCTATGTATGCTGTATGTAATTTTTACATCTACACATTTAAGTAACTTTAGCTGATACTGTTATATTTGTCAAATTTTAAGATTAGCACCATAATTACTCATAGAAGCAACTATGTGACCCCATCTTTTTCATGACATATTTATGCCACATAAGAACTGAGTGTTCAACAGTTAGAGTCATCTTTAAACCTTCAGTAGAAGGACAGTTTGAAAATCAATGCAATATTTTCTTCAGTCTTTTTTTAGGTTTTGTGAATTACGCAGTTTAATATTTTTGTTTAATCTTAGAAAATTGTTGTACATAGTGTTTCCTAATAATTTATTTGTGCTCTGTACTGATTATTGTATTTTCTCACATTTATGTTAAATTTTATTAGTAAGATTATTTTCTCTATCAGTTTTGTAAAATGTTAAAAATTCATAAAAGCCAACTGACTATTGGCTTTAAACTACCAATAATTTAGTTGATCTCTATATTATTATATTACTCTGTTAAAATTTAATTGTATTTTTTGTAAGGTTTTTTTCCCTCTTTTATATTTGCTAGTATTTTATAAAGTATTTGTTATTTCAAAAGAAACAACTATTGGCCAGTTAACTTTCATGCTGCTATTTTCATTTCCTGGTATGCTTATTGCTACTTTGTTTTTGGTGGCTACCTTATTAAAACTTTTAGAAATTTCAGTTTAAAATTCAATAAGCATTTAGTTTATCAGGTTTCTCTTTTTCTCTTTCTTTACTATTGATAAAGGTGTTTATGACAATGTATCACAGGAATACTGCTTTGACTGCTTCTCAAAGATTTTTACTTGTAATATCTTTGATGTTTTAAAATAGTCTATTATCAATGTGATCTCAGTATTATTAGGGGAATAGTTTTAAGTGTTTCTTTTTATATAGCATTTCTGTTCTATTATATCAAAGAGCATGGTACGTACAGGAGCTACTCTTTTACAGATGAACACTAATTATGAGCCATATGTGATACTTCTCCCCCAAATTTCTTGAAACTTTCCACTAAATAACTATTTTGATTATTTGGTTCTCATGATGATTAGTTATTTCTACTTTATTAACTATATTGTTGACACTAATGTTTCCTTTGCTAATTTTCTAAGAGTAAGATTTTTTTTTTAAAGGTTGTTTCATCTCACCATTTCACTGCTACATATCTTTGAAGGGGGCATATAAATCCATTGTTACTTTTTCCAAATCTTTGAATTTCTAAAAGAAAAAACACCCCTAACAATTGTAATAATAATAATGATAGGAGGAGGAAGGGAATTGAGATCTTGTTCCCCACTATTTGTTCATCTGTTCTGCCTCAGTGTAATGCTATGACTCCACATTCCTGGCGTACTCCTCACATTGTATTCTTCCCCATGTCTTATGGTTTCTAAATCAAGGCTGGAGTGCTTTGCTGTGATGTGGTCTGTATGGAAGATGATGAGAGGAAGGTCACGGGATGAGGTGACTGAGCAGCATGGTGCTTTTACAGGGGTACAGAGAATAACATGCTCTGGTTAGTAAGCTCTTCTTTGAGGGGCTTTATTGCTTCATTCAGCAAAAGTAACAACTTCAGGCAATTCCAAAGAATCATTATTTCTTCTAGTTGTCATTCTGTCTATTCTCCAACTGATATAAGTATATTTTCCATGCCACTGTCATAGAAACTGTTAATCCCTTTCCAACTGACTGCTAATAATACATTCAGTGGTTTAAAAACTGAGTTCCCAGTAAATAGATAAACCAGACCCCACAAGAAAAGGTTCTGCAGTTATTAAGTTTGGGAACTCTAACAGACTCACTATATATTTGCATATAAAAAGCCATGAAAATTCTACAGTAGAGAAACCTGCTTAACATTACCCAGTATTGTCCAAACTTTTTGAGTAACAGAGTTCCCTTTGAGGGACTCTATATTCCACATGGAGCTAAGTTCCCTTAGGAGGCAATTTGGGAAATGATAAATTGTAGAAATATCAATAGGTAAAGTTGTCTGAGGAGTAATTTTGGATAAGCTTACATTTAAATTCTCTTTTCATAGGGGTACTGGTACTTGATATTAGTTACACTACTAAAAGCATCCACTATGTTGGGACAGTATTTCATGGTGCAACACATTTTTAATGGCTACAGTGGGTTGAGGGCCATTAATTTTATGATTGTTCCTGAGTTCCCAAGTCAGATTCTAAATCACCAGTTTCCATTTATTTCTGCCACTCTAAAACTAAAGAAATAGGCCAGGCGCAGTGGCTCATGCCTGTAATCCAAGCACTTTCAGAGGCCGAGGTGGGCGGATCACGAGGTTAGGAGATTGACACCAGCCTGGCCAGCATGGTGAAAGCCCGTCTCTACTAAAAATACAAAAATTAGCTGGGTGTGGTGGTGCACCCCTGTAGTCTCAGCTACTCAGGAGGCTGGGGCAGGAGAATCGCTTGAATCTGGAAGGTGGAGGTTGCGGTGACTGAAGATGGCACCACTGTACTCCCGCCTGGATGACAGAGCAAGACTCCATCTCAAAGAAAAAAAAAAAAAACTAAAGAAATAAAACCAAGAGTTTTGGACTTACAAGAGATGAAGCATTTTGTGGACCAGAGAAGTCCTCAGACAAAGCATCCAGAAGGAAGTCTTCACTCATGGGCTGCAAGAACCAGGAAATGTATCAACAAACACCATTGCAATCAGGGCCAAAAGGAAAAGATATCCTCAGAGAAAACTGGTTTGCTTACTGGAAGCTGTTCCTTAGACTCTTTTGGCAGGAGTGGCTTTCCATCTTTATCCTATCCGGGGGGGAAAAAACATGGCATGAAATCATTTTACATTTTATCCAAAGTATGAAACCTTGTAAACATTACAAAGGGTCTACAGGTTATACTTGCTGTTGTACATTTTAAATTAGATCCATCATGTCACGAAAGATTCTCTCACCAGAGAATACGCTCTAATTAGTTCATGTCAACAAACAGCTCACAAGCACCAGGCATTCCTGAGTCATGGGGGTTGCACACTGGATGAGGTATGGCTTGTGACCTCAGAAGCCTAGAGACTATCACAGCAGGAAAACGTGAAAGTCAGCATAGTGTGGTATGTGGTGCTGTGACTGGGGTTTGCAGGACAGTGTGGGATAAGCCCTTTACCTATATGGGGGTGGGCTTTGTAGAGGTTGTCTGGAAAATGCTGGTTAACCTTGTAAGCCACACATCTAACTCATATGCAAGGACTACATGCCAAGCCCTGACCTAAGCATTGGCAATACAACAGAAAATCGCACAGACAAAGGCCTTGCCCTCAGGGAGTTTAACCTGTCGGTGAAACGCTCTGCAACTTATGGTTCAGATTAGGTCAAGCTGTAAATGACTCCAAGTGCCACATTTGAGTAACAGGACAAAATGAAGAAAGCATGTGGGGCTCTTTAGTAAAAGGAGATCTATATACTAATAGTAAATCCCATTTATCCACCTACACAAAAATAAGTAAATACAAAGATATACATATATATGAATATTTCACCTGAGAAACTGGTTAAGGTTGGTTTTTGTTTCATTGAAAATGTGAAGTGCAATGGTTTAGAGGTACAAGTTGAGTATCCCCAATCTGAAAATCTGAAAACAATTTAAATGCTCCAAAATTTGAAACTTTTTGAGTGCTGACCTGACAACTCAAAGGAAATGCTCACGGGGGCATTTTGGATTTTCAGATTAGGGCTGCTCAACAGATACGAGGCAAATATTCCAAAATCCAGAAAAGTCTGAAATCTGAAACAGTTCTGGTCCCCAGGCATGTCAGATAAGGGATATTCAACTTGGATCACCTGTTTCCCTCATGACTGACTTTTGCCTTCTGACCATTCTTCAGGTACAGGGGAAGGCTGAACCTGGGCTTGTTCTCCACCATCTCTTAGCTGTAAAGGCAGAAAATTTCCTAAGTGATGCCTGGGACTCTGGGAGCACTTTTGCTCCCTACTCAAACTGAAATCGATTTTCCATCACTGCGTCATTCTGTGTCTGGAAGGGGAGGTTGTGGCCTGCCCTCGGGGAGCCAAATCTCACTGAGGAGACCTGATGGGAACATAGCTGGTGAATACCAACATAGGATTTAAATGAGATGAAGCTAGTGCCTGAAAATGTTATTAATAGGTAACTAATAACGTGTGAGGTAAGTCAGAGGAGGATGAAATGACTACAGAATAAAGTGATCAGGGACTGTGAATCAACTGCTTCCTTAAACACTACTACTAAATTCAGTAAAGGGAGAGAGCAAATCACCAACCAATCACCTATCATGAAGAGAGTTTACCTGCACTTGACCAGCCTCTACTGAATGGGCACTCAGTGGAGACAGAACATGTGGCCCTTAGCATGCTCTCTAGGAACTTTGCAAAGCAATGTACAAATGAGCCCAAATTAATAGAAACGCTACGGCTGCAACTGAATTGTAAAACTCAGGAAGCAAATATGAAGGTTTCCAGAATAATAAACTTTCAATCACGGATAGCTCAGTCTAGTTCCCGTGTCTGCTAAATAAATGGGCTAGTGCACATGGATGAGTGAGAAGCATGAATTTGATTTTCTAGAATTGTTAATGAAGTTTAGTTGAATACTCTTTTAAATCCTGGCCTGCTACAAAGATGACTGACATTGTTCAACTGTCCACGAATCCGCCTCATTTAAGTGACTGCACTTAAACCACAGGACTCATAATGGGGTCTTCCCCCTTGTTGTGTACAATCTGTACTTTCAAAATCGAAGAAATGGGGCAACTTAACACTATACTCAATGTTAAATAGGTTCTCTTATTTTTCCAACTTAAATCTGAAAGTTGCAAATTTTTCTTATATAAAGTAATTGTTCCTTATTTTATTTTTTTTCATTTTTTACTGCTTTTTGAGTTAGGGTCTCGCTCTGTCACCCTGGCTGGAGTGCAGTGGTATGATCATGGCTCACTGCAGCCTCTACCTCCTGGGCTCAAGTGATCCTCCCACTTCAGCCTCCCAAGTACCTGGGACTACAGGCACATGCCACCATGCCTAATTTTTTTGATTTTTTTGTAGAGACAGGGTCTCATTATGTTGCCCAGGCTAGTCTTGAACTCCTGGGCTCAAGAGATGCTCCTGCCTTGGCCTTCTAAAGTTCTGGGATTATAGGCATGAGCCACCATGCCCGGCCTATTCCTCATTTTAGTTCTCCTATCTACACAAGGTTTTTTAATATTTCTGGTATTGTAACAAGCTGTGGGTTAGAAAGGAAAACATTAGGTAACTTAGACATTAGATTTCTTTCACTTGAGGATCAAGTCCACTTAGGAATATTTTGGCTTTGTATCTGGTGTTCTAACACTATTAGTAGTAGACTAATACTATTTGGTGTTTGAAATATGAAGAAACAAGATCTTTATATTCCAGTTCTGTTCCCAAGTCCCTTTGTTCTGTGTATGAATTCAGTATGAATTAAAATAAAATAGAAAAAGACTCCAGCCTGTTTACCTTGACCTCTTCTAATCTATAATCAGGAGGAATTGTTTCTTCTTTTTCACCAAGCTTTTCACGGTCTTCTTCTTTAGCCTTCTCCTGAAAAAAATTATACCATTTTCATTGTTAGCATGTTTTTTTCTCTCTATAAAATTCATGCCTGAGTGACTAGATTTGAGGTAAACAAATCTATCATTAGGTTAGGAAGTACATCTGACCATATGCTTAGTGCTCCTACAGCAACTTCATGTGGCAGGCTCAGGCACCAGCAGAAAGCCTGCTGGCATGCAAGGCAGCTGTGAGGAGCAGCAGGCAGCTGCCCCTTCCTTCCCAAGTCCCAGCAATGTCAATGCAGGTGGGCAAAGATGAGACTCAGAGGCCTCCGGTCTGTGCATGTCGACCATCCACTGTGGGGGTTCAACACTGCAGCTTATTCAGGTTTAGCTTATTAAACAGGATATGCACAATAATAGAAAAGGCCAGCTGGTCATGTTTTACAGGAAATATAAAAAACAAAACAAATGACTAACTTATTTGCAGGGGGAGAAGGTGATCAATGATATTTATTTTCCAGAAGCATCTCAGTTGCCATTACCTTGACTTTATCCATCACAGGTTTTCCATCTTCTGGATCTGCTTCCTTTTTCCCCAGGCTATCAGCCAAGGCTTCTACAGCATCATCTGGCACTGTGCCCTTCTGAAAGTGCATTAGTGGATATATTAAGTAGGTGGTTAATCACTCCCTTTAAAACATATGCTATCAATTCAGAAAGGCATATCATTATTTCAGATAAAAGGCACATGCTATCTTTTAGTAACTCGAGTTATCAACTGAATTAGAATCTATGTTTAAAATACAAAACGTTTAACATTCGAGCAAATTTCTTATATTAAACATTGTGTGCAAATTATATGTTGATAATGTGAAACTTACGAGACCTGACCCAGAGTTGGTTTAGAAATAAGAAAGACAATGGACTGAGGTGTATCACAGATAAGTTGAATACCGGGAAAAAAGAAAGACGTGGTCTTTATGGAGATCATTCCATAGACGGCACAGGAAAGATTTTCAGAGAGCCCACAAGAGGCCATTCCTCTCCATTTCCTGTGGGACAGCCTGGCTTGTCTCAGAAGAGGAGGCTCGGAAGCCTGTTTTCTCCACAGGGCTTCTACTGACCAAAGGGGTTTCAGGGCTGGTTCTGGTGACTCTGCCTGTGACCAACTAACCTGAATGGCACAGTGAGAACTGTCTACCTGTGGTCTGATTGTTCAAAATGAAATGTACTCCCCCAAATGTAATGAACTCTGGCCATGCTGGTATTTAAAATCACACTGGGTGAACACAGAGGATGAATGGTGTCAAGGGAAAATAAAGGGAATCGTCTGTACATTAGTAGGTCATAAAAATCAACTTAATGGTTCATGGCCAGGACTTTTCTTTTTTAATGAAGAGGACAGGACCAGGCACAGTGGCTCACACCTGTAATCCATCACAGCATTTTGGGAGGCCAAGGCAGGAAGATTGTTTGGGCTCAGGAGTTTGAGACCAGCCGGGGCAACACAGTGAGATCCCATCTTTACAAAAAGTTTTAAAAAATTAGCCAGGCATGGATGGTGCATGCCTGTAGTCCCATCTCCTCAAGAGGCTGAGGTGGGAGGATTGCTTGACCTCAGGAGGTTGAGGCTGCAGTGAGCTGAGATCATGCCATTGCAGTCCAACCTGGATGACAGAACGAGACTCTGCCTCAAAAAAAAAAAAAAAAAAAAAATTGTAAAAGAGTGTGTGTGTGTGTGTGTGTGTGTGTGTGTGTGTATAAAATGCATCATACATAGAAGGGATAAATACTATTCTTTAAACTGTTGCTTCCAGTGTATGGGGATGGGGTTGCAATATCAATGAATTTCCCACTGTTGGTCTTGGTCAAACAAAAATGTAAAAGGCCTTGGGTCAAACAATCTCAGAGTTTAATCTTATTATTAAAATCTCTGACCTCACAATGAGCACCTATTAAAATTTTAGAGTAAAACTGTATTTCTGTTTTATATTTTAGCCATGATTTCAAGTAAGAAAAGCTGTTTTTCTGATAAACTGCACTGCAAAAGGAAAGATCACCAAAGAAAAGTGATTTAGCACCACCTAGTGGCTGAATACTGCATGGGTTTTCTTCCCAAGAGCTACAAAAAAAAAAAAAAAAAAAAAAAGTCCCTGAGGTTTCTAACCTGTTTGGGATTATACCTAAATTAAGTATTAAGTATTAAGAGTTGCAACACTCTAATCAAGGATATCAAGAGTTGCACTGGTACCCAAGTCTTATGCAAGCAATGTGAGTTGCTACATGATTTAAGACACCTGCTCACACTACAATTCTGTTTTCTCATACTCTATGCTACAGAATCTTTGGAAACCACTGCTTCCCCAAACCTGTGCCCTTTGCCAACCTCTTGCTTAAGAAATTACTGAAACAGTTAAAGAAAACCTAGGAGAAGAAGCAGACTTAAGAACAAAGGAATCTGGAGTAAGGACTAAAACTTCTATTTCTGTAGTATTTGATATTATCAAATTCACAACTACAACTCAGGTCTCTGGGTTTCCTTAATAAGTTTTCTTTTATACACACAAGAACCACCTAGGGAACGCATTCATCTCCTTCCTCTGGTCTGTCTTCCTTTACTCTCTAATCTTCATGCCTTTCTTGAGTCCTCTGACCTTTATTACACTCTACAGCTATTCTTTCTGGCATTCGATGGTATCACAATCCCAGAAATGCCAACTGCCTCAGTGACAGTAACCTGGGCAACCATGGCCAGAGTTGGTGGGGTTAAGGCCCTGGAAAGGAGGACGGGGAAAAGGAAAACAAGAGCTTTTTGTTTTGTTCTGGTTTGTCTGCTTTCTAACAATCCAATGCTCAGCTCTACAGTCAGGGTAAAGTTGAAAAGGAATTGAGCCCTCTAAAGCCCCGGCAGTCACACTTGGCAGATGAGGCAGGTGGTGCAGGTGCAGGTTTTGGTTACAAGAGTTCTACTGGGGAATGCTGGCTATTGTTGTTTTGACTCCAGTCACAGCCTCTTTGCCTGCTTTCTTCACCAGAGTCCTCCTAGAGTCCCTCCTCCTCTCCTGTTCTTTACCACTGTGGCCTAGCACACATGCTGTAAAAAGTACCTGAAGAGTACCCTGAAACCTCAAAAAACTGGGGAGGGCTCATATCCACACTAGTCTTGAAGACAGCTGAGAGCGGGGGCCATATCTTTCATCTCAACTGAGGCTCTGAAATATCAAGTGGATCAAGGTCAACTCAAAGCCTCATTTCCCTTATCTATTACAGGAAGATGATCAGGACAGACTTCATAGTGTCCTTGTGAAAATGTAATGAGAAGACATTGCAAAACATCTAGAGCAATGGCACAGCAGATGATGAAAGGTAGGTGTTCAGAGGGAAGATGTGCTAATTCTGTAGTAATGAAATACAATTGAAATATAATTCCATCAGATGTTATTCCCTGAGTCAAATTCAATCATTAACTAATGGAAAAAAAACACTAAAATCAAAAGGAAACAAAGATTCACCTTCTTAAATATCATACTTCATATGAAAATTAGAAAGTGAGAGAGAAGCACGAAAAGAAGAAGGAAAGAGAAAGAAATTCAGTCAGTTTCACCTCCTGCAGTGGGAAGAGTGGGCAGGAATCATAATGATTTTACTGCATGTTATTCTACCAGGAAAGTCAGTAAAAAAGTAACTTTGGGCTTTCGGTGGAAATCCATATAGGCTTAAAAGATGCAGAGAAGTGAAAAGGCAGGATTATCCACAATAGCTGAGGAACTAGAATTTCAGAAGAGTAGAGAAAAATACAGTTGGGAGTAATTTAATTAAAAATTTAAATCTTAGTCTGAATTTCTACGACACCCCTGAAGCCCAAAGAAACAACAGATACTATAATGATATCAGATTTTATTTTTAATTTGTCAGAATAAGATAAAATGATGGTAATACACAGCAGAGAGTGACAGGAGGAGGCAGAAAACTTTCTCAAGCCACTGCTCAAATGCCCAGGGAGTCACTCACCAAGGCAGCCGGCTCAGGGGGTGCTGACTGTATACTACACATGGAGGTCTGAGACACAGCCTCCGCCACAGGAGCTGGAGCAGTGGCCTTAGATTCCTGAGGAAAGACACAAGTACTCTCAATAAGTTTAGAAATATTTGGTTAATAAGACTGAGTAATGGTAGACCAACAAGACAATCCGCTACATTATATGGTGTGAACATGATTCTCTTGAATACCTAAGGATTGCTAAATAGTAAATAAGTCAAAGCATGCTAAAACTCTTCAGCTGCCATTTTTTTTCAACTTGGTTTTACTTCTCACCTCAGGCAGGTTACTGAAACTCATGAAACTGAGTTTCCACATGTGTAAAATGAGAACAATGACAGTATCCACATCTGAAGGGTTGGTAAGGGGCCTATATGAGACAATGCAGGCAAAGTGCTATGCATAGTACCTGGGAACACAGTTAGCTCAATACATTTGAGCAATTATTGCTATTATTTCTATTATTTATTTGTCATTATGTATAACAAATATGCCTATTATGTAATACAGCATTATGTAAAATATTGTATTTATATAAATCTAAGAGCACTTTATATACAGCTATGTAGGAATGGAAGGTAGTAGTAATAAGCCACAAGTTCTCAAAGTGTAATCCCTGAACTAACAGCCTCAGCACCATAAGGGAACCTAGAAATGCGGATTCTTAGACCCCTACCCCATGTACTAAGAAACTTTGGGGGTAGATTCTAGCAGTCTGTGTTTAAAAAAAAACTCTCCAGATGATCCTGATGCATGCTAAAGTTTGAGAACCACTGTCCCATCTTATTTTATCACAAGAATAAAGTTTCAAGGCTGGGTGTGGTGGCTCATGCCTGTGATCCCAGCACTTTGGGAGGCCAAGGAGGGTGGATCACTGGAGTCCAGGAGTTTGAATCAGCCTGGGCAACATGGCCAAACCCAAGCTCTGCAGAAAATACAAAAATTAGCCAGGCATGGTGGCATGCACCTGTAGTCTCA
Organism: Pan troglodytes; assembly: GCF_028858775.2. Lineage (NCBI taxonomy): Eukaryota > Metazoa > Chordata > Mammalia > Primates > Hominidae > Pan > Pan troglodytes. Next base: position 94,422,624 of record NC_072402.2, on the reverse strand, counting down.
GCTACTCAGGAGGCTGAGGCAAGAGAATTGCTTGGGCCTGGAAGATTGAGGCTGGAGTGAGCCAAGACTGCGCCACTACACTCCCAGCTGGGAGAGAGAGTGAGACCCTATCTCAAGAAAAAACAAAACAAAACAAACAAAAAAAACAGAAGCAAACCTTTAAACAAATTGTTTTAAATCTAGACTTTTATGGAAGCCTATCCTATATGCAAGGTGCTCAGCAGATGGTCATTAATAGGATATGACCTCTTCGTTCAAGGAACTTACTACCCATTTAAACTTGGCATAAATGTTAGAGTTAAAGAGGGACTAAAACAGCTAAACTCTTCTTTGTAACAAAGGCTTTAATAGTGATATATAAAAAAAGAACTACAGATCCTCTGCCATGTTGTGTTCTGCTTAATAATGGTTGGATGGATATAGCTTAGGGAGGGAAAAGCAGCAGATAAAGCCATATTTCAGCAGAGCCTTGAAGAGATGAGTAAGACTTTAGTTGATCTAGCATTAGAAAGAAAGGTCAATCAAGACAGAGGAACCAAGTGAGAAAAGCCAGGGATGCACACATACTTATTGTTCTGTTTACTGACACAGGGACACAGTTTGGTAGGAAAGAAAAGTGGGTCAAGAATATGGTAATAGGAACTTTTTTTTTGTAGGGATGGGAAACTCCTGGGGATAGAAGCAGAGGAATGACATGACTACAGACATGCTTGAGAAAGAATGAGTCCGGCGGACATGAAGGAGACTGCAGAAAGGCCACTGCAACCCAGAGGGGAGGGGTGGTGACAGTTCCAATCAGGTCAGTTACAGAAGCTGGGATAAGAAGGAAGGCATGGGTTCCAGAGCTTTCCCGAAGGAGTCATTGCAGGACTTCAATTGCAAGAATATCAGGGTTAGGTTGGGGCAGAAAGCACATCCAAAAAGGAAGACAAAAACGACATGGAAAAAACGATGGCATATTGGGCTTTCTAACAGACTGCTTGATGCTAAAACAGTCTGTCTCACAATTTTTTTTTAAGATCACAAACCTCAAAACTAGAGATTTATACGTTTAGAAACATACTTCTGTCTTTTCAGTTGGCTTAGATGGTTTTTCTTTACATTCAGACCGGTCAAAATCTTCTGAAAGTTCATCAATGAGTTCTGATTCACTCCGAGGCTGTAATATAAGAAGTGCTGTATATTACAAAGGGACTCTTTTTTATTTTGTAAAAAAAAGTTTTCATGGAGCAATTTTTTTTCCTGATTAACACATATGAGGCCATACTTAACACGCAAAGCTAATTTATAAAGGGCATATTTTTTCATTTATCAACGTTAAGATAAAATTTTCATGAAACAAATAAGAAATACTAAACACCTCAGTACCAAAGTATTAATGGTTTATTTGGTCAAACATTCCCTTGATGTTTCAGTTTCAGAAGAATTTTGTTCAAATAAAATTGCCTGTTCTCTACAATGAAGATCTGTATAATTTTTTAAAATGTGATTATTATTTTCCTATTTCCTCACGACTTCTCTTCTGAGTAAGTCAAAACACGGATGATATACTCCGTTTCTATGATTATGCGGGATTTTGGCAGCAAAGTTCTGCTACCCCTTGTTCTTTCAGGAGAGTGGTATTACTTTAGGTCATGTGGAGATTGTCACTAACAACAGTAACATGATAGAAGGGCATGTGATTCAGACGCTGGGACTCAGACCAGACAGCCTGAGTTCTAAGTCCTGGGCTTGGCTTGCTATTTTATAGCCCCTTGACCTTGGGCTATTTACACAGGCCCTCTGTGTCTCAATTTCCTCACTGTAAAATGGGAATAATAACAGTACCGTCCTCATTCATTGAGGACTCACAAAGATAATATCCAAAAAGCATTTGGTGCAGTGCCAGGTGCATAGCAAGTGATTAATAAATGTTGCTGATTGTATGTGACAGGTTACTACCAACTTAAGGCAAAATAGAATCATTAGAGAATTTGATCAGGATGGAACTCTAAGTGCTAGCTTAATCTGACTTAAGGGCCCTCTTGACATCAGTTTCTAGTGTGCAATAAATTTTACCTAGAAATTTATAGTCTAGTAATGATTTATGAGGAAGATCATCTTTAAAATATATGGAAGGGAGCCACAGGTATCAGCCAAGTGTTAACATCAGAAGTTCCCCTTTCCTCTGTACTAGGTTAGCATCCAAGTCTGCACAGTGAATTCCAGACTGTCAAAATTATCTTAATTCATACTTTACATGTCTATTGTTCTTTAAGTATCAGAAAAAAATGTATTTCCTAACCTTGGGTTTTTCTTCAGGCTCTGGCAATAGTGGTTTTCCATCTTTATCCTGTAAACGAAATTAAAATTCATTGGAAATGAAATAGAAAATTTTGCTTTCATGTCCCATCAAGTTTGTTTCTGGGAATTCCAGGATATGAAATGTCAGCTAATTTTTTTCTTAGATTTACATGAGTTTGTGTTTCAGATTTACTTTTTATAAAGTATAAAAAAAGTTGAGCTATAAAAATCGAGATGTTACCAAGCAGAATGCACATTTACTTTAAGTTATTAAAAATGTTTTTAATCTGTTGGGTAAAGTAATATGAAAAAAAGTTCTTTGGCAATAAAGATGTAGCTATGTTAATGAAAGCTTTTAAAAAATCCCAATTCTCCAACCTAGAGTGAAGAGGTGGATATCATTCCTATAACACTGTTTAGTTTTTTGGATATGAGGTTTCATAATTTAGAATTGTAACTATTTTCCAACATGTGTTTATATGCATGATTTCAAAAGTAAATGACAAATGTAATGACAGGAGTTAGTCTACCATCCTCACCATAATCAAAAACAACAGCAACAAAACCACCTTAACTTAGGATACTGGTAAACCCTCGTACATTCATATCTACCCCTCGGAAGACCTATGGTGCTTTTATCCATATAGCAGTTAGAAAAGAAATTATCCCCAAATTGTTCCTTCTGAGTTTTAGGATCTATTGTAAGAATTGTTAATAAATGAAACATTTAAATCTGTGGGAATTTAAATGAACACATGTTCACTACTTAGGAAGCCAGGCAGGGACAAACCATCCCTCAAGGGGTCTAACTGTAGGGAGCAGAGAAAAAAAGGTTCAGGGTTTTCAGAGTTAATATCTGAATGGGGGACAGACATGTCCTTTGACAATGTCAAGGGTACAGATACAACAAAACAAGACGCAAAGGCAAGATGCTGTTGTCATGCACTGTGGCTAAAAATTTACCATGGCTGGTTTTAATCTGTACTCAGATGGGATTGTTTCATCATCCTCACCACACTTCTCTAGTTTTTCTTCTTTAGCTTTTGCCTGATGAAAATGGAGGGGAAAAAAAAAAGTAGTTGGATAATGCACATAATGAGATGATATCACTTCCTCTGTGTACTTCTCGAGTGTTATAGAGAAGACCAAATCTGGTAAAAGCATCTGGAAGAGCTTTGTAAACTACAAAGCACAAGACGATGGTGGGCAGCTGTGAGAAAGGGAGCAGTGGGTGACTGAGCAAAAGCAGCCCAGCCAGGGATCCTGGGCAACTGCCCTGTTCTGCTCCCAGCTGCTGTGACCTTGGGAAGCCACTTAGCCTTTATTTGGTCCAGTTTCTTCAGCTGTAAAATGTGGCTACTAATAACCCTTATCTAGCTCACTGACTTGTGAAGATCACCAGAGAAAAGTAAATAAAAGATCCTTTGAAGACAGTAAGCACAGTGCAGCAGTTAGTTGCAATTATTTTAATGGCCTTCATCTGTCTTACTCAACGAGGCAGCTGTCTAAGGAAGGGAGAGGAAACACGACTAATTTTCACATTAAACCCAGTTCAGATATGGGAGAAGCAGCCCATCACAAATCTTGGCTGATCCATGGATAACTTGTTTTACCTCTTTTAAAAGGACTCTCTTCAATAATGCCAGGACTTCTCTAGCTTACTGAACCATGAACAACTAGCTGCATTACAAATAAAAGCATAGTTCTATAGTAGATCACTGACTGCTAGGACACAACACTTGCAATTTAACCTGCTGGTGGGTAGTGTGAAGTTCCATAATATGTAAGAATCTGTACCTATATCAAGGTGTGGATTTAATTTACAAACCAAGGTAGGAGGTTCACTTGGCATATTCCAACCCAACCCACGGCCCTCATCTGCATCTTAGCCTAAGAGTGTGGTTCTTAAACAATTGTAATTAGTAACATTTAAATGGGATATGCAAAATAATAGAAAAAGTCAGCTGGTCATGTTTTACAGGAAATATAAAAAACAAAACAAATGAAAACATTTAAACATTAAATGTAACTAAACCCACTGATTGGTTAGTTGATTAATTACTACTTATTGAGCACTTTTAATGGACCAGGCACTGTTCTATGCTTTGGGATTAGTTTCACTGTTTTATAGAGACGCTCTCATTAAAGGATGAAGTCATGGTTTTCTTTTAAACATTTCCAGTCATGCTCTATTTCGGCATCTGGAGAAATCCTGTCATGGAGCAGCACTCCCCAGGTCAAGGCACAGCAGCCTTCATGAACATCCAGGGTCACCTGTATTAAGACGGTCCTCCCCACTAATCTTAGGCTGTGGACAGTGAAAGTTACACATGCGGCCAGAGCTTTTATTTTCCTCTTTGATCTTTATAGTCTTGAAATGCCTGCTCTGGTTTGTATACAGTAGGCATCGAAAAAAAAGAGTCTACTGAATTGAAATGGCACTAGACTAGGCAGCCACACCTAAAAATGTGGGAGACTTATAATGGGGTATCATTAGAGAATAAAAAACTTTTATTTTATTTTATGGTAGATGATGGGAATACCAAGTAGGCATGGGTTTCCTCTCTGGAGTATTGTGTGGTTTTCCACAGATAGCTCTCTATTCTGGGGTATGCTGGGGTGGCAATGGACACTCCTACAGGCTGATAGTGACCTTCCTGAGCCTTCTCATCACATCAGACTATCTAGGATGTAAAGGACCCACTAAGTCGGGTACTAAGAATTCAGGTTAATAATCTAGAGGACTGAAAGATCCTCTTTAGAAACATTCATACTTTGTATATGATTAAAAAGGAAAACTAGTGATATGCTTTGGCTGTGTCTCCACCCAAATCTCATCTTGAATTGTAGCTCCCATAATTCCCACGTGTTGTGGGAGGGACCCAGTGGGAGGTAATTGAATCATGGGGGTGGAGCTCTCCTGTACTGTTCTCATGATAGTGAATAATTCTCATTAGATCTGATGGTTTTATAAAGGGGAGTTCCCCTGCACATGCTCTTTTGCTTTCCTCCATGTAAGACGTGACTTTGCTCCTCATTCACTTTCCACCATAATTATGAGGCCTCCCTAGCCATGAGGAACTGTGAGTCAATTAAACTTATTTCCTTTATACATTACCCAGTCTCTGGTATGTCTTTATTAGCAGCATGAGAACAGACTAATACAACTATTATGTCATAAGAGTGGAAAAGAGGAGTTCTTTTTGCTGGAATTTTAGTTTGCTGCGACTCTGAAGTTTTCTAGAGGGAACTTAATACATTCATATGCATTCCCAAACTAGTTACCCACATGTTTAAATAACTTATTTTATGTCACTTTTTTTCTTAACATCTGCTTATCTGCTTTTAGTCACTTTTAAGACTCCTTTGATCCTGAGGTTTATGACATGTTTATACCCTCCCTTCCCACATTTATTGTCTCTCCTTAAGTGTCTGTAAGAAGCCTGGGGCAAAAGTGCAATATACTTGTGGCCCTGTCGCCCTCAGGTGGTAAAGCCACAACTCAGCTTGGCCTCCTGACTCCCCCCAGGATTCTGCCAACACCCCCTTTTCCTCAAGATGACACTGCTTCTATCGGCTACTCTAAGTAATGTATATCTCACATTGTGTTGTAATCAAGTTTCCCTTCTTCCCAATACATTACTTGGTCCTGGAAGATATGAACTGCTTCTCTTGCTCCTCTGCGTTCACCATCACAAAGCTTATCATGCCACACTGTGGCCGGTGAGCCCTCCAAGAAAGTCGAAGATAGAAACTGGCCCATCTTAGGCCAGGGTAGTCCCAGACTCAAGGATAGTTGCTGGAAGTCAGGGAGACTCCCCTTCCCTGATGACTCAGAACAGGAAGTGACAGCAGAGATGGGGCATTGTGACAGCAATGCCTGCCAGCGCCCCCAGCCTGAGCTGATGGAGGTGGGGCGGGCTCCTGGGGATCCCAGGCTACCTTTCCATCTCCCCACAACACTGCCTTGTCAGGAACTGGCAACTCTCTCCTTTCCTTCCTCTTTCCCCCCAGAGGACTGAGTTGAAAAATTCCACAAAAATTACAATTTAATATTAAAACTTTCCTACACCAGATGTAAGCTTGTTTTGGTTCAGAAGGCTTGTTAAGATCTTGGAGTGTGGCGGGATAAACACTCATCAGCATTATTCTATAAATATGCAGGAGCTCTAGTTAGAGTAATCGTTGCTTGATTTTAATTTGAGACAAAATTTTCAACATCTTTCCCCATAGTGATAAATGAAGGATCTTCCCACTCCGTGTATAGACATCTCCTTCTCTTATAAACAGAAGCACCCAGAACCCTTCTGAAAATACAAATTTCCAATTGCCAAACTTCACTATTTCCCACCAGGCATTGCCTCCTTGTTACCTTGTTTAGTCAAGTGTCATTTAAGCTCTAGCAAGGGAGATTCATGTTCATTTCAAATGTTAAAATTCTAGCTGTTTCACAAGTCAGTCATGTAACTATCCCCCTTAGTTGCTAACCACTCAGCAATAAATAAGGCACAATGAAGAATGCTCACTTTTACTCTCCAATAAAAGTTGTGCAAGAATTCTAAACATGCAGAGTGCATTCAGTTTTGTAATGTGCAGAATAACAAGCTTTGTAAATCAACTCTAAGGTCAGTACCTCATCGACTTCCTTAATTGAGCTGAGGTCGAGCTCAGGTTCTGCTTGCCGGGTGCCCAGTGAAGCCGACAGAGCCTCGAGTGCTTGATCACTCATTGTATCCTGTTAAAAGTAAAAAATCCTGTGCATGAAAAAAGACATCTCTGGAGCCTGAACAATCCATTTACTTCTTTGTAAAATACATTTTAGATTATAAACTGAATATGGATTGGGGAAGTGCTCTAGAAAGGCAATTTTATTTGAAACCTTGCAAAAGAGAGAAAGGAAAAAGAACTTACCAATGAGTGGAAACTGGGGCTAAGACACGTTTCTACAGTAACAGCGTTCTCTGGGGCACACTTCACCCCTTATTTGGTAAGCTAGACATAAAGCTATAGTAATATTACTATAAAATACTCTAAACAAACAAAAAAAAAAGAAGCAAGTAGTAAACTGTTACCACACTATTTTTCTTTTTCTAAAAATGTATCTCTAAAAAGGCTTCTGACAACCTAAGCTTAGGAAGCAGGGAAGCTTGAAGTGGCCCCTGCTGCCTTCTTCTCTGAAGGCACAATGGCTGATCGTTGTAGGAACTCCCACTCTCAGGGGTGTGGTGCTCACCACTGTTCCCCAGCCTGCCAGATAAAAATAAACTGTCCACTCCAGGAGGGGAGAGGCACAAGCAGCTCTGATAGAAACTGTTCCTGAGCATTATCTTGACTGTTTGCAGAGGAGACATGTGTTCCCAGCCAGCACAGAGCTGCAGGATTGCCTTTTGCAATTTGTGAGAATTATGTCGTAGTGAAATATAGTTGAGAATGCTGGGCAGTACCAGCTACTTGGTGTTCCTCTAGTGATCCTCAGGGCTCAAAGTCCTTTATACAATCAAACTTGAAGGTTTTATGTTCCAAGAGTGCAATTTCTCTGGTTTCTGCCCTTCTGTGTATCATAATGGTGAGATGGTCTTAGATGATGACTGAGACAACTGTGCTAAAATCATTCACAGGCAGTTACAGAAACACACAAGGCTTGCCTGGAGATGATCAACATAACCCTCACTGGCTTCACTATTCCACATAGACCTGAGAGGGAAAAAATCATGGCTTCTCATCATGGGTTATGTGCTACTCGCAGTTTCCTGAATGAGCTACATCAGGCTCTGGAAAGCAACTGCTGTCAGGTAGACTGTGACTATACCTTCTCCACCTTTCTTTTCTTCTCTTGGGGTGGAGCAGCACTTCTGACTGTCCCTGCTGACTGAGCTTTTAAAACTTCTGTAGATTCCTGAAAAATAAAATACAAAAGATTAGATTTGCAGATGAGGAAAGTTTAACTGTAATAGCCTGAACTAAAAAGTTATTCTTTTAAAGTTCAAAATAGTTCCTAACAAGTTTCCCTTAACAACACTAAAAACAATACCTCTTTTTCAGTTTTCTTTCCAGCAGCTGTAGGCGACCCACAGGTGAAGTCAGATGACAAGGCGTCTATAGCATCATCTGGCCCCATGGGTTTCTAAAGAAACAGGCACAGTGATGGGTAACTTACGGGAACCACTCAAGTGGAAGAATGGATCATAAACCTAGCAAATGAAGAACGCACTTTTCCAATTCCCTTGCTACCAAATGAGATGTGTTAATGAAACAACTTAGATCAAAGTGTATGTTTTGAAGAGAGTGGCTACTCATTGAGTATTATTTTCCACTTCTCCCTTTCAAAAGGAGTTACATTCTCATTCTATTATTATGAACATGCATAATATTCTATCCTAATACTTTCTCGCCTTCTTTCTCCTTTCCCTCAAAAAACCTACTTATGAGACTCAGGAGCACTGAGACAACCCTCCCACCAACCCCTTTCTCTGAACACACAGAAACTCCATTTGATTTGGAGATGAGTTAAGTCATAATCCTCAAATATAGAATTGATAGCCCTGTTCCCCCAACCAAAAATATAAAACTATTAATTTAGATCAGAAGACATGTATGTAAACTCACCGAAGAGTCTGGAGGAGGCCCTGTGATCCCTTCCTTTTTCTGAAACAAATATTAATTTGATGATGTTGAGAAGGTAGAATTAATCCTTAAGATCGGCAAAATGTATTGCCCGTTGTGGGTTGAATTGTGCCTCCCACCCCAGATCTATATGTTCAAGTCTTAACCCCAGTACCTCAAAACGAGACCTGATTTTGAGATAGGTTCGTTATAGAATCAAGTAAAGGTGAGGTCATTAGGGTGGGCCCTACTCCAATATGATGTATGTCCTTATAAAAGGGAAATTTGGACCCAGAGATATGCATAGAAGCACAGAAGGAAGACGGTGTGTAGAGACACGGGAAGAAGACGGCCATCTATAAGCCAAGAATAGGCCTCAAAGATACCTTTCCCTCACAGCCCTCAGAAGGAACCAGCACTGCTGACACCTTGATTCTAGACTTCCAGCCTCCAGAACTGTGAGACAATCAATCTCTTGTTTATGCCCCGATCTGTGGTACTTTCTTAACAGCAGCCCCAGCCAACCAATGCAGCGAGCTTCATAGTAATGACAATTTCACATGCACCATTATATTTTCTAACTTCTAAACACTGTAAAAATATTGACATGAAATTATTTTCTAAAGAGGAAACAGTGAAATAAAAGTAAATGATTATTTAACTTACAGCCAATAGTTCCCTATATTTTGGAGGAATTGTGACTTCTCTTTTACCCAATTCCTCTATGTAGGTGGAACTCATTGGATCCTGGAACAAAATCATACACACAGGGATATTATATAATTAATTACCTGACAATGCTATATGCATATTCTGAAACTAAAGCACTATTCCATTATTAATTTATGGAAGTACTGAGATGAATGATAAATCATTAAGAAGCCAACACTTTATACAACTACATTTCTAAGTTTACACAAATACCCATATTTAATTGGCTTAACTCATATGTAATGCTAGAAAATATTCAAAATACTAAAGTTGACTTCTAAATACATTTTGTTTTCAAATGTTTTCATTATCTAAGGTTTCTAACCAATACAAAAGAGCAGTTAATAAGATAATGAGTTTATGTATAACCCAATACCCAACTCTATCAGCTTTGTCATTTCTAAGAAAACAAAATCATAGAGTGGATGTCTCCTGTTTAGCATTCTCAAACCTAATTCCCTTTCCCTGTTAATCAGAAATAGCCACCATTCTGAACTTTAGCATATCAATTTAAAGTTATTTTAGAACATTTTTTACATATGTAGGTAACCATAAACAATGTCCAGCATTACTTTGCATATTTTCCAATGTTATATAAATGGTATCATATTCTACATATCATTCTGCATTTTTTATTCAAAATTATGTTTTTGTAATGTATCCATGTTGATACATGAATAATCCATTTTAACCACTATAAAGCACTGAATTTTATTATCCTGTCCTCTATGGAACAAAATTGTTTCCAAACATTTCACCAGTTCTTATAACTCCTTGCACACATGGGCAAGGCTCCCTCCTGGCAATCTCTCTACAGGTGGACTTCCTGGTTGAAGGGAATGTTCATCATGAACACCCACCAGCTATAGGAAAACTATAGGAATTGTCAGACTTTCACGCTTTTGCTAATCTGATAAATGCAAAGCAGTGTTTCTTCTGTGTTTTAGTATCATTATCCTAATTACTAAGGAGAGTTTCATTTTACTTGCTTATTGGTCAGTCAAGTTTTCTCTCGATTTTCTATTGGGTTGTCTTTTTCTGTTTTTTATTCTTTATAAATTCTAGAAACAAACCCTTTGTAATGTCTGTTGCAAATATTTTTGTCTAGCCTATGGCGTGTCTTTTTTTTTTTTTTTTTTTGAGATGGAGTCTCATCCATGTTGCCCAGGCTGGAGTGCAATGGCATGATCCCAGCTAACTGCAACCACTGCCTCCCGGGTTCAAGCAGTTCTCCTGCCTCAGCCTCCTGAGTAGCTGGGATTAAAGCCATGCACCAACACTCCTGACTAATTTTTTTGTATTTTTAGTAGAGACAGGGTTTCACCATGTTGGCCAGGCTGGTCTCGAACTCCTGACCTCAGATGATCCGCCTGCCTCGGCCTCCCAAAGTGCTGGGATTACAGGTGTGAGCCACCATGCCTGGCTGGCATGTCTTTTTTTTAATACCAAGGAAAATATAATTTTAGGAATTAGGAATAGGGATAAACTGAGGGTGGTAAATATCGAGAAATCAAAACAAGTTCTAGTCCATTATACCTAAATCTTGAGGATGGAAAATAAGTGTGTGACCCAGTGGAATGTGTCTCAGTGTCAATCTTAGCACAACAACAAATGTTTGCTAACTCAATGTTATAATGCAGCTGCCAAAAGACAATTTCCATCCCCGATACTAATTTTTAGTTGCTGTGTTGATGTTGATACTGACATCATCCTGTTTCTATGCAAAGGACAGAACACTAGATACTCTTTTTTTTGAGATGGAGTCTCGCTCTGTCGCCCAAACTGGAGTGCAGTGGTGCGATCTCAGCTCGCTGCAACCTCTGCCTCCTGGGTTCAAGTGATTCTCCTGCCTCAGCTTCCCAAGTAGCTGGGATTACAGGCGTGTACCACCATGCCCAGCTAATTTTTGTATTTTTAGTAAGGACAGGGTTTCACCATGTTGGCCAGGCTGGTCTTGAATGCCTGACTTCAAGAAATCTGCCTGCCTCGGCCTCCCAAAGTGCTGGGATTACAGATGTCAGCCACCGCGCCTGGCCTCACTAGGTATTCTTTTGTACTTCATGACCATGGCCTTATTTGCTCTCCTACCCACTGAATATGAATTTTTACAGATATCATGATCACATACTGAAACTTCTGGTCCAGTGTACGTTGTATTTTCTTCTTCAGTTTCTTCAGGTCCTCCTAAAGTATCTATTAAGTCATCCAAAGCAGCATGCATGCCTGACTGGAAAAGAAAGAACAGATATTTAAATGTTATTTGTTCTACATATTTCACTTTTAGTTTAACTACAAAAAAAGCCATTCTGTGTAGAAAAACCACCAAACACCAAAAGTTCTTCAAATAGTTCCCCAAGATAGTTAAAATCTGGTCTCTAACAGACTTTACTATTTAAGTCTCAAAGTACAAATTCTAGGTTGGAAAGATGAAAAGCCACATTCAGGCAAGAAGCACAGTTTCAACAAGTCTACAGGTATTACATACATGAACAAATGTACAAGTTCATTAAAGCTGCCAGTCCAATGCACTGACAGTTAAAAAAGGAAAAACAAAACAAAACAAAACAAAATACAGGGAATTATAACCATGTTGCTCTAAGCGATAAGGGAAATGCTTGGTATTTATTGCTTATCAATACTTTTCCAGAGTTTTAAACAAAGAACCCCTAAAAATCTCTATATAGTACCTATTCCAAATAGAATCTATTTCATGAGGGAAATCACTCTGTATTATTTCATTCATGTTTTTTTGTTGTTGTTGTTCACTTGCTTGCCTGAAGAGGTTTACAAAACAGAAATTACCTGAGACATTAAACTTACAAGAACTCACAAGTTTACTCTGTCAATATGGGCTTAAATCAGTATAACTGATATGATTTGGCTCATGTCTCCACCCAAGTCTCAACTCGAATTGTAATCCCCATGTGTCAAGGGAGGGACCTATAATCCCCACGTGTCGAGGAAGGGAGATGACTGGATCATTGGGGCGATTTTCATGCTGTTCTCATGATAGTGAGTGAGTTCTCATGAGATTGGATGGTTTTATAAGTGTTTGACTGTTCCTCCTTCACATGCTCTCTCTCCTGCTGCCTTGTGAAGAAAGTGTCTGCTTCCCTTTCCAGCATGATTGTAAGTTTCCTGAGGCCTCCCCAGCCACACAGAACTATGAGTCAATTAAACCTCTTTTCTTTATAAATTACCCAGTCTCAGGGAAGTTCTTTATAACAATGTAAACATGGACTAATATAATAATAAATAAGAGTGCTTCTATCTATTTTTTATGTTAAGGATGACCCGTTATGAACAATAACCTGCATTGAAAGGAGAAAATAACAATCTAGGAAAGGACCTTGTATTATTTGATTTAGATGAAAAATAATTATTTAAATTGTCTTTTTTTTTGCAACTACCATATTCCCATGACAATTTTAGGACTCTCCTGATCATGGATATGTGAAATACAATCTGAAAGCTGTTAGGCTTACACTGATTCTTTTAGGAATTTCAGAAAAAAAGAAGTACCTGACTTCTTTAGTAATACCTCTGGTTAAATAAAGTGTATTTGCAGGAGAGAAACTGGAATGTTAACTCCATGGGATGAAACTGGAGTTTCTTTTTTTTTTTTTTTTTAAAAGGGGTTATAATAGAAAGTGTTACAAACATGAGTGTGAAAACCATACTTCCAACCCACACTTTCAATATTAGCTTGAAACAATAATTCATTAAAATGGTCCTTTAAATTACCCCTCTCATATTATTTGCCCACAAGAAATCAGATTATGATAAATACAGAGCATATGAGTAACTGTCTGATGTAGAAGGACACTGTTGTCTTCATACCTTTCCCGATGGTTTATCCGGTTTAGATTCAACTGGCACAGCTGGGGTTAATGATTTCTTTTCTTTTTTCTGGTGAGAATTGAGAAATTAACAACTCCTTCTCACATACCTTAATGAAACTCAATACTATTACAAATTTTAAAATAAATTCATTATATTAACAAGCATTGATCATACACTGAACATCCGCTCTACAGCAGAAACTGTGCTGTGTGTTTTATATCCTTTTTCAGAAGGGCTTTAATTATATTAGTCTCATTTAGTGATGGGCAAAGCAAGGCTCAGATTAGGCCACTTTCCTCACGTTACACAGTAAGGGACAGAATGAAGATTTGAATCCAAGACTGTTTCTTTCCTCGCTGTTCTTCTCCAGGGCCCACAGCCAGTTTTTGCAACATCCATGAATTCTTTCTATAGGCTGCCACTTCTGGCTTTGCTCTCTGGGTCTTTGCCCCCACACATCAAGACTTCCATATCCCTCACTTCGGCATCTCATCACCTCCTCTTTCCTTAAAATGAGTTGATCGCTCATCATTGCTTCCATTGCTCTATCAAAGACTGCAAACAACTTTTCAATCTGCAGTTTCCATGCTTTTATCCAGATATAATCTCTGAAATTTGACCCTTGGAGCATCTCTCCCTCCCAGTTGCCACCTTTCGGCACCATTCTGATCCTATTGTGGCATCTATGCCCTTTGTTCTCCATTATCTCTGGCATCTTTTTTACTTTGGTCCCCACTGTATACACTCTGCACATTTCTGCCCTGTGCTGGTGGCCTTATCCAAAATCATTCTCTATGGCCAGAGGCAAATGCTTTCAGAGACTGGCAGAAACTAAATGGGTGAAGTTGTTGGGTTTAAGATAAAAGGGGACCATTTCCCATTTGAAGGTATCCAAACTCAGGCAACAAAGCACAGGAAGAGCACAGGCTCTGACTGCCAAGGTTTGCATAACAGTTGAGACACGCATGGCTGCTTGAGGCTTTAGCAAGTCACTTCTCCTTGGAGATATTAGATAAGTGAATCTATACGAAGTATGAAAACCATTGTTTGGCACATGCTCAGCACTATGTAAGTACTTGCTATGTAACTGTAAGTGCTAAATAAGTGACTGTTACAATTGCAATGCTAGAAACACTGTGGGGGCCACTAGGGTGTGAGCCTGAGTCTGGATAATTGAAACCACTTCTATGATTCAGCCACTACCTCATGCAGATATTCACTCATGTTCTCTCCCCCACCTTCCTCTTCCTTCTCAATGTCTCTCTTCCCCTCCCTCTCTCCCCACTATCTTTCTATTCCATCCACTCTTTCTCTTCCTCTCCCTTTCCTCCTACTTCATTCTTTTCTATTAGAAAACAGTATTTTAATTGTCTTGCTACACATATTTCTTTGGACACTTCAAACACTTAAATTCAGCTTGTCCAAAATTAGAGACACCTCTTTCCTCCTCAGTTCCTCTGACATCTATCTGTACTCCTGCCAATGGTACCCAGGGAACTTAGGGACTGGACCACAAGGTGCCCAGCTCACAATTTAAAAAGGCACTCATTCTCAGGTGCCAACTCTGCACTTGCACAAACCTGACAATGAGCACCTTAGGGGCCTCCTTTCCCTTACCATGTGGCTACCAACCTCCTGCAATCAGACTCAGAAGCACCAGGTTGTCTTAGATTTTACTTTGTCTTTGTCCACTTCAGTCAATCATTTCCTAAAACCTGAAGATTTTTGCTCTGCAATTCGTCTTGGATAACTCCCCACTTTCTTATTCTATCACAGCTCTAATTTAGGCTAAAATATGACTCATCAGGACTACTGAAACAGTCCCTGACCAACCTTCCACCTTCCTATCTCTATCCCATCCACCTAACTGCAGTCCCTTAATCCTTCTGCAGCTCGGATTCAATTGCATCACCCCATCTGTTCTCTCAGGTTCTCAAAGGCTACCCGCTGTCAGCTGAATCACCACATGTACAAATTCACCTTAGGGTTCTCCACAGCAGTGCTCAACCTGTCTTTCTGGTCTTACAGCCCCACCATTCACTTCCTCTGTGCTTCACCCACATTGGAATGTACTTTGTGCCCAGAACACATCTTACACTTTTCAACACCTGCAATCCCAGCTATCCTTCCATGCCTAACTGAACTTGGATCTACTCTTCCAAAGCTCTTGTGGATTCCCTGAATTAGATAGAATTCCTTCATTCCTCACCAAATAACATCTTGTGGGGGCCTTTCTTCATCTGATTGAAATACAGCCCCAGGTACATTGTCTTTTCCCCACCCCCTAGACAGGCCATCCTATAGCTAGTGCATCCTGCAGAACCAACCATGGTACCTTATTTAGTTTTTTATTTTATTTTTTTGAGACAGTGTTTCACTCTTGTTGCCCAGGCTGGAGTGCAACAGTGCGATCTTGGCTCACCGCAACCTCTGCCTCCCGGGTTCAAGCAATTCTCCTGCCTCAGCCTCTTGAGTAGCTGGGATTACAGGCCTGTGCCACCATGCCCAGCTAATTTTGTATTTTTAGTAGAGACGGGGTTTCTCCATGTTGGTCAGGCTGGTCTCGAGCTCCTGACCTCAGGTGATCTGCCTGCCTTATGTTACTTTAAACATGCTATGTACTAAAATAAGAAGGCAAGTCATTAAATCCTATTTAATGGGAGAAGAATCAGAGGCAACGTAAAGTAAAATGACTTGCTGCAAGTTCCAGCACAAGTCAATGCACAGCAGAATTCCACATAAGCCTCTCCTAATTTCATTGTTTAGTTTTCACTTATAACACTGGTTAATTTACATCTAGCTCAAAACTGAAAATTTTGATTACATTAAAAAATCTATTTTAGCGGGCCTAATCCTCTGCCTTAAATCTATCCATTTCCAAACTGAAAACATTGATTACATTTAAAAATCTATTTTAACGTATCTAATCTTCTGCCTTAAATGTATCCATTTTCAAACCATTTCATGTAAGCATTCCTCATTGGCACAAGAGAGTGCTGTGTCTTCCTGGAGTGAGGCTATGAGTCTCAAGGTAGTATACAAGTGATCTACTGCAAGAAAAAACAATTTTAAGTTTGATATTTTCATTTAAAAGTTTTTGTAAATGTTGCCTTTGCTCCATAGGAGACCTGTATTAATTTGGATAAAATAATGTGCCTTTTCTCCCAAAATCCCAGAGGGAAAAAAATGATGTTTCAGGGAGATGTGCCATACTTTTACCCTAAAAATCATTTACCCTATGACCTTCTTTACCATTTAGCTGTAGCAGGATATCTGTCCCATTTACAGAAGCAAAAGTGTAGATAAATCTATATTACTTTTACATTTTTCATTCCCATCTTCTCACTGTTCCTTCACTTGCTTACTTGTGGCTTCAAATTGATTACATGCTCTCCAAACTGATTACTAATTCTATATTGCTTTTAGGCCTAACATTTAAGTCTTTAATCCATCTTGAATTGATTTTTGTATAAGGTGTAAGGAAGGGATCCAGTTTCAGCTTTCTACATATGGCTAGCCAGTTTTCCCAGCACCATTTATTAAATAGGGAATCCTTTCCCCATTGCTTGTTTTTCTCAGGTTTGTCAAAGATCAGATGTTAGACCTAAAACCATAAAAACCCTAGAAGAAAACCTAGGCATTACCATTCAGGACATAGGCATGGGCAAGGACTTCATGTCCAAAACACCAAAAGCAATGGCAACAAAAGACAAAATTGACAAATGGGATCTAATTAAACTAAAGAGCTTCTGCACAGCAAAAGAAACTACCATCAGAGTGAACAGGCAACCTACAAAATGGGAGAAAATTTTCGCAACCTACTCATCTGACAAAGGGCTAATATCCAGAATCTACAATGAAATCAAACAAATTTACAAGAAAAAAACAAACAACCCCATCAAAAAGTGGGCGAAGGACATGAACAGACACTTCTCAAAAGAAGACATTTATGCAGCCAAAAAACACATGAAAAAATGCTCATCATCACTGGCCATCAGAGAAATGCAAATCAAAACCACAATGAGATACCATCTCACACCAGTTAGAATGGCGATCATTAAAAAGTCAGGAAACAACAGGTGCTGGAGAGGATGTGGAGAAATAGGAACACTTTTACACTGTTGGTGGGACTGTAAACTAGTTCAACCATTGTGGAAGTCGGTGTGGCGATTCCTCAGGGATCTAGAACTAGAAATACCATTTGACCCAGCCATCCCATTACTGGGTATATACCCAAAGGACTATAAATCATGCTGCTATAAAGACACATGCACACATACGTTTATTGCGGCATTATTCACAATAGCAAAGACTTGGAACCAACCCAAATGTCCAACAATGATAGACTGGATTAAGAAAATGTGGCACATATACACCATGGAATACTATGCAGCCATAAAAAATGATGAGTTCATGTCCTTTGTAGGGACATGGATGAAATTGGAAATCATCATTCTCAGTAAACTATCGCAAGAACAAAAAACCAAACACCGCATATTCTCACTCATAGGTGGGAATTGAACAATGAGATCACATGGATACAGGAAGGGGAATATCACACTCGGGGGACTGTGGTGGGGTGGGGGAGTGGGGAGGGATAGCATTGGGAGATATACCTAATGCTAGATGACGAGTTAGTGGGTGCAGCGCACCAGCATGGCACATGTATACATATGTAACTAACCTGCACAATGTGCACATGTACCCTAAAACTTAAAGTATAATAAAAATAAATAAATAAATAAATGCAAAAAAAAAACCTTAAAGGATAAGGTAAAAAAAAAATTCTATATTGCTATGGGTAGAAAAGGTAGATAACTTCTCATCTTATATTCCTGGGCAAGTATTGGAAGCAGCTCTTCAAAAAATCTAAGGAAGTTATGCCCACAATCACCCAGCTCAACACATCTATTTCATCCTGAGAGGACTTGAAACATTTCCTTTGAAAACTTCTCATATCCATTCATGTTGATGTCATGGTTGTGATACACTAGTATCAAGACAGCTGGCATCAGCATTGAAAGCTGAAAAAGCCGATTCAAATGCTCCTGGAAATTGTATTTGCTTTATTTCATATCTATACATTTGGAAGGGAGAGTCTGAGTCAACTCACATTTTAATGTCCTTGGTATTGATATCAGTACCTTATATATGGCATGTACTCAGTAAGCAGTTATTGAATATATAAATTTACAAATTATTTTTGGTATCTTGTTCACTCTCTATCCCTTAAATGCATGCTCTTCACAAAATTTTACATATAAGCAGTGTTCAGTTTTGCCAAATGATAGGTTATTTGAGCATACGTTTCTCATAAAAGAAACTTGAGAAGCACAGAGGCCCACGTTTCCGTCTGCTTGTGTGTGCTCACCTTGTCACCCGGCTTGCCAGATATTGCAGTGACACCAGCAACACTCTCTCCACCAGTAGAAATCGTGTCTTGTGGTTTAGTCTAAGACAGTGAGGATAAAAGGTTGACAGAGCTAAGTATCTCTGCATGGCTATTATCAAGATCATGAGTTTCAAATGTCACTAACATCTGCCAGTTCACCCTCACGGACACCATAAGGGAATGTCTGCTCACTTCTATTGTACATGGTGCAGTGCTAAGCACCACATAAAGCTGACTCAAGAGCCTAAAACGTTCATTCAGGTAACATGCGTAGGTCAATCAGGCTAGGTAAGGATTGTGGTAAACTGGCGCACACATACCAGGTGTAATGGCTCTAGTCAATTGTTGCCACGTGAGCTCACTCTTACTAGATAGTCTGATTTTTCAAGAGAAGTTACAATTTGGGATGTTATGTGAAATGCCCTGACTTTGATTGCTGGCAATTAATTAAAAATAATTTTTAACAACATTGTAAGCCAAACAAAATATACATGTGGCATTTAAGTGGTAGATCACAAATCTGTGATCTCTGATATAAAATATACTGTGAAGCAGGCCTCGTTATTATCTTCCAAGTGCTCTCAATGAAAAAGTATTTCTTGTAGATGTTAATTCTTCTAAAAGGTGGCTGCTATTAACTACAGAAGTATGGAAGCGATCTCTAATTTTTGGCTCTGTAAGTTCAGCTCTTCTACAACACGACCCTAAAAATGCTTTAGGATTTCCATTTAAAGAACCAGATAATTCAGGGCACATATGTTCCTCAGCCCAGGTGTAGGGGGTCCAGGAGGCAGCCTCAATCCAAAGCTGCCTGTCTGGGAGACAGCAGCGCCTGCTGCCCTGCAGTCACAGCTGGTTATTGCTGGGTAGTAGGAGAAGGACGGACAGCGCATCCCCTAGACCAATCTGATGCCCTTCTCAAGCCATCCACGCATCCAAGTTCCTACAAGTCTATTTGAAAAACCAACAAAATAATAATACCAAATCACTACAATACAAAATATATTCAGCACAGCCCCAAAGATTGAACTACACACCTCAGTGTGAACAGGGGAACCGTATCTTATTACCCAGTTGATGTTAAGGTTTTCCTATCAATCTGCTTCATTTACCTTTGGTTCTGTTGATTTCTCTGATGGCTGCTGTTCAGCTGATCTGGAAACTGCTTTTTTATTGTGAGCATCCTTACTTCCTGTATCTGATGCCTGCTTGGGTAGGCTTTTTGGCTGAAAGTACACACACAGGTGCCCACACACATATAAAGACATCGTTAACAAGATGGTAGTCTTAAACATAATACTGATACTTTATAGAATAAAAATTGTTCATAACAGTTGTGCTGTCTGTGGTTCTAAATTATGTCAATTTCAATTAGTGTGATGTACATGTAACAATTTCACTTTAGGTACAAAATTTGAAATAGTGCAAATCCTTCCCCCAAAATTCAGCAAGAATCACATAAATTGTAAACACTGCTATTGCCACAGGATGGCACCATTTTAGCTGAAAAAACTAATATCCAACTATCCATTGTAGGGATTAGTTTTGAACTGATGAAAGATTTTAATTATATCCCACCAAAAGAGGTTGCCTTATATTTAAGTCCTGATGATAATCATTTACCTCTGTGTGTTCTTTTGGCTTTCCTTCTTGGGATTTTTTCTCATGAACCACAGACAGCTGTCAATTTCAAAAGATTAAACTTGATTACACTGGAATCCAACTTGTAATACGTTCAAACAAAAACAAGAACAAAATTCCAACTAAAACATTCTGCCTTTTTCAGGAAAAGCCCGCTTAGGCCCACTCAGGCCCACTCTTTAGGATCACAGAAGTAGACATGTGGTATCAGGTCAATAGTAACCCTGTCAGCAGTCTCTGAGAATGGTGATTATCAGAATAATGAAAAATTCAGTATTTCATCTGAATAATATTTTCAAATACACGTATGTCTCTAAATTACTGGTTGTTTTTCACAAATGTACACAGATAACACACGAGCCATGTGACTACTGAATTTGTTGACAGCTAATCCCACTCTAGAAAATATATTTTAGGCCAGGCGCGGTGGCTCACGCCTGTAATCCCAGCACTTTGGGAGGCCGAGGCGGGCGTATCACAAGGTCAGGAGATCAAGACCATCCTGGCTAACACAGTGAAACCCCGTCTCTACTAAAAATACAAAAAAATGAGCCGGGCTTGGTGGCGGGTGCCTGTAGTCCCAGCTACTCGGGAGGCTGAGGAAGGAGAATGGCATGAACCCGGGAGGCGGAGCTTGCAGTGAGCCGAGATGGCGCCACTGCACTCCAGCCTGGGCGACAGAGCGAGACTCTGTCTCAAAAGAAAAAAAAAAAAAAAACAACTCCTTTCATAGGATTTACAGAGTTTTGTTTCTTTGTTAGTAGAGAAGATCTTACCACCAGAAACCCAATTTTCTTGAGATTCAGTAGATAAAAGTATTTAAAGTGGAATAGAAGACAACTTCCACTTAGCTGCTGAATTCTTCACTCGGAGTACCCTATGTTCTACCATCCCCAGGGGCCAGCAGGAGGCCTTCCACAAAATCAGACAAGCCTCACCTTTCACCCTCACCTGTGCCTGAAGTACCTGGGCTCAAATATCTGTGCTTTTCCACAGGAAACCTTGTGGTCTTGTCTTAGTACTTGCTTTAAGTGCTTGACAAAATAAAATGCAGCACCTTATTGAAGAGAAACATTTGTGCTGCCGTACACACCCTGGGGTTCACCTCCATGCAGAGGCAGAATGGCATTCATTCTGGACAGTCATGGGTCAGGAAAGTAACAGAAGCTAGCCTCCTGTGTAACTGTTAACTAGCTCCACCAACTGAGGTAAGACTGTCACGATAAACCCAGCCAGCCTCTTAGGAAAGATTCTCATCCCTAAGCCATCTAGGTGCTGAGTTCAGCAGACACCTTATTCTTGATGTCTCATTGGAATTGGAATTGGATATTCATTACTACTCTTTGGCTTTTTTCTTCTGTTCCTCTTGCTTTTTTCTTTTTTAAAGCAATCACTATACATATAACAAAAAACTAGATTTGAACAAAATGCTTCTGAAATAGTTTTCATTTATAAAATATTATATATTCTTTTTAACAATATACGGACTTAATGTTATATTTTATATATTCTACATGTACACAGCCATTCAAAAGGGTCTAAAAATTAATTAAATTAGCCAGCAACCCCCTTTACCATTCATAGCTGTGCCAAGGCAGGAAGTTGATTATTCATTATTATTAAAAAGAATCCAAATAACTAACTAACAGACTTAAACTATTTACCTTGGTTGACTGTGACTTCTTCTCAGGTTCTGTTTTTACAGCCTAAATTCAGAAAAAAAGAAAGAAAAAAAGGAAGGAAGAAAAGAAAGATAGACATAGTTTACAAAGACTATCATAGATTTTCTTCAACTGAGGAAACTCAAAAGAGATGATTTTTAATGTAATTATAAACATTATCAGTTAAGTTTGTTACACTTTGCTTGAAATTGCAACTCTTTAGATAAACAATTAGGTATACTAGTTAATATTCTGCTCTTACTATTCAGGGAGCAATTTATATCTCCTTGCTAAGTATATCAAAGATATGTAAAGATTTATTACTATTTACATGGTAACACATAAATGGGCAACAGAAAATAAAAACCTTCATCACAAAGCCAAGGGCACTGTGTTTCCATGCCACTAACAAGGTGTTTTTATCAGTGAAATATTCATCATGGGTTTTGGCTGACAGTGTAAAACAATGGGATGGTGACAGAATTGAGGGCACAGAAAGCAGTGAAAATTACTTTTAGTGCCAGAATGTGGCTGATGGGCAGCTAAGCCTACAGAAAGTCCATGATGGGATCTCAGTGTTAACAGAAGACTGTGAATTGCAGTTATTAGCACATGCTGAGCGGGTGATGTAACCGTTAGTAAACAGAGATGCCCTAGTACAATGAACAACATCACCTGTTTTTTGTGTTTTTTCTTGTTAGGAAGATGTGGTCCTTCCATCTGTTGGCTGACTGGAATGGCCTAATATAAGAGCACAGCCCCAGGTATAATTTTATTTTATCTGTCAGTCAAATAAGTAACATGTACAAAAAGGGTTAAAATGATTATATCAAGATTGATTCTATTCATCTATTGCATCTACTCGATGCATATGTGTATAACTCCAAGAAGTTGTAGGCACTTACATTCTAAGGTCCTAAGCAGATATTTCAGTTTGTGTTTACATTTTTTCAGTGAAGGTTTTTTTCAGCGAAGGTTTCCACTAATAAAATTAATTTCTCATTCCTTTCCTTTCCCTGTGTAAAGACTACATGAATATCATTTTTTCCTATGTATCCAATGTTTAGTTATGATCAAATAGTCACAGATGTAACGGAAAGTTTTATGAAATTCTGTCAACATAATCCCCCCAAAATTGTAAATATTTAGTGCATGGATTTTTACTGGGCACATCACAGTCCTGTATGCAGAGATCGAATTTAAAGTTCTAGAAATGCTTCTACAGAACTGGTTGTAACTTAGCATCTTTAGTATGATATTTTACAGTTTTATCCAACTAAACATTACTTGTGCAAAAACAAGTAAGTACATGCATGCATTCTCAATATAGGCAAGATATACAATCATGAATAAAACTTGATTAAACATTTCATGAACTTTTCAGTCAGAGATTACAAACTAGGGTCCGATGCTTCCTGCTGTTTCTTTCCTTTTTATCTGCTTGGTAGTATCAGCACAAACTAGTGGTTTTTATTTATTTATTTTTATTTGAAGAGGCTAAAGTCAATTATCCTCTTAATTTATCATGTCTTCTACTTCAGTAATGAAGACACATACTTTCTTCAAATAATGGCCCCTTGCTAGGCTAACACACTATTTTGGGAAGGAAACAAAGCTTATGATTGAAATATTTTTAAAGAAATTTTAAATTTTGGATCCTTTCACACTACATTCTCATTAATGAGTTTCTATTTATGGAACTATCCTTTCAGTTTATGCAAATATAATTTATTAAATGATTAACAAGGAAAATAAGCCAGCTGGTAGTATAGTGCTTTGAATCTATTAATAGCTTGCAATTTGGCAATCAAGAATTTTGCATGGGAGAACCTACACTACAATTAAGAATGCATGCTCACAGACACAAGCAGCTTATAATGCAATCTATATTTAAATCAGTAATTGAATTTATTTTTGTAGTGATTGTGCTGAATATAATAATGATGACCATAATAACTAATGTGTATTAATCACCTCTCATGTGTCAACCCACTTTATCTTCATAATAATCCTATGAGACAAGTATTATTATACCCATTTCACAGATGAGAAATTGAGTTTAGAGCAGTTAAATAACTCCCTAAAGACATCCATGGTGGACCTGAGGTTGTGTGTTCTAGTCATCGCACTGCACTCTCTCCCCAGTAGTGGCCAACAGACAATCCCATCTGGACACTTGCTTAGGACAGGAATTATCCAATATACATTATGTTTCCTTACACAGTCTTGTGAGGCAGGTACTATTATCACCTTCCTCCAAACTGTACAGATAAGGAAACCAAAGCAAAAAGAGATTGTCCAATATCACAGCTGATGTGGAACCAGGTTCCAGGGAAAGAGACTTGAGGCCAAAAGTGGTCCCTAGTCAGCCACTGGGGACACTTTATTACGTGCATCTTATTTTTGTCTCTCCCTCTCTTTTCTCTCCTACTTTCCTCCAGTTTCATAGGACTCCCGATAATTCTCATGATTAATGCTTAGAGAAGGGTGAAGAGTTTGCTGACATTTGTTCTAGGTAACAGGCCACGCCTGAAATAAACATTGGTCCTTGAGCTGAGGCACAGGGGATTAGAATCAGGCAACAGGATGAAAAAGAACCAAAAGAATAAAAAGGAAATCCTATATTTCTGGCTCTCCTTCCTATCTCTTTTCTTTGGTTTTCATGATCTCTAAATTCAATGAGATTATTTATTTATTTATTTATTTATTTATTTTTGAGACAGGGTCTTGCTCTGTCACCTGGGCTGGAGTGCAGTGGTGCAATCACAGCTTGCTGCAGCCTTGATCTCCTGGGCTCAAGCCATCCTCCTGCCTCAGCCTCCCGAGTAGCTGAGACTACAGGAGTAAACCACCACACCTGGCTAATTTTTTGTAGACACGGGATCTCGCTATGTTGCCCAGGCTGGTCCCAAACTCCTGGGCTCAAGCGATCCTCCCAACTTGACCTCTCAAAATGCTGGGATTATAGGTGTGAGCCACTGTGCCTGGTCTTAATGAGAACTTTTATTTTGTAGATGCTTCTGGAATATTTTTTAAAATTAGGATTTTTAATTTTAGGCTGGACACAGTGGCTCATGCCTGTAATCCCAGCACTTTGGGAGGCTGAGATGGGAGGACTGCTTGAGCCCAGGAGTTTGAGACCAGCCTGAGTAACATAGCAAGACCCCTGTCTCTACAGAAAAACAAAAATATTAGCCAGGCATGGTGGTGTGCCCCTAGAGTTCCAGCTACTCAGGAGACTGAGGTGGGAGGATCACTTGCATCCAGGAGGTCAAGGTGGCAGCAAGCTGTGATCATGCCACTACATCCAGCCTGGAAGACAGAGCGAGACCCTGCCTCAAGGAAAAAGAAAGATTTTTAATTTTTTAAGATTAAGCTTAACATAATTAAATAGAGACAGCTAACATTAATTATAGATTATATAATGTATATTTTGAAAGCAATTTAGAAATCAATGTAAATTTAAATACTAAATTTAAAAACTGATAATTTTAGATTAAAATTTTAAATGAATGCTAAATGACATAAGAGCTTAGATGTGGATAGTGTATTTCTAGATATTTGTAATGTTCTTTGAAGATGATTCAAGATGAGGCCATATAATCCTTTGATAGTACTAAGTTATAGTGCCACATCACCTGGGATAGGAAACTACAGGGATAGCATAGTAATATGAAAGACAGAAAACAAAAGTAGGTTGGTAATTTTAAACAAGGGCAATTTAATAATAATGGAGTTGGGGTAGCTCTTAAAGGTATTAAAGAATATTGGCACACAAACATTAGTTGAGAGAATTTTGAAAATGCTCCCTCTTTAATTCCCTCCCCTGAAATATTCCCAAGAGACAGAGCTTAAGCTAGAGTAACTTAGGGAGAGGGTTTAAAAGGCAGCTACAGCCAGCTCTTCAGAACAAAGTGGACAATACCACTAGAGGAAATTCTTTTATTTTTAATTCTGAAATTCAAAAAAATAATTTTAAGAATAAATCCCAAATAGAGCTCAAGAAAGGTTTGTCAATAAAATGGTACCCCACAAGACTCAAATTTCAGAAAAAACAACTTGGGAAAGCATCCGAAATAACCAGTATATTTTTATGTTCATTTAGTATAATCTTTCATTTTTATATTTATTTTTAAATGCTCAGAATAGTAAGACCATTTTAGCAAGAATAATTTATATTCTCATTTCAATGTAGAGAAATGTACTTAGAGGAATATCTTCAATTAAAAAACTCAATCAAATCTAGGATCAAAAACAAAAACAAAACTGGCCACGGGCACGGTGGCTCATTCCTGTAATCCCAGCACTTTGGGAGGCCCAGGTGGAAGGATTGCTTCAGCCCAGGAATTTGAGACCAGCTTGGGCAACACAGTGAGACCCTGTCTCTACAAAAACAAACAAACAAACAAACAAACAAAAAAACAATTAGCTGGGCATGGTGGTGTGCCTCTGTAGCCCCAGCTACTCAAGAGGCTGAGGGTCGCTTGAGTCCAGGAGGTTGGGGCTGCAGTGAGTGTAATCACACCACTATACTCCAGCCTAGGTGACAGAGCAAGACCCTGTCTCAAAACAAAACAAAACAAAACAACTCTAGGTGACTCTACTTTTCTAGATAACCTAAAACCATGTAGATGATGTGTAAGGTAAATACTGGAAGGAAAGCTAAGTTTTCAAAGACCCCCATAAATTAGGAAGAAAATGTTTACTTCCATAATTAAAACTTCCTAGCATATATAACTCATCATCAACAATTAGTCTACATTTGTTTTGCTTTGCAGCACAATCAACTTAAATTAGCACTCACTCAATTAGTATTCCTCATACCTTGGTTTCTGTGGGATTCATACTGGAAGACTTGCTGGTTGCACCAGAGGAAGCTGACACCTAGAAAGGAAAGAAAGAAATAGAAAGTTCGATTCTATTTAACCTACAATCTACATGGTCCTTCAGCTCCTCTTAACCATACTGCCTTTGGCCCTTTACCTTGGTTTTACCCAGTTTAGAGCACAAAAATCTAGTAGGAGGTGGTGTTCAGTAGTGAAAGCCTTTGTAACCAGATCAAATAGGTTCAAAATTTGGGTCTGCTATTTACTAAACAATCTCGGGTAAGATACTTAAATTTTAAAATCTCCAATTTCCCAACCTCAATTTTTCTTTAGTAGTTAACAACTACCTTGTAAGTTTATTATTAGAATTACTCCCTGGCACATAACGAATGCTCAGTAAATATTATTGTAATTACTGTTTATGTTATTTTTAGAAAAAACATGGATTTTGCAACTCAACAAAATTTTGTTCAAGCCCCAGCTCTGTCAGTTACAAGCTCTGTGACTTTGAGCTTTGTTTTCCAGGTCCATTTACATATAAAGTACAGTAACATCTATTTGCAGGGTTGTATTTGAGATAGTGTGGCAAAATGTCTGGCAAATTGCAGATGCTCATTAAATTGCCAGTGTGTTATTCCTAATACATAAGATAGAAGGACAAAACTCCCGGAAATAGACTTGGGTGGATGCGAACCGTCCGTTCAGTGTCATGTAAGAAAGAGAAGGTGGAGACAAGGTTACAGAGGGAATTCTGCTGCGTTATCTGTCTCATCTAGGCTCTTCCTTAGAAGGCAAGAGGTGATAAATAGTAACTATTCAAGAAACACCCTTCCTTGAGATGCTTGCAGTGGTGCAATCAGCCCCTGTGATCCAGTCATCTAAGTACTGGGATGTGCGTGTGGATACTTGTATGGTTTGGAGTACTATTCTAGTACTTAACTTGTATTACACTGGTTAATATTAAACAGATAATGATCATCTTTGCAAACTCCTACCCAGACTCATTTAAACCTCTTTAACATTTAAGTCCGTTAGGTTTTAGAATCCAGGGGTTCCATCTGGCATGAGCTGCCTTCTTAAGTAACTGACTGTCAGTAAACAGCTGCTACCCTGCCAACAACACCCAGGGAAGGAAGCCTAAAAGATGGACCTCACTCTGTCTCTAATGCCTGGTCCAAAGCCACTTCAGAGGCTGAGTCACAGGGCAGCATGAGCCCATTCCTGCTTCTCCCTTACCTTCCCCCACCCCCAGTACACTACCACTCAAGGTGATTGTATGAAACCCACTATAGTCTATGGCCCATGAACAAAATCACCTTCCCCACAAACCTCAGTTAATGCAGAACACATTGATGCTTGTAGTTAAACTATCATAATTTACAGACAGAAATCCAAAGCTTTAGTATGCTTATTTTTCAAAAATAATCATATAAACATAACTATTCCTGAGAACCCTTAGGCACCAACTGGACACTCCCTTCCACCAAAATACACACACACGCACACATGCAAGAAGCCCCAGTCACTGTAGCAGGGCATGGAAGGGCCTCTCTCATATTCTTTTTGGTACTGAAAACTGTAAGATGTACCAAGACAGATTTTCCCTCTATCAAATTAATGGATAAATATATGAATATCCATATTTTTCCTTGAAAATATTTTTAAAACGTTATGGTGCTTAATGTCCCTGTATTTATGTAATTCTATCCTTCCATAATTGGAATTGATTATACAGATTTCCATTCAAACTCAAGAAATTCCACTTAGCTGCATTCCATTCCTTTAATGATTCCCCTCAACCATGCAACACCAACACAGAAACCAAACACTCTACGTGAAAGTGCTTCTGAAGCTGAAAATCTTTAGGTAGACATATTTTCCACACATCCAAATGTATTAAATCATCCATAAAATCACATTGCCTTGAATTGTCCAGCCTGCCTTGCTACTTTATTAAACAATACCTTGAAGTGATCCTCAAATTCCAGAAAGGAGAAAACTTTCAGAGGGCCCCCATGAACAGTAAAATCTCTATACAAAACAGCTGAAAATCAGCAATGGCGCAGGGTGTAGTGGGAATTTAGCTGAGGGCCTTGGCCCCTGTTGGCAGCACAGATTACTGCATGAAAGTTTTCTTCCCTCACTAAGGCACTAACCATTTTAAAACTGAAATATGAAAGCTGCTTCACGGGAGCTGGAAGTAGGGAATATGCCCACCCCATTATTAATCCATTCGATTCTGGCTACAGCTTGTTCAATTTTTATTCTCTCTGTAAAGACAAGCAACTTTCAATATTTGTAATCTCTGGTGAATGACTGAATACACTTTCATTATATATACTCTTTTGCATTGTTTGAATTTCCTATCATTGATGTGGATAACATTTATAATAAAAAATTGTGAAGGGTTAATCCATAGATCTTCAAAGAGAAAGCACCTTAGTGATAAAGTTTAATACAAGCTTTAATATACAGGCTTTAAACAGGTGAGAAAAATGGAATCTCATGTCCAAGATTTTACCAGAGTTCATTGGCTCCCCCAAGTGTTTATCCAGAATATGCTCTGTGCCAGGTACTGTGTCAGGTGCTGGGGACACAGAGGTAAAACCAGTAGGCATGTCCCTGCCCTTATGAAAGCTATAGCCTAGTCAAAGATGGCATTAGTAGAAATAATCACTCCCAACAATTATTTGCTACAAAGGAAACTCACAGGGTTCCATGAGAATGTAGATGAGGGAACCATAGCAGTTCAGGGGATAGTTGAGACAGGCAGTTCTGATAATGTGACCTGTCATGCGGTGATTGGAGGATAAGGAGGGATCGCTCAGGCTGGAAAGGAGGACTCTCTGCACGAGGACCCTCCAAGCTGTGTACACCAGGCCTGGGAGCTTGGCCATCTGACTTCTAACCCAGGTCCCTCTACTGCAGTACCTGCCACTTGGCTGGTCCTGCTAACATCAACGGGCTGCCAATTTTAAAGCACAACCATCAGTGCTCATATACACCAAAATACCTCTAAAGAATTAATACTGTAAATCAGAGTATAAAGTGCTGCTATCAAAATACTACCCCTCCCAAATGACCCATTTACCTATCTTAATATCCCGAATATTAGTAATCATTTATAAACTTGAATTAAGGCACAAGTCAGAGTAACAAGAAGCAGAGAAAAGTTCCTTAATAGAAATTACTCTCCACTCACCCACCTATTCAACAATTATTATTTAAAAAGCGATGTACAGATGGGTGCAATGGCTCACACCTGTAATCCCAGCACCTTGGGAGGCCGAGATGGGAGGACTACTTGAGTCCAGAAGTTGGAGACCAGCCTGGGCAATGTAGTGAGACCTTGTCTCTACAAAAAAATTTAAAAATTAGCTGAGTGTGGTGGCACGCGCCTGTAGTCCCAGCTACTTGGAAGGCTGAGGTGGGAGGCTCACTTAACTGTCTTGTGAGACTGGATGGGAGTAGGGAGGGTTCTGAGCTCCCCAGCAGGTCCTGGCAAGTGAGCCAGGATGGGGAGGTAAGGGCTTCTATAGAAGCAGGGGCAGAGGAAGGGGGCTCCTAGAATGCGGGCTCATCCATTGCGCCACTACATGTAGCTGATGGAACAATCATTCCCTCAGCTCCTTACTTCTTTGTCTACCACACATTAGAGTCGCTTCACGTCCTCCTGGCCTCTTGCCAGGCACCTCCCACTGGATTACAGGAATCCTCTCTGCCTCCCCTCCAGCCATTCAGCCTCCCTGTGATCTCTCCCCTTGACCGCAGCTGGCTTGGCTCAGAACTTGGCACAGAGTGGGGCATCGGATGCTTCAGAATTCTTTCTCCTCATGACAGACCTTCCTTCCCTTCTCCACCCCATCACTGGCAGCATTCCCATATCCTCCCACCTGCAACACTACTTGCCCTTCACACACCTGAATCTGTCTTTGTTTGTTAAGGGTTACTAAGAACATTGGGCTGCGTGCATGTTCCCTCCTTCTCCACTTGACAATCCATTGGCAGTTTCACTTTGAGTCATTCACTGACTGTTCTCTCCTTGTTGGCTGCTGTGGCTTTAGGAGCCCTAGGTTCCCTCCCTATACCTCTAACTTGTTTTCTTCCGGAAGCCTCTTCCACTTGCTCCATTCTTCTCTGTATTCTTTTTTTTTTTTTTTAACTTTTAGGTTCAGGGGCACATGTGTAAGTTTGTTAAACAGGTAAACTGCATGTCATGGGGGTTTGGTGGACAGATTATTTCATCGCCCAGGTGATAAGCACAGTACCTGATAGGTAGTTTTTCAATCCTTACCCTCCTCCCTCCCTCCAGTGTTCTTTAATATTCAGTCTCTGCCTTTTCTCTGATATTATTGCTCCCTCTGAATGTTGATTTCTCCCCATGACTTTAAGCATCTCTTATTTGGGGAGCAATTCTTCAAACCTTATCAGCAACTCTACTATATGACCAGACTGCATTATTTTACCTTAAAGAGAGGAAGCCAAGAAAGATAGATATAGGCTGAAATCCCTGCTCCAATGCTTATTAGCCCAAATTAACCTCTTGGAGCCTCCGTATTTCCTCATCTGTAAAATGGGGGTAATACCATGAAGCAGCTCTCAGGAAATCACCTGGCCTTGACTCACCTGTTGATTCAGTGCCAGTTCCAGTCCTTATCACCATTACATCCTTCTCATTTCTACTGCTACCCTACTCCAGGTCTAATCACCTATCACCCATACCTGGATAGAAACCCCCTTTTAATAGTTTCCATCTAATAGTTGCCATCCTTACCCTTATTTGTCTTTCAATCCTTTCTGTCTATGGCTGACCAATCTTTCTAAAATAAATGTCTACCATGTTTCCACACTGATGAAATATCAATAAGTCCTAGACAAAGTTTAATGCCTTCTGCCTGATTTTTAGATTCTCCATTATTTGACCTCTCTCATCATGACCCCATATTGAGTCTCCCCTCTAACCATGAAGGTGTCCTTACCATCTCACGAGCACCACATCAGGCAGCATAACACACAGGTTAAAAGGGTTAGAGTGGATTCTGGTCTCAAGACCATGGTGGAATCCAGCTGCCATTTAATGCACATGCAACCTTGAGCAAGTTGCTTAACCTCTCTGCCTCAGTTTCCTCATATGTAAAATTGAAATAGTAACAATTCTTCTCTGGTTGAATTGTTTTGATAGCCGTTTTAAGGATAAGTTAATGCATGTGAACCAATAACTGCTTGGCAAGTGATAAGCGCTGGGCAAATGGCAGTTATTGTTATCACTATCACCATCACACTCCCTTCCACTTCTGAGCCTTGCAACTTGCCATTCCCCCTGCCTAGAAGCCTCTTCCCTGCCCAAGTCCCATCTTCCCTGCCCTTGAAGATTTAGCTCAAGATACACTATTTGCATCTGCTTTAGCTCTTATTATCTTCTCAACTCTTGTGTTGATATTTCTCACTTTAACACTGAACCATGCATTCTGTGTTGGAGGGTTACTGAGTTCCTTTCTAAGTGTACATTATGTCTTATTGATGAAGCTATAAATTTATCAAGAGGCAGAGGTCATTTCTACTCCCCACAGTGCCTATACAGTAGCAGAGAGGGGCTCAAAAATCACAGTTGATTCACATTTTTGTTTCCATTTTCTAGCTGTCAGTTAAAGTCTCATTTAAACACAGAATAAGATACAGTTTTAATACTTTAAGTTTTTTTTAAGCTGGAATCAAGAACACACTTAATAAATCAGAAGACTTAAGTTTCCATTTGGATGGCTGCTAAGTGGCCGGGACTCCACGGGAGGTCAATTAAGCCTGCTGAGCATCTAGTTTCTTATCATGGGAATACCGTGCACCCTACAGGGTTACTGTGAGAGTCAAATTAGATACCAAATGTTAGAGCAATTTAGGCAAACCACAAAACAAATACAAAACATTTTCTAAATTAAAAAATCTGACAAATCAATAACTAATTTTTAACTTTTACAAACAGCTCTGCTAGATGTACAAGAGAAAAACAAATAATTTGTCCTGAGCCATGATCAGATTCTTATTTAATAACACATCTCAAATATTGAAATAAAGGCAATCATGGGTGAAAAAAAATCCTTTCCTCACAACATTTATAAAACAGCCAAATGTGAACTCCATGAAGGCAGGGGCCAGGCCTGTTTGAGTTGCCACCCATCCCCATCCCCATCGCCGGAGCCTTAACATAGTAGTTGCTTAACAAGTATCTGAGATAAATGCATGAATTTGTACATGAATAAACACAAGAGTATTATTTTATGGCACAAAACCAACATTGTCTGAGTTTTATCACTTGATCATCAGAAATTCTGTTGACAGCAGAGGTCAGAAAACTGATTAGAATAACGCAATTTAAACTTTAGGTCATTTACGTTATGATTGTCATCAACCAGGAGTTGTACAACTTAAAAATAAAACACATATACGCAAAACCCTGAGCTGCTTCCTGTAAGACACCTGCAACAAAACAAGGCTGCGCACGAGGGGCTTTTCTAAGAAAGACATGGACAGTCTTTAAACACCTTTTATAGGTTTATTGAATACAGGCTTCCATTTTTCTTTCTGTAATGATGGATTATTCACCTCAGGAAATGAATATTCAGATGTCTGTTGTTTGCCAAGCTGTCACACCATGACATACATTCTTACAATCCCTTTAATTATTAAGTATAATAATGGTGCTTTTAAAGAGACCTGCAATAGAGTCATCTAACAAGGTATAGTGTTTATGATAACCGAAAGTGTGATTCTGATGAAAGATAAACAATGGATCATCTATGAATGAAGTTCAGCCATCTCTTTTGGGCAGAATATGGTGTTGTGCTAGCAGATTTAGTTACAGTGCCAACTTGTATCTCAGAACATAGTATTTGACAAGTTTGATTGTGATAAGATCTTAGGTACAATACAATGCTACAGGCGGTCAGAAGAGGGAGACTATTTCTGAGGTGCTGGTTTGGAAGATGGTTAGGAAAGCCTTCATAGACAAGGCAGGGACTATTTATTGGATGCTTATTGTAGTGTCATCTACAGGGAGGTGGGGACTTATAGAATCTTCCAAATACCAGGAGCTGTGACAGGTGCTCTATGTATCTGATTTCAATATATCTTCATAAATCTTGATAGGTAAACATTATCTGCATTTTATCAATGAGAAAACTGATGCTTAGAGAAGTTAAATAACTTATCTAAGATTACACAGTTAAAAAGGGGCAGAGCCTGAATTTAAACACAGATATGACAATAATGTCCATGAACTTTTTGCTATAACAAGTTGACTGCCCTCATATCAAATATTAAAACAAAATATATTGATTTTACAAAATGTGTAGATAGAGGCTGGATCAGGCAGGCATTCTAGGTGAGCAAAACAGCTTGCGCAAGACTTAGGGGTAGGAAAGTACCAGAGATATTCAGTCCAGAATGCAACAGGTTAGATGAAGTTGAATGCAAAAATTTAGAGAATTGGGACTATTAGGGAGAAACTGAAGATAACTACAGCTTGGCAGAGTAGGCTGTACATTCATAAAATACATTACAAGGAAACGGTTTAGTTAAAAATAAAGAGCTCTACTTGTTCTGAGGAGTGCAGAGCACATGAGCTTTGGCCTCTGATGCAACATGTGGGTAGACCTCGAAATAAACATACAAACGTTGCCTAGCAACTGTGACAATAGTCACAGCTGATCTGTGATCTAAATCCAAGCTAGAAGGATACCTGGCCATATTCTCTGAGTGTCTGATTATGAGCTCTGATACCGGACCACCCCAAGAACTTAGAAAAAAAAAATCCACATTTAAGGCATGAAGTTGAGCTTCCAGTTCTACGAGGCAACTGCTTCATTTTCATTGCTTTCCAAACTCTAGTTTTCCAGTGCTTTTTTATGGGATAATAATTTTGTAAGTAAGGAGAAGAGCTAGCCACACAGCCTAGGTCAGTCATCAAAGAATAGAAAAGCAAATTTCTTTCCTGAAGTTGTATTCGTGTCTCTAGGGATTCCAGTTGCTTCTCTTGATGCATGAAATAATTCCAAATATGTCTAATTTCTGGCTGCCTAAGATAAAGCAAAACAGGGAAGTCAGGTCCAGAAAATGCAGCCTACTTTCTGCTTCTTGTCCCTCCCCTAGAGAAGGTTTCACAGGTGAGGATTTACATAAGCCTGTGAATCAAACAATTTCTGTTAACAGGCACTACAGGAGCCATGAGGAAGACTGTACTTGACTAGCCATGTGACTTGGAGCTCTTAACCTTTCTTGCCCACCTTTTCTTTATTTGTAAAAACTGTTGGCCTTGAGAATCCTGTAGTTCTGCAATTCTAATATTATATGCTATACTTTAGTGAAGGGCATTAAATAATGTGCTTAAGGACAGATGTTCAATTGGGAAACAAAGAGGTTAAGAGCATGAGCTCTGGAGTCCCATAGACCTGAGGCCTAATTCTGGTTGCACAACTACAGGCAGGCTGCTTAATCCTTCCAAATGTGAGGTTTTTAAATTCATTTAATGGATATAAAAAAATGATACCTACTTCATAAGATAGCAGTGAGGATTAAATGAGGGTATGTATATAAAGTGCATGATTTGGTGCCTGGCACATGGTACATCAATAGACAGCAGTGATTTTTATTATTTTATGAATGCCAACAGCCTCGAAAGTTTCTTTGCTTGGCCTCAGAATGACAGAGTAATTCTGTGCTGACCACTGTGTTTTTTTTGTTTTTGTTTTTTTGGACAGAGTATTGCTCTGTCACCTAGCTGGAGTGCAGTAGCATGATCTTGGCTCACTGTAACCTCCGCCACCTGGGTTCAAGCAATTCTCCTGTCTCAGCCTCCCAAGTAGCTGGGACTACAGGTGTGCACCACCACACCCAGCTAATTTTTGTATTTTTAGTAGAGATGGGGTTTCACCATATTGGTCAGGCTGGTCTCAAACTCCTGACCTCAGGTGATCCGCCCACCTCAGCCTCCCCGAAGTGCTGAGATTACAGGTGTGAGCCACCATGCCCAGCCTGAGCAGTAATTTGAGAAATTACACATTTCACATTAATCTTGCTTATCTTCCTCAAAGAAAAGAACCTGCAACATTATTTTACATTGTGGCATTTTCTTTGGATTCAAATGCATGGTTGCTTTAGGTCCATGTTCCAGTCAAATGAAGAGGAATCTTGGTAGCAAGAGCATATACCTGTAACAACCCTGACAGATTATGAGCTTATCTAAAGCATATATGGTTATTGATGATATGATTATGGTATAAGAATGAGAAATTCTGGCCAGGCACGGTGGCTCACACCGGCAATCCCAGCTCTTCGGGAGGCCGAGGTGGGTGGATCACCAGGTCAGGAGATCGTAACCATCCTGGCTAACACAGTGAAACTCCGTCTCTACTAAAAATACAGAAAGTTAGCTGGGCATGGTGGCACGTGCCTGTAGTCCCAGCTACTCAGAAGGCTGAGACAAGAGAATCACTTGAACCCAGGAGGCAGAGGTTGCAATGAGCCAAGATTGCGCCACTGCACTCCAGCTGGGTGACAGAGCAAGCCTCCATCTCAAAAAAAAAAAAAAAAAAAAAAAAGAGAAATTCTGAGCTCTGCTGAATAATCATCCAGGAAGCCTTTCTACTTCCATAGTGCATTCATTCCTTAGGTGTAAACTGAACAGAGAGCAAGAAAAACATGAGAACTTTTATGTGCACTTATGCTGCAAAACCAACTGCAAGCCTCAATCTCCACAGAAATGAGAGACTCAAAATGTCTCTAACACAAAGTAGGGAGGAACATATGAGGATATCTTAAGACAGAGCCAAACATGAGGACTGAGAGATGGGCCTGGCAGCCCACCTTTCAATGAAGAATATTCTTAATTAAAAAGCCAATGTCATGAGAACTGTAACAAGGTTCTTTTATCCAAGCTGATTGTCAAATAACCAACATGAAAATGGGGAGTGAAATAAAACGTTATTCTGGAAACCACCTAAGAAGAACAAATTCACAAATGTATACTGACAGCAAGTTTAATTTTGCAAATATTAAAGAGGCAGTGTTTTATCAATCTTTGCAAATATTAAAGAGACGGTTGCTGGGCACAGTGGCTCACGCCTATAATCCCAGCACTTTGGGAGGCTCAGGTGGGAGGACTGCTTGAGCCCAGGAGTTAGAGACCAGCCTGGGCAGCATAGTGAGACCCCATCTCTACAAAAGAATCAAATTAGCCAAGTGTAGCACACACCTGTGGTCCCAGGCCCTCAGGAGGCTGAGATGGGAAGACCACTTGAGCCTGGACATCAAGGCTGCAGTGGCCCGTGATTGCACCACTGCACTCCAGCCCAAGTGACAGAGCAAGACCCCAAGACCCTGTTTCAAAAAAGAAAAGAAAAGAAAAGAAAAAAAGTTGTGTCATGGTTAGAAGAATGGCTTTGGAGCCAGGCCACTTGAATTTGAATCTCAGCTCTGCTAAATTGTGTGACCTTGAGCAAATTTCTAAACTGCTCTGTGCCTGTTTCAGATAATGATACATTCCACTGCATTACATTCCACCTTCCCATCAGATAAAAATTCAGTGGAATAGATAGAACACATTTTAAAGTAGGATTCATTTGAATTTGAAACTGCTGTAAATATATGAGCACTGCTGCTTATATTTCAATCTAAGCAAAAGTTTCCTATAGGGTAAGGGTGTCCTATTTCGTATAGGATAAGGGTGTTTTCAGTTATGTGCTATTTAATTTTACTATTAACAATTTTCGCCATATTCCAAAATGGCTAATTTATTCCTTCTCTACTGCCCATATCAAATGTCCAAAGAAACTGCCAACTAAACTATTATCTCCTAATCCTAATCAGTGTACAATACTCTCTTTCAGACAAGTGGGAAACCTCACCCATCAGAATTTCAGCAGTACTAAGATACTGCATATAAGAAAAGAGCACAATATTGATTTCCAGTGTTTAAGTTTAGAAACAAATTCCCCTCTCAGTTATTTAAACTACTTAGATACAAACCACTGAACGGAGGATTTCGTAAGACTAGTCTGCTGAAAAGAATTTTAGAATCAAATAGAATCTTGCTATTTGTAGTGACCTAGGGTAAGTTATTTGAACTCTCTTGGCCCTCAGTCTCCTCATTTATAAAACTGTCAATACCTCCTTACCTAGTTGTAAAATATGCAACTCTTACGAGGAATAAATGAAATCTTATGTAAATCACTTAGCACAGTAGTTGTCCAATAAATTAATAAATGTTAAATTTATTCGTTTCTATTTATTTTCAAAATCTACATCCTGTAGAGTTTCTCTAAACTATATACATGCTGCTAGACTGAATCCTGCCCCCAGAGCACTCCAGAATTTTTTTCAGATTATCAGCAATAGCTAGAATGTTCTTAGTTAACTTTTTCTTTGTTTTATATTGGTTGTCTTCCCAAGTTGAATGGTACCCAAATTTTCAGTTCATTGACCTATATATAGTAGGATATGGAGAAGTTACACATACATTGAGAAAATATGGTTTACTACTACTTCAACTGGAAATCAAGTGGTATTTCACAAAGATTTTAATTGCAAATATGGAGATCAGTGTAGATCACATTTAATCTTTGGAAACCTGTGAACAGGTATAAAAATATGATTGTCAGAAGGGCTGGAGAAGAAAACAATTCTAATTTTCTGGGCTAAGAATCCAGGCCTGCCACAATAACACTGTGAGAATAATTCAGCACACAATACTGCAATAATTAAAAGATTATTGAAACCAACAGAAGGCTCAAACTCAACAGCCAAGAGAGATTAACCCTCCATTTTTAAACTCTGAATATTCAGCAGAGGACAGACTTTTTTTTTTTTCTAAGTGATGTGGACCCATTAGGGCTAAAATCCCAAGTAAATATAATTAACTAATTGATTAAAAACTCAAGGTTAGAGTAAGATATCATGTGGAAGATATTTAGTTTTATAATATTGCTGGGGGAAAACAGGATCTCTAATTCTAATCATTGAAACTATATGTAGAATAGGCAGGAATTCATAACTATTTAAATATTTTAGGCTAAAAATGTTCATAATTATTGCTGGCAATGAATGTAATGTCAAGCCACTGGGCAATGTAACTGGCCAAGCATTAACACTGTAGCTCAGTGGTTCTTGACATAACGGGTAGAAATGGTCCTGGAAGAGAATTATTTATAGGCAGTAGTTAGAACAGTGGGAGAGGAAGGGGGACAATAGACACTTAGAAACATACAAAGGAAAAAGGGCAAGAAGAAGAGGGAAGGAGGTCTGTGGCCTAAAAAGCTGTAAGCCTCTCACGTAATTCTAAAATTCCCAGACATGGAGAATCACTTTTAGGTAATTTAAAACAAGATGGCTTTGTAGTGGCTCAGTGAAAGGACCACCATTTTCTACCGTCTATTGCTGTACATTAGTGCTCTATTCCTGGTGACAATCTCTGTCTCTTCACACTTACATTTGGTTAAAAGAAAGGATCACATAAGATATTAGGATAAATTTGCAAAATGACTCTTCAAAATTACCTTCCAGCCAGCTTAAAATAAGATTTTTGATGCTAATATTGCTAGCCTAGGTTACTGAAGAACCTAAATGTTCCCTAAAAAGACTGGGACAAAGGCATACATGCTTGCCCTGAAGTATCTCAATAATACTTGTCCTCTTTAGTCTTATGTCCCTAAACCCCAGGAACACTTGATACTCGTGACTTTCTCTATAGCCCGCATCCTTTCTTGCACCACGAGGAAATAGTAGTATGTTGTAGACATCATCGATCCCAATATTGCTATCATTTTATAGGTAGATATTCTGGAACTAATATTGGGGAACCCCTAATGCTGCACACATTATACACCAAGTATACAGCTCAGCTGCCAGGATTTTTTTAAAACAGGATGCAATTTTCAAATGGTCAAGTAATTAAATTTTCAGAAAATAATATATGTCTATTTCTGTAGAACAGGAGTCTAAAAAGCAAATGAAAACATGTGTAGAGTGATATGAATATCATCAGATCATTACG
The DNA here is from genome assembly GCF_028858775.2 of Pan troglodytes. Classification (NCBI taxonomy): domain Eukaryota; kingdom Metazoa; phylum Chordata; class Mammalia; order Primates; family Hominidae; genus Pan; species Pan troglodytes. The sequence goes on along the minus strand of NC_072402.2, from coordinate 94,382,625 downwards.
AAGATCAGGCCAGTATGAATATCATAAGGCCAGTATGATGATAAGATAAGCATGTGACAAACTAGCACATGTATTCCCCAACTTAAAGGCTTTCAAACATTTTAAACACATTGTTCAGGTCTAACAAAATTAGTCTGTGTTCTAATAAAAGAACTCCCTTTTGCTCCAGACATGAGAATACTGAATAAAATTTAACATAAAAAATAAAATAGATAGGTAAGCTTTAAAGAAGAGAAATTCCCAAGTAACCTAAAGGGGAGGGAATTCTAAGTCCTCTGGTGAGCAAGGCTGAGACAGAATGACTCACGGGGATATCAGAAACAGATATAACAGCTGGGAACTAGGAATTGAATTCTCTAAATGAGAAAGGAATCTTGGCTATAGGCCCTGTGCTGAGTTACTAGCTTAAAACCAGAAGCTACTCAGAACTGATCATCCACAAACATAAGCCTTGACAACTGCCCACCTGTCCAGAACAATGGCAAGGAAGCTCTCTTTCTGGCTGGAGCCATGAGTGTAAAAATGCATACGCATGAGAAAAATAAATTCCAAACTTGTGCCATTGGGCACTCAAGGACCAAATTTATTTCTGTAGAGTGGAAGCACCAAGCCAAGATATTAACGCTGTTGAAATCTGAATGACCACAGGCAGCAACGTACTAAAAACCACTTGGTAAAGGCAGATCTGCAACATAGGGGAAAAAGGACTCTCATGGAAAACAATCTTCATTGAAGGTGAATTTCAAGCCACATTTTCCCAACCTAATCAGGAAGTAAAATAGCATGTGGGAGAGTCATTGTTACAAATATGGGAGAAATTTTACTTCAAGAATTAAAGACAGGCTGGGCGCAGCAGCTCACACCTGTAATCCCAGAACTTGTCTATCCTCTTTTGCACCTCGGGTTGAGTAGTGAAGAAAGAAATAGAGGTGAAGAAGGAAGCTGAGGCAGGTGAATCAGTTGAGCCCAGGAATTCAAGACCAGCCTGGGAAACATGATGAAACCCTGTCTCTACCAAAAATACAAAAATGAGCCAGGCATGGTGGCTCTCACCTGTGGTCCTAGCTACTTGGGAGGCTGAGGTAGGAGGATCACCTGATCCCAGGGGGTCAAGGCTGCAGTGAGCTGTGATTGTGCCACTGCACTCCAGCCTGAGTGACAGGGCAAGACCCTGTCTCAAAGAAAAAAGTAACTAAAACAATAGAAAAATCTGAAGGGGACTTTTAAAAAATTTTAAAAATCAAAGACACAAAAGAAAAAATAAAAACCCCAAATCAAAAATAGGTGAAAATATAAACTACACATAACTTCATAGAGACTTAAGCGACTGGAAGATAGATCTGAGGCCATTAATCACAATGCAGCACAGAAAAATAAAGAGATGGAACATATGAAAGAGAAGAACCCTGAAAAATAAAAATGCTGGTTACCAGTTTCAGTTCCCTGATGCAGACTCACCTCTCTAAACCTGACACATCTTTTAAAATAAAATGCTATAAAATACTGCATGTCTAAAAGCATATGAGGCACTGTTTTAAACATATTGTTAGCATGAGAATATTTATATTCAGGGACTCTGATGATTATCAGCCATAGTAATGGAGTCATATAAAAGGGTTTCATTTTCCCTATCGGATATAAACACAATTTCCTACATTCACAATAAGGAAAAAGCACATGTAACTGAAAAATGTATAAGTGATTCTATTCCCTGCTACCTTCCCTGGCCACTCTGTTAGTATAGTTAATAAGGAAACAGTATGTGCAGGAGGCTAAGCTCCTGATTTCTTGGTGGGAACAGCACTCATAGCTCACACTTTCCCCAACAACTCTATCCTAGGCAACTCTGGAGGCCCTGAGGTGTGGTCTAGGTCTTTGACTCTTAAGTCACTGGTATGGGGGACCTCAGTCCATTATAGAGTTCAGGGAGAATACTTGCATACTAAGCACTTTAATCTGTTATGGCAACTTTGAGTGAAATATCAGTGGTCCATGACCTTGCTCAGGCTCCAAACGTGGGCCGTGAACATCAGTTGGTTTAGTTCATTAGAGACCTTCCCCGTGAAGGTCGATTGGATCATGAGGTCAAGAGATCGAGACCATCCTGACCAACATGGCAAAACCCCGTCTCTACTAAAAATACAAAATTTAGCCAGAAGTGGTGGCACGTGCCTGTAGTCCCAGCAACTCAGGAAGCTAAGGCAGGAGAATTGCTTGAACCCAGGAGGTGGAGGCTGCAGTGAGCCGAGATTGTGCCACTGCACTCCAGCCCGGGCAACAGAGCGAGACTCTGTCTCAAAAAAAAAAAAAGGTTAACTAAAGTTAACACATTCAATAAAAGCAGACCCAAAATCCTTTTTTCTAACATATAAAATATCTTCCTCAAATAAAGTTAAATGTTAGTTTTTTAAAAAACAGAGTGTTGTAAAGGGATCTGTAGGAAAACAAATGGCAACAAAACAGACCAAGCAACAACTTTGAAACCAAGGTGTGCTAACCATTCCTGTGAGAGGAACCAGGGAAAACGACAAAAGGTGAGTAAACTGGGTGTGAAGTTTTCCTCCTCTAGCTAAGGAGATGTATTTACCAGGTGGCAGCTGCCAAATATGAAATTAGAAACTAGACTGAGAAAAATGAATCATTAGAAAGAATTCAGGGGCAGGTTATTCTGATTGTTGATGAACTTGTCTTTGCACTTTTGCACCTCGGGTTGAGTGGTGAAGAAAGAAACAAATATGAGCAGCAGAAACGTAACCCTCAGAGCTTGCCTGGGGGACTGACAACACACACCCAATCAGCTGTGGCGGCTCCAGTTAAACTGCGTAGAGCCCCAGGACAAAATTTAGATGTTACTGACACCTGATGGAAATCCAGTCTGTCTACAAGGGAAGAGTAGCGAGAACATCTTATCAGAATGTCCTAGAATTAACCAGAACTCTCAGTTCCACAAAACAGCACATGCAAAGGTGTGCAACAGAAACTGGAGTGTCTCAGGGGAAAGCACGGGAAGAAGAGATTAAGAAAATAATGCATCAGGCAAGCCAATGACTGGGAGGCTGGATGTATTTCACACTTATAAGCAGTCCTGCCTTTAACTGACTGTGCTCCACCAGAATAACGTCTCAGTCATTAGGATCTGCAGCTGTTGCCATTTTCTGCTTTAGCCTTGCCTCCTGGTTGCAGATTTCCTTTAAAGAAATCATATTTCTACTGTATATTCCCAGAAAAACAGGCTCCCAAGCTTAACCTCAACCCTCTTCCTTTAACCTTTCACTCCGCTTTTACAGCATCATGACAGCAGTGCCATTTAACACTTTTCACATTGCTCTTTATATTTGTTATATGGGCCATACCTCTGTATGCCTAGCATCACGTCTGGCCAATTGCAGAAACTCCAGGGAAAAAATAAAGAAAGAAAAAAGGGTTCCTTGCTCATATATTTTTTGATTATCCACTCTATAATCTTTAGCTAAAGCACAAAGAGATATTAAACTTCAAAAACTCTACTTGTAAATCCTAGAGAATAAAAATGAATTTTTTAAATCATTTCTACCTAACCAGGAATAATCTATATTAATGTAACAGCATCTTAGGGCTCTATTCATATTAAGATAAAACTAATCTTTTTTCCAATCCAATAAATATTGAGCAATTACTATGTGGAAGACATGAAGTAGATGCTATAGGGGATTCTGTCTTTAAGAGGCTCATGGTATAGTAAAAGTCTGCATTCTGAGAGAGGAAATCACTGCAGCAAAATGAGAATTTAGTGTGTGATAACTTTTCATGCACTGAAGCTCATTCTTTGAAAAGTGTTCATGGCAAGCTGTTAAATATGTCCTGAAAAACAATACAGTATGGCAGTTTTTATTTTCTTAATCTGTAAAACGAGCATAACAGGAGTTTCTACCTCATAGCTACATTATCATCACAGGACATAAGGGCTCCGTATGTGCTTAGAATATAGTGTTTTCAGTAAATGTAGCTGTTACTATTAATGTGTTATAGCCACATTAGAACTATTATTAGAACTATTAATATAAATATTAATATTAGAACTATTAATACTATGTTCTAATACAGATTATGCTCATCTATTCTTTTACTAGAACCTATTACAGTCACCTTCTAATAATCTATCATTATTGCTTAGGGTAGACAATAGAGTACTATAGCACATGGGTCCAACAATGTCATCTTGCTAACGGTATGACTGATTACACAGTTTCTGCCCAAATCGCAATGTTCAAATAAACAGATTTGTCCAGAAGCCATCAAGTCTTAGGAGATGTAAAGTGGCCTTAAAAATTGGAAATCATGTGACTAATTATTTTTATGGCTTTCCATCAAAATGGTATGGCTCAATTCTTTTTTTTTTTCTTTTTTTTCTTTATATATATATATTTTTGACATAGAGTCTCATCGCTTGTCAGGCTGGAGTGCAGCAGCACAATCACAGCTCACTACAATTTAACCTCCCAGGCTCAACTGATCCTTCCACCTTAGCCTCCCAAGTAGCTGGGGCCACATAGGTGCACGCCACCATGCCCTAATTTTTAAATTTTTTGTAGAGACAGGGTCTTGCTATGTTGCTCAGGCTGGTCTCAAACTCCTGGCCTCAAGCGATCCTCCCTCCTTGGCCTTCTAAAGTGCTGGGATTACAGGCATGAGCCACCGTCCCTAGCCCTTTTTAATATCTTTTATTCAATTTAAAAAAATTGGAAGTAGTACCCAACCAAAGTTCATTTAAATGCATGAAAGTGCTTTCGGTCACGCTCTGACATTCAGTGCGAGCAAAGAGCTCTATCTAATTCAGAATTGTCACCCAAAATGCCAAGACTATGCCTTTTGAGAAACATTAAGATGACATTTTTAAGTCAAGAGCGTCCATAGAGAAAAAATTAAATGCAATGTTCATGAAGACCTCCTGTAATTTTCTAGTATGCAGATTGCTAATTCTATGTATCAGAAAAACTATGCGATATGTTCTTATGAGGTTAGACACACCAATGCTAAAACAGATATCCCAGATTCGTATGATCTCCAAATTGAGGGAATTATAAGGTATAATGAAAGAGGAGATACAAAGATATATATGAACATAGAAGAATATGGGTTATGGAGTTTTTATTTGAATAGGACTAATTAAGACAGTTCATATTTTGAGAAAAAGTAAATGTTTCCACCTAAGAAGTAGTGATCACTTAAAGTTAACTGTGATTATAAACAATGAATAGAAACATAAATACTCAGCTGATTTTCAGAAGTTATTCAAATTAAAAGAAAATGCTTTCTTTTTCTTTTTGGTTTCATTCTTTCAAACTGTTACTTTACGTACTATCTTTTATGTTTTCATTGCAGGACAGATGTTATACTTAGTCAATTCTGCCAGAGAATAATCAAGGAACCAAAACTCCCCACTAATTCTATATAATCAACTACTCTCTGGCATTCGGACTCTTCTTTCAAAGCATCTGAACTGAACCACAGCCAATATTTATACTTGAATGTGCTGCTTCATAAACACTGTTTCACAGTCTACAAAGCATGCTGATTCGTAATAGACACCAGGAGTCCTTGCTGCACACACACGGGATCCCTAGTCAGCCTCATTGCTATAAGTGGCTTATTCCTTCTCCATCAGTCTACAGGTGTGGCCTTTCCTTGTTCAGCAAGATTTTGCTAAATTTCACTACTTCATTTTAATCCTATACTGCCTCCTAGAACCCAAGCAGCACACCCTCCCCACCATATTCCCAACAACTCAATATTCCTTTTAGATACTGAAAAATCAGTGCACAAAAGTCGAATTCATTCATCAGAAAGAAGCAATCTATATTAATATAAACTCTAGTGCTGATTAGGAAATAGACTTTCCCCTTTTGAACAGTAGATGCCACTCCTTGTTGAGCTTCCCTGCAATGCAGAGGTTTTTCCTCTGAAAAACATGTGAAACAGCAGGAACTTTCCAGAGCTGCTGATTAAGCATTTCTGTCATTCTGATGCATAGGTGGTTTCCTAGAAAACTAGAGAGGCCCCAAAGTCCCGATCCTTAGGGAAGCTGTCTAAACTCTCTGCCTCATTTTCTGAAGCTGTACAATGGGAATAAAGAACTTCCCCCTGCCTGTGTGTAAGTGGAGAATGCCGGGTCCCTAACCATACAGAAGAGAAAGTTAAATCTCTGTGAAAACACTTTGTATTCTTAAAAGATAGACACAAAGTAACCCTCAGTGATGTTATTCTACAACCGTCTCAGGTTGTGTAAAGGAAATGGAACCGAAACAGGTTACAACACTTGCCACGCCACACCCAGCATGTATCAGGTACGCAGAAAGGTCAGAGTGAGCTCACGCTCTAAAACGGAGGTCATCACAGGGTGGCGGCAGGGCTGGGGAGGAGGAGGTCTATTTCCAACCCTAGAGAGAAAGGTGCCAAACCAAACTGACATAGCTGCTGCTTTCCTTCTTTTGGGCCACTTGTCTCGGGCCACTTGTACCGGGCCACACAAATTCCTTGTTTTGTAACCCTACGCGTCCGGTCACCAGATACATTTCCCGGCGGAAGGGGCAGTAACAGTGTTACCGACAAGGAGGAGGAGTCGCCAAGAAACACAGTTAAACTCAGAACGCACGGTATCGCCAGGGTCGCGATAGTAGGAAAAGCGCACGTCCCGAGCCTGGGGAGTCCGCTGCAGGGACCAGGCCCCGGACACGCAGGGCCGGTAGCCGGGGGCACAGGCCGCTAGACCCGGGAGCACGCGCGGCCTGGAGCAAAGCGGCGGAAGACAGTACTCACTCTGCGTGGACACCGGACCCCGCAGTCCTCGGCTTGGTTTTCAGGAGGTCTGCATTCCTAGCTGGGCTCGGCTCCCGCGGTTTCCGCTTGGAGCTCCAGCCCAGCTCTCTGAGTGCGACGGGGCGGGGCGGTCCCGGGAAGGCGACGCAGGATGCTCCCCGCCTCCCTGCCCGGCGGCCCCGCCCCGGGAGCCCGGGATGCGTGGGGAGGGAGGTCCCGCTCCGTGGACTCGTCATGCGCCTGGCATCTGGAGACTGGCTCACTCAATAACGCAGCCTGTGATGCGGACCACGTGCTGTGTGGGCTGCGCACCGCCGGCTGATGACAGGTTACCGCTCCCTCGGCTGTCACCCTGTGACTACCAGAATAAGGCAACGACGGTGGGTGCACTTCGCAAATATGCTCCCCCGAAGACCTCTTTTGAAACTATAAAGTGGATTAGTAATGACTACAACCAGGGATTTGCAAATGCAGTTAAAACTGTGTAATGGATTTCTTTAAAGAGTAGTTTAACAGTAAGAATTCTACCGGATTACTTTATATTATAGTATATTACAAACTTCAAAATTAGAATAGATTTGAAGCTATTGAATACAATATAAATTCATGAGTCTATACTGCTGTAAATAAATGAATGAATAAATAGAGGGGTTAAGCCACTCTTTCATATAGAAGGCCAACTAATAAATATTGAATGATAAGAGTTAGAGAAAATAATTATTAAAAATTTTAAAATAAATGAAAAGCCGTACACCAACCACATTAAAGGCTCTGAACCCTGAACTTGGGGTGTGAGTGAAGGAGGTAGTGTTGGTCACTGTTTGAGGAACACAGACCTCAGGACAGGTTGGACAGTGCTGTGTCGAGTCATGACAAATGATGGCCAGTGGCATGAAAAAGGTGAACTCATCCATACAGCTTTGTACCCCACCAGGCAGCCAAGGCAGTTAGGGCCCTCTGATGTCCCTTTCAAGGTACTCTTCACAGCTACCTTATTTTTTTTGTCTTTTATTTCTGTCAAAAATCTAGTGAAATAAGAGCCCTTCCAACTTTAAGATTCTAACATTTCCAGAGCAGAAGACCCTGTCCTTATAATTTTTTTTTTTTTTTTTTGAGATGGGATTCTCGCTATGTGGCCCAGGCTGGAGTGCAGTCACGTGATCTCAGCTCACTGCAACCTCCACCTCCCAGGTTCAAGCAATACTCCTGCCTCAGCTTCCCGAGTAGCTGCGATTACAGGCATGCACCACCACACCTAGCTAATTTTTGTATTTTTAGTAGAGACAGGGTTTCACCATGTTGGCCAGGCTGGTCTCGAACTCCTGACCTGAAGTGATCCACCCACCTCAGCCTCCCAAAGTGCTGGGATTACAGGCATGAGCCATGCACCCGGACTTAGAATTCTTCTTGATATATAGCTTATATATCCCTTTTTGTTGTTGTTGTTAATCATTA